>NC_139897.1:10055000-11445462 GCF_905171665.1 Trachurus trachurus | reverse complement strand
TGGCTACCCCCTGAACCCGGCCAGAGACCTGGGACCCCGACTGTTCACGGCTGTAGCAGGATGGGGGATGGAGGTTTTTAGGTAACTGTATAACACAGGGAGACAGATTAAGATTCTGTTTTTAATACATTTGATTCTAGTTAATATGAGCTTCAGGTGTCATACACTTAAGTTCAATCAAATACAGGCAAATATACTGTATATGCATCAGCCTTATCAGGCTGTTGAACGACATTATATAATGTTCATCTAAATGGATGTTTACTAAATTAAAGCATGCATTCACTGAGATATTTATTGAATTAAACTGGTGAAGGCCTGAGCTGCTGACATGAGTCCCATACTGTTATATAATGTCACATGCACTGGACAGATACTGTCAATGATCCAGTGATGGCACCAGTGACCTGCAGTGACCAGTGTGCCAGCTGCTGGACCGACTGCCCTCCCTCCTCAGTTTAACTCTTCCTCTCCTCCCATCCGTGGTGTGTTTTTTTCCACAGCACTGCAGACTACTGGTGGTGGATCCCTGTGGCCGGGCCCATGGTGGGAGGGGTCGTCGCTGCCGTCATCTACTACCTGCTCATCGAGCTGCACCACCACCAGGACGAACCCGAGAAGCCCCACGAGGAGGAGGAGGAGGAGGAGGAAGACGAGGACGACGAGGACAGCAGTCTGAAGGACAAATATGAGATGATCACCATGAGTTAAGGGGGGACGTTAACCTCCCGGACTGACCGGTCAGATTCATCTGTTTTCACTGTCAATCAGATGAGAAACATCCAGCACACCGTCCATCTGTAAGGACAGGCTTCCCCTGTCGCTGTGCTAAACCCATTAATAGGCTGTAGTTACACTTCTGATTGACGTTACGCTCTGCAGAGACAAGCTTTTTCCGGCTCAGTGATGGCGCCATTAAAAACCTTCACAGGTCAAAACACAAAGTAAAATCACATAGGAAACTGTTTAGACTGAAAAACTGCAGCTAGTGCCACGGAGAAAGGGGTGTGGATCCTGTCGTCCAGACCAATACTAAGCTGTGTGTCTCCTATGCTCTGCATTTTCACTTTTTTTATGTTTAATGTTTCATAAACACGTGGAAATCTCAGTCCTGCTTCACTTTTCAGACGTCTTGTAAATACTGCATTGTAAATATCACAGTTCATTTGGATATGCTCTTTACACTCGACATGCATGCCAGCTTCCTTTTAGGTTTGCTCCTATCTTTTTCAGTGGTTGTGTTGCTACCATCTGTATATCCACTTTAAAAAGTCTCCTTTTTTTTTTTTTTTAGATGTTACTTGTAATTATTTTTCTTCTTTTGCAAACCATGAGGAATCCTCCTTTGTGTTCATTATTATAATTTGTATTTTACTCAATGTTGTTTTGTCTACATTAAAGTTTCTACAAATATCAATTTAGCCTCAGGGCCTCATTTCCCATCATCCATTTCATTCATCACTGACAGCCGAACAAGTTTGTTGACGTGGTTTGCCTCTCGGCATTCACACTATTACCCTCGTATATCCTCATGCATCCCTTCAATTGCTGTGTTGGCTGTAATAATCTACGTGACGAAGTGAAAGAAGACATTAACAGCCACATGAATCCTCCGAGTAAACCTCAGTGGCAGACAAGTACATTCATTAGTCTCAGACTGAACACCTTCAACAATAATTGCGGCGACGTAAGTGATGGATTGGTTGTGTTTAGATGATGCGATTGCAGATGCCGCGCTGCAGTGTCAGCTCAGAGCACCATGACCAAACTAATATTTCCTGTAGGAGCTGATCACTCTAGTTAATGTCCCCCTGCACATCAAGGTTGATCTGAGTCACATCTGGGTGTCTGGCTTTAAGTCAGGTGGTGATGCGCTCATAGATGGAGAGTGAGAGAACACAAAGTTTGAGAGTCTGTGAAAACTCCTCACAGCTTTGAATTGGTTATTTTACCTGAGCAAAAGTACCAATATACAGGGCCGGTGCTAGGAATTCTGGGGCCACTGAAAGAATACTAAAGTGGGCCCCTGCTTTTCCACTTTTTTTTCTTAGACTACGTATGTATTATCATTTTTTATTTAGCCTACTTTGTTTTGATACTAATGCAGCATTACTATGAGTATTAGTCAGGGTTTTATGCAGAATAATTCAGTTATACAAAGATTAGACTACTGGGGTTTTTTGTGGGCCCTACTGGGCGCTGGGCCCCTAGAATTATCATCACCTTTCTCCCCTATACAACGGCCCTGCCAATATATGAATAAAAAATATTCAGAGACCAAGTCTAGAATTTGCAAACTTTCTCCAGGCTCCACAAAAAAATATTCAATGATAAATCCTGTATTGTTTATTTTATATACCTTATATATTGTGTATAGGCTATATCTTATAGACTGCTTGAATATGCTTCATATTTTAGAGGCTCATCATATGCTTTTTGTATACATTTTAAACTACAAAGTAATCAGAACTGACAGAAGTATGAAGTAGAATACTACATCTGGACTAGACAAGAACTTCTTTTGTGTACTTGAGGAAACATACTTTGTTACTTTATATTGCCGTGGCACAAAAAAAGGGTCTGGGATGCCTTCAGGGACATGTAGAATTTGCCTGTGGCAGTATAAAAAACTTAAAAAAGAAGAGGGTCTGAGATGCCTTCCGGGACATGTAGAAGTCCAGGAGAAGAGGTGGTGGTAGAAGAGAAGTAGGCAACACAAATTCCTCCTTCACCTTTCATGTGCACCATATTTCAGAGCCGGGGTCACAGGGGTCACTGGCTGAACAGCAGAGCAGACAACAGAACCAAATACTCACCACTGAAGGCGAAGTATCTGACAGGTGAGGTGTGGAGCTGCAGTGTGCGTTCATCATCAGACTCCAGCCTGATGGTGGAAGGAACCAATCAGGTTATTGTTCATGTCAGTGAGTTGTATACACAGTTCGTACACTGACCAGAGAGGAAAATAACTTTCTATGGACTGAGTGGCAGCTCAATAATGATACATGTGCAGGTGCATGTGATGCTCTTATCTCTCACCTCAGCCACGATGTGAGACGATGGAGATGTCACTGATTTAATTCTTTGATGCACAAGCAAGGAGGAGTCGCCGGGGAACTGGGTTTTGTAAAAACACATTTGTCAACTCACAGGTTCAAACACTCATTTTTAAACTTGTGTAGTCTCAGTGTATCAGCAAGTGGCCGCATCTTGTACATCTTGACTAAATCCTCCTATGACTGGCTGAGTTCCTGACAGTGGACAATGACCTTGACAGTGATTTCTTTGCCTCTTGTGTGTTTCCAGTCTTTTGTTTAGCAGTGTTCAGGGTCAGCTGCTGCTCTTTGGGGGCGAGTGCTGGCTGCCACTTTTTCACAATCATGCTCTGTCACAGCGAGGAGAGACAAAAGGTAGTGCTCGCTTATCGGCCCTGACGTCAGCTCCTTGCACAGAGCTGCAGCTCTAAATGGAGAATATTGACCAGGGTCGGGGACACTGTCCTCTCTGCTGCTGGGACACCGTTTCAGGCACAGAGTGGCATCCATATGAAGGAGAGCTGTGCGGAAATGGACTACAGCGTCAGCAGCGACAACAATATAAACTTAATAGGAACTAACTCAACTCCAGAAAATATTGAACCTAAGCTCTCGTTGTGGGCGAGTGTGCTCGTCCATGTCGGAGCCACTGACCACAGCATTGAAAATCAATAGCAGGCGTCAATCCACTGCATGTGCCAATGTGTGCTGCCAGGATCTCACGTACTCTTGCATGTGGTCGTTACATAATTAGACACACTCACGGAGGAAAAAGTCATCAATGAACATAGACAATGGACAATACAGCGTGTGACACATGCAGGATAATTAATCAATTAATGAATCAAATATACTCTGGATAAGTTATGTTTGGACATTACAGCAGCAGCTGTTATTTCCTTTGACCAGCTCTACTCACACAGAGATCAGGATCACTGAGCCCACACAACAAACAGTTTGCAGTTGTTGCTAAAATACTCTTTGATGGAGTCAGATGATAAGAGCTGTGAAGAGGATCTGTGGTGCTGATGTTGACAGGCTGCTCTAAAACCTCTGGCTCCAACACTTGAGCTACAGCAGCTGCTCCCTCTGGTGTGGGCAGCCCTCTACTGCACTTACACACAGTCACACACCGATTAGTCCAAACATTAAAACAGGTGACTGTTTGTGTTGTTTCTATTGTTGTGGTTGATTGGTGTATATCTTGTGCGTGTTAAGTCATTTGATTTGTTGTATTTTTCACAGCTTTGTGGTTTTACTTGGTAAAAAACATAAAAGCAGTGACCTGTTTTAATGTTAGGGCTGATCAGTTTATACTGATCAATCAAAGAGCCCAACAGCACAGGCAAAGAACATCAACAACTGTTGTATTGACATTTGATACTTTTTTTTTAGTTGTTTCGACAGAAAAAACATACACATACACACATGTACACACACTGACGTAACAAACAGGTTTTGGGGGACTTGTAATGAACAGATTACATGAAAAAAATGGAATGAAATTAAATGGAATAAAGACAGGAAAAGCATCTGCATAATCTGATCCGACCAATATGGACGTTTGGTTGTTTGATGTTTGGTCAAAGACCCGAGAGCTCGTCTCAGTGAATCCATATTTCTTGATCGACCGCTGTGCAGGTGCTTTTCCTAATACACAAAGTCACAGTTTCAGTTCCAGCACCTCCAACAGGTTTGTGTTTTTCAGGTAGTTGTTTATTAGACAAATAGATGACAAAAACAAAAGGACAAAATCTTTGAGATATTCTAATTTTTAGTCCCAAGAAGTTGCAAAAAACACTGAACTCCAGCTCCACATCAGTTTCAAACACAAGTTGCTGTAAATTTCACATCTCAAGCCCAGAACCGTTCACGTGTTAAACCAGTGGCCACTGATTTCGTTCTCTGTATCAGACCTCAGTATACATGACTAAAACAAACAATAAAAACTAAGAGTGCACACTTTACAGACAGTAAACAGGGGTCTATTTTATTTTGAATGAGTCTTTTAATTAATGCATTTCAAGTACTCCAAAAATTACATCTCTTTGCACAATACAATTTGAAATTTTTTTTTTTTTTAGTAAAAATGTTCAAAGTGAACAAAAATTTCCGATACTGTATAAAACACAGTGAACATTAAAATCAGACAGTAGTATTACTTTTTAATCTTGTGTTCTTTCGGCCTACATCACCTACAACATTTCAACTCAATTTGGACATTTTCAGTGCACGTTTATCTAAAAACTGTACCAAGACTACGAAATTAAAAAGAAAGTAAAATTTACAGGCATTATTCTTCTGCTCTTCTATCCAAACCATGCCACAGGATAACGAAGACAAAAATGAGAATGTAACATTAACTCCATCACACTGAATTGTTTTTACCATTGATGACGGTGGAGAAAAGTATCATAAGCAAACTCCAGTTCAACTAGCACATATAAGAACATAAATAACTTAGAGGAAAGGAAAATTTGTCACATATGAACATCTTTGAACAACTTACTCTGGAATTAGAATACAAAAAATGAAACAGATGTATCAAAATGTAATTTTTCATTTTCAAATGAAATGCAAATTTTCGAAGTACTGTACAAGTTTACATGTAAGTTCTCTAGGCCTAACAGGCGTGATCCAGCCTAGACGTAGATGACATTTTTAAAAAGAGCTCCATTTTGTACAGACATGAGAAGTTGTACCAACTGCTGACCTGCCCAATTCATCTGCCATGTGAAATTAAGTGTAAACCGTGAGACACGTTATTTCTGTGTCCCCTCCAGAGCACACGTGTGAATATTACGACCATCAGGATAGTGTTGGAAGATATTAGTTGAGATTAGTATTGCATGCATTTAAAAAAAAATAATGCCAGGATAAAATAGTCAGGTAAAATAAAAGTCAGAGAAAAAAAATAAATCCTTTGCTGAATATATAATGCGAAATCCTGCGATTTACTGTTTTTGTGCATAATTTGCGCTCATTTGCCAATTTCTTCTTTTTTTTTTGGTGGAAAAAAACATTTGCATGATAAATAAATCATAGGATTTTGCATAATATACCAGATGTATCAAATCCTTTCATTTAGTGTTGTCATTTTCCAAAACGTACCTCGTGCTTTGCTACAGCAAGAGGAGGAAAAAAAACAAACCAAAAAAAAACAAAAAAAAACACCTGAGGTGAAACAATCTGACAAAAACAATCACATCTTCTTCATTTCTTGCCTTTTTTGGAAAGTGGCTCCTACAGGTGCACCCTGTGTTTTTGTTTTGTTTTTAAGAAAACTTGTGCACAAAGATCAGCTTGATAAAGTTTTATGGCACGCTGATGTAAACTCACACCGAGGCCTGCACTCATGAGCTCTTAAGGGGAATCAGTCCGTGGTGAGATCTGACCGGGAGAAAACCTGCAGGTGAGTTTTTAAAGAACACAAACAGCTGCTTGTCTCCAGTGAAACGAAGTGGACACACTGAGGAATGTGTTGTGTGAATAGTGAGACAATACTGCCGCCTTACGTCGCTCCTTCCACTTGTTCAAAGACTTAACATTAATAGTTGTCAAAGCAAAGAGTGTTGAGTGACATACAAATATTACAGACCTTGGTCAATTAATAGTCACATTTAATAAATGTGTCTGCATGCCCACATTGAAAAGTTCTTAGATTCGCTATCTTGAAGAATAATAGAATGATTTAATCTTACAATTTTTTTGTACATCCACACCGGAGTCATTTTTAAATTTATTATTTCCACACTCATGTAAACTAACTCTGTAACATGATACACTCTCGTTTCTAAACTAAGCCACAGCAGCCTTCACTTCCCTTGTTTTCATATCTGAACAGGTAGAATCATCATAAACTTCATTTAGTGGTTATTCATTCTTCATTATCAAAATCAAAATCGGTAAAGACAATAAAAAGGTATACCAAACTAGGTGATGTTCCCTTTCTGTTCCCATGACTCTACACCTCATCTAGCTTGTTACGCAACATGAGCAAAACGTGATGTTATAGCAAGACAATAAAAAGTAAAAAAAAAAAGGATGAAGAAAAAGGGACCTCGAACAAAGGCCTAAAATGTGGGATATGGTGACCTTGTTGTTCAACTTTGAAACCTAGCGATCTAAACGTGAAAGAGATCCACCTGATTGGACGACTGCGAAGAGAAGTCGATGGCCGCACATCCTTCGACCGCAACGCCCAAGGAACTCCTCACAACCATCATTCCTTCTTTTATGTGTTAAGAGTCCTGAGAGCACTAACCAAAAAAATAAAAGAAAAATAAGTGAAGAATTACACATTTACAGTAGAAGAAATAGTTTGTTTTCACTTATGATACACTAAATATGTACAGTCACATGCAGAAGACTGTCTGCACGAGAGACCGGAGCCTGTGTCTTTTGCCGTTTGACATGTGTAAATCACAAAAGTGCCGCAAATCCCCTCTGAGCGTCTCTCATTTCTGGCTTGAATGGCGAAAAGAAAAAAAGCACAGAACAATTCACCAGCAGCCACGGGTGTGTCACTCAAGAAGACGTTGCAATAGAACCAAAAAACTAAACCGAAACAAGAAAAAAAACAACAAAAAGAAAAGAAAAGAAAAAACTCACATCACAGAATGTACTAAAGCTACACATGATTCCTTAACTCCTTGGCACTCCTTCAAAAAAAAAAAAAGAAAAATAAAAGGTGGAAAAAGATGCTAGATCACACTGCATTGGAAATGGCTGATGGTCGAGTCCACTCCACAAAGAGCCAATTGAGTTGCTAGATAGTGTTTTCTCTTTTCCACGTGTCTGTTTTGTCTGTAGATGGAGGATATGATGGTGACTAACAACCATGTCAGGCTTTTCTTTGGATGGAGTGACGCTTTTGTTTCCCACTGTAGGCACAAGGAGGAGCCAAGGCATTGGAGGGAGGGAGGGAGGCGGGGTGCAGGGTCTCAGCGTCTCATCTGGCCCATCTGATAGTTCTCTCTGGGCTGGCGGTGGTGCCTCTGGGGCTGCGCCTGCCGCTGAGGCTGCCTCTGGGGTTGCCGCTGGCCGCCGTGGCCCCCGTGGCCGCCGTGGCCTCCGTGGCCGCCGCCGCCGCCGTGGCCTCCGTGCTGATGGGAGTGTGGGTGCTGAGACTGGTGCTGCACCTGGGAGTTGGCCTGCTGCTGCGCTCGCCGCCTCTTCAAAGTGCCTGTCAGGGAGACGGGAGTTTAGGTTTAGATGAGCTCGTTAAAAGACAAACGATAAAAATTGTAAACAAAATATCTGTTTCGTTTGAGAATACAGACGGAGGAAATGTTTTAAGTCCCAAAACTCATTTAAACTTGTTTATCGCCTCCACAACAAATGGAGGAATCTACAATTTACTGCGTTCAGGTGGGAGGAAACAACCAAACTATGGAAAAACTACAGAACAGTGTATTGGTACATGTTCGACAGGTGGACTCAACTTTGTGTTGTTAGGCCTAAATCAAGATGTCAAACACAACACTAAGAAAAGTTGTGACCTTAAAAATAATCAGCTGCTTTAAAAAAAAAAAAAATTCAATTCTAAACTCTGAGACATTCATCATGCCTGTATACACACTCAGAGTTGGACAAATCACAGCAACACATTAACCAATATCTGTTATCTCAGTATTTGGTACAAGATCAAGATCAGACCTCGTTAAAATATGTACCTTTATATGAAACTTTCCATTTATCTACAAGAGTATAAAATAATTAAAAGAGACTTAATGTGTTAATGGAAACTGATGCATGACACTTACAGAGTGTTAACTAGAAAAATCATTAATTATCAAGCTCATTACGCCCGGTGGTTGGGGTATTAGTGTAATAAAGTAATTGTCCTTCTCAGCTCGTTAAGAGAAGCCTCTTCCTCCGCTCCTTGTGAACCTCTGGACTCACCTGGAAGTGGTTTGGGAGGGGGGAGTTTGGGGTTACTGCTCGGTGTGTGGACACTACAGATCTTAATGAAGCCAGCCATGAGCATGATGAGGGCGATCCCCATCAACAACACTGCCCACCAATGGGCCTGGAGGAGAAAATGAAGAGCGGATTAAACACGATCGATACAGAGACGCCTCGTTATAACAACAACAACAACTAATCCTGCAAATCGAGAATCAAGAAGTTGACACGTACCACAATCCACTCTGCGATGTTCTCGTAGAGCTCTGGGTTGAAGATGGCCTTCTTTAGCCTGGCGAGCGGCCCGTCTGCATCCACCAGGCGGCATTTCATGAACACGTCGCAGTAACCCTTGAAGTCGTTGCAGGGCGAGCCGGCGGGCAGCGTGGTCACTTTCTTGTTGAAGAAACGAGCCAGGCGCTCCGAGCCCGTGCTGCTGCACGTGTTGGGATTCACTGAGGAGATGGATCGTGGATTGTCAGAACAATATTTTATTAAGAAAAAAAAAAAAAAAAAATCAGTTGTCGAGGTGGTTAAAAAAGGTAAATGACTCACTCTTCTCCATGCAGCACACGTGGCAGAGCTCCGTCTCGTCTTTGCCGTCTTGGCTGGCACAGGTGCACGCCTCGAGCCCGTACTTCTCACAGATGGAGCCGGAGCAGCCCTGCGGGGGAGGAGCACGAAGACAGGCGAGATAAGACACTGACTGGTATGAATATCAAGTTGCTATAACAACCGGTTGTTCCAGGTGTTAAGTCTTCAGCCGCTCACCCCGTTGAGGCAGACTTGAGTCTCTCCGTGGCAGGCGGTGAAGTTGGCCTTGGGCTCCGACGTGGGGCACTGGGCGCTGACTCCGTTGCACATGCCCTGGTGAGCGCACTCGGACTCCTCTCTGCACTTGTCGTTGCGGCCCTTGTACGAGCACTCGGCGGTGCAGCACGGACCCTGGCTGGGACTGAGGGGCGAGACGCAGCAGGTGTTGAGGCGAGAGTCGAAAATATCACAATCTATGTCCATGTTTAAGCGCCATCTAAAGGAACAACTGCTAAACTCATATACTGGTACATACATACACATCCTGGGATTACAAATTGTATGTTAAGTGTATGTTGTGTTATATGTAGTATGTTAAATGTATTAGTGTCAAGTGCATGTAAAATGTGTATGCATTGTGTGTTAATGTTAAAGGGATAGTTCAACATTTTGGCTAATTGGCCCATTGCCATAATCCCTATAGTCATAGCAGTAGGTTTGTTACTTTTATTTGTCGGTGCAAGCTAATCTCATCAAATCTATATCTATTATTATCTCATAGCGTGGTGAATGTGCAGGTCACAATTTGTCCACCAGAGCGTTTTGGAGTTGTTGGATTGTGTATTTGATGGATTTGATGAGGGAAACTAAGAAATCCCATGAGCCTCCATAGCGTAGCTCTGAGCAGCTTGCGGCTCTGCTCCACCGTTCTAAAAGTAGCTCACACCGACAATTAAAGGTGACGAACCTACTGCTATGACTATAGGGATTATGGCAATGGGCCAATTTGCCAAAATGTTGAACTATCCCTTTAAGTGTATGTCTAATGTATGTCAAATCTATGTGAAATGCAGTGGCGTGCACAGGGAAGGGGCAGGGGGGCCCCCTAAAGTGCCCCCTGGGAGCCAAATCGCGCCCTCTTCAGTGGCGAGGATGCGCTATACTGTATGTGCCCTTTTTTCCTTTTCGCCCCTGCCCTTCAAAAAGTCTGTCACTGGTGAAATGGCTCCTACTATAAGCTTTAGATAGCTTCCTAAGGAGACCAGTTCACATGCCTAAAACTGGCCACAATATGATCTAGCAAATTAATTATGATTGTGTGTGTGTGTGTGTGTGTGTGTGTGTGTGTGTGTGTGTGTGTAAAGCACTACTACTACTAGTCACGAAAGAGCTGGCAGAGTCTTCCCCATGAAACATCACACAAACAATAAATAAATAACCTCCTAAATAAAATCCTGGTCTTACCTGCAGACTTTGTTGGGCTTTAACTTGCACTTCTTGTTGTCCGGCTGGTTGGCGTCATAGCAACACTGGTCTCTGCACTGATCGCTGTAGCCGCAGTCGCACTCCTCTCCCGGCTCCACCAGGCCGTTGCCACAGATGGGCTGACCAGACTCTGTTTGGGGAAGAAAGAATCAACACTGAGACGGGGTTTCCCCAAAACTAGAAACCGACTTCTTGCAGATGGGACTAAAAGTCAGTCAGCGCAAGAATCCCGTCGTTCCAAAACAAAACCAAACAAATATCGCTGGGAGAGAGTAAGTTGCCGTCATAACACGGATACAAAAATCTGTGCTGAAGCGTTTGTTCAAAAAGCAAACAGACCCTGGGGAACGCCCGGTGTAACATTAAACCCAAACAAATACTCTCATTAGTGTGGTGGTGGAGGAGCAGAAATATCAGGCAGCGCAGGTGCACCGAGACTTTTGGAAGGCAGCAAGAATATCTTAACATTTTTCTTCTAATATCAGCCAAGACTGATACGGTTCAGACTCCATGAGCAGAACTAATAAGAATCTGTAGACATGCCAATCTTATGGTTCGGCATCTGAGAGACCAATAAGTATTTATGTTGTTGGTGAAAGTTGTTTGAAGTGATACAAAAAAAAGAGAAGACGACAAAAACCATCACAAACAGCGCAATCTGCCAAATACAGTCAGTAAAAATAATCCTGGACTGATGCCAACATTGCTTTTCAAAGCCAATACCAGCTTGAGTCCTGCTGCATTTTTAGTTACATGGATTAACTCCCCGGTCATCGCTGGGCTTCAAAATCGCACACAGTCATCGGTACAGGTAAGAACCAGACTGTTACCGTGGTTTCTATGTACACGTCTGGAACAAAGTGCAGCGCCAAGGTCAAAGGCAAACAGTAAAACGTACCGACAAAGCAGTTGCTTCTCTTCTTCTCCAGCACCTGGCTGATGTTGCGGATGCTACATATGGAGAATTTATTGTTGTTGAGCTTATCTCCTGACGTTGCTCTTGCATACATGATATAATTCCCTTTCTCCTTCTTGTCTTGGCTTTTAGATTCTCCAGGGGTGCACTCAGATCCAGAGTCATGCTGAGAGCGAGAAAAGGAAAAGAAAGAAAAAAAAATCACAGGTTAAAAGAAGAAGGGACAAAGTGTACGAGCCCCTAATAAATTCCTTCTCACTGTGCATAAATGTGGAACATCTAAGTAACTCACCGGGGAGCCGAAGTTGTGTCCTACTTCATGAGCAAATGTGATATGGGAGACTTTTGGAGGTACGTGGGAGGCGTAGTTCTGTACAGTGATTATACCGGTGTTGAGAGACTTCTTCTTTCCGTCTGAGTACAGCTTGCTTTTTTCACAGATGCCTCCAGAGCTCCCTGAGAAGGAAAAGCACAGATTTGAGCCAGAGTTAAAGAGCAAGTAGGATTTTGCTCATTAAGGAGAGGAAATCTGATTATTGAACTTTACAATTATTCATTATTCTTCCCTAGAATGATCTAACGCTCAGCCGAGATTGGGTGATAAGGTACAAGGGCTGTGATGTGTTATATAATGGTTTAAAACCTGTATCTGTTTGTTAGGAACGTATTCATATCTTGTTTTAAAAATAGGCCAGTCTGTTTGCTGTTGCTCATCATTGATGATCCACAGACTTGTCGTGCAGTACCTGAGGGGGCTCCGACCCAGGCCAAACCCAGCACTCCGTCATCAAAGTCTCGGTCCGTGAATACGTAAGCCAAACAGTAGTCGTCGTGGTTTTGCTCCGAGTTCAGCTCCAGGAACTTCTCCACGCCGATGTTGGCGAATCTGAATGGGTTTGACCTGTCTCTCTCGTCATTGGTTGTATTGATCTGTGAAGAGGGGAGGGGGACGGGGGGGGTGAGCTCAGATACAAATACGACAAACTGGGTATCAGTTCACCAGTACAGGACTTACCCGGATCCGTTTGACCATGAAACTGATGTTTCGTATCCCCATGAAGTCTGTTCCCTGATAGATGGCGTCGATGGCCTTGACGTGGCTCGAGATCTGAAATGTAACAAACAGACTTTAGCTGTGACGATCCGAACACAGCGTCGGCAGCCTGTTGACTAAACCCACAACGTCTGTTCAGCGTGCGATATGAGCAAATATACTATGACAGAACAAATGTACACTACATTTGTAAAGAGGACAACAAACTGTTAGTTTCACTGTATTCTGTGCAGTAACGAATGTCAGACTAACAAACACAACAGCCACCAAGATTATTTATTTGAGACTGTATTCCAGGAGGAATAATGTGACTTTTAAAGTAATAATTAAAAACATTTGAGAAACACTCTCTTTTACTTTTGCTCTGGTGAATATAAAGCTACTAATAGCAGGTGGTTAGTTCAGCACAGCATGAAGAGAACCAGGGGAATTAACACATTACATCTTGTTTAACAGATAGATATTGTTCCTCTCATCTAACACTCGGCAAGAGCACAAATATTCCCAAAACAATATTCTTTAAACAGACTATGTTTCCCCGGGAATTATACTTTCACTAATTTGCTACTTGTTATTTTTTTGTGCACTTTCAGGCTCTGACTAAAAAACACGGAGCATTAGTGCACACAACCCTGGAGTGAACCCTTGAGTTATTATTTTTTTTGATGCTCTATTGTAAGTGTTACGACTCACCCCTTGTACTGAGTAAGAGGTGTTATTATTCCTGTACTAATTATCCTTTAAACTCTATACTAATGAGCTGCTTCTGATGGTTACAAAAGTGCCTCTGCGCCGCCACCAGACAAAAACCCTCCACGCTCACTGTGTAAATCTCATTTCAACAGCAGCGCATTAGCATGAAGGCAGCGCTGAGTGTGTTGTTACCTGTGCAATGACAGCCTCTCTGGTCTTATAGTATTTGTAAAAGAGGTGGTCTGTCTGTATGAATAGCTGACAGGTATTTTTCTCAACCTGGGCCATCCTCTTCCTCCTCAGCAGCACGGGGTCATTAGAGCCGGCCTCAGTGTGAAGGTCCTGGTGTGGGCAGCACAGGAAACAGAGAGTAGGAAATAAGACAGTTAAATAAAACATATATATATATAGCATTTTCAACCAAACACTGGCTAAATTAATAATGTCCTGTATTTTTAGGCTGCGGTTGTCAAGCTGCAGTATGTTCGTGGACTGTGCTGAGGAACATGTGCGTCTTATGTCACATAAGAGGATAAGGTGGTGGGAAACCCGGAGGGAACAATGAGAACAAAAGCACAGTACACATCCAGTTTGAGGAATGATTTGCTTTTTTCTAAATAAACAACTGGTTGGTGCCTCCGTCACGTGGGGAGTTTTAAGTAGCTCCAGTTTGTCAATCTCATCAATTACAATTACAGCCATGAAGCAAAGCATCTGTACAAATAAATGCTCTGTGATCTTATAAAAAAATAGTTAAATTGATATGAGGGTTATCCATCTGATAAAAGAAATGTACAAAGATGTTTTTAAGTGCCATTGCTCTTTTAAAAACACTGACAACTATGAACGAGTCATTTGGTATGAAAATATATTGGAAAGAAACAGTTCTGCATGTCATTAAAAATAATAAGAGCATTTTTATTCTTTGGCTGATATGGTACAAATTGCATGTGCGTTTGGTTTAGAGAAGCAGGCACAACTTGAGATAGAGGCTACAATTGGTTTTTTGTTGAAAGAGTGTTTGAGGATTCTGGTTATACCTTCAGAACGGCAGTCAGTGTTGTTAAATGGCTTTCAGGTTTTTCAAAGATTGCCGCATAGTTATTTTCAAGAAAATTGGGTGCTTAGCTCTGTGACTTGAATGCAATGATAATAAATATATAAATGTATATATAGGAAGCACAACCCAGGGCTAGATTTATGGGCTGCTGGGCAGCGTGATTAACCTAGCCTTCAGTTCTCTAGCCTAGTCCTCAGTTCATGGAGGACTATGAAATCACTAACCACTCCTTTTACATAATAAAAAGAAAAAAAAATTGTAACTTCTCAGAAGATGACGGGGAGCTTGAACTACATTTACACTTGTAAGAATGTCAAAATTTACAAAGAAGTCATTACAATAGACATCCAATCCACTTCCTCTTTATATGAACACCCAACCCAGCAAATCAGATGAGTGTGTTTTACTGGTAACTCCAAGTGTGAGTATACATTTACTGCATTTATTTAATCCCAGTTAGTGTTTGTAAACTGTGACACTGTATTGTATACAATTCATTGTTGAACTGTTCACAGTAATGTATCTGAGGTTCAAAAAACTGCTTTACTTGTCAAATACTCAGTGTTGAGGAATTATGAACAAACTGGGCGTTTTTCTTTCTTTCTCAACATTGATGGACATTTGCCCTTTGCGTGTATTTGTTGTGCAATTCTGGGCTCTGGGTTGAAAACGTTCAAACAGGAAACCGGGCATTACTGTGCACAGAGCCCTACTTTAGGATGACATGTAAAACTTTCAGCAAAGAACAACTTGTTCTCCTAAGCTACCAATTCATCATGTAGACATCCATTAATTAAGCCTAGACAGGCCATTCTCATCTGTCAATAAAAACCCAATCTGCATACAGAAACTGAGAAAAAAAAGCCACTACGGGTTCCTGTGACCCCGACAGAGTAGAACAAATGTGAAAAAGAAAATCCGTGAAAGCCAAACAATCTCTTTCCTTGGTGTGATCATTTATTGTGGTGTGGGGTGAAGTTCACCTTGGGTGGCTTCTCTATGGCAGAGCCTTGGTACTTCCTCATCCGCTCAAACACTGAGCTATCAGCGCAGCCTCCCTCTGGGCCGTACTTGTGAGGGTAGTCTGAGTGAGAGAGGCAGACACAACACTGTTAGGATTATGGGAGACAATGTTAGCTACTTAACCCCCTGAGTCACTCTATTTCTGGCGCTATTCATGATCAGCTAATGGATGTACTTACATGCCACTTGAGCCTAGCTTTGCTGTGTGAGCTGTTACTTTCCTGTGTCTCTCATTAGCAATTCTTCCCCTATTTCGGTTTAATTTGCCCCTCAGCCACATACTATATGTACACAGATGATTTGAAATTACAGGGTGCCAGTGTAGTTAAGTGTGCTTGGTGCTCACTACTAGTGCCAACACAGTAAAGACTGTTAAATGAGTCACTAGCCCAGGAGAAAGATCTTGTTACTCAGCTAATGAGCACCCCAGGTATCTTAGCTCCCTGGGGGGGGGGGGCAACCACACCAGTCTGTCTCCATCAGCTCAGCTGCCCCTAACCTTGCACTTTCCCGATCACACATTTACATATACATGCATCCAATTACACAAACCCGGCGGTTACAACAGCTGGCTATCAAAGTGTTTGTGCGACCGAGGTTGTTGGGGGACTCACGTATGTCGTCTTCGTGGTAGATGACGGAGTGGAAGGGCACATCTTTGCCCTCCAGGTACCTCTCGGACGGCTCCACGTAGTAGTTGCCGTGGTAGCTCTGGATGAAGCCCTCGAACTTACCATCCACAATCGAACCGTGAGTCAGGGTACCTTTCTCACCTGGGAATCCAAGTGACAGGTTTTTTTTATATTTCAGAAAAACACGGCATACAAAAAAATTGCTTGCGACTCCATTATTGCTTTTATTATTAAGAAAAATATTAAAGCAGTAGGATTCAAATGAAAAGTCTCACCAAAGATTTCTCCAGTGTAGATATGAGAGGTATCGAATGGAATTTCTTGTCCTGAAACATCAACCTTTAAATCTTGGGAAAACAGGGTGGTATCCCTCTTCATTCGCAAATTAAAATGCCTGGAATCAAAGACAACAGGACAACTGTTTCATCTACACTGCAATGAGCTAATATCCTTGTAGCCAAACTCGCCACAGAAGCGATTCCTCATTTATTCATGTCACAGAGTGCGAGCCTATGGATCTGGGTGGGGATCTAACTTTGGCTTCACTTAACAGTGTTCCCCCAGCCTTTGAGGAAAAAGGAAAATGCAAATGAACGGGGGAAACAGGTGAAACCAAGGGCATGGTGTGGCAGAGAGAAAACATCTAAACACTTTTCTGTTGCAGGAGCTGGGGAAACTGCAGTCTTTCTTTTTTTTCAAGAAAAGGAACAAAAAAATTAGGGCATCTTGAAACAACGCTGCTTTTTCTTTGGTAGATAACACAGAAACAAACATGTAACAGTAACCTTTGGTTTCATGTTACACCTACACAGCACTCTTATTGTATTTTTGTATTGTGTGTAAGTTACAGTCGGGGGCGGTCAGTGCACAGCAGCTGAAGCAACTGACCGCTTTGGAAAAATATGGTCAAACTTCACATGATGCCGCATAAACCATGTATGTGCACAGTATCAACTGAATAGCGCACAAAGGCCAGGATGCAGTGAAATATCCGCTGCATCAGCCATATATAGGCATTTTTGCTCAAAGCTGGCAAAAGGAATGTGTGCAGTGCTGCAAATTAAGCCTAGGAATTTGAGTTGTATCTCTAGTTTTGTCATGAAGTCAAAGGGAAAAGAAGCTGACACATTCCTGCTTTTCAAAGGAAAAAGACATCTTCTTTCCATGTGCTTGTTTGCACAGCTCTTTATCGTTCTCTCCCCTATTAAGCACCATCAGAGTTTAGGAACAGCAGGCCCTGCTACAGGCAGGATGATAAACAGCCTTTGCCAAGCTCCCAGCCAGATGGTCTTGACTTTGTCATGGAGAGTGTGGACACTTTCTATCAAACACCACCTCTTCAAAATGCTGGATGAGAAACCCCAACAAGGACTCTATGAATGACTGTATTCATCCATCCATCCCTCCATCAAGGAGGCTCCCACCCAGCTATCAAGTGTATGAAAACACCTGATGTATCATAAGGCTAACTAACACATTCAGAGTCTCTACCTCACCTGATCTGCATGTATTTAGAGCGTGGCAGAAAATCACAATAAAACCAAAACCAAGTGCTGCAACTGATAATTATCTTCATTGTTGATCAATTACCTGATCAATCTAAACAAATCGCTCAGTCGTTCGTCTGTTAAATGTCAAAATATTGTTAAAAATATGTTTTTGATCATCTTAAGTCTTTGTTTTAGGAAAGCAACAAATGTTCATCGAATATATCGATGTATTATCAAAATAGTTGCCAGGTCATTTTTTATCAACTGATCAATCAATTTATTGCTTTAGAGATTTGAAATCCATCCTCACCACAGAGTCAAAGCGATGCCACGATTTCATAAAACCGTCATTAAATGTAAACAACTTTCAATCACTCCACAAATCTCTGCTCTACAGCTGACCTCCGCCTTTAATCATAAACAATGCAGCTTTGCAACTAAATAAACAGACATACACACAGACTGAATTTCCCATCTGGTTAATATCAAGGGGAAAAAAAGACAAACCTTCCATGGGCATGAAAGTCTAAATGAAGGAACTTGTCCTCATGAGAGAGCGCCCTCTTGGCCCTTTGATGCTTGCTGTGCACAAGCTCTGTGTCATAGGTCAGACCTTCATAGTGACGGATGTACTTGTTCAGAGGATTTCTGTAGTGTCCTGTATGAAAAGAGCAGAGAAAATCCTGTTAGCAATGAAAGACAAGGATATTTCAAGCTTAATGAAAGTCAGCCGTGGTGTGAGGATACAGTTTTTCTAATTTATTTTAGATTTTTTTGCATGCACTGTACATAATAAAAATGCGTGGGCATACACGTCACACAAAACATTAAATCAAGGAATATTGTTTAAAAAAAGGCATTAAACTATGTGTGTAAATGACAACATGTTCACAATTCAGCGTTGGGGATTAGACAATAAGATCCATGTGCAGACATTTCTGAGAGCTTCGGTATCACAGAGTTTCTATCACATCAGGTATTCTTGGCAAATGCCAGTTTAACCAAAACACATGTTAGGTAATGTAGTTCAAATCCTCAGATATATTATTCTAATACTTTGAATAATATCAGAGCAAAGCAACGGTGTATCACTGTAAATAACGAAGGCAATAGTGCATGTTAAGATATCTTAGGTGCACAATTAAATAGACGATCAGGCAGATATTTGACAGGCAGGATTAAAACGATGGGAAATGACAGCAAACCAGCATGGCCTGTGTTTTAAAACCCTGCTAAATCTATTTAAGTCAAATGGATGCCAGTTTTGGAGCCTTGCTAAACAACAGCCCCCAGCATCACAGCATAATTATTTCGCCAACAGAAGAGTGGGTGGTGGGCTCGAAGGAAAAAGATTCTCGAGCGCCTCCACCCATTTCACCAACTGCTTCACATTCAAAAGGACTAACTCCATTTCAAGAAAAACATAGTATTTATGTTGAGACCATTTAAACCCTTGTGAAAGTTACTTCTGCTGCATATTCATCCTATAACATGCAAAACCAAAAGAAAGTATTTTCAGTAAATACAGCATGTGTAATTAGTACTCTCAGACAGGTAATTATGCCTGGCTGGTGGGCCATAAATTACAGGATTCAGAGTTACTATATAACAAAGATGGGTAAGTAGTCCAGGCTTCAGCTACTTCTACAGTCATGTGCATTATAAAATATTTAGGTGCTAACATTAAATTTTTCATTGAGGTGACTATGAGAAGTGAAGGCCATGACTATTTTGAAATACCTTAATTCCTTAAGGCCTACAACACAGGACAATAAACAGAGTGACTGATTTTTACATTTCTGATATGATACAATGACATTTTAGAAATATTGTCCAAATGCATCAAGATAACAAGATTAAACACAACCTTTAACATTTTGATTAAAAATAATAATAACACCACACGAAATTGGCCTAATGTGTGAAATAATCGTTACAGCTTGTTGCAAAGGTAAGACATGGGCTTCAATTAGAGGTGAGGACTGTATGGACTGTGAATGATAGACATGGACACAAGTGACTGACAGCTTTAGTGTGAACAAAACTAATATAGCTGCGTCTTATTCTATTTCACTGTGCTGGATTTAAAACCACAATTGCAACATACAGCAGTTGTGTGATGCCATATGTACAACGAGCAATTAACAGACATGTCGTTTTTGCCTCTAAAATATAACACATGAGAATTATTTACTACATTTTCCAATCCAAAGTTTTTTGCGGCTCTACATTAAATTGGAAAAATAGTGAGAAAACCACCGCAGTGACCACAGCTAACACAACAAGTAAAATCCCACCAGCAGCCCTGAAAACTGGTGTCATGTTCACTGTTATCACTGGTCCGCCTCAGATAACATAATGTCAGCGGCCAGACCTTGTATCTTTGTTAAAATCAGTGTTAATGTTAGCGGCTACGGTGTTAGCAGCAGGCACAGGGCTGACGGTCCGCTGAGCCAGTCGGCTTCTCCATCTTCTCATAACAATGGCTGTCGGCGCTGTCCGCACGATAACAACAAAACCAGCCCCAAACGCGGCAGTAAAAACTGTGACAACACGCACAAACAACTCGGCGACGTCGCCTCCCTCCAATCGACGGCGCGAATCCGCGTCGGCTTTTCGCGATATGAATCATTTGTTAGCCAGAAGTAAGACGGCAAAAAGGGTGCAGTCCTCTTCACAACAAGCAAGCAAGCAGCAGCAGCAGCAGCAGCAGGCCCCGCTGATCCCTCCTGGTAGCTAACAGGCTAGCAGCCTTTCTGCTCCCCTCTCCCTCTCTCTCTCAGCAGCAGCGGCTCCAGCGATTCAACCACAGCGACCAAAGCTCTCCGTCCGGCAGGCGCCTAAACTCACCTTGGGTGTTGTTCAGCAGGTACACGAAGAGGAAAACTTTGAGAAGAAGCATATCTGATAAATCCATTGTTAGAGCATTGATGCCGTTTTCACTTTATTGTCCTACTTAGATAGGCGCAGACGCCCTGTGTGTTTATTGCAGCTTCCTCACATCGCCTCCCCTCGCTCGCTCTCTCTCTCCCTGCGTCATGACGTCAGACGCAGCGACGCTCGGCATCCCTTCCCCCCAAAGGCGTCCATGATCCGGGCTGGTGGATGTGACAGCTCCCCCTGTACTGTGTCTTAACATAATATGCCTGTTACCATGGATAATACGTCCAGATACTCTCAAAACGAGGAGATTTGACTTGGTACAACTATTTCAATGTATATACTTATACTTCATCACAATTAAGAGGGATTTCTTTTTTTTTTACTTTTATGTCACCTTTATTTGAAAGTTGAAAGTTTTTTACATCCAAAATACATGATTTAGTCATAAAATATAATATATTATGAAGGATTAAACTCTGATAGGATTTACATGAGGATATCATGGTTTAATAGGAATGACAAAGTGACTTGTCGCACAATGATAATGATAGATCGCCTTGTCTTAAAACAACATTTATAGCAATACCACTATAGCCTGCCAAGAATGATTAATTTTCATCTTCTTGCTAAGATACTATTCCCTGCACAAGACATTATAGAAACATCATCTTTTGGAATCTCAAGGACTTTAACACACTGTTAGGGGCAATTCTGCGTAATGAGCACATGATTATATTTTCCTGGCCATAATTACAGACTTTCACTCAAGTTTAATTTTAATGGCAGGAGAGATTATTCTTTAAATTGTTATACTGCTACTTTTAGTTGAATAAAGATGCAACTTCAATTTTAACCAGTGCTTTTTAATTTAGTTCAGTGGGAGATCTTTTTGATATTATTACATACTTACATTGTTCAAGTAAAAACAAAACAAACAAAAATGCATCCAAAGGTCCTGCTTCAGTCAGAACAAACAGTCAATGTAATTATTGCAATACAACTGTGATACCAACCAACGTACCACTGTGTTCAGACATTTTAGAAACCAGCTAATTAATCAATTGACTGATATTAAAAACCGATGAACTTCAGCCTTAATATTCCTTTCTTGGTAGCTAACTGATGTTTTTTCTGGTAGAGAAGTGGTAAAACTAAGTATTTATAAACCTATTATCAGAGTAATTACTGTAGCCTACTTGCATAACAAACTCATAGAGCTGTCATGCAAGTTATAAGCAGCTAACTAAATGTTAATGTTGCCTGGCAACCCAAGATCCTGAGAATATAGTGTTGCCAAAGAGAGAAAAAAAAAAAACACCATCGGTTTTGTGTTGACGTTGGATTCATTTCCTGTCATGCATCAGCTCCAATTATCTGTAAGCTATTTCTGATCCTGGCAGTTCTCAGTGACGATCATCTGATGATGCACCTCTTCCCGTTGAAGATAGTGGTTTCCTCGATGATAACACCACATGGTACAAGGAACTCCACCCTTATACTGAAATAGGATTAAATCTTTTTTATATACTGAAAATAAACCGAGTTTTGAGAGGTAGTTATCAACATCTGGTCTTGACAAACCAGACTCTGAAAAAAAAACCCAAATCATTATTTTATTTTGAGTCGTTCTGCTGATGTTTTCCATTTTCACCACACTCTGATTAATTAGCAGCAAAATTGTAATCTTAATCGGTCCTTCTGGGTTTGTTTATTCCAGACGAGCTCCTCTGGCACCAGTCGCCACCACGTGACACACCTCCACGTCAGCACCCAGCTTCTGCAGCTCATCCAGCCAAATCTGTTGTTTCTGAGACAGTCGGTCACTGGGCCCCTTAACCTCCACCAGCTACAACAACAACAACACAACAACTCATGTCACAGGCCAAAACACACTATAACGAGTGTCTGAATCCATACACAAAGGGAAATATCAGCGAGCATGTGACGTGATCTCACCTTGTAGGTGTTGTTTGAGGTGTTCCACACAACTAGATCTGGCAAACCTCCACGGCAGTGTCTGTAGTCTTTTGACATCCTTGCTATTACTCCTCCTACGAAGGCTCCGCCAAGGCAAGACACCAGGGACTGAGCGCATAAAAGTGGTTATGTTAGTAACATGTTATTATCTACAATAGAGTAGAAAAAACATCTGCTCCTCTGTATCTATCGAATCTGTTCAGGGCATAATTTGCATCATCTATCCAACTCTAATTAGACACGATGTATGAAAAGAATCAATTTAGTGCTTAGATTGATAAGATGAGTGGATTCAGAAAGCTCTGCTCATAAATATACTCACTATGATGGCAAATTTTTTAAAAAGCGAAGGCTGAAATGTCTCTTTTACAAAAGTATTCAGACCCTCAGCACCTCCAGTACCTCCTGGCAGCACTTACGCGTTTGAATCTTCTTTGGTAAATTAGCACTTGAAGTTTTGTCCAAATGGTTCAATTTTAAACCCATCAGCACAGAGATGTTCAGAGTCCTTTAAATGTCATTTGAACTCAGACACAGACTGTCATATGCCTTTTACACACAGTGGCCTCTGTCTCATCACTGCACCACAAAGGGCCGATTGTTGGGAGGGCTGCTGAGAGGGTTATTCTTTAGGGAGATACTTCCATCTATGCAGAGGACATCTGAAGCTCTGTTTGAGTGGCCTTTGGGTTTTTTGTCTCCTCTCCATCCAAGGCTCCTCTGGCCTGGTTACTGAGTGTGGCTGACTGTCAACTCAAGGAAGCATCCTGATGCTGCTGAGCTCTTCATACCACTTTATACCTTTGCCTTCATCTATGCTTCACTGCAATTTCCATTGGGTTTCATTGCCTGGCTTTTGCCCTGACATGCATTATGAAACATGAATTATTGGGTGTACACAGGTGCATGCTTTTCTAATACTATGCCAATTCAATTTGCCACAGTTGAACTGGATTCGAGTTCTAAAACACATCAAGGAAAGTTATACTGTAGCAAACAAGGTGCCACAGCAAAGAGTCTTAATTGCTTTTGTAAATGTGAGATTTCAATATTCTTTCATATTGTATAACAAAAAAAAACACAAAAAGAGGATTTACTTTTTCATTATGGGTTATTTTGCCAAGATTGGTGGCCAAAAATTGAATTCATTTAAAATTACATTGGTCTGAAAACAGAGTTTATACCTGTGTCTGCTGGAGTGATGAGAAACGCTCCCAGTTGACCAGTGAACACACTCTACCCTCCTGTGTGGTCCAGACATCCTCCAACATGCTGTGCAGCGTCTCCACAGACGCCTCGCTGAGCAACTGAACACGACAATCAATCGCCTCCTTTCTGTTCTCATAGAAACAGTCAGTGTAAAGATCCAGGGGACATGTCTGTTGGAGGGAAATAACACATCATGACTCAAACTTGTATAGATGTGTGGTTAATTTATTCAACAAAATTATCTGGAGCTTGCTTTACCTGGAATGGGTTTCGGAAAACATCTGGAATACCTTCCATGAAAATGATATCCCACAGGAAGAGAGCAAACAACATGGAGAATGTTGAACCCTCGCCGTGGATCCCTGTTACATGAAAAAATAAATAACAGTCCAGCTCTTGTGTGTGAATCTGTTTGTTTTGCAATAGGAGAAGAAGCGTTGTTTACCTTGGTCAAATCCTTGTTGGCGGTAATGTGCTAAAGACAAATCCTCCACCGAGCATATGACGGTGGCATCAGCGCTCTCCTCCCCCTCTCCATTTGTTGGTAGGAGAAACCTAGATTTGCCCGTGCCACCCTCGTGAGGAAACAGCTGTCCACGGATTGTGACCTGCAGCCAAAAGCGTGTTTACTTTCATACGGCCGACTATTTCCCAGGAAACCCCCAGTGCTGACGGATCGTGCCAAACTCACATGTTTGACGTCTTGGACATGGACAGAGGGCAAGTCTCTGAGTTGCAGGCAGTACTTCTTGAAGCTGGCAGACTCTTTCATCCTAACAGCTCTCTGATGCAGGGCGAGTTTATGTCCTGTCCGTACCAGCGTGTCTGACAGCCCATCTCTAATAGCACAAATAGCCTGGGGGGCAACGGGGGGGGAGAGACAAACAGTCACACAAATGACAACACAACATCTCAGCAGCACCGTGTCACGCTCAGAGATAAATGAGATAAATGAGTTGCTCCGAGGAGGTGAGTGATGCTCACTTCCTGAGGTTTTTTGAGGTGCTGGTGGAGGTTTAGAGCCAGTCTGTCCCACCATCGCCCTCGGCTGTCAGGACAGTAAGCAGTCTGCAACAGTAACGACCGCAGCTCCTTTATTGCTTCCTGAAACACAAAATTTGCTGCTTTACTTATGACGTCGTTGTTGATAAATTGTTCAAACTGTGACAGAGCGTGAACGGATAAGGTCACCGAACCTCGTATCGACGGAGCCTCTGCAAGATCTCCACCCCTCTGGATGAAATACGAGTGTAAGCCCATCCTGTGGTGAAGCTGCGCAGGAACACAGGCAGCTCTTCCTGATGACTATCCAACACAAAAGTTAAGTAAACACTAAACATTCAGAGGGGACTCTCTATATCTGTGCTGTACAAAACAAATAAATAGACTGATATCCTCATCACCTCAGGTCATGGTTTGTCCTCAACTCCTTCCAGGCGCTTTTGGCAGCGCTGTAAAGCTCGAGGGCCTCTTCCCACTGACCTGCCTGCATGGCTGCGATTACCTCTTGCAGGAATCGCATCGATGCTTCATATCTGGTGGGAATGTCGGAGTCAGGAGCACATATGCATGTCTATTCTGTTTGAAAAAAGAGAGAGAGAGAATAAACTCATTCTCACCTGATCAGATCCTCTCTGTCTTGGAAGACTTTGGCTGCACGCTGCACTGTGTAGTTCGGGAAGGTCAGACGTCCTGAGTTGACCAGCAGGATGGTGAAAAGCTGGCTCTGGCCACCGGCCGCCGTCTCCTCCTCATCCATGCTGTCCGTGAGAGAAAAGAGCAGAAGGATGCGAGAGAAGACGGCGCGAGGGGCGCGACAGAGACGCACACAAGAACCTGCAAGCTGCTTCGCCCTTTAAAACCAGAGGGGGGCAGGGATTAGACCGCTGTGTAAATATACTGGTGCTGTGATTAAACCAAAGGTAAATGATCGTCTCACCTTTTGAGGATGACAGCCCGGATGTTGTTTTGAGCGGGCGTCAGAGAGAAGAGGGACTTCTGCTTGCTCAGGCGAAGGAGCCCCTCCACCAGCTGCTGTTTCTGAGTCCCAGAACCGCCCAGATGGAAAGTCTTAGCCAGAGCTTTGAGTTCAGGAGCAGGCAGCAGGTCCAGAGCCTCTTCTAGGTCTCCTAGATCCTTCTCTTTGAGATGCAAAAAGAGAAAAAAGTGGCGTCATACATGAATTCTATAAATCATCCACTGTCTTAACAGTTGTAAAAAAAAAAATGAATGCAAAAGAAATATGAAAAGTCCTCAAATACACACTAATGTCAATTTAGGAGATTTCAGCTCAGTCAACTAGGAATGTACAGTACAAACACTGATGAATTTTAAGCATCTACATTTACCTGTCTCTAAAAAGCCATTTTTCACCAGCTCCTGGGCGACAGGTTCCAGATCGCTGCTTATCTCTTCATAATCTAGTTTGTTGACTTGAAGCCACTTCAACTTCCGCTGGAAGAGCCTCACATACAGCTTCTGCCCCATCACTTTTAATAGAGAAGAAACATGACAACAGTCAAGCCTGATTTCATGATCATTACATTTTTTTTACATGACAATATACGACTGACAGTGCAGCATACCTGACAGCCTCTCAAATGCATGTACGGGTGACATGTCATCCTGGTTGAACAAGGCCCTGTCGTCCTCATTCTCCAGCACAGCCTGGAGCACAGTCCTGAAGTTACGGAGGTAGTAGGGAAGCCGCGGTGGGTGAAAGCCCTCGACAGTCTGCTCACCGCCGGTTTGCTGAGCACCAAACTCTGGCAGCGAATCGCTAGTGATGACTGCATCGCTTATCTCAGAAATTTCCTCTGAACTCAGAGGGGGGTCACCAGAAGAGGTAGAAGGTATTTCAGTTTCACGCTGCTCTGCAACAGCTGTCTCTGCAACTGTTTTACTTTTACTAGACGACAGCTCCACTGGCTCTCTGCTCTCCTCAAACTTGGCTTTTTTTCTGAAACCTGCTGTTTTGCCAGTGGAAGGTGTTTGCTTCTTCCTCTTTGCTAGTTTAGAGGAGGTGGGGGGGCGCAATGTTGGAGCATCCACTCCCAGTAAAGTCTCTGGTTTCTGTGTTTTCTGTTTAAGATCACGTCCTTTTTCTGAGTTGAGGAGATCTGCGACTGCTGCTGGAGTCTCGGCCTCGGCTGCCGTCAGGTCAATGACTGTCACGCCGTCTGTTTTGTTCTCCGAACTCTCAATAAGAACATTTTCTTTCTGTGAGCTGCTGAGTGTCTCAGGAGGATCTGTTTCCTTTTCAGGGAGCGCTGGAGCATGTTTTCCATCTGTCTGCGTCCTCTCACACGGCTTATGATACTTCCTAGACAGCTTGGAGGAGAGACTTCCCAGGTCAATCGTCCTGACTACAGTTTTACTGTGTATCTCCCGCGGTGCCGGTGGCTGCTGATTGTTATTCTTTTTGAAATAAGGACTGGTCTTGGTCTCCTTGACATCTTCTTCCTTTCTTCGATCCCTCTCCGGGGACTTTGTTGGATCCTTCCTGGGTGACAGCTGGATGCTTGGCACAACACTATTACTTGCTGAGGCGGCACTGCTGTCTCCTCTCTCGAAGTTCTGACATTGCAAATCAATGTGCTCATTGATTTTGAATTTTGGTACCAAGTGGCCACACAGGGGGCAGGCCAGCTTAGATGGAGGCTGGCTGCTGAAGAAGGAGCTGATGGGAGTGACGGTGGCAGCACTGGCAGACATCCCAGCTGTGACACTGCCTTTCTTCTTGCTTTTGGACAATGACAGACTTCGCCTCGGTTTACCTGTGTCGTCTCTCTGGGTCATCGTGCAGGTATAGATGTGGTGGTGGCTCGATGGAAATGTGTTAAGACGCTTTTCTTTGTTGCATACTCTGTTTTGGCTAATTTTAAAAAAGCTTACTCGGCTCAGAAATAAACACTTGTGCACGTTTTTAAATCGTCACATATTTGCAGCTTTTAGATTCGGACACAGTCGTTGTAAAAACGCATGAATATTAATAAAATACTGTCTGTGGTGGGTCAACACATTTGCAAACATACCGGTGGTGACATTTGGTACCAGAGGAGCAGCAACAACATGACGATCCCGCTCCTCAGGCTGAACCAGCGGAGCACAGAGCTTCAGGAGTAGGCTCAACTAATCGATTGCAGATCATAGATAGTCTTGCATCGATATTATCAAAATGCTCCAAACTCAAAACGCAAAATTAATAAATATTCTTGTTCTGGATGTTAAATACTTATAATATCTACAGGATTTTTAAATTCCATACAATTGTGATTTTAATGTGAAATATATCACTCTTTTATATAGCCTACAGTCTATGTCACTTTGAAAATTACATTCAGTTCACAATTAAAAACATTAGAAATAAGAGTTATGAACTATAATGCCCCATTTATTTTTGTCTTGGTTTTGATTCTGTGCTCCTGATGCCTTCTTGTTGGGGAGCAGAGCAGAGAGCACATGATGATGGGGGGTGTATTTCCTACACAGGTTCCTGGGCTGCTGTGCGGCTTTTATTCAAAAATCACCATTCCGGAGAGCAATCTGATCTGATCAGCACACCGGGCATTTCGCAGGGAGGGCCGGCGACAGGACTGATGTTGGTAAGTGCCATACTGGATTCATCTCTGCATAGGTGGAAACAATGTAACAGTGATGCACATATGGCCTATCCGGCTTGCGATAACAGGGCTGAGGACAATGCTTGATGATGTGCTCCTGTGCTACAACAGCAGCCCGTGAGCTGGATGTCAGCATGGTGCAGTCTCGATGCTTCAAATCAAGGTCGATGTGAATTGCAGCAGCAGCAGCAGCATCGGGATAATATGAATTGTGTTTCCAGATAGTGAAAACAGGAGTGTTTATGTGGAGGGAGTCTGCTCCATTAATGCGTGCTTCATGCTTAGGGTGGGGGGGGGGGGAAACACATACGTCCAATTATCATATCGATGTTTAGGCAGATGGGAGTGCGGAGTCCACTTGAGGGGAAACCGGAGCAACCACAACAACCACCCCTGCAGCTGCGGCAAAAGTTTGGCGTAATGGCTTTAAAAAATACCACCACAAATACGGAAAGGGCAGGGCATGATGCTCCAACACTGAGCCGCATTCAGAGACCATAAAGCCCCTTATTGTTTTAATTAGCAGTTCAGCACCATGGAGAGGTCATGATTAGGTCCGCCCGCTTTATTTATCACAGCTTTTTGTTCTCCTGACACCATTTAATCATAGTGACATCGTCACCTGATTAAAATCTCTAATGTCTCTGTGTTCCTGTGTTTAGTGTGTTGAATAATATGCAGAAAGCTTCAGATGAACTGTTTTTTTTTCTCTCCAATTGAGCCACAAGCGTCGATGCTTCATGTTTAGATGAGGGTGTTGATGATGACATTCAGACTGGGCGTGTTGCAGACCACTGTGTTCAGTGTGATAGCTCCGATACGTTAGTGAAAGCTTTTATTCACAAGCAGAGAAATGAGAGCACCATGATCACATTTCAGAGATTTTCTGTTGTTTGGGATCAAAACAGATGGAAATAGATTCGCTGGACCTTTGGAATTCATAGGGCCTTACATTTATAACAATATAGCCTACGTATGTCACACCAGTAGGGTTTTTGTTTATAGGTTGAATTGATAAATTCTCTTGTTTAATATTCATGTAGGCTATAACACCCTCTTCTGGTGTGATGTTGTTTGTATTACTGTAAGGCCACAAATGCTATTATTTTCATTGCCAAATATTTTTTAATGTTTTATTAAATTGCTGTTTTTGTCTGAACAAAAGTAAAAAAAAAAAATAAAAAAAAAAAAACCAAACAAACAAGGTATTTTAATGCCTCTCATAGATTACTAATAAATAGGCCAATATGCACCTTTGAGTACCTGGAACCAATTAATTTAGGCATTTTTGCATGAAAAACACAACTGAACAATTATCAGAGTAGATCAGTATTTTGTCAGTTTGGGCACCATGCTACTGTATGACTATGTTTGATTTAGTGCGGTTGTGTTGTGGTTGGTATTGTTTCTATTTCACTGTTGTTTGGTTCCCTAAACAACTAAAAAATCACAAAAGAGACAAAAGAACAGTGCAAAGACATTCCCGTTTCACCAACAGTTTTGGTGTGAATTTCTATTGAAGCACACATTATCTGTTCATTTGCCAATATATATGTTGGATGTTTTATTGTGCCTCAGTCCAAGGCAAACATTAATTTGCAGCTGCCATTCAGATGTCAAAAGAATGATAGACTAGTCCACAAACAGTAGACCTTGGAGGACAGAAGTCATGAATCATAGATCTGGCACCCACACTAACCACATTATATGAATTTTTCAGGGACACTTCTTTGTAAGCAGTTTTAAGCATAAAAAGTAAAAATGATTTAACAGAAAATAAACACAGCACACTGCTGTTCTGACTCACTTTGCAGTTTTACAACAGTTTCCTGTTCTGTAAGGCATCAAGACAAAATCAGAGCAGACACAACAAAGGAAGATGACAGATAGCAAACACCATCAGCAGTCACCATAGACAAAGGGACTTAAATGGCGCGTGTGGGTGCTGATGGTTCAGTAATATTGCATGAATGTAAATTTTGACTTAAACAAGAGGCTACTGTTTGTCCTTGAATCAAGGCTTGTTTCCGTGTGTGTTTGAAGTGTCCAACAAAGACACTAATGTCATTTTGTGAGAGAGTAGAACAGGATCTCTGACCATGTTATTTAAATCTGCTAGTGTGTGAGGTGCCATGCTCTGCTGTGTGGTTGGATAACAAGTGACGAGGTTGTTCAGTATAGCTGAAATCTTAACGGCTAAATAATTTGTATATTTACAGAAGAGAGAGAGAGAGAGGCACGCCCTGTGGTAGTTCATTTCTACAGCATGTTGGTGCTGTTGAACAAATTCATTTATAAGCTGAGTTATGAAGGATTTTTAGCAGTGAGGGAAACAGGCAGAGTATGAAAGCAGATGTGTTACTGAAAATGGTGGAAAGTGGAAATGTACAGATAGGATGCAGGTATTATAGTAAAAATAACACTTGGTTATCTGTTAATATCCACAGAGTTGAGGGTAATGGGCTTACAGGGCCAGTAATGGCTCATGGTAAGAAGCCAGTTACTATTTCCAAAATATTGGCTCCCAGCCCTCCACCGTGCCCCGGTCCACAGAGTCAAGAGGAGCAGCAAGGTTTGGTGAGGGAGGCCTCCGAGCAACCGCCGTGCACCTTGAAGGATGGTAACAATGACCAGCTGACTCCTCCCGCTTCTGCTAACCACTATTACATGAGTTGTGACCCTAGTCCCGAGGACATGGAGGACACCTGCTCCGAGTACGACAACGTGGGCTCCGATGTGGAACAGGATTATGATGAGGTGCTGCATCTGAACAGAGAGGGCGTGGTGGACATGAGGTTCTACAAGCAGTACTGTCTTGAGGACAGTGGCTATATAAAGCATGCAGTGGGTGATAATATTAATGAGAACAGCAGTGCCGTCGACCAGTTCACTCCCAGAGCTCGTCACAGCACAGAAATAAGTGAGGGATCACAATCCGACACTAAGCCTCACAAGACAGGCCATCGCTTCAGGTCACATTGTGCCCCGGTTACTGTGGATGCAGCAGACAGGGAGGTGGAAAAGGGCCAGGGCCAGGAGAACAGGTTCTTCTTCAGTGACGGAGATGAGATAGAAGAGGTGCTAGATGGGGCCAAATTTATAGAGGATTTAGAGGAGACAGAGGACAGTGTTCAAAGACCGACCAGCCTTTATCAAGGCAACGATAATGAAAGAATTAGAAAGGGAGGTGATGAAAGGGAAAGAGAAGATGACACTCGAGTTACAAGAAATCATAATATCCAAGGAGCCAGTAAGAAGTGTGACTCATCTCACATGGGTTCAAAGGAGAAGGAGAGGCAGGGTAAAGGCCGGGGAAGGAGGGGAACAGGAGAGGACGTTGAGCATGTTGTTTCTGGGATCAAAGGGTGCATGGCCAACAGCGCCGAGCAGCGTCTAAAGACTTCGTCAAAGGATTGCAAAAAGGCCGCTGTGCGGACCAAAGCCAGACCTGGCCCCAGTAAGCAACATCCTCCTCCCCCACCACCACCACCACCACCACCACCACCACCACCACCACCCCATTCCCATGCTCAGTCACCTGCCGAGACCCAGAAGGCTCAGCCTCGTAGAGAGACCCCTCCTGTTCCCAAACCCAGCCCCTCCTCTGCTAACAGCCAGGAGAACGAGCCCAGGGTTATCAAACCATCACTGGCTCCTCAACACACACCGGAACAACAAAGGGAGCCTCTTGAGGAGAGGCAGAGATGGCCAGAGAAACCCCAGCAGGTAAGCATTGCAAATGGGGCAGATCATTGTCAGATCTCATCCCCTGTGGCTTGTGTTTCTTTAATGTTTGTGCCCAGTCTACCATCACCGTGTTCCAGAGTGAATTAAGATTGTAATTAAATACTCTGCTACAAATAGTTTTGTCCCCTTTCCCCTTTGGGATTATCATGTACATTGGACATCATTTACAGTGATACTTGTTCAGGTTAAAGCAGATGGTTTTATACAACAGGGTGAGAAGCAGAGCGCAGCCATGATGCCTGAGGACATGCTGGAGCAGGCCAGGAGGCCTCAGTGTCCAGAGCTCGTCCCTTCAGAGGAGACCAACACACCCCAGGTCAGCATGTGCACAACAGCCAAAATATTGCTTTGTCAAAGACGTTAATAAACAGTGTTAAATGTCTGACCATGTAACATAGTCTATGTTCTGTCTTTCTTATTTGATTATCATTATCCACATATTATTCAACAGATGTTTCGTACAAACATTTAGATGTTTGCTCTTGAAGTCTAACTATTAACTTATGAACTTATTTTAAAGAAATCACAGGAGGCTTCTTCTTTCCCCAGCTTTGAGGATGGTAAATATCTCTGAATATTCTTACATTTTGTAGTTTTCTATGTGGAAAATCACAGTGTCTTACAACAAGAGCCCTCTGTTTTGCTTTGCAAAGTCCCAGGTCCCTGTGAGCCAGAAGATCTTATTGATGGGATCATCTTTGCTGCTAACTATCTTGGCTGCACTCAGGTGTTGTCTGATAAAAATCCATCCAAGTCTGTTCGCATGTCCCAGGCCCATGAAGCCGTCAGTCGTATCAAGGTAATCTGCACCTTTAGGGATACACTTGTTAAACATGCATTGATTTTTTTTTTCTTATGCAAATATTTGAATCTGCTTACTTCCTATCAGCCTGTTTCAAAAATGGAGGAACAGACTTAAAATAAATTTGGGGATCATATCGGTTTTGGGTTTAAGGGAAATTGATTAGGTTTTGGTGGTGTTCTGGATCTGGGATTCTCTTAAGCCTTTTTTAATGCCTTTAAAGATGCAGCTATCAAAGGAACAGGGAACAGACTTGATTCCAAATCCTAAAGGCATGTTTGCAGGTTTAACAAAATCGAAATTGGTGTATATGTGCGATACTTGCATAGAACTGGCAAAGCTTCAATCACTGAGCAGGGTTTTCTTGTGTATAGCTGCATCTGTATTGCTAGGTGTACTGTTTATGAAAGGTTGACTGTGAAGTAGGTTCATTATTTGGCCACATGGTGGAGCTGTTGCATTCCTTATTCTTTTCTCTTTTTTTTGTGTCCGTGTTTTGACAGTGCACTTAAGGTTTGCAATGTGAGATAAAAAGAAATATCAAGTTTCTGACTAAAACTTCATGTCATTTATGCAAAAGAGCCAAGACGAAGACTCTCAGATGATGACAGAAGTGGACCTGTTTATCTCCACTAAAGCTGTCAAAGTGCTAAATGCTGACACACAGGTGAGTAACTCTCGGATCTTTGTGTGTTTAATCTGTTTTCAGACATAACGAGATATGACTGTTTCTCTTTTTGCTCCACACAGGAGACGATGATGGACAGTGCCTTGCGTACCATCTCCTATATCGCTGACATTGGCAGTATCGTGGTCCTGATGGCTCGGAGGCGCATGTCTCAGGCTTCATCAGAAGACTATTCCCCCGAGTCTCCAGATTCCAGCGGTGACGGGAAGACTCAGTACAGGATGATCTGCTATATCTTTGAGTCTGAGGATGTGAGTGTTCACTGCCAAACTATGCATAGATTTTTTTGTCATGGGTTTAATTTTGTTTTCGATATTTATTCCGTGGTCACTTAAACAATCTTGTTCTTTCTCACCTCCTTGTTGTTGTCAACTGCGATAGCCTTTCTGCTGAGTAGTTTTCCCTAAACGCTCCCCTTCCCATAGGCGCAGCTCATTGCACAGTCCATTGGTCAGGCCTTTAGTGTGGCCTACAGAGAGTTCCTACGAGCCAATGGCATCAACCCGACCGACCTGAGCCAGAAACAATACAGTGACATCATCAACTCCCAGGAAATGTACCACGATGACCTCGTCCATTTCTCAAACTCAGACAACTGTAAAGAGGTGTGACATATTTCTATTTGGCTGCAGGTGAAACAGGAATGATGGATTTCCCCTTAACATCTGTGTGGCTTTATCAGAATCTCACACGTCATGAATCTGATCATGTAAAGTGTTGAAATGCGTTTGAAAAAGAATTGGAAAAAGCTTCTTCTGTTTTCCAGCTGTATGTGGAGAAGCAGAAAGGGGAGAGCCTCGGTGTGGTGATCGTGGAGTCCGGCTGGGGATCCATTCTGCCCACCGTCATCCTTGCCAACATGCTGAACAGCGGCCCTGCGGCTCGCTCCGGAAAACTCAGTGTTGGAGACCAGATCATGTCCATTAATGACACCAGCCTGGTGGGGCTACCCCTGGCCACCTGTCAGGGCATCATCAAGGTACTGAGTGTATCAGGGAGCTCTAGTTCCCCTGTGCAGATATTTAGCGTCGAATCAGTCTTGTTGAATGGTGGGACTGGCATTGTCACTATCGAAAACTAAAAATGTTCTCATCTGTGCGTGGGGTTTGGCCACTCTGCAGCCTGCTCCCTCAAAATGTTAAAATGGACAGACAAAACAGACACACGAATAAGTGTTTGATTTAATAATTTAACCATTCTAGATGAATTATTCCATCCACAACCAGACAATAGACTCACACATGGTTTGAATGAGCCTTTCAGATGAAAGCTCATCGCTCCATATGATGTACATTTTTAGCAATAGATGAAAAATATGTAGTTAGTTTTTTTAATTGCAGTTGTTGATTTAGTAGGACTACGTATGTGGGATTGAATCAAAGTATATGTCTTTAACATTTGTTGGACATAAACAGAGGTCTGTGGGACAGAGGAATGTGTTGTAGCAGGCTTTGGTTGCTCAGGCAAAACTAGTGCTAGTGTATCTTTTGTTATTTTTAAACAAGGACCATATCTCTTGCAGCTTGGCTGGTTGGCGGAGGCGAGGTGGTAATTCTAGTTTTGATACGTTCCAGGGTCTCAAGAATCAGGTGAAGGTGAAGCTGAGTATTGTAAGCTGTCCTCCTGTCACCACTGTCCTCATCAAGAGGCCTGATCTCAAGTTCCAGCTCGGCTTCAGTGTTCAGAACGGCATCGTGAGTAAACCTGACTCTGGCCTGGCACGCTGAAGCCTTAAATTTATGGTTGCCACTGTTTTTCAAGAGTGATAGCTGCACTATGCAACGTTTACAGTTACATATTTAATGTCTTTTCACACCCTCAGATCTGCAGCCTGATGCGAGGTGGCATTGCAGAGCGAGGCGGTGTTCGTGTTGGACACAGAATCATTGAAATAAATGGTCAGAGTGTTGTTGCCATGGCACATGAGAAGATTGTCCAAACCCTGTCTGTCTCAGTGGGTGAGGTAAGAACGCTTCATGCCACAAGATGGCAACTTTTAATTTATAGCTGTATGAACCGCTATTGATCTGCTCCTCTACTTCCATTTTTCAACATACTATGAATCTATTTCATGTGTGCATGATTTCTCTCAGTATTTACTTTATGTTAGTAAAAGCCATACAAGGCCATGTCAGTAGTGTATTCAAGTCTGTTCTGCCTCTACGGGGAGTTTAGATGGAGTAAATTATAGGGCAAGGTTCAAGTGATGTATGTTACGACTGTGCCTCTAGTAATGGGTTCTTAAGATGAGCGTGTTAATTGTCCCCGCTCCTCTCCTCCCAGATCAACATGAAGACGATGCCCGCTGTGATGTTCAGACTGCTGACGGGACAGGAGACGCCTATCTACATATAGAGACCCTGCATGGATCAGCCCACTGCAGTGCTGCATGTCTGGCGGTGTGAAGACGACGGACAGATGATAGACAGGTAGCTCAGTGGGACGAGGAGAATTTATTTTTCTATCATTTTATTTTTTCGGCCTCTTGTTGCAATGCTGTAAAGAACATCCAGTTCTCATTTTCAGGTTTTATCTCGAATTACATTGTCATAATGGCCTTACAATGTGAATGCTCTGTCTGTAGTACTGTATGTGAGTTTCTGGTGTTGAAGAGAAGTAGCTTTAAGGTCATGATTATTTTCTTATGAAGAGATAAATTAGTACATTTATTTTTTATTTAGTCATTTTTATAATGTGTATGGAGTTTAAAAAATGTACTTCTACTGTAAATACTTTGGATTACTCAAGGACTTGATTGGAAAGGCCATATTACTCCTACAGTATATGCATGTTATTATGAAGAATTACTGACCAGGGATTAATTCTCAATCTGACATGATAATCTATTACAGTAAATATTAAAAAAAGACAATAATATGGTGTACAAAGGCACTAAACTATGTGTATTATGGTGACGCTGAAGGCCAAAGACACACCAACTTTTCAAAGACATACAGTATGGGTGATCATTACCTTTACCAGAGCATACAAGAATGTATCAAGATATACATTACTGAATGAATGTAATGTTAAAAGACACTAAAAATACAAACTCACTGCTGAACACTTGTTTGTTTTCATTTTATTTCATTTTATTTACAAACAGATAAAACAATAAAATACATTTGCCTGGTTTAGCGATGAATCTGTTGAACTTTCACAGGGTGTTTGCTTTTGTGTTTTCACATTTATATGGACCTCGGAAGCTGTGAAATAAGGAAACTAATAATGACACTGCTCATAAATGTAATTGCCCATCAGCAATGTGCATGCAAAAAATTAACAGCCTCTGCAAAAAATCCTGCAGAGGGTACCAAACGTCAAAGTAATGAAAATCAAACAAATGAGGTGAACAGTGACAGACCTGTAATGCATATTGATCAGTGTATACACATCATATCGATCCCATAAAACTTTAGATAATTCTATTTACAACTACTGAAACATGGCAATGAACTTTATAAATCCTACTATATACACTTAAATCATTGAATACATGACATTCACAGGCTCACATAAAATAGATAATTAAAACAGACACTCTGTGTGTAACACATTCAGCAAAAATATCTTCAAGTATTGGCTGGAAAAGCTTCCTGAGGGAAACCTGGATGACTTCATATATGCTCCTGAAACACACAGATAATAACAATCATAGTCAATGAGCAGCATAATTATTTTTAGTGATTTATAAACACAGTTTTATCCATACAGGAATTGATTCTTTTGATTTTAATCTTCCAATCATAATTAAGATGGCATTAGTCCCATTTTCCTGTGGTAGATGATTGTTAAGTGACAAGAGGAAGTTCAGTATTACAGTATCTTCAGTCAAACAACTTACTCCGATGGCTTTTGATGGCAGTGGTGAAATTGTCACTCCATCAAGGAAAACTGAATTTAGGTAGCCCTCTCCATAAGAAACATCATCATCTTCATAACTGTCGACACCAGCGCTGAAGGCTTCTTTCATCTTCTCTGGTATTAGGAGGTTAAACATCACTACCAGTATCCCAATGACGCCGCACAGAACACCTGGAAATCCTACTGGTTAATAAATATCACGACCATCCAGGAGGCTTTGTGGGCCAGGAGTACATAGTAACATCTGAAATCAATGTGCAGCTTATTGTGGTTACCTGTAGCCAGAGCTAGCCAGAATGAATGGCTGTATTCTGTATGAAAGGAGTCAGTCCCTATAGAGAAAACACACTGCGGCACATTCATGATGGTGGAGAAGGAGGCCATGGAGAAGAAAATGAAGGCAGCAGTGGCCATTGTCATGTACCCAGCGTACAGAATGACTGGCATGGAGAAAAGGATGTTGGCAAGTATCCAGCAGCAAAATGCAGTCCTGTGAAAGTGTGCACCAATTTAATTAATGCTACTTTTTTAAATTATCCATTCAAATCTACTTTATATTATTACAACTTCCGTGTAGTGAGTTACGTGTAATTACCAAAGAGTTGCAGAGGCGTATATTCCAGAATATCTGTACTGAAAGATGAGTCCACATGGGCTGTTCAGGGTAAATTTCTCAGCGATATACAGGATGGGATTGGGTAAACCTCTCTCTAGGGCTTCCTCATACTCCTCTTCAATAGCGTCATCCCAGCTGAACATCTCATTGTAGTCAATGGTCTCATTGAACTGTACAACAGGATTTCCTAATGGAGAGAAAAAAATGCAAACTAATGTACTTGCAATATGATGTAAATATACAAGAGGGATAAAATGACTTGATTGTAATCAAAAATGTAGTGTACATTACACCTGCGCAGAGTGACTCACCCCTCAGTGTGACATTAATGCCGTACAGTCCAACATGCAGGCCGATCTCTGCGTTAACCACTGCGTTACTGAAAGACTTGTAGGTGGCATTAGTGGTTATTCTGGCCTCAGCCCAGTCGCTAGTAAAGTTGAGCGCTGCAGGATTACAACACAAACATTAATCGTGATGCAAGAAAACAGAAAGATCTGTGATTTATTCTACAAAAATAATAAGAATACAAAACTCACCCACTATGACTGCTCCTATGAACAGGCTGATAATTATCCTAAACATCCAGAACAGCCTCTGATTGGAAGGAAAGTAACAACACACAAAAATGCAAAGGATAAAAAAAAAATGTGAACAATTAAATTAAAGCATTGAAACACGATATCAAATGTATTTTACACTTTTAGAAACAATCCTGAGAAGCACAAAGGAAGAGATAACAATTATGAGGTTTTGTGTTTGCAATGAGTAATAGTTTATCTGATGGGTTACACTCACCGTCTTCCCTCGTATCCCTGGCAGAATGAGAAGAAGACTGACCGCTAGCACAAGGAAGACCAGAATAATGGTGAGCAAGCTGCCACCGAAGATGAAGGAGGTCCTTTGTAGAGGGTAGAATGGGTAAATGTCATCGTAGAAAGTCATCTTAGCTCCTGATCTTAGGGACGCAGCCGAGACTAGACAGTGTAACAGAGACGGCAGTGTTAGTGGCTGGGTTCTCAGTTTCCTGCAGATGCAGAGATAGCAGCTCCTGTCTCTTACACTTGATAAAAAAAATGGGACATTATTACCGGTGTGTTAACACTGTGCTTGATTAAGTGCAAGCATGTCTAACTGATGCAATATCATTTAACCCTACTTGGCACTGGGTGTCTGTTGAATGCATCAAGGAATGTGATTCTCGACATCCATTTGACCTGCCAGTGTAATGTAAATGTGTGCTCCTAACATCCTGGTTTTAATGCATGCTTTTAAACCTAGAAGAATAGGCTTGTTTCAAAGAGTCTAATAAAACCAATCAATACAACAGAGAGAAGGTAAAACCCAAAGGAGGTCTCTTACCTGAAGTTTGAAAGATGGTTGTAAAGGTGGAAAGATGAGGTCTGGGAGTCAAGTGTGAATGTAGAGTGAACATACACTTCTTTATATACCACCGGCCCCCTTTGTGTCAGTGAGAGGGAGGATGCATTAACTGGAATGCTGTGAAAAAGAGGTGTGACCCACAGAGGATGACCATTCCCATCTGGGCGACACAGGTCACATGAAGTTTGTGATAAGCTGTGCAACACTTGCTTGGCTCAATATTGCACCATTCCTCATCTGCACCTGTGCTCCTGCAACACTATAACACCCTCTAAAGGAGGTAAGACTCGGCTAATGTCATTCTTCTTCTTTTACAGGACAATTCAACTTAATGCAAGTTCACCAAAGAGGAGAGAGGGAGAGCACGTGCAGGTTTATAGAAGTTTATAGAACAGGAACAGTAGTCTACCAAAGTTACAGTTAGTAAAGTGCTGTTAATTAAAGCTGATAGAGTGGCAGCTTCTGATTTAGGCTTCCTGCCTTTCTTTTTAACCTCTACCAAACAGACTTTAGGCCCAAGAGGCTACTTTATGGAAATCTGACTTTTTCTAACTACATTAATATAATAGAGCTAGCAAATGTGTCCTTACCTTCAGCTTGTCTTCTTGAGCTCTCAGAAGTCCTTCACTCCTCTTTGCTGAGGACTCGGCTGAGGAGCATCTCTCGCATCAATGGATTTACGCAAACTGGTTTGGAGTACGTGTGCGCTGGTTGGCTTGGTGCTCACAGTCAGTGAACGTGAGTAGACGGCCGCTGTACTTCATGTTCACCTCACTCTGCTCTGTTAAAAAAAAATGGAGGTGAGAAGAAGGTCTGTCTAACTTTAACACTGTGTTGAACAGACTCACGCGGTGAAACCACTTGGGAGGTCCCTCGCTTCGACGGCTGGTACAACAGTCTGGGATATCCCCGGCGTGGAGCTGTCGGTAAGTCACGGAGTCAGGAAAGCGTGCAGCAGCAGCCGGAGCTGTGGCGGCAGCACACCTGCTCACTGCACTGTGTGTGTGTGTGTGTGTGTGTGTGTGTGTGTGTGTGTGTGTGTGTGTGTGTGTGTGTGTGTGTGTGTGTGTGTGTGTAGGCTCTCACCTTGTCCGTCTCGTGCCCGCGCATTACTGGGACGGTGTCTACCAGCCTGTCCACGAGCCGCTGCTGCCAAACCCGCGCGGGCTGAGCAGCGTGTTGGCCCGGGGGCCCTCGGGTCTGCCCTCCGCCCGCAACCAGACCGTCCTCTCCCTCTTCTTTGGTAAATATCCCATGCTACCTTGTAAAAAAAAGTATTAGCTTTAGCGTGTGAGAGCAGGATACAAGTCAGTAACAGTTGTCCAGCAGGAGTATTGCCTAGCTACCAACTGTCTCTATTTTCCAAACCATTATCGAAATAGGTGCAACACAGGTGTAACTCTTTAAGGTAATTAAAGGATAGGCTGATAATACACTTCCTGGTGTCAAATTGAATGAAGTGACAAACGTAAAATACAAAGTTGCAAAGCAAACAAGTAGGTTATTACAAATTAAAGGTCATAATTCGTTTTCACTGCAGACAATTGGCAAGTATCAAAGATGCTCTTTACTGGTTTTCCTGGTTCTAATGTTCTCCATTGTTGAACTCCCACCTCGTTTCCTGTTTTATCATCACCATATATTATCTTATAGCATTGATGATTTTAAGTAATAACACTCTTTCTATACATTTCAGGCTATCATGTTTCATTTGAAATTTTTGACTCAAGAACTCCTGGGTGTCCACCTGAGTTCATGAACATCCCAGTGCCGCAAGGTGACCCGGTCTTTGACCCGAACGCCACCGGAAAAGTCCTGCTACCCTTCCAGAGAGGACCATGGGACAAGGAGTCTGGGCAGAGTCCTGGTAACCCTCGCTCACAGGTGCTGACCGTTGACTGATTTATCAACATGAAATAATGTGTTTGTTAATGGTATCATCAAACGCTAGCTGATGTGAACAGTAAGTCAAGAGCTTAACAGTTTTGAGACATAACATTGTGTTTGACGACATATTCCTTTGCTGAAGCAGTACAATCATATAAGAAAGACAAATACTGTATGACCCATGCAGGTGAACTTGGTGACTGCGTGGATAGACGGCAGCTCCATCTATGGCCCGTCCACGTCCTGGTCCGACTCTCTGAGAAGTTTCTCAGGAGGGCTCTTGACTTCAGGCTCTGAGTGGAACATGCCTAAACAAGGAGGAGGACGCAATCTCATGTGGAGCGCCGCTGACCCCTCTACAGGAGAACACGGATCCCAAGGCCTCTATGGTGAGACATGCCTACATTTAAAACTTTACAAAATATTGTTTGCAAAAGAGTAATCTCATAAGTATAAGAATAAGAGGCCTTTATTGTCAATGCATTAAAACACAGTGAAATTGCAGCTGCCCATCAGTGGTGGCATTCATCATTCATCATTCATCATTACACATTATAAAAGCAGAAAACAGAAAAACACTCTTTAACTTAAAAACAAGGAACAAGGTAGATTGAAAGAAGATAAGAAGAAGGACACAAGTCATGCCAGGTTAACATGTAATAAAGTGCTTTGAGTGCGTTTGTGAGTGGTGAGATGTATTATGGATTAATATGTGTGGAGTTGTAGAGTTACCGTGTGTGTTTGTTGAGAGTCTGGTAACTGAGTACCTGAATACCTGACAGAGTAGCTGACATGTCAGGGGAGCTGGTTGTTGCAGGAAAAAAACTGACTCAAATTGTCTCCCAGTATGTTGCTGATTAAAGAAATAGTTCACTTATAAATACCATCAAACATAATTTCCATCAAAACTCTCAAAACTCAACGACAGCTATTTCTCTTCCCAAGTGGAGTAGTTTACAATAATCTACAGTTCTGGCTGTGGGAATGACAATCTGCAGTGTAAGGAGGTCATTCTTATTATGTCACTTTTCAGAATTTTGAACACCACAAACTGGTTGAGATTGCACATGATACACTCAACACTGACACCCAAACACAAGGAACAATTAAATGTGTTTGTTTGGTTGAAGCACACATTTAATCCTTCTGTTATCTTCACTGTATTTCCGTCTGGTGTGTGGCAATATCCACCCAATCAATACTGCAAGCTGCTGAAAACAAACTTCTTGCAAATATTTTTCCACCGAGGTTTGCCTTGATCAGGGTTGCAGCAGGTGAGGCTGAGTCAAGAGAGGCCCAGCCTGACGTGTGTTATGACTCTCTAATTATTGTGTAAGTGGCTTCTCACGCTGACCACAGTAAATCCCTCTCTCTATAGCGAAGAAGATGCCGCACAGGTGTCATGAAACCAGTGTTTTGTTGCTTGTGTTGTTAAAGGTGTGTAGTTATTATCTGGGGCGGGGAAGGTGGATCTTCCCTTGTTGTCACCGCTCTGTTGTCACGTCTTTGAAAAAACAAACAGCCTAATTATCATTCCAATCGAGGTCAGAGATCCTCATCGTTCAATGCAATGGGGAGGCATCACTTCACTGATGAGGTCAGAATATCTGTGAGTTTTGGGACAGTTTTCTGCACAAAAAACATTATATCTACACCCAAGCATTTGTTAATTGTGTCTTGGCCGTAGTGATGTTATTTCACTTGATGGGAATTCCCTAGAATTCCCTATAATTTGTGCCATCTTCTTTGTCCAGAGTTGGGAAATGCCTGGGCCAATGAGAACATGTTCACGGCAGCAGAGGGGATTATCTGGTTTCGCTTCCACAATTATGTAGCCTCTAAACTGCATGAGGAACACCCAGAGTGGTCGGATGAAAAGCTGTTTCAAAACGCCAGGAAGACCGTTGTGGCCACATTCCAGGTAGAGGAAAAAGTCTCTGTGTAAGCCTCTGGCTGCACAGGTGCTGATTTAGAGGTTGCATCAATGCCAGGTGGTTGTGATTTTATGGAAGAAATTGATGGTTTTAGTTTCACAGTGAATGCATCATCTCAGACTTGAGGAGTCTCTTCTCTGCAAGATCTGCCTTGAACAAAATTGCCTTCACTTTGTTAACAATAGTTAACAAACACTTAAATCCAGTCAAATCCAAAACAGAAAGCTACAGACATAAAATTGTAGTTTATATATGAAGAAACTATCACAACTCAGTAAGTTATATGGCATTTAATCATCAAGGCATTACTGTAATTTAGATTTTATCCACTTTCAAATAGTTAAAATGTAGATTCAGTAAAACTGCAATAAATTTTATCCCTGCTATTTCTCCAAACAGAATATTGCTCTCTATGAGTGGCTGCCTGGATACCTCGGGGACAAAAAGCTTCCTCCTTACCCGGGTAAGTATCAGCCAGAGTGCGTGTACGTACAAGTGGAAGAGAGCGGGTAATGCACCAGTGACCACAAGCCGTGGTGAGGTGAGCTATCGTTGGTGGTGTTTGACAAATATGTGCTCGGTCAGCAAAGCATCACCCCGAGTCTGCTTCTTCTGCTGAATAAGCACCCACAGTGAAGAAAGTAGAAGGGACAATGGTCAGATGACCCCATCACCTTAATCGCTCTTCGTCTTTGAATCTTCTGCTTATGTTGCCTCACATACACTGGAGTTTACACGCACCAGTTGTCTTTATACCTGAGCTTGTAGTTCAGTCTCCTGTTGTTGTGTATTATGAGCGGATTAATCTATTTTACAGGTTACCAGAAGTTTGTTGATCCTGGGATCTCTCCAGAGTTTCAGGCTGCTGCTATTAGATTTGGGATCACTATGGCTCCACCTGGTGTTTACATGAGGTAGTGGTTCTCTTTGTCCTGGTGGTACATCAAAGCTCAGTGTTGTAAATGTGCTGCTGTGGACAGTGTCAAACACAATCAAGCAGTAAAAATATACTGCTTTAACTCTCCTTACAGAAACAGAACCTGCCATTTTCTTGAGATTATCAACAGAGATGGCAGCGTATCACCAGCAATGCGTCTCTGTAACAGTTTTTGGAAGCGTCAGGTACATCATATTTTGTTTACATACTTTTTTCATGATGCAAAACTAGTTATACACTGGAAAAGTGCAGGGGAGGGAGAACAGAAGGGACTGCAGGCAAGATTTGACCTTTGTTACCTGTGAGGCGGGGAAATAAACCAGTGTATGTAACTGCATGCATATACAGTATATATACCATTCTTAACATGAATAATGCATTTCTGTTTGATAAATTCATATTACAGTTAGTGCATGCATAATGTGCATAAAGGCTGCTCTGTTGAATTTTTAAGGATAAAATTAGCAAATATTGCTGATGATACTGTTTTCTTCAAAGGACTGGTGTAGTCAGAGTCAGTCAGAGTCTGCTTTTCCGCAACCTGTTAAAGAGAGGAGATGTTGGTGTATTATATATAAATACTGTGACTTTTTATTTCCAGAGACCCAATGTGAAGTCAAGTCGGGATGTAGACAACCTCATCATGGGCATGTCCTCTCAGATTGCAGAGAAAGAAGACAACACTGTGGTGGAGGACCTGAGAGGTTTTGATCATCTTTTTCACTGCCTGGATCACTCCACATATCATTCACTGATACTTATACAAGTTATACATGAATATTCACTGCTTTCATGTGATTAATACATTTATAGACTACATGTATGGACCTCTAAGGTTCAGCCGGACTGATCTGGTGGCCTTAACCATCCAGAGGGGAAGAGACTTTGGCCTGCGAAGTTACACTGAGATCAGAAAAGCTCTGGATCTGCCCCCTGTAAAAACATTTGAGGACTTAAATCCTGCACTCAACAGCACCAACCCACAGGTAACTACTGCAGTCTCTCCAGCAGACACGGCTGCAACAGAAAGTGATGAAATGCATGAAAAAGTTTTAACAGTAACTCTGAATTAAACTTTAATTTTGTGTACAGTTGCTCCGTGATGTTGCAGAACTGTATAACAGAGACATCTCAAAACTGGAGCTCTTCCCTGGAGGACTGCTCGAATCTCTCGACGGTCCAGGTCCAGTTTTTTCCACCATAATTTTGGACCAGTTTGAACGTATCAGAAATGGAGACCGCTTCTGGTTCGAGAACAAACAGAATGGGTAATTTCCCCTCTGAATAATTTGGAAATTCATTTTATTAATTAAATGCAAGATGTGTTGAGGGTCCCCTGATTTTCATCAGTGGTGCCTGAGGTATAAACATAACGAATGGCAATATCAGGTAAAACAATGTTTGCAAAGTGTGTGATTTGACAATGATAAAAAACAAAACAAAACAAAACAAAGACAATGATAACAACAATTAATAAATTAAAAGCAATGACTGTCACTATCAATGAGCAATAAGTGATTAGCAATGAAGTCTTGAAATAGCCTCAGTGGTATTAACAAGATCAGTTTAAAGCTTTTTTGCACAGCAACAAAAAGCAGATAGGTGAATTCTTGGCACTAGCTGGGTGAGTCATTTCTATGATGGGTTAAAATGGCTGTAAAATAACTTATAGTCTCAATCCTACTGCAGTCTTTTGATGATCTCACTGTGGCAGTCGCGTCCGTACGTATTACATGGGTCACTTCTTCACTCACTTTGGTTGTTTTCCAGTTTGTTCACAGATGAGGAGATCCAGACCATCCGCAACACAACATTTTCTGATGTACTTATTGCAGTCACCAGTGCAGAGGCCACAGATATACAAAACAATGTGTTCTTCTGGAAGGATGGTACATATACACCACGTGTATCATGCAAATAGATCGCTGTTGGTTTTAATTAGTATTTGAAAAAACAATCTCTCTGCTGCCTTAGGTGACCCCTGTCCTCAGCCCACACAGTTGAATGCGTCAATGCTCTGTCCCTGCACTAATGCTACCCAACTTAATTACTTTGATGGCAGTAAAGCTGGCTTTGGGATATTTATCATTGTACTGTTCCTATTTCCTGTTGGTAAGTATCATGATCACAAATCCATCTCCTTTTGTACTGTAATAATAACAGCCATACCACAGTTTGATCAGTTTGGATTGTCTTGCCTTCACAGTGAGTTTTCTGGTGGCCGTTATGGTGGCATATCTTCGCAAGTACAGATACAAGAAGTTCCAGAGAAGAAGAAAAACTGGAGCCAAAACAGAGGAATCAGCTGTGGGAATCACTGGTATGAATAACCATACGATTAGAGAGTCCTGCTAATAATTTACTTCCAGTGTCACAAAAACACAATATCACTAAGTCATTACAATTAACTCTATGTTAACTATCATTTAAAATCAACTATCTATCAGCATCTATGATTTACTACTCTGCATTTCCTCAGAAACCTTAAATTACATCACATAAATATCAACATGAGTGTAAAACTGAGCTGATGATATGAATTAAATTATATCAGGTACAAGACTTGACAGGTGACATTGGTTTCATTATAAAAATTTGACAATCTGAACTCAGCAGTTACTCACATGTGACAGTGACACTGAAATGCCTTTGCTCTCCAGCCTATGAGTGGCAGGGCCATAAAAAAACTCTGCACCCTGTCAGCGTGGAGGTCGATGAGAAGAGGGGGCTGCAGGTCTTTGACAGATCTGGGTCCTCTCTGCGCTACCTCTTTCTGGGCGACCAGGACTACCTCGATATCCATCTCTCCAACGACCGTCACCGTAAAGCTCTGCTGCTCAAAGTGCCCAAAGAGTATGACCTGGTGAGGAGCAGGAAACTTGAGGAGACGGTTTAAAACTTCAGGGTTTGATCTGAAAACACAGCTAGATGCAAAAAGGTCTTGTTGGTGGTGGGACAAGTATACAGCCAGATACATCAAATATGTGTCATGTCTTGAGATTATTTGCAGTTTTAATCACATTGAGTGAGTGTTCTCATTTTCTGAGCTACGCACTCTGATGTCATCTGTTTTTTACATCCAGGTGCTGTTTTTCGATGACGAGAGCAAACGTATAGCATTCGTCAAGCATCTGCACCCAGAGGTGACAGATATGGGGCAGGAGATTAGAGTGAAAGAGATGAGAGAGAAGGAACTGCTGAAGGAGGCTTTAACCAGAGAGCAGAGGGCTCAGATTGTGGAAACTTTCATTCGACACGCTTTCTCCAAGGTACCGTCAGCCTCTGGATGTTTACCTCATCCTCTGCTCTCTTACAGCTGCAGCTGCTCTAAGCCCAGCCACAAAATGCCGTCAGGTCGATTTAGACCCAACCTCAAGCCAAAGGAGCTAATTGTTGGTCTTGGTGACGTCATGTGTGATGATAACCTCAGCTATCGTCAGTGATATTACTAATGACACTAGAGTGACATACTGTGTGATGGCCCTCTCCCTCTGATGCACAGGTCTTGGAAATAGAGAAGTGTGATGCCGGTGACATGAGCGGCGTTTCCCATGAAAAAGCCAGAGAGGTTCTCCAGTGTGAGCTGACAGCATCAGAGTTTGCTGATGCTCTAGGCCTCAAGGCTGACTCTTTATTTGTGGACTCCATGTTCACACTGGCTGATAAAGATGGAAACGGTTACCTCTCCTTCCAAGAGTTTCTGGATGTGATGGTTATCTTTATGAAAGGTAAAACTCTCGACTGTAAAATGTCTCATGGTCACCAGGTATGTTATCACCTACTGTGCTATTTATGCTATGTATATTCATCCAGGGTCACCTGAGGAAAAATCCAAACTGATGTTCTCTATGAACGACATCGGTGGAACTGGTTTCTTGTCAAAAGAAGAGTTTGCCAGGATGCTCAGGTTTGATCACCTGTTGTTTTGTTTTTGTAATGCCAAAGTAAGTCTCCTGAGTCTTTTGTACGTTTTTGGTTTGATTGATATTTTCTTTCTTTCAATGTGCTGCAGATCTTTCATTGAAATCTCCAATGGTGGCCTGTCAAAAAGCCAGGCAGAGGATGGCATCAAGGCCATGATGAGGGCTGCAGGCTTCGGTGACAAGGAGAAAATCTCATGGGAGGACTTCCATTTCCTCCTGCAGGACCATGAGAAGGAGCTGCAGTTTGCTCAACTAAATGTCAAAGGTTGCACAAAGTTTTGTGTAAGAAGATTTTTGTTATACCCTCCTTTCACTGACCTTTTGTGATGAATTAGTGCATCTGCTGTGTGTACAGGGATGGAGAAACAGGGGAAGAAGCGGCTGAGTCGAGACCAGAGAGTGTCCTTCATCTGTCCAGCAAACGGGTAAGAGAACGGGATACACAGCCATTTTTCATCCAGATCACTTATGTAACAACATTATCATGAAATGCAACTTCTTTTTCTTGAGATTATTGTTTCCAGGCTCACATTATGATGTTTTTTCACTTCTTGTTTGCAGCAGCAACAAGACAGATGGACAGGAGATACGTAGACGGAAAAAGTATGCTCCTGCTTTTATTTTTCTGCTCTGCTGTAAATGATTTTCTGAGTGAAGTATTAATTAGAAATACTCTTAATCCTCTTGATATTGCAGCAGTGTGTGTGTGTTTTTACATGGCATATTGCCACATAAGTACTGCGGCTATCTCACTGTTCAAACATTGACCTTTCTAAGGTGCTTTTTCTGTAAATATACTTGATCCTCTGTGGTTTGAGTGACCTGAATACTGTCAGATATTTCACAGCTTAATAGATGGACCAACCTGAGTATTGGCTGCATACAACTGATTGGAATTGAATATTTTCAGGTCGAGCGCCAACACTCCTAATGTCTATGTGAAGCCAAAGCGTGAGCAGTACATAAGGAACCCAGTGCAACAGAGGATCCAACATTTCAAACGTTTTATAGAGAACTATCGCCGCCATATCGTCTGCTTCATGATCATATTTGGGATCACAGCTGGTGTGACACTTGAAAGATGTTACCGTGAGTGCTCTACTACCCCAGTATGTCTTGTTGATGTATTATAGTCCTTCACTGCCCCATGTATCATACCTGGTCTGACCTGTTTAAAAATACTGTGTTCAGACTACGGTTTGCAGGCTGTATCCACAGGAATCCCAGAGACTTCAGTGGTCGGTATCATCGTCTCCCGTGGCTCAGCAGCCGCCATCTCCTTCCTGTTTCCCTACATGCTCCTCACCGTGTGTCGTAACCTCATCACACTGTGCAGAGAGACGTTCCTCAACCGATACATCCCCTTTGATGCCGCCATTGATTTCCATCGCTTGATGGCCATGACTGCCATCGTCCTCTCAGGTTGGTAGAGAGAGGAAGCGAGTATTACAGAGATAATAGCCAAGAGTAATGATGAAAAATTAAGTTTATGTCTTCATTTGTACATTTTATTTTGAGTGCTCACTCCTATTTCTGTTCTCGCCATAGTTGTTCATAGTTTGGGCCATGTGGTCAACATCTACATCTTCTCCATCAGTGACCTCAGCATCCTGTCCTGTCTGTTCCCCAAAGTCTTATCCAACAACGGGTAATGAGTGACTTGAGTTCACCTTGCAGCTGCACAGCTATGATATGTGGTAGTGAGTTAAATAACAGTTGGTCTCTATTTTAGGTCTGAACTTCCTCAGAAGTGGTTCTGGTGGTTCTTTCAAACTGTTCCAGGTATTACAGGACATTCGTGTTAGACTTACAGCGGTTACACAGTACATGGGCTGGTTGTAGTGCTGCTTTATACTGTATGTCTGTGTTTATGCTTTGCTTTGTCCTCTTCCCAGGAATGACTGGCGTCCTGCTTCTTTTTACGTTTTCATTTATGTATGTTTTTGCCTCACATTATTTCCGTCGCATCAGTTTTCGTGGATTTTGGGTCACACATTATCTCTATGTTGTCGTGTACATTTTAGTAAGTATTTTTCTAACTTGAAAGTCCATCAGCTTTCATATTGAAAAGGCAGTTTTATCAGTGGTGTGATACTGACTCTTTTCTTATCCGACAGACTGTTATTCATGGAAGCTTTGCCCTTCTCCAAGCACCGCGTTTCTACATCTATCTGATCCCTCCTGCTTTACTTTTCCTGCTGGATAAACTAATCAGCTTGAGCAGGAAAAGGGTGGAGATCCCAGTGGTCAGAGCTGAGCTGCTGCCTTCAGGTTAGTATCTTCTGGAAAATCCCAATCTTTGAAATTTCCCACTGTTTTCAGTCTTGCCTTGGTTTTAATCTCCTCACTGAACTCATGTGTTGCGTATGTGCTTTGTGCATTCGTGTTAACACTTCCTTTGGCTGTCCTACCTGTAGGTGTGACACATCTGGAATTCAAACGACCACAGGGCTTCACGTACCGTTCAGGCCAGTGGGTTCGCATAGCGTGCCTGATGTTGGGCACAGATGAGTACCACCCATTCACACTGACGTCAGCCCCTCACGAAGAGACCCTGAGCCTGCACATCCGAGCTGTGGGGCCCTGGACCAGTCGGCTCCGAGAGCGCTACACCGAAGAAACCCTACTTGAGCTGGGATCTTATCCAAAGGCAGGTCATTGTGTTATTTTGCGCATGTGAACAGTCCCAGCTGTTTCTTCTGTTTCCCACGTTCTTTGTCTTTTTATGGCATTCATATTCATGTTTCATTTAACCCCAAGCTTTACTTGGATGGTCCGTTTGGTGAGGGCCATCAGGAGTGGGTTAACTTTGAGGTGTCAGTTCTGGTGGGGGGAGGGATTGGAGTCACCCCATTTGCTTCCATCCTCAAAGACCTGGTGTTCAAGTCCTCCATAAAGTCCAAAATTCAGTGCAAAAAGGTACAGTTCAAGCTTAAATATCCCACAATTAATTTACCTTGAATACCTTCCAGAGGAACAATATTTGTCCATAAACAAACCTTTGCTCAATCGCACTGATTTTTTGAAGGTCTACTTCATCTGGGTGACACGAACACAGCGTCAGTTTGAGTGGGTGTCAGACATCATCAGGGAAGTAGAGGAGATGGACACCCAGGAGCTGGTCTCAGTCCACACATACATCACTCAGGTGGCCGAGAAGTTTGACCTCCGCACCACCATGCTGGTAAGATCTGGTCAGTGGTTTTATCCAGCCAGTTACTTTATCTTAACACAAAGACTGGAAACAGAGGGAAAACATCTAGTCTGGGTCTGGCTAGGGAGTTGTTACAATGTTATAACTTGTTCATTAAATCCATATAATACTGGAAACCACTGATGGATTCTTCACTGTCGTCTTTATACTGTGTGGACAGTATGTGTGTGAGCGCCACTTTCAGAAGGTATGGAACCGCAGTCTCTTCACCGGCCTGCGATCCATCACCCACTTCGGCCGTCCACCCTTTGTGTCCTTTTTCAGTTCACTGCAGGAAGTTCACGCCGAGGTAAGTCCTTCATCTACCTCATGTTTTTCTGACCTTTGCATAGTACACATACCTGGACACAATAACTTCTTTTCTGTGTTCTCTTCTTCTTTTCAGGTGGGTAAAATCGGTGTATTCAGCTGTGGACCACCTGGACTGACCAAGAACGTGGAGAAAGCTTGCCAGCAGATGAACAAGAGGGATCAGGCCCATTTCATGCATCACTATGAGAACTTCTAACCTGTCCTCAGCACTGCACTGTTGCAGATGGACAATGATGATGAGCCACATTACATCAAAAAGTACCATTTCCTGCAGCATTCAATAAGAAATACTGTTCCACAATCACAAAGCCAATGTAGGGAGTTGAAGGTTTATGTATTATTGAACGTTGAAGTGAAGATACTTGTTGACTGATGTAAATATGTCTAAATATATCTACTTCTTAACACCTTTATTCTCTAATCATGAATATCAGTGCTACATTAATTTCATTCAGTCAGTATGTCAAATTGTATTTGACATACAAAAATGCAGGATTGTGTTTTTGACATAGACAAAAAATGCTTTTGACATATACAAAAATGCAGGATTGTATTTTTTCATTTCTATCAAGTCATTGTAATCATCATGGATTATTTTTATGTTATGTTTCTTCTGTTTTTGAAATTGAGTGAGTTGAGTTATGATTTTGTTATGCAATTATTACGCTTTTGTGTTAAATAAAGTTGTGAGTTGAGTTATGATTTCAGTTATGATTTTATGTTATGCAGTTATTAGTATACTATTATTATTTTTGTGTTAAATATCTGGAACAAACTACCGGTAAAAAAAAAAATACAATAAATATTTGTAACAATGTTTCTGTCTTAAAGCAGAGACATTGTGTCACATTCAACTCACACTGGCTTATGTCTTTGTAGGACATTAGATTATGTAAGGACCTGTGGGGTTTTGTGCACTTCAAGTTCACTATATTCTGCTGTTTGCTCCCTCTGATGCCTTGAAGCTTTTGGACTACAGTTACACTTGAATTAACCCAAACTAAATTTGATTTGCTGGTTGAGTGATAAACCAGGCAGCTCCTCCATCCAGAGGAAGAATAACACGTAATTGATTTTCCACAAGGAGCTATACAGTCTGTTTGATGCTGCTTTAATGCAATAACCATTTATCAGACAACATATTGCACCAAACTGTATTATTCACATTCATGTTTTGATAGCTGTTCAATGCAGTGAATCCTGCCTGCGCAAATACTGTAATCAGCTGCACGCAACTGTTTGCTTATCAGATACACTTGAGGTAACAAAAGAAGGGTGTATGCTAAGAGAGATTTAATGAACTGAGTCAATATCGGCAGTTCAGTGAAAATTTCCAGGCAGGGGACACAAATACTGACATGTGATGACATGTTTTTGAGCTGACCTGCTACAGGCTCCAGAAGCACCAGGAAGTTTTCTGTGCACAAAAATAAATTACTGTAAAAATAAAAGAGAACATTTAATCACACCCACTGCAATTACAGGAACCAGTCTAAGTTGCACTGAGCAAAACTTTCCTTCTCAGGAACACCCTGGTCCATTCATGCAGTTACACATATTCACACCTGGCAGCTCTGATCGGTGGTCCACTGAGCTCTGGCTCCACTGAGCCCTGGCCTTTAACCCACTGAGCTTTGATCACCTCAGCAGGTATAGTGAGGGAGGGGTAATGCTATTTTCTTTTACCCAACCAGATTTACTGTGACAGTTTAGGGATCAAGCTGCCGACCTTCTAGTGACATGCCAGATTAATAAGATGTTGTTTTTTTCTACTGTGTAACACTGAAATTGCCACAAGACTTAGTACTGTTTTACTCATGATAGTCATCTTAAAAAAACTGTGGCAAAACCATTATATCGTCATAACCCAATGTGATCACCAGATCTGGCCAGCGATTCAGATCTTTACTATGATTTTGTTTTGCAGCCAACAGGATAAAACACAAAATAATGACGCATGAACACAATAAAACAAAATAAACACAACACAGTTACTGAATGCATTAGAAGTGTTTATTGTTAATACTGGGTTTTATTTTGAGTTATTAGTGATGCATTTGCATACAACACAAATGTTGGGACTACAGATGGAAATTAGCCCTAGTGGCTAAATCTGGTACAACCATCTCTTCTCTGTTCTGGATTAATGGTATTGTACATTGTCCCGTAATAATAAACTAAACTAAATACAACAGCAGGTTATCACAACTTTGTACACACATCCACAGTCAGGTGTCTTTTATGTTTGTTCTGTTTGAACATGCACACTCAGTTTAAACATATTGATGCATGGTATCAATCGTTCAACGTCAAAAGTTTGTGCAATGACTCAGTTTTCCAATTAATGTGGTTATTCTGTAAAATCTAATCTAATCTAATCAAATATTCCTTTTGTTCTTGTTCAGATTTGGTCAAGTTGGTGGATCAGATGATTCATGGACGTCACGTACTGTACCAAGTAGGCTACCAGAGTATTCCTTCATTGTTCAAATCAGGACCACATCCTTTCCCAACAGTGCTTCATTTTTCTCTTTGCTTCCTTGTTTATATATGACTTACATTTCAAATTAAAAAGCTGTATGTTCTTCCCACGCATGTTGTGCATTGCCTAGGTTCACTGATGAGGAGAGGCATTATAAGAGTAAATGTGTTACGTGGAGCTGACACTAATATACTGAGAGGTCTGTTAAGCACTGATTAACTCATGGTTCTAACAAGAATATATGACAAGGAAATGCATGAGTCTGAATACAAAAAGCTTATTCAGTTTCCAGGAAGGCAGGAGGATCCCCTGTAGACTGCAGCACTGTCCTAATCAAGGCTACACCCTTGATGAAGTTGCTTATCAAACAGAGGTTGACTCACGAAGTCTGTTCAGCTGCCAACCAGTATGACCTTGTTTCAAAAAAATACAACCACATTAAAACTACGTGCCAGTTTTTAGAAACTTGATTAAAAAAGGGGCAACCCTTATTTTTAATTTGAGCTGCATAATAGGAGAACCTTATCTGGAATATTATCAAAAATGATTACTGATAATTGATAAGCCTTTTATTTTTGGACAACAGATTATACAATTCAAACTGACACTTAACAGTTACTCTTGTTCATGCGTTTGCATAAGCAATGGGCTCAATAGCCATACAGAATGAGAAAATGTTTAGCCTACACCTGACCTGTACATTCATGTCTGTTTACCTGTTGGTGTTTTTATTTAGACAACCCTCTGATGCTGATATCCTGACCTGAGCCAGCTTCTTCTTTCTACTCTTTCTTTCTCTTTTCAGTGGGTTCAGATTAATATGGAAACGTGCAGTGTGTAATTTAAATTTAAATGGTGCTGTGACTGTCAAAATAGCAAAGAAAGAAAATGAGTAGGCCTATAAACCGCTGGACACTTCCATGGATGTAGCCTTTTATGAACTTGCATGGTCTTGGGCACTTTCACCCTCCACGGTCGCCATCTTGGCTGAGAAGCGGAAGTAAAGTAAATCGCACGCCAACGTATTTTCAGGCTCGTGAAAACTCCGTCGTCGTCCAATGGCCGACCCACGGGACACTAGGAGAAAGCAAGACGCTCATTCTGAATTCAGGTGAAGAAAGTAACTTGCAGGTGGGTGGTGGCAAAGGTGGTTAGTTACCTGGCAGCAACAACACCTGCCGATACTCACGTACTAAGCTCGTGAGCACGCGGCTAATAGCTTCGGTCTGTCCATGTTTTAGTGTTCATATGACAGGTTGTCGTATTGTGAGATTGAGTACCGTCTGCTGACTGTGTGTGTGTGGTTGTACAGATGTCCTCTATGCTCAGGCCGGGAATAACCAAGTCTAGTTACATTCTGTAGCATACAGCTCTCCAGGTCCATACCATCCGGCCTCTATATCCCCAGGAATAGTGCCAACATCCAGTGCCATCTTTCAGTGCCAAGCAGCTTGCTGTTTATTTCCCAAGATGGAAAGTAAAGCTGGAATTATGCTGCTCTGCTGCGCAGTGTCCCTAAAATACATTTGTAAGGCTGTTTCTTTGTTTACAACAATTGTGCATACACAGGTCTGCGCCATTGTTAGTCCACGGACAATTCAGCCACGATCTCCAGACGCAGCCAGTGCCGAAGCATCTTGTTGAGTATTAAGCTTTGTAAAGGTCCAAGTCCTGATGATGTCATATTCGTGAGACTGTCTGCTTCCTGTTGTTCTGTTTTGTTTTGTTTTGTTTTATCAGAGGGAACAAATTTGGTCTCAGATAAGTTAAGATTAATTCACTAAACCTGTCAAACAGCCTCACGCCATCTGTCTGACTTGTGTAGAACCGACATGTGGACACGTAGCCTATGGCCTCATATCTGGCTCCTTTCAAATCAAACAACTCCTTTATGATTCTGCCGTCATATTGGACTCACTATCACAATCTTTAAATGCATGAGATAAAAGATCTTTAAAGGGCTAAAACCGTCACAAAATTCAAACACTCTGCATGTGATTTATTTGTATATGTGATAATAGTACCACACAGATAGATAGATAGATAGATAGATAGATAGATAGATAGATAGATAGATAGATAGATAGAACATCTAATCAAATAGGTTGACGGAATTGCAAGAATGTGCTTTAGAGCAAAGTTCAACATGATTCAGCAAGTCATACGTAACTGAGCTGATGTAATGTAGATAAGTGATGCTGAAAACTTCCAGCGTCACGATTATGCAGAGTATTTCGTTTTTATACTATGGTGCAATATCAAATAATAGGGATTTATAACCAGGTTTAATGACGTTTTAAAAATCAATGCAGTAGCTAGCTAGCTACCATATGTCATTGAAACTGGCCCTCAAGTGATTCTTTTAAAATGGAAGCAGAACAGTAACAGAAAAGGTCCACGGTCCTTTATTTATGCAGAAATGCTTTATAAAATTTCAGCAGGCAAAACAAATATAAGGCATCAGTACCTAGTATGCTTTAGCCAGGTCAACACAAAGTTATAATGTTTCATGTACAACATTCCTTTTTTGTGTTCATCTTGCACTGCGGCTCAGCAAGAAAATAATAAGGGAAACACCATGCAGGAATTTAGTTCTGAAAATACTTTTTACCCTGTGCTTTAATATCGTCTACTTCACACATTCAGAGTCACTGTACAGCCGACTGTGAGATATTCAGTCTAATACTGCACAGAAACATGAATTATTCAGCCAATAACTGTACATGACTAAAATATGACTCTGTGGCCAATTTTTGCTGTTCTGTTGAAAGTAAACGTTTCTGATTAAAGTTCTTCAACAGAATTGTTTTAACTTGACGACGAGTACAGAGATTTTCACTTTCTGTAGACAATCAGGCCCAGTGATCCACAATTGACACTTTCAGTTCATCTGTGTCATGGCATGTGAAGACATTTGTTGAGGAGATACAGAAAGGAAGCAATAGGGATTATGAAACACACTGGTACTGAACATCAGAATATGTCTATGCATATAGGCTACCTCATCTCCATGCATTATCTTCAGGAGATGTATATTTAGTCTGATAATACAAATACTTCCAATAATATTTAACCAGACGCCAGTATAGGTTTGGTAGTGTTGACAGGGTTTTTTTTTAATGTCTGTTGTAAGAGCAGATTATGAAAAAAGTATTGTTGTGATTGGCAGCTTGACCTATTACCCTAGGATCCTTTGTGGTAAGACAGGTGCTTCAGACCAGAAGGAGCAAACAGTTTTTGACCGCCTTCTGCACCATGTGGATGTATCATGTGTGTGAGAAAATGTTTGATTTTGAAAGTTTGAATCTAAAATAAATTAATTTTGTGCATCGTAATGAAAATCAACGTGGATTTTCATTCATCTGGCACCATGGCATCCGGAAAAGTAAGCGCATCAACAAGGTTTCCTCAATGGCTCAAAGCATTGGCTTAGCCTCTACATCTGTCCAGCCTTGTTGCAGGAAGTTGTAAAACTGACATGATGTGCTTGACATTTTCCTCTCACCCCCTGAGAGGAAAATTAGGCTATATTTCTCATCAAGTTGCAAAGTCTGTCTTGTAGGTGTCTTGATGGCTTTGTCCGTGGTTCAGAGGCATGTTTTCCTCTTGATACATTCATAAAAACTACCATTTAAATTACTGTAAATGTGATGCTCAATGATCAAACAGCACCCTCTTCTGGTGCAGAGTAGACCGTCCTCCAACCTTCTCCACAGCAGCTGGATAAAATGTGATTCAAGGTCATGCCGGTTTGTGCTGCGTTACTTTTTATAGATTTTCAGTATAATGCATTAAGCTCTCCTTTAAATGCCCTTGTTCTTTTTCATTATATGCTAATGCCTCTCCTCAATGGCGGCCTGACATCTCAATATAACGGGTCAGTGCCCATTGCAAAATGTTTTAATCTTGTTTTAATCAGCTGCCACGTTCACAGAAAAATGCAGAGAGGTGAGCTGACCGGTGGACTGCTAAGTGCCTCCGCTGCAGCAGCTGGAAATGCCTTGCTCAGGGGCAATCTTAAAATCGATGTTTTATTCACATCCTGCAGGTTTTCCAAGATGGGTGGAGGATTTGAACCTCACAAGCCTTCTCTCCTAACTCGCTGATGATTTTTAGGCTAGTCAGCATTACTCAAAATAACTGTGGAGCCCATGACATAGTTGTGCTAAATTATCTTCAAAGAGCCAACAGAGAGGAGGAACTAATGCAACAAATTTTTAATTAGAGGGAACATATGGTGAATAAACGACCACTTAAGTAGCTCAGAGGTTTGATCTTCCAGCAGGACAGGCAAAATAATGTCAAATATGTTGAGGATGTCTGTGCAGTGGTGAGCAGTTTGCATTGGTGTACTTAAGGGTCTGGTAATCTTCTTAGTGTCGGTAAGTACCCAGCTAGAAATCAGCTACTGTCCAGATTGTCTCTTCCTGCCCCAGATAAACGACTCAGACAACAACAAAGAAGCGGCTTGAGGAAATGTGTGGCATGGTCGCTTCACTGGCTTGAAATATGCACCTCCCCTCCTTCGGGAACTGTGTTGACAGAGCTGTGGGAGAAGTTTTGGTGGGTTTCCTCAACTTGAAGATGTTTGGCAGCGGCACCAAGAAGTGGTTTGTGAAGAGGCAGAAGAGGCAGCATCAGCAGCAGCAGCAGAGGCCTGGCAGGAGGCCATGCACCAGGAAGAAGAGATGGACGGCCAAGATCCTCAAGCAGCACCGACAGAAGATCCTGAACGAGCTGGATGTCAACACTGTGCTCCCCTACCTGGTGTACGATAAGGTTTTCTCACTCGGGGAATACAAGGAAATACTAGGACAGGAGTCCAGTAAGAAACGGACGGAGATATTCCTGGACCATCTGTCCTCAAAAGGGCCTGCTGCATTCTGCTCATTCTGCTCTGTTTTGGAGGAGGTGTGCCCCCACCTGCTAACCTGCTTTCTGTTGGATGGAGAAGGTACAGACATTAATTAGCCACCAATTACATCAATAACAAAACATGAACCAGAGAGCTGTGTGATGCTGTGCTCGCATTTCAGTGTGCATCACAAAGGGAAAACCAGAGTTGGAGTTTATCGATCTGTAGCAGCGCTCCATTTATTTGTCCGGTATTTTCACTTATCTTGTGTTGCATTTAATTTTCTGTGAGAAATTGGAAACAAAAGAACGATATCATAAAGAGAGGGAAACTACTTTGCAGTAAGCCAGCGCCACAGACTAAGAGCCAGCAAAAATAGCCTCTTAAATCTGGATGGCTGAGGGGATTACTGAGCCGCCAGCGTTCCTAACTAGCCTCTGACAACATATGGCCTCAACGTGGCCACAGTCTGCCTGGCCTTGTCTGTCTTCATGCTTTACTTGTATCTGCATAAAACTGAGTGTTCTCAAGAAAATGACCCTTATATTGTACAGCTCTGCTTTATCTGGGGCTACAATCCCACAATTAAGACCCTGTGATTCCTTCTGCTTTCTCGTCCAGTCACAGGGGAAGAAGTGTAAATGAGCAGAGCTATAAAAAAAGTGGATAATACTGGATATTAATCTGTTTCCACAGATGGTGTTCAAGGACGGGGGAGGAAGGGGGGTCTCCCTGTGCCCCCAAACAGTCCAGGAGAGCAACCCCAGTGCTCCCCGCCCATGTACAGCGACCCTGTGTTTGACTCCAGGTGAGTGTCGCCTTACACATCACTGATGTCACATGAAAGCCTCATACTCAGAGTGGTTTTTGCCTCGGCTGCGTTACATAATGTTCAAGATGTTGGCTGAGTCATCCTTGTGTTATAAATTTTGTTCCCAAGTCACATTAGAAATGGTCAGACCTGGTGGCCAGGTTCAGTGCAAAGCTAAACGTTTGCAGGTTGTAAAGTTTAGGTTTTTATTTGAATTTTATTTGGATTTCAAAACTCAATCATCTCATTGGTGTTTTTTAAAAGAGCCTTCACTCATATAGCTAATTATTCTTCAATATGTGTTGCCTGCATCTGGAAACTCAGGAAAATTGTCCGTTCTTCACAGTTAAGGAACATTGTGGACTTTGTAAAATGTGATCCATCCATGTGTTATTTGAATTTGCAGAAATCATTATACACAAGTGCAGTGTTGCTGCGCGTTATTCATGTCTTAAAAAGGCGATGTGTACATAAATGAAGTGAGAGAAAAGAGGAGCATAAAATATCTATCTATCTGCTGAGCTGCTCTTTTGTATGTAAGGATGAGAGTGAGTGGAGCGGTGCAGTGCACCGGAGCGCTGTCCTGCGACGCTGCTTTTGTCACGATGTGTCAGGGCCTGTGAATGCATCATGACTGAGCGATGGTGTCTTTCTGGGTGTGTGTGGACCCCTGGAGAGTTACCCTTGGACACAGCGGGGCCGGGAGGGGAGGGGAGGGGGAGGGGGATGGGAAGAGGAGAGGCCGGGAACACTTGACAGTGTGTGTGTGTATAAGCGTGTGTATGTGAGGTGGAGTGGGCGAGCGGGGGTGTGGGGGAGGAGGGGAGGGGGGGAGGGGGGTTTGCCTGGATGTGATGCCTGACGTGACGGGACAGACAAGCTGATAAACTCCCTAGACCGTTAAGGAGGCCTCTTTAATGTATGACAGCTAAGTCAGCATGGAGACAGCTATCCCAGTGGTCTGGCCCTCGGCACTGACACACGCAAACACACATACACAAACACACACACACACACACACATACAGACAGGCTGTGACAGCAACAGACCAACACACACAACACAATCCCATAGCAGTACACAAAGCCAGAATGGTCACACAGCCTCCACAGGAGATGCAGTACGCCGACGAGGCAACGTAAGTCTCTCTTGAAATTGTGTTTGAGGGTCAGATGTTTTATTTGTACGTTGCTCGTAGCCGTATGCGATGAGGATGAGGATGATGCTCGTTGCGTTCTGCCCCATGTACCTGCCGGTTGTTAGGGACAAACAGAGCGTAGGAAGGAAGGATGTCGTCTGTTGCTCTTGCTGTGTTTTTTGGGTCCATCCTTAAATCCCTGCGTCGACGGTGAACTGTCGACGCAGGCCGATTCAGACAGACAAGTGTTGGACGAGGTTGACTGCGTGGATATCGAGATAAAAACGACATAATCTTTTGTTTATTCACTCTAAAGAGAAGTAGGACAGAAAGTGCCTCAAGTCATGGATGCTTGGCTTCAGAATTTGTGTGCCAGCATGTGCCCCCCCCCCCCCCCTCTTGTGTGACAGAGTCTGCAGCCGTGCTTGTTATAAACGTGGAAACAACCTGGGAATAATATGCTCCTGTGGTGGAGTGCACCTTCTCACGGAGAAATTGTTTCTTTTTTCCACCTTTCCGCTCTGCACGCTTTCTCTAAACCACAGAGGAAGAGCAGCTTGATTGTCAGTTGTGCGGACACAAAGAGACACTGTGTTTATTAGTTTGGCTTTTTGTGTCTCTGCCCCTGGTCGGTGTCCTGCTGACTGGGAGTGAACATGCAGCATTCGATCACGTCTCTGGGTTTGTGTCGTAAAGGGCACAAATGACTTGTGTATCAGGGTGAGAGCAGCACAGGAACGGCATGCCAAAGCTGAGTGGATCCACTTCGAGGACCACTGGAAGCCATATTCCTTTCACCGGACTGTTTAAAACCCTCTAGAGCGCTAATCTGCAGGGGCCCCGAACTTGCAAATTGGAGCGCTGGTTTAAGTGCATTAAACGCATGATTACGCAGAAATATTGATTGGATAAAGTGTCGTGCTTTTAGCTGCAGGATAAGACCGCTTTCTCCTGCAGAGGATGTGAGCGTGATTCACCGGGATGAGTCGGCCATGTGTTTGGATCTGAGGCCTTATATGTATATGTGAGGCTGCAGTGATGATGTAAGTCACCGTGCCTTCATCCATAAGTGGAGAAAATGAGATGCTGGCAGGTTGAGGAGGAGGAGGAGAGGAGAGGAGAGGAGAGGAGAGGAGAGGAGAGATTAGCTGGAGCTGCGAGGTTATGCTTCTCTGTGCTGATGACTCACCTCACAGCACATAGAGAGAAAGCACTGCGACAGCACTGAGGTGTGACTGTGTGTGTGTGTGTGTGTGTGTGCGTGCGTGTGTGTTTCATTACTCTTGTTCTTCTTGGTGCAGTGCATTCATGTGAAGAGGACTTTCTCTGTGAACTTCTCTTTGTTTGGTGCAAAAGTAATAAATCACGGTGTTACAGCGGTAGTGGTTCTTAGGGCTTGCGTCCAGGTTTGTCTCCTCTGGGAGCAGGAGCAGCCTCCGAGTCCTACAAACCAGCTTTGATTTTGCTATACAGAGTAAAGTGGACAAGAGAGTCTAAGGACACCAGAAAGAAGGGCAGGCCTGTCTGTCCTATTTACTTGCTTTTAAAAAAAAAAAAAGGAGCGCTTTAGTATGTTATTGGTGCACACGTGTGCCTGTGTGGTTCTGTGTGAGCGTGCTGGTGTCGCTGTGTGTGTGTGTGTGAGCGTGCATTGAAAGATGCCAGCAGTGGGTCCTCATGTGAGAAGGGTAATGATGGGGCAGGCTGCTCTGAGCCGTTACTGTGGAGATGCAGAAGGGGGGGATGCCAATGTGAAATCAAAGTGCTGCAGTGGAGTGTGCATGGGTATGCAGTGGGCTTCAGACTGCAGCACAACCACTGACCCACTGCTGCCTCAACGCTTCCCCACTGACACACTACTACTGGTTCCCATACAAGCTCCCCATAATATGTGTGTGTGTATGACTGGGGGAGAGAGAGAGGGACAGAGGGAGTCCTGGGTAATGTGCGTGTGTGTGTATCTGTGGCAGTTTCCCCCATCCACTAATGACCGCGGTGTCTTACATGCCTGATAATGATGAGCTGTAGTGTCTGATTAATCAGCAGAGTTATCTGAATGGCGTCCTAGTCAATGGGAGATGACAGAGTGCGTTGCTGGTACGCTTGCTGGGGCGCAGCTCTGCTCCGACGGTTCTGGTTACAGCCGTGTAGTAGCTGAGCGTCGACTGGATTTGAAGAGGCCGCTCACAGGAAGCAGGGACGTCTCAATGAAGACACTCACTGAATGTGAAAAGTGAAGCATCTAAACCTACGGTAGAGTGCCCTCATGCTACCAAAAACTAGTTTACGCTATAGTGCCAGATACTTTGTTAATATAAAATTTTAATATAAATCCTTTCAAAATAAATGTAAGCCGTGTGAGCTCCAAATCTGACATTGATTTTGGCTCAAAATGTAACTGTTGTTATCACCTCTTATTGCCAGGACCAGAGCCAGGATTTTCGAAAAATACTGAAGTCATGAGCTGAAATCCTACCAACACCAAAAAAGACATTTCTAATGTTTTTTTTTTTAAATCATGTGTTGTTGTTGTTTTCTTCAGATTTTAAATAAGCTGCAAGATTCCCATACTGCTCCTAATTTTAACTAAACCTATCCACACCTATTTTCTCTTGAGTTCAGACTGAATTTCTTAGGTAAATATTAAATTAACAATTTTAATAGAAAAATTGCGGAACTGCAGAATAAAGCGTTACCATTTAATTTCTGACCTTAAATAAAATTATGAAGTAAAAGTGGCACACAATGTTGTATTTTACTTTTTGATATTTATTTTGCTGAGCTCAAAGTACTTCAGCTGAAATGTACTCAGTCTAAAAATACTGATATGGCCCTAAAAATATGCAAAATGTTAACATTTCCACTGATTCCTCAGATCTCTGTTTGAACCCCAGAAACCTGTGTGAATCCAGGCATGTTTCAAGTGTACACAAGAGTATTCAATGTCTAATTGTAGTGTTTTTGTTCATGTCAACATGAACCCATTTTTCATTTTTATATAAAGATAACATGGGTCGCCTGACTCTCCTCAGCAGCAGGTACTGCATTGAGGAAATTTTAAGAGACATATGAGCTCTAGATGAATTTAGGTTCCTGTAATGCCCTGAAGGGTTTTCTACTTCCAGTCACCCAGAAGTAACTAACTAGCAACCACAAAAAAACGCTGTTTTACATTTCAGAATAGGCCTGCTGTTCATTCTCAGTGTGTTCTGTTAGGCTTTATTGTTAATGCTTTAATATCTATAATACCTTTTTGAAACATAAACAAGCTGAGGTGCTTGTTTTAGAAATGGGAACATTCATCACTGTTTTGACTTGAACTAATTAAATCAGATGTTCATTTTACATACTGTAGCCATACATCACAGTGCACTTACACATGCAGTAGCCTACATGTTTATGCGACACTTGCCAAGGAGAGGTTTTCACTGTCAGCGCTGCAGGTTAACATAAGACACACCATGTGGAGGATACGTTTGTCCATAGAGCGCTTCAGTGTCATGGGTGCATGCATTTTTAGCAACATTGGCCACAGAGGGATTCGCTCCCCTGACACTGGCAGTGTCAGTGCCATGCTCTGCCTCTGTGGCTGAATGGTGGAAATCTTCTGGAGGACACATTTTCAGTTTGCTTCAGTCCCATTTTTTTCCGTATTGACAAACCAGATAATCTTTATCGTGTAGTGCTCCTATCGGCCGTTCCTGCTGCTATATTTTTATATTCTTCACAACGGATTCCTGTATCTGGCCTCCTCACACTGCCTCGTGTTGTTCACTGGTCACTGTTTAAGTCCGTCTGGTCTAGTGAGAGTGATAAGTGCACTTCTCTTCTCAGGTGAGAGGGTTGGCTCTGTCTGCTCAGACTTCAAAGTCTAGACTAATCGACTTACTTCAAAGCTTAGAACGGCACAAGTGTGTCAGTCTATTGACTGAAAAACAACCCACGCTGGCCTCGGTTTGTCTCTAATGACGGGTGATGTGGGCACGGTGCTGAGGCAGAGCCGCTGTCTGCTGCATGAGTTAAAAACATAATCACAGTATATCTAATAATCTGCAGCCAAAGTCATATTTTATACTTAAAGTGACTTCATTCAATAGTGTTTAATACTTGTAATTTGTGTGCATGCATACAACTTGCAGTTCCAATGACTGTGGAAAATGTGCCACATTTCTGTGCTGCAAAGTTAAAGTAAGATGCAACATTGTGACAAGTGTTTACCCAATAGTGTATCTTTGAAAATGCTGTGTGTCTCTCTGTCGAGTTGGCCTGATGCTCTGTCTCCTGCCACAGCCCCGAAACAATCTTGTTGTAATTAGTTAAAGCAGAAGTAAGTGATATATTTGTGTTAATATAAGTCTTAAATAGTTATATCTTCCGACAGCAATCACTTACATAGAGTGTTTGGACCGAAACACGGGTCTCCCAGTCCTTCTGCTCTGCTCTGAGCCGAGGAGAAAACATTTATCGTATCCTACAGTTTTTATCCAATGAGGAGAGAGAACGGCATGCAGGGCTGTGTGTGCAGCCAAGGGACGCCGTGAATGTGGTGACGTAGGGACGAGGACTGTTATGGTGCGTTCAAGGAAACTCGTAACTCGTGTTTTTCCGACCTGTGAAGTCATACCAGTTCGATCTGGTACGAGTTCACGGGTCGGAAGTTACGAGTGGCAGTTATAGTGACTTTCACAGGTAAAACAGGTCGGAAAAACACGAGTGGGTTGCCTGGAACGCTACAAAAATCGTAAGTTGTGACTTGAAGCTGTAATTTACTGTTTCAAAAGCCTGCCTGGAACGCAGCATTAGCCAAAACGACCGGACCGCTTACTTCTGCTTTAAAATGAGCTGCAACTGGGAGAGTGAATGTTTTTCTGTCTGTGAACTACGCACCTGTCCTGGGTGCACTCCCGATTTTCACCCAGTGTGACGTAAGGTCACTCCCCTGTGACCCTGCACAGGATAAACTGGCATTAGTAATAAATAAAACGGATAAAATTAATTAGTACCATCTGAGGTTCATCGGTCCAGCCCATAATAATGAACGATCTCTAAAACACATTATTCATTTTACTTTTTTTTTGTTGAAAATCTACAGTATATTGCATGGATCAGTGGATCAGCTGATGGAGGGTCCCTGGCCAGTGTCCACAGTGCCCTTCCAAAATTGACTGTGCATGATATATAAGTTAAATTAACCTCCAACTGTTTGCCGTTACCACCTGCCGTTCTGTGTGACATATGAATGATAATCAGCACAAAGTCGACAGAAATGCCCGAGAGGTTTACCGTCACCGAGTGAATGTTTGACATCAGTCAGTATCTATACGTCGGTGTATAACACGAGCGCTGCCCTGTGCATTCAAAATGGAGCTTACTAAGTCAGTTAAAGGTAATCACAGAGGCCAATAAAATCTGCTCAGTTAGCGGTGACATTCACACCACTTTCACTTTACATTCACTGCACACTGATGACAAAGTAGATCGTCTCTATACAGTGTGAACTTTAAGGTTCATTGGTCTTGGAAATAGCGCCACGACAGATAATGTAGCACTTAGTCTCCTTGATGGAAATTCTCTGGTGAAAGCCATGAGATGCGGCTGAAAACTCTGGAAAATGTCCAGTACGCCAAGCGTTCAGTCACCTTATTGCTTTCCTCAGCAGGAGCTGTTTACTCCAACTACATGTAAAATATATCATGAGTTCACTCCATTCGCTGATGAAAGCCACAAGACAAAGCTGAAAGCTCCAGAAAAGTCCCAGTTAAGGTTCGTTTTTTTTTTTTTTTCACTCTTAGAGAGACTGCTAATTCTTTTATGTGAGCAGACGCGTGGACGTATAACACCATTACATTAACAATGGCTCTGTTTTATTCAAGCATCCCCCTCAATGTGACAGTGAGGGAGGTTTGCGTCCAAATTTAGCTCAAATAAAAATGAAAGTCCATCCACAGCTAGTAGTTGGAAGGAGTTGTATGGCTCTAATAGTCTGTAGTAATATGAAGATTAGTCTCTTTTTTATCTGTTTAGTGGAGCAGAAACTTCAGTGAACGTTTAGGTCCTATTATGATTAGTTTACCAGTCCTGTTTGTGTTGCGGTTTGTTACATTTTTCCTTTATGGAAACATCAACTTTTCCACCAGAACTCTATTCCTTTATATTCTCAATGTGTGCACAAATTAAAAGCGCTTACAAAAACAGGTGGCACAAAACTAAACTGGAGCAACTGAATGGGATTCAACCATCATTTATTTGTTTTTCATACACCAGTGCATTGCCCTATAGGATGTCTTAAGAAGACAGTACCTCCACCCACCTCCTAAAAAGGAGTGGGGGGGTTAATGCTCTGAGGCTTTCAGGGGTGCTCAGAATTTCTAGTTCCGCCCCTGTAACGAGTCATTTCTGCCTCCAGAGAGCATTTGCACGACACGAAGACGCTCGACTTCTCGGAATAAGGAACCACCTATAACAAGTCATTAAAGACAAACTTTCGACTTCCTAAACAGATGCTACCGAGCACCCCCCGCTCCCTCACCCACCCACCAACCCACCCCTCCTACTCCTTCTCCCCCCTCGCCTCTCCTCCCTCCTCCCCTTCCTCCCAGTCGCTCCCCTCTGACTACACTGTAGGCTACACACACACTCTCTCTCCCCTACCTCACACACACACGGACGCTTGGACGCTGCAGCGTTTTTAAAGAGAGTGTTTCCAGCCCTGGACAGGAGGGAGGAGGCAGGAGGAAGGAGATAATGTTCAAATCCTGACCGTGTTTTTTAAAAAAAAGAAAAAGAAAAAAAAAGAAAAAAGAAAAAACCATCACTAAAAAAAAAAAAAAAAAAGAAAGAGAGAAAAATATCGAATGGATCCGCGGTCTGATTGCGAGCGCTAAAACACGGTCAGAGTGTCATTGCAGACATGGGTCGCAGCGGTACGGCACCTTTCGCTCAGCTCCTTGGGGAGTGTTTTCACTGTCAGTCCTTCAGCGCTGGAAATGGCGTTGTGATGCTGAGCATGGAAGACGCAGCGGAGGCGGATGCCAGGGAATAAAGAAATATATGATCACCTGTGCTTTTCTTTGGGTTGGATTTTTAGTAGCGGTGGACAGTACCATGGTGAATTACCAGAAATACATTACTGTTATGCAGCTGGCTCTGGGGGTGACCGCCTCCAACAAAGAACATTGTCTTCCACCTAGGAAGCGTATGTGGTGAGTATGAATCTTAGTGCGGATGCTGCTGCTGCTGCTGCTGCTGCTGCTGATGATGATGATGATGATGATGATGGGGGTGATGATGATGATGATGATAATGTGATGCAGGTTTTGGAGGGGGGGAAAGGAAAAAAAAAAGGAAAAAAAAGGGGGGCTGCGATGAGCCGAGCTGTCGCCTCCCCTTCCCCACATCTCGTCAGATGATGAGCGGGTCACGGAGCCACGGTGCACCCGCTCACTCTCCAAAATGACATAATAGTCCTTTCGGCCACTGCAGCCAGTCTGCACCATGTTGCAATCACCACAAACCCACCGTGGTGGTCGATACACAGTAGGTAAAAGGCAACTATGCTCCGCATGCTGGGGAGTTTGTGTGCGTGCGTGCGCGCCTGGGGTACGTGCGCGCGCGTGTGTGTGTAGTCCAGTGGCTCCATGGCTACAGTAGACCATGTCCTTCCCTCCTTTCTTTCTCTCTCTCTCATCAGTTTGTAAAAGTTGAATGCGTAGGATGATGTCATAGCCTCATAACTGTTTCTTTGCTTTCCAACTCCATGTGCTTTAATGTACCATATGGCCTCCACCGCACCGCCACCGCTGTCTCTGGAAATGTCACCATCAAGCTAAACCATGTGGGAAACCATCATCCTCCTTCCCTCCCTTCCTTCCTCCTTCACCCCCACTGCTCTGTTGTAACTAATGAATAAACTGTAAAGCATGAAACATGGTCCTCTCCTGTTTTTATTTCCTGTGCTGCAGCCGGGCCTCTGTGCACCTCTCATAGCCATGTCTATTAAACATTATCTACCCATACTCTGCTCTCAGCATGTGTGTTTGTGTCTTGTCTATCCACCTGTTCAGTGTCCTCATTACTCTGTGTGCCTGTACGCTCCAGTATATCGCAGTGAGCTCTGTGTTTCGCCTCCTACGGCCTTCCTCATTTGTTTACTTTAAGAGAGTCTTCCTTTCATTCCTTTTCCTGGCTGTAAGCAGATTGCTGACGACGTGTGTGACATAGTTTTCCTAATTACGGCCGGATTACCATCTTGTTTGAAAGCAAAGACAGTTAATTAGGAGTCAATAGGCTCAATGGCACTCTGATAGTAAAGTGTTTCACACACAAACTCAAAATGTGCCACACAGTGAATCATTTAACCACACAATGCAGCTCCACTGGCATGGCTCTAGTGTGCGAGGCTTAGCTATTCTCATCAAGCCAACCTGAATCATCTCCTACACCGTTTCTGTCACTCCTGGCAAGGACAAAACAGTCATGCTGAAAATCCCTGAGCATCATATTGTCTTGAGAGAGATTATCATGATCAAAGGAGGTTTAGAGACACAGCCACAGTCTGCATGTTAGCGTATGTGAAATTACAGTCAATGCAGAAAGCGACTGGATATTATGCGTGCGTTTACAAAACTATTTTTTGTAGGTGTTAATGTTCCCAAATCTTGTTTTACCGGGGCTTAAATTCAAACATTTACAAGAACATGATTTATACACAGCGATGTCACTGAAGTCAAAGTGCAGCTGTAATCTCAGCAGGGGTCATCAGGGCTTATCACATGCAGCTTTTTATCTCTTGGTCTTTTTGGCTAATCATATTCCTTAGTCATCGTCTTATTAGCCTAATTGCCCTCCTGGGAGAAGATAAGGGATTTCACAGAGACAGAAGAGCCCTTTCATGTTTTCTCTGTTATTGTAGTTTCGATATTTACATCTCCATATTTAAGTGGATTTTGGAAAGAGCTTCTTGTCTCATCTACAGCAGCGCACTGATACAAAGGGCTAAACTAGTTATGTAACTCTGAGAGCAAGCTCTGACCTTGTTAGACCGAATATTCTTTTTACAGCTTGAGTGAGGAGCAGTTGCCTCAACTATTGTGGGATGAAGTGAACAACCTAAGCTCTTGTAGCTCTTGTTCCCTTAATCAAGCTAATACAAACACTAATCAATTCACGTTAAACTTCTATTACGGCGTATGAATTGACATGTGACATTAAAAGCACCAGGGATTTTGCATGTGGCACTCCATTTACTGCACACATGTCTGCTGTCATTTTGCTTATCATGCTACTTTTCATTTTTCATTTAATTACATGTGAAATTTTCCCCAGCAATGTAATTATTAATCACATTATTTCTATGTTCGCCCAATCCGCATTATTGCCACAAACCAACCTGCATTTTAAGTTCATTTCCATTTAACAGTGATTGAGCTTTGACAAAAAAGGATTGCAGATTTGATGAATGAGCTGTCAGTAGCACGGTTTAAGAGTCTTCGGATTTTGTCCTTGTTGTATTTCAGCTATTTACCGAATCCATCATATCACATAGGAACCACAAAGAATTTAAACCAAAGATGGGAAAATACGTCAGGAAAATTGAAACTCTAGAGCCAGCACTTAAATGTATGTAAAGCTAAACTTGTGGTCCTTTGAGCTGAACAACCTTTGCATTCCTTCTATAAACATTAGTAGAAAATGCAAAGTTCATATTAATATTTATTAAGAATTATTGACAGATGACACAAAGGCTTGAAGCTGCTGTCACAATAAACACAACCATTGCTCTTTGCTTTTACGACCTGCTATAATTTATATAACATTTTGATATTACACATCCATGTAATACAGTTATTGGGCTTGATATTCACGGAAAATGTTTATCCTCATATGTCATCAGTAGAAATACCGGTAGTAGAAACAATATCTGTAGTCTTGGAAATAGTAGACATGGTAATAATAGTAGTGACTGTAATTTTTGCCAGTGGTTGTAAGTCTTAACATACCTGACCTCAGCAGTTATTCCACTCCACTGTTGTACAAGAGTGTGTGGCATGCAGTGTAAATCTTCATTTCATTTTAGACAAAAGCGTGTGGCTGATGAATGTAGTATACTGTAATGTAAGGTTATGTGTAGTGTGCAGTGTCCTCATCTGACAGGCTTGTACTTGGAAATAATTTGTTTTAGATAAAGACTTTGTAAAACTGATTGAAACGCGCAAGAAAAAAACCCCCAGCTCATTTTAACACATGAATCATAAATGCTCGGTGAATAATGCACAAAGTTCTTTTCAAACCCAATAACCATAAATAAAGCTTCTTAGTATCAGACATGAAGCAGGAAAAAGATCTTTGTGGTGATAAATGTGTGGTGTGACTGTAAGCCTTGGGTTGTATAGTTCTTTAATATTTTAGTTGTAATTCATATTCATACTTAACACCCGGCATTATTGTGTGAGGTAGTGCCCCTCACTTTCTCTCTGCCAGGATTCTCCTCTGTTGGTTTAACCTTTTTCCATAGATGATATTGATAACTTGATTAAAGTGACCTTTAGATCAATACTTCCCTATACCCATTAACACTGTGTCCATAGTCAGAAACCTCTATTGGATTATTTCATTTGTTGGTTGCCATAAAATGAATCTATTGTTGCTGTGATATTTGATCAAGCATTAATACTTTTCTGTAGCCGCTATAATGTAAGGAAGGGCTGGTTTATGTTAAATGTAAATTATGAAAAATGTGAGTCATCTCATGGAGCATGATTTCCATTTGTCATTATGTTTGATTTCCAAGAATAAATGATTAATATTATTATTATTATTTTTTTTTTTTAGGTTCTAATGAAAATAGTGCTTGATTACCTCCCAGAGTTGTTGTCAACCCTGTGTGCCAACCCATTAAGGACTGTGGATCATACTGTGTCATTCATAAGCATTTAGCGCACAATACATATGGCAGGATGTGACATCACCGCTGTAAACAGAAAAAGGGGCTCCATTGCATTTGTATATGGCTCACTCATGCATCCTGTTTTTAAGGTTGCCTTTTTACATAATTGCAGCATTAATTCTGTCCCATTTCTGGTCAAATGGTCAGAGCTGCTTCCTGTTCTGCTGATCTCACAGCATGAGGCGGTGAGATTACACACCGCTCTGCCTCCACACTTTCACCATTCACTGAGCAGGGACTGTGTGAGCCATGTGCATCACAGTCTCCCAAAATTAGAGGAGACACGGCTCCGCTTGCCTTTGAGAAAGACTGAATAGCAGCAGCATCAGCAGCTCTCTAAATTGGGATTAGTCTTTGCAAACAGATGTTCCACTTGCCTGCAGTCTTAAAAACCCATTCTCCCCCGCCTGCACACAGCCAGAGAGTGGCATTAACCTGACTTAATGAACTTTACACTCTGTTGCAAGCCTGCAGGGATAATACAACAAGTCTATTGTGTTTATGTAATGTTTCCCATTATTCCTAACCTGCACCTTTTCTCCCAAACAAAAGCAGGCAGATAGTGTGGTTACAGCACAGAGATAACTCATGGGTGCTGTTGTTGAATTAGCTGAGAACAACTATGCTTCATTGTTGTTTATTGTGTGTATGTGTATCAGACAGGATTGTTCTCTTTGTCAAATGTTATATTAGCACGGGCCAAGATGGGAGGAATGAAGCGTAACATTGCCTATTGACCTGCTGATTAAGCAGTAGCCGTTATTGCTCAAACTAATCGTACCTGATGGCTCCTCCAGGCAAACCAAGGGAAAGGGAACAGAGGGATGGCATAAAGTACCGCAACCGATTAACGCGCATGTGTACGGTCTTTCTTTGTAATAGCGTCAGGCATCTGCTGGACCTCGTCTGTGAACTAGTCACACTCTGTAGTGGACGTTGAGGTCCATTCGGGGTCTTGGGGCGTTGATCTTATTCCATTTTCAAATGCCACAAAATGTCCAAGACTCCAACACAATGATCATATCGGAGCCAAACACCTGACGTGTTGGCTTAAATTAAACAGTTGAACAGACATTAGGTTTCTTTTTAGCTTCTTAATGATGAAGAGAATAATAATAACTTTTGTGCGAGTGGAAAATGAAGCATACAAGGCCTGCATTGGTTTTTCAGTGTGTTTTTATGTGTACAGATTTAGAAATATCTCGACAGTCATTGAAGGGAAAACTTGACATTTCGAGAAATACACTAAAACTCTTTCCTGCTCAAAGTTAAGTGGGAGTCTGTGTGCTGCAGTCCGCTCAGCTTTGCATAAAGACCTGCGACAAGGGGAAAACATGGCAAACATGTCCCTGTGCAAATGTAGCACAATGTGCTCCCCAGCACCTGTAAAGCTTCCTCATTAACACTTTATGACGCATTTGTTTAACAGTGTCATGTAAAAATGTCAAGTCGCAGTTTTACGTGGGGTTATATGCTAAATGGATTGTATGACTATTTCACGTCAGGAAGAAGTGACGATGGCGACGCTAAGACTCCAGAAAGTTACTGGAAAGAATAATCTCTTTTTAAAATGCAGCTAACCTTTGGTCGGTTATTTCGATGTCCCCACCACCCTGCAGTCTTTGCGCTAAGCTAAGCTAACCAGCTGCTGGCTGCAGCTTCATTACCGGTGTAAAGACATTAAAGCTGTGTCAATCTTCTCATATAATTCTTGGCAGGAAAGCTGATAAGCCTAATTCCCTAAATGTCTGTTTCTTTAAAATCATGCCCCGTTCCTGGTCATAAAAAAGTACAAAATGTACTTTAACCCATGATAAAGTGAAAGGCAGAAATTAACATTCAATGTCACAGCGTTTTATATTCTCTCAATCCTCAAGTGAAACACATTATACCTGCATATTTCATAGCGAGGAAGGATTCATCACAACAGCGATGTGAAATCATTCACTGCACATTATATCTGAGTCGGCACAGTTGCTGGCACCGTGTTACATTCTGCCTTTGTGGCCTGAAGTGTTTTGGCTGGAGTCCATTTCAGAATCAACATCCAAGAAATGGGCCTGTGAATGTGCAGGACTGCACCGGGCCTGTGATACAGTCCAAGCAGCTTTTCTCATTAGTCATGTTTGCTGTAGTGTTTATGAGAACAATCTGAGGTCGCCTGTAATTGACTGCAAGTATTGCTGAATGCTTTTACCTTTCATATCCAGGCAGTAAGCGCCTCACTCCTCTTCAGGCAACTATTGAATTAATGCAGAGAGTGTGTGAAAGGTGATGCACTCTTTCCTACCATCTTTGTTCACTCCTCTCTCCCATAATTTCCCTTGCCGAGTCCCCAAACCTCAGGAGCTCCTCGGGGCCTGCTGCTGAGCGCGCTAATGGATATCTACTGTCTCTGAGCCGCAGTGTGTAGACAGGATTTCTCCTCTTTGAATATTGCGTTAGGTAAATCCTCATTAGGAGTGACTGTCCTCCATGACACTGAGAGAGAGGACTGGAGCGATGTAGAGGAAGAGAGGAGGAGGAGACACGGGAACAATAGTACAACTCTGAGCTACGCCATGCTGCTTGAATGCAGCGCAATGGTGGGAAACAGCTTCTTCTCTACTGAATTATCTGTGGCTTTGTCAGGGACCAAACAGGAACAGCTCCAGAACACACACACTGGAAATTTGGGACACCAGTCCTGCTGGTCTAACAATTTTCATCAATTAATCCTGAGATTATTCTCTTGATTGATGAATTATCCATTTGGTCTTAAAAATAGAATACCAAATACCATCACAATTTCCTAAAAGCCAAGTTGACTCATCCAATTCAGTCCTTTTTAATTTATTCATTCAACCTTCATTTCAATTTGGGAATACATTGAGATAGAGACAATGTAGCCTAGCAACAGATAAATTATACCAACAGCAAAAAAAAAGGGTTAGAAGGGTTAAAAAATTTTTTTTAAAAACTTCAGTTTACCATTATATAAAACAGAAAAGCAGAAAAGCCACAACAACTGAAAAGATGAAATGTTTTTTTTTTAGTTGAAATGAACTTGTTGCTTGAATAAATTACTTTGAATTGAAAGAAAACCTATTTAGTGTTTCAGCTTTGTTAATTACCACACTTCAGTTACAATGGTACTAGTTTATAATAGAGAACCTGTTAAAATGGTTTTGAAATAGTTGCCAATAGCTTTTTAATAAATGGTTAATGACAATATTAATGTTTTATCAACTGTAATATGTTAATAAGAACGTTTAGTTTGCCAAGTCTTTAGCGTGTTCATCAGTAGATCTGATAATCCGTGTTGCCTTTTTGACGTTCCACTGCACCACATTCCCTCTGGGAAAAAAAACCCTGCAGAGGAGCTGGACCATAATTTATTTATGAAGACTTAATTAACATTTGACTGTGTGACTGCCATAAGGATTTATAATACATTACCAACCTTTGTAGCCACATTAGAAGAAGTAAACACCTGCCAGAGATGTTTTTTTATAACCTGGCAACCCCAAAATTGTTCTTATGAATGTCTTATGAACTGATCCACAAACCATTAGTAGTTCATATTTTAATAATTAATAACACCATTTTTTTTACATTAGTTACAACAGATGCGACAGATGCTTCATACAGTGTGCCTTGTTAAAAGTGCTACGGACAAAATATAGACCCACCTCAAATATGAGTGACAGATAGATGTGCCTGTTTTACAAACGACCCCTGCTCTAGATGGATTGATAAAGTAAATTTGCAATTCAGTCCAGATTTATCCATCCCCACAGGGTCCATTAATCCTGCGGCAAATGCAGCACATTACACAGCAATTAAGCTACAAACATGGGGAAAACAAAAGTAACCGGAAGCTGAGGGTTTTAATGTGGTCAGCGGGGCTCCAACAGCTGCCTAAGTATGTCATTTGTGAGAGGGAGAACATTTCCTGAGAGTATTGATGATAGGTCAGCCAAGTATGCCTCCTCCCCACATCCCACCGTGACCCAACTACAGTCTGACTCGTGAGGCCCACGGAGCTGTGCAGGTCCTCTGTGGCAGAAGCTGTGGTGCTTCCTGAGCTCAGACCAGCTCCCCTACAGGGCCTGTGTAACATTAAATCCAATTATAGATTTCTGTAAATGCCATTTTATCCAGCGGGGGGACTGTGGCATTTTGAAAAACAGAAACATGACCACAGTTGTTCTTCCTCTTTCTTCGTCAGTCTTGCCCGTGGCACTTAGTCCTGCTGTGATACAACCATGCTGGATGTGTGTACTTACTTGCTCTGATGTAGTGCCGTTGTCTTTTCTTCATCCTCCCCCCCCCCCCCCCTCCCTATCCTGCACTGACCTCAGGATACACCCCAGCCCAACCGCTGGCTCCGTCACAGCAGCCTCCTCAGTGAGCACCAATCAGGGCAAGCCATCACTCCGCCGCATCAAGGGCCGCATTCACAGGAGCAAGAGCCTGGACAGCATTGATCTCCTTGACTCCAATGTAAGTAAACGGGCCACTTCTGAAAACACAGTGCACACAGAAAACATGTGTTATGGCTAATACTGTATGTAACGAGCTGAAAAGATTTGATAATGACTGAAATAATGCTGACAGACAAGGTGTGTGTATTTGATTTGGTGTATTTTCTAACAAACATAAAATCAAGATGTGAGACACATACAGTACAATACATCATACTCACAAAATACATTTATTAAGAACATCAGCAGCAGGAACCTGTTGCACAGCAGCAATTTTCAGCGCATCGCAGTTACAGTACAGGCGTAGTGTTACATTTCACAAATGATAATTTCACCCACATTGCACATAATGAAGAGTCAAGAGCCTAAATAACTTTTTCCTCATCATGCATGGGTCTCAAGGATGTGTCTGTTATGATTAGTAAAACTTAAAGCTAGAAGAAATGCGTGTTGCAAATATGGTTTCACAGGTCCCCAATTCACATTTACAGTTGAGAGATGATGATGACAAAGGAGTCATTTTCTATGGCTAAACATACATAGCCTATTGCAGATGGCTCCTTCATTGTGTCATCCTGTTTCCCTAATTAAAATAATATTTCAATATTTGGAGAACATATGCTTTTTCAGTTCTTTTTTAAACCTTGATGAGAGGACAACTCTCATGTCTTTACCATAAATATGTGGCTGCCACAAGCCGCTAGTTATCATACGATAAGTCAAAAATAGTCAAAAATAGCCCAAACGATAACAAATAACAAAGCAGGTCTTTTTTCTACACAAACACTTTGATAAAAAAAAAGTCTACAAAAAATAACATGTTGTGGTTTCATGAAGGGTTTGGCATTGTATGGATAATAAGAAGAGATACAATATGAAAACAATGAGCTTCAGAGGTGCTGGACTGTGGATCTATTTTCTCTCTGGAAAGAGCCAGACTGACTGTTGCACATTGTTTCCAGGCTTAATGCTAAGCTAATTGGCTCTAGCTTCATCGTCAAATAAAGAGAGAGTGATTTCAATCTTCTTACGCAACTCTGCAAGAATCTGCTGCTTTCGTGTGCATCATACTGTACCAATGGGCTCACCTGCACTTTAAGCTGAAAAAGGGAAGTGAAGTGGAAGTTTGATGTTTGATCTTGTTTGACCATTTGTCTGTTTATAATCTGTTTTTGGATGAAAAGAGTAAAAAGACGCCATATACATGTAGGCGTGCAAACCATTATTCACATTTGATTGCTTACGTTATGCCAAATGTAATGTTACTGGATGGACTAACAACAACAGGGGAGGCTGCACACATATTCATGTATTCAACTCAAAATTACCAACACGCAAACTAAACAGTGTGGTGTAAAAATAAGAAATCACTCATCTCTGGAGTGTAGGGATGATGAGGATTCAGCAGGGAAGGCTGAAAGAGAGAGAGAGAGTGAGACCACCAGAGGGCCTGTCCTTTATGACCTCTGGAAGCTCCGCCCAGCTAGACAGGTACAGTAGAGGAGGCAACGCTGCATCTGAGAGAGGAGCTGGCAGGCAAACTGGCCTGGAGAAGCACAGTGTAAAAAGGATTTAAAGATCTCCATCTTGGTCTCTGGGAGGGGAACTTGCTCTGACCACAAAGTCACACGCACACGTGTCTTAAAGGGATAGTTCACACAAAATTCAAAATTCACTCATTATCTACTCACCCTCATGTTGACTAAGGGCTGGGAGAATTTTCAGAGTCCTCCGTGCCTTCTCGGAGTTACGGGGGGGGGGGGGGGGGGGGGTCCGCGCAGCAGTATTTGTGTATATAATGGTTGTGAATGGTGCTCACTTTTCTTCGTTCAAAAAGACACACCAAAAAACATCCAAATGTAATGTCCCTCTTGTATTGAAGCCCCGACATGAGAAATTGTTCCGCCGGTCACAGGAAGAGCAGTGAACTGAGACACTGGGAGCTTCCGCTACAAACAAGCTTAAAATATAGACTTTTTTTTTTTTCGGAACAATTTGTCATGTCGGGGCTTCAATACAAGAGGGACATTACAGACGAGCAGTGTGGAGGTATTTGGATGTTTTTTGGTGTGTCTTTTTGGACAAAGAAAAGTGAGCACCATTCACAACCATTATATGGACAAATACTGCTGTGCAGACCCCCCCGTAACTCAGAGAAGGAACGGAGGACTCTGAAAATTCTCCCAGCCCTTAGTCGACATGAGGGTGAGTAGATAATGAGTGAAATTTGAATTTTGGGTGAACTATCCCTTTAAACTGGTGTCTCAGTGCTCAAAGTGAAGCTCTGAGATGTCTGGTCTTTTTAGTCACAATTATTTATCATGAAATATCCACTACTTAGTCTTTATTATATAGTATATAAGATGTAATCATTCACAAAGCATTGTTTCACTTTCAGAGCTCTGATGTTTATAAATCAAAGCGACACAGTTGTAACTGGTTCCTGGTTGTTTCCAGACGGAGCGGTAGACTGCTGGAGGGCCTCGCTCTCAGGGGAATTATATTGTGTTGACAGCTCAGCGATGACCTGACTGTGAATTCAGCTCAAACGCTCCATCTCATTAAAGGAAACCACAAAACCACTGAACGGGATGAATTATTGATAAGTATTGGTCAGCAACAGTAACTGAGATTTTGCTGATTTGCAGCTGCTTAAAAACTTGTTGAAGTAAAAAAAACAAAAAAACATGAAAACTTCTTTGAAATATTGTTTACTGTATCTTAACTCCAGTTCTTGTAGTTCTTCCCCCTAGTTCTAAGATGCTCTCTGACATGCTGATTTATTAACAAGACTCATAGTGGAGAAATGATCATTTTTGACTTGGTGATGACACTTGGATGAAAAGACAGAGGATCATCAAATTCATCCTGAGGGAGGCAGGGTGTTGACACATCTTCCTCAAAACTGTAAATGTCGACTTTGTCGTGCCACTGGAGAACACAGGCGGCAGTCAAAAAGGCAAAGTTAATCCCCTTTCCTCAGCACTTTTCCTCACGGAAGATGTCATAAGGTCAAGGAAGGATGCGAAGGAGAATTCATAAAGATTCAGGAGAAGACAGAGAGGTTACGACTGCAAGTTTTTTGAAGTAACTTTATTTATAACATATGGACGATATATAAAAACTCCACAAAACAGATGAAAAATGATTGAATTAAGATAGCATGAAAGAAAAATACAAATAGAAATTTGAGCCATTAAAATAATGCTAAAGAAAAAAGGGAGCAGAGCAAGGAATCAGAATAAATTATACTCAGACATGGCATAGGCACTTTTGTTATTTCTATACAGAGACAATTCATTTTTGTACACAACAGAAAGGGAATTAGTTATGGGGGGGGTCAGGGTTAGGGGTTCAGCCGATTGGAAAAGGATTCCCACAAGTTTTGGATGTGTGTGTTACAAACATAAAACAGCTGTATGGGTCTGCTGGGCTGAAACTACAGTGATGCGTTGCTTCAAGTGTTGCTATGGCAAAGAAAGAGTGGGATGGCTTTTTCTCCAGTGTTCCCTATGCAAAAGGAGATAAGATAGGAAACACTGAAGCTCCTGTCCTTATCAGTTAGAGAATTCGACCAGCTCTCAGTATGACTGCTGCGTAGATACTTCAGGGTCAGTTAGGAAAGTTCCTAAGCAAAAAGACTTTTCAACAACAAAAAACAGTGGATACCTCATTTGGGCACCATCCATACCTGTGCCACATGTAACCCTAACTCTAACCCACTAACCCTGTGCCAATCCATCCATCTGATGTAGATACATTTTACTGAGTAAAAAACTGGGAGCTGCTGCTGGTACCGGTAGAAAAAAGATGTATCAGCATACATGTAGCTACCTGGATGTTTCAGATCAGATACAGGCTAAGCATCAATTTGTTGGTGTGGTGACAGACAAAGAAACTCACAGGATCATCAAAGTATGTTTAAGATCCATCCTCTGAACAAACTGCCATGGTAATTCATCCAGTTGTTGTTGAAATATTTCATTCTGATCCAAAGCGCCGAACTGTCTCTCCGTCAGACCAACATTTCCGCCCCACAAAACTAAGAGTGATCAAAATATTACAGCACGCAGACTTGACTCAGTCAGAAAAATGAATTGTCATGATTGATTGAACACAAGACCCACATTTGAAAAGTAATTACAAAATCAGTACTCAGGTCCTTTCTGGTGAACCTGGTGTGCTGGAGGTGAATGCTTTTAGGTCGTAATTGACAGATTAGCGCCGCTGGCCTTGATTTGGAGCCATACCCCAGACAACGTAAGCCTTCATCTGAGAGGTAAAACGCAGTGTAATGCGAGAGAGAGTGACTTACCACAACGCGGCCATTTGTCGGCCATTTGTCTTTATGGCCTGTCACTCGGAGGACGCTTCAGATGGCTCAAGAGGCCACTATCTCACCAGAGACTGAGAGCTCAGCTAAAGGGCTCCTGGCCTTTTCCACGGTATATTTCTTTTGTACAGGCTGTGTGTGCACTAGAGGAAAAAGTTGCTGACTTGCCCAAACTCAAATGCAGCTGATGGAAGTAACGGTCCGCCTTACAGTGAGTGATGAGACTGCAGGATGCTGAGCTGAGGAGCAGTTTCCATCGCATCCTATACTGAAATGTCACAACAGACACAACACCGCCTCTGAGTCGCCGGAGGATCTGCAGTCGTCCTCAAACAAAGAAAATCTCGCCTGATTGGCCGTTTCGACGGAAAAGTAAAGATATTAATTAAGGGAGTGTATGAATTTAGGTTCATAACCATCATTGCCCATCAGCGTAGAGCCAAATAATCAATAGTAGTTAAGACTTTGTTTATATCGATCGCTTCTTTTGATTGCTTTTCTCTATTGATAGTCAGGGGAGGACTTTGGCGCCTGGCCCACTCCCGCTGTCATTTGTGTTGGCAAGCAGCACACTTGTTCACAGAAAGCTTGAATCAGATTTTAGTGCTAAGGCTGCAGAAAGCACAACAGAGATGAAGATGAGGGGGGGGGGGGGGGGGGGGGGGGGTAAACTACAGTCTCTTATGCATCCAGTACCTTTATGTATAGCTGAAGTTATTTTCCAGTGTTCATCAACGACACCTTGTCCCGTTTTAATAGCAGCAGCATTTACAACATTTCTCTTTAGTCCATCTGCTCTGCTATCAGGCAAAATGTTATTCTCTGTATTATTTACAGCACTAATCTCTGGTATCAGACTAGTCTGTATGACTTTTCTTTGTGGTTCTAAAAAAGACGTCAGGGATTATTAGTCAAAAAACAACAACAGCAACAACAGTCATCTTTTTCCAGGGGATTTGCCTTATTTGCAATGTGTGTTTTTATATCAATGTTGCGATGTTTCTGAATGCGCAGCTCATCCTCATGTGTTTTATATTTCATCGTGACCATGGGGGGGAAAGAGGAAAAAAAATCATCTTTTACACACACACAAGACTGAGCGTGTAGCCCTGCTGCAGTGTGGATGCTAAACTGAGGTTGCTGTCTTTGTTTCATGTTCTTTGATTTTGGGAAAGATCTGTTTTTAATGCAGTATTTCTTTTTCCTGCTCTCTCAGCTGTTTTGGGAAAAAAAATGTTAAAGGAATGTTTTGCTGCAGAGGCTCCGACCAGGTGAGTTGCAGCAGCGTGTATCAGCAGGAGCAGATGCAACTGAGCCAAGATGAAGAGCACAATTAAATTAATTACTCCTTAACAGATCAGGATCAGTCACCAACTGGGCTTTGAGCTTTGCCTTGGTCAAAGTCTTAATCTCTTATTAGTTCTGCTCGCCCCCATCCCACTTCTAAATTCCCATCCTTGGCTGCAGTCTGCCGTGGACAGAGGCACACACACCCCCCCCTAACCACCACCAAAAAAAAAAAGAAAAAAGAAAAAAGAAAAAAAGCCCCAGCGTAAGCATTTATTCGCTGCTCAGGCTTCGGAAAGTGCTGCAGATGCATTTACAGAGAGAGCAACTGCAGCTGAATTAACCAATCTGCATATTCAGGGCCTGTTAGAGGGAGATTGTTCCCATGTGATGAAGGCGTGGAGGTGCACGGCAGTGGAGGGAGTGGAGGGCTGGACCTGAGTGAGACACACCACAAAAGGCTGTGAAAGAGAGAGAGAGGGAGAGAGGGGGAGGACGAAGAAGAGCACAGGGGGGGTGGGTGCAGGAGATTTATCATGACTACACACCGTAGGAGGCCTGATTGGAAGGAGGAGGGGTGGTGGTGGTGGGAGGGGGGGGGCACCGTGATTGGAGCAGCAGCTGATTATCTTTAGGTGAGACAGGTTTGTTACGTAACCCAGTTGAAGGGATGTGTTTTTTTTTTGTCCTATAGGTGATGAGCGCTGGGGGATGGTTGGAGGTGATGAAGGAGGGTTTCTGTGTGACAGTGAGGTGGAGCTGGCCATGCGTGACGCGTGCAAAGGTTGCATGTGTTGAGGGGATGGGATGGCAGATGTTGTGGGTCCTTTTCTGGAGGCTGTGACTCGGGAGCAAGGCCTGCCTATGGGTCCTCTGATGGGACATATGGCAGGTCACTGTAGGCATTCTGCACTGTGTTTCCACGACCGCCATGTCACACTCACACATCTTGTAGCAATATGTTGACTTCACAGCTCCTGTAGCAGTAACATGTTTGCTGCTTGTTTCTGAGATTATTGCATTTAAAAAGATAAATAAATCATGATTTTTTTTACTGTATGTTAAACATTTATCACCATTAACTAACTGGTTATTATGTATTTTTATGGCTTATGGTCCCAAATGAGATTTCTTGTAGTTTACAGTGATATAAATGGAACAAAATACCATCTTGTTCATTACGTTAAAGGATGCAGGGTAAAGATTGCAAACAGCAGGGTCCTGGGTTGTCAGTGCAGTGTCTGAGTAAAATGACTCGTGCCTCTGAATTGTTTTTATGGTCGGGCTCATGTCCCTCATCTACAACAAATCATTTCAGACAACACTCAAACCCACATAAATCCCAACAACTCTATTGACTTCCTCACATGATTTATGACAGGAGGAGAGACCTGGACAGTAAGCACCATCAGCGGCTGAGGATTAGTGGAAATGTAGCTCTAAACCATCGTCACATACAATATGTCCCGCTCCAAAAATACAGTCTGAATCCTAATAACACCACAATAATAGCTTTCTATTATGATTTTGGCTTCCTTTCAAGGAGGGCTTGATGTTCATGTTATCCCACCCATTTGAGCAGTTGAGCGTAGGGTCAAGTGAAGGACAACCAGCAGGATGATGTAATGTTTGTCAGAACCAAGATGGTGGCCATGGTGGGGAAGTCAAGCATGAAGAGAGAAACAGAGGGAAGGTTGTCCTGAGACAACGCGATCAATTAGAAGGTTTGATGCCCTGTAGATTATATTGTCTGTTGATTTATCGTGACATGAATGCAGGCTGTGTTTTCTGAGGGATGTATGTGTTTGTCCACTCAACTAAGATTAGATTTAACAGACAGCGAATAAAATCTCAATTTTTTTTTCATCTGCTCAAAATTAAATGATAATGACATAATAGTAATATATTAATATATGCATGTACATTAATAAAAACACATCTTGTTAATGTTCTGACAGTTACTGAATAACCAGGTTTTGCATTACTTATTAGGACTGCAATATTCATTATTCATTTTCACTTTTAATTACTCGGTTAGATACTCAATTGATTGATTGTTTATAAAATATAATAAAATATATTTTAAAAACATCATCAGAATTTTCCACAGGCCAAAGCAACGTCTGAAAATTGATCAACCAGTATATCTTTGTTTTATAACAGTATCAAAACAGAAAAAGTGTCCGAATTTAACTGAGTGGTGAAATCAGCGTCATGCAATACTGATTTGAAATCTTGAGATTGAATTGATGTTCCACCAGAGCAGCATTTATGGTATTGCAGAACAATTCATTCAAAGTATTATCAAAATTAGACCACAGCTAAAATAAAGCGAACTAAAATGCAAAAATGACCATTGCCACTAAAACTATGACTCATAATGCAATCATAATATTGGTCAAAATAATTGCATTAACGCTGCACTGTAAAAAAAAAAAAAAAAAAATCACATACCTAATTATATATAACATAATATACATAATTATAACATTAATACTAATACTACTAATAATAATAACGGTCTGAAGATAGTCTCCTCAGTCATTCCAAAATGCCTATGTTTGAGCATGAATGAAAGGAAGTGTGTGGTCAATTTGGGCATTTAGAAGCGTGTGTGTGTGTGTGTGTGTGTATCTTGCAGCCTGCCGTGTTGCTGGACATGTAGGATGTGTGTTGATGCCCAGGGAGGCACCATATGCTGTTTAGGCTCAGGAGCATCCCATCACTGCGGGCCCATGGGTGAACAACCCCAGCTCCTTCTTGTGTCTCCCTCCATCAGTTCATGCGTGCATCATCAGCCAGCAGGGGCTGAAATCACGCATATCCACTCTCCTCCTCATGCCTGTTTCCATGCCACCATAAATAATTCTTTCTTATAGATTTCCTTGTGCAGAGCTTGACTCAGACACAGTCGACCAGATAAACAGTGTTCAGCTCAAATCCTGCAGAGGGCAGAGTTTTACTACCTAAACGTGCAGCAACACCGTCCAACATCTATGTTTGCATAGCTGAAGCAACGGTGGAAGGAGGGGTGGGATATTGGATAGAGATGAATGTATAGTTTTCATATATGGGGATAGAAGAACAGATTTTGCTGCAAAAACATGTCCCACTAAGAAAAGTGCTCATTCTGTTGGAAATGAATAACATTGTCATGAATAAAAAGAAGAATGATTATACTCAGGGGGTCCTTTGCACACATGTAAGGTTATTTTATGGTTTTATTTTTAATTTGTATTAATTTCATGATTATATGCTGGCCCATGGCCTACAAAATCAGTTGTCCTCGGATAGGGGTTAATAATTTCAACTTGATTAAAAAAACAAAAAGTAATAATTTAATTGAATAATATCTTTACTAAATGAAAGATTACATTGTAATGTTTATTAAAAACTACAAAAAGTGAGTTTTGAACAATATTTACTATTACTTTGTGGCTGCTGAAAATGTGTCCCATATATTCGTCACCACCGTCAGATATTTATAAAGAACAATAAAATCAGGCAAATACAAGGTCAGCAATATTTCTGAGGACCCCCTTTTCAAACCTTCAGCTCTACAGCATGCTTTAAGATCACTCAAGCTCCTGTAAGTTTGCTATTTTCTCTTAAAATGGTTCATATTTGTTGACACTGATACTGTCGCAACCATAACATGTCAACACCGTCTCTTTTGTAAAAAAAATATTAGATTAGATTATGACATTAATGTATACTTTTTAAAAAGAGGTTTGAAGTAGCTAGCAACAGGAGGAAAACAAAATGGCTAATGTGAACAACTCATGCATATCATGTGAAAGAGTAGATTTTTGTCACCACCGTCAGACGTCACCACCGTCAGGTTTTGTGTCTGACGGTGAAGAAAATGTGTTCATACTGCTCAGGATTGTTATGTTTTGGACCAAATACTTAAATAAATTTGTTAAGCAAGAAGTGATTGACTTTGGTAGTATTAATTTTTGAATTGTATGTTGTAAATGAAGCCATTGTCACCACCGTCAGATTAGTGTCACCACCGTCAGATTAGTGTCACCACCGTCAGAGGGACTTTTATTTGTTTTAAATGAACATACTTACAACATTTCCTCAGTGCTGTTGAGTTATTAAAGTACTAGTCTCTTTTAATTCAAAAATGTGTTGTAAATACCAATTAGACCAAATAAATTCAAAATAATGTGCCTTTTATTGTGTCTGACGGTGTTAACAAAAACAAAGTTATAGCTGTAAAAACGCCTATTTTATGAAAAAATAACAAAATCAGGAGGTTGCACCGATACATTGCTGTACTGCCAAGACCAAGGTCTATAATGATATACCTTTAGATTTTGTCATTTAAGTAACTTTTTATTTTCAAAATTAAAACCTGTTTTATCCAATTTTCCAAGAATCAGTGTATTATTAAAAAGAAGAAGAAAAAGAAAAAAACAGCGGCCTCTGGAGCCACTAGAAGGATGAGGTGTTGAAGAAGTTTAAAATCTATTGATGCTCTTGTGGTTGGTGAAGCCAAGCTGGTGAAGACACAGTTTAAAAACCCATGCATCTGATGTATTGTGTTGGGGGAAACATGGCACTGTTTTGCGGTGTGAAAAGTTAAAAACAAATACATTTGCACTGCATTTATCGAGGAGTCTAACCGTAGTTGTGAAAACAGTAAAGCTCCAGTTGAATTGAGAAGCAGCATGGTATTGTTTGGCTTCTTTCCGCAGTGCGGTAAATTACCCCTGGGTGATTTTTCTCCTTTTTTCATCCTGTCTTTGTTACCCCCCCCTCCCATCACTAGCCCTCCACAATAGCCCTCGGCCTGGTCTGAAGGGAGCACGTGATCCTGGACCACCAAGGCCTCTAATTGCTTTACTCTCATCCTGAGCGAGGGCTTCTCTCAGGGGAAAAAGCCATGAATAGACAAGCACTTATGAATCCAAACTAATTTAAAGACCTGTTTGAGGGGGGATAAAAAATTACAGCCACTTCATTAATAATTTAACTGGTTGTCCACATCACAGGTCACATTGAGTCTTACAGTATTTTATTTCCCAAGTTTTTTAGCCCCCTGGGTTTATATGTGACAAGAGCTTCTGAGTATTCCTGCATAATTAACATAGATAATTAATCACCAATAATCATTGCCATTTCCAGTTGGCTGTAAAAATCTCGATTGGATTGATTGTGATCCTTCTGCTTCAAAAGCTTTTATTCCCCCCTCAAGGAATTCATGGTTAGCTCTGCAGACTATGATCTGGGCTTGTGTTCAAACGTGAAAAAAAAAATTCAACTCTCAATTTTGCTGTTAAAAAACTCTCTCTGCCATACATGCTTCCACATTAACTGATTGGAACGGTTCATCTTTATTAGCATTTGTGCTTCCCCATCCACCCACCCACCCCAGTCCGCGCTGCCCCCCATCCCCTCCCCCAGCCCCACCCGGGATAAACATACTTAGGTGATTGCTTTTTTGCTACTGTGCATGATGCTGTAGTTTGATCCAGAGAGGATTTGGACGCTGCTGGCCTGTTGTCACATGATCCGCAGGCCGGGGACGTGAGGTCATTTTATGTCACCTGATATGTCTGAGCTCTCAGCTGTTGGTGGGAAAAATGAGATGGAGATTATAGGTTCATTTGGGGAATCTTAAAAAATATGTATTTGCTGTCTGTACACGGGCTCTGATCTTAGCCTCTGCTATCTATGAAGAGGTAAAAAGCTGATTTGTGCCTCGTCAGTCATGTCCTTTATGTCCGCAGTGTCACATGGTGTTTGTCTGCTTTGTTTACTGCCTGTAGCTCAAAGCTCTTATTTGTTTGCTGTATTCATTCGTTATCCTTTGATGAAATATTTGCTTTTAAATTGTGAGTTGAAAAAAATGGCACTTGTGCAATATAAAATAGAGTTTTTTTTTTACATGCATGCACAGTGTATCACACTGAAATAATGTGGATACATTTCTGTAGACTGATATTTTTGCATTTTATAATGTAGCTACACAGATTGAGTTGGTTCATTCATTGCAGCATTTTACTGCAGCCACTGCAACACAAAAATCGTCAATTGCATGTCACCTGGCAGCCAGATGACAATATAGCTATTATCAAACTATACAAATTCCTTATTCCATTTGAACCACAAGCAAAACCACAAAGAGGAAAACATAATCATCTGCAACAAGCAAGGCCCTAACATAAAAGGCAAGCACACAAAAGCTCAGAGACCAAAGCTGGCCTGCATCATTATTGTCCACATGAATATGCATATTCTAATGCAGCGTCTAAATGTTACACTCCAAATGAATGATGAGATATTTCTCCTTTTGCGAGACAGGTGGTACAGTACAATCACAAACTGTAAAATCAGCCACTAATAAGTTGGAGAGAGATCAGGAGGCGACGGCCAAACTCTGTCTCATGCATGTTTCCGCTGCATTTTACTGCTGCACATCTCTGTCTCACAGAGGTCACACTTCATTCTCCTGTAAAGAGCCTTTTGATAAGTGTTTTTTTTTTTTTTACTGCTGACTTTACAAGATATCTCATGTTCGCTACATCACGGACGCCTGTCTCTCTCTCCAGCTATGAATGGTGGTGCACCGTGTAATCGTGTGGCATTATGAAACCTTGTCCAAGGAATTTCTGTCCCCAGTTAATGGGCTGGCTGTCAAGTCAGTGTGCTGCTTTCTCATGCTAGAGGTCAGCGATACTGACAGAGGACAACACAGAAATCACAGAAATACAAGCCTCTGTACTGTGGCCAGCTCACTCCATTATGGGATTACATTGATGTACTCCAATTTGTAAAACCAAAGACTGGATAACAAGATAAGAAGCATAAAGTTTTGAGTATCATCTTGCAGCTTTGGCAGTGTGGTGTCACTTAATATCATCTTTTCCCTCACACTTACTCTACTATTGGACAAAAACACTTATTTTCCTCTGCTGCAGTGCTATGTTTAACGTCTGTCATGTCATTTGATAGCTGCAGTCATTAAAGCTCATAGATAGCCAGGCCAGCCTTTGCTTAGTATGCTGTTTCCCTGACCTGTACAGCCGAGAGGTGACTCGCTCGCCGTCAGGGGCAGTGCACTCTAAAAGCCGACCTGCTGTGAATTTCTAATTTACTTTTCCACTCGTGTGATTTGCTCCTGCAGTCATACTCCGGTTCGGATGCCGTCTGTACTGTCTAAATGTGCTGATGGGAGAGAGGGGCTGCGGATAGTTCTGTTGCACGGCATGTGAAACTCCCTCTGTGCTGTTGGAGCCAGTGATGCAAACACCGTCGTAGCATTAACAGAGGGTATTTCAAGGGCTTCAGCAGAGATACATTATAAGCAGCATGAGCCCACATCAGAGACAATTTGATGACAGCTGCAGACGGAACAAAAGTTTCCATTCATGCGTTGTTGTTTTTTTTGTAGGGGTTGTTAGATTGATTATATTTTTCTGCTTTAATACTTTGGCAAGTTTTAATATTGTAATGCATGACTATACCAAATGATAACAAGTGGCATCATTCATGCTCAGTGACATGTACCATGCTGACATATTGCCAGAGGTTTGTCTGTTATCAGCAAAACTGTAGAGGTGCAGGTCACAGAGGCTTTTTTTTTTTTTTTTTTTTTACAGTTTCCTTTATATTTACGACATATCCTGCTCTTCATCATATTCTGTCTTCCCACAGGATATCTGTGACTGCCCTTGTTTATCTAATTCTTATGACCTTGGCCAACTCTCATTCTTCCATTCAAGATGCCCCCTCCCCACCCACCCACCCACCCCCACTCTTTCTCCTTCCGATCCTCCAATGGAATCTGCGGCAAGTCTCCTTACGTCAGCAACATTGCAGGACCTCTGTGCTCCTCCGGCATTACATTCAGCCACTATCTTCTCCTGCGCTCATTAGTGCCAGAGGTAGAGGTGACAAGAACGGTCACACAGTCTCAGAGTGATAAAATGCACAACAGAAGGTGCTGCAGAGAATTAGGTTCCTTTGGAAAAGCAAGCAAGAAAAAAAACTTGCAGTGCATGTGATAGAGTCTTAAGAGTAGGGTTTGGTGCAGTGCACAATTTACATTCAACTGTATATTGATTAAATCTGTATACCCCATGGGAAGAAGTATTGAGCATCGTGACTGTAGGGTGGATTTTAGTTCTATCCTCTGCATTTTAAATGGCTTTATGCAGCTTTCCCTTTTAAAGAGGTTATGTTTACTGTAGTTAAAAGTGATATCCAAATAACATTTTGCCTTTTTGTATTTAAGACACTGTAACTTAAATGAAAAACATACTGTACTCCACATTAATGGCTTCTAATCTGTATCCTGTAAAGCACATTTTCCAGAAAGTTAACATTTTAAAATATTAGTTTTTCCTCATTATGCATATACATCTCATCAGGGTGCATACAGACACACATGGGTGATAAACCAAAGACACAAAGATAAACCATCTTGTCCTTGTTCAGTCCTTTGTTTCAAGACAAGGCCAATCAATCAAACCACTTCTATTTTTTTTTTCCAAATTCAATTTGTCAAATCAATATTAAGGCCTATTTAACACAAGGTCTTTTGTCTCATATATTTTCTTGACATAATAGGTTGTGTGCATCTGGATGTGGAGTTCTAAAGGCAACACAAACAGGATTTAATTTGGATCCTGCTGCTAAATATTTCCAAAACAAGTGTAAAAAACATCAACTTTGACATGCTTTGTAAATGTGACTTTAAAAATATATTGAAAAGTCTTGGTGTCAACACTACAAAGCAAGAAATGCTCAGCACTTGGCTGGACTGTGTTGCAAAAATAGTCAACATTAAATAATGTGGAATTGTAATACCCCTCTGTTATAGTGCACAAGGGCGATGTCACTGCACTCTGACTGCAAACACTTCTCCATAGCTCTCTCCTCCTCGCGCCGAATCATTAGCTCTCTGTTTGATCAGGATGCTTGTTAAAAGCTCCTCAAAGATAAAATGTTACGACTTACGTCACATGCGGTGAAGGCTAAACTTACAATGCTTTGTGTGCACAATAGTTTATTAGCCCATAGCAGTTTACCTGCAGGGGTGTACTGTATTGATGCTGCAATTGTAAAAATCTGATTGTTTGGAAAGGGAGGTTATTTTTGGCAGCCCAGAGTTCACACACAGTTATTAACCATGTTTTGGCAGGTGATGTGTGTAACTTTTACCACATTACTTTACTGCAGTGGCTTTCTCAGATTTTATATTGTAAATCACATCCCAATCCTTTTCAGGTATTTTCTGATCAACCTATCAGCATAACAAAAAGGAGGAGCCCATAAGTGTTTTTATTATGTAGAGGTTAAAAATAGATTGGCCAACGTAAAACAGCCCTTCTGTGTGAACATCCACCTCACCTCTTATCTTCAGTATTGTCATATAAAATATGTCTGTCATCAAACCTTATCTAAATAGACTGGTCGTATTATTTAGTAGTAGAATAACCCAATAACCAATACATAGCTATCATTGAGCCTAGTCGTGATATAATGCCATAGTCTATTGATGCATTTGGATAACAGTGCAGCAGCAGACCTCTGCAATATTTTGGGGATTTTTTTTTTTCTTTTTCTTTCTCGGAGTAATCGATGGATTTGAGATACATGACAGATCGATGTCCGCCGCATACACCCCTTCATGTGTAGTGGACACTGCTGCTATGTTCGCCGGGAGCCGATGAGGCGTCATCTGTGCGTTTTCATCGACCGCTTGTTCTCACGCTGGAATGGCGCTCGATGCTGCTGGATATCTGCTGCTGCTGCTGCTGCTGTGGACAGCCTCTCTGCATCCCTGCTCCCCCCACCACCACCACCACCACCCCCACTCCCCCACTTCTCCTCCCCCCCCGCGGACGAACCGGAATGGTTTCTTCCAGGCGAACCTGTCACTGTCACCGCGGCGGTGGAGGCAGCCGAAGTGTGAGAGCAGAGGGGGGGCGTGGGGGGGGAGTGGGACACGGAAGGCTTCATCCACTGCCTGCCATTGCAGTGCGGCGGCTGCTGCTCTGGAGCCACACCAGGAAGACCTTTCCATTCCCCCTTTTTTCTCTCTCTCTAAGATTTTTCACAAGCGAGCCGTGAAGGAGCATTGCTTTGGCGAAGGTGAATGGGTTTCTCCATTTGTCCGTGAGTACGTCATATAGGAGTAGGCGCTTTTTCCGCTGTAGCCGCAGGAGCTGACAGGATGTGTATGTGTGTATGTGAGTGTGTGTGTATGTGAGTGTGTGTCCCCCAGCGGGCATCAAGCCGAGGTAGCCGAGGTAACGGAGCTACCAAACTGCATCTACGCGCTATGCTAAGCGGCTAGCTGCCCGACAACAGAGCTAAGCGTTAGTTATCCTCCCAGCTGTAGCCATGGTGAACAACGATGTCCGCCGCCCTCAGGCTCCGTGGAGCCGGTGTATGCGGCAATATTGAGTCGCAAAATACCTCGCGGTCGAGCTGTCATCGGGTGGGCAGGTTGTTCCCACGTCAAGTGCGCGGAGCATCCAGGTAATGTTAGCTAGGATGAGCTAGCCTAGCCGCTGGAACAAAATGTCGGCCAGCTAAAGGGGGGGTTGGCTTGACCAAGAGGGGTATATAACGGGGGGTACAAGATTTATTAAGTGTCACACAGCAAGAGGCAAGGAAGGGAGTGGTAACGCGGGGGGCAGCTGTTAGAAATACGACATGGGTTTGCTAAATTAAAGCGAAGGTCATGCGGTGGTTCGCTTTGTTTTGATGGGGGTCCGTCAGTAAACCCCGGAGTGGGTCTCTGGTGAAGCTAGGTAGCTGCTGCTGGCTAACATTAGCTCATTAGCTGACTCCAGTTAGGTGGCAGGAATATCTGCCTGCCTGCCCCGATGTCTGTGGAGTGTAGCCAGCTGTCATAATAATGCAGTGTCATGTTAGGGGCGTGTGTGTGAGGGAGGGGGGGCTTTGCTGTGGGCTACAGTCGGTGTTTGACCACATCACTGTCCTCCTTCCCACCACCACAGCGATGGACTGATGCTAACATGAACTAAGACCACCTGTCGTCACCTGTTGAATATTGATTACGCTGCTGGACTGTTGTTATGTGTCGTTTCCATGTACATTGTTTTGTTTTAGTTAACATTTGCCTTGAACTTGTCATGCAACTAATGCATCTAGTTGGGACATGGCATACTGAAACATATCATAATATCATACTATAGAAATAGACATTCAGTTTTTCTGCTTGAACTTCTTCTAACCCTATTACAGTTTATTGAACTGATGCTACTGCTGTGGTAAATTAACAGTGAGGGAATCTAACCCTATATGGTTGATCCCAGCCATATTGTAGGCTCTATGTTGTATGGAAGCATCTCTTAAAAAAGCCAAAATACCACATTATGGAAAGTGTGTTTATCTCTGGTGTCTCCTTTCTCTACGTTCAGGTTGTCTTCATTTATTTTGGGAGTGGTAGAGAAGATGGATCATGGTCCTGTCCCTGATTTGTCTTCTCTGTACAATGGATAACACAATCCTCAAAACACTGTATTAAGTGTGCAACTGGTATGGCTTTAACATATGTATTTGGTACATCTTGTAAATGTAGCAGGAGGATTTATTTCTGCACATATCGGTGTTTGACTTCCTGAGCTTATGTCTGTGACTTCAATGTGTCATCACTTGGCTCATGATGGTAATGTTTTATGAAATGGCAGCTGGGCAGGGCTACAGATTTGTCAGACGAAGTGGGGGAGGCATAATACAGATGTTTGTGGCATGCGCGGCATTAAATGTTTCATTGCATCATTGAATTGGCTGTTTTTTTTTGTTTTTTTTGGATATTAAGAAGACAGTGTTGTGTGGAGGGGATGAATTTGGAAAACATGTCGCCTAAGAGGAACAGAATCTCCAGCTGCTCAAGGGCAGCAATACATGTTGGCCTGTAAATCATGCTGCCCTAAGCTGTCATGGGAACAGCAGTCATCTGAGTCATCTTGGTTGTAGAAGGACAAATGTATCTGATATTTTTGCCTGTTTCAATTAAATTTGACAGCAGTGCTGTAGTCCTGTATATCTGTAGAAACTGTAACAAGGGGCATTATATTACTGCATCACATCTTAATATGATGTATTGGGGCAAACATGTCTCACATTAGAGAAACAAAACTTTATATATTTCTTAACCTTAGGTTTGTATGTAAATCATTATCCAAGAAAATGTCTCCTGTTATTGATATGAAGGAGATTAAAGAAGATGGCCTCTGGTACTTCTTTGAAGTGATTAATGCTTTAACTTTGTACAGAGAGGGTGCTGGGGAAAAATGCAGAAAAAAACTGAAGGACTCTAAATATAGCTTATGTTAGTGATAGCCTAGAGTTGCAATGAGAATAAAACAAAATTTAATGAACAAGCCTCCACTATCCTGCCGTACTTTATCTCTGCTTACACCTTGGATTATTTTGTATTAGTAGCATAAGGCTTGGTTCCACCTGTCCTCTGCTCATACAATTATTCAGTGTTTTTAAAAAATCCTCATTACCTCCCTTACACATGTTGGAGTCCCTTGAATTAAGGTTACTTTTGAAGAGTAGTTGGTGCCAGGGCAGGGAAATGTCATTGCTCTAATACCTAGCTAAACCAACAAACAAAAGATGTCATTAAAGTCCATCTTCTCATGCTACAGTACTGTATGTGTTTCTGTGGTAACGAGTGGCATGTTAACATTATGGTTACAACTCCACTTGTACAAAAGCTTTCATATATATAAATCAAGTCCTTTGTGAGTCCCTCTTTGACAGGGTTGTGGAGTTATCAGGAAGAAGAGGCTTACAAAATCACTCATCAATCACATTTTAGTATCAAGCTCTTTTTTTCTTATGGTCCAGAAACATCCCTTATCGTTACTATTTCCTTTGGCTCAGTTGTCCTCATTTCAATCACTGGGCCTGAGAGGAGGCGGGGTGCAGGTCAGTGGCTCAGCTTATCAGCACATTCCTGCCCTCTTGTGTGCTCTGTGTGGGGCGCTGATAACTTCCACTGGGCTGATTGAGTTCAGGAGCTGATTCCCTGGTCCAAGTGTTCAGGCCACGCTGCTGAGGCTCTGGTTATGATCACTGACTCCAGCCATGGAGCCCATTAGTATCATAGGCTTGATTGTTTTCTAGTTATGTTATTAAGTGGACATTGTCTGCAAAAATCTCTTGGACTTGCATGTGCTGTGTAGAGAGAAACAATGTTTTTGAGTTTCCCATGTTGTATGCACAACTTTCACCGCCACCAAATGACTAAAAAGAATCAATTAGGACGTTTATTATTCAAGAGGTGTAGGCTAAGATATGATTAAAATCGTGTGAAATGATGCAAAACAGACCGAATTTCAGCTGTGTTTGTTCCATGTGCTTTGACAAAAGGTGCAGAGAACAACAATTGCAGAGGACCAGAAATGCAAAATGTGCCCCTGTCAAAGGGACGAATGTGTGCCAGACGTATATTGTTGGAGAGAAGGTATACAAGCACCAATGTTATGACAGCTAATGTTAAATTAATAAGACTGTAATAGCAGCTAACTCTCAAAGCAGGAATCCAATCTTATTACTTGTTAAATACTGCGTAAACAATCAACCTTAACATTTACCACATGGGATAGGGTATTCTGGCTTTCTTCATTTTGTAGCTAATCATTGGTGGTTAAAAGTACAGCAGCGGTGGCAATTTTAGTTTTCATGTCTGCCCAAAGCATCTTTTGTAGGTTTCATCAGGTATCCATGTGTTTCAGCTATTACAGAGACACTTTATTTAATGTTTTATATCCAGTTTGGACTGCCTCACTCTAAGTGTTTTGATAAATGAAAGGTTTATAGATGATTTAAAAATGTCAGGTATGTCAAGAAATAAGTAAAAAATGTAGGTTTAAAATATCAACTTAAGATGTGTTGTTTAAAGCAGATATCAGCTTCACGGCCGTTTCGGCTAATGCTGCGTTCAAGGCAGGCTTTTGAAACCGTAAGTTACAGCTTCAAGTCACAACTACGACTTGGTAGCGTTCCAGGTAACCCGTAGCTCGTGTTTTTACCATCCTGTTGTCTGTGAAAGTTCCCTATAACGGCCACTCGTAACTTCCGACCTGTGAACTCGTACCAGATCGAACTGGTATGACTTCACAGGAAGGAAAAACACAAAGTACGAGTTTCTTTGAACGCACCATGAGTTAGCAGCCCCCGCCCTTGTCAGGCATCAATTGGTCCTCGTGCTACGTCACCACATTCACGCGCATCCCTTGGCTGCACACACAGCCCTTCATGCCGTTCTCTCTCCTCATTGGATAACACTTGTATCCCACAAGGAAAATTTTCTCCTCGGGTTACAGCAGAGCAGAGTGACGGAGAGACTCGTGTTTAGGCTGAAATACTTCATGTAAGTGATTGCTGACGGAAAATAGGACTATTTAGGACTTATATTAACAAAAACATTCCACTGATATCTGCTTTAAGCAAAATTAAGAAAATATGTATTATATAATTAGATAGGCTATAAGTTTATGGAGTACAGAGGACTGTGGTTTATTACATAAGAAAATGTATATTTTTGCACCACCCTTCTCACCCAGCTGTTCCCAAACATTTAGCCTTTTATGATAAACATAAAAATTAGTGTAGCGGTAGATTTGGCTTTAAAGCTTGCATAAGAAGTCAATTTGTCTGAGCTACAAGTCCTTTGGTATTCTTGAAGAAAGGTTTAAGCTAAAGGAAGAAAGAGCTCTATTTATTTTGCAGGGAATAATCACACCTTTGCAGTTTGTGCTCATGGATCCAGTATTATAAGAGAAGACATAGTGAGTGGCAGCACTGCTGACTCTGTAGCGATTAGCAGCTCATGTTCTCAACATGCTTGTGTGTGGTGGTTGATGTGAAAATAATTAAGGGCCGGTAGGCAGAAGGTAGTGGAGAGAGCAAACTATGTGTGGAATCTGTCACCACTCTCAGACTCTGCTCCGAGGGATGTAAATTTAACTTGTCCGCTTCGCCAGCGGTGACTTGGTGTCTGTCAGGCCTGTCCAACTCTATGATTATCCTGACTGATACGTGGGATGTAGTGACCCACATGGCCTTGGTCTGCTGATTAGTCCATGTAGTATGGTGCTGAATCTGGGCTAAATGTTTATAAAATTGTGTAACTCTTTTTATGTGTTGAATTCTGTTCGACCTTGAGTGATTCTCTGTATCAGATTGTGATTTCACGGTATCCCGGGTTATTATTTTGCTTTCCTGCTTTTTATCCCCTTTCCTGTCATCGCATTTTGCTTATTTCTTGTATGTTTCATTCAGCATTCCCTCTCTTTCAGACACAAACAAATCTGTAATAGCACTATGTAAATCCGTTCTAAGCTGAGTCACCTATTTTGTTTTTGAGGATGCACATTGTGTCCATGTCAGCCGTCACTGCTGGTTAACCTACTCAAATAGAGCAGGACAAAGACGGGTCATGCAAACGATGCTCTCGCATAAAGCTGTATCTGTAATAACAGTCTCATAAATGTCAGGAATTTAATTCGGACAGGCGGTGCGTTATTGGCAGTAAGGCGTTTTTAAGTGCATGAGGTTGAGTAGGTGGTTTATAGTTTACTATTAAACTAATGCACCCTGAGCTTTATGTGGGTAACCTTCTGGTCATGTCATGTGTTTGGGTGAAGTGTGCACTGAAATGTTGCCACACTGGTCTCTGATGCAGTAGTTGAAGCACAGCAGTTTCTGTCACTGTTGTCTCACCTCTGTCCTTCCCATTGTGACCTGGACCTGAACACTTGAAGGGTTAGGCCCCCAGCCTTTAATACAGGTTTGTCTCCGGTTTGTTTCCTGTTGGTGATAAGGGAGAATTTAGTTTTTAATTGACATCCGTGTATGTGGTTGGCACATACTGCAGATGCTCGAAGTTGCCTTGGGAGGAATTCACATGTTTGTGTAGTCATGCAGTATGTCCCTCCATAGAAAGCGCATAAGGCTTAACAATGACGCGGGGAAAAGGCTTAACCACTAAAACAAATATGAACAGTCCTGATTAGTTGTCTTACTGCGTCCTCTAAATTCTGCTTGATTAGACGCAAACCACAAAGAGGTTTTCTATTGGCTGGACCAATGTTGTTGGTTTAATTTGCATTTTTTGCTGGAAATCCCACACACAATGTTATTTTCTGAATAACACCATGTTAGTGGTTGTCACTTATTATTAATTATGTAATAAAAATACATTTCCTTTTACTTTTTTTGAAGGATCTATGTAGCAGAGACTGCTGAGTCTACTGTAGTTTCTTAAAAACAAAAATCATTTGACTGGAGTCAAAGAGGCAGAGGAATGGGTTGGTGATGTTTCATCGGTCCCACAAAGAGGCATTGTAATCAAACAACCGATGTAAATTTGCTAACAAACACAATGTTGCCCTGCCACTATGACAAAATTTCTCTGATCAACCTTTTGTTTGTTTGTGGTATGTTACACAAGTGTCTTGGTCTTCCTCTCTCTTGTTAAGCTCTGTCTCAATGTAAACAGTCTCATGAGCAACCTGTTCATTTTTGGCAAATTTTTATAATTGGGATGTGATGTAATGGTAATTGGGTTTATGCTGTCTTCAGCTGCAGTAAAAAAAAAAAAAAAGTAAAAAAAAAAAAAAAAGATATGCTCTTCTGCTTAATATGTTTATAATTGTTGACCATCAGACTGACAGCATATCTTTTGTGGGATGTCTCGGACACAATTAGCATAATGTATGCATGTAATGCAGTGCACCTGGAGAGGAGGGGCATGCCTAAGAGAGAATTGATAGATTCTGTTCAGGTTCACCACGGCAGCTCGAGGGTTAAGTCCGATACAGCAGTTTACACTGCGGATGGATGTTCGCTAGTACAGAGGAGTCCCATGCTGTAGCGGAACTGCAGATCCCACACAGATCGCTGCCAAGCCAGAGGGGATTTGCTTCGATCCCATGAGCGTGTAAGGAAAGGGCTGAAGGGAGAGATAAATTCTGAGGGAAGATGTGGGGAGAGGACACAGACCTGTGCGGGGGGGCGCAGGAAGCGTTAGGGTGCAGCTGCGGGGTGTGTTTCATAACCCCTCACCTGTGGTCGTAATTTCAGTAGATTCAGAGCTAAGGAAGCAGAAGGGAGAGGAAGGCGGGGGCAAGTGCCTCTCAGCACTGATTGGTGCGGTTATGCACTGAGGTTGCTGATGTGCGTCTGTAGGAATCTCCTGCTGGATTTACTGAGGGAGTAGCTGGAGGTTTGAGACGCTTTTGTCTGTGTCCTCTGTAGTGCCCAGGATGAACTGATGTAAGTACCCCTCATCCTCCGTGCATCCAGTTTTATCTGAATACTTAGGCTAAGCAACAAACCAGAGAGAGACGAAGGGGTGAGATCTAGGTCTGTTTTACAATAGCATTTACATAGTGCACGTGTGTCTTCTGTGGAAATAATCTCATCTTGTGCCACGGTTAATGGGTTTCATCTCTTGACCTTCTCATCACTCATGTAGTGCTGCATCTCTGCTACTCTCTCCCCCCCGTTAGAGATCTGCAGTACAGTGTCTCACCATGTTGTATGTGCAGAGTGTCACTTCTCTCTCAGGGGACCTCCTGACTGGTGTTAAGGCGCAGGCCTTCGTTAGCATTTGAATATGTTCTCCGAAGGAGGAGAGGGTTTCGCAGTTGTCAGCAGTCTCCGGCACATCGTTTTCAATTTCTGAAGTGATCAATCATCTTATTCTACTTGTTTGCTGCTTCGCTGCCAGCAGCCACAGTGGAGTGGGATCCTGTTGTTGTTTTCTGTCTTTGGCTGCAGTGCAACTTGCACAGTGTTATGAAAGTATGCTTGTTCGGACAGCAATTTTTATTTTCTTATTGCTGGCGTGCTAGACTTTGTGTCAGTGTCATTCCTGGTTTGATTTAATGGTTATAAGATTCTAATTATTTTGAACTTTTGAGAGGAGAAAATCTTTCTTTTCTGTCAGTAGACTTGAGCATCACTGAACAGTTGGGCCACTTGTTGTAATGTGTGCGACCCATCTATAGTTGAACTGGGGAAATTCGTTTGGGTGGCAAATCGGAAAATCCAGACAAATAGTGTTGTTTTATCTCAAACTTAAATACTAGAATGGGATTTCTTAAAACAGAGCTGTGGTGAATTATAGTTTTATGTGTGCTGTAGTGGTAATATGTATAATAGCATTTCACGTCTTACTGAATTTCTCCCGAGAAATATTGCTAAATCAGTTTTGTTCAAAATAATGAGCTATATTTCATCCAGTAGCATCCAGAGTATTGCAGTTATCCAGGCATCAACACAAACTGTCCTCTGTTGTAATATTTGTTTGAATGGCCACATCTGCTCTGGTGCTGTAAATGATTTCTGAAAGTGATCTACCTCGCTGTTTTCCTCACATCCTACAGACAAATGGAGTGCATGTTTTTTTTTTTCTTTGCTGTATTGCATCATTTGTTTCAGTCAGTTCATGGCATTTAATTCAGCCAAAGGTTATTAAATGTTCTCCAGTGTTCATGCTGCAAGTTTCCCTTAAATCACTCTGTTGCAGCATCACAACGGCAGAATTAATGAGAACTATTTTTAGCTGCTCTGGTCCCAGAGCGGTCAAAATTGAATAAGGTTCTGCCTCACCCCTAAACCCGTACTACAGCACAAAATCTATTCTTTTAGTCAGGGAATTGAGCACCCCGCCATATTGCCTGCTCACAAGAAATGATTTTTTTTTCTCTGCTGAATAGAGAGTTGGGGAGCCAGCACTTTAATTTTAACGATACTTCAAAGTGAATATAAAATGAAACACCTTCTTAACTTCTCTCTCTTCATGTTTTTTTGTTGTTGTTGTTGTTGTTGTTCACATTTTACGTTACATATTGGATAAATTAATACATCACAATTTGTAAAGCAACAAAGTAGTCGACAGCATCTGTTAGAAAGTTGTTTCTGTATTTATGGTAGCTAGTAGTACAGTCAAGATAAGGAAGGAGGCAAGATGTGTCTTTCGGTATTATACCAACCTGGTTAATTTCTGTAATTAAAAGTAACAGTCTCAAGGTAGATTTACTGCCCAGGTGGCTGGTAGACCTGAGCCAAAATTTTAATAAAATTAATTTATCTTGTACGCATGTTTGATATTGCTTCAATTTTTTTTGTAGAGAAGATTATTATTATTAGCTACAAATGCCTCAAATACTAGTGACATTGGCCATATTTGTCAGTGTACTGAAATAATTGATTTAGAGTGAACAAGTTGATTGATCAAGTGAAAGATTAATCTTTTAAGCACATTGTAAAGCAAATATATTTTCCATTCATAATTCTTCAAATTTGAATGTTATTTGGTTGTCCTAGCTGTCTGTGACAGCAACTACTTTTACACTGTTGGTTGCACATGACATTTAAATGTAATGACCATTCATTACAGTTTTTTTTTAAATAATGAACTGCAAATTACTATGTAATGTAGGACTATAACTTATTATTATCAGCTTGTTATTTCTTATTCAATTTTTTAGATCAATCTTTTTTATCTATAATACTTAAATTACTGATCACAGGCTCTGTTGTCCTACCAACAAACCAAAACCTAACAATTTTCGGTTTCCAATCACAGAAACTAGACTGAGTATCAGAAGGTAATTGAGAAGCTGGAGTCAGTCGGGTCCAGTCAGTCATGCTCGAAACGTCACTTACACTCGACAATAAATAGAAGATCAAAATAGTTCTAGATGAAATTTCTCGCTGACTAAATGACCAGTTGTTTCTAAAATATAGTAATTGGACTAAATCAGTAGTGCATATTGATTTGAACGTAGTGTCTTCAAATGCTGTTGGTGGAGCTTTAATCTGATGGACGCGCCTGAACAGTTAGTTCTGCTGGAGCGTTTCTAAACCACAGAGGGCTTATTGAACAATTGTGTCGTTTACCATTTGTGTGTTGACGGGACAGAGTCCATTTTGACCACAGCTTTCCTGCACTATCTCCACTCTCAGCTGTGTGGTCCATCTGTGTCGTAGTCCATCTGTGTTGCTGTGCTGGCTCCCAAGTTGCCTAGTTGTAATCCCCCAAGCATGACCCAACCGACATGGTGTGTCTCCACTGCGGAGCGGCTGCCAGCCCTGGCTCCGGCTTGTGGCATGAAGCTTCTGTTGGCACCAGTTGTTTGTGGCCATAAAGGGCATACACAACAGAGCCACAAAAACTCATCAGTCACTGGATGCTGATGAGACTTTACGTCAAACTGTGTACAGGAGCAGTGCAGTGGGAGTCTTCACAGCTCAAATCAAGCTAGCGGAGGCTGTCTTTCTCTGTCTGTCTCTAATGTGTACTCGCCCTGTTGAGATTAGTGCCTTTGCCTCTGAATTGGGCACGACAATGTTGGTTTAGTTGCGAGACTGAATAGTATTTTTGTCGTCGTTTTGCAAACTGTTTGCTGTTGCTTTGTTAATCACAACAAAGGATGACACTTTTGAGGTGTTCTTAAACGGTGACATGTTTGTGTTTGTCGAATCTCAGGGCGATTTTGTGCAGACGTTGTGAGGATGTCACGCGTAGCAGCGAATAAATGACGCTCATCTAAGATGTAAAGCAGGCGTTTGTTTTTAATTAATTCAGCCATGTCTTTATTTAAACCCTGCGCAGTTGAGAGGTACCTTCAGAAACGGCCTGAAAATGTCAGGCCACTTGAACAACACCACACTGTTCCCCCTCTGTTACCAGAGCAACAAGCTCTGCAGGAGGAGCAAGCAAAATTACATCCCTTCAAACTCAAAGGTGTGTGTGTGTGTGTGTGTGTGTGTGTGTGTGTGTGTGTGTGTGTGTGTGTGTGTGTGTGTGTGTGTGTGTGTGTGTGTGTGTGTGTGTGTGTGTGTGTGTGTGTGTGTGTGTGTGTGTGTGTGTGTGTGTGTGTGTGTGTGTGTGTGAGTGAGTGGTAGAGGGAGAGGTGCATACACTGCAGGACCCTGCTAAATCTGTTTTGTTTTTGTTTTTTTCTTCCTCCTAAATCCAGTGTAGTTTTTACTCCATCTTAGATTCCTCCTGTTTTGCTCCATTTGGGATTTTGCATGCCATTTAATTTTATGGTGATTTATTTGTATTGGATTGGGCATAGTAAGCATTCTCTAATCATATTTTCCAGACAACAAAATCATATTTCTCGCAGCCTCGCTGCAACACGAGGCCCAAACATCATGCGTTTGTGTGTGTGCATGTTTGTGTTATGCTGCATTAGTGCCTATAAAGAATCTCTGAAAAGTGGGAATGTCAACTGGAAACAAGCACCACCTATAACTTTCCAGTTTACTGGCAAACCCTCTATAAATCTAGAGGAAATGTTAAGAGGTCTTTACATCAGCATTTCCACAGTGCTGATCAAGACAGCCATAAATCCTCCTTCCCAAATAGCAAACTTTCCAGTGAGAATTCATACCAGCTTTCAGCGGGCTTGGTAATAACAAGGTGTATTTTTTTCTTTCCCTTTCTTAAGTGCAGGGTATTCTGTGGAAAAGACCAGAAGGAGTTCCCTCGTTTAAACTTTTGTCCACTCCCTTTGTGTGAGTCCACCGTGAGCTGCTTGCAGGGTTTCTGACTTCTGCTTTCGAGCTGAAAACGTCTGGGGCCACTTGTGGCGATTTATTCAGCTGCCTGTTTTCCCAGACGCTAGCTAACGCTCGGCACTCTGCCGACAGGTCGCAACAGACGTAAGGGTGATGTGTTGAAGGAAGCCTGGGTGGTAAAACAGTAAACAGAGGCAGCAGACACAGTTGTTTATGCCACTGCATCACATTGTGCTTTTACAACATACACATTTAAAGAAGGACATTTTTTCTAAATGTTTGTTTACATGGTAGTTATTCTTTTTCGCCTGTGGCTCTTGTAATATTTAGCCATAGTCATCACTTTTGTGATCCGGTGTCATGTCAACTTTGCTTGCTGTATTATTCGTCAATATGAAGCCATACACTTGCTAGATGTTTTGGGTTTTAGGCTGCAAACACACTGACAATGTCAGCTAAGTGTCCAAACACTGGAATTAATACTGTGTTTAATATCAGACTCATCTCCCTTCGCTCATCTGTCAGCGCGCTTTCATATGCCGCAACATGAGATCATTCCTCCCCGCCAGCTTTCTGCCGAGGCGGCCTTATTTGAAGTGTTGGAGGTGTCAAAGAAATTACCAGCAAAGCAGCAGGAAATGTGTGATAGTCTCACCTATTAAGGTCACAGACCTGGGATCAATTTACATGACAGATGGGGGTTATTGCATTAGGTGCTGTGATGTGGGTAGTAATTTGCCCCAAAGGGATGAACCTAATAGTATTTTATACACCGTCATTGAATGTCTAATGTGTCGTGAGATTGTGGTGGAGGTGAGATGATATAGAAGAAGAGATAAGAAATGAGTGGTGCAGCGCGACTGTGCTGACCTAACAGCTGAATGAGTCGACCTTCATCTCATCCTCTCGGGTTGTCCATGTCACAGAGTATGCGCTTTAATTTTGGACGTGGTGTCAGCAGCAGTGCCTCATTGTTCCTATGATGGCGTTTGTCATTGTGCCTGTTGTATTCAGTGCACTGTAAACACAGGAGTCCATAGTGTGTGGACCTTCTTTCTTCTTTCGTTGGGCAGTGTGTGTGTGTGAGTGTGCTGCCAGTAAAACCGAGCACAGCAGTGCTATCTTTATCACTTAAAAGAAGAAGCAGTGTAAAACTCAAACCTGGTGAGTCCTTGGTGTGTCTAGTGGATGTGACAGTTTGCATCCTTTTCAAATTTCACATTTGGAGAGTTCAGAAACGCTGGGACTTCAATCCTCTCTTAATAGCAACTCTTACCTCAAACTTTCTTAACGTAAGTAGTGGAGTATTCTTATTCTTATTTTATTTTAGTTGCACAATTGTAGAATTAAAATAAAATAAAACATGTGCGGGTGAGGTACAAACCCACTCTGGGCTTTTATCTTTAAACCTCACCTATAAAAGGTGATACACAAATAACCCAACAAAACAAAAAATAAACATGAATAGACTTTAGCTTAATAGCATTACATACAAAACAATGCAAAACAGAATAAAATAAAGAAAACAACAATTAATTGTAAGTTGAATACAAAAGAAAAGAAAAAATAAAACAAATTCACAAGGTTATTGATCTAGTGTAATATTGATGAACCTGCAAACTACAAATAAAAAATGTTGTGAAACTGTCTGGTAAAGCTGTAGGCAAGTGTTTTGACTTTGAAAATAAAAGTACATATTTTAAAGATATTAATATCAAAAATAGATAGTACATAACATTTCAAGAAAAGTGGAGTGGTTGCATTATAGTGACTGGAAAAAGAAGAAGAGAATGACTTTCGACTGTGGACTGTTAACCATTTTCTTGTTTCAGATGCTTTGGTTCATGTTCTTGTTGTTTTACTTTACAGTGTTTGACAGAATGTCAGAGTGATCTAATAATTAAATGAAACCAAAACTCCTCAGGAAGGTGTTGTTTCCAATCCAATCCAAAGTATTATAGTATCCCATTTTCTCATCCTAAATTGATGTTAAGTTGGCATCTTTGTTAAAGATGCTGTTCACGTCTATTTCAGGTGCAAACTGCCTCGAACACTACAAGGTTGTTTTTCTTTGTTTTGTTTTGTTTTCTTGCCTAAGGAGTAAGGAAGTTAAATATACTGTATATTTGCCAAGTGTTGCAAAGATGTAAAATGACCTAAAACATCAGTGTCTTGCTCTAAACCTTGGCAGGGCACGAGACACTTTCTGTCGACTGAATCTTTTGTCATACGAGGATCAGCCCTTTGTTTAATCTGTCTCTTTGGATCTGAACTCTGCAGGACCTCTTTTGTTAATCATGCTCTGTCTCTGTCTTCCAGAGTGCAGCAATGGAGGAGACTGTCATTTGGGAACAGCACACAGTTACACTACACAGGGTGGGTATCTTGTTATCCTGCCTTAGATGCATCTATCTACTCTACTGTATGTTAAACCCTGGTTTTCGTTGCAGTATCTCTCTTCTCTGTCTTTCTTCTGGGCCCCTTCCCCCATTCTCCTTCTCCTTCTTATTTCCACTGGATCACATGTCGGCACAGTTTCTGGGAGAAAAAAAACAAAAGAAGACATTGCATCTTCTACATGATTATGCCCTACATATCGTATTGTACGCTAAACCACACAGGATACTGTTTTTGGCATTGCTGTGTGCGAGTACTAAAATCATAATAATGAAGTAGATTTGGTTCACCAGCAGCTAAAAATAGGTGTTTTAATGGAAAATGTACAAGCAGGTGAAGCGGTGTGAACATGTCAGATTATAAAGTGCGTGGCTAAGCCATGCACTTTATAATCTGCACCAGATCAGCATTCAAACGTTTTTCTTTCTTTTTTCCCTTTTTTTGTGGTTGTTGTGATGCACAAAGACACCTATTAATATCTGATGTTTTTCTCTGTGTGCAGGCACCAGGGTTTGGCTTCGGGATAGCCATATCAGGAGGTCGGGATAACCCTCATTTTCAGAGTGGCGAGACCTCCATTGTCATCTCAGATGTGCTGAAAGGAGGCCCAGCAGAAGGCCTGCTGCAGTAAGATTTTGTTCTGTTATTGGAAGCTCGCTCAGATTGCGAGTTATTAGTATTAAATTACCCCGTCTGCTCCAGAAAGACTCCAGCCTGTCTGTTCTCCATGTTTCCTCTCTCCAGGGAAAATGACAGAGTCGTTATGGTCAATGCCGTCTCCATGGACAATGTGGAGCACGCGTACGCAGTCCAGCAGCTTCGTAAGAGTGGAAAAATTGCCAAAATTGTGAGTGTCAACTTCCTATAATGAATTCCTATAGAAAAGGAGGGGGGGAAACGAGTTGTAAAATGTGAATCAGACACTACCATATGTTCTGTATATTGATAAGTGTGGCATTTAGGCATCTCTGATTTTACAGTTAACCTGTATGAGAAATGTGAGCATCAGACCGCGATTGACTCAACTTAGTGCAGCTGATTGGTTGTCGGGCTGATCTCAACGTCTTGTTTCCCTCGGCCAGACAATCAGACGGAAGAGGAAGGTGCATGTCCCCATGGGCCGCATCGGGGAGAGGGAAACCATGTCGGAGCATGACGAGGAGGAGGACAGCTACGACGAGGAGATATACGAGACACGGAGTGGGCGCAGTGGCGCTTACAGTGGTGTGGGTGGGGCCATGGGCAGGCGCAGCGGCCGGAGCAGTGGACGAAGGGACAGGGAACGTGAGCGAAGCGGCTCGCGGGAGAGGAGTCTTTCCCCTCGCTCAGACCGCCGCTCACACAACCTGCCCCCACGTCCTGCCAAGGTCACACTTGTCAAATCTCGCAAAAATGAAGGTGAGGCTCACAAAGTCGGGGATAAAGAGGGGCAGCTGCGAAGTTGTATGTTCTTTGAACTAATTACAGTTTCTGGTAATCCAGGAAATCACCTGCCATTTTATGTACCCAACTATTACCAGACTGTCAGACTTTTAGAAGAGAGTAAGACCTTCAAATCAGCATTGGTTAAATGCCAGAGTAAACAAAACTTGCCAGCCACAGCAAAATCCAAGTTAACTCAAGTAAATCTAAGTAGAAGAGCAATTAATCTTCTTTAATCGGTACTGTTAATCCCAGTGGGAGCAGCAGCTGTCACCGGAGCGTGGTCAGTGTGGTGCGGTCACGTGAACTCTGTGCTAACATTGTCTTTGTTGCTGTCGTTCACTTTGTAAGCAGAATATGGCCTGCGCCTCGCCAGCCACATCTTTGTCAAGGACATTTCCCCTGAGAGCCTGGCAGCCAGGGACGGCAACATCCAGGAAGGGGATGTTGTACTGAAGGTGAGAGACAGAGTGGGGGATGGAGACGAGAAGCCAAGTGAACATCCGATATGTAAACATCATCAAATATTAAAGATGAATGAAACGATTGAAAATGTTAGATTATTTTCTCTTTCTCCGTTTGGTTTTTGATTTAGCGGAAGAATAGAGTTGGTCATGTGTCGTGCTACACCACCCTGTGTCTGCTGTTTTCTGCTGCTACATTTCTGCAATCTAATGCTGCTTTTTACATTTTGAATACTAATACTTGATACATGCATCAGATTTTTCCTTGCCTGCATTACCTCTCATAGAGTTACAAAGTGATTCCCTCCCGAGTAACAGTTACAATGAATTTGTACATGATCTTTACTGTATATTTGTGCCCTTTGAACAGTGCATCTGTAGCCTAAACTATCTTTTTACATTTGGTTTTGTTGAAATGTGAAACATATATATATCTTTTTTTTTTTTTTTTTTTTTACTTTTGATTCAAGTTCTGTTGCTGAAAAATTCTTTGACATGACATGTCTAATATTTTTTTTCCTGATATTCTCAGATCAATGGCACAGTGACAGAGAACCTCTCCTTGATAGACGCCAAGAAGCTGATAGAAAGGTCAAAGGGCAAGCTAAAAATGGTCGTTCAGAGGGACGACAGGGCGACCCTGCTGAACATCCCTGACCTCGATGACAGCATTCCTTCAGCCAACGCCTCTGACAGAGATGGTGAGAGTGGTGTTGGATTCAGCCGAGGCGGTGCACAGCTTAAAAGCCTGACTTGTCAGTTGGTGCGTTTCAGACCGCTGTCGTTGAACAGTGGCTCTTGTTTGATCAGACATTTCAGATATCCATTCTCTGACATCCGAGCATTCCAATCGATCGCATGACAGACATCGTAGCAGCCGCTCCCGCTCTCCCGACAGACGATCTGAACCCTCAGACCACTCCAGACACTCGCCCCCACAAATCAGCAATGGCAGGTAATGACCCTCTGTCAGCAGATTTATGTTTTTGTTATGTTCATGCAGCAGAGCGCACGGTATAAAATCTAGAATATGTATTTCTAATATACAGAAACTCAGTTGTGCTACTTTCTCTTTCCAACTGATAAAACAAAGACATAAGCAACTTTATGACTGCAAACAGATCACAAACAGCAGTGAGCACTTCCCACCAAAAATATTATCAGTAAAACAAAGGAAATGAAATATTGTATGTTACCAACACTGCCAACAGGCAAGGTATTCACTGAAAGCTAATTATTTTTCGTACTAGTGATGTACTGCGGAAGAAATAAATCAATTATTCAATTGAAAGATAAATTATTGACATTGACAAATTGTTAGATGCCAAACATTCACTCCAGCTTCTCAACTGTGTGAGGACTTGGTGCTTCTGTTTGTCAATTTCAATGGTAAACTCATTATTTGTAGTTTGTGAGGGAGCGCAGGAGGGTTTGGGGAATTCTTATTTCCTCTCTTTGGACTGATTAATTGAGAAATTAACAGATAATCATTAGTGAAAATAACTGAAACTTAAACTTAAATTCTTGTTGCACAAATAACTTTGAGGTGAAGGATTTTCAATATTTATTTTATTTGGGTTCATAGTAGCCATCAGCCCATTCAGCACATCCTTGACAGTAACCTTGTTTGCTACTACCTCAGTAATTCTGCATTTATACTCATTTGAGCTCAACAGTTGCTCCCCTTTTCACACTGCCCTTTGACCCAGAAAAAATAAAGGTTAACTGTTCAACTTCAAAAGAAAGTCTGAGCGCCAGGTCATACCTCCCTCCTCCTCTTGTAAAAGTTCAGTGCTCAACTTGTGCTCCTATGTCTTTTTTCATAAAACATGCATTTTTAATACATCACTTTCTCTCACTGTAAAATTATATTATGCGGCAATGGGGGAAAATCTTATGAGTATAGTCTCAGCGATACTGATAATTTGTCTCCCTTTTTTATTCTTCTTACACGTCAACAGCTGGAGAATACCGTAAGTCTTCACTCATTACCCTGAGGGAATAGCTACTAATAATACGTGGTAGTAACTCCTGGATAGATTTAAAGTAGACAATTAGATCTAGATTTGGCTTTAACTAACAGTTGATATAAAAAATATGAATAAAGATCAGTGTTTTGTGTAACGGCAAATGATTACCTAATGAGAACTTACTGAAATGACATCATGCAGCATTGCTACATCAGTAACACCTCCTGTTTTGACTTGAGACGACAGAGTCTTGTGAAACTGTCACAGGACGTCTGTCTCTCCTCTGTGTTTTGGTGGACGAACCACATGTTCAGTCACAAGGACAATATGGCTGCAACCATGAAGGAACAGAGAACCATCACTAACAATCAGTGTCAACCATCTCCTCATGTACATGTGGCTCAGCATTCGTACTGTCTCTGTTCACATCATGTCTCGCTCTGTTTTATGTGTGTGTATGTTAAGATACAAAAAAAATGTCTTGTCGTCACGTCTTGATGACACATCTGATGAAATGTTTTAAATAACAGGAAGGAGATGTTGGAACAGGATGATGGTATTTATTTGAACCTGACCAGGGACCTGTGATCTTTTCTCTCCGTCCATCAGTCTCAGTTCAGGAAGTTGGCAGTTAAAAGTACGTCCTCCTCCAGGTTGAGTTGAAAAGGAAGTTTGTTCCTCTGCAGCCACTTCAAACAGAGTTCTTCATGGTTTCTTTGTCAGGCAGCCTGTGAATAAGGAAGGACTTTGCCAGTAAAGCTGTGCCAGTGAGCAGACATGTGACCAGGAGGTCTGAGTCAGAGCCACGGAGCCGTAGCACTGGTCAGCCAGCTTTCCATACTTCTGTTCCCGTCTGATTTCTCATTTGAAAACTGTTGGGGAAAGTTGGCATTTATCAAAACACTCAGATGTCCTGTCAACACAGTTACAATTACGTCAGCGATTAATTGGTCAAAATCTGTGCATTTACACGGCCTTAATATTATAAAAACTGACATCAAAGTCAAACCGTTGCTGGTCTAGAGCCAGAACCACACAGTGAAATTCACCTGGAGGACAGAATCCACTCTGACGCCTTAGATAAGCTGCTCTAAAAATAGATCACAAAAGAGTGGAAAGAGAAAGTGGTGACCTTCAGGACCAAGATGCAGCTTCAGACTCGAGCTGTTCTTTTCACCTGTTTTTTCTTTTCTTAGCCACTGTCCACTGCCATCAGGAGAAAAGTTTCATTCAGTCTAGATTTGGCCTTGGTATTGCCACGCCTGGTCAAGATGTTGTAGCTTTCCTGTTGCCCCCGAGAGCTACATCTCCAGAATACACTATTTATAATCTTATGTCATCATTTTCTAAGGATAAACTGTACAAACCATCTATTTTTGTCCATAGTCACCGAAGTCGTGATGACGAACGGCTCTCGAAGCCGGCGTCAACACCATCTAAGATAGTAGAGGAGGTTCCTCTACCCAAACCGAAGGAGCCGGCCATCGGCAGAGACGAGAAGCAGCTCCCACCACTCCCAGGTCAGAGATCTAACCACCACCACCACCACCACCACCACCACCAGCCATTAAACCAGATTGTTGTGTACATGTCAGATAACTCATTAGTAAAACAATCACAATTTAAATCTGTCTCACATCCACAGTTGTGGGATTTGTAAGCAAGTGAAACGGCATGTGCTTTTCTGCCCGTCAATTGCAGCAGAAGAGTAAATGACTTCATGACAGTAAAATGAAATCCTGTTTGAACCGGTCATTTTTGCCCTTTTTAAAAGCACAACGACCAAAAACAGTTAGATCCAGACGCCTGCTGCGCCGGGCTCGCTTTGCCTGGAGCCAAGTGAAAATAAACCGTATGACTTGATCGAGTATGACGTTCCTCCCCAGCCTGCAGCACTCTGCTGCCTTTCTGTCTGACCTCCCTGCTCAGGACGCTGTGTGCCTCGTGTGTGTGTGTGTGAGATTGTGTGAGTGGGATTTGACAGTTGTGCTTTTCCTAGTGTACTTGTTCTCAGTTAAACATATGCATCTGCAGCAGTGTTAAGTTGTGACGGGGTCTGCGGGAGCATTCCTTTGTCTCAAAGAAAGTATGGCGCTGTTCATCAAGTGTCTGCTTTCATATCATGAGTTGTGTGTGTGTGTTTGTTTTGATCAGAGCCCAAGCCGGTGTATGCTCAACCAGGACAGCCAGATGTAGACCTGCCAGTCAGTCCCTCTGATGCCCCTGTGCCAAGTGCTGCCCATGATGATAGCATCCTACGGTAATATTGATGATATATAATTATATATGAAATATGTAAAATGATTTTGAAAATCTCCATTAAACCACTAACCTTTTTATGAGTGCTTAACTCGGCATACTTCATTACAAACAACAAAGCAGTGTGAAGAAAACATTTTAACCTGCAACCACACATTTTTGAAATGCAGTGGATTTCAGTGTATCGTTCCTATTCACATCCTCTCCATTAGCTCATACGAAGCAGGCTGCAGTTCCTAGAATGCAATGTTGTTTAGTTGTGTAAATTACAGACACATAGTGATTTTATATATCTACAGAACAATTTGCATTTCAAAGGAAACAGAATGTATCACAAAAAAAGAGAAAACTTCACTGTTGATAAAGTATACCGTAGTTTATATTCTGAGAAGGGAAGTTCGATCAAATGATGCCGTGTGCCAGTGAAGCCTAACGCTTGTCCTCGTTCTCAGGCCAAGCATGAAACTGGTGAAGTTCAAGAAAGGGGAGAGCGTGGGACTGCGTCTGGCTGGAGGGAATGACGTGGGCATCTTTGTAGCCGGAGTGCTGGAGGATAGCCCAGCTGCTAAGGAGGGCCTGGAGGAGGGCGACCAAATTCTCAGGGTGAGTTACTTAAAGCATGGGTATGAGCTGAGAGCGGAAATAAAGCTCTTGTATTTGAATTGAAAAGTTGATGTTAAAGGTTTTACCAGGAGTTGTGTGTTTAAAAACCTGCAACTGTCAATCTGTGGTACGAAGGATCTTTTTTTTTATTTCTTTGTTTTGCCAAATGGGCACATTATAATATATGAAAACAGCCATGTTTTATGAGGTGTGCATCCTCGAGCTTTTCCCTTTTTTTTTATTCTGTTCTTGGTTTTACACACTAGCTGCTCCAAAATTCCTGTGCCTCCTGGCTGGTTTCTTAGCAATGGGCCCGAGGGAGCACACACAAAAAAACTGTTTCCTCTCGCTGTGTTTGTCCCATTTCCTCACAGTCATATATCTCGCTGTTTGTACCTCCTCCTCTTTTTTTCTCAAAGTATAATGACGAATGGCTTTAGTTCTTGCAGTGCAGTAAAATCCTGCAGTCACCCGGGCAATGCTGAGAACAGGAAGAGCTATGTAAACCTTTACCTAAATAGCAATATACACTCTCTGTCAGGCAGTCTTCTCCTTGACTTAAGATTAAAATCCTGCAATAACAGTGAATTTATTCTGTGGAAAAATGGAAAACATTAACCGTAGTTTCCCCTAAATTCCAGGTAAATAATGTAGATTTTGCAAACATAATCCGAGAGGAGGCGGTGCTGTTCCTCCTGGACCTTCCTAAGGGTGAAGAGGTCACCATTCTGGCCCAGAAGAAGAAAGATGGTAAGTGAAGTGAGTAAGGAGAGAAGGCAAACACAGCTGCATTGATGGCATCGATCAGTGTTTTTGACTTGCTGCTCTTTCCCGTTTAGTGTATCGACGTATCGTGGAGTCGGATGTCGGCGACTCCTTCTACATTCGTACGCACTTTGAGTATGAGAAGGAATCTCCCTATGGGTTAAGCTTTAACAAGGGCGAGGTGTTCCGCGTGGTGGACACCCTCTACAACGGCAAGCTGGGCTCCTGGCTGGCCATTCGCATCGGCAAGAATCACCAAGAGGTGGAGAGGGGCATCATCCCCAACAAAAACAGGTGACCACATCCTAACAGACATGCATCTGCTACCATTAATCTCAAAGAGAGACTTGCTATGTAAATGTTTGTCACAACACAAGACGACAAGTATTAACATTTGTTATGATTATCATTGCCATGTAATATCCCTAGGTATTGGCAGTGTTGAGGTTTACTGTGCCAAGTTTATGACACTTCTATTAACGTGCGTTACACTAAGAACTTGTCTTTCTGCCATTTGTCAATAGAGCGGAGCAGCTCTCCAGCGTGCAATACACTCTGCCCAAAACGGCGGGCGGCGACAGGGCCGACTTCTGGAGGTTCCGTGGTCTCCGCAGCTCCAAGAGGAACCTGAGGAAGAGCAGAGAGGACCTCTCCTCCCAGCCAGTCCAGACAAAGTTCCCAGCGTATGAAAGAGTTGTGCTTAGAGAGGGTGAGGAGTCTGATCACGTCGGTCGAGCTGTACAGTACAGTACGTCAGTGGGAAACTTTCAGTCCGTTTCAATATATTCATTTCTCTTTGCAGCTGGTTTCCTGCGACCAGTTGTAATTTTTGGGCCAATTGCTGACGTTGCTCGAGAAAAACTATCCAGAGAGGAGCCAGATCTTTTCGAGCTTGCAAGTATGTTTCTGTTCACTACAGTATATCGCCAAATTACTGAAGATAATGGCAACAAACCTCTACTCAGAACTGTTTCTTCATTAATCTCTTGAATCACTTTTTTTTTTCCAGAGAGTGAACCGAGAGATGCAGGAACAGACCAGCGTAGTTCAGGAATCATTCGTCTTCACACCATCAAGCAGATCATTGACAGAGTCAGTGTGCCTCCTGTTTTTCTTAGAGTGTGCATCCATGATGTTTGGTTTATTTCACCACAGATGTATCCTAATCATCCTTTATCTTTCTTGTCTTTATCCCATGAAGGACAAACATGCTGTGCTGGACATCACCCCAAACGCTGTGGACAGGCTGAACTATGCTCAGTGGTACCCAATTGTAGTCTTCCTAAATCCCGATAATAAGCAGGGTGTGAAGAACATGAGGACCAGGTTATGTCCAGAGTCCAGGAAGAGCGCCAGGAAGCTCTATGAGCGAGCCATCAAACTGAGGAAGAATAATCACCACCTGTTCACCAGTGAGTGGGCGTAGTATTAAAACACCGTCAATTTAAAATGTATAATGTCCCTTAAGATTTTTTATTCTCATTGAAGTGAGTGTAATTCAAAATATTCTCCCTTAGCAACCATCAACTTGAACAATATGAACGACGGCTGGTACGGAGCTCTGAAGGAAACGATCCAGCAACAGCAGAACCAGTTGGTGTGGGTGTCGGAGGGCAAGGTGAGAGAAACGGGCCAAGTGCTTTTTCTGTTTCACTGCACTGAAGCAAGATTATACGAGTCCTGTTGGACTGACTTTGTGATGCATGAGGTGACGGTTTCTCTGCTCTGCTCAGGCGGATGGTACCACAGAGGATGATTTGGATATCCACGACGATCGTCTGTCCTACCTATCGGCACCAGGCAGCGAGTACTCCATGTACAGCACAGACAGCCGCCACACTTCTGACTACGAGGACACGGACACAGAGGGCGGAGCGTACACGGACCAGGAGCTCGATGAGACTTTGAACGATGAAGTGGGTCTGCCCACGGAGCCTGCCATCACCCGCTCTTCGGAGCCTGTGCGAGAAGACCCGCCCGTAATTCAGGACACCCCTGGTTACCCTGGATACCAGCACCCTGTGCAGCCCGACCCAGCAAGTCGCATAGACCCCGCTGGGTTCAAGATGGCTGCGCCGCAACAGGTAAAGTTCATATCTAGCCGCCTGCAGGCCGAGCCTGTCAGAAATGAAAGTATGGCTGAGAGTATTTGACTGCAGAGCAGAGGAGTAGCTCCTTTGTGTTCAGTGTCATGTCCTGTTGTTGTTTAGATTAAATGTCCTTTGTTACCTAAATGTTTTAGAAGCTACTGGTATGTTATCTAATCTAACCAGGTTTCTGTAAGCGCCTCCTCTGGCTGGTGTAAAACTGATACAGTGTCAGGATGAAGATCTTGGTGTTGGGGTGAGCTGTGCTTTGTGTGCCCTTTGTGTGGCAGGCTGTGTTATAAATGTCTCTTAACAATACTTCACAGCAAGATGAGGCTGCTCTGCCCATACCCTCCTTGCCTCCGACGGTGGTAGCGCCCCCTGCTGTTGAGCAGCCTGTACAGCTAGAGGGTATGCACCTAGAGGAGCCGCCTGCTGCGGCCGCAGCTCCTCAGGCGGACTCACTTAGCAGCCCCAGCCCTGCCCCTGAGCTTATTCAGCCCCCACCACCACCACACGAACCCCACCCGTCTGGACCGTCTGGTCCAGAACCAAAGGTACCCGCTGTTTGACCAGCCACTCGGACCGGGCCTGGGCCCCAGCCTGCTGTTTTAACTGCCTGTCTTCTCGCACATGCTTTCCACTCGCTCTCTGCATGAAATGCCCACACTGTGTGACTCACTGAGCCCACTGTGTGCCTCTGGCTCCCAGAGAAAATGTGTGACAGACTAGTCCACATGCACCACAGTGGGCTGGGAGACCAGAAGGACTGGTGCATCCGAGTCTTTGACCAGGGTGAAGACATCCACAACCAGCCCTAACTGTTGCCTCTTACTTCCTTTGCATGGCTCCTAATGTTTTTTGGGTTCCTTTCAGCTTTGACTCTCTTCTGTAGATGAACAATAGCAGCACTTACAATGGCATCGTAGTAGTAGATGTGTCGTCTGTTGTAGTGCCAGTAGTTTGAAGTTGCATTAGATGCAAACTGAATGTTGGTTGCATGATGAAAGCTAACCTGCAGACAGTACTCTTGGTAATGATTTCCATCAAGCAATTCTCCCTATGGAAAACCAAACTTCCATCAGCACACTGCATTATGGTTTCTGTTACGTAGTTTGTCCTGAGCAGACGCCGACAAATCAACCTTCTTCCATGGGAAGTACTGTAACTCGACTTGCTGTCTACAGGCTACACATCATATGTTTGAAATGAGGCCTTTCAGAAATGTACAAATTGCTGGTTAGTTCATAATTTATTAAACATGTTAACGTGTTGAATCCACCTGTGTTGATATGGATTTTCATCATTCTTGAAAGGCGTCTTGTCAAACAGGCATTCAGGTCTGTTTTTGAATAATGGAATAAGGTTTGCTTGTGTAATTGCACTTTGACTTTGGTGTTTGTTTAATTATATAGCAGTGGGGTTTTGTTAAAATAATCTGATTTAATGATATTTAGTTTCTCAAGAGTTCACTTAATTTCTCAGCTTGGAATTTATTTTTTGTTGTTATTATTGTTGGGGAAGCATTTTTCCCTCACAGCTTTCTGTCCTTCACATTGGTGGTTTGTTAAAAGCTGAAAACGATGATGTGACGGATGTATTCATTTGATGCCGTTTCTTCACAGATGTACAAGAAAGATCTGTACAATATGGAGGACCCGGTGCGAATCAACCATGGCCTGAAGCAGTCGTTGAGCTACTGTCACCAGCCCACGTACCAGGACAAACAGCCATACCGCGAATACGACCACCCGCCTTACGGATACGATGGAGGCGGCTACACAGAACCAAAGCCTCACAACACTGACTCTCACCTGCACTACGACAACCGTGTGCCTCATTACAACGAACAGTGGCCCCCCTACGACCAGCAGACCTCGTCCTCACAGCCCGCAGGGTACCAGACGGGCCACCAGCAACCCCTGGGCTACAGCCCCCGCTTGCCCTACGAGGACGGACCTGGGAGGGACTACAGCCCCCCTCAGCCGCGCTACGACGAGGCCTCTCCGGTGGGCTACGACGGCAGACGCCACAGTAAACCCGGGCCCATTCGTTACGATGAACCCCCTCCCCCGCCCCCGTTAGGCTACGACGCCCGCTCTCCTTACGAGACAGAAACTCACAGCTTCCCCATTAACTCACCTCGGTCACCGGAGCCCCCAAAGCAGTATTACGGCGACTCTGGCCTGAGGCCCACCTATATGCCCGGCCCGCCGAACCGGGGCTACAAGGCAGGGATACATGATCCTATGATTAACTCCGAACCCACCATTCCCCCTCCCAAAGCCGACACGCTGCCCTCCCCAGGTGAGCCAGCGATCACTCCAGGCTCCAAACCCCTCCCCCCTCCGCCCCGGGAAGACCTGGACGAGGACCCGGCCATGAAACCACAGTCAGTGCTGAACAGAGTCAAGATGTTTGAGAATAAACGGTCTGTTTCTATGGACAGGGCTAAAGAAGGAGGAGAGTCCACGGCACTCAGGGTACGTTCGCAACTTCCTGACACATGAATCACTTAACAAGCAAAATTAGGATGTTAGAAATATGAATAACAATTGAAAGTTTGGAGGAAACTGATTAGGACCATACTCTGACTTACTCTTACTAAATATATACATTGCCTGGTAAAAGGTGTGTCACATTAGGCTGAATGTGGAGTGGGGCTTTCTAATTTATGCAATGCACACAAGATCACCATCAGTCAAAAACTGCAGAACTGCAGGACTTGAAAATGCAACCTTGTTTTGGGGAAATTATTATTATTTTTTGTTTTGTATTTGTCAGCCACAGTGCTGGATGTCCTTGTGCGTGCTGTCCATTTATGTGAAGGAAAATGAGGTTCCAGGTACAAGAAGTGCTCAAGAGAAGCTCTGTCTTTGCTTTTCAGTCTGCAGATGTTCCTAAACCTGTGAGTGCACCTGGCCCAGTCCTCAAAGCCAATTCCCTCAGCAACCTGGAGCAGGAGAAGTCCACCTATAGGTATGTAGTCCTCATTACAATGCCCCAGGCTGCAGAGAAGGTGGGTGAAGGACAAGTCTTAAGATCCCTGCAAAGGCGTAGCAGTTCATTCATTGTTTGTTGCTTGATCGCCATCTGGTGGAGTAAAACCAGTGTGCAGCAAGGAAGATGTAGGCGTGCTGTGCAGAGGCAAAGGTGTGAAAGCCAGGTGTAGTCTGCTTGTCTTGCATGTTAGCAGGACAAGCAGACTTGCTTTTGTGAGAAGGTCATCACCAATCATCCTGTCCTGAGCTCCCCCAGATTGTTTTCAAAGATACTTGACACTGTCTGGACTCTATAATAATCAGGATGAGATGTCTTCTTCTGTCAAAACAGTGTTGAGTGGACTTGAAGTCAGTCTACAGTGTAAGGTCTCTGCAGCTGGTTTACTTGTCGTTTTTTTTTCTCTTCCCTTTACTTCCTCTGCAGGGCTCCTGAGCCACAGAAGCCCCACACTAAACCCCTGGATGATGTGCTGCGTTCCAACCACTATGACCCAGATGAGGACGAGGAGTACTACAGGAAGCAGCTGTCCTACTTTGATCGCCGTAGCTTCGACAGCAAAGCCATGGGCCAGCCTCCTCCTGGCATCAACCGCTTCCATGATCTGCCCAAACCGTCTCAGCTGTCCTACCCGTACAACAGGTACGAGAACGTGCCTCATGCCAGCAGTGTGGGCCGACGTCCAGATTCCTGCAGCTCTTTACTCAGAGCATCAAACACTTCTTTTCTGTTTTTTTTAATTCACTGGAGCGTTTGTTTTCCTACCACAGAGTCGAGTCTGCAGAGAAGGTGAGTCCGGTGGAGAAAAGATATGAGCCTCTCCCCCAAATTAGCCCCTCCTCTCAGTATGGACCCCCTGCCTCTGCCATCCCACCAAACACACTGCCCAAGCTCAGCCCCAGTGACGGTAAGCTCTCTATCTGCCCTTTTAATTTCCTTGCATAGCTTAAAATAGCAGTGAAGAGTTACATTTAAGTGTCACTAATAATGTTTCAGGCTGCAAAAAGAGCAGCATTTTTCTATTCCACATTGATTTGCTCAATAGCTTTTCTAGTGATTGATTCATCTGTTGGTTTATATTGGGCGACCAATCACACAGCCCACAGGTGAAGTCTTTAAGATGCTAATGTCCAAATGTCAGATCCAAACATACTCAATTCACTGTCACAAAACAATAAATACACATTTAAGAAGCTGCAATTGAGAAATGTTTGATATTTCATAATACAGACTGTATATATAAGTAAGTGAATGTTTCATGTTTCCAGTGAACTCCATACCTGAGCCGCTGAGCTCACCCAATCCTAAACCTGAGCTGGCAGCTCTCAGGCCTGCCAGCAGAGACGAACCCGCCCCGGGTGGCTACCTGCCACCGAGGGGTCTCCCTGACAAATCCCCAGTCAACGGCACTGATGCAGCACCCCCAAAGACCCTCGGCGCTCCCGCTCCAACTAGCTATAACCGCTACGTCCCCAAGCCTTACACCAGCTCAGCCCGGCCCTTTGAGCGCAAGTTTGAGAGCCCCAAGTTCAACCACAACCTGCTGCCCAACGACACACAGGTGAAGACAGAGCTGCTCGGTAAGCCCAGCGTGGTGAGCGGCGGCGGCGGCGGCGGGAAGCCTCAGCTGTCACCACAGCCCCTGGATCACGACAGCGGCCTGGACACTTTCACACGCACTATGGACAACAGGCCCAAATACCAGCACAATAACATCAACACCATCCCCAAGGCCATCCCCGTGAGGTAAGATGCCCGGAAATGTTGGCGTCCAGCAGCAGCCGCTGGCGGACAGAAATGTTGTTGTTTGTACTGGAGGGGGTTTCTGTCACATCCTCTGCTGCCCATTACTCTCTGTCTACCCGGCTTTGACTGATGACACCAACTTCTGTCCCTCAGCCCCAGCGCGCTGGAGGATGACGACGAGGATGAAGGGCACACAGTGGTGGCCACCGCCCGGGGCATCTTCAACTCCAACGGCGGGGTCCTGAGCTCCATCGAGACGGGCGTCAGCATCATCATCCCCCAGGGCGCCATCCCCGAGAGCGTGGAGCAGGAGATTTACTTCAAGGTCTGCCGGGACAACAGCATCCTGCCCCCCCTCGACAAAGAGAAAGGTCAGTACTGCCCCGCCATGCGGAGTGTCCTCACGTCAAGGAACAAGACGTCTCACAATCTGTAAAACTTTCTTGTAGAACTACAAATAAATCTTTTGTTTTTGTCTTTTAGAAATAAAATAGGCATTTAACTGCATATATATATTTTTTTTTATTACCCGAATGACTCCAGGATAAAGTTTTAGCAGCACCCTCAGATAATTATGGATCATTGATGGCAAAGATCATTAGTCACCATAAACAATATCTTTATGAAGAGTAGTGTGAATGAGAGAATAAACAGTCGAATCCCACTGTAGCCTCGGCTGTTAGCTCCGACACAGGAACCACAACATCCACATCAGCGTATTTTAAATTAACAGTTGGCGCCAAGGGATTGTACGTATTTAATTAATCTGGCAGGTCAGTTAGCAGTTAATTCTCCTTCACCATGAAGGCCTGGCAGCCGACTCCACTTAGCCTCTTGACTGGGTAATAGATAATCCTGTGTGCTGGTTATTTCTTGCACGTTTAATTTGTGGAATTCAAATCTTGTTGTGTGTCTGTGCAGGAGAAACGCTGCTAAGTCCGCTGGTGATGTGTGGCCCTCATGGACTCAAGTTCCTGAAGCCGGTGGAGCTGCGCTTACCTCACTGTGCGTCCATGACCCCTGATGGTTGGTCTTTTGCTCTAAAATCCTCCGACTCCTCGTCGGGTACGCTGTCCTCTCTCTGTCCTTTGGGGTCTGTGGGCTTTGATGGTTAGAGAGGAGCGTTTCTTGGTGTCTCAATCATTTTAACCAAGTCGCCTGTTTTTCTTAGACCCTCCCTCTCACTAATCCTTCCTGCATGCGCTGCTTTAATTTGACATTGTTTTGTATTATGCTGCTTAACAGTTACAATGAACAAAACAAAACAAAAAACTCATCTGTCTCTCAAATTATCAGTCTGGTTTGGATTTTGGAGGCCATCAACAAAGGATTGATTGACACGGCCATTTTTGGAGGACAGATTAAACTTAATATCTTTTGCTATTTATTTTTAGATCATTTTCTGATGTTTTACAGACAGTACAAATTATCTTTGACTTTTAATATTTATTGTCCCACATGTTTAACATGCCAGTCCACTCTGAGACAAGTGAACACTGCTTTAGTCTATATGAGACAGTTTCTTGGGACATGTTTTCTTCATCAATGGTTCAGCAAAGCTCAGCTATGACCTGTTTGTGTGTGTCTTCTGTACCTTGTCTGTGATTTTACTGTATTAAAGGGAAATTTCAACATTTTGGCAAATTCGCCTATTGCCATAATACCTATAGTTTTAGGAGTAGGTTCATTACCTTGAGCTCACGTCTCTGCCCCGCCGATCTAAAAACAGCTTGCACTGACAATTTAAGGTAATGAACCTACTTCTAAAACTATAGGGATTATGGCACCGGCGAATATGCCAAAATGTTGAATATCCCTTTAAATCAATATATAAGGTGATCAGGTAACAGTTAAACAAAACACCTGCTTTACCACTGCATGGCGTACAATGATTTTATCCATGAAATGTGGCTGAATGAATCAGGAATTCCTGTCAAAGCTTGAGTCCTGTCAGTGTGATTAGTAATTAAGACTTACTAATCAGTCATTGATAAATGAATACTAACTTCTTACATTAATTTATAGACCATCACATGAGCTGGAATCAAGATACATAGAAAAAGTTCTATAGGACGCATTTGATCAACGTCTCTGAAATCACAGCATTCAGTATCTGATTATGTTTATATTTATCATTTTACTCCTTTATATTGACAAGGCAGCCAGCTAATTAGATTTGCTCTCCTTTAACACCATCAGACTCGGAAGAGACGAGGACGGATTAAAATCACGCTACATTACCCATGACCCACTGCTCAGCCACTGTCAGTTCTGTTGGAGATTATTTCACACATGTAGCTACACTCCCCACGACCTGTAAACAGACTTTTCTTGTGTAACATTAATATTTTTATCCAGTCATTCTCAGATTTGTCCACCAGCACCTCCTCCTTCTCGGCTTTAACACGTCTTCCTCTTCTGTGCTTCACTTCTGTTAACAACAAAACACATGAGAATGTGGGATCATGCAGCAGCATGTTGACATTTACACCTGTAACAGCATCTGGATTCAGGCTCCTTTGGTGGAATATAAATACATGTATAGAATAACTGCTTGTTAACTCACTAAATTAGTAATCCATTAAGCATGAACTAATTTCATAAACTTGTGGTGAGAAACAGGATCAAGACACAGATCCTGGATTTATATGTAACACAATCAATTCATCAGTGTCATGTGTTGTGATTGAGGAACAGAAACATCAGTTCTGTTTTGAGTTTCTTCTCCTTCGTTTTTCTTTTCTGTGTTTTAAAATGAGGGGACTTTCTCCAGCAGCTGACATCATGTCTCTGTTTCCTGCAGGTGATCCCAAAACCTGGCAGAACAAATCTCTCCCTGGAGACCCAAACTACCTGGTGGGTGCAAACTGTGTATCTGTGCTCATTGACCACTTCTGAAGAGGGCAACAGCTGGTCTGTTACTGAATGTGATAAAACAGGGGACCTCACTTGCCCCATCCGTGCTCCCTGCACCGTGGCGGGGCGCACAAAGCTCGATGAAGTATGAACTTGATACTCTCACGTTGTTTACTGTGCCCAAAATTTGAAAAAAAAAAAAAAAAGAAGAAGAAGAGAGAGAAACAAACACATACACAAGGAGAGTCGGAGGAGTCCAGCATCTCCAAGGCTGTACTCTCGTTCTTTTCTTTCATTTTATTTTATTTTTTCGGTGCTTTCAAGGCTTGCAAAAAATAAAGATTAAAAAGAAGTTATTTAAACAAAGGGACTGAAGTTGGAATGCATGACCAGTGCACAGACTGAATAATCTCATTTTGACATTTTTAGCTAATTTTGTAAAAGGGTCAGAGCAGTGCGAGACAAAGATGAATTTTGGAAACTCGTTTAATATTGCAATGGGATTTTTGCGTACTGTAAGAAAAAAAAAAACACTAAACACTCACAAACAGCAAAGTTGGTATATGCAAAACTTTTGTTTGTGAGTTCTGTGGTCATGCGTTTCACTCATGAAGGATCTCTGAGGACTTGAGAAATGCTGAGCTTGACTCACGAAGGAAGACGTAGGCATCTTAAAGTTAAAAAAAAAAAATACTATGAAGAATGAAGGATAAGTATTAGTATCAGACACCCGTTAGTTCTGACGGGGCTCTCTGTTTAAAACTGATGTTTTGTAGCAATGTTTTACCGTAGATAAATATACTGACTTGATTTTACAAACTCCTGCTGTCTAGAGATCTATGCATGTGCTATGACTCAGGTCCAGAAGCCTGCTACTACTAAGTTCAACACATGAAAATCCCATCGTACACTGCAAGCAGTGATGCCTTATCTGCATATTAACTTTTCAGTGAAACTTTAAAAACATCGGATCCTTCAGTTATAGCGATCACTACGGAAGAAAAAGTTGTCTCTGCATTTTCTCATAACCAGTGAACTTGGATTTAGCACACGAGAATAATTGAGGCTGATGAAAAGGTATGCTTTCTTTTACTGCTATGCATATGAAGTCTGAGGAAATACAAAAAGCTAGAAGATGTTTAAATTGTGGCTGTACATACTGCTAGCATATGGCCTTGGTTCTCTGTAAATGAACTTTTGTACATCTTTGTTATTTTGTATAAAAGAGAAAAAGTTTGTTAAAAAAGACAAAGCGGTTACATTGGTTATGTTTGTATTCTGGTTATACCCCTGAGCCTTGGAACTGACATAAGCAGTAATAAGTCCGACTTTTCTACCAACATATACACACACACACATTACTTAAGGCATTTTTAACGGTCAGAAAACTTTTTATTCTTATTTACAAAATAGAGAAGTGCTTGGTTTAAATGATTTTAAAAGATGTACTTGAGGGGGTCTGCTGTGAAGAGTGGTCCCTTCCTTTATTTGTGATACTGGATGCTGTATTGTGTGCCCTGAAATGTATTTTTGTACTAATAGACAATTTATTATGGCACATCAGTACTATTTTCTTTTGATATGATAACACTGCTTCAACCCAAGACTAGTATATTCTCCCGTGTGGCTGACATTCTTTTATTTATTTTGATTTGTCTTCGGTTCAACTGTTTTTTTTCCTTTGCGACACATTTCTAAGTATACCACTGTATTAATAAATAAATTCATTTTTAAAGTAACTCCCCCCGTGGATTCGAGTGGTGTGTGTGTGTATGTTGTTCCAAACACAAACAGATGTTTAACATATCGACACACCCGCACTGTTTTTCTGCCAAACGGGTCCTGTGTGGGTTCAGAAGTTGGAGGTTGCATTAACACTATGGACTGCTTGACTTAGGCTTTTTGAGCACTCGGAGCTGTTTCCTGAACAAATGTGCACACAGTCAATGTGTCATTTCAGTGAGCTGAGCCATCAAGCTGATTACTCTGCACAAAACGACTATCAGTTCAAGATCCTCATGTTTTGTGTAAAATGTATTTCCTGCTGCTGTTTTTATCTGAGCTTTTCTAGTTCACCGACACTGAATCAGATATCCTTTCCTTTTTTTTTATTACAGTGTATCTGATACAGTTTTTCAACAAAAAAAGTTCAATAATCTCATTGTAAATTTAATTTATTCCTTCTCTCATTGACAAAAATCACGTCTTTTTCAGTAAAACTCAAACATCCAAGTGGACTAACAATTAACTACACTTTTAAGTGAAGGGGAGAAAGTTTCAGTTCAGGTTCAGTGTCCGACAACATTAAAAATGTATTTTTGTTTTTTTACTTTTTTCTTCTGAAACCAGAACATTTCCTTGATTTCAACATGTTTGTCACATGATCAAGCTTGTGACAAAGTCTGAGTGTTATTTCATCTCAAAGGTTGAGAAGGTCATGACCCCACTGGTCACAGAGACGCTCGTCTAGATAAGTGATTACAAGAAGTGGCGCAGTAGGTTGAGCAGACGCTCCATGTGTAGAGGCTAAAGTCCTCACTGCAGGCGGCCCGGTTCGAATCCTGCATCGGGCGGCCCTTTCCTGCATGTCATTCCCCCTCTCTCTGCCTCCCCATTTCCGGTCTCTGGTCACTGTACTATCCAATAAAGGCATGAAAAGCCAAAATATATAGTGATTACAAGAGCAAACTGGCAGCTTGCAGAGAAACCCACAGTCCCAGACTTTTCCTCTGTTGTTATGTGACAAAGCTTCAAGTAACAGTGTGAGTCATTAGCACACACACGATCTGATAGAGCTAAGACTGGCTGTGCAAAACATCAGTGCAAAGGTTCACTGATAATCACACAGTATGTGATACATAGGTTAATGATAATGTAAATCTGTGCAATTGTTGACCTGTACTACTTTTTTTTTCTCTCTTTTTTTTTTTTACTGTATCTTAGCTAAAGGAAAAATACATACTGGTTGATCATAAAGAGAGAGTCAGAGGAAAAGATGATCAGTTTAATTATTAAACAGTGGCAGTGAGACGTACCTGTGTGTCACATTATCAAGTACATTTACAAAACTGTAGAGATGAACAGTAGCTGTGTTAATTATAAAAACATGATCTCTTCAAACATGTTGTGCCATTTCATAGTCAGTCTGCCCCTGAGATTAGTTTACTAAATAAAAAATAAAAAGTCCATGAGTGAGCTGTTAAGACTTGGTCAGCTGCCTCAACAACAACTACAGCAAGTTTCTGTTGTGTTAGAGTTTGATTTCTCTAGTCTCTATAGCTCTGTGGATCTCGTCAGTCAGAGGAATGTAAGTCTTTTTCTCCGTGTCCAAGAAGTATAAAGGGTCTGTGATGAGAGCTGGGTTGAATCCCTCCTCCACCAACTTCACTTTCTTCATCTTGAATGTCCCCGTCATCTCCAGGCAGGGCTGTGAAAAAAACACAGCGTGGAAACGTTTCAGTCCGATAAAGTTAGACAAACAGCAACAACCAATACTAACATTATTACACAGCTTCGATATGAGCCAGGTCTCAGGTTGGGTTTCACAAACACAAAAGTACTGTAAATATTATTTTCTTCATTAACATTGAAGTATATTATCCAGCAAATGACTTACGATTAGATTGATTGGCTATAATGTAATCTATAATGTTGGTATACGAAAAAGAAAGGCATAAACTGACCCAGGAAATCGCCCACAATTTCTAATACTACAATATGGATTATATACTTAATTCCCACAATATTTAATTTACAAGAAAAAGTACTTTAATTGTTGATTGCAGAGATAATGCTGAGGATAGAGGAAAAATATCACTTCAGTGCAAGGAAAATACATCTTGTTACCTGAATCCTGATGAATCGAGGTCTTGCATAAGCTGGGAGGTAGTTGACGACCTGTTTGTAGGCGTCCAAACAGTCAAAATCTTCTCCCTCTTTCAAAGTGACAGCTGCCATACCGATCCTCCCTTCGTGACCTTATCAGAGTGTTGGGAGTCACATACCAAACATATTAAAATGCATAGTAAGCCTACTAATTATTTGTGTTAATTTATTTCTATAATACTTTGATATAGTGCTACAGGACCGTTTATGACAGTGTTGTTACCTTCAACTTTAACACCATAGACGTTTGCCTCCAAAATGGACTGAGCCATTGTGAGAATATCTGCAACCTCTGACGTGGCGACGTTTTCGCCTTTCCACCTGTGACAAGAGAGTTTTTCATTATACACACATGCAGAGACTTACACATAGATCAAACAAAAAACTTAACTTCCCTACTGCTTTTTAACTTAAGACCAACTGTAACATAGTTAATGTGTCTGCTAAGAAATAAGCTTACAATGTAGATTTAAAACCTTTCCAGAAAAAAAATAATGCTCCAATTGTATTGGTATCTTACACTGAAAACAATAACAAAATGAATTGCCACTTCTTAGTTTCACGCTGCAATAATGCATCACCCCTGAAAATTAAGACAGTCAACTCTGAGCATCTAAATCTGATCCAAACACAATAAATCACTGCTCATCTACATATTCCTCTGTTTTGTAAAACGTAAAGTAGGCTACTCTGTATTCAGGCAGTGTTGGAAAAATAAGTTTTAAACTGGTAAAACCCACATAAACAATTCATATTTGTGACATCATTTACACAGAAATATGTTGGACAAAAGTAAATGTTAAACCGATGGTGAGAGACTTTTGCTTCACGGCGTCAGCCTTTCAGAACAAAACAAGAAACCAGATAGATCCAAGCGAAAGTCACAACTTACCTGAAAGTGTCGCCAACCCGATCCTGAAAGTACACAAAGTTCTCGTGGTCCAACCGAAGCAAATCGCCCGTGTTGAAGTACAGGTCGCCTTTCTTCAACACATCACGGAGCCTCTTCTTCTCAGTCTGCTCCTTGTTACCAGCGTACCCAACAAACGGAGACCTCCGAGTGACCCTGCCCACCAGAAGTCCCGTCTCACCTGACAAAAAGATAAATGAAAAATGTCCATCACAGTTTCCGTAGACACATGGTCATCACATCCCTTGCTTAACAGAAGCCAAAGATGATAAATTACATTTACCAAATAAAAACAAAGCACATTTTACATCACAGGAGCTAGAGCCAGTTGGTGTTGCTTAATAAGGCCAATCAACATGTTGTCAGTTTTACTTCAGTAGATTCAAAATTCAAAAATGGGAGACAGAGGAGGAGATGCTGTTGGTCAGGAAAAACAACTAAATCCTTATAAGGACAGATAATCAGAAAAATCTATGTCAAATATCAAATATTTCAAATCAAATAGCCTTTATTGTCATTGCAACAGACAAGTGCAACGAAATTTGTGGTGCCACATCGATTCCAGGGCTAAAACAGACAAAAACAAGCTAAAAAGGACAACCTCAATAATCAGAAACAAACCTATGTTTCATCTAAATAAGATGTAAGGATTACTTTTTTGCTTTTTTTTAATAATGTTTTCTTGTAGTTGTCTTCTTCTATCCACTCCAGTGGATGCTATGCACTAAAGGGTGTAGGCCTACTTTGGCAATGACATCTATATTTCGAGCCAACCTTTTTTGTGTGTGTGTTTGTGAAAACAGAGAGAAACAGTTAAGAAACCACAGGTGTTGGTGAGGAACACTAACTCACCTTTGACTGCTTGGATGCACAGGCCCTCAGAGTTTCTGACAGGCTCTTCCTTCTCAGTGTCAAACTTTATGAAAGTGTAGGGGAAGAAAAGCTACAAAGAAGAAATAAAAGTAAACACTCTACAAGTTCAACTTTGCTGCTTTCACAAGACTCCACAGACATTGAGCTAAATACAAACGCTAGCATGTTCAAAAAAAGATGCAACAATATTGACGGATAGTGTAACGTTTACCATGTTCGCTCTTTTAGCTTTGTGTGTTAGCATGCTAGAGTTTGCTAATAAATACACAGCAATAAAGCTAAAGATGCTGATTGATTGGTAGTTTTTCATGTGTGTGGTCATTAATCTCGTAGGCTAATGGACAGGTTAAAACTCTTGATGGTGTTTGACAAAAAAAAGTGAGATCAGTTCATCCTGAGGGGAACATGTATCATTGTATCAAATGTTGATCAGTCCAGTTGTTGCTGGGGGCACTAGAGGAAAAATCTGAGGGTTTTGGGGGATTCAACCTCTTGGGGCCTTAAATGTCTGTAGAAAATGTGTCAATCCATCCTGTAATTTTTTTAAACACTTCAGCGTGGTGGACTGACAGACTGATCATCCCTGGAGTCACACCGCTGCCGTGACTAAGACCACCAGATGTTCCCCCACCTACCCTGTGGACAAAATTGACTCGGCCCACTGCACCGATCTTGGATGTGTAGTTTATGAAGCCGATGTTTCCCTCGGTGGCGGCGTAGAGCTCTCTGACCGCAATGTCACCGAAGCGATTCAGAAACTCAGTCCAAATGTCTGTCCGGACCCCGTTGCCAATGGCGATCTTCACCTTGTGGTTCTTCTCGTTGTCTTTCTGCAGACGGTGAGATCAGCTCTGATTAGTGACAGATGCACCCGAACATCAACTATTAGAAGAAGAAGACTACTAGAGTAATTAACCACAGTGTTTGTGTTGTGTCTGGATTCTTTTTACCTTGGGCGTGTTGCAGAGATAACGCATTGTTTCACCAATGTACTGCATCACTGTCACTTTATACTTCCTGCAGTCATCCCAGAACTGAGAGGCAGAGAACTTCCTCCTCAGCACAATGGTTATACCTGCAAATGGCAAGACATAGAAACACAGCTTACTGCCAACCAGTTACTGAAAAGTTATTTTGTTACATTTACTAGTTAATTCTGTCAAAAAGTAATTAAATGACCTCATAAAAGCAACTTTGGTGTTACTTTTCTTTCTTTGATTGTGTTTTCAATGCACACATAGGCTGTTATTTATTGCTCTTGTGGCACAGTCTGGGACCAAACAACTGTCAAAGTTCATCCAGCATTGTGACACCTGTGAAACCTGATAGGTGTATGTATTGGAGGCTTGCCAGGCCTTCAAGACAAGGTTTTAGCCACTAGCGCTGTAGAAGTGTGTTGTTTGGTTCAATTCAGTTGCAAGTCTTTGCAATTTGCAGCTCACCACTATAGCCTGTCCTTTGGTGGTAAAAAAAATAAATAATAATGTCCTTTTAAAATGCATTATTTAATTTGAGAAAGTGCTTAGTTACACTGCACCATACTTAAAGGGATAGTTCAACATTTTGGCAAATTGGCCCATTGCCATAATCCTTACAGTCATAGCAGTAGGTTCGTTACCTTGTAAGCTATTTTTAGAATGGTGGAGCAGAGCCGCGAGCTGCTCAGAGCTACGCCACGGAGGCTAATGGGATTTCTTGGTTTCCCTCATCAAACTCATCAAATATACAATCCAACAACTCCAAAACGCTCTCGTGGACAAGTTGTGACCTGCATATTCACCACGCTATGAGATAATAACGGAATAAAGTCGTTTTCGAGGCAAATGCAGAGACTGCTTGCCGAAAAACTGCCCCTGACAGGAAAGTGCATCAGTGGTTTTGCATGAATTTACCTCAAAAACAACTCCATCTCGTAACATTACGTTATTATCGCATAGCGTGGTGAATATGCAGGTCACAACTATGGTGCAAACATGACCGTCAGTACCAACACTGGGCGTGTATATGATTTTGTTCTGATGCTTGTTGGGGCTGAGAGGATCTTTACCTCTCTCAATGGCTCCGGTCATCCCGATGAGGAAGCCTGCGCTGTGATACAGAGGCAGATTGATGTAGAAGATGTCGTCTGCTGTGACCCCACACACCGTCTGGATGAAGGAGGCAGCCCACACCCGCTCATGGGTGACAACGGCTGCTTTGGGTAAACCTATCGAGGTCAAAGAGTAATAATTCACATCAGGTCAAACTAACCTCAACAGATACAGTTCATGTCAGGAGACAGGAACCTGAGGTTTCTACAACAAACAAAGATACTCATCAACCCACTAAACTCCTCTGCTGTTCACTCATTCACAGTGTAACAGGCAGGTTTTCTTTAAAGCCGCATTGATCAATCTTTACAGCAACAATGGATAACATTATCTCTTATCTCTCAGCTCATTGTTTTGATTTTACAGCTGACAGCATTTCTGCTATGGGTCAGTCTAATCACTCTCATGTGGAAATGTTTCTAGACACAACAGGCAGCTGTTTTCAGAAAGAAGAAACTCTATAAAAGATAAGTATTGCTGAATAAGTATCTATAAGATAACACATCCATTCCCATCTTAAGGTGACAGTGCGTTAATGTAAACATTAACATATTATCAGCTTGTTGTCACACCTCCAGTTGACCAGATCAGCTAATCAAACCAGGATAAACATTAACCTTGGTTTGTGCTGTGTGGCTCAGGGACATTTGTTGCATGTTTGCTCCTCGCTGCTTTTCCTGTCTGATAGTCAGACGACACAAATGCAAAAGAAGAAATCTATATATAGGCTCTGAAGAAGATCTATAGGGACCAAAATGTTAAGATTGATGTTCTGGTTCAATAAATACCTTAAATAAAAGAGTGTATTGAGTTTCTTTCAGACATATTGAATGTATTAATCTATTTCCTACAACAAAAGTCCTGATTAAAATATCTGAAAGTCTGATTTAATCATGTATATTCACAGAACTGAAATCTCCTAAAGGAAACCTGTGGCGGTGCTTGACTACTGTTAGTGCTTTAGTTTGGAGCAGTAGGTTTTCCGTGAGGTAGGGAGGAGACAGTAAACGTGGATGTCAATAATACAGGTTCCAAAAAAAGGAATAATTTCCATGGCTGTCAGTGTAGATTTTCACTTTTTGTTGTTGTTGTCAGTCAGAGAGGCTTCCTTGTGTACCTGTGGTGCCTGACGTGTAGATGTACAGAGCAGTGCTTCTGATACCCACGTTGGCCCTGAGGTCCTGGGACATAGGCTGATCTGAGGCCTGGGAAATCTTGTCAGACAGAGAAGTGATGCCCTCGATGCTGCAGCTGTCTGACATGAGGTACACACTGATACCCTGTTCTCTCAGCGCCGGTAAAACCTCCTCCACAGCGTCCTGCAGCTCTGCAAATAACAGAAGAAGAAAAAAAAACACTCAGCTCCATACATTGGGTCAGAGCACTGTGTTGCGCAATGCTGCACATGCAGCACATGCATGGCTTGCATCATGTTACCTCAGATCCCACTGGGAGAGGAACACATGGTGCAGGCCCCTCGGCTCAAATGCATTTCTCAATGGTGAAACTCTGCTGCTATAATGGGAATGTAGTGGAACTTACTCCAGTGTTTCCTCACAATAAACCTCATCTTCAGGACTGTAGAGCACATCAACTCAAAGCATGCGGGCAGCGGGACAAAAAGTAAATCACACTTTACTTTCTGAAATGCTTGCAGAGGAGACTGATAGGTGAAATGCTGCCACTGTATGACTACCAGACAGAACTGACCAAACTAGTTGGATTAATTGTGTCTATAAAAATCCTCATAACAAGATGTTATCAGTTATCATCAGTTCTCGGGTGAACATATTTGAGAAATTAGATACAACTTAAGTTCTCAGACTCAAGCACATGTTTTAAATGTAACCTCCAGTGCAAATAACACCAACCATCAACATCCACCGTGCAGTGATTTAAGTTTTTAATGAATAGTAATTGATCTGAAAATGTTAAATGCTCAAGTGATGGTTAGTTTGAATTATGTGTCAATAGTTTAATTTGCAGCAACTAAACCTGGATTATAAACAGCACGTAATGTAGCCCAGACTCTGGAGATGTATTTGCTCAGATATTCCAAATTATGGTCCCATATATGATGAAATGTGGACTGGACATGTTATGATCACAGCTTTGCAAGATGTCATATCAAAAACAACTCCAGGCGTGAACAAGTTTTTGGCAGGAATTGAAAAAAGATTCTCAACATTTTGCTGCATTTCTCAGTTTTGTGTTAAGTTGAACAACTGCCAATTTGTTTGGTAATATGCAATCCTGAAGCAGAATAGCAAATCTAGTTTTAGACCTTAAATAATCTCAGTTTAGATGCTGGTTTAATAAAGTGTGAACACCAACACAGCAACAGTGCAGATGGACTGGTTGGTTTCTGAATCTCAAATAGTGTTTTTCACAGTGGTGGTCCAGAAAAGAGGATCCTTCGGGTCATGGTTTATATAATTGCATGTCTAGGTAATCATTATCTGGTGTGTACAGCTCTGGCACAGATCAATGTATTATACTGACAACGTCACATTGTTTAAGTATAAAGTTGAGAGAGAAACTTCATTTCTTCACATTCCTATCATTAAAACAATGTCAAATGTAAAAATCTGGCTCATATGACAAACATGATGTTATTAGTGTGTTTTGTTTTAACTATCTCCTTTCCACACTTTGATGAAGTTGATAAGCCAAGACTGGTTAATCTTTAACTTAACTGTTTCTCCAAAGGGTGATGAGATATTTTGTGAGATATTTATAGCTTTTTGTGCCTTGAACAGTGATTTGAGTAAACTGTCTGAGGGGGGAGGAACTGCTTCAACTGCTCATACCACAGATTTTTCAGACATGTGAAAGGTGAAGAGGGGCCCCTAAAAGACTGCACTTTGTAAAGTGGTTACAGGCCTGAAACTTTTTGGAAGCACAACATGTTGTTATACAAGACTATCAAATGTTTATGAAAAAAAAAAATCCCTGTGAAATGAACTGAGGTACAAATAGTAAGTCAGCACAGGCTGGACAGGAGGTCAGACTTTGACCTCAGCAGCCTTGAGGAGATGATTGAGGGACAATGGTTGAGGGGCCACAGGGTCAGAGCTGTGGCCCTGACATCATCTGAGGGTCCTACCTGGGGAGGCGATGATCACTTTGGCCCCGCAGCAGGAGAAACAGTGCAGCAGAGACTTGGACCTGATGTTAAAGTTGAGCAGAGCTGCCGGACAGCCCAGCTTGGCCAAACCGAGCCAGGTCCATATGAAACTGGGCTCGTTGGGAAGAAACAGAGCGACTGCGTCCCCCTCCTTGAGCCGGGCTTCAGCCTGCAGGGCTCTGGCCACCTTGTTGCTCTGTCTGTCCACTTCGCCATAGGAATAGTCCCGACCTTCAAAGTGCACGAAGGTCTTGGTGGGATGCCTCTTCACCGCATCCAAGAAACAGTCCACGATGCTGTAGAATTTGATCTTCTTGTATCTGAGGAGCCTGACGCCGAGTTTGATGCTCCTGAGGATGTAGGCGCACTCCGCGCCTAAGTACGGGAAAAAGGTGTTGAGGAAAGACAGGGACAGGATGGCCAGGCCCGCGAGCACGGTGGTCATCCAGATGTACATCTTTCAGCGCGCGCTAAGCTGGACGCATCTGTCAGGGAGCGATGGATGAGGCGCAGGGCAGTGGCAGCAGCTCCTGAAAATTTGTGACAAAGTTCACCCAGTGTTTCCCCCGGGGCGGAGCTGGGCTCAAACCCGCGGCCCTCCCCGCCTCCGTTCAGGAATGTCTGGAGGTTGCCAGACCCGCTGTTTTCACGTCCACCACGGATTGATTTACACTCATTCACTTCATTCAAAAAAAAGTTATTCACTCTGTTTTTCACCTGTTCATTAAATGATTTCTTTATGCGGGATATTTAGTTTAGAGGAAAGAGATTTAATAAAGTGACAGCTCTGCATTTCAGACTCATTTACTGACACATATTACAGCTATTTCCTCCCTCCTTTTTGTTTTTTAATGGATCAAACGACCACTGTGAACAATGTTATGGCAGAAATGGTTCTGTATGTCTGTCCCTCTCCTTTTCCCTGCAGCTCCACTCAGGCTCTGATTGTTATGAGATCCAGCCGGCCTGCGAGTGAGGGGTAGCCTATAAAGCTCTGCTGCCAGACAGAGGCGATTAACATGGTGACTGCCTCTCAGTCTGGGTTGTGTTTGTTATGTTGTTTTAGTTCAGTGTTCTGTGTCTTGATTATATCACATTTATGTTGAATAAACCCTCTTGTTTTTTGTTTTTCTTTTGTGAGTATTTTGGTGGTCACTGGTTAATTGTTGTGCACCCCTCCAACAAATCAACAGGTGTAACAATATGCAGGCTGAAATCCACTCATGGATGTTTTTTTTTATTTATTTTTTTACAAGAGGCACAAAGCAACTTAAGAAACTGAAACTGGCAACCCTCATTGGAAATCCATAGAGCAAGTGGTGGGCGTGTACTCCTTAGACTGAGCTGCATTTGTCTGCTGATTTATGGGGAGGAGCATACATACACACACACACATGCACAGGCAACCCGAAATAACAAGGATCCCACACTGTTGTTTTTCACACTTGTGGCGAAGCTCAGCAACAGTTTATGTGAGACTGTCTGTGATGTTACTGATGTAAATGAACATTAACATAGTAAAAAAAAAGTCTCCTGTTTGAAGTTCAATAGGCTTTATGCACAGCTCCACTGCTTCCTGAACTTAAACCACCTCCTTTATTTCCTGTCTTACATTATTGGACTGATTAATCCATGTGTGTCTGGCTCTGACCTCAGTAGTCACAACAATGGTCAGACACAATAATGTAAGACAGGAAATAAAGGAGCTTGTTTAAGTTCAGGAAGTAGTGGAGCAGTGCATAAAGCCTATAGCATCACATTTTAAATGACCTGAGACCTAAATTGTTGGAAGCAGGGTTTGTTTTTCAATCGATGATTAATACACTATCAAAACTGCAGTTTGGCTGAAATAGCATGATGCGTGCTGTGTTTATAACTTTTCCTCTTGACACATTAAGTCACGTTACAGTGGTGAATTTCAAAAGCTGACACACAAAAATAAATGGGAGCTGTTGAAATGTTTCCCTCAATAGGGATGAGGTGACTACTGTTGCACACTGCTGACCAGGCTAAAGAAGTCAAGATGACACAGAAGCACTGTAGTGGAGGGTCAATAGCAAATATTGACAGGATATTTAAATCCAATGTGTTACAAAGCCGGTGTAATAAGTTAGAGCCTGTCCGTTTAAGACTCAGATACTTATACAAATAATAATAATTAACGATTCGCTACAGCAGTGGTTTCTGAGATGTATGGGAGTGAGAAATGGCCGTCCATCCATCATCATACAAAGAGCAGAGGACAACATTGTGTACAAGGCAGAGATTTCAGCTCCCAAACCCTAAAAAGCCTCAGTGGACCATAATACAATGTAATAAGAAACCATTGTTAGAACTTAAAGGTATGCATTTAATGAACAGTTTTCTTGGCTGGAAAAACTTGCTTTCTTGCTCTGATTGAAGTCTCATGTCTCAGTGCCACAGGATTAGACGTGTTCTCTGAATGAGAATTAATAGTGTGTTAAATCACTGCTTAAGTGGACTTCTGTGTCGTGTTACAGTCTGACAACACAGGTGGATTTTTCCTTTTAAAAGAGGCAGTTTAAATTTTAATCTCCCCTAAATTAACTCCATTGAATATGTCCAGAGTAAATGGGATGTAATCCCTCTCTTTTTCATCCAGGAAGTAGATTGGGTCCATTATTAGATTTGGGTTGAAGCCCTCCCCCACCAGCTTCACCTTCAGATGCTTGAACGTGCCCGTTACGTCCAAGGAGGTCTGTAAACAATAACAGTACAGTGAGTTAGTAGGCTCAAGTAAAATGAAACAATGCTCACAGAAGCACAGAGTGTTTGTAAGAAGATGACTGCAGTGAAGGTACCTGGATCCTCATAAAACGAGGTCGAGCGTAGGGCGGCAGGAAATTTTCAACATGTTTAAAAACATCCACAGAGTCAAATTTCAGTCCGTCTCTTAAAGTAACGGCAGCCATCCCAGCCCGGCCCTCCTGACCTGGAGAGAACAATCACAGCCAGAGGCACCGGGTCACTGGTGGAGCATTTTCATCACTGAGTACAAAGATACAGCACATTAATAAATGATGCATTCAGGGACATACTGGTGATCACTGTGCTAAAAGTGGCAGCTGACCAATTGTGACACAACTGGAGGTCATAATAACCCTGTAGATGTCACACTGGGGGCATGCCAGGTGTAAGGTGTGAACATTCATGTCAGAGCAGGGAGGGTTTAATAAAAGATGTGAGATGTATGTATGTATTGGATGTATCCAATGTTTTTGGAAAAGTAGCCTGTTACAAAGGAAAACATGAGGAGGGGACCATCAGTGTCAGTGTTGGTGTTCAGCCTGATTTCATCATTTCATCTCAGTGCATGTTCTTGCATCGTGCCTATGAATGGAGGTGGATTTCGTCACAAGTTGCAGCGTAGATTTCTTCACAGAAAATGTGTGACAAATGTCGGGTGTGTGCGGTTATCGTGCTGTGTTTTGAACTTAGCCCTGTGTGTGCTCGCTCTGTCGTCTCTGACTGACTGCAGCTTTACATAAGTCAGGTCTGAGCTGAAGGGATGGACCCTCTGCTCCACTATAAAGTCAAGGTGAACCTGCTGCTCCTCCCCAGTGTGGACTCACAGAGTCACAGTCAGTTTGTCCTTCTCTGCTTGTACAGGTGAATATATCTGTCAAAGTTTATGACCGGGACGTTGACTTCAAGTGACCAACACAGTGTAAATACAGCACCTCTGGGAAACCGAGTCAATGTCCATAAGGCCTGAGTTTATAGCAGGGGCTGTGGCTTTTTACCGACTATGGCTTGTTGCCTTTGTTCTGGGAAAATGTTGCAAACAGTGAACTTCTTGCTCAACTTAACACTTACTCCCTATAGTGGCTCCTATGAGTAAAGTTCAAGTGATCGACATGGCAGAAAATGAGGTCATAAGACATTCACTGACTTTAAAAGTTGACAAAGGCTGCAAAGCTCAAACTGATTGTGTAAATTCAGGCAGTAGAAGGCTGAACACTGTGAAATGAGACAGTTGTGAAAGTCGTTGTTCCATTGTTAAATTCAGGTCCTCAAATTAACAAGCTAGTAATACATTTTTATTCTAAAATAATTATGTAACATTAATAAATTATTTAACTGCAGTGTCAACATGGTGTTCAGTTTGGGCTTGTTTGCCTGCTCAGTGCCTCAGAGGGATCACAATAACATAATAATAATACAGTCAGGTTAATATAATGTGAGCTTTTGAACGTTGCTGGAGGCTTTTCTGTGGTGGCCCTGAGAGATGAACATACTGCACCCCGAGATAACACATGCAATGACACCAACACGCTACCAACTCAGAGAACAGCTTCATCAAATTGACTGCAAAATTCACCGTCTGCAGGGACAGAATAAAGTGACAGACCTGGCTTGGGGTTCATTGTTTCTTGGCTTTAGGAGTTATAACTACTACTAAGTGTTGAACTCTCAGGGCCACCGTACTTTTCATGTTTCTGATAGAAAGTATAAGTCAGGGTTAAAACAATAAATCATGTCTGATTGACAAAAAAGTAAAAGTAAGAAAAGAAAGTAATCTCATTATTCAATCATTCTTTCTTTAAGACATTTTCACACAAAAAACATTCCTTCATTCCTGGAATCTTTTGAAGGCAGCTCGCTGGCCTTCAAGATTTTTTTTTTTACTGTTTTTTTTATTACATTTTCCATCATTGTTCCAGATAAATTACCTGGCACTTGAACTCCATACACGGTGGCTTCTTTGATGCAGCCAGCCAATGTGATGACGTCGGCCACCTCAGTTGTAGCCACGTTTTCTCCTTTCCATCTGTTGACAATAAAAATACCTTTTGAACTCCTTATCTCCTTTCCATCTGTTATAAACAATAAAAATGCAGAAATAAAAATAAAATTGACAATAAAAAAACCTTTGAACACATAGACGCTTTAGCTGCTGTTGACTGAAACAAAAGTTGAACTCACCTGAACGTGTCTCCAACTCGATCCTGAAAGTAGATGAACTGATCCTCATCGATGCGCAGCAGGTCTCCAGTGTTGAAGAACACGTCTCCTTTCTTGAAGACATCATGCAGCTTCTTCTTCTCCGTCTGCTGCAGGTCTCTGGCGTAACCAGAGAACGGCATCTTCATGGATATTTCAGACACCAAGAGTCCAGGCTCACCTGAGGGGAGCCAGTGTAAGTCTCATTGGTGTGATTGTGTTACATTGTTTTCCAGTGTAAAAGAATCCAGTTCTTTTATGGAGTAACTGAAAAATAAATACAGAAGGAAACTTGACCTGTGTGTCTACAGCACTGGTACTAACACACCTTTATCAGCCTGGATGCATAAACCAGATGAATCCCTCACAGGCTCTCCTCTTTCTACGTTGTATTTGATCACAGCGTATGGAGAAATCATCTGCAAGACCATAAACACAACTATTAGTTACTGACTGACATCTTTTCTTTCATCACAGAGAATGAAACTTTTCTTTTACCCTGTTGAGGAAGATGTCTCGCCCAATAGCTCCGATCTTGCTGCTGTAATTCAGCAAAGCAAAATTTCCTTCTGTTGCTCCATAAAACTCTCTGATCTCAACGTTTCCAAACCTGTTAATGAACTCCCTCCACACATCTGCTCTGATCCCGTTGCCTATTGCAAGTCTGACTTTGTGGTTTCGATCATTGAGTTTCTGTTGGGAAAGAAAATGTAAGTAAATAAGAACAGTGATGTTTTCATTTTTTTAAAATTCTTATTATACATAATAATTTTATCTTATCTTATTTATTAATTGCCAAGACATACAGCACAGCCACATACCTTTGGTGTGTTGCAGAGGTAACGCATGAGTTCACCGATGTACTGTATGACAGTAACGTTATATTTTCTGCAGTCGTCCCAGAACTGAGAGGCTGAAAATTTACTCCTCAAAACCACAGTGATTCCTAGAGGACAGACGACCAAAGGGAATAAGGATGGAAATAATCAGTGTTTTTATCTTCATCACAAAAAAAAGAAAAAGATGATGAGTTGCATGAGTGGCAATAGATATTTTGTACCCTGATGCATCTATACCCAGGTTAAAAAACATACATGTAATGTAATGCACAGTTGCATTGGGTGACATCCACAACACCATAATCACCTTCCATATGTGTTCATTTGAGTTTAAACTGGATGTTATTTAACACTCTTATGTATCCTGGAAAGGCCTATATTTAGCATTTCATCTATTCCACTGAAGAAAATTGTGTATATCAGAAAATCACTGATATATATGTTTATATAATAATATATGGTACGTACCTCTGTCAATGGCTCCTGTGACACCGATGAAGCCGACGCTGTGATACAGTGGGAGGCTGACATAGATGACATCATCAGACTTCACTCCTGTCAGGTACTGGAGCCAAGACATGCCCCACAGCTTAGCATGAGTGATCACTGCTGCTTTAGGGAGACCTGGGGAAGAGAAGCCAGGAGGTGTATGTCTGTGTGTAGTGAAGGTGAGGCGTCCTGTTACTGCACATTAGCACCTGCAGCAGCTTACCAGTTGTCCCAGATGTGTATATGTAGGCTGTTGGGCTCCGCAAGGTTAAATGTGACCTTAAATCCTTGGACAGAGGCTCAGAGGAGGCCCGGCTCATTTTGTCCATGAAGCTCTCCACACCTGCAGTTTTGCATCCGTCGGCCAGGATGTAAACAGTGACCTGCTGCTCCAGCAGACTGGGCAGGACCTCCTCCACAGCTCCCTGTAACTCTGCAGATCAAACCCAATGAACATGTTCTCAGCAGCTGAAAGGCTTAAGAGGATTAAGAAACATGGCTAATAAAAAATGTCCTGATCCTGATCCTCAGCAGAATCTGATGCCTCAGCTTCCTGCAGCTGTGACTGAGTGTTGCTGCTGTTAATTTACTGAATCTGAAATAAATTATGATAAATAAAATGGAATAAGTACAATTAATTCAGTAAATCCCCATAGTTACTTTCTACCACTGCTGTGCTGTGTCTCTCGTGCTCTGGCCTGTCCCCTTCACCATGCTTCACACGCAACAACAAACAACTTTCAGCTTGTATTTTTGTTAAATTGTTGAAAACAAGTGACGTCTTCATATCTGATATGATGCTGAATGGTGATATTGGTGCAAAGGGAACTTAACGTAACATAACATGAAAGCAACCTTGATGTGCTGCACCATAAAAAAAATACAAGGTATGATGTTGGATTTCTTCATGTTGTTTTGAGCATAAAGAGAGACACCCAGTGGTGGAAGCTGTGAGGACATTATGTACTGTACTTCATATACACATTTTAATCTCAGAGTGATTCTGCATGTTTCTGTTTCGTGCTCTTTAAAGTTTAAGACTTAACATAAAGAAAAACAAATTTTCTTTCTTTCTTTCTTATTTATATCTATCCATCAGAAAGTATAAAGTGTGTTAGATCACAGTATAGACAGCACAGTATTACTGAGGCACTTGTAAGCAGCATGTATGTAACATCAATCTGAACCTGAGCAGTTATCTATGATACCTATTAAGGCAAAAAAAATATTCATGTGTGGGTTTTAGTAGCTGCGGGAACTGCAGTGTTACTTGACTTCATGCACAGGGAAGCATCGTGTAATGACGATAAGTTAGCAGGACTTCAAGAGTGACGTGACAGTGTTGTGAAGTGTGTCCCTCAGCTGGACAGAGGAGACAAGATAAGATCAGATAAGGCAGTCGCAGCGCTACAGCTCGAGTCGCTACTGCGCAGCGCCCCGGTGAGGCGTTGACCTGCAGCTCTCACCTGCAGCTGCCACCAGAGTGCTGGCCCCGCTGCAGTTGAAGCAGTGCAACAGAGACTTGGATCTGATGTTGGAGTTGAGAAAAGCAGCGGAGCATCCGATCTTCACCAGGCCCAGCCACAGCCACACGAACACGGGCTCGTTTCCGACCAACATCGCCACCGTGTCTCCTGGCTGGACGAGGCCGCTCTGCGCAAACACTCTGGCGGCTTTGTTGCTGAGGGCATCGGCGTCCTGGTAGCTGAAGGTTTCATCCTTAAAGTGAATGAACGGTTTGTCCGGATGCGTCCTCACCGCCTCCAGAAACCGCTCCAGCACCGTGTAGTTGGTCTGCATGTACTTCAAGATGCAGCGGCGGATCTTTAACTTGGCGAGGACGTACTGGACATCCTGGATAAAGTAAGGGAAGCGGAGTAAAAGGCCGAGCAGAGAAACGACGACTGCGAACAATATGAAAACCCACATGTTTATCTATCATGTGGAGGCAATGAAGTCAGATTTATTGGAGAGGAAAAAGTTTATGAGAAGGTGTTGAGGAGGAGGAGCGCCCCCAACACACCCACCCACTAGGGTTTAAAAGCTAACTTTACTGTAGATATACAATTACTGATTTACAGTTTGCGCAACACTGTGTTGACTTGTTCTGTCTGCTGCTCTGATTTTACGCACCGTTTGTGATGTCTAACTATTGCTGCTCTACTTGAAATGAAATTAAAAAAAACAACCCCAACGCACAAAACCATTAGACATTACTGGAACTACATTTCAGATCAAGCCTCACACAATGGGATTTGTTGAAAAAGCTCAGACAAATTAATATTATTTTGTAATAAAATTATAAGATTTATTATGATTAATGGCAATATAAATAATAATAAAAAAACATTTATATATACATACTATAGTATATATGTACTATGCACAGCATATCTCCTTAATGTGATAAAAAAAAAAGATAAAACAGTAAAAAAAAAAAAAATACATGACATAAAAACACACAGGTCAGAGAGCAGAGCAGTAACATAAGCTTTGAATGAACCTGCACCTTACCTAATACTCCTGTTTGCTGGTATCTCATAAGTTCAAAGTGATTGTGTTGTCTGAGTTGCGACTTTTAGACTTGAAGACATTTCCTCCAAAGTACAAAAGAAACACATGGACATTCATCGTCATCAGCTTTCATGAGCTGACACTGTGATATTCATGCTTTAAGTCACTAAAGACTCATCATTTACATTTTCCTTCACTGTGAGTCAGCAAATACTCCAGACAGAAAGCTAAATATTGGGACAGGAGATTTTGTTTTGGCTCACTGCTCCTGTTTAAGAAGTGAATGACAGCGTGGTGTTCAGACAGAAGCAGGTTCACTCAATGCTGGTGATAAGTCAGTGCACTGTTGCTAAAATAAGTAAATCCTTGTTTAATCATTTCAAACCAGATCATAGTGCCGTCACGTCACAGTGAGGAGAACAACGACCTTCTGCTACATTTATAAAAATCAGGCTGTGACAGGGACGAAAAGAGATGAGCAAATATTTACATCTGCTGTTTGGAGTGAGAGGTGAAACACAGGTTAGTTTTACTATGGAGCTTTAAAGAAAGAGTTTTTTTGGGAAATGCTCTTATTTCATTTCTTGTCAACACTTAAATGACAATATCAGTGACATTATGAGGTGGTAGCTAGCTGGGGTTTAGCATAGTCAATGAAATCATGAGGAAACTGATGCTGTGGCTCAGTTCAACTAACCAGCTGCTCACTGCAGCTTCACATTCCTCTTTGAAACACAAGTGGTTTTAACTTTTTCATCTGACTCAGCAGGAAAGTGAATAAATGTATTCCCTACTATTATAAACTATTTAACTATTCAACACAACACAAGGACAAAACACAGTTCAAGCTACTGCCAAGGCAACGGTTTGACATCATGTAAACTTCACACACTGTATTAAAGGCACCATTTGGTAACGTAACTCAAATAGTCACGTCAGTTCCTCTCACCGTCTTACTTCAGCTCTCACCCGTCCCTCACGCTGTCATTTCTGCTGGTAGAAGGGACTGTCGAAGCCGCTGTCCTGTTGGCGCTGTCTCAGCTCAGAGAACAGAGGCCTGGAACAAACTCCCTGCTGCTTCTCGGCCTCGGAGCCAGGAGTGGGCTCTCTGTGTGCGCTCATCTTCACGCCGGGAAAAGTCAAGATCTGGGTTTGCGGTGTCCTCTGGGCGATTTCGTTATAAATGGTCAGGTCAGAGGAATCCGGGGTGAGGCCGCCGAACTCTCTGATGTCGCTGGCCGATGCAGCCGAGACAGAAAACGGCTTCACTGGTTCTACCTTCCTGCCCGAGTAGGAGAGTCTGGGGACTTGGAAGTTGGTCTCCGAGTCACTGCTGCTCATGCTCCAGTCAGTACGCCTCTCTTCTCTGACAGGGGTCTCCTGGACGAGGGACGGTTTGCTCTGTCGCTCCGAGTCTGGATGGTTGCCTGCGGAGCTGGCGTCTCCTCCCTGCAGGTAAACCTCCCTGCTCTTACTCATCACAGATGCACTGACAAAATCCACCTGATGAGAAGACGCCGTCTGTTGAGAAGGTTTGTAGGAGTGGAGATGTTTCTGAGCGGCAGTTTGGGGTTTCATGGCTGCAGCCACTGACGTGTCCTCCTTCGCAGATGCAGACACGTCCTGGTGTCTCGGAGGTTTGGTCCTGGCTGCAGAGGTCAGTTTCTGCTCAGAGGCATCACAAGTCTTTTCCCTGTTGGCTCTCTCCTCCGCCCCGACGTCAGGAAACTCAGGCAGTGTGCACAGGTTCTTAGTGAAACCTGTGGTTCTACCTGCTGAGGAGTGGATACAGCTGTTAAACAACTGTCAATACAAAACACTGATGTTTTGAGAACAAAATCATGTAGTAATGCAGCGCTGTATTTAAGGACTCACTTGGTAAACTGTGGTTCTTTCCAGATTTACTTCTGATGGGCGTCTCTAGCACTTTAGCCATGGCCGCCAGCTTGCTTGCAGCACTTATTATTTTCTTTTCAGCTCTGTGTAGAAGATGGGAAGATACGATATAGTTAGCCCGCGGAACTGATGATGAAGTGAGCAAACGTGTTTAAGACAGTTACGGCCTCTTGCCCTGTGGTCTTTCCTCCGTCCTCCAGCAACTCCTGCAGACAGGTCAGATAATAATGCCGCATCTTCCTGGCAGTGTCCCGCCTCTCCCTCTGCACCTCCACACGAATCATGTCTGCTGCTCGCTCCCGACTCTCCTGGAGGTAACGCAGCATGTCCTCTGTCGGAAACAAAACACAGTCAGTCTCTTACAAGATATTCTGAGGGGACACAAACCTCCTCCTCCTCCTCCTCATCATCATCATCATCATCATGTCTAAAACTTTGAATTCAGGTATCTATAACACTAAATACATTTAAATCCGACCTCACATTTCTTTCTACTTTATATGAACTGTTTACTGTTTATACAGTATGTGCATAAATAAATAAAATAAAATCCACATAAATACTTCCGAACAATAAATAAGAAACCAACCTCTGATCTTTTCCACAGTGGACACATATTGCTGCTTCATCTCCTCGAGGCCTTGCTGAAGATTTTGCTGGTGATCAGGACTGCTCCTGTAAACAGAAACATTAAATCAGCTGGTCTTATGTGACAAACTTGTTAACACGACTAATATTATCTATGGATGTACTGCCACAGTGCTCTTCTTCAAACTTTTGTATCTATATCAAACAGATATACAGTATATCATGTATTGTTTTCTAATTAAACACAGCAGTGGTTACAATCATCTGCTGAGGTCAGGTTTCATGAATACAAAATGCCTGTAAAACTATATAATCGAACTAGAGCTAAAATGATGAGTTGATCAGTTAATTGACATAAGAATAACTGCCAGATATTTCTGTTTACAGCTCTAACTGATACTGGTAAAATATCAGAAAATAGTTATTTGCCTGAAGCACACAGTGATGTTAATAGGTTACTGCTTTTGTCCAACACTTTGACAACTTAAACATGCTCCCACATGAATGATTCTTCTGCAAATGAGAAAACCACATGTCTTTTTTCCCCCAATATTTCATGTAAATGGTCTTCAATAAACTAAAGCTAAGAAATGATAAAAACAGCACAAACCTTGAGGATTCTTCAGCGCTCCTCACTTCCTGCAGCTGCTGCAGATGTTCCTCCTTTACCTTTTGTAAGCTGCTTTCATGCTCATCTACAATAAACAGTGGTGTATCTCATCAACACAGGTGAGCAGATGGAGTTGAGGAAATCTATTTTAAATGTCATAAAAGTGCATTAAAGAAACATATTGTACCTCTGAGGTGCTCTATGGCAGTTTTGTGCTCTCGAACGCTGTGCTGGAGCTGACGGCAGGCTTTCTCCAAATGTCTCTGGAGCTCCTGATTCTTCTTCTGCAGCTTACTCAAAGTGTCGCCGCACTCCCTCCTGCAGTGAGTCTGCTCCTTCCTCTGGGACAAAGAGCCTGGAAACAGTGGAAAACATTAGAGTAAACTTGTTAATGAGCACTCTACTGTAGCCTAGGCTGATCAAATGCATTGCATACAAGTAGAAAGTTTCTACAATGCCGTTATCAGTGAAGAAACAATAGGAAATATGAGTGAATATGCTGTTATAAACACTGTGACATAACATACTTTGCATTTTGTTGATTTCCCTTTCATGTTGCTCTTGTGTTTCCTGCAGCACGCGGCTCAGTCTCTCCTCACTTATCTGAAAGGACAGAAGTGACACCATGAATTTCAAACACTGCACCACATCACAGACACAGTGGTAAAGACAAATTATAATTTAATACTGCAGCACTTAATCATGGCAGTGCTCGGTGTGTTGCAACACTCTCACCTTTGTCTTCTGCAGACTCGGTAAATGAATCATTGAACAGAACCAGTTCTCGTACATCATCAACAGATAACACTACTTACTTCATCCTTGCACACACATAATCCAACAACAACAACAACTCACTTTCTTCCATTCCGTCTTGGCCTGGGAGATTGCCCTGCTGACGATGTCTTTGCAGGATGTGTGGATGATATGTGTCACTGTTGTCTCTGATGCGGCCCCGCTGGTCCTCCTGCTGTTTCCAGCGCCCTGCTGATCTTTTTGGGGGTCTCTGAGAAGTTGTGCCTGGACCTCGGCCAGTCCAGTCTGAAGCTCTGCCAGTAGTTCATCCCTGATCTGCTGTCTCTGGGTCAGCTCTCTCTCTGCGTGCTGCCGTCTCCGCTCCTCCTCTCTGGCCCTCAGAGCCTCCTGAAGCTTGGCCTCCATCTGCAGGAGCAGCTCCTTCCTCTGGAGGTCGGCGTCCTCTTTGGCCTGCTGCAAAGCCTGCTCCAGCTTGGTCTGGTGCACCCGCTCGCTGCGAACCTGAACCGCTGACAACTCCTGCTGTTTGTCTCTGTTCCACACCGCTCTGGCTCCGGCCAGCTCGGCCTTCAGCAGGGCAGCTTGCTCTCTTCCCACTTGCTCCAGCTGGCTCTGGAGAGTTGCTACCTCCTCTTGGAGCTCCTCCACCCTCTGTGCTTCAGAGCTCTGCTCCTCCAGATGGTTCCTGTGTTTCTTATGCCACTGCTCCTCCGCCTTCCTCAGGGCCTGGGACACCTGAGACATTTAAAAAGAGATGATTACAACATTATCACAGCAAATACAACTTAACACGAAGATGAAAAAACTAAAAAAATCATCATACCTGTTGTTCTGTGTATTTTTTTTGTACTTCTCTCCATTTCTCCCTCTCTGCTTGAAGAGCTGTTTGGTACTCTGGTAATGAAGTTAAATCCTCAGTCCAGCGATGGTAGGCCCTGGTGACTGCACCTTCAACCTGTATATGTGGTAAGAGAACAAAAAGATATAATATGACCAGAGAGCCATATAAAGTATTAACCATTTCTGTGAAAATAAATTTGACATAATTCCTGTATAAAATTTGAGTCATCAGTTTGTTGTGGGTCCAAGAGGACATTTGAGCCAAATCTGAAAAGTTCCCTCCCTGAGCTATTGTGTTCATGAGAATGGGATGGCTGACCCCAAAACATAATGTCTGGCTGTGGCTGACATGGAGTCATGAAAAGTACGGTAATCATTTTATTGTTGTGTGAATAAATATCAGTAGAAAATAGCGTTACCAAATCTAAATGTATTGGTATTGGAGATTTATAGCACATGTGCAAAAAAGACACTGGCTAATGGTTCATGTATTACAAAGACAATCCAGTGACCTGCTTGGCCATGTCCTCCAGGTGTTTCTCTTGAAGCTCTCTCTGGGCTTGTTTCCTGGCCTCCTCCACAGCTTTGCGTTTGGCTTTGTCAGCTTCCGCTTGCAGCTGCCGTTTCTGGGCAGCGAGCCTGGAGGCCAGCTCCTCAGCAGTAATTGTCACACTGCTGCCCTCAGTCTCATCTGTCTGACAGGTTAACTCAGCAGTCTCTCTGTGTCTCTCCCTCCTAGCCTCCTCCAGCCTCTGGGTCCAGGTCGTCTCCATCTTCACAGAAGCAGGAAAAACATTCAGGCCTGAAGTGAAACTTTCATTGGGGAGCTGAGGGAGCTGAACAGTGACTATGGGAAATCATACCTTTTGGAGTTGCTCCTTCCATGCAGCCTTTGCTGAAGACAACTGGGCGTTCACCTGCTGCTGGATCTCATCCTCCTTCTGTTTGGACCAGAGAGCTTTAAGCTGGTTAATTGAGGCCTGATGCTGAGCCTCAAGCTCAGACTTCAGCTTCTCCACCGCTGCAGCACTCTCCTCTCTTATTTTCTCCTGGAAATAACAACCGATCCATCATTAATCATTCTCTTTCCACAGGTAATTTATGTTAGATACAGGAACCACTGAGAAACTGATGAGTAACAGAGTGAATGATTTACACTACAGCTGCACCTACATGTACAAAATCAGTACCTTATTAGTATTAATCAACACAATAATAATGAATAATTATTTACCCTGCAACAGGGTATTTTTAAATGTTGTTTCAATGTTTGATAAATCAGGGACTTGGCAGTTTCTTCATTCACGAACCTCATTTTCTCGGACCGAGGCACCCTCCTGCTCCCAGTTCTGTATTCGTTCTTCGAGCGTGTCCTTCTCTTTGCAGACAGATATGTAACATTCTTGCACAGCCAACATCTTATCGTTGACCTCAGACAGCTGGGCCCTGTGTAAGCAGCAGCAAACACTGTCAGCAAGTAGCAAAAAGGCGTACGCTCGACTAAAATTCGCAGTGGCAGGTGCTGAGGACTTACTCTAATGTTTGGATCTGCTGCTGATGCTGAGCAGTCAGCTGTTCAACCTGAGCGTCATGTTCCAGCATGAGCTCCGTTCTGACCCGGTTCACCACGTCGTCCCTGTACTGCTGATTAATCCGCTCCGATCTTCACGGAAACACAAAGATTGTTTATGTGAACTGATACCCACAACTTGAAGAAAACATAAATTGTAGTCATGTTGCCAGCCTCCTTACCTCTCAGCAGCTTCCTGCTTTTCTTGGTCCAGCTCCTTGATCATCTCCCTCATCTTACTGCACAGCTCTGAGTTGGCAGACCTCACCTTCTCCTCACTCTGTTTCAGCTCCTTATTCTTTTGTTCTAGCAGCTACAGACAGAATGAAAATCTCATGATTTAGTCAAAAAACAAAGAACGTAATTACTTAAACACTGAACTACAACCAACCTCCACTTGTTCCTGCAAGTGTCGCTTGTCTTCTTGTAGCTTCACCAATTCCTTTGGAGACTCTCCAGTCAAGTCGAGATGTTTCATCTGGCTTTTCTCTCTGACCTGCAGACATATAACAGAGGCAGTCTATTCAAATTATTCTTGCACCATATCATTTATTCTAAGTTTTATTCCCCTCTTCATTTCTGTTAGTCCCAGATGCCATTATTTTCTGTTTGTCCCAATCTGACTGGATAGTGTAGGTGGAAAAAACTATATAATTACCTAGGTTTATATATCTTGAACTCTTTACCTACCAGAACAGCAGTGTTAAATGCCTTAGGCAGCTATTAAACATTAAATCTGATGTGTGGTCATAAGAGAAGGGGCGGGGGGTGGAAGGATTGGAGCCTCACCGAAGAGCTGAGCTTGGCTTCATCTAACTGAGTCTGCAGTTCGTTCATTTGGCTCCGACAGTGCTGGAGCTCCTCCTGCAGCTGACTGATCTTCTGCCGCTTGCCCTTCAGATTGCCCAGGCAGCGCTGCATCTCCACTCGCAGCAGTCGCAAAGCCTCGTCCTTAGGCAGCTTAGAGTCTGACAGATTAGCCAGGGCAGTGCTGTCAACACAGTAAGGAAAGTCAGACTTTAGTGGTTGTTGGTGGGGGGGCGGTTATCCTAAAGTTTTGTGGTATGTACTTCATGACACAAAGGAAAAAAGGACACAGATTGTGAAAAGAGAATCAGAGGCCCCGTTGTGATGACGACAGTGACTCTGCTCTACCGTCACGGCGTACCTGTGAAGTGTGCCGTTCTTTCTGTTTGTTTTCTTCAATCCCAAATCCATACAGGATTCAGACAGCTGGTTCTCCCAGTCGCTGCACAGGTCTAATGCGATGACACCGTGTTTCACAGCAGATTCATACAGAGTGATCTGCTCCTTCAGATCAGCCAGATCCTCCTTTATGGCCAAATATGAAATTCATTTTCATGAGGTTAGTTTTTTATAAGTTATGTTTTTCAGAGTGGGTCTATTTTGGGACAGAAAATATGAGAACAAACCTGTAAGCCTTTGTTCATGTTTTCACTCAGTGCCTTGGCTGATTGAGTCTGTTGTAGTTTAATTTGGATCTGACTCATCTCCTGCACTGAACCTGAAGTACAAAAGATGAGAAAATATAATTTTGACTTAAGCAAAGTAAAAATAAGTGTATAGATGCTGTTTGTTGATGTCCACAGGCAGACCCTTCACTCACTTGTCTGCAGTAGCTTGGCACATTGTTGCTGACTCTCCTCCAGGCGCTGAGTGAGGGCGTTGATGACTCTGGCTCTCTCCAGTTGCTCTTCTTCTCTCTGGCGCTCCAGCTGCTTCACCTGCTCTCGTAACCTCTGGCCGACCTCAGTCTGGAGGCAAACATACAGCAGCACTGTCAACACACACTCCGTCTGCAGGTGCAAATATCTTGACATTTATCTGAATTTTGATGTCTCGTTTCCATGTCTGATGGATATCCTCTTGACATATTGGTATAATTTTTTCGCTGCTGCAGCCTGGGACAGACCTGTTCACTCAGAGCCTGAGAAGTGGCGTCAAGCTTCTGCTCCAGGGCCAACAGCGCCAGCTCATGCTGCTCCCGTATGATAGTGAGGTCTCTGTCGTGCTGCTCTCGCGCTCTGGACAGGGTGTCAGAACGACAAAGCTCCAACATCTGCTGCTTCATGCTGTCAACCGCAGCCTCTGCCACCCTCTGCTTCTTCATGTTCTGTGAACAAGTTAAAGCTGCTGCATAAACATCTTTTATCAAGGGTTTGAATAGAGATTTTAATGATATCTGCACGTTTCAGTCAGCTCTGCAGGTCTGTTTCAGAATTCATTATTAGATTTCAGTCTTTAATGCTCTGTGAAGCTGACACCACCTTTGTTGTAGTTTAAGTTGTATCCAATTTGTCTCCTGCTCTGATCCTTATGACATTACAGTGATGACTTGATGTATTATAAAAGCTTGATTTAACAATTCAGAACCTACAAGGAAAAATAACTTACAAACTTACCTCATGGTCTCTCTCAGTAAGGACCTGGATTTGCTGCTCTAGAGCCTTCACCTTGTTTTGCATGTGAACCTCTCTGTCCTTGGCCTCCTCAACCAATCGACTTGACTCCTTTAGACTTACTGCCTGCCCGTCCTTTTCATCTGTTGATAACAAAACAATAACAATATTTTAACAGGCAGCACATCCTACAAAGAAACAAGGGCACAACAGGCCAGCACTGCACTGACTGTTTCTGTGTAGACTGTGCAAGCCCACTCAACAGCCACAAGGGGGCAGCTACATCCTCATTTATTTCCTTAAATACTTTACTACATCTTGACCTATTGATAAACTGACAAAGCCCTTGTCCAGGCGAGCTTATTAAAATGTATGTAAAAAAAGGAGTAATAAATCCTAACATGTCACAACATTAAAGTATTATCTTTTCATGACCTATGCTCTATGACAAAGTTAAAGGAAATGCCCGACCCTCATTTTGAGTGTAAACCGTGTGTGAAAAATACCTTTGACAATTGCAAACTGATGCTCCAAATATCTCATGTTCCGCCTTGAATCTTCCAGTTTTCGCTCCAACTCCTCAATTTGTCTTTGATGGGCTTGGTTTAAAATCTGCAGCTGGGCAAGCTGCTCTCGATCCGCAGTTTCTAAAACACAGCAGATTTCTTTTCAACAAATCAGTCATTTGTGTGAAGACATGTACAAGTTCAGCGTTTGAGGAGGTAATACAATATTCCTTTGTTCTCAAGTGAACTGGCACTATCAGTACTTTCAATATAGTACAGAGCTTCATGTCTCTACTTCTTGAAAAATAACATCTAAAAATAGGTTGGGTATTTCATCTATTAAGGCAATTTAACAATAATACCTTTATCATGAAGTCTAGCTGAATATTTTCTTCATGACATGAAATAAGAGTAACAACCTCTGACCATTTTTATCAAAGATTTTTTATGAAGTCATGAAAGAAAATAAACACTGAGCTCACATTCCCCCCCAGATTACTCTGCAGTTACTCAGGTTTGTTTTGGCTGCAGGCTGATGAGTCTCAGTGGTAAACTGAAACCTTTATGATATGAATAACACTGGTACATGATAGTTCATATGACTGCTACACAAATAAGTGTTATTTCTTTATTTGTCCACCTCTCCCAGTCTTTGAGTCAAAACAAGCCATTATGAGCTGCTGTCAATAGAAAAGAATAAATGCTGCACTAATAAGCTAAGTGTATTGCTCAATTACACTTGAATACTCCACATTCAGATCTTTCACATTTTCTCAGCCAGTTCAGGAAATGACCTAAGTATCAAATATAATAGTCATGTGCTTTTAATCCTGCAACTAAATCAAAAACATAAGACTCACGTTGTGTCGAGTCGAGGAATTCCCTTTGCAGATGGTCAAACTGACCGCGGTGGTGGACGGCCTGCGAGTTAAACATCTTTGGCTGATGGGCAGGATGATGAGGGTTGTAGCTGGCCTTGAACGGATTTACAACATTGTCCCCAACTCCAGGCTTTAAGTTCAGAGGAACAAAGACAGAGTATGTTTGAGGAAAATATCATTGTCTTCATTTTCACAGGATTAAACCAACTCAATATCACACAATTTAATGTACATCACTTGAAAACACCAAGTTGTTACCATAAACGTACTGTGTGAATTACTTGGTTGTGTTTGGTTGGTGTTTCATATGAAGGAAACAAAATTGATTGTTAAAAACACAATTATATTATAATTTAAATGATTTATTTGAATTATTAGAGGGCATACAGCTTTGCCAGACATTGTGTGTTAACTGAGAGAATAAAAGCATGTCCTTTAAACTTTGAGGAGACTTTAAAAGACAAGTGCAACAATCACTGCAATGAATCAAACATTTAGGAAATCTGTATTCTTTACACATCCACAACCCTCCTGTTATTTAAATGGCCAACTCACCTGATAATGGTTCCTGGTATGGCTTTGGTCGTCCCTGTATCCTCCTTCTCCATTATATTCAACGTGGTTATTATTGCCCTGAGGGTATGGTTTAGGCTCAAACTCTTCTGTGGAGAAATCGTTGGTCTCTGTAGATTTTTCTGTGCCCACGCTGGTGTATGGACAATCTCCCTGTGTGAACTGGTGATCCTCCGACTGCTGGCTCCAGGTGTGACTTTGAGGATTCCTCTGATGACCATTGATCTGTAGAGCACCATCCTCATAAGCGTAGTCACCATGAGGGCCTGGGTCATAGTCATCTTCATAGTTCTTCAGGGAGACATAGGCAGTAAGAGTGATTTATCTTTCTTCCGAAGTTCAGAAATGTGAAAACAAACTAACACGCTACCTGTTCATGAGAGACTGGCTTCGGGTGATTTGACCACTGCTGTCCAGTCCATGAGGACTGTGGGCTGAATAAAGAGAGCGAGAAAAACATAAATATTATAAATATTATAATTTATGCCTGGCATGGTTGCTTGTTTTGAATCACACCGCAAGCTCTCCAAATGTGAGAATATGAATGAGTCAGCAGCAGCAACACATCTCTTACCTGTTGCCAGTGTTTTTATTGCTGCAGGTGGAGTACTCAACCTCAGGAGAGGAGGAGTCTCTGCTGTCATCTAGCATGTCATCAGGCAGGTCTGTGAGCAGTTTGTGCAGCTGTGGAAAAACAGCACATGTGAATGAGTCACCCAGGTTGCTCCGCAACAGAGTTATAAAAACACTGATCTAGAAAAAAAAAATCTCAGAATAGCAAACATCTGACAGCCTGAGAAACAGACGTGATCTAAATGTTCTTATATGTAGGTTTCATTTATGTTCAGAAGCTGATAAAAACATAGTGCAGGTTTTAATCAGCACAATCCTTTTCTTACGTGTGTGTTTCAGTAAATAAGAACGTCCCATTCTTGAAACAAAACTAAATATGAACTGATTATTCAATTAGTTCACTGGCAGAAAACTATAACTAAGGATTTAAAATTTCATGTCATTGATTGAAGTCATGTATGAAGCAAAAATTCTATTGCCGCTAAACGTTTCTTAATTGTAAGGATATGACCCATTTTAGATTAATCATTAATGATGGTAATCGTTAGTTATAGCCCTAAGTGAAATACAGCTCTTCTTCCTGTGGAAAACAATGTCTTACTGACTCAATGTAAAAACACATCAGCTCTTTCTGACCCAAACACAAAAAGGAGAGTCTCTTTCTGACTCAAACACAAAAAGGAGAGTCCTCTGTGTCAGTAACAGGCTGAGCAGCATGGTCAGATGGAACAAGCACATCCAACTGAACTTACTTCCCACAACGACTGGTGAATAGTCCTTAAATCCTCCACTGTGTCCACAACTGAGGGACCCATATTATCCCACTTATTTATCCAAGACTGAAGAGGCACTTCTGCGTCAGCTGCGAAGCCACATGATAACCTCATAGCCTAATCCTACTGCACTGAAGACCTTTCTCGTGAAACATCCGAAACGTGCCTGGCATGCTGTCGGCTCACAGCAGCTTCACCGTGTTTTGCTCCCAAAGAACTCCATTGTTTGGACCAAACATATAGCAAGATTAACTGGAGCAGAAACATTCCCACTACTGGTGGAAAACATGTTCCACTTGGCGAGCGTGAGCATAATAAATAGGCTATAACAAAGACAAAAAATAATTTAAGCATCAATGGTCAAAGTCCCAGTCTTCTGAATTTCTCCATGTTTGCTCTGCTCAAGTGGGGGCAAACACAGAAACAAGGTAACCCATATGTAGATTGCAGAGCGAGAAAGTAGGGAAACTACAGGGCAGAGCCAGTTTCAGTGTGACACACCTGGAAGGAGGCCTCTTTCTCCAGCCAATAATAGCCCAGATTCATGGCTCAACAGATAGTAGGCGTAAGTAATAACACATGTTTGCTGTGAAGCCGGCTGGGCTTGTGAATTTCCAACAGCAAACCTTAAATGCCTCCCCATTCAACAACAATACTGCCTCAGAAAGTAAGAACCTGAGGAATTTAAGTATCTCCATAGAGAAAATCAACATTTGGTGAGTAAACAAACATTAAACTATCACTATAGCAGTCAGTTATTCCAATAAGGCAGAGACAAATAATAACCTAAGAACTACATCTACTAGTTAACTTATAGCGCCACTATTTCATAATGCATCATCTATACTATCCTATCATGGACTGATATTTAATAATACGTGAAATCTGATCAAGCCACCAGGAGAGATTTAACAAAATCACAACGGCGCACAACCGTGATTGTGATGCAAATGTTATCACAACAACTCTACGCTACTACGTGTGATGTACCTCTTGCTCTCTTGCATAGTCCTCCTGGTCGTATTCGTCCTCCTCATGTTGGGTTTGAAGAGCAGCACTGTCAAAATCAATGGACATGGTGCACAGCCTGCTGGTGTGTAGGGTCAGCTGGGGAAAGACACACAGATACAAACTTAATGCGGGGAGATCACACAGCACCGGGAACTATGTGAAACTTCACTCTGCATGTTAAACGGGAAGATATTAGACCCCAATGATCATGGCAAGCATGAATTATTTCAGTCTGGAGTCAAGGAGAGCACATATCTAAGTTGACAATAAACACGCTGAAATAACCCTCGGACAATGTGATGGTGATTTAACTTAACCAGTCAAAACACACACGCGCCTCTTACCTGGAAAATGGAGCAGAGGTTTCCTTTGTTGAGTTGTCTATTCCTTTACTTGAGTGACTTTAAAGTGTATGAACGACCAGGCTCGTCAGTGTTTACATTACAAAGCACCGATGCTAGCTACCTAGCGTGAACTCGGCCATGCTAGCTCGTCTTAGCAACAGCGTAACAACGAAACCGTCGCAACACCGAACAGGTCATTCTTTAAAAACATGCGACGGAAACGTTTGAACAACAGTTCATTAGTTAGTAAGAGTTTGACAAGACTTTGCATGCGTCTAGCCGAGTGGTAAACTTTGTGTGGGGCAAAGCTAGCATTGATTAGCCGGGTGGCCGTCCTCTTTAGATAGGGTTAAGATAACAGGGGACTCGCCCACTTTGAAAACTCGCGCGCATTAGCAGCGCCAAACCACTGCAGGTCCTCGGGAATTATGGGTAGTGTAGTCATCTTCACTTCATTTGATGCATGCTCTGCTTATCCATAACATTAGGATTGACAAACCACTTGGTTTCAGGAGTTTTCTTTTTTTTTTTTTCTTCTTCTTCTTCTTCTTTTTTTTAAATTTCAGACAGCAAAATGGTAAAATAATATTTTAGAATTTTTTTAAAAGTTGGAATCTGAACTGTAATAGCACCACCTGTCATGCCCGAGGTGTGAGTGGCATTTGCAACCAAACTTGCTGCCAAACTGTTTTTCTGTAGTAGTTTTTTGCGATTTTCAATGAAGAGACGATAATAATGTGGAGTGCAATTTCTGTTCCTATTGGTTGAACGGTGTTGGACCCGCCTCCTGCCCTCCTGTCTCTTCCGTGTTTGGTTTTTACCCTATGTTTTTACCGCTGCAGCCTCAGCTGATTCTGAGTCAGCTCCTCTCTCATCCACAGGATCTGACCGACAATAAACTGAGCCGAGCTCCTGCTCTAAATCCGACCGCAGAGCAGCGAGTTTGCATCCGGGATCCTCTTGTGACAGTCAGCTGATGGTGGCCAGGATGTCCGAGCAGCTCTGAGCTCTGCTGTGTGACAACAAGAAATCTATTCAGAGTTGATTTAAACGGGTTTAAAATGGCCTCAAATCCGCCCAGGTTAAAGTTTGCGATTCCTGCAAATGAAAGGTGAGTTGTAATAATGTGCTGCTCACATATGGGGAGGCAGGGAGTAGTCTACTCTCTGTCTGAGGATTGATCACTTAAATGTTAATTTTGTCTTCCCAGGCTGCAAAACCTGAGAAATACTTTTGTAACAAAGTATGGAGAACCTCCTCTCTTCTATGCATGTGCACCTGGAAGAGTTAATCTGATAGGTAACTTCATTTTGTATTAAAGGTTTGAGCAGTAGACTGATGTAGCATTGTGGATTTCAGAGACTAATGAGGACTTTCTAATAAGGCATACTTTTTAAATGGTTAAAACAAATTGCTTTATTGTTAAGCAGTGATTGAAATTTTCAGTTTCAAAGTCTAAATAAGGCAAACTTTAGATTCCCAAAGTTTCGATGAGCCTTATGTTTACTCTTTATATTTGTAGATCTACATGTTAAAGGTGTATAGTAAATAGGTTGCAGACAGTGTTCAGACATGCATTTACTGCTCTCTAACATCTTGGGGGAAATTGTAATCAATTTTAGACATTGGATATTTATTATTACCAAATGTAGTGGTCAAATATCCATACCAGCAGTGCTAAACCCATGTCCACTGAAACATTTACTGTCATTCATCTCAAGTTTCCACATATCTTTTTCATATTTCTGATATTAAACAGGAGAGCACATCGATTACTGTGGCTACTCTGTGCTTCCAATGGCTATTGACCAGAGCATCATGGCAGCTGTGTCAGTGAACAATTCAGGGACAATCCAGCTGGCCAACACAAATCCTCAATACAAGTAAGAAGAATCATGATCCTGGCTGAACCTTCACATTGTCCTGTGTAAATAAATAGGGGCTGAAAATGCATGTGAGTGCATCATTAACTACTCTCTGAATGTTTTTTTCTCACTTTGCAGGGATTTCACAGTGTCATGTTCAGAAGACATTGCCATAGACAGAGACAATCCACAGTGGTATTATTATTTTCTCTGTGGAGTTAAAGGTATTCAGGTAAGACATGTAGTGTGCTTTTCTTATTAGTTATCCTGCTATGTAATACTGTATTAAAATGATAGGTTACCAAAATAATATTGGCTCTGTTCATGTATTGAACCTTCCTGCTGTGTTTTTTATTTGCAGGAGAAGTGTGGGATCAGTCCTCTATCAGGGATGTTGTGTGTTGTTGATGGGACCATTCCTCCGAGCTCTGGTCTGTCCAGTTCCAGTGCCTTAGTTTGTTGTGCCGGCCTTGTAACAATGGAGGCAAATCAGAAGTCCCTATCCAAGGTAAAATACTTTATCATTGAAGCAATGCTTTAGCAAAACACAATGTCAACATTGGACAAAACACAGTTGTTTTCCTTTTTCTTTTTTATGCCTTTGCACCAAAGACAGTGTCTGATCAGAACAGTACATGTGATATCTCAGAAACACCTTTTGTTTCAAATTTGATAGAAACTTTCACTTGGACTCAAAGATGAACTGATCAGATTTTGGTATTCAAAGGTCAAGCTTACTGCAACCTCAATATGATCTGCCTTCTGACTATAATTCAAGAATTCACAATTTAATTTTAATAAATTACTTTATTTTTGAAATTCAAATCTCATTCATTTAATTTGACAAATTGTGCCTGATGATTGTAAAGAACACACATAGCACACACACTGTAGATTACACTCTCTCATTATATCTTCAATGCATGTGGCATTTTTCAGTCTCTCCTGTCTTTGGTTATGTCTCTTTTGTGTGCAGAACATAACAGAAAAAGTACAATTTGTGGTGTAACTGTTTTATCTTTAGTCAGTGAATGCTGTGTAAAAGAAAATAACTAATGCTTACATTGATATTTGTCACGATTAAAGGTGGCTCTTGCTGAGATATGTGCCAAATGTGAGCGCTACATTGGGACAGAGGGAGGTGGTATGGACCAGTCCATCTCATTCCTGGCAGAGAGAGGAACCGTATGTAGCTTTGATAACAAGTGATATTTCCTACCACATTAGTAATAGCTTGAATTACAATGTTGTCACTGTAGTTTGTTGTTGATTAAAAATTCATGTGTAGGCATCAGTTCATCACTTGTTTTAATGGTTTTGAATTTCTATCTGTCAGGCAAAGCTGATAGAGTTCCAGCCTCTGCGGGCCACTGATGTGAAGCTACCGGACGGAGCCGTGTTTGTGATCTCCAACTGCTGCGTGGAGATGAACAAAGCTGCCTCTTCTCACTTCAATATCCGCGTGGTGGAGTGTCGAATTGCCACAAAGGTACAATGACTCTCTCCCCTGGGTCTCAGCCTGTTTTTCCAGAGATGATTCATGTCATTTTATTTGTTTATGAGGGGGAAAAAAAAATTCCAAAAGCTCAAAAGTTTATATGCGAGTAGAAAATATTCAAATTCTGATACAAAATATCCTGGCCGGTGTGAATCAGATGCTGGCCCAGGCGAAGGGTCTGGATGGGAACAGGATGATGAAGCTGGCCGAGGTTCAGAGGGCGCTGAAGGCCTCGCTGGGAGAGATGCTGGCTCTGGTGGACGAGGTGTTGCATCCTGAGCCGTACGGCCGAGAGGAGATCTGCAAGGTGCTGGGTATCACCCCCGAGCACTTTTCCACAGAGCTGCTGAGCGCCAACACTCAGCATGGTGAGCAACAGCACACTGTGACATCAGATCTCAGTCATGTTTAATGTTTAAACCATCAGTCAATTAGTAGGTCTTAAGATTTATCAGTGACAGTTTTTAGTATTGTTTAGTATTCTAAAATTGCTATTCATCTAGATAATTTCAGTGACAGGTAGTTGAAGCTTTCATTATGTTTTAATATGCACTAGCTTTTGTTTTAATATGTACTCACATGTATTGCATCTTGCTTTTATCCTGAAGCACATTGAGTTTATGCTCGCCATATGAAATGTGCTATATAAATAAATTGACATTGACACTGACATTATGTCACCAAAGAACTGGGTGGTTTTCTGTTTTGTTATATCTATGTTTTCCTACCCTTAATTGCATTGCAAAAAAACAACACAAATTTCCAACCATATTCATTTTTTTCTAGATCGTGAGATAATTATTGATATGTGTCTTTCTCTGTGAATAAATTAAAAAAAGATTGAAGAAATGTATGGTACATTTTTTACCAAACCCTGATATCAGTAGAACGTAATAATATTTTAAGGTTTACTTTGCATTTCAGTCATTTCCTCACTTTTGTAACCAAGCAGACAGTTTAACAGGATGTCTGCATACAGAATAATAAAAGATACATTTAAACTCTTTCAGTGACGCACTTTAAGCTGCACCAGCGAGCCAAGCACGTGTATGGAGAGGCTGCACGGGTGCTGCAGTTTCAAAGCGTGTGTGACTCTGGACCTGCTGAGTCCATACAGCTGCTGGGAGACCTGATGAACCAGAGCCATGCGAGCTGCAGAGACCTGTATGAGTGCAGCTGCACAGAACTGGACCAACTGGTGGACATCTGTCGGTGAGTACAGAAGAATATCTCCTGACTCACAGGCTGGCTATTACTAATTTACACCCACAACACAACAAAGATGCACAGAAACTGTTTTATAGATTCAACTAACAAAAATATCTGTTTTACAATAACCAACTTGAAGTATGTTGGAGTTATTTGTATGTGTCTCCATTTTCATTGCCCCCCCCCCTTTACTGTCCTGATATTTTGCTGATGGTGCAGTGAACAGTAAATGAAAACCTGCCAAGGCGTTTAACAGAAAGACGTCACACATTAATCAAACTGCAGTTTTGAAAATGCCACTACCAGTTACAGCAGCCTTGGCTCTAGTATCTAGTGATAATAAGCAAAGGTTAGCATGCATAAGCAAAAGCTTGGAAGTAAATAGTGTTTGGACCTCTCATCCTCATTATGCTTAATACTGATTGATCATATTGCTCCACATACAGTGAAATACTTTGCTTTCTCCATGTTATTCTCATCACATCACCACATTCTTTCTAAATGTATGATAACGTGATTGAAGGTACCGATGATGATAATGTATTGAAACACAGAGCTGGTTCTTGTTTCTCTTGGTTACAGGAAGTCGGGGGCTGTGGGCTCCCGGCTGACAGGAGCGGGCTGGGGCGGCTGTGCCGTCTCCATGGTTCCCAGTGAAAAGGTGGCGTCTTTCTTACAAGCTGTCAGAGAAGCCTACTACCTCCCTGATCCACGCAGAGCAGCCATGGAAAAACAGAGTCTGTTTGTAACAAAGCCGGGTGGAGGAGCTGCAGTTTTCCTCGAGGAGTGAAATGGATCACACTAACACAGAGCTGTTCAGATACAGATAAATATGATTCAGGTTCAAATATGTCAGAAATACACTGCTGCGGGGAACTCTTTGTTTTGCCTTTTCTTACACTTGAAGACACTTCAAATTACAAGATGACACACAATGTCAACCTAATTAGGTGTTTCATTTGCTGCTTTATGGATTTCTGGACTACAAGGGCCAAAAATTACTGTCTTAAAAAGGGAATACGCTTTGTGATAAAACATGTTCTTTTTAATCATGAATGAATTGTAATGATTTTGTACGCCTGCCTGCTCACTGTTCTAATAAACAAAACAAGATTGCAAATTAAGAAATCATACATTTAATTTATATAAAATCTATTCATCTTTTATTAACATTTCTGAGATCAACATGTCATTTGCAAGAGTAAAAATCATGGAAGATAGATACGATTTTTTTTCTTTACATGTGCATCACTGGAACAGGTTCACATTTCACGTTGTGTCAGGTTTGTGTGTGTGTGTGTCTGTGTGTTAGAGCCACTAGGAAATCAGAATAGTCCTAATTATAGGATCACACACTGGCCTTGAGCTCCTGCACAGGATCAATCTTCCTTTCATTAAGAGCAGTGATGGCAGAGGCTCGGTGGTCTAAGACACATGCTGCTCTCCTGTATTAAATGTGACCGCAGCATTCTGCATGTAAATCTGTTGAGGGACATTTTACACATCCTCCCTCACCCTGCGTTCCTCCTTCTGGTCAGATACCGACTGAAAATCTAATGAAGGAGGAAATATTTGTTGTTGGATGTTGGGTTTTCATGCTAAACTCATCTGCCATTTTTGTTTTGTTCTTTTGTTTTTCATTTTGGGAAGTGACACATTTTTGATGTGATGTGATTTGTAAAATTGAATTCGACAATGATCATTCAGATGTTGTACAACTGCACAATGTAAGAGGATTTTTAAGCCATGCAATCCAGTTTCACACATTTCTCAGCTCTTAGTTCCACTCAGAGAACCATCAACATCAAATAAAAAAAACAAAAAAAAAGACTATTTTTCAACAGAACCCTACAAGGCACAGCACAGCGAAAACAGACTCTTGCACATCCTTGTTCAAAAATGCTCCAAGTCGCATATTTGAGGTTCCAGTTTGTTTAACGGCATACTGGCAAATTCTGAAGTCAGTTAAAGGTAATGAGAGATTTCAGTAATTCATTTGTGCTTATCATCATATTCAGGAACTTAAGTATTTACATAAACACTATTTTAGCACTTTGGATGTAGGGTGAGATTAAAGCTTTAATGCATAGGCTTGACAGACTTAAGTCTATCGATGAGCAGAATTTCTTACTGATTGCAGCAGCTTGAACCTTTGCTTCTGTCGTGTCTGAATTATACCTTGAGGTTTGTGATTGCTTAAGGTTTCTCTCAAGGTGCCGAAATGTGCCAATCATTTATTACACAGACAAGAACATGCTATTTAAATAATATTAAATAAATGCACCAGTGATTGAAGACTTAATTGAACCAGTTAATGCAGGACGACAAATATTTCTTTAACTTTGGCAACACATGCATAATATTGTCCTAACATACCTGCTGTTGTCGAGCCAAAAGTTTGCAAATTGAATGTGTTTTGCATGATGCAGGTTAAAAGTAGTTTTTGATCTGTTGGCTTTTTTGGAAATAGTTCATCTACATGATCATGTTTTAATTGGCTTTTAACATTCAACAGTGTCCACATGAATCACACTAATAAAAAATGAGGTATGTCTTTGTAGTTGGATTTGGGTTTAAATTCACCCAAATGAAGGACACTCAAACGTTGTGCTTGGTCAGTATCTGCCACCGTTGGGGCTCAGTCTGTGTGCTGTTGCGATGGGGTCTGTGTTGGTCTGTTACTGTTTTGTGGACCGCCTGAACTTTCAGGGACGCAAGAGACTTCGTTCTTTCTCTTTAACATGGTTTCTATCCAGTTGGGGTTGTGCTGTGTTCTTTCCGGCGAGCGAGCAGAAGACACTATGCTGGTCCTCATGTTTTTGCCTGAGGTGATCAGCTCTCCATAGCCCTGTTGGTGGGAGAAGGCATAAGCAGAGCGACGGGAGCTCGTCCTGCGAACCCGCCTCAGGCTCCGCTCATGAGGCCCCTGTCTTTTTCTGGACTGTTGTAGGTGGCAAATCTGTTGAAATATAGAAGTGGTAGAAGTAGTTTAATTCTTTACTTAAGCAAAAGTACAGATGATAAAATGTAAAAAAAAAAAATAAATGTCCCTGGAGCTCTAGCCAACGAAAGTGTAAAAAATATAGCAGATTTCAGGTAAACACTGAAAAAAATACTGCCATGGCTGGGTCTGAATAGGCTGAACATGGGGCATGGACGAGGGTGGCGATTGCTTTGTTGTGACATCACAAAAGTTTTAAGGCTCACTTTCTGAATCTAGGCAACTTTCATCAATAAAATATAAAAAGGACATGGAAATCTTGTTCTAATCAATATGGGAAAAAAGAATAGCATTTATGTAAGTTAAATTTAGCGCACGAGTAGCACTCATTCTGCAGAAAAACGACTGCTGTGATGGATATATTATTACATATGACATCATTTGACTGTTAAAAATGATCCACACTAGCATTTTACTATTGCACCTGTTGAGGTGGAGCCAGTTTTTCTGATATGTGACTCAACTATTTAGTCTTTCTACAACTGCACTACAGCCATATAAGAAACATTAGTGAAATCCTTATTGCACCTTGTCTGTTAGAGTTGGGAAGAGGTCGACTCTCAGGAAGCTTACTACTAAGCCGGGTACAACACACACCACAGTGGTGAGCAGAATGACCAACCACACACTCTTCTCCTGGAGGCAGTTTCGGGCCGTGCCTGGGGAAGAAAAAAAAAACTAAATTTATTTGTTCCCAGTTCCCCTGCATCAACATTATTTCCATGTGTCATGTGTCACACTGAGATAAACGTACCTACGAATGGGAAATTACTTGGAAAGATGCCAAATATGCCATTGCTTTGCATTGCAAATAAAATGGCAAAGTACACAATCAGACTCCCCCATATGAAGAGGTGATTGACAGCTGTCCAGTAGTGTGTGTCAAGTCCAATCTAGAACCAGACATGAGCATAATTAACATTATTTATAGTGTGAATTATTCCTGTCTGTTCTCATTCTCTTCAGTCTCTTACCTGAACACTTACGACAATAACCAAGGATGTTGCAATGGTAACGGCAAAAGCTTGTTGGTCGGAGAAGTGGGAGCCGTCCTCTGTCACCATGACGGAGAAGGCTCCGTAGGGAATGAAGAAGAGCAGGAATGATGTGCCCATCCCCTGCAGCGTGCACAGGAAAAACTGGCGCTTGTTGAAGAGGAGGTTTTGTTGTCCGGGTTTGTAGAGGCTCGGGTAGCGAATGCTGTTCTGGTCATTGACATCCTTCAGAAAACAGAGACAGCATGAGCGTTATGCTTTTCAAATTTAGAGGGATTTTATATAAGAAGTGAGGTGCGGAGGTTAGTGCTTGGTGCAAATAGGAACTAATGATGATAAATGAACAATATACAATGTTGTATATTGATGTGGGTTAGGGTTGGTTAGGTTTGGGGTTCAAGTCACACATAGGTTGAATTTAGTGCAGTATCAGCTGGGGGGTTGGATAACAAGGTGCCTTTGGGGGGTTTCTTAATCATGGCAAAGTAAAAGTGGTGTACAGTAATAAAATATTCACCTGTATGACTTGAGAGTATCTTGAAAAGAAAAACAAACAGAAAAATATAAGATGGCTCAGGAGCTTGAAAAAGTAAATGGACTTTAGTCCAATTTAGAAATGAAGAGTTTCTTTAAAAAGGATTTGGGTTATTTGATATTGAGAACATTAAGTATAAGTCACTTCTATATTATCATCACATATTTAACATTATTACCTGATCAAAAAGTCCCATTGCGAGTATTGGCAAGGATGTATAGACTATATTGAAGAGGGTGATGAACCACTGGTCGTAGACAGTCTGCGGGAAAGAGCACAGTAACACTCACTCAGCACAAAAAGGGACAGATGTTTAATGAGCAGAGAGGCTGCATGGTATAATGTCACAGTCTTCTTACCTGAGCTGAGAAACCACAGAAGAAACCGTACCAGAAGTGGACCAGCGTGAAGGCAAAGTTCTTGTAGAAGAAGTAACACAGGAAATTGCACATGCGGAAGTAGGACCAGCGCCCGTGTACCAGCAAGAGCCGCTGCAGGTACCAAAACTGAGCGAAGGAGTAATCTGAAGCCAGAACAGCCTGCGTCCCCTCCTGACCACTGATGCCAACACCGATGTGAGCGGCTGAAGGAGAAATACAGTGTGGGTCACTTGGAAACTTGGATAGTTAATACACTGAATCATATAATATCTACCATGTTAAAAAGGAACATGATCACCTTTTATTTTTAAGTTAAACAGGTCTTTACTTTGTTTTCTGATGAGCCAAGAAACATACCAAACTGTTTCTATATGTGACCAAAACTTTGCAAAAAATTTTTTTTAAATAAATCTTATTACATTATGTCTTGATTCTGCTACTTGAGGCTGACAGAGCCTCTGTGAAAAAGCTGCTGACTACGACAGAAATAGCCTCGGAAGAAGAAAACTCATTCTACTGTGTGACACTTATTGAGCCCCAGTCAAGACTTTCATCATGGTTTTAGTGTCTTACTAAAGGACACAGCAGCAGAGCCTGACGACACAGAGCAGACTCAGCTCAAATCACTGCCGCATGAGGCCCCAGTTTGTGCCAGTGTACATTTGAGCCGGATAACTGAGACCTCCGTGGTTGTCTAACTAATTGTAAAATCAATATGTAGATATATACAGTATATTCTAAAGTAACCTCTGTGACCGACACAAGAGAGAAACAAACTGAGGCCGTGCTTCAGGATTCACAACGATCCTGTGACTTACTCTTGATCATGCTGACATCATTGGCTCCGTCTCCGATGGCCAGGGTCACGGCCCTCTTGTGCCTCTTCACCAGCTCCACCACTTGAGCTTTCTGCATGGGAGTGACCCGGCAGCAGATGACCGTCTTGCAAAGACAGGCCAAGTCCAGCAAGACGTGCTCCAGCTGTGGCTCCAGAGCATGAGCCTGCGGGGAGAACACACACACACACACATCACACCTACTCAACCCATCATTACCATCCTTTAGCATCAACCCCCTGCAGAGGCAACACCAAGCAGCAGCTCAGTGTAACATCCCCACCGAGCTGCTGCGCACCATGCACACAGCTCAAGGCGCAGCGAGGGAGCAGCTCCCCTGTGAGGAAATGGATGTTATTAAAAAGCTGTAATAGGGCTGAGGGCCCTCGGCAGCACAGCAGCTCTCTGTTCATTACAGAGTCGGCACAGTCAGCAGCAGCCACAGAGATGCAAGACTCAGCAACACAGCCACCGTTAAATAAAACCTGCAGGTGTTTCTAGCAAAATAAAAACCCCAAAGGATAATAGGGGACAGTTATCTTTTCATATGATGCAACATATCAGGGTGACTTACTAAACTGTGTCCATTGACGACTAGTGCATACTCTGCAATGATAGCTTCTTCAAACACAGAATCATCTGCAAGCATGTCTGTCTTCTCCACATCTCCTGCACCGCTAACTCGACTCAGGCCGAGGATGTGCTCCTTTGCGCTCCTGACAAGAGAGAAAAGCAAACCCACACACATCTTCAGTCCGTTGCAATTACATAAATCTCTCAGTTGATGGAATATTACTCAATAGGCACAGAGGTGTATTTATTTCAAATGACAAAATCTTCCACTAATGAGGCTGTAAACACAAACGATTTCCCCCGTGACCTAAATGAATCAGTCTGATGTGTGAGGAGAGGTGAAATTATAAATATATAATGTGTCACCTCAGTTGTTGCTGCACCTCCAGCTGCGTGTGGCCGGAGACAACAAACACCTCGTTCATGTCGTCTCGCAGCATGTTGCAGGAGTAGCCGATGTTCATGGCTGTCTCTGAAATGTCACACACACTTCACAGCTCCGCAGCGTTTCACAGAGAGGTTACCGCCCATAAAGCAGAAGCTTCTCTAGTAAATATGATCATTTAGGTGATTTACGTTACCCAGTTTGTCTCCTGTGAGGACCCAGATCTTGATGTCGGCCAGGTTTAGACAGGCGATCGTCTCTGGGACTCCTTCCTGTAGTTTGTCCTCTATCGCTGTGGCACCTAGTAGCTTCAACCAGAGCAGCAGTCAGTCTGCAAGGGGCCAAATGAGTTTGATGGCTTCAAGGATGTAAACAAAAGGATGTCAATTGTACCTTCAGGCCCTGCTCGATCTCCTCGTAAAGAGCAGCCAGCTGATCCTCGCGGTTTTCGAGCACAGTGCTGGCAAACAGAAGCTTCTTCATCCAAACTTCAAAATCATTTTCATCAATGTCTTTGTAGGCTAGAGCTAATGTCCGAAGCCCTTCTCCAGCAAATTCCTGCAGGGCAAAAAAAAAAAAATGTTTTCAGTAACACTATCTGCTGTTTTTATGAGACTACTAATACAGAGAGTGCTCAGTGCATTTATTTAAAAATGTGTTTACTGAGTTGTTATCTAATTAAGCACCACTTACACTGAGATGCTCTGAGGTAGTGCACATGAGGTCCTCGCTGGATTGATCCAGCCGCTCAAAGATAATAGTGTCGGCTCCTTTGGAGTAAAGTTTGATCTGACCTTGTGGATTTCTTACTGTTAGTCACAGGAACAGAACAAACACCATCATGCTTCTTATTAGCAGAAAAGACAACAAAGAAGGATGACAGACTGAAAACAGGCTCATCCACATAGAGACAGAAACGTCATGCTATTTGAAAATAAAGACTTGCTACTGATTGACACAAATATCATTATCAAGTTTTGGTGCCACTTAATGATGAGGCACGGTTTATAATGTCTTTATAAGCTCTAATCCTTTACACATCAGTTATATGACATTAATAATAACATCAGATTTTGGGTTGCCAAGTTGTGGAAAATCCTCCTCCAGGATGATTCTGACCCTCCAAGTAATCAAATAGAAATATAATATAATATAATGTAATGAACTATCAACAAAATTAAGTAACAGATAAAAGGTAATAAAACATCATAATAACATAAATGGATTTTGAATGAAATTGCTACCTAAAAATAATAAAACTCTCTTGCTTAAGGATCATTTTCCACAACCTATAAATCAAAATGATGTTCTTGTTAACTAATCTATAAAGCAGTGCGGCCCTTTGAGGTGCCCACAGCAAAAAAGGGAACCATTTATTTTCACTGAATTCCACCCAAAAGTCACTTTAGGAAAGCCTAATGTGAAAAAGTCTGAGAACCACTGCTATTAAGTATTGGTCAATTATTTATTAATAAGTGATCAACTATTTGTTACAACTTATACACACTTTATACATGGAGCCTCATCAGAAAGATGGACTATATAAGAAGTTTGTGGAGGACTAGAACAGCTATGGTTTTGATTCATGTCATTATTAACAGATTATTAATGTGCATGAGATAGTGAACTTCAGTGATGCTGTAGCGAGTGAAGACCTAACCAATGACACTCATTCTCTTGCGCACGTTGTTGAAGTCCAGAATGGCCAGCAGCTGGTAGGTGACAGCTCGTCCCATCTCATACACCGTGATGGTCTCGGGGGTTCGAGCCCGGAAGACAAACCCAAAGTTTCGTGCAGCGGTGACCAGTGCTCCCTCGTCAGGTGACTGGGCCTGGTACACCAGATGTCCTTCATGTTAACAGAAACATTAGGCGGAGAACACCTTTATGAACAGAGTTGTTGATTTTACTGATACACCTACTGGACTGTGTGTGTGTGTGTGTTCTACCTTCACTCTTCTCCTCTGGCATCACAGTGTGGCACAGAGCCAGCAGTCTGAAGAACTCCTGCACTGTGGGATCCTCCAGTTTAATGGCTTCAATCAGGCTGCTGTCGTAAAACTTAAACCTTCTGTCACAGAGCGGGTTGAAGGAGAAATCCACACAGGCTGTTTTCTGAAAGAACATTGACCATCAACATAGTCAGAAATTAGAAAATTAGGTGTAGTTATCTTATATAACAGCAGGAGGAGCTTACTGTTTCTGGTTGTTTACATACCTCTGTAATTTCCACCTTCTGGTCAAATTCATCATACACGTCACCTAAGAAAAAAAATATGGGCATTTTGAAGATCAGGGTAAGACATTTTCGAATAATAAATATTTTGCCCTGACATCAAATATATTATATTTAACCGTTGATACATAACTATAGTAAATCCAGTCTTTCTAACCAAAAGGCTGAAATTGTTTGCAGCTTGTAGGCTACAGTTTTTCATATGAGTCAGTCAGTACAGTCTTCAATGGTCTTTCAGAGAATGATGAAGGTGTCTTCCTATACAGCCACTTAAAAACATTTGATGGAATATGAAATTGCATGTTTATTGAATAAAATATTTTCTCCCTCCTTTTATTTATTTCTCTAAATCGCCATGTAACATCTGTGTGTAGGGCCTATTAGGTCTAAATCTGAAAGTCAGACAATTTAGTCAAAGACTGGTTTCCGAGAAGTTCCATACCGTACGTCTGTCCATTGATGGAGCACTTGCTGAACACCATGATGTTCTGTGTGAGGGTGCCCGTCTTGTCAGAGAAGATGAACTCCACCTGGCCCAGCTCCTCGTTCAGGGTGGTGGTGCGAGCTTCAGCTGAAGTGTCTGTCTGTCTGTAGTACATCTTACGGTCCCAGTTAATGAAGTAACTGTGTCCGAGCCGCAAAACCTCCACACTGAAGGAAATAATTCACAATAATATGACCCATGTTTCATCAAAGCGACAAAAACAACATTATTTTGCAAAATAATTGAAGGAAATTTTCGACCTCCGTATGCTCTTCTACCTTACCTGACATACAGGGAGATGGGCACGACTGTGTTGAGGATGATGATGTAGGACCAGAAGGTGAGGAAGCCAGAGAAACCAGCGCTGCTCTGAATCTGGTTCCAGGGCAAAAACACCTGGAAGTTTCTGCCAATCCGACTCTCCCAGATACTGTTTCCAATGGCCAAAATAATGCCCATACAAATGAGGAAGCCAAAAATCTGAAACAGAGTCACAGTGAAAGACGTGTCTAATACAGGAAACCCTCATATCAATTACAAACCATAGTGAATTTAAAGTGCAGATGTTTTCACTCATATTGTTTGATTGGACCTCTTCCTCTGGGTGCATACAGACTCTATTAGAGTATTACTCAGTCTGTATTACTAGACTGACATGCCCCTTACTAGTTTTGTTGGACCCATTAGGTAGGGACAATGTACTACTTATGTGTGTTGGTATAAATTACCTGAAGTAACAAATGAGCAGAGGTGTAACAGTGAGAAACACTTGTGTAGGTTGGCAAAGCTTTTTAAGGGTTAAAAAAAGATATGGGTGTAAGTTATCAGACAAAGGCAGTGCAAGGCTTACCCACAAAACCAAAGTGTTCATCAGCTTGTCAATACTTGTCCTTTTGAATTTTGTTCTCCCACAGTTCTGCATCAGTTTGGTTTGCAGCCCTGTTGGACACAGAGGAAACAAACGTCAGTGTTGAGAGGAAGCTAAAAAAAGAAATACACAGAAATACACAGAAATACACAGACAAGGCTAATGGATGTGGTGAATGAAAGCATCGACATAAAATATCATACCAGCAAATATGACCATCCCAAAGCACCACTCAGTGTTTCTGAGTACACAACCTCGCAGCAGCATTTTTTCATTGTCAAGGGAGTATTTATTGTTCCTCCAGAATAATGTTCCTGTAAATTTATCCAGCTTGTTGTTTGGTGGCTCACAAATTACTTCTCCTAAAAGACATTCACACGAGAACAGATGTTACCGCAAAGAAAGATATTCGTTGGTGATTCGTACAGCAAAAGTCACATGTACAGTAAGTCAACGCGTGATGTGTTGCACAAATGTGAAAATAAAGATTTAAAGCATCATCTCACCATCAAAGTCCATCAGTTTTGAAATGTCTCCCAAATCTGAGGTGACGGTCAAGGCCTGACGAACTTTCAGATTGGTCTCTCTGTGAGGACAAAAGGAAAAAGTGTGGTGATGTGTAGAAAATTTAAAATAAAGTTTTCATTGAGAAAAGTCACATTCATTAAAAGCCTCGGTAACACTTTATTTGAAGCCTATCTCTATAATGCATTATAACATACTTATAATGAGTTAATGCAGTTATAGCACTGTATAACTATAGTTATAAACACTAATAAATGATCATAAGGCTTTATAATAATGATCACAACACACTATAGAGCATTTTATCATGACTTATAAGGTCAGGTATTATAATACTTTATAATTGTTAGTAACTCGCTGACAATGCCCACGTCGATAATGCATTATAAATATAGTTATAATGTGTTATAATGGCTTATAAACGTGTATAACTATCATTATAAACACTCATAAATTATCATAAGTCTTTATAACAATAAGCATAACACATTATAGAGCATTATACAACAGTTAGTTCCGACCGGTCCCAACCGAGCAATTTGATTGGACAACGAGACGTTCCATAGTGCTGATATACAGTGATATCTGATTATCAGTGATTATCTGCGGCACTCGGCCTGCGGCCTCGTGCCTACGACCGAATCACAGCCGTGCTGATATACAGTACAACAGCACTCCCTCTTGTGTGATATTGCTTAATTATAACTCTATTATAACTCTATTATAATTATAATCATTATAAAATGCTCTATAATGTGTTATGCTTATTGTTATGAAGCCTTATGAGTGTTTATAATAGGCGATAGGCGTCAAATAAAGTGTTACCAAAGTCTCATTGTGATTGTGGTTTGGACATTTTTACATAACCAGTGCTACACTTACCCATCTAGCTCTGCGGTCTCGATGTAGCACAGTCCATAGGGTTCACTGCTACAGAGAAGAAGGATGTCTGCCTGTGTGTACAAAGGCAATACAGTAAATCAATTACAACACTCAATCTGCAAAAGATCACTCAGCAACATCTGTATCTCCCATAAGACAGCTTTAATTATAAACCTTCTCCATCTATTTCCTTGAAGATAAACCTCCTTTAATCAATGATACAACAACATTTAAAAAAAGAAAGAAAATTATCTCTTAATAAGCATGACACACAACACAACAACACAGCAAGGTGTACTCACAGCAACAAACTGGTTATTCTCTAGTTTGATGATATCCCCGACTCGAACGTTCATCCATTTCTCATTCTGTAAACTTGGAAAACACAAAAGCACAGCAGCTTAAAATCAAACCGGACCAACATGTGTGCCCCTACAAAGCATGAACAATCATACACAAAACATTAAAACACCTTCCTTTGATGAGAACCTGAGACTGGCGGTTGTTGACTTGCTGGTCGCTCTTATGTCGGAACTGAGATTTAAAAGAAAAAACAGGGACGTAGGTTCATAATTTTAAGGAGGAGCATGAGGAGCTGCACACAAAGAGCAGATGAAGAAAAACTAACGTAGTCATCTGTGGCATCCTTGACAGCTGTGATTACCAACACCAACACCAAAGGCACGATGGTTGTGAACCAGGACAGGGAGGATATTTCTGGAATTAACTATGTGCAAAGAAAAAAGTGCACATTAGTCCACACACTCATTCATTAAAACTACGCGAGACAGAAGAGTTTTGTTTGCCTCGGCTCTCACCTGCAGTATCAGCAGCACTACGAAGTACGCATTGGCCACCCTCTGGAGCTGCTCAAACAGGTTGATGGGCAGGAAGGTGAAGACGTTGTACTTTGAGGTTTTGATGTGATTGTCCTGAACAATGACACGTTTAGAAACAGCGCTGATGAGCCTGAATTTGCGGCTGACGCAAACCTGAGGCAATTGTGAGGTTTACTTACAGCATAACAGAACTTGTCATTGTAGTCTCGTGCATTGGCTTTCACACGGCGTTCCTTCTCTACACACAGAGAACACACTGTCACCGTCAACAAGCTGATGAAATTTTCACTTGAATAAAATAAACACTATACCACTACTAGATTTTCACATTTACACAGTAGGACAAAGCTAAATTCATTGTATATTCTCTTCAGCTACTCTTCTGACTTGTTATCATATACACCCCTTAAATATTATTTTAATATCACATATTTACAACTTATTTAGTTTAGTCAAACACATAATTAATCAAACACATCAAACATGGTCTGAAAGAAATTTACAGTGGCCCATTAAAGAAAACATTTAGATATTTCATTTTGTTTAGTTTTGCAGGATGAAATCCCACTAAACTATGTTACAATAGCTTAAAAGTGTTGTTTTAGGGTGGTGGTTATTTTGAAAGGTAAAATGCAGTGAGACTTTCCACTGGGGGAGCTTCATACATGTTTCTGTACCACTGTCATAGTCAGTCTTTAATCCTCTGAAGCAGAATGTCAGAAGCTTTGAAACAATGCAGATTTTAATTTCGACAAACAATGCTTTTATATGACCCTCCAGTATATTTTAATAAAATGTATTCTAGGCAAAGCCATTAAATGACGTCCGCACTTCTGCCACATGTCACCACTGAAGCTCAGTAATTAACAAATTAAGTGGAATCCCTATACATTTTTACAGTAACTAATCACTTATTGGAATTCAGTAACACGTCATTATCATCACACACCAACAATAACAACAATTCGCTCTCATTTGTTTTGGTCATTTTGTTTCCATGGATGTTAAAAGCTGTCTCTCTTGTTTACTAAAATAGCATCTGGCGTGCCTCTATTATCATACAACATTGTTATGAGGTCGAATGAACACACCACAACATCTGAGTACGCTTGACTAAGTAAGTAAAGCTTCAAATAACGACTCCTTTTCAAGGCTTTGATAAAATAGCATGTCTGAGCCTGTGCTTTCTACCCAAGACCAGAAGACTTCCACGTTTGATCAATACAATAAATACCAGTCAGCTGCCACATGATGAGACTTATCAAAAACCTTTCCACACAGAGCAACGTCTGAGGAAGCACGGAGCTGGACCTGTTGTCTTCAAATGAGGTTAAATCACTGATGAATTATGCATAATACACACACAGGGAGATGCAACAGGATAGACCTTCTCACACAACAGACTGCTCTCATCCTGCTCTCAGTTACTATGGCAATTAATTATTAAGAAAAGCTTTTGTCAAGCGAAGGCACTGGTCTGCTTAAACATTTAATTAGTAGATGTCTAAATTCAACATTGTTTTCTACTCCAGCACAAAGTTATGTCAGATTTGTGAGAGATCTTCCTGGGAACTTCAGCAGACTCTTGAGTAAACCTGCAAGTCTAAACACCTTACAGTGAGATCATGCTGTGAAATTATTCCCAGCAGCTTCAGGAAATAATTCGCACCATATTCTTTCTGAGCCCAACCATCGATACAGTATTTAGATCAGCAGTTTCAATAGCGTGTGTGACCTCTTTCAACACAAATAACTGAGGAATTAAAACACAGCTGATTTCCATCCAAAAAAAGACCATGGAAATATTTTTGGTTTGGCCCTGTGAAGCACAAAGACAAAAACAGTCCTCACAGACACACACCCACATAGAGAGGGAGACAGTAGTGAGAGGCTGCTGTATCCAGTTTTATTGTCTCTCAAAACCAGTGCAGTGCACCAGGACAGGGTGGAGTGGGAGATACGAGGTCTGTTTCCTGAATTAAATTTGAACCTTCTGCACATTTTACCCTCCAAAATCCTATGTTGTTATTTACTTTTTTGCTTAAACAATGTTTTAAGTTACCCACTTGACTGGGAAAGGATTCTAATAAAAGACTTGAAATAAAGAATAAAGGAAAATGTGTCTTACCAACATAAGTATTTCTCCCCCAGATTGCCATCTTCTCCTGGGACCTCCCGAAGGTTTCCCTGTAACACACATGGAGAACAACACAACACTTCAACACACTACAGGGAAAAGTGTGGAGCTGAGCATTTAGCAGTGGGATGGTAGAGGAGTAAACGTGATGGAGGAATGAGTCAGAGTCTGGAATAAACGCTCATCTTGTAACATCTTAGGCAATACACGAAGCAAAGTGGTGTCTTGTTTCTTTTCTGCTCAGACAAGCAAACTGAGCAGATGGTAAATCCCCAGTGAACTGTCTCCTTAGCAAAAGGTCTCAGGTGAGCAATAAGATGGGAATACCACTAAAGGAGATAAGTGTAGTTAAATCTCGTTTTCACATAGGCTACACAAAAACAAACGAACAAAAAAAACAAAAAAACAGTTGATGTAGCTGTGTATGGGGAAAATTATGGTTCAGCAGTGTAACAACAGAATAGATAGTCTATTGTCTGAAGTCTTTTCCTACCTTGCTCAAGTTTGTCACAGACGCAGGCTTGTGTTGCCTCCATGTATCCTGTCATTCGGTGGCGACCATTTATTTAAAGCAGCGCAGAAAACACCGACCACCCGGCGTGGATGGACTCATGTAGGCTACAGGATCCACACAGTCCGTTGAGCTGCGGCGAGTGGGGACATGAAGAACTGACTGCAGACGGCGTGGGCTACGAAAAATACTGCAGGGAAGACAACGACGGCCGAGTCCACGATCAATCAGGCAGTCAATCAACCAATCAGTCTCAGTCAACCTGTTCAGGCACGAGCGGTGCTGATCAGAGATGAACCGATAATCGATCGTCACCGGCGGGGGCGACAACAACTGGAGCTTTCAGCTGTGTGTGTGTGTGTGTGTGTGTGTGTGTGTGTGTGTGTGTGTGTGTGTGTGTGTGTGTGTGTGTGTGTGTGTGGGCTGGCCCCTCAGCACAAGCACAATTTTTTTGTGTTTGTTCTTGTCAGAGCCTCAGTTAAAACCTGAGCTTTTATACTGAGAGTTTCGACAATATCCATTTTTTAAAAATTGTTTGTTTGTTTTACATCTTTTTCTTATTTAGCCTACATATTAACTCATCATTTTGCCTTTAAGTCGATTGTGTAACTACAGCTCCCCCACCTGGCCCCATGGCGGCCAGGACACACTGCAGTGATGCACTCATGCTCTAAAGTTGATCCCAGTAAACAGCCCTTAGTGAATTAACAGAGACGTTGATGCATTATTATAAACACATCATTCACTTTGATTCTACTCTGACTAGGTTGTCAGATAGTCATGTTTACGTATCACATTATCATCATTACTGTGGAATTATAGTTAAATGGGGGAAAGCAAAGCACAAAGCTTCACATATTACTGCCAAAAACATAATGGTTTACCAGACACAAACAATCATGTTACAGAACAGACACAGTGTTTAAGATCAAATGAAATAAAATTACATATTACTGACTAATATCAGTGAATAACCACAGGTACATATAAAGCCTCATGTCGTATTGAATGTCACTTTTGTTGTTGGTCCCTGAGTTGTTATAAAGAAAGTAGGCCTAACTAAAATAAGATATCGATCACTAGAACGGACTGAACACAGATCATAGGGGGGCAATTGTATTGATAGTTCATAAGATGTTCCACTCAAGAGAAGAAAGAAATAGGCCTAATAAAAATACTTTCTTCAGAGTCATGAACCAATAAATAGACACAGCTCTTGGGGTTATATTATCAGCTAATGTAGTCAGGGAGTGTGTGTCAAAACACTGTGCTTTAGTTGTACCAAATTATAGACACATTTTTGCTAACTTCTGGGGAAAATATTAATGAATTAACTTCACTTCATAAAACACAGTCGTAATTTCCCTCATGGAGCCTTGAATAATATAAAGAGGAGAGAGTTGCATTATAATCAGCACTTTTCATCCCTTAGTAAAATGGACGTGAAGAGCCATAGGCTTACTCTGATAATCTTTACACCTGGAAAAAAAACCCAGAGCATGAAGTGAACTACCATTGAGCTCCTTACTAACAATAGTTTTCAAATGGTTTTTTTGTTTGTTTGTTTTTTACAATTGTCCAGTTGGACCTCACCAATGCCACATAACAGTGTTGGTGGTTTAAGGAGAAACCTTTTTCCTGTTGGACATTACTCATTCACACTCTAGTCTACATTGTTTACAAAAGTGCTTCACTACTGACTTGACAGTGAGTGCAGGCTATTTCAGGCCGACTATGTGATAAAGTACGGGGCAGCAGACAGGCCAGAACCCAAACACACCCACTGAAGTTCAAAAGGCCACATCTAAACTTAATCCTGAGAGCAGTACAGTCAACTCTGAATGAAGAAGGCTGTTCATTGGTTGAATAATGGAGGGGGAGGGACAAGGGTTTAAGCGGATAGGTACACCAACTCAGGCCACAAGTTAACTCGTGGTTAATATTTCTCTCAGGCTGTGCTAGATCTGCCTTCCCTGCTAATAGAAACCAGGGTGGACTTGTTATTCTGGGTCGTCAAAGGCTTTTGTCTAAATACATAGGGTAAGTATTTAGGTCCATCTCCTTCCATGTTATAGTCTCAGATTGTATGTGAATGTCATGTTGTCAGTCATTCAAAATTCAAAATCTGAATAATGCCATTCTCTGTGATAAATTAGTTTAAATTAATCACATACATGATTTTTTTGTTGCAATAGCCTATTTAGATATTTCCAATTCAAATGAATTTTGACAGATTAGTTAATCAATTCATAATTAAGACAATAGATTTTAAAGTTCAATGTCAACTTTGGTGGCTGGAAAGAACCTGTTCAGCCTGGAGAGAAGACACTGTTTGTGACAGGCTAATAAAATGTGCAACCCATTGTAACTGTAGTAATGAAAGAAGAAACTTTTCAACGTTAACCACAGTTATTCTTGATGGTCTGAAGTGTATTTGCAAAATATGTTGATCATTATACATAACCTATTGAGTAGAGAATAAGTGTATTGCCCATTTTGACAGACCATATGTGTAGACAGAACAGGTTACTCTTTGACCAGCATGATTCATGTATAGATTAAATCAATCCCCATTAATCATCTGTCAATATTATCATTTACCGTGTACACTGCTGCATTCAGTTTAATTTTCAAGGCGAGTCCAGTGAACTTAGCTGGCTGCACAGTGAGTTAAAAACGGCAGCAGTGAACTTGATCTGACAGTAAGTATGTTTTTAATGACAAAGTCATACCAAGAATTTAAACTGCAGTTTGAGAAACACTGAAATGAACAGCAACCTATACTTTCACACTTAAATGATAAAATGATATGACACAACCGTGCAACGAACAGCGATGGAAAACAGGAAGGCTATAGGCACAAGAATATCTGTGTACTTTACGAATGAGTCAGATGCTGCTTTGTGAACATCACTGCCAAAGTAATTAATACTTAACACAAACATGGATATCATAAATGACAGAGTCCACATGTGCATGCTCCTGGACACAGGTGCATACTCACCTGTTAGGATAACATGAGGATAACTGAGAGTGACAGCGGTTTCAATGAAGCAGGTCAAAGGTTACATCAAGCATTCTTTTTTTTTCAAGGCATTCTTTTTCTGTGACTAATTGTTTATTAAAATTAATCAATTAATTAATCCAAAACTTCTTTTTTGTAATTCAGCTTGTTCAAAAAAAGTTACAGAGCTGTTCACTGTTATGAGTTTGCTCCCACTAATATCCTGCGGTGTTTTGTCAGGCCATGTTATCTGGGATGGTCTCTTGTTACAGTAGCTGTGGCTGGCAATGAAACTCATGATCTAATTTTTCTCAATATAACGTGACAAATAACTGGACATTTAGGTGAATATAAAATCCTATGTCTAATCCATTTTAAATATATATATTATTAGAAAGTTTATTGCCCAGGCAGACACTGTATCTGATTTATTATTAATCAAAATGTCCATTTGTCCTTATTCAGACACAGAATGGCTGCACTGCGTCGTCTGAGACAGTGCTACCAACCCAGGGGCATGGCTATCTCTGATCTTCACACAAGCGGCTGTGCCTCTGCCAAACAGCATTACAAAATGCTGGTGCTTGGAGGAGGATGTGGGGGCATTTCAATGGGCGCCAGAATGAAAAGGATGATGGGAGCTGAGAACGTCGCTGTTGTGGAGCCCAGTGAGGCAAGGATCCACTAGTTTTTGAACATTATTTGCAATTCCTGCTTTTGCCATGTCATCATGTAGTATCATTATCACGACTGCTCTTATAGAAACTGCCTTTTCACATTTTCCTTTCATTTTTTCAGATGCACTACTATCAGCCAATATGGACTCTGGTTGGTGCTGGTGCAAAAACTGTAGCCTCATCAGGTCGCCCCACTGCAAGTGTAATGCCCTCAGGAGTCAAGTGGGTGAAATCTAAAGTTCAGGAAATAAACCCAGACAAAAACACTGTTCGCACAGATGATGGGACTGAAGTATGTTTGCTCTAGGAAACTATTATCGGACTTTGTGTTTATTGGGATAATCTTAGATAGTTCACTGATGAAGCTGAAACTGTTCATCTAGCCCTTTATTTCACATTACAGATCACCTATGAGTATTTGATTGTGGCTCTCGGATTACAACTCCATTACGAGAAGGTAAAGTAATGCTTTGCTCTGTTGGCTCTCCTGCTGTATACAAGGCAAGCACAGCTGCAATTATATCTAAAGAAACTAACACTCTTCTTAAACATAGATAAAAGGACTGCCCGAGGGGTTTGAACATCCAAATATTGGGTCCAACTACTCAGTCCAAACTGTGGAGAAAACATGGAAAGCACTGCAGAACTTCAAAGAGGGCAACGCTGTGTTCACTTTCCCTAATACTCCTGTGAAATGTGCTGGAGCTCCACAGAAGATCATGTACCTATCAGATGCCTTTTTGAGAAAGGTACCTCAGCTTTGGGGTGTGGCGATAATGTTGTACAATCTGAAACTTTTAGGATTTAATTAATCAATTTTTATGTTTACAACCAAGACAGGAAAGAGGGAGAAGGCCAATATAATATACAACACATCCCTACCTGTTATCTTTGGGGTCAAGAAATATGCTGACTCACTATGGGATATTGTGAAACAACGTGATCTAAACGTGAATCTGAGGCAAAATCTGATTGAAGTGAGGGCGGACAAGCAAGAAGCTGTTTTTGAAAATCTTGACAGACCAGGCGAAACCAATGTGATTGAGGTAACTCAATAGTCTATTCTACATAAATAATATGCAATTGTACTTTATTTGACTGTGGTTTTTGTCTGTTGTGCCTAAATTGTATGAACGACTTCATATCTCTACACATTTTTGTCTCCCTCTATAGCTAAATATATGACAGGAAAAGAAAAGAGACACCAGTTAATAACTCTTCACTGCTTTTCTCCATCAGTATGAAATGCTTCATGTCACACCACCAATGGGACCTAATTTGGTGATCAAAGGCAGTCCACTGGCCGACGATGCTGGCTGGTTGGATCTTGACAAAGACAATCTCCAGCACAAGAGGTATCCAAATGTGTTTGGGATTGGAGACTGTACCAATCTGCCCACAGTCCGAACTGCTGCTGCAGTTGGTAAGTGATCATTCTGTCATTAGTCTGACAGTGCATCAACACACTGCTGTTGCATCGTTGTACTCACAGTACAGGTGATATCATTCCCGGTCAGCATATTGCTTGTCACACCTCCCCTGGTGCCCTCTGGGTCAGCTGAAGGGTAGTCAGCTGGTGCCACCATTCACTGATGTTTGGCCCCCAAATGACTACATCTCCCAGTGGAGGTGCAGTGGTCACTTTGGGGAGGTCTCCCTCCACCCTCTGCAGCTGACCCTGTTGTGCTCCTCTGTAGCCACAGTAGCTCAATTTCCCAGCTTCCTTTGCCTGCTATTTGATGACCCTCTGTAGCATCAACCCAGATGTAGCAACTGCAGGCAGAAGTTGGATGTTTTTGATGTTTTGTCAAAGCCCCTATAACCAACTTCCACTGGGTGGATGGTTGCTGTCCAGCCACCCCCCCCTGCTTTCTGCTGCTAGCTCTGAGAACTTCCTCTTGAACGTGTTTGCGGCTGGTATCTCCTTCCTCCCAAGGGACACTGAGTTAAATCATGAAGACCTTCTTGATGGCTGTGGACTACATCACAATATCAGGTCTGGGAGTCAATTGTTTGATCTCCAACAGGAAGACTAGTGGTTTGCCCAGGTTGATCTGGATATCTCATGCCTTTTCAGGCATACGCAGAGAAGTTTTTCCTGCTGCTGGCCTCTTCCTCTGCTGCCCTTATCAGGAAGCTGAGCTGTGCTTGTAGAGTGTGCTAGGTGTCTGTACAGCAGAGGGGCTGGTCATGGTGGTTTCCCAATGTGTAGATGCTTCTCCCTGTCCCATGGGACACTGCCTGGACAGTTCCCCTGTTGCACCTGTGTGACCTCCTCCACAACTATGGTCTACCTCTGCTCCCTTGTGGCTTTAGAGTAGAACTGCAGCTGCCCGTGTTGTCCCCAGCCCCAAACTGACCAGCTTTCTTGCACTCTTCTCAGCTCGTCTTTGTGCTGCAACCTACTGATGGCTTGGTAAACCTGCATCTAAAGCTTCAATTCATTCCTGCCTTAAGAGTCCCGAGTTGGAAGAGCAGCGGAAAGGGCAATGCCAATTCCTAAAGTAGCGCTGTTGTCCATCTTTAGTGCCTGTTGATGACTTTCAGTGGCCACATTATGTGCTGGTAAAGTGTGAACTGATTGCACCACAGCTGGCTGCTGCTGATCCTCACCATGCCTCAGCTGCTTCAGTCTCCCCATTTCCATTTGTTACCTCTCTTCTGCAGTGAACACAACACTATATTCCTCACTCATTAAGGACCGAGAGGCTCCAAGACTTTGATGGCTTGTTCTTCATGCTTGCCCGTGCTGTCTAATTTATTTGGCTTTAGGAGCCTTGCTGTACATGGAGGGTCTGTATATATGATTCTAGCCACATCATCCACCTAACTTCTCTGGGCAAGGAGTCTGTCCCCAGTTGGTAACTTCGGACCTCGAGCTATGGAGTGGTTGATGATTTTATAGTCTTGTGTAAATCGGTTCTTGAGCAATACATCAAATTACAGAAGGAACAAATAGTTAAAAGCAGATAAAACTGTATTAAGTTTGCTTTTGTGAAGTTTTCATGATGGGGTGGCGCAAGATGGAAATCAGGATCACCATGAGATGCTCCATCTTGTTCATATTGTTTGTCACTGCTTTCAAGACTATCCTCTCTCCTCACAGCTAGCACCTTTGGGATGTGGTGAAATGGGATGTTTTTATGGATACACATGCAGCTGACAAATCAGCAGCAACTCATGTGGAATTAACTTTGTAGCCCAGGGGAGCAGCTAACACATCTGCAATTTTTATTTTCATTCTTTGTCACCTCCTTAAAAATGTATGCAAACATTTCAGAAAAGAACTTTAACTATTTTTTGTTTTGTTTTGTTTTTAGCTGCACAGACTGCTATCTTGAACAGAACCATCAGCAAAGTAATGAAAAATGAGAAGCCAGATAAAAAGGTTAGTTGTCACACACATCAATGATGATTCATATGTTTGACAATATTACAACTTCTCTGCTGCTTAGCTCTGTTGCAAAATGTACAAATACATTATCAGTGATTTCCTTGCTTTACAGTATGACGGCTACACTTCCTGTCCATTGGTTACAAGCTACAACACAGTAATTCTGGCAGAGTTTGACTACAATTTACAACCAGTGGAGACGTTCCCCATCAACCAAGCCAAAGAGAGAAGAATAATGTACCACATGAAAGCTGATTTAATGCCTCAGCTCTATTGGCATGGGCTTCTCAGGTATGCATATAGATACTTAACAACATTTTAGTAGTTTGTAGTAATGAGTCATTTCTCAACATATCATACATGTTTCTTTATTTCTCCAATGTCAGGGGCCTGTGGGGTGGACCGGGACCATACAGGAAACTCCTTCATCTTGGCATGAAATGAAATTTGATAGATATAATTTGCAGATTATATCTTTTTAGTAACTTTAAGAAAACAAAACACACAAAATGTGTGTGAACATCAATTTCAGTTACAAGTTGGACAGACTCACAATTGATATGTCAAATTCCATTTGAATCTACATTCAATGTAACTTTTGATATTGATGTGGAATTAAGTGACTCATTGTGGAGTCACTTAGTGTTGCTTATAAATGGAGAATTAATGATTTGGGCAAATTGAATGTATGCTCTCGCTGCTTTTATCAAATCCATTATTCAATGAGGAATTATACTTTTATAGAAACCAAACAATAAATTGTAGCATAGCCTACTTTGATTCGCAACTCTAGGTGCAACAGTGCACTTTTAGAAGCCTGTCAATTTTTCCAAAACCTCACAGCCAAGCTGAAGTTAGCCAGTCTCTTGCTTTATTTCTCACTGGTATACATTCCACATACATTCAATCTTAAAAATTAAAGCATCCCATTTGTGATTTTTTTTAAACAATCATTTCTTCTAGCAAACATTTTTGAAGAGATTGTGTGTTTTGAAAAGTTTGACAGTTAACATGGAAACTCGCACAAAATCAATGCTAAACAGAATCAGAGTGAGAAAGACCTTATACAGTCAGTGCTTACTTCAGAGCTCATTATGCTTTAGTCATTAAATGACTGTGTACACTACGACCATAATTATGGTATTGAAGTAAAAGTTGTTGAAAAACCACAGAGCATTATTTACCAGGTTACTACTGTGACTTAAGGAATCAGCAATAGTGTTCAGCCCCTTTTCTGCACAGCTGAAGTGGAAAAGGCTGCTTGAGAGACATTTTTGTTAAAATCTGGTCAATGTTTTGTTCTGGTTTGATAAAACCTTTGACCACATGAGGGAGTAGTGGTGCACTGCTTTCTATCAGGGAATGCCAAAGGGTGTTGTTTAATCAAGGCATGTTGCCAACTGACTGAGTGCTTACAGTTTTTTGACCATGTGACACGAGAGATTGGACTGAATGTCAGTTTTATTTGTTGTCTTAAGTGGTAAATATACTAAGTGGATGAACTATTAAATAAACTGACTTGAAAAAGAAAATAAAGGAGCACTTTGTCATTATTGCACACATAAATTAAAATCATGCAGCAGTGGTCATGTTGGTGCCTCTTTGACAGGTATAATGGCCCCACATAATACTTTATATATAAATGTATTGGTCTATTAAAGTCTCACTGCTAAGACATGAAATATGAATTTATATTTCATCATTTCACCAATCCCCAGTCCTTATAATCTAAATTCCAGAGGAGCTTCATATAACATTACAAAGCTAAGTCATACTCTTCAAAAACAGACTGTTTTCAATTATAAAAACAGTGGAGTGCAGTTTGGTAGCCTACTTAATTTTCTTGCTGAGAGTTAATTGTGGAGATTGAGTCAACTCTCATCTCTGAATATACCACAACATCTGAATATGGTTGATTGACACACCTCTTTGTCCATGGTTCTGATAAGAAAAAAGCCTGTCTGAGCCTGTCCTTTCTACCCAACAACTAAAGACTTCATCCACCGTTTCAACTCACTTCATCTCACGTCAAGGTGATGCTTTGGCCATCATTATTATGTTTGGCCATGCTTTTTAAAACAGGCCAAACAGGAAGTACATGAAGTGCTTTTTTAATGTCACATTAATAATCCTCGCAGTACACTGCATGTTGATTTTACAGTACAATTTTGAGTCCCAGATTATGAATTACCGTGTTGCCTAATTCAAGCTGCCTCAACAACAAGAAACGTACATACAACTTGAACTGAGATTTTTTTTAAATGTCTGAAGATTGTATGAAATGTGAATTAATGTATTAAAATCAATACAATTTTTAACTGTATAAACTTCGAATAAAGTCTTTAAGCAAAAGTAAGAATGTGTTGGAGGTGACTGAATAATGGGTTTGAAAAGCTTAGTCTCTTCACTTCCCTAACAGCTAACTGCACCATTTCAGGAGCAGCTGAAGCTATAATTATTGGACGCCTGTTGTTATGGCAGTTCCACTGTACGTTTAGTGTGTCTTCGACTTTGTTTGTGCACAACCACAGTCAATAGTTTCCTCAGCAATGGTAATGCCTTAGCCTACACCTGGTTAAAACAGGGTTGGTGAGACACACCTCTCAAACTCTGGATACAGACAGGGTTGGGCAGTTTATGATTTCTGTAGCTGCATCATCATAAGCACAATAAGTTTGGTCCCTCAATAAAACTGGCATGAAGAAACAGACTCAGATTTTTAAGCCAGATAATAATTGCAAAGCATAACCTAAACTGCCATTGGGCTCCTTGTTTTCAGTGTTTTCTTTCTTGACCAGTTGGACTTCACCAGTACTGTAAACCAGATTACAGTGTAGGCAATGTGCTCTGAACATTATTTGCAATGTCAACAAGCTTTTGTCCATAGCCATATCTACCATTCAGCTGCACTTCCTGATGTTCCCATTACAAAAGGATTAAATTGGTTCCAAAGGAGCATGTATTCTGTTAACGGCACAGTGGCTCATTTTACAACAATATTGTGTATGTGTAGGTAATCTATAGGCTACACAAATTAATACAGGAGTAGGCTATATGTAACAAGACTACATTTAAAGCAGATATCAGCTTCACGGCCGTTTCGGCTAATGCTGCGTTCAAGGCAGGCTTTTGAAACCGTAAGTTACAGCTTCAAGTCACAACTACGACTTGGTAGCGTTCCAGGTAACCCGTAGCTTGTGTTTTTACCATCCTGTTGTCTGTGAAAGTTCCCTATAACGGCCACTCGTAACTTCCGACCCGTGAACTCGTACCAGATCGAACTGGTATGACTTCACAGGAAGGAAAAACACAGAGTACGAGTTTCTTTGAACGCACCATGAGTTAGCAGCCCCCGCCCTTGTCAGGCATCAATTGGTCCTCGTGCTACGTCACCACATTCACGCGCATCCCTTGGCTGCACACACAGCCCTTCATGCCGTTCTCTCTCCTCATTGGATAACACTTGTATCCCACAAGGAAAATTTTCTCCTCGGGTTACAGCAGAGCAGAGTGACGGAGAGACTCGTGTTTAGGCTGAAATACTTCATGTAAGTGATTGCTGACGGAAAATAGGACTATTTAGGACTTATATTAACAAAAACATTCCACTGATATCTGCTTTAAGAAGAAGAAAAAATTCAACTGTTGGTCCAGCAAAGTCACGACAATGAAACATATTTTGCTGCAGCTCATGAGGTTTTCCATGGTTCCAGCATAAGGTCAATAGGTCTAGTATCATATAGCCTAGATAATATAGCCTAATTTAAAACTACAATCTTTATCTTTGTCTGTGTTCATAAGCCACTTCCTCTCCTTTATGCATCTCTCTAGCTAGGAGAAGTCATGCGCACACACAGAAACCGTATTTGGTCGTATGGAGAAACCTTTTCCTGTTATCACATTCTACTGTAGGCTACATTGTTTACAAAAGTGCTGCATTCACGTGAGCTGGGACAACCAGATAACTCAATGCACTACGAACGGCTTGACAGTGAGTGTATTTGAGGACGACTACGTGATAATCTATGGTAGGCGACAGCACACGATGGGATGCAAACACAGCCACTATAAAGTTCAAAAGGACATATCAAAAACTACACTGTGAACTTTCCTACATCCCAGTGAACTTAATCTAGAATAGTTTACTGCCCGTCAATGATGGAGGCTGTTCATTGGTCGGATAATGGACGGGGCGGGGCGAAGGTTTAAGGCTACAAGTAGAGGCGGATACAGCTCCGTCCGTCCGTCCCGGGAAGAGGTAAAAAGTTCACGTAGGGTTATTCTCACACGGCTTGCATGTCCTGCTGTCACAGCTGGTAGAAAGCGGGGTGGACTTCTTATTCTGGGTCATTCGGGGATATAGCGAAACTCAGGGAAACGAAGAGTGGTGCTGGTCGAGGTAAGTATTTACAGGTCCACCTCCTCAGTGCCGAACTGTACCTGAATGTCATGTTTTCAGGACTACGCCTGTAGAAATGGAGACGCAGTCAGTTGGTTGCGCAGCATGCAGCAGCAGCAGCAGCAGCGACGCTTCAGCCTACACGAGGCTTCACGAAATTAGGAGTAAACAACCTCAATAAAAGAAACCTGTGTCGCCACATATGTAGGTTATCTGTGCTGCGGCTAATAAAAACTGCTCATATACGATAATAAAGACTGAGAAGAAGCTTAGGATCCATAGGTCAAAACAGTTCATATTGGACCACTGCTATGAACTGTTTTGACCTATGGAACCTAAGTATCACATTTTTCGATTGAAAAAAACTTGTTTAAAATTATCTCTCCTTAATTCTGTGGTGTTTGTTCAGGTGGGGCGGTTTTGGTTACAGTAGCTGTGGGCTGGCTGAGCCAAAATGAAACTCATGATCATATTGTTCTCCACATGACAACTAGCCTAGATATCGAGGTGAATGTAAAATTGTATGTCTAATCCATATTTAAAGTAGGCTACAGCTAATTATTCTCTACCTCTGATGGCTTAAGTGTATGAAGAGCAATAAAAAGGGGAAGTAAAGTTTGTTGCATTAATCCCAGACAACATATGTGATTTATTGTTAATCAAAATGTTCATTTGTCCTTATTCAGACACAGAATGGCTGCACTGCGTCGTCTGAGACAGTGCTACCAACCCAGGGGCATGGCTATCTCTGATCTTCACACAAGCAGCTGTGCCTCTGCCAAACAGCATTACAAAATGCTGGTGCTTGGAGGAGGAAGTGGGGGCATTTCAATGAGCGCCAGAATGAAAAGGATGATGGGAGCTGAGAACGTCGCTGTTGTGGAGCCCAGTGAGGCAAGGATCCACTAGTTTTTGAACATTATTTGACTGCTCTTATAGAAACTGCCTTTTCACATTTTCCTTTCATTTTTTCAGATGCACTACTATCAGCCAATATGGACTCTGGTTGGTGCTGGTGCAAAAACTGTAGCCTCATCAGGTCGCCCCACTGCAAGTGTAATGCCCTCAGGAGTCAAGTGGGTGAAATCTAAAGTTCAGGAAATAAACCCAGACAAAAACACTGTTCGCACAGACGATGGGACTGAAGTATGTTTGCTCTAGGAAACTATTATCGGACTGTGTGTTTATTGAGGTTATAAAATCACTTAATGACAATCATTTAACGATAATCTTAGATAGTTCACTGATGAAGTTGAAACTGTTCATCTAGCCCTTTATTTCACATTACAGATCACCTATGAGTATTTGATTGTGGCTCTCGGATTACAACTCCATTACGAGAAGGTAAAGTAATGCTTTGCTCTGTTGGCTCTGCTGCTGTATACAAGGCAAGCACAGCTGTAATTATATCTAAAGAAACTAACACTCTTCTTAAACATAGATCAAAGGACTGCCAGAGGGGTTTGAACATCCAAATATTGGGTCCAACTACTCAGTCCAAACTGTGGAGAAAACATGGAAAGCACTGCAGAACTTCAAAGAGGGCAACGCTGTGTTCACTTTCCCTAATACTCCTGTGAAATGTGCTGGAGCTCCACAGAAGATCATGTACCTATCAGATGCCTTTTTGAGAAAGGTACTTCAGCTTTGGGGTGTGGCGATAATGTTGTACAATCTGAAACTTTTAGGATTAAAGTAATCAATTTTTATGTTTACAACCAAGACAGGAAAGAGGGAGAGGGCCAATATAATATACAACACATCCCTACCTGTGCTCTTTGGGATCAAGAAATATGCTGAGTCACTATGGGATATTGTGAAACAACGTGATCTAAACGTGAATCTGAGGCAAAATCTGATTGAAGTGCGGGCGGACAAGCAAGAAGCTGTTTTTGAAAATCTTGACAAACCAGGCGAAACCAATGTGATTGAGGTAACTCAATAGTCTATCCTACATAATATTTACTATACTAACTGCACTATAATTGAACAACTCTTAAACACCACTGTTTTTCTCCATCAGTATGAAATGCTTCATGTCACACCACCAATGGGACCTAATTTGGTGATCAAAGGCAGTCCACTGGCTGATGAGGCTGGCTGGTTGGATGTCGACAAAGACAATCTCCAGCACAAGAGGTATCCAAATGTGTTTGGGATTGGAGACTGTACCAATCTGCCCACAGCAAAAACTGGTGCTGCAGTCGGTAAGTGGCCATTGTCATTGCATCATCTCAATATTGCAGACTGGCATTCATACAGTTTTATGCTTGTTCCTTCTGTAATTTGAAAGTAGGTGTATTGCACAAGAACCTATTTACACAAGACAATAAAATCCTAACACACCCTATAAAGGCTGAGTAGTATCTGACAGGTTCTACCATTATTTAACCATTACTTAATTCACCCGAGTTGTGTCCAAAATAATAATTTTACTTATGAGTTTACCATATCGTTCCACACATATACTTCCCTGGATAGTGCCTGAGTAGCTAGGGAATGAATGAGTGATTTCAGGCACAAGCTGTCCAGTTAATTTCCTGTGGTATTGCCGTTCCCTCTTTGTTAACTGTTGACTATATGATGGGGAGGTTCCTGCCAACTTGGCATCAGTGATGATGATGATGAGTAGTTGTAAAGCAGCACTTGCAAGTGCCACTTGCACTTGCAGTCCAACTGCACTTGCTGCACTGCACTTGCAAGTGCTGTCAATAATTAAGCCATGTTTACATTCAGTGTGTGACTGTGAACATGAGGTATGTCATACTTAACACGATGGGCACTGATAGTAATTGCTGATTTTTTTACTTTTAGCCACGTTAGTCAGTGTACAGTAATAATTCCTAATTCAGTATTAATTACTTTAAATTCAAAGCTAGCATAGTTGTTTAACATGTTAGTGTGTTCACATACTAAAAGTGTGAATATTTATGAATTGATGTCATCTAGTTAACATGCTCATTAAGTGCTAACAAAGTTTGTCTTGTTAACATTGAGCTTAAAGTAGCTGAGGCAGAAAAATGTTTGTCTAGCAGTGAATTTCTCTCTGCCCTTGTTCTACTTCCTTAATGACCCTCCTTGAGACTTCTTCTCATTTAAAGCGAAGTATGGCTTTGTATGGCTCCACCAGAGAACATCACATTTCACATTATTTAACCCACAAATGGCATGATGTTAAGAATCATAGTTTTTCTTTTGGGTGTGTAATTATAAATGCAGCCCATAGAGCATCTGTCCCCAGAATTTAACTTCTATCACTTCCTTAAAAAAGAATGCATACATTTATGGGGGGGAAACAAATCTGTTTTCTTGTTTTTAGCTGCGCAGACTGCCATTTTGAACAGAACCATCAGCAAAGTACTGAAAAATGAGAAGCCAGATAAAAAGGTTAGTTGTCACACAAATCAATGATGATTCATCTATCTGACGTTACAACTTCTCTGTTGGAATTACCTCTGTTGCAATATGTACAAATACCTTATCAGTAATTTCCTTGCTTTACAGTATGATGGCTACACTTCCTGTCCACTGGTTACAAGCTACAACACAGTAATTCTGGCAGAGTTTGACTATAATGGACAACCACTGGAGACGTTCCCCATCAACCAAGCCAAAGAGAGAAGAATAATGTACCACATGAAAGCTGATGTAATGCCTCATCTCTATTGGCATGGGCTTCTCAGGTACGCATATGGTTACTTAATGACATGTCAGTTGTTTGTAGTAATAAGTCATGCCTCAACATTTCCCACATGTTTTTCTTTCCCAGGGGCCTGTGGGGTGGACCGGGACCATACAGGAAACTCTTTCATCTTGGCATGAAATGAAAGCTCACTGAATTAAGCTCCATTTTCTAAACTTTATGGGTGAAAATAGCACTTAAAATTCATGAACATTAAAACTAAATTACAAGTTGGATCAACTTATAGGTAAAACTTAAAATGACGAGATCCATAAAGCTACATTCAGTGTAGCTTTTGATATTACTGTGGAATTAAATGAGTCACTGAGAGTTGCTTGTAGTGCAGTGAACAGAATCAGTTCTTCAGCTAATTGTAAGTACAGTTTTGTTTCTTTTGTCAAATTGAATGTAAGATCTTGCTGCTTTCATCAACCCCGTTATTCAACCAGATATTTTATTTTTATAGGAGCCGAACAAGAGATTATAGCCAGAGATGTTGTTATAGCATATTCTTATTGATTCACAACTCCAGGTGTTGCAGTGGACTTTTCGAAGCCATTAGATTTCACTAAAAACCTCACCGCAAGGTTTGATTTGTTGCTCTCTTGCTTTTATTAACAGCTCTCTAGTATACATTCCCCACAGGCCAGGCTCATCCGCTGAACTAACCATATTGCCCTTCTTGTGAACAGGAGCGAAGCGCATTGTTGACCGTAACGTTTGTAAAATATGGGAGACAAGTAAAACTCTACGGCTGTGAGGCTTATTATCAGTCAGAAGTCACTATGTAGGCTATACAGATAACCATTTCATAGTTTTAATTGTCTTCAGGTGTGTTTCATCTGTTTAAAATCTAAAACATCCCATCTGTTTTTTTTAGTTAATCATATCTGCTACCAAACATTTGGTAATGTGATGTTGTAATTGGAAAAGGTTGATGTTTAACATGCAAATTAATGCATTTCTTTTTTTATATTTGTAAACATGAATGTCAGATATAGTGTTTTGTAAATACTGATTATTTTTCTATCAGTGCTAAAAAGAATCATAACCATTTTATACAATCAATGCTTACCTCATAGTTCGTTACGCTTTAATCATTAAATGATTGTGTACACTACTATCAGAATGATGATATTGAAGTAAAAGCTGGAGTTGTCGCTAAAAAATCATAAAAATATACTCAATTAAATTTTGTGTTAGAAATTTGTGTTCAGCTCCTTTTCTACAGCAGAAGTGGAAAAGGCTGCTTCAAAAGCAATGTATAGAAGGTTGTAGGCTGCTAATTATGTCTCTGTCCTGTCTTTGAGGCAGAAGTCGGGTTGATATTACCAATTTATTCATGCAAACTGGGAACATATTTACATGTTGTGTATGAACAAATACATAATTTTTACTGGATGTTTTCCTGTTGATGACTTTGACTTTGACTTGAGGAATTAGCAGCACCAATGAAGAGATAATTAATTATCCAGTGGTCAGTTAATTGGGTCACATTCACAGTGTCACAGGTGAAAATCAATTTGATTTGTCTAATTGAGCATGGTAATGTCAGTTATGTTTGTTGTAAAACAATGCAGTTGCATTTGTTTCTGAGACTCTTTCAGTGAGGCATGAGTTTAAACTGGGCTTTTTACTGAATGAATATTCAGTTTGTTTCTGTGTAGCTTTGTGTTTTGTGTCCACCACCTGTTTCACAACAATGTAGTAGTTCATGATCACATCAGCTGATCCAGTCTCTCAAGTAAAAGTTTCCCTAAGGGCTTAAAACTCTGTTCCCTCTGACCGGAAACTATTGTTTAAATTTAAAAGCATGGCTGCTGTAGTGATGTGTTAAAAATACATTTGTGAGCCTCAGTCTAACTGCACACATTCACATAAACACACACACGTACACACACGCACATACACACCATAGCCATTTTCCTGTTGACTCCGCGCTCCGCCACGTTGGTTCCCCTCTACGTGTGTGTCGCATTCTCCTGCGCTCCGCCAACGTTCTGTTTGTGCTGAGGCGGGAAATGGCGTCCGCAGACATGGTTGTTCTGTGACTAGCCACCGAGCAACAAGACACGGCTGGCAGCGACAACCACGGCCCCACCTCTGTCGGTGGCCGCCACGGTCGTGGCCGAGAGCTGACAACGCTGCGGCAGGTTTTGAAGAGCTCCCCCGATCATCGGTAAGAAGCAAACAACGTCAACATGTAAACAAAAAAAAGGTTTGTCCCCCTCGCTGGTAGCTAGCGGGCTAATGCTAGCCAGCGAAGGGGGCGTAGTCTAAATGGCTGAAGACAGCTACGGAGGCGAACAAAATACAGCCGGAGCGCCGCTAGCTCTTATTTAGCTTCATTTTACCGTGGCATTTTTGGATAGTTTGAGGGTTAAACATGAAAATTTAAACGGGGATACACGTGAGCCGTGCTGTGGCAATTAAAGCGAATAGTGTCACGGCTTTGCTTTTGCTGCCATTGGCGTTTTTTTGTTAGCTTTAAAGCAAACTGTAGCCGCGGGTGCTAACTTTAGCCACGGAGCCCACTGACAATATCAGGTTTACGGTACGAATAATTCAAAGTGACAGTAGATACAAGCGTCAGTAATGGCCACACAAACACAACAGTCGTGTCCTTAGATGCCCGGGACACCAGCATCAGAGCTGTGGCAGCTGTACGCTGGGCCAGTGTGCTAAATAACAGCAGCTGGCTATTATTACTAGCGCTAGCTGACGTCGTTGGTGTTAATGCAGCCGGTCCGATGTTATATAACGATAGTCGGCGGTGCTGTGAGGTTATCGGGTCCAACTTCAAAACGATTAGCTTGTTAACTAGCAGCATTATTGAACACATATTAACTCAGAAACCATTTGTGATGAACAGCAGGTAAATTGTAGCACATTAAAGGCTTCACATCCCCGGTTACCATCAATGTTTATCACGTAACTTACACCGCCCACTCTGCTGGCCGGTCTGTCTGACGTGCATTTCATTTTGATGGAAACTTCCCCCGAAACTTTGAATGTCTCATTCTCAAAAAACAGGATAACACAATTTGAACATAGCTGAACAGGATAACACAATTTGAACATAGCTGATGGGTTGACCCCCATGTCCAGACTGTCTCTCTTCATTAATCTAAGTGAATGTACTAGGGCAACGGCGTTGCTTTCGTTGTTATTACATACATACACATACATACATTACATACCAGCTCATCTGTCCACGGTTACCAAGGTTATTTTGTCTGTAAATAATTAAATGTAGAAAGAAGTCATATTTATTGATTAGTTTAGATTCCCCTTAGTTTACTGGTGAATTTCACTTAAACTCACAGAAAATCTTATCTTATCTACCTCAGGGGCACAATATTAGAAATACGTAGACACAGTGTAGTGCCACCACCTCAGTGCAGAAACATCTAATTGACACCTCAATGACAGGTTCAACAAAAACAGGACATTGAAGGCATCATAAAGTTGACTTCCACACAGAAGTTTGAATTGCATTAGATTGTACACTGAAAATGAAATGTCTGTCAAATTTTATTGCTTGCATGTGGGTGGATAAATCAGCCTCTTCATTCTTGATATAGCAATCTGTGGTATTAGGACGGGGAATTGAACCTCAGTGTTTTTGTTAAGTAAAGTATCAAAAACTTATTTTTTCTCCCTTTGTCAGATGTTTCTATGTGACAGTGGCGCATGATGAGGCTGAGAGTGCGTAAAGCTCCTCAGCAGCCAAACTTAGGCCGTCGAACCCACCAATCCCAGGCCAAACGGAAATACTGTGAAGTGGAGCCCTCCCCTGTGAGAGGTCGTGGCAAAATGCAGAAGAATGAAACAGGCCTGTTCTCCACGATAAAGAAATTCATCCGTGGAAATGCTGTCAAGGTGGGTGTACGTCACGATACACAGCTGCTCTTTTACAATCTTGTTTTTGTTGCTGTAACGTGGTAATACACTGTAAGAACAAGGTTTTTGTAGCCTCCGCTACATTTGAGCCAATAATCTGAAACGGTGAGTCACATAATAGTGAGTAGTGTTTTTTTTTTTCCTAAGAGAAAGTCTCAACACAAGCAACATTGTGTCCCGCTCTAGCCTTTTTCTGTGAACTTCCTCATATTTATTCTGGCAGCGGTTTCACGTGGTAATGATGAAGTGGTAAAACCGTGTACTGTATTCTTATTTTATTAACAGCAGGAAGTATTTCATAGTTCAAAACTAGATCAGACCTCATCACTTCACTTAAAGGTCTCGTTAAGTCTTACTACTGGCAAACGCAGTCATATTTTCTTGACACTTTCCAACTAAAACACAAAATAATGATTTCCTTCCTGTCTGTCAACATGTCTAAGCTATGTTTAGTGTAAAATGAAATATGAAAAACCATGCCACAGCTGCTTGACAATTATTGCTGATTAACATTCTGGTGATAAACTAATGAAATGATTTCGTTTCGACTCTAAAATTACTCTTTTTTTAGACTGAAAGAAGGAAAGATTAGCTGGAAACTTGAAACTGTGTGAAGCGCTGTTGTAGCCTTGATTTGTTCTTCTACCCCCCATAGGTGGAGCAGGACATCCCCGCCAAAAGGAGTCGCATTGATTGTAATTCGGATAGCGATCTAATTACTTCAACACCACAGACTAGAGGCCTTTCCAACAAATCAGTCTCCAGAGTTTGCCGGAAAACTCCAAATAAAGGTACCTCAGTCCTAGTAGGGAGTGGTTAATGGTTCATGTTGATGATGCACAGTTACTAGTACAGACACCATATGCAGACAACTCCTGCTTCTCACTTTATCACTTCACAATATGGCACTTCCATATTTTTCAGATTTAATCCATAAACCTACCTGCACTCTCAGATCTCCTTCTATTAATCTCACTGTATTTCCTGCCTACCTGTGGCTACCTGTTTCATTGTTTCATGCAACAATATTTATTCAAATGTATTTTCTATTAATCCATTGTACTTGTTATTTTATTGTTTACTGTGGGTTGTAAGGTGCTATTGAATGCCTTGGACAGTGCCTATGGATAAAATGTATCACAATTGATTATTATCATTAACTAGACAGTTATTTTGTTTTTAGGGCTGTTATTAAATAGATGTTATCTTTCTTTAGACACAATGACCTGCAACAGTAAACCCATGAAACCAAACGGTAAACTAGACCCTCCCGTTGAGGCAGCAAGCAGCCCACCCCGCACCACCCTGCTTGGAACCATCTTCTCTCCAGTCTTCAACTTTTTCTCACCAGCAACTAAAACTGGTAAATCAAAGGGGGCTCAAATGTTTGTCTGAAAATGTCTTATCATTTAACATTACCTTTTAAAAAGTCCAACAGAGACCAAACTGTACCTACCTCTCTCTGTTGTCTTCCCTCTTTCCAGCCACTCCTGGTTCAGACTCTCCTGGCCAAGCGATGGAGGCAGAGGAAATCATGAAACAGCTGGACATTGAGCAGGCAGAAGAAATACCGAGCAGCACTCTCACGTCCACAGAGGGCATCACTCCATGTCACACCGACCCAGTGTTGCCACAGAGGCTTCAGATTACCTCCGATACATCCATAGAAGAAGGGGAGATTGTGACTGAAACCGACATGCCACCATTAACAGGTACGGCCACTCTCACATTGAGCCTCCGATTTGTAATTTGGGATTTTTTGTCGACGTAAGCGTAGGCCAGGACAGTTTATGTGACTGATAATCTATGTGTCAGTACTCTGGCATCATTTGGGCCCTGTCACAAATTGCACTCACTTTTATTTTCCGTATCAGCAGCAGGTTCAAAGACTGAGTGAAGAGAGTTATCATTACATGGACCCAGCTACCAGTTTTTAGATCCAACGTACATAACAATCAAGATCTGCTTCATAATCATCAATAGAGAGCCTAATTGAAAGAGAAATTCTTCTTTTTTTCAAGGAGGAAAACTTTATTCAAAATCTCACTAAAATTTGTAATGAAGAGAATAACAGCCTCAAAAGGGAACCTTCACTTAATCGGTTCGGCTGAGGGTGGTACTCGTTCAGTGACCTTCAACAAAGAGCATTGCAGATAATACAACAGCTTGACAGTAGCAGCAACAGAACTGGACTGAACAGTGAACGTTTTTAAACATCACAGATAAAAAAGATAGAAAAACGACTACAGAAATGAGTGAATGTAATAGTATTGCATTGTGATATGGATGACATAAGTACCCTAGGAACATGGTTAATGTTTTCAGATATTATTGAGAGAAATGACAGGGGCTTGTGTACTTGTGGCTAGTCTGGATATGTCCTTGTGGCTTTGGTTCATTGTTACTCAGACATGGACCATTTGAACTAATTTCTCACCATTTTGTCCTCATCAGCTCCTGGTTGTGTGCCAGACGGCAGTTACCCACACGCACTACCCTCAGCTCCTCCAGAAACCTCTTACGATGAGGACTGGGAAGTTTTTGATCCGTAAGTAGAACGACATTATCTCGACAGTGATGATTGTCGCCATTTGTCAGTGAAATAATGATAAAAATCAGCAGTTCAGTAACATTTGCTCCACTCGGAGGCATCTGTGAATAAGTGTTGGCCTTGATCTTAGAGTTAAAACTAAAACTGTGCTTTTAGCAGCCTGAACTGTGATCAGATGTGTGGTCTGGTTCCACTCGGAGTCACATCCAAGGTGACATTGTGTATCAGTGAGCAAACAGCATCCGGTGTCATGAGAAACTCTCAGCCACTAGATGGCAGCATAAAACTGTCATCACTTTCTGACACCATGTTTACACCACTGCTGTACTACGTAGGACCCCACCTATTGTTTCACAGTTCGGTTAATTAACACATGTGAGAAGATGATGTTAGTTCTTTGGATCTATTCAGCCCTGTGGTACTGACATTTAATTTCTTACCTTAATGTCTCATGAAGTTGGTTGCTCTAAAAGTGTTCCCCTGTGTTGTGACAGTCCCTGTTAGTTCAGTTAAATGAGGATCTTCTCATGTTTTAAGGTACTTCTTCATCAAGCATGTGCCTCCGCTGACAGAAGAGCAGTTAACGCGCAAACCAGCGTTACCTTTGAAAACGCGCAGCACACCAGAGTTTTCTCTCGTCTTAGATCTGGTAAGCAGTGGGTGGTTACCTGGTCATGTTCGATATTTAAAGTAATTTGACCTCATTGTGTTTGTGCTGTGTGTTCATGCTGATGTTTTCCTCTTCTTCTGTTTCTCAGGATGAAACTCTGGTTCACTGTAGTCTGAACGAGCTAGAAGACGCAGCCCTGACATTCCCTGTGCTCTTTCAAGATGTAATATACCAGGTACCAACTGTTGAAGGTCACTCTGTAATTGAACAGTTTCCATTTTCTCGTGCTCTGATTAAATTAGATTTTTTTTTTTTCAATCTGAAGGTGTATGTGCGGTTGAGGCCCTTTTTCCGCGAATTTCTTGAACGCATGTCTCAAATGTATGAGGTGAGTTGTCTTTATGACCAGGACACTGCAGACAGTGTTTATTTAGTCTGACTGAATTTGATTAATGATTTACTACTCATGTCTTTTTGCTATCCATTAAAATTTCAGATTATTCTCTTCACGGCTTCAAAGAAAGTCTATGCTGACAAGTTGCTCAACATCCTGGATCCGAAAAAACAGTTGGTCAGGTCAGTGAAAACTCTGAAGCAGTTTGTCTAACAGATTATTTTGATGTTCACTCTGCATGCTTTGTAACATCGAGGTCACAGGAACAAAACTCTTCAAAAGCATTGATTTCAATTCCCCTTTAAAAAAAGGACCATAAATATATAATAAAAAATATATTTGAAAAGATATGAAATGGTTTCTCTGTACTCTGGCATGTTATTCGTGCAGCATTTCAATGGTATTTCCAGCAAAACATGGCTTGAAAATCGAACCTGTAGTAATAGTGTTTCTTTTTAGTCACGTAAAATTAATTTAACTTCACGATTTATTATTATATTTTGATTGGCTATTCCTTCCTTACATTCATCTATTCATTCATTACCGCTGCTATTCCAGGCATAGACTGTGTTAAATGATTCATTAATAACGATAATAGAAATTACACTGCTATAAAGCTGGGAGGTATGAATTAAAATGGGATATTAATATCAATAAATCTATGTACTTGTTAAATAAGGCGAGGCCATCTGGTTCACACTGGTTCCCATTAATGCCTTTCATACTAGCATGACCGCGTATTTTAAATAGCTTTCTTTGTGGTATTTAAAACACTCTGCTGAGTTAGCTGTGGTGATGAGAAGATGAAATCTAAAGGTCACTATAGATTTAACAGATGTACAACGACCTGAAAGCCAAGGTGATTGACCTGTCAGTCAACCATTAAAGCTGACTAGTGAGGTGCTACACTCGGCCTCGTCAGATCAACAGAGAAGGCTGCGCCTTTTCTCTTCCTTAGAAAGTATGACAGATAAAGAAAGGAGAATGTGTTTGCACCCAAACTACCTGACACCCAGTGACGTTTCTGTTCCTCCTTCCTGCACATTTATGTTTTCTGATCTGGTCTCCCACACTGCTTACATATATGTTGTTGAGATCTTTGATATATGAATTTATATGATAAAATCGACGGATGGAGGCACAAACCTGTTTTGCACATAAAGAGCAGACATCTGCTATGGGATTAATGCTTTATTGTGCCTGACTATTGGCACACAGTTTTTTTTTTATTAAAGGTGTCATTGTGAAATCCCACACTCCACACTAGAACCTAATTTTCTTGTTTCCTTGTTGTTAGTTAGGAGTCTGTCATGGTAACTTGAAATTGTATTGTTATATGTTCTAACTGAGAAATAATCTCTGTGTTTTACAGACATAGGCTATTTCGTGAGCACTGTGTGTGTGTTCAAGGAAATTACATTAAAGACCTAAACATTCTTGGACGGGATCTTTCCAAGACGATAATAATCGACAACTCACCCCAAGCCTTTGCTTATCAGGTTAGTAAACCAACAAATAAAACAATTCAAAACAGCTTTTTATTTTTAACCAGTAACAGTCCCAGGGTTTCTGAGTCTCAGAGATTTTGTCTTTTCCAGCTTTCCAATGGGATCCCTATAGAGAGCTGGTTTGTGGATAGAAATGACAATGAGCTTCTAAAGCTTGTTCCTTTCCTCGAGAATCTTGTGGAGCTGGTATGTATTTTTAAAATTATGGCTTTTGTCATGTTAGCCTAACATCAGATATGATGGCGTGAATATTACAACTTCTCTTCCCTCTGTGGTCAATGCATGGACGTCTAGTGCCTATAATATTATACAAACAGTCCCACTGACACCAGAGGAAAAACATCATCAGTGTTGAGCGGTTGTACCAGTGATGAATTAAAAGATGAATATTGATCATAGAATGAATTAAGTATAAATGTAGCGTTGATGACGGATATCATTGGAAAATGTTTCAAGACGCTCCGGAGGCTCATCCCCTGGCCTAGAGCACAGGCAGTGTCGGCATAGCCCCCAGTCCTTCCTGCAGCGGCCTGGGTTCGAATCTGACTCGTGGCTCTCCCCTGATTTCCTGTCTCTTATACTTTTTCCTTTCATAACAAAGACATTAAAAGCCCCCAAATATATCTGTTCCCCACAAGAATCCCAGTATGTTCAGCTCACAGATCTAAGAGGACTAACAGTGCAGGGCCTGAATGATAAATGCTGAAGACTGATTATTCATTTTTGAGGATTCTGTATCTATGTAGTCCAACTGATGAACGTAACACACTGGATCTCACATACAATCTTTTTTATATTCCTAAACTAAACACTTTGCGATTTCACCAGAGTTTCTTTACTACACAAACCTGTTGTGAATTAAAGCAGAAGTAAGCGATCCGGTCGTTTTGGCTAATGCCGCGTTCCAGGCAGGCTTTTGAAACCGTAAATTACAGCTTCAAGTCACAACTTACGACTTTGTAGCGTTCCAGGCAACCCACTCATGTTTTTCCGACCTGTTTTACCGGTGAAAGTCACTATAACGGCCACTCGTAACTTCCGACCCGTGAAGTCGTACCAGATCGAACTGGTACGACTTCACAGGTCGGAAAAACACGAGTTACGAGTTACCTTGAACGCACCATAACAGTCCTCGTCCCTACGTCGCCACATTCACGCGCATCCCTTGGCTGCACACACAGCCCTGCATGCCGTTCTCTCTCCTCATTGGATAAAAATTGTAGGATATGAGAAAAGTTTTCTCCTCGGCTCAGAGCAGAGCAGAGTGACTGACAGACCCGTGTTTCGGTCCAAACACTCCATGTAAGTGATTGCTGTTGGAAGATATAACTATTTAAGACTTATATTAACACAAAAATAACGCTTACTTCTGCTTTAATGATTACAGACGTACGTGTGTTTTGTGAGAACTAATCATTAGCATTATCATGGCCCCTAAAATTGCCCCTTTAAATGTAAAGCTGCCTGGTCTGTCCGGTTCAGGAAAGTTTCATTCACAAAGTAAAAGTAAGAACTCCACACTGCAGAGCTTCAAATCTGTTGTCAAAAATCAGTTCATCACTCTTTCACTCTCTTCATGTTATTGGTCTTGTTTATAATGTTGCTTGTGTCTTATTCGCCTGGAAATAAAATGACCTACCTCTCTGTGACAGAATGAAGATGTCAGACCGCACATCCGGGAACGGTTTCGTTTGCACGACCTCCTCCCTCCAGACTGATAACCTGGCGTCCACCTCAGTTCAAGATGGTATCAACGGCTGGAAAAAAAAACACAAAAAAAACTGACCCCTTTGAGGATCTATTTGGTGGATTTCTGTTTGCAAACAACATTGCCATTACTATCATCATTATTATTTTTGAAATCATGCAAAAAAAAGTGAAAGCTAGGTTTGAGATAAAAAGCCCTGGATGTTTTTATACATGCGCACTCGAGCCCGCCTCCGAATAAATGGACCTGCAGGTTCTTTACTTCGCTCGCTTCTTTTTAGTGCAACCTTGAAAACAGCCTCCTGGAAGGTATTTTGTCTCTTAGGAACCATTTTGGATTGACAAAACTGAATGTCATGCAGTGTTGGATTTCATGGACCTTGTTGGCTTCAGTCTGACCTTGAACGGCCAGTCAAACCCTGTATAATATTCACTCTATTTACTTGTAAATATATGTACATATTTTTTTTCTTCAAGGTTTTTAAGTCATTTTATTTTCACTTCAGATTTTAGTATGTATTCTTTGATTCGGTTTCTTTTATAAACCAACAAAATGTTAGTGTGTTTTGTTTGAAGTTGATAAACTGCTGCTTTTCTGTTGTATGCCTGCATTATTCCTGTGATGCTTTACTCCATTACATGCAGTTGTCTGTAATAAGGTGCAGTTTTTAAAACAAATGTATCTTTGGGAGGAAAATGTTTCTGAAATAATATTTTAAAGCTATGTCATGTAAGCTAGAATAGGGTCTCAACTGAATACAAAGCCATAAAGGCAGAACAATAATTTTGGAGATTTGTATTTGAAAGTCCATTTCTGATTTCGATACCTTGATCGTCCTCTTTGGTGACGGGTGGTCGGGGAGGTGGGTGTGTGGGAGGGGGGTTCAGGCATCTTGCACTTTGACATCCAGCCCTTTGTAAGTTGATGTAAAATCTTGTCACTTTTCTACACAGGTGGATATCACCTCAATTTGTTATGTGGGGAGAAAAAAAACTGAAATTGTAGCACCAGCAAATTGCCAACATGTTTGCTTTCAAATCTTGTTTTCCAAGACGTCTTGTATGTGGGATCTTTATGATGTAGGAGTCACAAGTTTTATTGACTATTGAATGATCACTCCTGTTGTATTCAGTGTTACTCAATGGTTTCCTTGAAAATAAATACATTTTTATATGACTTTGAGCTTCATGCTTATAATTATTCTAGTAGTAGTTCAGTAAAACAAAGTGGTATGGTGAAATGAGCTGGACCTTGGAATCAATATCAGATGTTTTCAGTTTTTTTTAAGCTTTTGATCACATCGCATGGTCTTCATCAGCACCCTGAATTTGTTGACATCAAACTAGATGTTTCCTTGCTCCTAGCACCACATGATTTAATTGACACCTTCAAAACAAGTGGAGTTCAAATTGCTTTGTCAACATGCAAGAAAAACCTCTGAGGGTTTAACAACAAATTATTTTTTCCCAATAAAAGGCACAAGGAGGAATTAAAACTCCCCTGACTGGTAGGAAACATCATACACCTTCAAAAGTGGGATTGCAGCAGCAGAGGATTGTGCAGCAGGACTTTGAGTCAGTTATGGAAATAGCAGAATTGATTAATTGGTTCATCCACCCATCTGTTTTGTGCTGCTTATCTGTGTCCTGGGCATATTCACTACCGGTACATTTATTTTACCATCAGGAGGTATTGTTGATGTTGCTGGGAAGTGTTGAAAAAATGTCATGTAGTAAATAATTAATTGCTGATGTTTCTTTACTTTACTCACCTCTAAAAGTCGGAAAAGTTGAAATGTTGTCAATGACCCAGCAAGAGTAACTGGAACACAGGAGACAATGTATGTTAATGTTTTTTTAATTTTTCAATATTACTGAATCAGAGTTGGTGATCAAATTAGTATTTTTGTGTATCTGTGGGAGTCATTACAAAAAAAAGGACATAAATGAATTAGTTCAGTTTAAAACATAAAGTATTGTACTGAATAGTTGTTTCAAAAAATACACACATTTTTCAGAAAATCATATCAAATCAATCAATCATTCAGTTGATCAATCAATCAATTAATCGATCGAATCATGACTTTGTTAAATTGTTTATCTCTATTTTTACAGCTACACAACAGTTATTTTCTGTTTTCTACAATTTCAGACATCATGGATTTTTCTTTTATATAGTGTCACATCATAATTCTTTTCCTGAATGTTAGTGGCTGGATAGAAATGATTTTTTTTTTAAGCGATGGTCCTCTATCTTACCAGCACAAATAAATCTAAAGCTCAAACCAATTGAACTGTTTTCAAAACTCTCCCATTGCAAAAACAAAACATATGACAATATGACAAAGTAATTGCTTTTACTTGGTGGTATAGTTATGGGCCTACTTTCATTAATAAACTGAAATGACAAACTTCTGAAACATGCTTTGTTCATTATTTCTATCAAAAATAAACCAGATAAACAGAGAGAGAGAGAGAGAAAAAACCAACCTCCACTGTGACTTGACAGACATCCAGTAACAGTGGCCATAGTTTATTGTTATGTGCACAACTTGCCAGTTTTTATTCACAGATATGAAACTTACGAGATATCCTGATCAGATAACCTGTTGATGTCCTAATCCTTTTGTTCTTTCAAGAAATAGGTCATTATCTGATTGTAAGGGTGCACTGAATTGCCCCTTCCAGAGGTCATGTGTCTCCAAATACAAAGGGGGCCAGTCTTCATCACACTTATCTAATGGTGTCTGAAGAAGGAATTATTTCAAAACAAAATCACACAGTTAATGATAGTGCGAAGATAAGACGTGGGGATAATTAACTGAGTATTTAGACTAAATGCACCCAGTGAAACCCCCCCTGCCCTCATCTATTGGCTGCTGGTGGTGGGGGGTGGAGGTTGTGGCTCATGAACTATAAAGCTTTCCCAGGTGCTGACATATAAAGGTGCAGACAGGTGTGTTCACCTCAGAGTAACATTATTTCTATCAAGGATGTGGATGCTCTTCTTTCTCAGCGCCTTGTTGGGGGCATTAGGGTCAGAGGAACAGCCCTCTGGAGCCTCTCAGCAGCTTCAGGCCCTCCACTGCCCGCCCTGCGACAGGGTCCACTGCTCCTCCCGACGGGCGCTGAAGCTCCAGTGTAAAGGTGGCGTCACGACGGGCGTCTGCGGCTGCTGCCCTGTCTGTGCCAGGACAGAGGGGGAGACCTGTGGGGGGACATGGGACTACCTGGGCAAGTGTGACGAGGGACTGGTGTGTGTTTACCAGGACGCAGCGGCTGACGTACCAAAAGAAGAGCGCAAAGGGATCTGTAAAGCAGGTGAGATTATCATCAATAACCTCAGGATCCAACATGAAAAGTGCTGCAAACGACTTAACATCATTAAAATCATGGAGGTAAATATTTTCTTACATTAATAACCAGTTAAGAAAAAGAGGATGTGACAACAGCACGAAAACTCATTCATACAACCACTGCAAAAGCAGCACAACCACAACCTGAGGAAATTTCAGTTGAAGTAAAAGCCCTGAAGCATCTGAGATATATGAAAAGAAGAAATACTACATCATGCAGCAGACCTGATTCTGTCAGTGTTATATTCATTTTCAAAATAATATTGTATCATTGTTACTTATTCATTTAAGGATTTCACTTGTTGTAGCTGATTGAGGGGAAGCTTTTTTCAATAAATGTACATAACTTAATGTGCAGCAGTTTTGGAAAACTGATCATTGGTTTTTAAGATTTTAAGATTTTTATTTACAATGTAACTCATGACTACAGCTGTGACATGGTGGAGTGGTAAGTAATCCCAACTGCAGTGGAGTTATAGTATAAAGTGGCAGAAAATTGAGATATTTAAACGTACAATACTTGAGCAGATGTGGGAACAGTGCCAGTGTGGTAAGTCTTATTTATGAGCTGTGAAGACTGATAGTGCGGTCAAGGCTTCCTTTGAATCAAAGGTTTCTGCTAACAGTTAAGCCATAATTACACCTCTTATCTCTCCGTGGTGAAAAGAGTTGTCACTGTTATTGATACAGTATCAGACGTAGTAAGAGATTAGAGGTTTGCACACTTTGTTGCAAATATGTAAACATTTACATTTTAAAAGCAAAGGTTTCATGAGATGCATATCTCCTGTTTCTCACACTTGCTTTGTGTAGTGATTGAACCACTGGATCCAGAGACCTGTCACCCAGAGTGTACCAAGGAATACTGCCAGGCCAACCCCTCTGAAATCTGCTCTGCCAGGTGCCTGGATGAAACTTCACCCAACAAACAAACTCCTCTCATCTTTTTCCTAATGTTTCACGTTGCATTTCGAACTGAAATCTGACTCCTGTGCTTTGCAGGTCTGTGTCTGTGGAGAAGAAGCCATGCCAGGGCTCCTGCCAACACACCTCCTGTTCAAGCTGTCTGCTGCTCAAACCCCCGTCATGTCCTCAGACCTGCGCCCCCTCAGATTCCTCCTGTCTGCGCCGCTTTGGGAAGTGCGTGCACAACCACCTGACAGCAGCTCATAGTCCTGCATGCCACAACAACCTGCAGGTAAATGAGGACGTCAGAACGCCACATCAACAACAAATTAAGCGATTATATTGCTTCATTAAAATGTTGTGCCTTCGCAACTTCCCTTTTAAATCCGTCTGTGTGTGTGTGTGTGTGTTGTGTTGTTTTTCTCTCTAGGGTATTGCTGAGGGGCATTTTCTATGTTTGGTCCCAGCCTGTCAAAACGCACAGAAGTAAGAAGAGGAGATCCAGAGAAAACCTTCCCGAGTTATGTAGCACAATGGAAAAAGGCAGCTATCTCTAAACTTTGTGTATCACATTTTACATGTCATGTAACGTTAAGCATAATCCTGTGAAATCAAGTGTATTTTAAATCATGAGAAATAAAGGTCTATGTCACACTCTACTCGTTTGGTGGGAAGATGATGTTGCTAGAATGATTACTGGCTAGATAGGACATGGATGGATGGATGGATAGATGGATGGATGGATGGATGGATGGATGGATGGATGGATGGATGGATGGATGGATGGATTCTAGGTTCACTAAGATCCAAGTGATTATTTTAGTGTCAAGAATAACCTTTTTTATACAAATTTCTCTATTATTAGTCAACTTGAAGATAAATGATGAAAACCATCTGAAATTCATGAATTCTTTACTGCTAATTACTGTATTTGATACTCTGTATTGGGACTCAACTCATACAGGCAGCTAACAGGTGACTGTAAACAGTGAAGCACCAACACTCTGCACGTGATGTGTAAAGTGTTTGTAGCCATGTAAGTTGCACGCCGTCTGTCCATCATAGATTGAAATATCTCAGCACCTTGGATGACATCCAGATATTGATGCCTTTAGGGTAAATCCATTAAAGGCCAAACACAGCACCAGCAAAACTAATTATTATTAGGCATTAGTCTCGACTGCACTGCTAAACAGCAACATGTTGATTATTTAGCTCAAAGCAGAGCCAATGCCGCAGCACAGTGTCAGAGCCACTTGTTTGGTTTTAATTAAGTCTTCTACAAGAACTCCCTTTGTAGTGATCATGTGTGACCTAATAACAATAAGCAGAGACAGTGAAGTATTTAAAAACTGTGAGGTGTAATATGTTAATGTGGGTAACAATAACATAGTAAATGAATCTGTCTTTGTCCATCTCTTGAGTCTCTTCTTGCTGAACTCCGCTTTCCAGAGGTTTTCTGGTTCACAGGAGAAGTAAAGCATCTCGAGTCCCCTCTGCCATCAATGCCCCTCTGACAGTGGATGGTTATTGAATAACAGACAGTTTATGAGGCAGCAATAATGAAGTGTGTACAGAAAGGGAATAAAGTGTGGACCAACAATGGGCAGTTTGTTCTGTGTCCTTCAAATGTGAGACATTTCTGAACAAGAGAGGCCCTTTATCTGAGGGATTTCGCAAGGTGGAATTAGTTTTTATACCAAAACAAAGGCCTGTGTTTTCTTTCATCTTCTTTTTATTTTAGCTGCGAGCAGCATTACTGACCTACTAAATAATACCTGGTATTTAATCTGTGCAGCTCCTAGTGTGACTACATGGATATAAGATGAAGTAAGCAAGGGCAAGTAAATAAAAAGAGCGACTATGCTGTTACGTACATCCAGGTCATGCAGGAATAAATCCATCTCAAATATGCACTTTGGTTGAAAGACATTGGTGCTTTGCTAAAATTTAAATGCAAAATTTTCATTTCATTTGAAAACAAGTCATTTTACTATTTCCCTACAAAAACACCCTTGCTATTTCTTTTCCTTTTGTGCATTTCTTGTGCTTCTAACTGTGGACACACATCAGCATATCGGCTATTTATTAGAACGTCAGGATCTGTCACCAAAGCAGGCCGCCTCCGTTATCAATCCCATATACCGTCTCACTTTTTTTTTTACTGATAAAAACAATGGATAACAAAACGACTGTCTTCGTGCCAGCTGTAATAAATATGTCTCTGTAAGAGGCAGCCAGCCCGTGTAAGTCTTAATACAACACAAAACCCTGGAACAATAGAAAAGTACAAGAGATTATTGTGACCTTGATTTTGATGCACAGGAATCAGCTACAAAGGTTTCTACATGATTATTCTCAATATCTCTAATGCTTACAGTCATTTAAACCTCACTTTTAAGATTGTTTGATTTTAGAATAGATTAACCTTACTTAGACATTTGACACAATTTCAGTACAAATTAGTGTATTTTATATTAAAAAAAAAAAATCACAGCTTGAAAGATTAAAAAAAACAAAAAAAAAAACAAGATTATTACAACAGGCTATCAGTGGCCTTTCAGTGAGCCAATATTATCACCTTATGTTTTCCTCCATCATGACGAATAAGTATAAAATCTTAAAGTTACACTTTACTTATAAATTCTATATACTTGATATGTACAAATTCATAACATTACAAATAATTGCTGCCTAATCAAGGGACTGTCAATCAGGCATCAGAGATATTAATGAGTCAGTATGTCGGTAGTTGTGCTAAAAATCCTCCTTGTTTTTTCTTTTCCCATCTTTGGTTACTCAAACTGTCCCCACATGACTGAGACCAAACAGCAACAGAGTTTTTCTATAAAACTGATTCTTTACTAAACAAATACAAATTACAGATGAAACATTGCATAATATTCTTAAAATGCAGAAAGATTTCAACAGAATTAATACATGAGAGCAGGCTATGAGGATAGCTGCTATTAGAAAGGATATGTTATCTTGAACTAACAGTAATACCACCTACTTATAAAAATAAAAGAATGATTGCAAAGAGAAAAAAGTATAAAGGTGCATCTTTGCTCAGGCCTCCAGTCAGTCTGCGATCAGGAAGGCACAGGGTACAACGAACATCCAGGCCGTCTGTCCCGTTGTCTCATCACCTGAATAGTCTGTTCCAGAAGGATACGAAGGTGGTGGAGTTAAAGGCACCAATGAATATGAGCAGCAGAAGGTAGAGGCTCATCATCACAGCAAAATGGTGTCGGAGGAACCAGGAGCTGCTGCGTGAATGTCTGAAGAGGAAAAACACAAGGAAAGCCAGGTTTTAGTCCTGCAGAACAAAGTGCTGACCGGACCAACACACCCATTTACTTTTTGTGGAACAAATTACAGAAAAACAACAGGTCTGTGTTTCTGTAGAACTATAGATTAGATTACATGAGATTCATTGTACAGAGCATACAGCAAAATTCGGGACTATAATGAGTAGTCATATGATGAATCTGATTTTTTGGAAACTATGAAAACGATCAAATGATCATTTAAGCAAGAAATGGCAAATGCTTTTTAGTTTCCAGCTTCAGAAATATGAGTATTTAACATTTTTCTTTGTCTTATTTGATGCAAAACTGAATCAATTGTATTTATCGGTCAGATAAAACACCTGAGGATGTGGGAAATTTTAACATGATTTCCTAATAATTGGAAAATCAAGAAAATAATCAGCAGATTAACAGATAATAACTTTAATTGAGCCACCAGCTCTCTGAGCACCTGCCAGGCCTGGACATTAGGATGTTAACAGAGCTGTTTAAGTTGACTAAATCTAATGAAATGATCAAATCTCATGATGAGTTATCTTAAGAGGTGTGACTGATGTAGATGTTGCTATACAGCTACATACTGTATATATGGCTAACATAGACAGGAAGTCATTGTAGCAAACATGAACTCTTCTTGGGTCTCATTCATGAAACGTGAGCAGCACGGATTTGTGTGTAAACCCTGAGCAGCGCAAATTTACGTGGATTTCCACATTCATCAATCTTTTAGTAGTGCTGATTTTTTCGTAGCTACTCACAAAATCTACACCTGCTCCGGACTGTGTGTAGTGCTTGTGTAAATGTAGGAATGCACAGAAATACTGCTTGTCACTGTTGAAAATTAAAATTTTAATCCATATTACTCTCTCTCGTGTTCAAAATACGCCGACGCCTTTGAAACACGTAATTTAAACATGACAAACAATTAGAAATATTTGGAGAGAGAGTCGTTTTAGGGATCGGACACGCACAAACACGTCAAGGCTCCATCTTATGATGATAATAATCTGATATAAAACCGGAAAAAACTTTTTTGTGTTGCTACAGTATACGCTCGGTGGGCGCACACTTCACCCTGCGCAGCAGCGCAGTCAGCACCGGTTTGGATGGAGCTGTGACAGACGGCTGGTGCTTCTGTAACAATATAACCTGCCTATATAACTTCATGTGTTGATACAACCATGCTCCTCTACAGCTGAGGCTGTGAAGAACCTGCTGCTGGCTGCTGTAGTTCTGTAGTTGAGTTTTTTTTTTTTTTAATGTTTCATATCGAACTATTCTGGCTTTACTTCTTAAACGGTTCTTTAATAAACCAAGTATACTTAATTCACTACATCTGTTTCTTCCCTCCAGCCTTTGACCTGTCCCAGTCACACCACTACTAACAGAAGAGAATTAAATATTTTTCTGGACTCCCCTCCACCCAAAATGACTTCGATCCGCAATCTCTCTCTTTTTTTTTCTCTCTCCCTCTTTCCTCGTTTGCGTCATGGCCGCAGGTGAACAGGTTGCACCTACCTCCTAATATGGTGGTCAGGATCTCCTTATATGGCTATTCATGTATGGAGATCTATGCTAATTGCTGATCACCAGGGGCGTGTTGTTAGTTTACGATGGGTTGGCATTCATGAAGTTACACACGTGTTTACGATCAAATCTGAGTTTCCCGCACCGTTCATGAATCCGGAGTAGAGTTTTAGTAGAGTGAGCTTTTATGTGCAAATCTACACACAGATTTACTCACGTTTCATGAATGAGACCCCTTGTGTTTAAATGAGACCTGTCTTACCTGGACAGGTGCCTCCTCTGAGAGTAAACAAGCAGGTACTTGACTCGCAAAAGCTGATTGTTGGTGACCACAAAGTACTTCTGTGGTACGTCCCCTCCTTCGCTGTTCTTTGCCCTTGAGCGCTGACGGTCAATGATTTCAGAATCTGGAATAGAAAATAAGTGGGTGGTTTCAATTTACAGCAAATTAAATCATAAAGGATTCACATTCTGTGTACCCAGTTAGTATGGTCACATGGTGAGGTACACACCTTTTTTCTTGACCTGGCACTTAACATCTGGGTGATCGATGACTTCACACAAGGCAACGCAGCTGAGCAGTGGACCCAGCAGGCTTTCTCTCCAGCCGCTGCTGTGTGGACTGTAGAGGACAGCCAAGCTGAGGTCACTGGTGAGGTAGGTCCCCTCTCCAAACACCGAGTTCTGCACATACAAAAACACAAGCAGCAGATCTAAGTTTCCATGTAAATCAGAAATATCCACATATTGTTAAGATGGCGGCACTGACCTTGTTGAGGTGACAGTGTAGCCCGTTGTGAATGATAGAGTGAAAGTTCTCCAGGCGGCTCCCGTGGAATGCATAGAAGACATCTCGTCCCGCTCTCATCTTTTCAAACCTGGCATTCATGTGGTCACAGTACTCCAGTTCAAAGAGGAAATCTGGCACAGGCGCAGAATTCCCTTCATTTTCTGTCAGGTTACAGAGTTTTCCATACTGGTGGAGATCAAAGAAACAAACTATGAACTAAAAAGCAGCACACACTTAAAGAAACTGTGATTTGTGTTTTTATAAATGCATTAACGTACCTCTTCTTTTTGTAATGTCTTCACAGCAAAGCTGTTTGAAGAGAGAATCCAGTGTGTGAGAGCCAGATGATGATCTCCATCTCCAGGTCGCAGTCTCACCAGCTCTCTGACACCAGGCAAAGACTTCACATCTGCCAACTAGAGGACAAAATGAACTGTTTGATTACAGTGCCATGGCAACAGGCAGGGCAGCCTGTAGTATGTTTTTCATCTCAGTGTACTGCTGTGTTGTCTCTGTCTGAAACATTATCATCAGCATTATCATCTTTGCACTCACAGTACAGATTCCTGTATTATCTTGAGTCTTCCCACAGACGATGCTATTAATATCAAGTATATACACACTAACAAATACAATGTAAATACATTTACTTTCAGTATTTCTTTATAAAATATAAGAATCATCCTCATTGCAAATACTATCATTTACAAACCCAATATACAATCTGTGTCCACTCAATCAGGTACACCTCTGTGATCTACTGTGCTTTAACAGGCCAGCTGTAGCATCCATCCATCCAAAGCTCATATTGTTCAGGGGGGATACATCCTCACAAATGTGTAAAATTCAATTATATGTTTATCATTGTGGTCACAGCTATGGGTCACAGTTAAAGGCAGTGTTTGGTTTGAAATTATCTGTACTATCAGAATATCATGCCTTTGAGCTTATCAATTCATTTAATCACTGCTGGAAGGTTTTTCTGACAGCTGTCCATTGTAAAACACTGACATCAAACTGATGCATCTTCACTGCTGGAAACACGCGAGTCATGATGGAGGAAAAAGTCCAACGCCTGGCTTCCATTTACAAAGATAACAGCTTCTTTGTACTGATGTCAATTTCAAGTAAAGGTGGAAACATCAACAATAGACACCAGCTATATGCTGAAATTATAAAAGTACACATTATGGCAGAGCAGTTGTGTTAGTCTGAGTCAGATTTACTTGAAAAAGTGAGTAAATCCAAGAAGTTGGTGCAATCACATTCAGCCTTTCCTTCCTCAGAATAATAAGAACTTTATTTTTTAAGAGTCTGACACTGGTATCTCATGACAACTGATGGTTCCTCCTTAAGACATACATCTTTGTTTTAAGTATCTGATAACTGTAAAGATCTCAAATCTGTAAAACAACTCTAATCTGTGTGTGATTGGGTAAATAAACAACAGCAACCCAGTACTGTTGCTTTCAATATTTCTCACCAATAATATGTACATTTTTTATATGATCGAAACATTTACCTGCCTACCACAACTTTTAAACCATTTGAAAGGCGATTTAACATTTCAATCTGTCTTTCTACACTGTCTTGGAGTCTCTCCCTTCACCTGTATTGACTGACACAATGCCACCTTTAACAGCACATTACTGCCACCAAGTGTATGTGTATCATGCCACCAACATACTCATGGTGCATCTGCATCCACACTAAAAAAAAGGTAAAATGTCACTGAATTTTTCTGTTTGCTTATAGTAATTTTCTGTTTGCTTAAGCAGGGATGTAGATTGTTCATAAGCGTTTAAAGGTTTCTGTATCTCATACCAGCTCCTCAAAATCCTTATTGTCACCACTCAGGTATCGGGGAGGAAAGGGTCTGAGCAAAGAGTCCCTCTTGTAGTTCTGAGCGGCAGCAACGAACAGGCTGCAGCGGAGGTCTGCTGCTACTGGGTCTCTGTGCAGACAGGAGCACACCAGCTCTCTGACCGCCTCAGGTGGGAGCGGTGGCTGCATTCCCAGCACTGCAGACAGAGGTGATAAGATAACACGAGTGAGAACAGCCAAAAAAATTAAGTTACGTGTTAACAGCACAATAAGTAACTCCTGCCAACACAGTGTGCAAACATTTTGTTTTCAAAACAACGCACCACTTATCCTCAGTACATTTCTGCACTTAATTCAAACAAAAATCAATCTAGTTGAGGTGAAGTTAATTTTAACCATTTCTATAAAACCACAATTAATGACTATTTTACGAGGAATTAATCTGCTGATGGTCTGATTTGCAAAGAAAAACTGTGCCAGTTTTGCCTAAATATTAGTTAGAAACATGAAATAACTACAATTAAAAAGCAGCAAAATGTCACGTTTTATAAGCTGGAACAATGACATGTTTTAATCTAGTTCAATCATCAATTTTGTTATTTAACCTACTGTAATGAACAGCTGTAATCTTGTCTGATGGTTGGTATTTTGATTGACCATAAAGCCTGATACTTAATAACCTCTTCACTAATTTGCTTTATGCTCAGCAATACAGGTCAGTTAAAGTTCAGCAATCTTCTCTGAAATGTAGGTGCTTTCTAAAGACACGTGAACACACTGAGACTCAGGGTTAAGTAAGATATTGAGTAGCTGAATGTGGAGTCAGCACAGGTGCAGTGTTAGCTTGTAGTAGCGCTTTGGACTGGTTAGCACAGGAGGGTCGACGTTAGCTAACATTAGCAGAGCAACAACAAGTGCAGAGCTGACCTTTCTGTCGCCGAGTAACGTTGCTCATGACAAACACATCATTGTTTGGCTACCGTGAGTACCTATAAAGGGTATTAGGAACACACCTTAGCCCTGTTTCACCTGTTAGACGGTAGTTTAGTGTAATTACTTGCCCCTACCTTCAGTCTCGCTCAACTCATAACACAGCAGGAAGAGCTAACGTTAGCTTGAACCACTGCTGCGTTCAAAGTACCCGAAAAATGTCGGGGATGTTCCGTTTTCTGGCCAATTTCGAGATCCATTAGCGAATAGAAAAGAGAGGAAGTAGATTAATACAACTATAGAGACTAAAACCAAGACAGCGTGTCAAAAACAGCAACAACAACAACAACAACAACAAAAAAGACCTTGTTTGATTCCCCCATCCTCACGCTGTCGTGTAACTACCATTGGAACGAGTACACCTGAAAGCAGCATGACGTCCACACACCTATTTACACTGAGCTGTCAGGTACACCCATAGACTTTATAATCCTCCTTTAATAATAATAATAATAATAATAATAATAATAATAATAATAATAATAATAATAATAACAAAAAGTTATAATTAGGACATAGTTTGTAATACTGTTGAACTGAAATTCAGATTTCAGCTGTTCTTGATTGAAATATATTGATTGAAAAGTAAAAAATAAAAATAGAGCATTTCCTGAAGAAATCTTTCAGCATTCACGCGAATAACAATACATGGTTAGGTAGAGAAGCTCAAAAGCATCTTGCAAGCTGGTCAGTGTACTAAATTCCTTCATTCTTTTGTTTGGCAAATGGTGTGTTGGAGAATGTTGTTCTCTTTTGATTAATTGATAAAGAATTGGGAATAGTTCATGGCTTGTTAATGAAGTCACAACAAATATCCCAATATAAAGATGAACTATGTAAGATTTTATTTTCACTTTAATTAAACAGCTTTGGATTGTGATTGTTAAATGATTTGTTATGGGGAGAAATGGTGGCTCTCTGCCTTCCACTAGTGTCTCGCTGGTTTTTCATACCATACTACACACTAGTGCATGTGGTCTGAAAGACTTTCATCTATCTTGTTAATTGCTTTTGACTGAACTTTGAATACGAATCACCTTGCACTTACATGTTTATACATCTGGCATATTCTGTCTTTTTTCTTGTGGTTTTTTTTTATGTTTTAAATGAATTATTATTAAATGCAGTAGAAGTGCCCTGTTGTAGGCTAAATAAATTTGCTTTGGTTTTCAACTTGAAAAGCATTAATAGATATGAAAAATGCCTGAAAAGGTGTTTAATCTACATGGTGTATCTTAACACTTTAAAAATGATTCATCATCTTCAGTTTACCGTATTCATCTATTTAATGTGATACAAATGTATCTATAATTGTTCATTTGACAAATGAGGTGTTGTCATCCCCAGTATTATAGGAGGAATTGGGTAATGAATTTCATTTTGTGGGATAAAACATTTTTACAAAGTCTTTTATAGGCTATGTATGTCTCATTGATGTTGACACTTGACACCATGTTCGTTGACACTTTGCAGCACCTGTATGACTGAGATAATATTTATTTTCCCCAGTGTAGGACTTTCATACATCTTTTTATAGCCTACCCTGCTCCTGCTGTGTATAACAGTGGGCTATATTTGATAGTATCAGGCGGCCAATCAGTTCAGACCTGGTTTTCAGCACTGTGACTGTGGACAGCATCAGCGAGGGGCGGGGCTTATGGAACCGATATCTCTGCCTTCTGGTTGGTCGGTTCAGACCAGCAACAAATCCCGTTTTTTTCCTGTCTCGCGGCCCTGGTCCTACCCGGGCGGGTACAATCAACGCAGGGGTATGTGCGTAAAGAAAAGACCTTACGTCACGTGACCGCCTCTTACTCCCAAAGCCATCATTTGAGGAATAACGATAGATATTTGTCTCCCAGAGCGCCAGGCCCGTGTGTTTCCTCCAGTGTCTTTAACGCAGATTAATCCATAGGATGCTCTTTAAACGAACCGAGGGATTTTAGCGACATTCTCGGACGAAGCGGGAGGTAAGACGTTTTTAATCACTGCATTTCCATTCATTACCCTTCATCTGGGGAAGCGGGAGAGGGAAATCGGTGTGACAAAATGCAATCATCTAGCTCGTAGTCTGGTTTGACCTGTTTGGCGTCCGGATGGAGAAGAAGCACCGATGCACCACCACCGTGTCGCACCGCACAGCCTGAAGGACGCTTCTCCATCGTCTGTGATCACGATGCACAGTGTCCTACTGCAGCATCACTGCCATCCGCCGACACAAATACACGTCTCAGACACTGTTAGGATCATAATGCACGAAATCCGCCGGGATCAGATGGTTTTGTTGGGGCAGAGATTGCTTCGTTTTGTGGCAGAAAGATGCCCTTCAGAGAGCTACCCAACACCCACTATCCTAAGGACTGAAATTTGGTTTACAGACATTATGGAAAGTGGTTGATTATAACCTACTGCAAGTGATAAGGGATAAACTAACAGCCCTGTGGGCTGAACTCTGTAGGCCTGTAACACGCCTATTTTGCGTCCATAGGTTATACATTTTAGATCGCGACAAGGCCACTGTTTCCTCACCGCGTGCTTTACCCAGTTAGTGGTAAGGAAAACATGTTTATTATAATCAATCATGCTTCATAATGAGTGGGAGCCCTTAGAGGCCTGGGCACCACCCTTAATCAAATCAAATGGGGATTGAGTGTATTTTCATGCAATGAAATGTGTGGATGACAAGGAGGCCCATGGAGGATTGTGGCCTGTTGCCCATAAGGAAGGCTATATGAATGAGTCAGTTTACACCTAATGAAACAGCTCTGTTGTTTGCAGATTGGTTTTCAGCAGCTGCAGCTGATATTGAAGCCCGTGTGTCTGTTTGCAAGTGGAGGAAAATACTGAGCAGTGATCATGGCAGGTAAGCATCTCTATCCATACTGCATGCATGTGATGTAGAGTCCTTTTAAAAATTTGGCTACTAAATGTCAAAATCAACCCATGTTTGAGGCTGGATTTTAATCCCCCATGCATCTGTCTTGACTTCATTTCTTTATGTATTTGGTGTGTGGGCAGCTGTGCTGATTGTGTCTTTGTATCCTAGAAAACAACTTCCCTCCCCTGCCCAGATTCATCCCCCTCAAGCCATGCTTTTACCAAGACTTCAATGAGATCCCAGACGCCCGGCGCACCATGTGCAAGAGGCTCTATTACCTCTGGATCTGTGAGTGTATCTGCACTAAAAGTTTGTGGGTTGATTTCTGGCTGTGTGACACGTACAATATTAATTGAGTTCTCGGCTGCTTCTGGTCTCTCATTGTTTTACCCTAAATATTATGAGAGTCAAACAGCAAACACTCCAGTAAAGCAGTGAGACCAGACTGACTGGTCCCACAACATGGCACAGAGCCAGATTCAACAATTTTTCCATGTTCGTTCGTATGCATTCATATGTGAAGTCACAAATTGTGTTTAGGTACAGTATGTGACATGTTTGCCATTTGCTCTGAGATTTGAGAATCAAAAGCTTCACAAATCTAAATGAAGAAAAAATTGAATATATTTAAGTAGCTACTATTTTGATAATTGATTAATCGGCTCAGGTGTTTTTTTTTAAATACTTTCTGGTTCCAACATCCCACATGTTAGGATTTTCTGCTTTTCCATAGTGTATATCAATGGAACTGAATATGTTTGGGTTTTGTTACATTGGTCAGGCAAAATACGGTAATACATTTCCACAATTTACAGAACTATTTCTATCTATGATTGTATCAAAAAAAAAACCTAGTGGTTAACAGTAGATGATAGTAATGTGTTTAATTGTAATATTCACTTGAGCATTATGGTATCTTTTTCATAGGTTCTGCCATTTGAAACAAGCAATGTAAGTCTGGTTGTAAAAGTAGATTAGTTTACAAATAACTTATTGACTAGGAATTGTGTGCTGTCTTTGCCAAATAAATTGTAGCTAGCTCCAGCTGAATTATTGTACAATGATAGAGGACTGATAGTTTTAGTGCTGAGTAGCTGAGATTCATAGTGATTCAGTCTTGCTGAATTATGAGTAATGCAGCATGTGGGCTATTTGCCGTAGAGGTTTTTGTCTTCTGTCTTCCATGTTTTTTGTTAACTTTGCTCCTCCCCTTCGATGCTGACAGTGAATGCCGCCACACTGGCTGTTAATCTGATTGGCTGTCTGGCGTGGCTGATTGGAGGAGGTGGAGCGACCAACTTTGGCATGGCCATCCTGTGGCTCATCCTCTTCACCCCCTGCTCCTACGTGTGCTGGTTCAGGCCCATCTACAAGGCCTTCAAGTAAGCTGATTACATCCCAATTATACACAACATTCGCTTCTGCTGAATCACATCATGTGTAATGTAAATTAAATATAATATTCTCTCTAAATTCTCCCTGTGCAGGACCGACAGCTCCTTCAACTTCATGGCCTTCTTCTTCGTCTTCATGGCCCAGGTGGTGATCAGTATCATCCAGACTGTTGGTATTCCAGGTTGGGGAGTGTGGTAAGATCTTTCAGAGGATAATTATTAAAACTCATTATATTCTTAAGATAAAGTGTCTTAGTGGGATGTACAGTAGGGTCAGAACAACCCTCCAGAACAGATTTGGTGCTCTATAGCAAGCCTCTGTAGCTCCACTGGCAGGATGAGCATGATGTCCATCCACTTCATCCATTTGATGCTTTTATGATGGTGAAAAGCGCTATGTAACACGTTGGTCCAAAGTTCAAGCACTTCCCTTTGTGATGTTTTTCCATCTATTTACAGATTCTACCTGTAAAGTGTCACCAGTCAGTGCATAGAACAAAGTCTTGGTGGATAAGTTGTAAATATGAAGACAGGACTATCCAAAAACCCTCAGAGAGAGCTGTTAAATCTGCTAAATATTTATATTAACAATAGATTTGATCACAGTGGAATATGAAAGGGATTGCTCTTAGTGACAGACCCACAAAAAAGCAACACATCTACAGTCACCAGTACGTACTACAGGGCATTTAAGCATCTTTTAACTTTTTTGTAGCAACTTTTACTGTTTTGGTTCCCTGTCAGTGTTCTTATCAGTGTTGCTTTTGGTCACAGCGGGCAGCTGTTTTCAGTGAAAAAGCTTGAAATATATGTAGACCAAAAAAACGACTAAAAGGACATGATCTCTCATTGCACTCTGAATATTACTATAAATACATGCTAAGATGATCTTTTCCTGCACACATACTTTGCCAAAAATGTGTCATACTAGCTTAAAGGTGATAACGTGTCAATGTTGTGTTCACAGTGCATCCCCTGCCCCATGTAAAGAAAAGATTGTTACCACTAATACTTTGTGCATTTATGCTTTGTCAGTAAGTGTGCGACAATGCTAACTTATTTTTTGTTCCCTCAGTGGCTGGCTGGCAACCATCACCTTCTTCAGCACCAATGTTGGCTCAGCTGTTGTCATGCTGATTCCCACCATCATGTTTACTGCAGTGGCTGTGCTCTCCTTCATTGCCCTCACAAAGGTGATTTATACATTCCTACTTCTTCTCAGAAAAAAAAAATTAAGCTTCTTTCCCAGAAACACAAATATGCATTTTGTAGTTTTCATTTGGTAAAAAGGCTCTGGTGTGCTGCTAGCCTGGATATATTATAGGAATTGGAAACTCAAAGATGGCACCCACTCACTTTAATGAAATTTGGTCACCAGGTACATGAGCCCAAAAAAGTTTTCTTCCTGCTCAGCTGATGTCACTGACAAACCAAACAAATATGGATGACTCACAAATATTTTAACCCCAAATCAAATGTATATGGTGTTCTGTTGTCAATGCACAGTATTTTGATTCTCACATGACCAGCTGCATGCAAGTTTATAACATAGGAATAACAACGAACAGCTATTCCACCTGACATGACATGAGTATAAGTATTGGCTAACAGCACAATACCCAGCTGGTTAATTGCTTGTAAGCACCGTTATTACAGAAAAATAATTATAAAAGAATATTTCAACTTTTTGCTAAAAGAGTCATAACAGAATAATTACACGAGTCAAAACAAGCACAATAGGTATACATACTGACTTTATCTGAGCCAAAGTTAATTTTATTTGTCACTTACAACTGCGTTGCCCTTTATAGGTTCACAACTTCTACCGTGGCAGTGGTGGCAGTCTGGGTAAGGCCCAGGAGGAGTGGGCCACCGGGGCCTGGAAGAACCCCCACGTCCAGGAGGCAGCCCAGCAGGCGGCCATGGGAGCCGCGCAGGGAGCCATGCAGCAGAACCAGAACCAGTACTCAGCAGCTCCTACCTACAACTACGACGACCCGATGTAGGACAGAGGCGGGGGCCAGTCTGCCGAGTGGGAGAGATAAAAAAGGGATCAATTAAGAACACAATTCAGAATTAGGTGCCCTTCATTATAATACTGTACAAGCTGAATTTGAACAGAACAATGTAGAGAAAAGTCATGTTTTTGTTGGAAATGTACTTTTATTGAATTCTGACACACATGGGAGTTAATCATTTTAGTGAAATCACATTTAAATCAACAGCCAGTTTTTTAAAATCTCTTATTGCTGCTCGATTTTAGCTGGTCAGTGCGTGTGGTGCTTTTCAGCGGAGACACATAATTATAGCTAAAACCAATCCCCTGAGCTTCATCAGTTTATTCAGGTTGGTTAATATGTGGTCAGCGCAGGGTGACAACTCTGCCTGTGTCACTCTATGTTTTACTGACCTTTTATGTGTTTTTAAGGTACTGTAACAGCCGTATTGTTTAATGTTTACTTTTTTTCCCCTTGAAGTTGTAAGGTCACCAAATGTTAATGCAATTAGCCCCTCACAGTTGATGTATGTAAAGAAAACTTTAAAGAACTATTTCCCATTAAAGGAATGCGTTGACATTTTGGGAAATTTGCTTTCTTGTTGAGTTTTAGATGAGAAAATCAATATCAATATCATCATAAGATAAATGTGAGGCTGGTTAGTTTGCGTTAGCATAACCGCTCCAAAGGTAACAAAATGTGCAGCTCAGACTGATAACACGTTAAGCAGTGCCGTTTAGAGGTGCTGATATTTGGAGAAAGCTAAGCTAGCTGTTTCCCACTGCTTCTAGTCTTTGTGCTAAACTAAGCTAGCAGCTGCTGGTGTAGCTCCTTATTTACTGCACAGGACACGAGAGTGGCACTGAGCCTTTCATCTAATCCTCAGCAGGAAAGCAAACAATGCCAAATTAGCAGGAGCAGTTTAACTTGGCCAAAGTCTCAACAATATAATCAGAATTTGAAAACCCTCAAAAGGAAAACTTTGCTGGAAGATAAATTGAAATATATACGCCATTTGCAAGCATTTAGCACAAAATCTACGAGGCAGGCTTTAACTTCCACATTTTGGTGACCTGATTGACCTGTTTTTTTCCTTTTTGTTTATGATGGAGATTCTGTTTAAATCAACATTTTTTACATTCTCAGGAAAGTTGTGATAGCTCGTGTTAAATTGTACCTGTAAAGCCCTTTAAGTGTCAACAACATATTGGGCTTTTGTCTCCTTTTCTCAACCCTATTTAGCCATTAGCAGTGTTTGGTTTCGTCGTTACATCCCGGTCATGTCTTGAGCTGGTTGGTTTGAGTTCAGTGAATTATTATTACATGTTAAAGTGAAGCACATGCAGTATTTAGGATTGCTGTTCTTTGGATAAAACATTCCAAATCAACATTGTACAGGTTTAAAGTGACATAAAACCAAAACACTTGAAGGTAGGACGTACAGTAAATATTAATAATCATTGTTGTAGGTGGTCACAGCATTGTATGAAGTGATGGATGTTTTCTCCCTTTGGCTAATTCTTCCACTAACCCCTACATGTAAATGCTTAAATGGCTACTTGTTTCTGAAGCTCTGGATTTCAGGCCTTAGTGTGTCATTTTGTGGCTGTTGGTGTTACTCCATGAATAGGTGTAATATGATATTTATATAAAAGAAAATAGAATATAAAATTCAAGACAACTATTTCTTTATGAGGTGAAATTGAAAGAGAGGGGAATATCTGTGTGTGGCCCTCGTAAGGCCTGATGCCTGACGTTGATTTCAGTGAAAAGATGTTTGCCTCATGTCACTTTGACTCTTCAAGATTCAATAGATGGTTCTTACAGTAATACAGTATTAGAATTGAAACAGATGTGAAGATACGTACCTGAATGCTCGTTATTTCAAAACCTGTGAGTCGTCTTGTCTGATTGTGATGATGTGGTATCAATAGGCTGTTTGTTGCTTTCCTTTTCAGTTGTTTTCTTTTTGTACCAACCTAATTTTTTCAGGTGTATTTTGGATGATGTGTGGGTGAGTGTGAAGCAGCAGTTCGATGTGTCTCTCCATGGCTGTGGGCAACAGATTTTGATTTTTTTTTTTCTTTCTTTTAATTTTTTTAAAACAAATAATAATTCTTAAAAAAAAACTTAATTCACAGTGAATCACAGTGGAGCAATACTAATGTATTAAACAGTATAGAATTATTAGGATCAAGTGGGGTCCTGTTGTGCAGGTTTCAAGTAAACACACAAATATTAACAACCATGAATTGAAAAATGGGGCCTGTTTTCAATTTGGACATCACTGGTGTAATTTTACAACTGCATAACATTTTCACCAGCAGATGCACATACGGTAGTTATGAAGGATACTGTAACCCTGTAAACTGTACCATTCACAAGCTCATCTGTTGTTGTAAATGCACAAAGTTTAGCTGATCTGATCTCTAATTTGAACAAAAGTTTGTGCACAAGATGAAAAGAGAGGCTACTTTGCTCTGTGGCAGTAGTCAATTATGATGCCGAGTTTGGGCTCAGTCCAAACTCTCTGCCATATGTACATACAGCACCGTATATGTGTCTATTAAACCTTCAGCTGTATAGTTATGGTGTAGCAGGGACCTCAGTGCATTGGACAGCTTACACTCTGCATTTCATACCGCTGTATTTAAGCTTCTCAAAGCCATTTCCCATCAACTTTCCCCATGTTCCCACATGTGCTGTCTGTTGTTTGATATGTATCATCATGTACTATATGATAAGTAGATATAAATATATAATTACTTGAGGTGAGGTAAATATTTGCCATGGATGAACACACTCTATAGGAACATGCTCGATTTAGGTGAATGAAGCGTTTGAGGAGGCTGTGTCTCCATGAGTGAAGTAAATGAGGAATACATTTTTGTGTATTACTTTTGTATTATTTGGTCTTACCCTAATAGATATTAAACAGTTCTTGTTGCATCTTGTTTTGTTATTTAAAAGCTTCCCACATGAGTCTTGTTATACAGAATTTGTCCTAAATGAACTGTAGATGACAAATTGAATAAACATAAGGTCATTCTCCTCAGCGGAAGATAAAACCGACTAACACACAACTGTCACCAAGCTTGAGACTTTTAAAGTACATTACATATAAATCTTTAGAGGTGCACACTTTTCACAGTAACAGAGCTAAAAATAAAAAATGATCCTAATCCACCCTCCAACCAAATATGTATGAGGTGCACTTGGTTAAAACTGACTGACTGTCAGCTACTCTGAACCGAGAGGCTCCTGCTCTGGATGAATGTAAAAAGGCAGGTCTCCTCAACATCATGTTACTTTTGAAGTACAGTGCAAGATATGAATAAACAGAGATCCTGAATCTAATGTAATAAAAAGCAGCGGTAAACAGATTCTCAAGCCAGTACAAAAGAACCAAGAGTTGAAGCAGATGTGAAGTTTTGTGGGAGACATCTGGCATGTAAACATAATCCAATCTACCATATTCTGTCAATATACATATACACACTTTTCCTCTATTTAAATTAAAAGCAGGTTGAAAAAAAGATTTATAGGGTTAAGTTCAGATGTCTTTATATGAAATAGCTTCTTGACAGTTACAACATTTACAACAAAGATATTACTCACACATAATCCTTAATGATAATCCTATAAAATGTAACACCAGGAAAGAGGCCTTTTCATCATGACAAGTACTTTAACCTCTGTTCACATTAAGCACATTTTGCTGATATTGCTGAAACTGTTTCTTGGAGAAAGCTATTTAATTGGGTACCAATTATACAGACAACTTAACATGCAAAAAATGTGTACTTATTGTTCAGCCTATGTGGAGAATAATAAGGTTTACAACAATAAGTGGATATTTGCTGGGGTTAATATGGGGCTTTTCTTTCAATGAAATTCCTCTTTTTTTCTGCTGGGAACTTTAGGAAACTATAAGGAAAGGCTGAAAACAAAACATTACCCAAAACTATATCAGCAGTAAACAAAACTGGCCAATATTTGTCATTTCATGAAATAGCAATATCAGCCCCAATATATCCGAGATCCACTACACAACAGAAAAGAAAAGTCACGTAACAAAACAGGGAAGCACAAAAAAACGGCGATAATCTTAAAATTCTTTATTCATAAACTTGATGCAAGTTTACAAATTACTGTACATGGTCAAAATTTCTTCAAATGGAAAATGAAAAATAAAAGTAAAACCAAAGCGAGCCAACGGTGCCAGACTCGGTCATCTGTTTGTTGTTGCCAGAAAAAAAAAAAGAAAAGAGAATTGAAAAATGAAATAAATGAATCTTTGCAACACAGTCCAGTTAGAGAAGCGTGCAGGTCTGTTCACCACGGCATGACTGTCTAACTCGATTATCTCAATATTCTCCCTGACCAGAGGTTTGGCATTTTGGAGCAAGGTAAAAATCACACAGCTGGACAGAGGCTTTGTAACAGGGGAAGTTGGACTTTTAAAACGGAACAAGGACCCTCTAGTGTTGAGGACACTTCTTGTTAATGATATTTGATAACTCTTTACCCCTCCGATATACCACGCATGGAAGTGGAGTAGGTGTGCTGAGAATAAAATTTTTCCTGATATCAAAATATTTAGCTCAGAGTGGCCTTGTTTTTGTAACTTACATATCCAGGCTAAAATCAAACCTATTTCAGTGCTTGGGAGGAAAAGAAAGCAAAAGGAGACTTTGGTGGGTATTGATGAGCCAAAGCATGGGCTGGTCACCATGCCCCTGCAGTCCTTCCTATCTAACATCGCCTGAATTAAAAGAACACGTGACCCATATTATCGTAAAGCTGATAACGTTTTCTGTTTTTGACATTAGATCAGTTTGTGAGCGAGCCGTAACATCACGTAACATGGCGTTACTTAATCCAAGAAAATAACCCAGAACTCAACATGTGCAGATTCCCCTCCTAAGGATTGTTTGTTACCTGAGTTGCCATTCAAACGTACTTTTGCAGACAGTGTTAACAAATAAACTGCAAAAGCGCAAACAGATTGATAGATACAGTGTGTGTCCTGTAGTGTGGGGAACAGCAGTACTGATGGTGTACTACAGTATATTGCAAGGTCAAAGTTTCATAAAGAGTTTCGGGTCAGTTTTTTTTTGTCGCACTACAAATGATCCTTCTCACACAAAGAGGAAACACCCAAACACAACCATGGGTATATTGTGGTGGCAAAGGAAGCCCTGGTGGAAGTTCAGCTGCTGACTAAGAAAACTGAGGCAACGTTCACGCAACATGGTGGCAGTTTCAAAACCTAAACGGGGCAGGAGAAAACCATTACAATCAATCTACGTCAGGAAAATATGACAAGAAACGCTGTTTTGGGGCAGAACGCTAAAAAACTCCACATCCCGGCACCCTTTATCTATTCTTCCTGTAAAGCCCATTCTAGCACGGTTCTGCTTAACAAAGTGACTATAATCAAACCCACATATCTTTAACGACAGCGGTTGAGACAACGCCCCTGTGCAACATGCCGTTATATTAAAAAATACAGGCTTCACTTTCAGCATCAAACGAGACATCATCCTTTACGGCGATATCGAGAGAAAGGCCAACAAGCCACACTGAGCACTTGCGGGGCCCCTGTATTAACAGAAATAAGGCAAAGAGTGCTCCTCAGCTTCAATTAGGTCTGTTTGAAGTTCCAAATTCATATTATCGCCATCTGCTGATAATGTATCCATGTATCCTCTTTCCAAGATATATAATATGCAGATTCTGAGATATTTTTAACCCACTGGCCACGTCTTCATATTAGTCAGGGGTGGATTTGTTCAACGATGATGGTTGACAAGACTGCAGCATTTTGGTTCTGCTTGGCCCAGTATTCTTCATACATTTTATAAAGTAAGAGCTAAAAGATACCAAGTGGTAGGTCATCTCAATTTAAAGATACGCTCCTAAAATATGAAAATTGGTTCACTTATTATTTTTAATTGTATTATTAATGATAAAAACAATTGCCAAATAATATTTCTAAAACAATATTTGCATGTATGTACCACTTAACTTCCAAAAAAAAAAAAAAAAAAAAAGTTATTCAATAAAAACAGGTGCGGTCAGGTGCCACTTCAAGAGCTTCAGTATCAATCTTCTTTTAAAATTCCCACTTAAAGGAGGTGTAACTGACTGTTTGTGAAGCCCAGTTTGTCAAAGCAGCGAAAGAAAAAGCATTTCCCCACATTTAAAAGGGAGAAAAGTTTTTTTTTTTTAAAGACAAATGAGCATATTTAGAAAACAGGACTAGTGATACTCTCATATCATCCTCCTCACTAAAACACTGAGGGGAGAAGCAAAGTGACACCAGAATAAAGTCTTTTTTTCCCAGAGCGGGATGAAGGAATACTTGTCAGATGAGCCAACGAGATGGTTTCCACGAGAAGATGATAATATTCCCAGTAAGTCAGAGGGGGGGAAATATTCCAAAGAAAACAAGATACTTTGACCCATAGACATGTTCCCTGTGCATAGTGGTAGGAGCTCCTTATCCGTCCTCTTTAGGTGGTGTGTACCAGCCTAGAAGAACACACAGAGAAACCGTTTGCCACAGGGTCCACACCATGATGCGTCTAATGGGCCACAAACCTGGAGAATTATTGACTTACCGTTCTTTTCATGAATCTGCACGAGGGATTTGTATGACTGTTGTGCTCTGGCAAGATTGTACTGGTTCTGAAAAACAAACATTGCTCTATGAATTGCTTGTTGTACAAAAGGATGGGGACTTTGCATGTGATTCTACTGTATATCTCTCTACTCTCTTTTCCTGTTCTCTTCAAGATGCAAACATCTTCTTTTTGTCTAAAACCACTTGTGTCCTTAAACATGGTCAAACGACATGCTTTGATTTAAGCCCACTTGACTTCAGTTACCTTATTGGCTCCAAACTGCACCCTGGCTTTTCCTTTCACCAGAGTTGCATTTATCTGCATAATGACAGATTCTATGGAATAGGCACTGCTCCAGCCCTGAAAAACACAAAACCACACAAGGAAATCCCATGAATCCACTTCCTCTGTTGTCTAAGATAAGGAATATTGTGTTTCCAACCTCAGTCACACAGCCTACCTGTTTCGTGAGAAGTTCCATGCACAAGGCCCCTCCTCCTAGAACGTAACTGAAATTAAACAGCAGAGCAGTATTAGAGTCAGCAGTCAAACACGTCTGAGTACATATTTAAATTTGACCAAGAAAGTTTTCACCTGACTTTTGATTTGGCTTGTGGGAGTAATTTTGAAAGTGTTGTGATGCAACAGGAAATACATGTAATTCCGAATCAGATGTGTTTATTTATGCCCATTTCTAATAATCAGAATCCATTACACAATCTTCATGATTTAATATATTTATTTATTACTACTATTCCTGACTTCTATTATGCCTTTATTAAAGCAAAGTGAATTACCACATCTTAAACATGCATTCTACAGCCTAATTTCCCAGATGCATGGGTGGCGATTTTAAGTGTTGATGATTTGAGGCCGGTCATAAGCAAACCACAGGCCTGTACTAAATACAGCAATCCATGTGTGAAAGTGTCTGACACTAGCTTTGTAAACAAGTTCAGTATAGTATTAACATATCTGCAACAGCTGCAGGCACAAAATGTAAACATTATTTAGGAAAAATGTGTTTGTATTTCATGTTTATGTTTTAATTTACAGCGGCAATAGGCCAAATAAATATTATGAGGCTGTCTCTCCCAACAAAGTCCACAATCCATTTAAAAAAAACTGTGTACACGACAAATTCGAACCAAGTCCCAGTGAGTGAAAATGTTCTTCAGTGGAAGAAGTGCAAATTGGGCACAGGGAGATCAGTACACACTCACCCTCCAGAGAGCACAGGTGAGACAACCCGTACAAAAGGTGGGTCAAAAGGAAAATTATCCTGTCAAATGAAGATAAAAAAAATTGAGTCTCCAGAAACCCTTTTTCCCCTTCCAAATAACAAATCACAAATGTTTCAACAGGACTTACTTTATAAGAGAAATTTAGAAGAATGTAGTCCACTCCTTCCTTTTCTTTTAAGACCTGCAAGTCACTATGTAATGGACTATCTGGGTCTACCCTGCAACGAAGAGCGCCAAGTCAAATCTAACACAACACACAATACTTGGCAAGCTGAAAATTATTATAAGCAGCGATATGAGAAAACTTACGTCCTTAACTTGACATGCCATTCATAAAGGCTGTCATTGACTAGTTCGACTGAATAAATACCTGTGAAGTTGGAAACACAAACACAGAATTATACTTCAATGTATATTTCAGAAATTAAAACAATGAAAGGCCACAACTTGAGAGAAATGTGTCCCAGTAGTTACCTGTCTTGTAACTCTGTGATCTGTAGATCTCCCTGAGTTCCTTCATTAGGCGGTCTGAGGCTTGCACTGAGCCAGAGACTGCACCCTGCAACGTACATCATTACACAGATGAATGAGACACTGTATACTGCAACAGGGCAACAAAATATCCTGAGGTGAATATCTTATATGTGCATAAACATTTTTTAAAGTTTTACAAACAGTTTTATATGAACATTTACAACCCTCGAGAGGGCCACCAGCTCTCACTGAGTGAAGGAACTTCTAGAAGACAAATCCAACATTAGCACATAGGAGAAACTTCTTAAATGATGAATGGTCGTTGACAATGCAGTGGTGACACCAGTGATTTTCAGAAGTTTCAGTCTGATGGAGACAGATTCTAAGAGCAGAAGATCTTACTAATCAGACTTGCAGCTGACATCAGACTAAAACCGGCCCTATGCAGCCAGATGATGTTGGACTGTGCTGCCGTTGTGAAAGCTGACAGCTGACTAGATGTTATACTGTGAAGCCCAGCTTTTTTCCTGCCAGTGCCCTCTGCAGCAGCAGCAGCAGCAGCCGCCACATTGTGTTACATGAACAATGAGTCTGCGATTTGACAGGGTGCTACTGTTGGTCTGAACATGGCAAAATCTGAAACTGAAAAAAATGTTTGTCAGAAAATTGGAAGTAAATTTATGTCCAGGGTCAAAGTAGTCAAAAATCCCTGTCTGGAAAAACAGCACCACTAAGAAATCTCAGACTGAACCTCTTATCTCTCTTTTTATCAGTAAAGAACAATGAAGAAAAGGCTTGACTCACATACAGAAATTTGTAAACACCAATTGGGCTGCCAGTAAAAACTCAGCATCAGGAACAAAATATAATCAATAAGCTTTTTGAGTGACTTATAACTGCGAAAGTTATTAGTAAAAACATACTTTAAATGATTTGGTTTCAATACATGAATTCCCGTTCAATAATAAGATGCTATTCACACAGTCTTAGTAAAGGCTCTCATGTTTTTGTGCTGAGTAATAGGGAGGCTGCTGCCAAAAGTTAACACCGAAATGACAATTAACAGGAAAAAGGAGCTCCCTCACTTCTCCACTCCACTTCTACAGTCCTGACAAACCTCAATATGGAAAAAAAACACGAATGAATGAGCACTTACATTCAAATGATCCTGTCTCTGGTTCTTACGAATCTTCTCCAAGATGGCCAGGTTTTCTTTTTCTATCCCGTCATCTTCAGACTTTTTTCCATCTACCGGTTCCTCTTCTTTCATGTCGTAATGGTCCAGGTCTTGGTCCAGGTCAATGTCCTGCTGACACGGTGTATGAATGATGTTTAGAGACAGGATGTAGAAGAATACAATCTCTAGGCTTTAAAAATGTTAAATGCACTGAGCTGTCAAGAATATATATATATAGCCACCTCTCCCATTTCTTCCTCCTCCTCCTCCTCCGATGTCACCTCATCTGATGGCCCGTGCTGCAGTGGGGAGAAATGATGCAAGTTGGCGAGCTGTTTTGGTTTCAAATATAACAAGGAGGCATTTCGTTTTTTTTTTTTTTTTGTGCTAACCTTTCGCTCCTGGGTAATTGGACCAGCGGGCAGAGGCTGGTCGAGCATTTCTACATCTGGATGTTGTGGCAGGTTGTAAAGGCGACAGAGATCACAGATGAGCCTCTTAAGCTGCTGAAGAAGCTGCGGGTGAGAAGAGCAACGTCATTAATGAAATTCAATCTCTCATTAAGCAGTCCCTCCAACTTTGCTCTGCTTTAGCACTTTACCTCCACTCACATGTCCATTTTTATTAAGTACACCTGTTCAGGCATAATGCAACTAAGTTCATCTGTTGCACCATAAAATATACGTTTTGATTGCACATCATGGAGGCGGTTCAATTACTAAATGTTTGAGCAGTGAGGTCATAAATGTTGATGGTGTTGACCTTGTCTGAATTACATTCAGAGTTTGTTATATTGCCAGTGGCACAGGAAGCTACGCACAGATAAAACGGAAGAATGAATTCCATTAAATATCAGTAAATTGCAGATGCAAATGGCCTGCAGACTATCCAAGAACTGAGTGAAATGGGACTGACCTCAACAAAAAAACACAAAAATAATTCAAAGCAGAACTCAAAACCTACCATGCATTGTGTGTCCCATCACTGAAAATGTGGATTAAAACATTTTGTGTGTGCAAGACAACCTAAAAATATCTAAGACCTCGAAATGGTCTCTGCAGCAAGAGTGGGTGAAAAAATTAATGAACGGTCAATCGAGAGACTCGCTGCAACAAAGTGTTTCAAAAGCTGTGATAACTGCCAAAAGGAGGTTGTTACTATGTTTTGACTTTGTGGTTGTGCCATGTCCTCTTTGTAATTTTTTTTTTCCAGGGGTGCCCAAACCTTTGCACACAACTGTAGACAATGCAGCAGGGCTGTTGTATTTGCCTGCATTCACACAATTGTACCCGATAAAGACACCAATGAGTGTACGTGACAATACTATTTTGTGCAAGCCTCTGTGAAACTGGAGCCACATCAGCCAACTTACCAATGTGCTGCCTTTTCTCACATCCTCTAAGCGCTCCAACACTTCAGCCAGACTAGGATCATCAGAGTCAACAAACCATATTGGGGGTGTTGAGGGATAGGATTCCTGCAACAGAGGGAACAACAGGACATGGAAATGTTTGCTGGTGATGGCTTTACTGTCTGCAGATTATATATCAACGCTTGACAGAGTGTACCACTGTTTTTAGGAAACCAAAACGTTGCCCAGGGAAACCTCCTCTACATTAAATGTTGAAGTTTATTCCAAAGCTATAAATGACTTCAATCCAAACGTCTTAGCCCACACAGCCACCTACTGAACAAAAATGATTTGTCTGCTACCAACCACAGAGCTCAAAGTGCATCTCCAGCACCGCCAGATAAGTGGCTGAATGATCAGGATAAATGGGATGAGTACCTTACATTAAATGGAAAATATTTGCATGTTAAAGACTTGTAACTAAAGTGCACCAATTCAAGATGGCTCTATACTTGTGGTGTTAGTGATCTGAGGGTTAAGTCACACTGTTCTTCCCATATACCGGTATGTATAGCCTATTATTTAAAATAACTGTATAATTGGCAATTGACGATACCTTGAGCTGTGGGAATTTTGATGAACTTAAAACAAATAAAAGATTTACTGACACTGTATAAATCAAACTAATGATTCGGAAAATAATCAGCAGATTTAACAACAATGGTAAGATTTGTTAGATTCAGCTCTAATCCTCATTTCTTCCACATCTAGGACATCACAAAGCCACTTTTGAAGAAACTCACATGGATCGTGTGTACACCTGGATTTGCTGAGTTGTGTTTAGCCAACAATTTATTCAGGAGATCCAACATGAGATGAGCAAGGAAGATATCAAAACCTCCTTTTACCTACTCAGTTTGTTATCTCAGCTGGGAGGGTTGTGATGCTGTAAGTTATGTATTCTGGGGCTGACTCAAAGGGGATGCAAACTGACTCAGTTTGAGACCTGATATGTCAAAGCTATCAAACATTTTAACAAACCCGTATGTGCCCCCCACCCCCACCCCTAAAAGAGAGGGAGAGAGAGGGAGAGAGAGCATTGGTGGAAGTGCGTATGTGGGTGTTTGTTCATAGAAACAGTGACGGGATGTGGTCTGGGTGCTGAGATACGCTACCTGAACTACATAAATACGAGTGTCATGATGAGAGAGCGGACTCCGCTTGTTAGTGACATTACCTGCACATATGTTGCGCGTATGTTTTAATGCCATTCAAGTCGCCATTCATGCACAGAAATCGTTTAAAGTGCAAATTTATAAGTGCATAAAAATACCGGGCCCGCCTGACATTATCTACGCTAACACAATGTATACACATAGGCCTATTAGATTATTAGCTGGTTAAAAAAAATGACACTAACTCAAATACAATGTTATGTCGTTCAGATCTACATTATGTCGTTGTCTGCGTTTTTTTTTAAGGGCGACATAAACGAGACACCAATGTCGCCGCTGTAAAATATGCCAGTAAGTTCGCCGGAGGGATCCGTCTATTTACTGAAAAAGGCAGAAAACACAGTGGCACAACATTCCACTAAACCGCGTCTGTCTAAGGTTCAGGATGGGAACGGGACACTCAGCGGTGTGGCTGCGTGTGTTTAGAAATACAGCAGGTTAAACATGTAATGTTGTAAAAAGTTAAGCTGTGCTCAAGTTAAAATAACGTGAAGATTTAACCAGACACGGTTCAGTAGTTAGAAAGTTGGAGCCCGTACTACCGCAAACTGTAACGCAGTTATTTTGGCTAACTAGGCGAAGCTAGCGTTACTTTCAGTTAAGAGGCTAGCAACAGCTACCGCAGCGTCGTCCTATTTATCAGCGCTTAATCGTAATATTTCCAAAGTGGATTTAACACTGGCGCTATTGTATTTTGTTTAATGTTGAGGGAACCTTAAATCCCGATGACTGCCCATTTAATTTATATAAAAACGAACTCTTCATTCGTAGTTGATTTGTAAACACGGAACCTTCCGCGGAATGATTGTGTTTCAGTCGATAGTCGGTGGCTGCGCTTAGCTGGCCTGGACTCACCGTGATGTTGCAGTGAATGATCAGCAGCTTCTCTCCTGTTACGTTGAATTGGCAGCTCAGTTCATCGGGTTTCCAGTCTATTATTCTGAATCGTTCGTGGTTTGGGTCAAAAATTGACTCCAGAAACTTCAGTTCGGCCTTCAGCCCCGACACCGACATCTTCTACTCATCTCAAACCACCAGGCCGCTGGCAGAGGGGAAGTCGGGGCGGAATGCGACCGCGCAGTTGAGTCGGTCCAGGGATCTCGCATGTTAGCGTGAGAACAACAACAAAGGGCTTGAGGGTTTGGTTAATGGTGAACACTCAGTAGGATTTTACAGTCGTGATGACACTACACGCACTTTGATTAAATGTTATTTTGTTCCCCTTTTTTATTTTATTTTGGTGTCTTATTATCACATTAGTAGGTTTTTATTTGGCAGTTTAACCTCATGATCTACTTTGCTTAATGGAACCTATATGAAAACATTATAGGCTACATGCATGAATACTGTAATAAATGTACTATATATAATATAGGAGTTCCAAAAAATTTTTTTTTCAAGAAAGGACTGGTTTTACGGATGGCCTCATATCTCAGAGAGCTCATAAAAAGGTTTAACAGGTTTGCACATTTTTGGTGGATAATTTGCACCACAATAATATAGTATGGACTAGGTGTGGGCCTAACTGGTCTTAGATGTAGCCTACTGCAGCTTTAGGCTACATAATATAGAGCTGATTCAGTCGTCTCTCTCACTTTACCTGTGCATCTGTCACAATGACTGGCTGAGTAGCATTAAAGTGTCCTAAAGGCTACAAACGTGTATAAATGTTATCATTCTGAATGATTTATAGGTTATAGGTCTGGATCGGGACCACCTAGTTTTTCCCTTTCAACCAATGGTACTCTAATAACAGTCTGACTGTCTAACTATCAGTGACTGCACAGCCCAACAGGCTATAGACTATTGTTTTGGAGTGGCAAATAAGAAATGATTTCCATGATAACTGCTGTTTTTGTCCGAGCATGAAACTTATTTATCAAGTTTATTCACCAAGTTTATCTTTATGTTTTTCTTCTTCCATCTAAATGGCAACCCATTGAACTGTATTGAAAGGCACATTTATTGTAGACACTCCGGTGACACTTTTTCTGTCTATGATTTTTGAGTGAAACGTTGTTGACTTTGGACGTGGCTACAGTCAGTTTTTTTTTTGTTTTTTTTGTTCATACAGTCAAAAGTACCCAAAGTTGAGACATGGCAGCATGCTTCAGGTTGTCTTAGGCAGTTCATTAAGGTAGTTGGTAGAAATTATTTTCATACCAACACTTCCAGTAGGCCTACCAAATGTTACCACCTGGATTTTGGATTCATGGTTTGAGAAAGCATAAAATTGGCTGCTAAGGTGCCAAACAAGAAATCAAGTCATTTCTCAGCCAATTTTATACAACTGAAATCAAACTTGCTTTGAGTGCTTTCAATCGCCTGTGATATCATGTTTCCATGGTAACTCTGGCCTGCTGCACTGCTGAGCCCCTTATAATTCAAAAACATTTTGCCTACCTTATAACATGGTCAGGTGAATTTAAGAAGTTGACTATTAGACAGACATGAAACAAAACGGAGCTAAATCTACCATACTATCTCTACTTGATGGATCCTTGTAGGTTACTACACGGATCATCAACAAATAGGCCTACCTATGTGACATTTTTGCAGATTATAATTAGGCTAGTGTCAACAAAAAAGCTTCCAGTTTAGTAATAACAGCAAGTAGCAGCAGTACATGCAAAGTAAAAAAACTTTGTTCAGCCTAACAAGGTTAGATTTTTTCAGGCTATTTGTAGATGCAGAATGCAGTTAAATTAATTCCCAAAAAGTCTTGTCTAGCTCCATATTGATGTAAGATCATGGTTACTTTCTATATTTGGCAAAAGGGGGCTTCTGGCTGATATGTTGTATACAAGCCTGTGTGTGTGTGTGTGTGTGTGTGTGTGTGTGTGTGTGTGTGTGTGTGTGTGTGTGTGTGTGTGTGTGTGTGTGTGTGTGTGTGTGTATGCATGTGTGTCAGACAGTATTTGCAACATTTCAAGATCTAATATTTATTTTCAGTGTTAATTTATGTTAAATGTTTTTCCATAGCACTGTAATCTTCACAGCACTATTATTTCTGGCCTTGAAAATCCGAATGCTCTGGTTAATATCAGTGCTCTGTTCTGATAAACAGTCATGACCCATTTTAAGTTGTGTGCACTGACTTGACACTAGATGGCACAACAGATAAATCTGTTCTGCTTACAAATGAACATGTGCTGTTGTTGCAGAAGTGCCATGACAAGTTCATTCCCTTTCCAGTTGTAACAGGACCCTTATCTGCAGCAGTCAACACCTTCTTTTGCCATCTTTCTCTGTTTCATTGACCTCGGAAAGCAGATCACATGACATAACTGCAGGTTACATACCCTTGACTTTGTGGGGCGGACAAGAGTTGCATTCAAAGCTCTTTCTTAACAACTCATAGTGACACTTTGAAGTTGGATTGCCTTTTTTGTACATGTGGATTTGGGTAAGTAGCCTATATAATATTACTCAATGCTATATATGATACAAATTGCTCTTATGTATGAGCATGTGAAATAATAAAAGCTATTAAGCGTGTGTTATGGTGACACATGGTGTAAAGAATTAGAGCTGTGTGTAGGTGTATAGTTCAACAGCAGGTTATGGTTGTCAACAGTCAGCCACAATGATTAATTTAAGCTTTGAAATATTAACATGTGCATGTCCTGAACTGTACACATTCATACCTCAAGCTATGTGTGGTTTTATGGCTAAAGTAAATCAGTTGGGACAATATTTTGAATGCTGGTGTTTGACTGCATTACTGATTGTGCCTGAGGTTTATGGTTCAGTGACATTTTATATTCAGATCCTTATGTAACAGTGCAGTGAAAATGCTCCTTTACAGGTAAAAATCATTCATTCTGATTTATTCTTTCTGAAGTAAAGAAAAAAAGGGGCAAAAAAAGAGCACCACCTATTACTTTTTGGGTTTGGTCAATACTCAGGTGGAAGACAACATTCAACAGCAATCAGGGTTTATTGAGAGAAGCAAGCAAAATTTGAAAGACTAAACAATCAGAACACAAAACCCCAGGCTGGACTCCAGGTCCATCCTTTATTACTTTATCAAAACAGGATACAGACTACGCCTTTTGGCATGCTTTAACATGTTTTATGCATACTGCAGTTGTTTTTGCCAAACTGTACAGAACTTGGCATTCACTCCCTGCTTTCCTGAAATCCTATTACTGTAATACTGCTTAAAAAGACCATTTTATAATCTTCACTTAATTACCACAAAAACAAACACAGAAACAGAAATTCCACCACACTCTCAAATAATAGTATTTATAACAGTATAACAAGTAATAAGTCAAGTAGCCTATTTGATACAAAGTCATTTTGTTGTACAATGTCTGTAAATGCCAAACCAGGCAGGCAGTAGGCCTACTCTTACTTACAAATTTGTTTTTGTTTTCAAGGTCTGAAGGACATCAGCATGAAAATGCTTCATTCATCAATCCTCACCTTTACTCTACTATTGAGTCAGCTATCCAGTGCATCTGGGGGCAAAATCCTGGTGTTCCCACTGGATGGAAGCCACTGGGTAAACATGAACGTACTCATAAAGGAACTATATGCCAAAGGTCATGAGATCACTGTGATTAGGGTGTCAGATAGCTGGTACATCAGTGAAAAGTCTCCTTTCTACACCTCTGTCACTCTTCCTGGCAGAGGCGGCTTTGAGGAAAACTTTGAAACATTTTTGTCACCACAGCTGGAGATGCGGCTTAAGAATAAACCGACATCTTTTTGGTCTCACATCTGGACTCATATTCAGTTACAACGGATAGTTTTAAACCAGTTCTATCAGTTCCATCAGAAAATGAGTGAAATGATCGTTCAGATGTTTGAAGATGAAAACATGATGCGTTCCCTACATGACGCCAAATATGACGTGGTTTTGACTGACCCTGGTATAGGTGGAGGGGCCATGCTGGCACGTCGCCTCCAAGTTCCTCTAGTTTTCAACGTTAGATGGACCATTCAAGGAGAGGCTCATCTTCTTATCGCTCCATCACCTCTGTCGTACATCCCTTTCACTGCAACAGAGCTAACAGATAGGATGACGTTCCCACAAAGAATCAATAATGTTTTTAGCTATGTCCTTGGGATGTACCTAATGTCAACCATAACAGAACCACATTACAAACCTTTGGTTATGCGCTACTTTGGTCCGGAGGTGGATTACTCAACATTTTTCCTAGAGGCAGATATATGGCTCATGAGGAGTGATTTTGTCTTTGAATTCCCGCGTCCTACGATGCCGAATATTGTCTACATGGGAGGATTTCAATGCAAGCCTGCAAAGTTGCTCCCTGCAGATCTGGAGGATTTTGTCCAGAGCTCTGGAGATCATGGGGTCATCATGATGACTTTAGGAACCTTAGTTGGGAAGCTTCCTCAAGATCTCGCTGAGGAGATTGCTGCAGCCTTTGCTCAGCTGCCTCAGAAGGTTGTATGGAGGTACATGGGAGAAAGACCAGCCAACCTGGGAAATAACACATTACTGGTCAACTGGCTACCACAGAACGACCTCCTAGGACATCCCAAAACGAGAGTCTTTGTGACCCATGGAGGCACCAATGGGGTTCAGGAAGCAATTTATCATGGGGTTCCCGTAGTTGGACTTCCCTTATTTTTTGATCAGCCTGATAATCTCTCTAGAATCAGAGCAAAGGGAGGAGCAGTGATTGTGGATATTGGCACGCTTGATAGGGACATCTTTGTGGAAGCACTGAAGACAGTCCTTTACAACTCCTCTTACAGAGAGAACATGCAGAGACTCTCAAGGCTGCACAGGGATCAGCCCATGAAACCACTGGACAAGGCAGTGTTTTGGATAGAGTATGTGATAAGGCATAAAGGAGCCCGTCATCTGCAGACACAGTCCTACAAAATGTCCTGGTTTGTTTACAACTCTGTTGATGTCATTGCTGCTTTGTTGTTGGTTGTTTTGCTCGTAACATTCATATGCATTTCTATTGTAAGATTACTGTGGAGAATGATTTTTGTCGGGAAAAAGGTTAAGCATGAATGACAAGAAAATAAAAGACTGGTTCTGTGTGAAACATCTAAGCACTACCAGACATAATAAACCCAACAAATCTGTGAGTTTCATGTGAGTTATGTTGTTTACTGTAACTTGGCAGCATCAGGAAAGTACTCTGCACTGTGACACTTTTGAACATTTCATTCCAAACAATAAAAATGATAAAAGTTTTGAGACAATGTTCCTTATCTGGACTATCCATCATTAACTCCTGGGATGAGTTATGGTTGGTTGGTTTACACCATTTCTTTAACAAGGTAACAATGATGAAAGGAAAAAGATTGGCTGAGTGGCACTTTTGTGGCCTGGTCTTCTAGTAAACTGCACAAGTAGTTTGGTCTACATTCCCATGTGTAGGTACTGAAGTGAATGTTGGTCTACATTTTCATGTGTAGGTACTGAAGTGAATTTTGGATAACTAAAACTATTACCGGGAGATGAATTTGTCAAGGCTGCATCTCTAAAACACAGCTGGGTAATGTGTGTGTGTGCATGCGTGTGCTTTGATAGTGCAGTGTAGTGTAATGTCACCACGACGTCTGGGTCATCACGTACCTGATTGACAGTTACATGACATCTTGTCAGTTGTCACATTTTGTCATGTCAGATGTGGTATAAGACAGGAAGTGTGGTAAAGACACAATTAACTTTGTTAAGTCCGTTCCCATGTAACTCATCACCAGATTGTGTGAACAGTCATACATCAGATGCAAATCAATAACATATTTCAGAGAGGCACCTTGATGAAACTTGTTTAATATTAAAATGAACAACAACAAATATGCACACACTTTTTATGTATTCAGAAAATGACAATATGTGGATGATAAAACAATGTAAGAATGAGATGAGACTGGTTACACAAGCCCTTATCTTTTTTTGTGATACATTTTTTTATTGAAATTTCCATTTCATTTTTTTTTAGCCGAACAAAAACAAGACAAACAATAACAAAAGAGAAATGTAATAAAGGTTCACCTGACAGGGCATAAAACAGATAGAGAAAAAAAAAACAAATAAACAGGCAAGCAAAACAAACAACAAAGAACGAAACATACAAACAACAACAACAACAACAAAAACCACAAACACATAAAAACACTTCAATTATAAGAAGTGCAGCAAAACAAATATAGATTCAGTCTATACAGACACAAGCCCTTATCTTTACAGCTTTTAGTTCAATGTAGGAGAATATCAAAATAAACAGTTAGTACAGTCACCAATATTAATTCCTGACTGCTCTGTTGTAAAGGTACTTTCAAATACTCTTTTGAGTAAAAGTAATCATTCTTAAACATATGCATTATATAGGAAACCGATGAGAGTTTAGTCAATAATATGAAGCACAGCAATAAATTCGACCTACTACCATCTACTATCAGGCAACTCAAATCATCTCCCTACTTTTTATGTCTCCTGGGCTTATATAGCCTGAAGTGGAATGGATACATGATGAGGATCTTCTTCTTCTTCTTCTTCTTCTTCTTCTTCTTCTTCTTCTTCTTCTTCTTCTTCTTCTTCTTCTTCTTCTTCTTCTTCTTCTTCTGTGTGATTGCATCGTGTCCATATTGTGTATAAAATGAGTAGCACAAGTAACAATGTGAGCAGTCCGGTTCCAATTCCCTGAAAGGTGGATAAATAGCACAGATTTCAGTAAAACATAGGATCAAACTATTACAGTAATCAGCCGGTGCATATTCTCATTTGTCCAGGTCATAGTATTTCAAAGGAGGTTAAATCGAAAGCAACTGGACTTAGTTATTTGTCTAGGAAGACGTTTCACCTCTCATCCAAGAGGCTTCATCAGTTCATGTACGCAGCTGACCAGGCTGGGACTGGTCCAACTATCTGGTGTGGAGACTCACTATTTAACCTCTTGTGTGGGCGTTTCACAAGGGTGATGATGTCACTGGTTCCCTTTTGTGCTCCAAGTGCCAACGACAGTCGTTGGAGTGACAGTCGTTGGTGGGAAGTTGGTTTCGACTTCGTTAGTGCCCTATTGTTTTCTAACAACAGTCGTTGGAGTCACTTGCCACTTGTGAACAGTAGTTGTTCTTTGAGGCTAGATTGTTGAGTCTCCTGGGAAGGGATGAAAGGGCAGCATTGTAAATTGGGGATAGGTGGTGTCTCAGACCTCCTCCCCTGTTGAGGGTTGGTTTTTCTACTTTTACAAAAATGGCTTCTTTAACTCCTCTTTCAAACCATCTGTCTTCTCTGTCTAGGATTTGGACATTGCTGTCCTCAAAGGAGTGGGCTTTCTCCTTGAGATGTAAATGGACAGCAGAGTCCAGTCCTGAGGAGTTTGCTCTCCTGTGTTGGGCCATGCGTTTATGCAGTGGTTGTTTTGTTTCTCCAATGTAGAGGTCTTTGCATTCCTCGTTGCATTGGACTGCATACACCAGATTGCTTTTGTGGGTGTGTGGTGTTCTGTCCTTGGGATGTACCAGTCTCTGTCTGAGTGTGTTGCTGGGTTTGAAATACACAGGGATACGGTGTTTGTTAAAGATCCTCCTGAGTTTTTCTGATACTCCAGACACATATGGAATGACTATGTTTTTCCTCTTGTTTTGTCTTTCTTTCTCAACCACTTTGCTGGTTTTCTTTCTGGAAGCAGCTGCAGTTTTCACAAAGGTCCAGTTAGGGTAACCACAAGTTGTGAGGGCGCCTCTCAGGTGCTTGTGTTCTGCCCCTTGGGCCTGTGAGCTGGTGGGCACGTTATCAGCTCTGTGTTGCAAAGTTCTGATAACACCAAGCTTATGTTCCAGAGGGTGGTGAGAGTCGAAAAGTAGATATTGGTCTGTATGTGTGGGTTTTCTGTATACCCCAATGTGGAGGCTCCTGTCCTTTTTCATATGGACGTCACAATCTAAGAAAGGCAGACTATTGTCCTTGACATCCTCTCTGGTGAACTTGATGTTTTTGTCCACTGAGTTAATGTGTTCGGTAAAAGCTTGCACTTCTTTGGTTTTGATTTTAACCCATGTGTCATCCACATACCTGAACCAGTGGCTCGGTGTTGTTCCTTCAAAGGAGTTTAAAGCCTTGTTCTCTACCTCCTCCATGTACAGATTGGCCACAATGGGGGATACTGGTGAACCCATGGCACAGCCGTGTTTTTGTCTGTAAAATTTGCCGTTGAACTGGAAGTATGTGGTGTTCAGGCATAAATCCAGAAGCTGGCAAATATGTTCGGGTTTGAGTTTTGTTCGGTTTTGCAGGGAGTTGTCTTGTGTGAGTCTTTCCCTTACTGTGGCCGAAGCCTCCATAGTTGGAATACAGGTAAAAAGAGAAGTCACATCGTATGATACCATAGTGTCATCTGTTTCCATTTGTATGTCCCGGACTTTACCCACAAAGTCTATAGAGTTTTGGATGTGGTGTGGGGTGTTTCCCACCAAAGGAGCCAAGATATTGGCTACGTGTTTGGCTATGTTGTAAGTGACCGAGTTTATGCTGCTGACAATGGGCCTGAGCGGGGACCCTTCTTTATGGATTTTGGGGAGTCCATATAGGCATGGGATTGAATCCTGGGGATAAAGCCGGTAGTATTGTGTTTTGTCAATGACCCCTTCTTTTTGTAATTGTTGTAGACATTCTATCACCTTCTTTTTATAGCCACTGGTCGGGTCACGTTTCAGAGTTTCATAAGTGTTAGAGTCGCTGAGTAGTGTAGATATCTTAGCCTGGTAGTCCGTTGTATTGAGCACAACTGTGCATCTACCTTTGTCTGCTGGGAGGATTGTGATGTTTTGGTCTTTGCTCAAAGCCGTCACTGCTTTCCTCTCCTCAAAGGTGAGGTTAGAGGGGGGGACCTTAGCCTCGGCCACCGCCGCTGACACTTTTAACCTTAGCTGATCTGCCTCAGTTCCGGTTAAGTTGTTTTTCCTTATAGCAGATTCTGTAGCTGTAATCAAATCCACTATAGGTAGCTCTTTCGGTGTCATGGCGAAATTCAAGCCTTTGGCTAGGACCTCTTTCTCAGGTTGGGTGAGTTCTCTGTCAGACACATTCTTAACCCATCTGTTTTGTGTTTCTTTCTGTGCTGAATGGTCAGTTTTTTGCCCCCATGTAAGTATTTCTGTGTTATTGTCAACATGTCGAGATTGTAAATTGCGGAATTTCTTGGTTTGTCTCTCTTTGCTTTTGTTATGTTGTGATAATTGTGCCTTTTGGGTGAAATCCCCAACTTTCTCCATGATGGAGCCAGGTAAGAGTGTTTTCAGTTTAAGCAGTGAGTGGTCATTTTTCTCTTTTAGCCCCTCGATAGTGAAGTTGACCTGTCTTATTCGTTCGTTAAGGAGTTGGTTTTGAGCCTTTTCCATGATTTTCTCCACTCTATGCCCTCTCATAGTGGAATTCAAGCGTAGGCTAGTTGGTGTAAGCCTTTGTTGTCTGCATCTCAGACTGAACCGTAGGTGGTTCCTGTAATCTGCAATTTTCCGAGCCAACCTTTCATGTTCCCGCACCATTCTAAGGGTAGCCACCCCAAATTGTTCTGCAATAAGCCGGTGCATATTCTCATTTGTCCAGGTCATAGTATTTCAAAGGAGGTTAAATCGAAAGCAACTGGACTTAGTTATTTGTCTAGGAAGACGTTTCACCTCTCATCCAAGAGGCTTCATCAGTTCATGTACGCAGCTGACCAGGCTGGGACTGGTCCAACTATCTGGTGTGGAGACTCACTATTTAACCTCTTGTGTGGGCGTTTCACAAGGGTGATGATGTCACTGGTTCCCTTTTGTGCTCCAAGTGCCAACGACAGTCGTTGGAGTGACAGTCGTTGGTGGGAAGTTGGTTTCGACTTCGTTAGTGCCCTATTGTTTTCTAACAACAGTCGTTGGAGTCACTTGCCACTTGTGAACAGTAGTTGTTCTTTGAGGCTAGATTGTTGAGTCTCCTGGGAAGGGATGAAAGGGCAGCATTGTAAATTGGGGATAGGTGGTGTCTCAGACCTCCTCCCCTGTTGAGGGTTGGTTTTTCTACTTTTACAAAAATGGCTTCTTTAACTCCTCTTTCAAACCATCTGTCTTCTCTGTCTAGGATTTGGACATTGCTGTCCTCAAAGGAGTGGGCTTTCTCCTTGAGATGTAAATGGACAGCAGAGTCCAGTCCTGAGGAGTTTGCTCTCCTGTGTTGGGCCATGCGTTTATGCAGTGGTTGTTTTGTTTCTCCAATGTAGAGGTCTTTGCATTCCTCGTTGCATTGGACTGCATACACCAGATTGCTTTTGTGGGTGTGTGGTGTTCTGTCCTTGGGATGTACCAGCAGTGACGGCTTTGAGCAAAGACCAAAACATCACAATCCTCCCAGCAGACAAAGGTAGATGCACAGTTGTGCTCAATACAACGGACTACCAGGCTAAGATATCTACACTACTCAGCGACTCTAACACTTATGAAACTCTGAAACGTGACCCGACCAGTGGCTATAAAAAGAAGGTGATAGAATGTCTACAACAATTACAAAAAGAAGGGGTCATTGACAAAACACAATACTACCGGCTTTATCCCCAGGATTCAATCCCATGCCTATATGGACTCCCCAAAATCCATAAAGAAGGGTCCCCGCTCAGGCCCATTGTCAGCAGCATAAACTCGGTCACTTACAACATAGCCAAACACGTAGCCAATATCTTGGCTCCTTTGGTGGGAAACACCCCACACCACATCCAAAACTCTATAGACTTTGTGGGTAAAGTCCGGGACATACAAATGGAAACAGATGACACTATGGTATCATACGATGTGACTTCTCTTTTTACCTGTATTCCAACTATGGAGGCTTCGGCCACAGTAAGGGAAAGACTCACACAAGACAACTCCCTGCAAAACCGAACAAAACTCAAACCCGAACATATTTGCCAGCTTCTGGATTTATGCCTGAACACCACATACTTCCAGTTCAACGGCAAATTTTACAGACAAAAACACGGCTGTGCCATGGGTTCACCAGTATCCCCCATTGTGGCCAATCTGTACATGGAGGAGGTAGAGAACAAGGCTTTAAACTCCTTTGAAGGAACAACACCGAGCCACTGGTTCAGGTATGTGGATGACACATGGGTTAAAATCAAAACCAAAGAAGTGCAAGCTTTTACCGAACACATTAACTCAGTGGACAAAAACATCAAGTTCACCAGAGAGGATGTCAAGGACAATAGTCTGCCTTTCTTAGATTGTGACGTCCATATGAAAAAGGACAGGAGCCTCCACATTGGGGTATACAGAAAACCCACACATACAGACCAATATCTACTTTTCGACTCTCACCACCCTCTGGAACATAAGCTTGGTGTTATCAGAACTTTGCAACACAGAGCTGATAACGTGCCCACCAGCTCACAGGCCCAAGGGGCAGAACACAAGCACCTGAGAGGCGCCCTCACAACTTGTGGTTACCCTAACTGGACCTTTGTGAAAACTGCAGCTGCTTCCAGAAAGAAAACCAGCAAAGTGGTTGAGAAAGAAAGACAAAACAAGAGGAAAAACATAGTCATTCCATATGTGTCTGGAGTATCAGAAAAACTCAGGAGGATCTTTAACAAACACCGTATCCCTGTGTATTTCAAACCCAGCAACACACTCAGACAGAGACTGGTACATCCCAAGGACAGAACACCACACACCCACAAAAGCAATCTGGTGTATGCAGTCCAATGCAACGAGGAATGCAAAGACCTCTACATTGGAGAAACAAAACAACCACTGCATAAACGCATGGCCCAACACAGGAGAGCAAACTCCTCAGGACTGGACTCTGCTGTCCATTTACATCTCAAGGAGAAAGCCCACTCCTTTGAGGACAGCAATGTCCAAATCCTAGACAGAGAAGACAGATGGTTTGAAAGAGGAGTTAAAGAAGCCATTTTTGTAAAAGTAGAAAAACCAACCCTCAACAGGGGAGGAGGTCTGAGACACCACCTATCCCCAATTTACAATGCTGCCCTTTCATCCCTTCCCAGGAGACTCAACAATCTAGCCTCAAAGAACAACTGCTGTTCACAAGTGGCAAGTGACTCCAACGACTGTTGTTAGAAAACAATAGGGCACTAACGAAGTCGAAACCAACTTCCCACCAACGACTGTCACTCCAACGACTGTCGTTGGCACTTGGAGCACAAAAGGGAACCAGTGACATCATCACCCTTGTGAAACGCCCACACAAGAGGTTAAATAGTGAGTCTCCACACCAGATAGTTGGACCAGTCCCAGCCTGGTCAGCTGCGTACATGAACTGATGAAGCCTCTTGGATGAGAGGTGAAACGTCTTCCTAGACAAATAACTAAGTCCAGTTGCTTTCGATTTAACCTCCTTTGAAATATTACAGTAATCAGCATGGACATCCAAATTAGAAAGCTGGTGCTCTCATTATCAATCAAATCAATTTCTGACATTTACTGTAACAAAACAAAATCTGTTTTCTTACCTGAGACAAAATATAAAATCTGTGCGAACGATTCAGAAGTTCTTCTGCAGTGTGATCTGTCACGTTGATTGGTTTACACCACTTCAGGTAGGTGTTGTCAGAAGATATAAATGTTCCGTGCCAGTTAGTTTTTGCACAGACCATGTACTGGCCATTAACAAACATCAGGGCTGACCACACTACGAGAGGTAGAAGACAACACAAGACAGAAGACAATGTGTTTTCTTTCAGCCTGTCTCCATGAATCATCAGCATCAAGAAAGTGGCTGTAACAGCAGGGATCAGGTAAAATGGAGCCACAAACACAGCGTTCCACGTAGGATTACAGGGGCAGGCAAATTCCACCTCCAACATCTTCTCCACAGCGGCCAGAAGGAAGCCAAAAACCACATTCAAGGCAACAGGATACTGTCCAAGCCCCTCCTTGAGGCTTTCAAACAGCCCTGTTCCCATAACGATGATGATAAACTAGACCTATATAAAATGAAAAAGTGCAAATGATTCAGGAATGGATTTGCATATTTTTTGATAGCAAGTTTACCTTGTGCCTTTGAAACAACTAATCAGTTCGAACTATTTAACTTCAGTGTCACTCTGCTTTTCAAGATACATTTGACAGCACTGAGAGTTTTAACTGGACTAAATCTAGCAAAGAAACAGTATAGTTTCTTTTACACTTTTGATATTGGCTTGTTCAACTATTTTTTTTTATAGTAGCAGTTGTGACATCAGAATCCCCCAAAATATAAAAAAGTACATATCCATACCATAATTTACATAAGTAGAAATACAATTTGATTTGAAGACCAAATGTGCTACTCACATTATGGCTGACATAATATATCATACATCCTAATATCAACTATAAGGATTCTAGTTTGTATGTGCATTCAAAAAAAAAAAAAATTATTTACCAATTTTGACGTTAAAAGAAAAATCCTCTTGAGGAATGGTTTCTACAAGTGAAACTCTTTCAACTGCTCTGCAATATTTGATGCTTCTTTCCCCTCCCACTTCTTGTGGGTTTTTTTTTTCGCAAACTTTTATCTTTTTGACACTTGTTTTGTCACCAGGTGTCAAAAAAGGATGATCTCTTATTGACTTTGTGGTGTAACAAAACACTTAAATATTTTACTTAAGAAGTAGAAGTAGTAGCTAGAAGTAGTAACTTTACATAAGAAACATGTGCCTGCTGAAAGAAGTCTGTTATAAATGGAAGTTTCTTGTGGTTGTTTGGAGAACATTGTTTGAGTTATGTGTGAAAAATAGATCTGCTGATCACTTCTGATGTTTATTGTTACTGTTTACTGTGGTGTGAGCATTTTTTATCCCATATTGATTACCTTGCAGAATATTTATCTGTCTCTCACCTCTTAAATTCTTCTCTTTTGATCATCACAACAATTTTACCTTTTACTGTAATATTCTGTCACTCAGGATGTGGGCTACAATCTGCAATATATTTGATAAGCCCGATAACCTCTCCAAAATGAAAGTGATAACAATTAGCTTCTACAAAGGTAAAGCTAAGCTTGTGTGTGTGTGAATGAGCATGAGTTCTGAGTATATGGTTGTTGTTTGGTGATTACGATTTCAGATGAGTTTTCTCAACAGCAACAAGAGTAGGCTATATCAGTCTTGTTATTACAAAGGCCTCCAAGGACAACAAGATTCACGCAAGAAGACAGAAAGCTGTCCAGTAGAAACTCGTTTGAAGATGTGCACCTACAGTATATCATCAGCAGAGAAGAAGAAGAAGTGATATGCAGTAAAATAAGTTGATATAAGTGTGTCCTTTGTGTCTTTGGTGCAATTTAAAAACATTTTACAGATTTAATTATATCCTTGGTGATGGTTTAAGTGAAGGATGTGATTGCTGTAGTAACCTGTTGGCACGAGAGCTCTGAGGAGTTGGATTTTCAGGCACCTTGGATAGAAATTTTATGGAGCGGTATAGCTGCCCAGGATTAACACAGTCTCCAGGCAATGCAACAGCAACATGTTGGTGTCTGGTAGGATCTGTGGTGAGATGTTTCCTGTAGTTTATGTGTTGACCTGTGTGTGTGCAACTGACTGATCAAACGATGCAGCACAATTTTTACTGACACAGTGTGTATTGGCAACAATCTGGCAACATGATATCACAATTCCCCCCCCCCCCCTTTAAATCTTTCCGAAGCCTACCGAAATAAAAACTCACGTAGTAGGCTATAGAAAAATACATGATGTATGCACAAAAATACATTAGTGTTTGTATTTCATAAAGATGAATACAAAAACAGATAAAAAAAATATTACAGCACTTTATAAAAATCTGTACAGTATCACATCATAAAATATCACAATATTTCAGTGTATCAATAGGCCTACTTTCTTACACCCAAAATGTACAATATTAACAAACTTCACAGCAAAAGTTAAAACTTCAAAGCAGTCAAGGTGCAAGTGAGACAAATTTCATGTACAGGCCAGGCCACAAAGGTTATGAAATACATGCTCAGGATACTGTTTTGAGAGTTAAGATACAAATAATGCAATAACACTTCAAGTCCTTTTTAATGTATTTAACTAATTTATTCATTTTGCTTTTTGCATCAGTTTAAGTGTTTTGACATAATTCAGTTCTGTCATGGCTCTTCCCTCAATCCTGCCATTCTGTTCATGTCCATAAGATGTCCCTGTTCCTTACTGCAGCTCACCTGACATCCACCTGTCTTCAAAATTCTTGCTCCATTTAAAAAAAAATCTGATATGTACCTATGCTAAAATTGGCTATCTAGCAATAGCAAACAGTTTGAGATCTTATCAGAAATTATCAACAACTAGGCCTAGGCTATACCTGATATATTCATGGAAAGATACATGCTAAAGAACAAATATACAGAAGAAAAACTGAAAAAATGTTGTTATTTCACATAAGTCTATCACATATCCAAAATGTTCACATTTGTTTTACAATATCTATGGTCCCTGATTGTTCATGTTCAACATCCAGTCCCTCATATTTGACAGTGAATCCAGTATACACTATCATCTATCTATTTTTTTTTCTGATAATCCATGCATGAGTGACTTCTCCACATCCTCAACAGTCTTTGACATTATTGAATTGAGGTGCACAAATAGAATAGGCAATCTATGAATGCATTTTCACTTCATTATACGAGAGCACCCAGAAGTTTACAATTGGCCTGCTTTGAAATAACTGCTGTGATAATTGAAATGGTCAAAGAATGCCATGTTAAACAGAGATGGGATATGTGGCAGATAAGCGAGTAGAGTGGGCCACTGTGTGTTGTGGGGTGTGAGCAGCCTCAGCCTGCTGTAAATTTGTTCAAAGAGAAATAGGATTAAAAGTCCGTTTAAAGCCCATGCAGGAGCTGCTGAGGTCAGGGCTTAGTCAACCTGACCAACTGCTCTGACCCACAGGACACAACTTAAGGCCTGGTGGGGGGTTGTTAGGCACTTAATACACTCCATACTTTGAGCAACGCCTGAGGAATATAGCTGCATGCCTCTGATTGGTTGACAGGTGTAACTCGCCCACCGGTCGCCTAAATGAAGCTACTTTGTCTCAGTAACTTAAGATAAACTATTGTGGTTTAGGATTCAAGCAGTTTTCACAAAGTTATTCGCGTCCACTTTTCCCATTGTGAAGATACGTATTTGATTTCTCCTCTTTTCTTTTCTTTTTTTCTTTTTTATTGATGTTTATGACAGACAAATACAAACAAATACTTGTTACCTTATTGCAGTTACATGGATAAGATACACATCTTGTATGCATTTATCAGTATCTATCTGCCCAGTCTTTTTTTTTTTTTTTTTCTCTCTCTTACAAACAGCAACAAAAATAGCAAAAAAAAAAATAAATGCAGTCCAGCAATAATGTACAGATTTCTCCTCTTTTCTTTTTATTTGTGTTTGGACGTCGCGTGAGACGCCTGCTTGCCTGCCTCTCGCGGGATTTGGGATCAAACGAAGGTGGTTCCCCTCGCCGCACCGGGCTGACAGCGGCGCTGCTCAGGTAGCAGCAGCAGTAACTGTACGCTCCCGCTAGTCTACCTAGCGACAATCCCACCTCCCTCCTCTCTTTCTCTCTTTCTCTCTCTCTCTCTCTCTCTCTCTCTCTCTCTCTCTCTCTCTCTCTCTCTCTCTCTCTCTCTCTCGCTCTCTCTCTCTGCGTGACACGGCTTGAGTGTGTGGAGGTGCGTGTGTCTCGGACGAATCCACCCCGCACCGTCATCACCACCAGCGACCATATCCCGCTCCCGGTCACCTTATAGCGCTCAGCCTGCCCCACCATCATTTCCCCCACGGTCCGTCCCCGAAGATGATACCTGGCAAACGAAGAGCTGCAGTCATGTCCTTCTCGGTGGTGATATTTGGAGCACTGATGCTGCAGTCCGTCTCTTCCCAGAACGGTAGGAAACCAGCTATCCATACATTAGACATAGCCGACTTGACGGGGGGGAAAAATCCTACACCATGACGATATGCGGGTTTTTAGGATGCCGCGTGCATTTCTGACAGTGGAGCGCCCTTTTTCTTTTTCTTTTCTTTCTTTCTTTTTTTTTTTTAATTAATCATTACAAGACGTCTTTGTCATTAAGGAGTCTGTCCAACGCCAAGATCTCTCCTGCAGCCCGGTCTCATTAGATAATCCCTGAACGCCACAGTCCAAAGAAACAGATACTGTAGCTACCAGGCCAATGAAGGGCTCTATTTTCTCTTTTGCAAACCGAGCCTTTCAGATGAGGAGTCAATAATTAATGGGATACAATCTGTGTTGGTAAGCCTGAAGTGGGCCACACGGAGGAGGCCTGTGCGAATCGATGTCCCTAAAATGTCCTTTTAAGTGTGGAGCTGCATACAGAGTCGAAAGAGGAGCCGTTCAGTCAGCAAGGACAAGTTCTGCTCACTGGATTGTGAGGGGGTGGGGGTTGGAATAAGAAAAAGGTTGGATTTGGGGAGAAATTGTGTCACACTGAAGTTCAAAATCTGTTGTGGGATGCCAATGCACACACTTAAGACATACAATCAACATGCTGTCTCGCTTGGGTCTGCTCAGATATGCAGGGATACGGCTCAGTAACTCCTCTCCTGCAGGGTGAGATGATTTCCCTGCATCGGCCCAGGTCCTGCTAATATAGAGAAACATGTATGTAATTAGATGTAGGACTGTGGAAGTGCAGCTCTGTAAATAGCATCAGTCCATTTTGCTGCATGCTTCTATTTTTAGAGCTGAGATGCTGCACTGGGAACCATGGCTTTAATGTCCTCTTGCAACAGTGAATCTGTTAACTCTTCGCAGAGATGTACTGCACTGCAGAGTGGCATTGATTTCTCAGCGCACTTCTACTTGTCTAAATGACCCAGTGCTCATAAATCTCATCCCCACCAAACTGATCAGGGCAGTGCAACCCCATCCCAGCTGAGTAATTGTATGTGTGTGTATGTGTGTTTGTGTGTGTGCAGTGTAGCTTGTGTCCGTTTTGCAAGCGCTGTGTTGAGAATGAGTGTGAATTTATTCAGCTCTGGCCTCCCTCGGAGTTGACCATGTGTAGGAATGCATCACACATCTCCTATACTGAACACCCACTCCTAACATCTCCTCATCAATCAGTGCTACAGCAGAAAAAGCTCAGAAAGCCAGTTAAATGTACTGGCCTTGTATCAGCCAGAAACCCAGAAGGTGTGATCTTCTCTGGTCTTTGTAATTGATTTCAAGAGAGTCTAGAGAAGATTGATGGTTCAGAGACTGTCTTATTTGTTATACGAATATGTTGGACCATTTTGTATACATATTTCTTCAGTGTAGCTGAATGAATAGCTGAGTGTCATAATGTCTGATATATACTCACATCATTGCAGCCATGTGTGCTAACAGTGCTTCATGTGACTTTCATATAGCACTGAATGATAGATCAGATATTGTGATGACTCATGGTCATACATTTTACATTTGATTTTCACTGAACCCCCCCCCCCAAAAAAAAAAAAAAAAAAAAAAACACAGACACAGACACACACACACACACACACAAAAAAAACAGTAGAACGATCACATAATTGAATTCACAGTTTGTTCTTTCTTTGCTTGGGTCTGTACCAAAAAAGCCATGATCCCTAAAGTCTGGAGAATGTGATCTGTAAGGCGAGGAATCTCGGTTATGACACATCGTACCTTCATCAAAAAACTGCAGCTGCGATTTGGATGTTGCATTTAGCCGTATTGCAGCGTTGATAATATTTTCATTTGATTGTTCAGCCGTTCTATTCCATTTAAAGTAGAGTGGCTGTAGGGGAGCTGTTTAACGTTGTTTGAACCCTTTAAGCTATAGTTTCTCATACACAAGCCACAGAAACAGCAAATGATTATCAACTCAAATGGATTTTGTTGCATTGAAGAAAGTTAAGTGAATGTTTGGGAATTGGCGGTTCATGATAATGTACAAGAGCCATAGTGCAGTTATCCTGAAAAATAACCAGATGATGAATGATTCGGTGTCACATCTGTAGACAGGAGCTGAGGATAGTTCAATTGTTAATTTAGAGATTGAGTTCAATCCTGGAGAATGTGACTATACCATGAAATCAGTAAATTAGAAAAGTACGTGGATGGATGGATGGATGGATGGATGGATGGATGGGAAAGTAGAAATTCAAATTTAAAGATGTAGACTGCTACTAGTGGAGTAAATGAAAAACACACTTTGCTGCAAAATTTAAAAATCACTAATCGGCTTTTTCTAACTGAAATTAAAAGTCAAAAATCAATTCTATTCATTACTGATTCATCTGAGGATTGGTTTATTGTTTTGTCAATAAAGTGTTTGTCCATTACAAATTGTTAATCTGGTGAAAAAGCTGCAAACCCCAAAACTGTTAAGTCTAACAACACACAAGACAAAGAAAAGCATGAAATCCTTACAAGCTTGAGGCTAGAGCGACTGTGGCTTCACAGATGAAATATTGAATTGATTGTTCAAAAAGACTACAGTACAGATCAGTTGATTAATTGACTTATTGTTTTAGCTCTTATTTACAGTTCGGCCACATTAAACATCAGTTACATTCTCATTGTTCCCAATAGTGACTTTCTTTATGCCTAATTAAAAACAGTAGGCTACAGTGCAGTAAATCTGTGTGTTTTATATACTGTATACTACTGCGTAGGTGTATGTTTTCTGTCCCTGTTCTCCTCTGGTCTCCAGTTATCCATGCAAACTCACTTTTTTCTAAATATTCATTTAACATTGGCGACTCATTATGTTGCAACAGTCCCGGTACATTAACTGGGACTGTGAGGAGAATTACTTAATCTTATGGTTTAAATGGATTCTTCACAAGATGCAGACAGTGGAAAGTCTGGTCCTGACTGTTGGAGGCCATCTTTTGTCAGGTTGTGCAGTTTGACTAATGAACCAGAAATGGAACATCCTTTTAAATCCCAAGTTATTTTATTAAAAAGTGGAGTGATAAGGTTAATAATGTAGACTTTTATTTTCTGATTGAAGCACCACATTAACCTCTTTTTCAGACACTGAAAGTCACTAGGCAGGTTGCAGGAAAAAGGAAGATTTTGATTGGCTCTCTCTGAAACATCCAAGAGCCTGATTGGAGAGAAACACTGCACTACTTGAGCTTCTTGTTTTACTATGTGACTCTCAAAGGCTCACAATTTAACAATAATACTGCACCATGGAGTCACATTTAGAGATGAAACCCAGACTTGATTAACTACTTAAACCATTCAGCATCTATTTAGATAATTGTTAATCACCAAAGTGTCAAATACTCCAGCCTTCTTTCTGATTTCAGCTTCTACACTGTGAGGATTTGCTGTTCTTGCCTATTCTCATCATCATTTTTCACAGAATGTGTTCTTGGGGAACTGAGAAAAAGTGATGGGTATTTGGTTGGTTTGGTTTTATTCTGTTACAAAACAACATGTAACGCACTGTTGCACAAACAAATAAACACACAGAGAATCAATCAAAGGAATAGCGTCACAGTTTTTTAGACTTTGAGAAACAAGACGAGATACTAAATGGCAATGAGAACATGTAACATGACAGTTAACATGACAAGAACAGACAAAATCCCTAAAAATGATGAAGTGCAGTCAAAGGCAGTAGAAAGTAGCGCCCGTCATGATCATGGGATTGATGGATAATGAAAATAACAGGTGAAAATGATTGTTAGTTGCAGCTTGGGCCACTTTCAAATATATAGAATAAGTAAAACATTGTCAATTTAGTTATGAGAGAAAGATGAAAAAGTGAAACGCAGCCACATTGTTCTAAGTAGGCTTTTGGAATAACACTTCACCAATTGAATTAAGATAAGAATCAACAGATTAATACGTAGGCTATTGTTAATAAGCATTAGTTGGAGCTGGTTCTGAAGTCACACACAGATAAGACACATGTTACAACCAGCCAGAACTAGAGAAACATCAGCTTTATGTGGCTGGTGTCACACAGACATGTAGCTACAGTACAGCTGTGGTGTGTGTGCACTGTCACACTGTTACTGGCTCAGCACTCGTGACACATCTGGACTGTGTGAGGTGGCAGGATGTGTGTCTCAGCACTTTACATGTCCAGAGCTGAGGTGCTGTGTGTGTTTGTTATTCTCTGGTACTCATGTAGGCAGCAATCTATACAGGGCTTGATGGGCTGCACAGAGAGGTTATGATGTCGGCTAGAAAAAAAACATGATCGTCTGTCCTGTAATGATCTGCTTGGTCTGGTTGGCTGTCTCTCTTCCTCTTCCTACTTTGTTGCCGTAGAGTGCTTCTATGGAAACGGAGGAGGTCTATCACAATGCGCCCACGCGCTCCCCGGAGACCCACAGCTGCAGCTTCTATAAATCTCCTCTCAATCTCGTGTGTTTTTTTTCCACGGTGCCTATAGAAGATGATTATGACTACAGCCCCCGTCCTCCACCTACACCTCCCCCTCCTCTCTTTGACCAGCCGTGATCAGTTGTTTTCACTGTTGTTGTCTTCGCCTCTGAGGGGGAGACGTATCAATCCCGTGAAATTAACAGTGCACTTTGCCTGGTGTCCGGGTGCTTGTTGCTGATTAACCGTCATCAAGAGGCTTCTTAGCACTGATGATCATTACACAGACAAGATGTACACTGGAAATGAATGACAAGGTCACTTGGAGGGCTTTTGAATGTGAACCAGGCACAAAACGATATGATGTCATTAATTGGACAAAACCAAGTGAGAGCAGCCTCGCAGGGACGTCCCAGCAGAATTCAATTATAGCTTCCTCGGAATAGCAGTGATAATGGCTCTGGCAGATCTGAGGCCGTCTCTGCCTCCATCTCTTCACCACCCAAAATATTGATGTGACCCATGCTGACGTTTGATTATGAGACATCGTGCGTTCCCGCTAATCAATTGAGTGTTTTTCGCCTTCTTCTTTTTGAATGTTTGCCTTTTTTTAAAATTCCCTCTCTATCATAAGTTTCCTGAGCAGTTTCAAATCAGAGCAATAATTGTCAATGAATTGATTAGTAGTAGTAGTAGTATGGACAGAAAATGAATCCTTTTATTTTCTGTAATAGGACAACATTATCTGGTTCCAGCTTCTTATGATTTACTGCTTTTTGCCAAATGTGACACATAATTAAAAAATGTTAAGGACAATACTACAAACAGACGACAGTCACGGCTGTGTAAACAATCGATTGAGAAAATGAGTCACAGACTGATGGAAAATTATTGTGAGTTGCAGTCGAAATTTCAATTTCAAATTGGACTCTGAAAAATTGTGATGGGCATTTTTGCATTTTCAGGCATTTTAAAGACCAAATGATTATCTATTGCAAATTAGATAATCTCAATTTTTCATTTTTTTTTCTGTTTTTGGATTTAATGTCATTTGTGTGTCTCTTTCTTATTATTTCACATGATCTTTTTTTTCTTTCCTTTTCTGGTTCCCTTTTGATTTACCCTGTTGTTGTTTTCTTGTCTTTCCATCCTACACCTGCTCTCCTGTTTTTCTGGTAAACTCCTCCACCACCCCCACCAGCGGGCTTTGTGAAGTCGCCCCTCTCTGAGACTAAGCTCACAGGCGACACCTTTGAGCTGTACTGTGATGTGGTGGGGAACCCCACCCCAGAGATCCAGTGGTGGTACTCTGAGATCAACCGAGCCGATTCCTTCAGGCAGCTGTGGGACGGCGCCCGTAAGCGGCGCGTGGCCATCGGCACGGCCTACGGCACCAATGCCGTGAGCGTGTTGGGCGTGTCTCGTCTCACGCTGGATGATGCCGGGACCTACGAGTGCAGAGCCAGCAACGACCCGCGACGAAACGACCTCCACCAAAATCCAGCCACCACCTGGATCCGAGCTCAGGCCACTATAACGGTGCTGCAGAGTGAGTGGTCAGCGTAGAGGAAACACCCCCTCCCTATAATAGCAGCCAGATGTAACAGCTCCTGTGTGGTTCTGCCTCCCTCATCCTCCCCAGAGGGACTGTAGCTTCCTCCCTAGCTGCCATCATCCTCCCCTACAGACCTGGAAAATGAAGAAAAACATCAACTGGTCCTCATGTTCTCTTTTAGAAGCAGAGTTGAGTAGTGTTTCACATTGTGCTCATAATTTAGTTCAGTGCACCCTTCAGCCTGTAGAGACCAGTTTTCCTCCAATTTCCTCTCTACTCCATATTTCCCTCCCTTCAGCTCTCATCGTTTCATCAAGTTCATTTTCGCTTTCAATTTCAGTTTTGTTGCATCTGTATGTGTGTTTTATGTTTTAAAATGTTGCTCTGTGCAGATGTCACTACATTTACACACACAAAGCTACAATTCTTGTGATCTAGGTGCATCTTTCCCTACAAATTATCCTGCACCAGAATCTTTATATTTACAGAGCAAAATGTGGATGTATCACAAACCTGAGCTTGGAAGTCTTTATTTAGGTTTTCTTTGATCAGTTCAGTTCTCAGAACTTAGCCTATTCAGATATTTTTATGTCAGTGTTGTACCTTAGGTCTAGACAACATTTACCGGCCCCAAGGTTTGATATCTGAAAAGAGACTTGATGACCTGATGAAAATGTGATTGGGCTGTACTTTTATATGTGATATGATGGACAAAACTGGTGTTTCATGTTGTGAAACGTCAGGTTGGGAAATTGATGGGAATGTGGAACATAGATAATCAGGATTAAGCCGAAAGCAAACGGTCCAATGAAGGTCATCATTGCTTAAAAGCTAATCCAAGCAATGGTTTTTCTCAGGTGGCATTTCAATCAGATAGAAATACATGTAATTATTGAAGTATTTTTTTTTAAAGCGATTGCTTCAGGGCTGCTCACAGTTAGCTCCATAAAATAATAGAAAACCAGTGGATGGACCTTGACATAGAGACAGCTTTACTGTCTTTTTAACACGATTTCCCCTTTTTGTAAAAGCTGAATCAGGCTTAGCGCCACAATTTAATTCTCTGTGATATTGGCCTCAGCAGGAATAGGAAAAAATGGAGAAAAAAAACCACTGGTCTACCTGATAAGGTTAAAGCACTGTAGGTTTACATCATGGCCATCAGCTTTAATAACTTTCTCTTTCTTAATCCTTCTAGCTGGGACCACACTGTTTCAAAACTCACCCAGAGCTGGTTTGTGATATTAGTTGAAGCACTTTAGTGAAAAGTGTCAGTGTTTTCTCTGCACGGAAAAGGCATTCTCATTGAAAAGCTGAGCTGTAGTTGACTTCACAACTTATACACAGATTTGTACTTGTATTGCGTTGGATTTGATCAAAGAACAAAATATTTGCAAACAGTTGGTCATCTGTTGTACGGATTATTCAGCTGAGAGAGTTTCCGTTTTAGCCGATGCAGAAAATGAATGGATTTCTATTTCAGGCACCCTGGATTCTTCCCACTTTGAATCTCTATTCCTGTTCCGATATTGTACGAGGCGTTGGTTGGCTGTGTCGTCTTGTCTAAACCCTTTTTGTGCGCTGTAGTTTTACATCTTCCAACTGGCCCTCAGCCGCGGGTCGCAGCAAGCAGTCGCCTCTGTTGTAGCTGATGTGAGTCTCTTTTGCAGAGCCGTGGATCACTGCCTCTGAACACACCACTCTTCCCGTGGAAGGCGACGCTCTCACCCTGCAGTGCAACCTGACCAGCGCCCACAGCCAGCACCAGGAGAGCTACTGGATGAAAAATGGGGAGGAGATCCCAGAAACACGTGGCACAAATAAGAACACAGAGTACAGGTATACAACTTGTGTGTGTGTGTGTGTGCGTGTGCTAAACACAGCGCTTAGCAACCTGGTGTGGGTTCATGTGAGGTGTTTCTATACTCCTCAGGCTGAAGAAACCAAGGGGAGACGACGCTGGAGTGTACATGTGTGTCTACACCTTTGAGATGTCTCCTCCAGCCAACGCCACCATCGAAATTAAATGTAGGTGTTGATCTGTGAGCTACAGGCCTCTTTGTTAGTTTCAAGGCCACATTAAGAGATGTCACCAGTCAAAATGGCCAGGGTGGCCTTGAGCACCAGTGGCCCTGTCATGTGAGGACAGGGGCAGCCGGCGCCCTTGACACCTCCATCTGAACCAAGGCCCTGCTCAGTGGCAGCAGATGGTGTCTTGTTTGTCTGATGGTGAGGGATTATGTGTCGACAGTAAAATCTGGTCAGCCGTTTCTGCTGTCACACATGCACTGCTATAGAAGCAAATTGGATTTCAGGACAGTGTGCTTTTATGTTATGAGGAATTTCTCTTCATTCAGCCTGGAAAAAAAGAGTGACAAACACGGACAAAAAGTCTGACAGCTTCATGTTATGTTTTGAATTTAATTAGATTTTATGTTCAGGTTTTACTTAAGCTCACATAGACATTAGTCAGGTTTCTATAATATATATCTACCTGATAATAAGCAAACTGAAAAAGTGAACTAATATATATAATCCAAAGATTGGATGACGGATAAATAAAAAAACTAACAAAAAAAACCCATTATTGTTTCTTGCAGCTCTCATGACTTCACATACATTTTCTAATGACTAGGGATGTCACGATAATAGATTTTAGATTTGGTACGATTATTGTCAGAGATATAATCACGGTGTTACGATTATCACGATTATTATGCATTAATTAATTTCACAACACTATTAATGTGTAAAATCAAATATAGTTAAAATATACATTAAATACCTATTAAAATATGACCACTTATTAATCCGCCAGGGAAGTGTTTGAAATATTCAAGTCATTAATTGTCATCGATACCAAATGTTTATGTTAATTGTTATCTTAAATTTTTACAAATATTACAAATGACACTCTAGCATTTAAATTCCTACCAATTCAATGCCACGTTAGGTAAATGGACCAGTATCTGTGCATTACCTTTACTTTGGCGCACATCTGCCGACACGGTTCATACATAATCTTTTTTTGGAAAATGACGGTATTTAGGAATCTTTGCGATCAATTAATTGTGGGGCGATTAATTGTGAAAACAAGTAATTGTGACATCCCTACTAATGACTGTTCTCGCAGTAGACCTGGAGCACTTAAATTATGTTTTGTGAGTTTTTTGGATTATTTTAACAGAGAATATTTGACAACCTGTGAAAATGAATTTCCCAAAAGGGACTAACTCTATTTTTTTGTTTTAGCTGCTCCTGAGATCACAGGCCACAAGCGCAGTGAGAATAAGAATGAGGGTCAGCTTGCCATACTCTACTGTAAGTCTGTGGGCTACCCACATCCTGTCTGGACCTGGAGGAAGTTTGAGAATGGCGTTTTCAAGGTAAAGTGACATGAATATACAGTATGTTATATCAATATTAATGTCCATACATATCCATGAGTGTTAATTTTCAAAATCCACAAATGCTCGTTGGATGAGGTGACGCTGACATTCACAAAAAATAAATGTAGTTTTGTAGCACACTTGTTATATTCAAATAGCTATTTGCTGCATTTGCTATTAATCTGGTTAGTGTTGACCAGTGCTAGCATTACTGTGTTAAGATGATACTGCATTTATAAGAAACAACATAAAAGGGTGACAAAGTTTGATATGTAACTGGTTATTGTTGCATGATTGATCATCCACTTAGGTAACATTTTTTCTACATCTGCATGACAGTGTCATCGTCTTACACAGTTTGCAATAAGCTACTTATGATGAGTTACTACTGTGAATATCAACATGCTTTTTTGACTGTCGAATTATGACCAATAAAAAATAATTATCATCACTTAATAATAATAATAATAATAATAATAATAATAATAATAATAATAATAATAATAATAATAATAATAATAATAATGATGATGATGAACATTTTTCAATAGAAAATTACAAAGTGATTTACATGGGGAAATCAGCATTGCAATTGAATAAAAGTATAAAGAATGAAAATAGAATACCCTTGAAAAATAAAAACAAAAACAAACAAACTGATTAAACATTGGACTTGGAAAGGTAAAACTTAAAAGTCTTATTTAACACTTTTTACATACCAAAAACAATATCACTGTGAGTATCACATGTCTTCTCTTTCTGGCAGCAACAGGTCAGGGAACCAATCAGAAGAGTGGAGGCAATGATGGTCTCTCCTGATTGGCTGTTTACTGAGCGATCTAATAAAAATAGAGATTTTAGACAGTCAGAAAGCAAATCTTCCAAGTTTGGATTTTGGGTCTGGATGGGCTGGACTAGCTGATTTGACATTACAAATGTCCACAAGTCCAGACAGCCTGTTGTATGGCTCACTTCCTAAATACAGGCTGTGGGCATTTCTCAGTAGACTAAGCGCTTTGATACTTTCACGGGGTAAATATAAAACCTTGACCTGCTTTATATTTAAAAAAGACAATTCATTCTCACGTCATGCAATATGAGACATTTTTAAGAATCTGACACTTGTAGAGGAGCAGCATGATGTGTTGATTAGGATTTAAAACAGCTTGGTCTCAACAAAACAATGAAAGCAACCATGTCTCTGTCCCTAATCAGGAAATTGACAACTCGACTGGACGCTTCTTCATCAGCAGCAGAGACAACTACACTGAGCTCCACATCATCAACCTGGACATCAGTTTAGATCCAGGCGAGTACCACTGCAACGCCACCAACATGATCAGCAGCCGCGATGAGAAGTCGGTGCTGAGGGTTCGCAGCCACCTGGCCCCTCTATGGCCTCTCCTGGGAGTCCTGGCCGAGATCATCATCCTGATCGTCATCATCGTTGTTTACGAGAAGCGCAAGAAGCCAGAGGATTTACAAGATGGTGAGTCACCAGCGGTGATGCTTTGGATTGTTTTACATTGTTATACACTGTTGTTAATATACTGTATCTGAGCAGAAACCGATTTCATTGTGCAGCTCTGACATAGATATGAATGCTTTCAACATCCAAAAACTAACCAACACAGAAACACTGGGCAATGAGGAACACTTTCTTTACGATGTCTGATAAAGTCATTCCCTCTCAGAGATGTCAACAGAGTCATCTGACTCTGTGCTGTGCCTGCATTCAATAATTCAATCTGGCAAGGTTGACTCAATAGGTAGACACTGTTGCAGGAGGTTGCACCTTGTCAGGACAATTTCATCCATTTAATATTCATGGGAAATATGATACTGCAGTGTTGCCGAGCTGGACAGTTTAAATTATTAACAGCTTTCCAGGGACCTTGTTCTGTCCCCAAGCTGCTGCAAGCAACGCATCCTTTAGCTACAGCCTGTGTGTGCCATCCTGGAATTTTTTAATACTACTGAGTACTTCATTTTCAAGAGACTAGCTATATCATAAATTATGCATTAATGGTATTTGGGTGACCTTTTCCTCTCAAACAGAATTTTGATGTTGTCACATGCTGATTAGGTGCAGCGTGCGGTGAATAACTGACAGGTCTCAGTGACTCGCGTCACTCTGCAGGAATATATTGCCACTATGGCTCATTGAAATGGACTGCTGCAGAGTTCCTGGTCTTTAAGTCACATTGAGATCATTAGAGCCTCACAAAATGAATGTAGATTACTTAAATCAGGCATCAAAATTCTTCTTGAGATATTAATAATTCATATTTTCCTTGCATTTCCTTTAATGAGGGTTAGTTTTGATTGCTGAATGCTTACACAAATTGTTGTAATATCTCCCGTCCTCCACTTCTCCCAAATTGCATATCCTAAACCGTGTTTGTGGTAAGTGTGAGACTTTGCATGCTCTCGTGAATTTAAATAAGCATTCAGCCCCATCCCATTGCTATACACAGCTTTAACTTTACTACTAGTGTTTAGAGCAGTTTGAATTTCTCAGTTTGAAATATTTAACTGACGACTTTTTGTTTTGATTTTTTGCATCAAACTCATAGTTACTATAGCAGTGAAACGGCATGCAGGTCACTGAAGAATGAAAACTGTTTTGTGTGCATCAGTCATTTCTTTATTACTGTCATTATTTCACACTACTTTGGTGACTTACCACCTGTAGTAGAGGACTGACAATGATGGTGCTGTTTCTCACCAATCTATGAAGAGTGAACAGATGTGGGCGCTGCTTGTCTGTGCATGACAACAGTGTGTGTGTATATAAACATATACATATACATACAGTATATATGTGTATGTATATATACGTATATGTGTGTTTATTTATTTTTTAAGTTTGATTTTCTTTCTTATGTACTAATTCTCTTGCACATGCATTTCAGTGTGTTGCTTTGGTGGATTTTAACAGCGTTCTGTGTGTTTGTGAATCACTTTCCTGCAGCATGTAAGCGTATTGTTTACTTTTTTGTTACCTCACCTCGGCTGTGTTCTCTCCATACTACAGTCCACACATACGGCACAGCTCAAACACAGCAATCTAGAAAGCTCAGGACCGAAATGCAATATGTGTTAGTCTTGCCTGCTGTTGCGTTTTTCTATTTGGGAAAAAAGCAACAACACATCTACGCATTCAATATCATCCTTGCGATTATTATATTCTGGTCTTCATTTCTCCATATTTTCCCTTGTTGCCTCAGATGATGATGCAGCTGGACCTGTGTAAGTACAAGCTTTTCACCTTCACTACATGTTATGTGTTCAGCCTGGTACAGTACGGTGTGTTTTGTTGTAGCTTACCATGTATTTGTATCTCCTTCTGACTGTCTGTAGAGCTCAGTGCACAGTACACCCCCCTGTATCTGGGTCACAGATAACTTGGAGCATCATGTGATGCTGCTTCGCTGCATACAAATAGAAAACATATAAAATATTTTTTTTAAAGTCGGTCAAAGACACTTTCACTGATAAGTTACCATTTAATTTGTCCTGCTTAGGAATGCAGTACTACTCTAAGACTTAAAGGCAAGTCTCCCAAAGGGTGTATACACATTTACAAAATGGTTCATGAACAGTTCATAAATCTAATGTATTGTAAGAAGATTAATGTTTTTGTCGACCATTTGAACTCCTCCTGTGAGCACCCACAAGGTTTAACTTCTTCACAGGAGAAGACAAAATTGTTGATAGAGGTTATAAAATGATAAAATGGCAAGGAGGCATAACAATAATTAACAATAACTCAGCAGTGTCAAATATGGAAGTTGTTTTCTTGTAATTAACTAGGCTATTTGTTGTACAAACCAGCTGTAACTAGATGTTATTTCCTTTGTTGATATTCCACAAATAGCTCTCATAATATCAGGGTACTTTTCTTTAAGATCTGCCACCAGCTAAGTAGGACTACTTAAAATGAGTGGAGTGGCCCTTTTTTATACTGAATCAGTTTGATGTCAAGCGTTATGCAAAATTCCCCACATGAGCTGGCAGAGAACAAAAATATATCCCGACCAACAACCATGAACACCTCATTTATAATGAGGTGAGATGTAGAAATGCACATTTTGAGTCATATTTCTATTCAGTTTTTTAGGACTGGATCAAACCGTGTTCTGCTGTCACTGTTTCAGTGTACACATTTTTTATTTGAGGTGTGACCTGACTCTTTCGTTTCTTTACTGCTAAAGGAAAACCAACTCGACCAACAACCACAAAGACAAGAACCTCCGCCAAAGGAATACAAACTGAGCAGCTTGTCTGCTGAGTAAGTATTCAATTATTAAGAGGAAGACAAACATGTATTACCAGCCTGTGGCCACAAATCACAAGATGATCCACTGTATGAAATGATCACAGAAAGCTTTTTTTAACCTAATACAGCGAAAGTCACACTGGCTAATGAGTTGGATTTTCTTTGTATTTGCAGGTTTCATTACACAAGTATTGACCATATGAAGGTAAACAGAAGGGAATCCATTCCAGTTAATAGGATGTATCTGCCATTGAAAGTATGGTTGTGCAGGAGTTAAATGAGGCATGCCTTATGATTTTGTTGTGTGAGGGTGCGAGGAGAGGAGGTTCTTAAAGCATTATGGGATTGTTAATATTATGACCATTGTTGCTGCATGCAGTTGTTGGCATTTATGATTTTTCCCTCTTATCCACTAATTTAACATTTTTACTACTTCTAAAGTAATGCATGCAAGATGCTGACCTTCTGTTTGACACAGAAATGGCTTTTCTTTTTTCTTTGTTTTTTGGTTCTTTTCTGAGAGTGGCTTCATATAGATAATCTGTACTGTGTGTTCTAGAGGAAAAACAGAACTCTGCAATGTAAAAGAAACTACCACCATAATCGGGTATGACAGTTGTGTACAGTTTTATCATTCCACTGCATACCATTTTCTAAGTTTTATCATTTTATCAGACAATTTCTATTACATTTTAAGGGCTTTGCAATGTCCCTCTAAATTTGGTTAAGGTTTACTTCACTGTATGTACTGTATGTATTAAATCACTATAACTATGTATCAAATCACAGTTAATATAAAGACTATTCATATTATATGATGCACTTAAATGTTGAGAATAATGAAAAACTGTATAAAACTACTTTAGAAAGTCTGTACTAATCATATCATTCTAACACACTGTTTTATAATTATGTGTATTGTACAGCATGGCTATTATCCTATGCAATTATTACCCATATCAATATATTGAAAATCATTGCAGCTTTTAATTTCTCTGTGACAAAGCTTTAAACTAGTAGGATCACTAATAGAGCGTTGATGGCATATTACACAGCTGCATGACTTCTCTCCAGCTGACGTGGGAGGTGGTGAAAGAAGGCCCACGTCAGCGCTGATACATGTGAAGAAATTCCAAGATCCTGAGTCATTTTTAAGAATAAATATCTTGAAAAATAAAATGTGTCTGAGTTGGGTTTCTTTTTCAAGACGGTAGTGGGATAGGAACGTAGCGAGATAAGCATGTGGGCAACAGCACCATCTAGTGAGGTTTTGAGAGACTCACAGTGAATGTGGTACAGAGGGATTGAAATTTTTCAGCCATTCTGCAGTCCTGAAAACTGTGTTGTGTCGCAGACAGACTAAGTTTTAACTTATTATGGTGAACAGGTAAAGTTTAATAAGTTAAATTTCAGAGCTAATAATCATGAGATCAGATGACAAAATGACTAGTGGAGTAACTGCCCATTACATTACACAGAAACATCACAGCATGCATTATGGTTGAAGTTCCCCATAAAATTTTCTTAAAATTGGGGGTAAAAATGCACAATAGAGGCTGTTAGTCAGAAAACATGCTGTAACCTTCTTCTGTGGTGTAGCTGATATACAAGAACAAATGTCCCTGAGCTGCAGCTGTCATGGCTGATAAAGTTAAGTCTTGACACAATAAATTATCATAAAAAAATCTATAAATGTATGAAATAGGACATATAGCTTCAGTTATTTACCACAAGTTACAGAGCAGGAGTAAAAAAGTTCTAGGTTGGATAAAATCAAAGCTGAAACATGAGAGGTCAAGTTACGATTGTTAAGATTAGAGCTTACTAGGGTATTTCCTTGTATTTCTTAGACTTATAGATACTTTATTGATCCAAAAGGGGGCATAAAATAGCAAAAAACACAGATAAGAAAAATAAGAAGAAATATACACTATGTACATCCATAGAACACTATGTACAAATAAGTTAAGAATAAAACACTAAAAAAGAATAGAGAGAAAAAAATAGTACCAAATTGAATATGCATAATCAATAAATGTATAACGTATTAATGTTCTCACTGTATCACATTGTTTCCAGTTAGAATTCCAGATAGAATCATTTTTAGGCAGTAACAACACTTGAGTTATATATTTTTCAGATTATTTTGCACTTTTAACCATTATATAGCCTAGTGGAATTATTAATCCAGAGTTATTCAGATAATTTATAAACAATTTGCACATGAGTCTTTGAGTCTAATACACAAAAACATAGATTAAGGTAGAAGAAAGAGTATATATTTTGAGTTAAATGTTTCAAAATGATTCACTAACTGGAAAAAGAAAATTTCAGATTTATTTCATTTATTTCTATGCCTTGAGTTAAAAGCTTCAGTTGAGGCGATGGCTTTGCACTGGTGAGACACTTGGTTACCGCCCTGGACTGATGAACAACCCCACTAATTAACAACACAATTAGTAGCTACAGTGGCTGATTATAGTGTGAATATCATCTAGATGTGGACTAATTTATTCATGGAAACTGATCCATTTCCATTCGGAAGTTAAAGTATTTTTAAACATATATAACAGGCAGTCACATTGCTGCTACATATAGAAACATTTTAAACAACAGTTTTGTTTCCGAGAGGTTTTAATCAACTCTGCAGAACAGGCAGTGAGCAAAACATCAGAAACCCCACCACTGCAAACTGCATCCTCAATGTCCTCAATACTGTTCACGTAGTTATATGAGCCTCTCCTTGTTAAAATGGAAAAATGTACATTATTATCACTTCAAATAAGAATTTATTGCTGGGCTCTTAGATAACATAAGATTTTTAGCCACTGAGTGTATTTTGAGATTTTTCTGAAAATTTTGCAACAGCAGTTGGCAGCACATTCAACAAATTGTGTGGAAACTGCAGCAAGATAAATTATTGCAGCACCTCAGCAAAAGGGGGCGCTATTTTTATTGTGTGTTATCAGGTTGACTGATGGACACTTTTTCCATAACCAGCCGTAGAATAATGCAATATAAAGTTTGTTTTCACACTTTTTACACTGGTCTGATAATCGTCTGGGATGTGATGGTGTGTCCTGTGTTAATGTGGTGATGGCATTAAGATAGAAATAAAAACTGTCTGTTCTAGAGCAAAGAGACATCTGTGACTTTGTGAACCCTAAAAAAATCCTACCTCCGGAAAAGAGGGAACACAACATCTGATGAAAATCATTTGTAGTTGTGTGTATGGATTAAAGCCTCATTCAGGTAGGAAGATGTCAGGTGAAGTTTAAATCAGTCTGATGGACTAGTTCCACTGGATTGTGTTTTATAACAAATCTCGTAGCTCCCTCAACTTCAATTTGAATATTTAGACAGTTTTTTTGTTTTTTGTTTTGCAGATTCACATGGTATTGTTTACCTCCTCCTGATTCATCTTGTTCACTCAACATTTCAGTGTCACAAATGAAATTGAATTTGATGATTAAAAGTTATATTTTTGTGATAAATTAAGTCAGACCGGAATTGGGGCCTATCATATAGATGTAGGCCTAGTAATACAGTGATGTTTGTTGAGATGAAAGGTGAGATGAAGTTTCATATTTTGAGACTTGAAACTATGTTTCAGATGTGACAACATCACTGTACAATGTCTATAGTTATTTATATCCATATGAATATATGATCCATCACAGTTTCACATGTGATAAACTGACTGTAACCTGGGTAACAGTTTCAAAACCATAATCTTAACATAACATGTGGAGTGTAAGCGCACATGAATCATCAAGAAAGATACATTTTTAGTTGCACAGGCATTTTACATGTGTGTTTCTCTGATGTGGCTTGCATCTATGATTACACTTGATGTGGGTATATGGTAAGTGTTTATAGGCCTACATGTTGCTAAGCACATTCTGCTGCAGTATTGGACACCTGGTTGTTGCAGCTAAATATATTGAAGAGAAACGATTGCACACTAAGCTCCAATGATTTTGCTATTGATGTTTCAAACCTTATGGTCTTTATCAAGGAAAGTTCAATACAAGTGTGAGATACAGCTGCAGATATACTTTACATCCCACACATGATGGTAATCTGCCTCTCATCAACAAGTAACAAGGACGCCCCTGAGTTCATCACAATGACTAAACACTAAAGATGTGAGGAGAAAACATCTCTTTGTATTCATATACACTGTGTCTTTAACTCGCCTTGAAAACCAAGTGTGGGCTAAAACATCGGAGAGAAAATCCATTAGCAAGTGGCCATTTTCTCTTCAGCCAAGCCCACACATCTCCATCAAAGTTACAGGACACAAAATAACAAGACAGTTCAAAACAAGGTTTTGCTGTCTGCAAACATTATTGAGAGTGATGACTGACTGTACTAAATAAAGCACAGAGTGTGAAATCCTAATCTGGGCAGTTCATGATAAGAAGACTCCAAGCTGGAAGTGTTGACGCCAAGACACAGATTGTTTTGGGCAATACACAGAATAGTTAGTGATGGAAAAAGCCACAAATAACAAGCAGCAGCAAAGAAACCAGGACGATGCTGAGAGGAAAAATAAAAAGTAATTTTGCATCCCTGTGATTTGTGACCATTGATGGGAATAATGTAAATAAAATAAATTAAGAGAAATGTCACTGAGGTCATGCAAAAAAGAAATTGGCAGAATTAAACTGTTCCCCTCTCCCTGCAATTTGGCTTTATGCCACATAACATCACTGTATGGTTTAAATCACTTCAGTGAAGCTTGCACTGAATCATACAGCCGTATTGCATCCATCTGTTAACAACCTCTCGTCAGATTAATTTACCATGTTGGTCTTTGCCAAGTAAGTATTTCATCGCTTCTTCGTTTGACCGAAAATGTCTGCTTCAGGGTATAAAAATGAGACACTGCAGACATGGAGAGTGTGAATGTATCGACTATGGAAATAGGTTGGAGCTCATTTAGTTTTAAGTGCTAAAGGTTCAACAAACCCACTATTAACATGCAAAGTATTGAGTGTTTTGCACAGTGACTTCCCTTCACTGCTGGAGCTGCAAAAGGTTCACGGACTGATCACAAGATGTGGGGATGTAAAATTAGAAACAAAACAATCAATCAAGCCCTTGTAGCATGTTGTCTTAAAGGGTTTATACACCAGATAACACAACAAAATGTTGTATATCGTTCCACACACTGTGTAAATGCACTCCCTTACTTTTTTTTGGAGTGAGTAATGAGCTGTCAAAGACTTTAATGCATGACAGTTTTTATCCACTTTGTGCAGCTGAGGACACCAGGATGGACATGAGACTTAAGCAGCTTATAACAATTTTAAGCAATGACACTGACACTACATGACCAGGAGTGTTTTAATATACAGTTGTATTAAAAGGAGAAGCAACTTGTGTAATCCACCATCAGCCCCGCTTTGGACGCATCCTGCAGATATCTAAAAAATGGGTGCAAACCAGGCTACAGGTGCAGGATGCAAATCAAGCGTCCAACGTGAGTTATCTGCGGATTATGACACAATTCATGTGTTTTGCGTCTTCAACTGCAGATCCGTCCTCAAACTTGCACATGCACAGTAGACCCTCCTCTCACACACCCCTCCGTTTCTCTCAACTATACAGTGAGCGGTTCAACTCCAAGGCTTGAACGCATCCTTGAATCCCCCCCCCCCTCCCCTACCTCTCTCCCACCTTCCACTTTCCACTTGTCCTGACTGGGCGGGGTGAGCGCGTGTGTGCCATCCTGGCTCCTATGGCAACCCGATAAATTTGCCCCATCAATATTCACGCTATTGGAAAGGCGGGAGGCTGATGGATCAGTGATGTCACGGATCTTTGGATGCTGGTGCCAGCTGCGTGCGTTGTGTGTCATCATCACCTTGCACTGACAGAGAGCTCCGATATTTTGGGGGAGGTGGAGATCATGCTTTGTCATTGAGGAGCTCAGCAGCAGCAGCAGCAGCAGCCTTCTCCCACTCCGGCACGTCCGACGCTCAGCATGCTGCATCCTGATGCGCTCTCGTCTGCACGCTCTGGGGTTAGCCTACCTGGATTTACATGCGTTTCCCGTTTACAGCTTTTAAATGACCGTCGGATTGAAGCGGCCACGTTCTCGTTGACGCATCTCAATGTTTGAACCGGGGGGAGAGAGGCACGTCCGGAGTGTCAAATAAGATACGACCTGTCCTGCGGATGCGCCGTCACTGTTTTGCCTTCCAGTGGCACCCCAAGTGTATGAGATTCATGATCCATCCCTGTGTTTTCACGGGCTGTCCTTAGAGCACGTTTTCTTCTCCTTCTTCCAAAAATGGAAAGATTTCAGTCTTCCATGCGCAAACGGCTGTACAGCTTGCCGCAAAACATTGGGCAAAAACCATTCGTGATTGACGAAGGAGACAGCGGCGACAAGGACACCAAGAGGAAAAGTATTCGGCTAAAACATTTGTCCTCTTCGTCTCCTGCAAGCAGTTGCAAGAGCATTGAGGAGGCCAGGAGCGAGGACTTGGACAGGGACGTCTGCGTGAAGACCAACTTGAACGGGGACTGTCGCTTATTCAGAGGCAGCCTTTCTTCCATCACCGGGCGGCATCCTCCCGGGTCAGACCCAGCGGAGCAGCGGCGCCTCATCCCCGAGGCTGACGCCGGTGTCAGTGAGAGTTACCCCGGTGAGCACAGCCCCGGGGCCCAGCAGCGGGCAACGGGTGGTCTGAGTGGCGCAGCTGGCCAAGCCTCCCTGTTCGACCAGTCAAGTTTCATCAAGTTGGAGGGCGCCGAGCAGATCATACCTGAGGATGACCGGCTCTACCAAGCCGGCTTCATGCACCGGCAGTTTGGGGCGATGCTCCAACCGGGTGTCAACAAGTTCTCCCTGCGGATGTTGGGGAGTGAGAGGGCCGTGGAGCATGAGAGGGAGCGTGTGAAGTCTGCTGGCTTCTGGATAATCCACCCCTACAGTGATTTTAGGTAATTTTATGTGCCAAAAAAAAAAAAACAACAACTTTATTTACACTCAGTGGTGTCTGACAAAACAAAAGTACTGCAGTGATTCTGTCACATTAGGCTATTTGGCCTATAAATGTAGCATATGCCTGATTAAAAACCCCACAAAAACTCTTACAGCGTACTGAAACCTTAATGAGAGATAAATCGCTATTAAACATACTAACTCTCTCTCTCACACACACTAATTCCCCAAACAACATGAGTGTTTTTGTCTTCTGTCACTGTGATGATCTAATGGTAACAACACAATAATCAGTGTGTGTGAGCCTGTGCAGAATAGGTGTATCCTAAGCTGCATGTGCTTCAGTAATCCTTGCACACCTTGAATAGATAAATAGCTTCACGTCTGGAAATGATCATTTTCTAAAGACCAAACTACACACACCGCACAGGCCATTCTCACAGGGAATGTAATGTACCAGTAAAAGGAGTTGACTGGCATACAAAATCCTCTTATAAGCACAATGACAGCCAAATTATATCATACATATGTAGGATGTAAGTCCCTCTTTTTTGCTTGGCCCAGATAAGTATGTGTGTGTTTGTGTGCATCTGTGTTTGACTCCATCTACACAAGAATAGGCTATATGATTACCTAACGTACCCATTGTGAGGACAGTTTCCTCTATCTATGAAGTAAATGCGCCAAACTAAGCCAACCTGTAAGTCCCTAATTTACCAGCCATGCTGTGCTACGTATATATGCGTGCACGCTCTATATCTCATCGCATGCTGCATACGGACCGGCATCCTCTTCATCACTGCCGTCAAGGGATTTTCATGACATTTAACCTTGAGGCTCACTGTCATCATATTTTCACTGGCCAGTTGTACGCCGATGTGTGTCACTGCAGGTTTTTTTCCACTCATCTGAATTACACTTTTTTATCATTTAGCGAGGGCAGTGGATTACAGAGAGTGCAGCAGGGGCTTGGAAATGGGGTAATCAAAATAGGGTAACATGACCATTCAAGATATTAGAAGCACACATCAGTGGAGATTATTACAGCACAATTAGTCTAATGGAGCAGAGATGGTGTGGACGGGGAGGGGACACACCACAAAACATTGAACACACAGATAGAGAGAGAGACAGAAAGAGAGATTGAAATGAAAATGATGTTGTGAGGAATCAGGCCGCCCAGCTGTTAACTCTGTGTATAAGGTATGAGGTGTGATTACTCCATGCTCTGGTTGGGTTGCACTTTGAGCAGGAGCAGGGTTTTGGTGCTCAGTGTGGGTGCTCACTTTATGCTGCTCATCCCATGTCCAGATGCAGCTATAAACCTTTGCACCATTTAAGATTTTGGGTGACATTGTTGTCAGCTACACCTCCCGGTGCATCTGCAACAGCTGTGCACTGACATAGTGCGAATTTCCATGAGCACTGTTCATCAGCGCGCTACAGCACAACCCATGTGTGTCCTCTCCTTGGATCTTTTTATAAACACAGTCTCTCAGCTGTTTATATCATAAGTAACTGCTGTCTTTTATTAAAGCTTTCCGTGGCTCCAGCAGCAGACGTACTGAACTGGCACGCTGCGTAAATATGGTTAATATGATTGCTGGTGGGCCTGAGCCACAGTACAGGTGTGTGTTAAGCCACTGAGCTGCATGCAGGCTGTTGTGCTTCAGCTGCACTCTGGCAGCAAGAGATAAGTATCTCTAGTACAAATGTGATCCCTTTTCAGCTGTCCTGATTGATCTAAGCTCCTTTCACCATTTTAAGCCTTTTTGTGTTCACTTTGCTTGTAACTCCCCTCTCTTTGTGCTCTCATGCTCTTTAACGTAGTTGCACTCTGACCCAAATAGTGTAAGATTCCTCTCTGGACCTCTACTGGTCCAGAGACCCAACAACTGTCAGCTTTGTTTATTCATTTTTTATTTTTTTTAATGGTTTCTCCAGATTACACCAGCAAGTTGTCTGCTCTTTGTGGCCTAAATGCTGCGTGCACAGTCAGCAGATGAGCAAACGAGATGGTCTGCAGGGGACAGTGCATTACTGCTGTACCCTGCGGACCTCTTTTTTTTTTTTTGGTCCAGCTGTTCCAGGGTTCTGCAGCACAGTGACGTGTGCAGAGCAGTAATGCTAACTGCTCAACATCTGGCTGATGGGAGCTGACTTCTGGAGATGACATGGATTCCCAGGAGATAACGGTGGATTTAGCCAGAGAGGGGAAGTGCAATTAGGACCAGTGTGTCACCACAGAGACAACAGGCAGATGAAGAGAGGAATGCAAATGCTTTGTTTGGCAGAGAACAACAGAAAGCTGATTAGAACAAATGGGCACCCTGCCCTCACTGCTCCTCTCTTTTTGTGATGTTCTCCTGTGAAGGTTGGCTGTAAGTAACTAGGTAGAGCCATGTTTGTAGGTTGGGATGTGGTCCGCTCGCATCCTAACCGCTGGTTGCCTCTCTTCTGGAGCTTCATCTGAGTCCAATCAATGTCACAAACGCAGTTTAGCTCCCTGTTATTCCTTGATGCGTCTTTATTGGGCGGTTTCCAACACCCATAGATGTTATCACCATCACATATCACACCCTTTTCCTCACCATCAGTCACGTGTAAAGTAGGTAATTATACCTGTTAAGGACATGGTGAGACGTTCATTCAAAGAGTGCCTTTGAAAACATTGCATTTCCATTGATTTAAATCACTGCTCTTGAAGGGAACAAGTGTTCATATCACACAGAATAGGGTGGTTACTGTGTGCTGCCTCACATGCTTCAAGCATGCTTAAGACCCCCCCCCTCGCATTTTGTGCTGCCTCTGTAGGTGTGTCAGGCTCCTGTCGGATCGATCAGTGGTTAATTAGGTCTCTGAAATGGATCCGTCATGCAATCACACGCATGCATGCTTTCTCAGCTCACGCTCACGTACATACTCGAGCTGGTAATTGGTGTAAACAAACACTCTCCATATCTTGGCCGGTCTTTGTACGGCTGAGCCATACATCATTGTGCTGCATGTTCCCTGCGAAGCTGTGAAGTGCTCGCCAAATGAAACACTGTAAACACTAAGTAAAAGCAGCTCTTTTTTTATAGTGCAATTATAGAGGAAATTGAACACACTGCTGCTGATACTTGAGGTTTTAGTTAGTTATGAAAATCAATACTTCCCTGTGAGCAGTTCAGATGAATTCCAATAAACCATTTTCCTCTCCGTCCCTGTTGCAGAAGCCCGATATTAAACGGCATTAGAGAATTTGCTGTTGTTCTCTTGAATCAGCAGCACATGTCTTGCTTTGTTAATGTTTCTGCTGAAGCAGATTGTTTGAGCAGTTTCTGCTCATTTGAACACAAATCTCCTGGATTTGGAGTTTTAGTGTGAGACTGCAAATTGCACAGGGATTAATTTCTATATGAAGTTCCTACACGTCCAGAATTGCTTTGAATATGCAGCACGTACTCGGTGTGCATGCAGACAAAGTTTACTAAGTTTACTAAATTCAGACTATGATCAAATTGGTGCAATTTTTCTATCGTCTGATTTAAAGATACAGACCAGAAAATTTAAGTTATTGAGGATCTGATTCTGCTGGTTTCATTATCAATGACCTGCCATTTATTGTCTAATTTGATCTATAAAATGTCCAAAGATGGTCAAAAAGCTACATTTATTTCCACAGGCAAAATGACATTGAAAGGATATTTTCTTTATGGTCATATATAACAAATGAAAGCATTACATTTTCTAATTTGAGAAGAAAATGTTTTGCGTTGACTGAACCAATCTATTGATTATCAAAAAATGGGGAGGTTAAGGGGGTCTAATAAAAGCATAAAATATTCAAAAGACTCTAAACTTAAAGTCTACTGTTGTGTCTGAAAGCACATAAATCCATCCAGTCTCATGGAGGTCACTGATGACATGAAATAGTTTGCTCAGTAACTCTGTCAAAGGTCTGAGAGTTACGTTTTTGACGACTTCTCCAAGGACTGTTTCTGACTCTGGCCTGCTGCCGTCTTGACATCTGAGTTACGTTGTGTTTTCTGCGTGTTTCCAGGTTCTACTGGGATCTGACCATGCTGCTGCTGATGGTGGGAAACCTCATCATCATCCCCGTGGGCATCACCTTCTTCAAGGACGAGCACACGCCGCCCTGGATCGTCTTCAACGTGGTGTCGGACACCTTCTTCCTCATGGACCTGGTCCTCAACTTCCGCACAGGCATCGTCAAGGAGGACAACACGGAGATCATCCTGGACCCGCAGCAGATCAAGATCAAGTACCTGAAGAGCTGGTTCGTGGTGGACTTCATCTCCTCCATACCCGTGGACTACATCTTTCTCATCGTAGAAACACGCATCGACTCAGACTTTTACAAGACGGCCCGAGCTCTGAGGATCGTCCGCTTCACCAAGATCCTCAGTCTGCTGCGGCTGCTGCGCCTCTCCAGACTCATCCGCTACATCCACCAGTGGGAAGAGGTAGATCCTGCAACGATGAGCTTGGACTGTCATAGAAGACTTCACACCAGCTAACAGCATGTCTTTTTGATGCTCTGGAAATTGAGCTGTAGAACATCGTTGGTCATTAGAAATTAATCCAGAATATTGCTTTTGAATATTTTGCATGTATCTGTGAATAGTAAATCAAATATCCATGAGTTTTGAACTGCTAATTAAATAGAAAAAGTGATTTAAATACACATCTTTTTCTTCTTAGGCCTTATAACAGACATTTGTCCCAATTATAAATCCTTCATTGCAACTCCTGTAAACATAGTCAGATTTTTCACTTACACTGGCAGAATGCTCATAATTTGCACCCTGGTCTGAATTATTTTATTTTTGTTTACTGCATTAAGGGAAAACACATGATGCTGCTTTTTGTGAGAACAAATGTCTGCTTTCTCTTAGCTATGGAGTTAATTTATTAGATCTCCACTGGGACTCACACACACTCACATACAATCAACTTACTTCATGACAGATATTTTCCTGCATTATATTATTTTTATAAATCCAACTGAGGCTTCATTCACCACAGGCCATTAATGTTGCTTGCAGATGGTTACGCAACAGCCTCTGGTGGTCTATAGAAGATTAAGAACAGTGTGGTCTGGTATAGGGCCCCTGTATTCATCGGCCCACACAGCACCTACTGTGTATTTCAAATCCTCTGATCGCATGAGACGAGACAGACATTTTCTAGATGTATTCACAAAGAGATGTGTTTTGTGTTGTTTCACTTGCATTAATACCGATAATCTGTGTCACAGGTTTTCCATATGACCTATGATCTAGCCAGTGCCATGGTGCGTATCATGAACCTGATCGGGATGATGCTGCTGCTGTGTCACTGGGATGGCTGTCTGCAGTTCCTGGTGCCCATGCTGCAGGACTTCCCTCCTGACTGCTGGGTCACTAGAAACAAGATGGTGGTAAGTGGAATATTTATCTGAATGTGTAAGTCTTAAAGGCCCTTTACTAAACTCCTCACTGCACCTAATGGGCTCCTACATTTACACACTCCCTTGTGTTCCTGGTTTGGTGTGCGCCGCTCTCAGCTGACGAAGGTGATGCAGCGCTCATCCCATGCACCAGTCAGGATGGCTGTTTAATCACAGTCGCTTAAAACTAATCAAACTAATCACACTCCAATAAAAACAGTTTTGAAAGCAGTGTTCAGGGGTTATATTAAGACCTGAAATATAATCTGATAAATTAATCAGCAGAAAATTAATAACCAACTACTGAATTGGATATTGGACTTTTGGTCACAAACAAGCTCTTTGAAATTTGAAAACAGATTTCTGAAATCTGTCATTGAAAAGGCCAAAGGATTAATTGCTCTATAGAGATAATAACAATAGTCAGCAGTCTAATCACACTCAAGTATGTAAAGATTTTATTATAAAGGTTTTATTAATTATTGGTCTAAGTAAATTAATGGGTATATTGGTTACTGAAATAGACTTATACCTGGACAATAATGAAGCAATAATGAATAATACTTGAATAAGTCAGAATACATGCAGTAAGTTGATGTTATATGGCAGCATGAGCTTCTTAGTCGGCTGCATCAAAGCCAGTGAAACTGGAAAATCGAGGCTTCATCCCTTGTTGATTTTAAACTCTGAAAATCACTGACAGACGTGCAGCTGCATTAATGCTGTGGATATTGACAAACGTTCTCTCTCATTCCACGTCCCTTACAGAATGACACGTGGGGTCAGCAGTACTCCTACGCCCTGTTCAAGGCCATGAGTCACATGCTGTGCATCGGGTACGGCCTGTACCCCCCGATCGGCATGGCTGACGTGTGGCTCACCATCCTCAGCATGATTGTGGGCGCTACCTGCTTTGCCATGTTTGTGGGACATGCGACCGCACTCATTCAGTCTCTGGACTCGTCCCGGAGGCAATACCAGGAAAAGGTAGGAGGCCTTTCGACTTTATTTAAACTGAATTAGTAATGGAGCACTTCTTTGTCCTTGAATTCCACCACAATTAACAGAAGAACAAGGAAGAAAATATTAATCAATTGCTTTAGTTACAGGTATTCAGATATTACATAAAAAACTATGATAAATATTATAACATATGACACATTGCTATACCTACAGTACATAAATTAACTCCTACTTAACAATCTGCAATAATAAAATACTACTTACAAATCAAAGTGTTTCACTCACTGGTGCCTTGTTTCTGTATTTGTTGTTCCGCACTATTATTTTTGTATATACCGTATTATTTTTACCAATATGAATCTAAAGGCAGGATTTTTACTATTACTATATTTTTCCATTGTGATATTGCTATTGAATTATTTTTCCTTGTCTGATATAAAAACTGTGAAAGTGGTGAGGTTAATAAGTGCAGTTGTGGACAAGTGAAAGAAAAAAACATTTATCCAGGGGGGATGTAAAGATCAGATCCACCTTTGTGTTTGCAAAAAAAAAAAAAACTGTTTTAGCCACGCTTTTAACGATTAAACATAAATCATTGCAGTGACCTAAGGTCTGCATTGCATTTCAGTGTGAAAACGCCCCTCAGAGGGAGACTATTAATAAATGAGAAATGATAGAGCAACAGAGAAAATCAATGTAGAAGATGCTGCAGCCACTGTTGAAAGTGACTGACTACTACACACTGGAAACAGGTAAATCCAGATATTAAAAAAACAAGACAGAGAACAGGACGTTACATGCATAGGTTGGCTGAGCACTGACCATCTCTGGTACTTTGCTGGTAGAGTACATCACTGAAGGACACAGTAGTTAATGTTATTAGCTGCAGCCTGCAGAGCACAACTGTATTTGTCAGATGGGGCAGAGGCACAACATCACACTGTGGGCAGGTTTCACAGATGGCTTGACAGTTGACTGTTAACATAATGAGACACATTATAGTCCACCTCTGAGCCAACACATCAATCAGTTTAATATATTCATTTTGACATGACTTTGCATTTTGTCTTGGACTCAATTGCAGTTACACTACATTTACAGCTACACACATTTACTGCGGAGGTTGGTTGGCAACGTCCCTCGTGATGGTTTTGTGATTTTAATAACTGGGGTTTGTGTTGTCGCCGCAGTATAAACAAGTGGAGCAGTATATGTCCTTCCACAAGCTCCCGGCCGACATGCGTCAGAGGATCCACGACTACTACGAGCACCGTTATCAGGGCAAGATGTTCGACGAGGAGAGTATTCTGGAGGAGCTGAATGAGCCGCTGCGACAGGTCAGATTTCTTCTACGCTGATGTTGCCATAAACCTACATATAAACAAATAAAACTCAGTTAGTTCTCAGTCTCTTTATCTCTTCCTTTGGAGAATAAAAACACATCTAAGAAATAAAACTGAATACATAATATGAAACTGGGAATTTATAATTGGGGTAATAAAATTCCAAACTGTCATCATATAATATATACTGTTCTACTGTGTTATAAACCACCTATTAAAATGTAAGTTAACGTAGTGAGCACACTTAGTCTAAATTGTGTACACTAATTATTTATGTCATCTAATATGGCTCTCTTACTTTGCATGATAACGTTAATAGTCATGTAATCTGATTAGTAATGGCTAGAGACTATATGAGGACAGGCCGCCTCATTAACAGAGCACTAAGCTGTTAACCACCCTGCTTTTATAATGATTGAAATGTACACACACACAGTAATGCCGACATTCCTGCCATGTAGCCTTTGCCTTTGGTGCAATCTCAAACAGTTTTTTTGTGTGTGTGTGTGTGTGTGTGTGTCTGTAGGAAATCATCAACTTTAACTGTCGTAAACTGGTGGCCTCCATGCCTCTGTTCGCCAACGCCGATCCAAACTTTGTCACCTCCATGCTGACCAAGCTTCGTTTCGAGGTCTTCCAGCCGGGCGACTACATCATCAGAGAGGGAACCATCGGCAAGAAGATGTACTTCATCCAGCACGGTGTCGTCAGTGTCCTGACAAAGTGCAGCCAAGACACCAAGCTCTCTGACGGCTCTTACTTTGGAGGTAACATGCAGCTGTGTGCTCTGCATGCTAATATATTCTGCAGCCGGCAGTGTGTATCTGTTGAAATGTATGTGAAGGAGTGGTGATAGCATGATTTGTTTTTATTTATTTTGCCCAGGCACTCAGCAGATTAACTTTGCAGACTATTACAGCTGGGAAAATTTGTCCACATCATCTCCTTAAAAGGGCTCGCGACTAAGAGGAGCAAAGCTTTGTGATCTTTGATTCCATCTGTGGGGTTTTCCCTTTTGTTAACATCATATTTAAAGCTGAAATCCAGAGCTTTCTATTTCCTCTTGTCCTCGTTACATTGTTTCAACCCGTCGATATCCAGGAGACGTCGTTCATCAAATGCATTTTCAATCTGAAAAACTATAACAACGAAACAAACCCCCTGATGCCTCTAACCATATTTCACCTTTTTTTCTCCATATCCTAGCATGTAGTTCAGGTACAAGAAGGATAATGCTAATCATGCAACTTTATATGTTTTAGCTTATAGCTGCTGATCACAGCTAAGGTTACACAGATGAGAAACTAGTACACGAGGACAGAAAGTTTGGGTCAAAATCCAACACCTGGCAAATAATATGTCAGAAATCCCATGTTGTCACGTGTGATAGATTAAATTGATAAACAGGACAGAGGAGAGAGAGAGAGAGAGTGAGAGCATGAGAGTGTGCGAGTTCCGGTGTGTGTGTGAGTGTGTGTCTATATCCTCAATATGTCTGTCCTGAAAAATATGTCTACTTTTTTTTTTTTTTTAAATGGCGCATTATTTTATTTTTCTGCTCTGGCACGACAGATGAGGTCAGGACAAACTGTAAGCTGCAGAAATTGCATTAAGTGCTCCATCTGTGGGCTCCAGAGGCATCGGCCTTTTCATGTTTTATCGTCTCACACCAATAATACTATTTTTGCCTTTCCGTTTATGAATGGATCTAAAGAGACTTGAATTTAATTCAGATGTATGACACAATTTCTACAAGAAGAGGGTAAAACAATCACCTACACTACATATTTATACATTTTTTTTATATTCATCACTCAGCAGGGAGCACAAATAATTGAACTTTGTTTTTTTTCCGTTCCTCCCTGCAGAGATCTGCCTGTTGACCCGAGGCAGGAGGACGGCCAGCGTGCGAGCAGATAACTACTGTCGCCTGTACTCTCTGTCAGTCGATAACTTCAACGAGGTGCTGGAGGAGTATCCCATGATGAGGAGAGCCTTCGAGACTGTGGCTCTTGACCGTCTGGACCGAATTGGTGTGTCCTTTGGCAAGAGCCAAATCCTGTCCGTAGCAGACAGTGTCATGTTTTACAGTAGGATGTTATTTATTTTTTCCTCTGGTGGCTGGAGAAATACTTCACCTTTACATCGATGATGGATGTAAAAAGTACAAGGAAACATCCTGAAGTACAGATGTGTTATCGGTTCATAAGTAACATTGCAGTTGTTTAGGTGTAGCCAGTCAGATGGTTCAGTCACAGGTAAAATGGGAGTGGTCATTGTAAGAAGAGAAGAATTTCTTTGGCATATTTCAGACTTAAATATTGGTCCTTTAGACATTTATTTGAATTACTCCGTCAATTAAAAAATAGACGCATGACAACATGGGGAATCACCAGCTTAGTCTTGAACATTGTGTTGTATAGTTCACTGTGTTTATAGCGTACATGGAAGAAGCTCCTCAAAATTATTGTGGAGGTGAAATTGTCAAGTAAAGAACAAATACCTCAAAACTGAAAACATGCACTTTGTGTGAATGTTTTCTTCACCTGCTTTTATAAATGTAGCTAATATCTCAATGATTTTGTGTTAATGGTAACAACCTTACATGTAGTGTATTGTGTAGCATCAGTTGATAGACAGGTAGAAAGAGGAGCTACAGAGTTTTCTTATTATCTGTTGTAACAGTCAATAATCCACAGTTTGGCCTTATTTCTCTTCCTAACAGGTAAGAGGAACTCAGTTCTTCAGCATAAAGTCCAGCATCACCAAGGCTCTGGCACATTAAACCTCCAGGAGAATGAGATCATCCAAAGAATAGTGCAGCATGACCGTGACATGGCCCAATGCACACAGCTGATCCAGGCCAACGCGGCAGCGGCAGCGAGCCTGAACCCCCCTCCTGCTCCCCCGTCGCCCACCCCGGTCATCTGGGCCCCGCTGGTCCAGGCCCCGCTCCAGGCTGCCGCAGCCACCACTCCTCTGGCTCTGGCCTTAGCCCACCACTCCCAGCTTCCTCCCATCCTCTTCCACCATCCTCTGGCAACAGGCTCTGGTTCTTTCAAAGACCCCACCGGCTATCCAAAGAGAGTCCACCTCGGAGCCGCCTCCAGCAGCTGTGGCTCAGGGCCCGGTTCTCCCGCCAGCTCCATCAAATTCCGCTCTGGGATTGAGACCCCCACGCTGGCATCCCTTAGGGCGCAGCATCTCCCCACCGGCCCTGTGTCGCCCACGCTGACATCCCAGCCCATCTTCACCAGCAGCCTGCAGCCCCTGACCCCTCTGCCGACGCACCAGCCTCTGCCCCTCCCCCCCCACTCCGGCATGGCCTCGGTCTTCCCCATCGGCCAGGCCACCGTGTCCTACACCTGCTCCGCTCAGCTGCACCCCCAGCCCTTCCACGGTGCTATGACCACCCCGCCCCACCCCATCGGTTTGCTCCAGCAGGGGGTGCCAGGGAGGCTGGCGGGGAGATTCCCGGCCCCCTCCGCCTCCACCATAGGCCCACTGATTTCCAGCTCAGTCGGCCCCATACTGAGCCACCTGCAGCAGACCCCTCATCCCACCCTGCAGCAGATGGGGTCTCTTCATGAGAGAGTCAGCAGGACACCCAGTGGTCTGAGCCTCCCGCATTTCCCCTTCATCACCAGCCCCCAGCCCTCCAGTGGATTTATGCAGCCAGTTTCTGCAGTCGGACCCGGAGCCGCTGCCTCCCTGGCCCAGCACAGCCTGACGGGCCTGCAGTCTGTTTTCCTCCCCCAGGTTCTCCCCGAGCACTCGGCCCTCGCCTCCCTGGCCCAGTACGGCTCCGCAGAGGCCTCGCCCTGCTACACGCCTCCGGTCCACAGTCCCAGCATACAAAGCCCCGTGAAGGGACGGACAGTTTACCACAGTGAGCTCCCCAGCACTGTGGCCTCTCACACCCCTCTGGCCCCTCAGACCTCATGTCCTGCCCGGCTGACCTGTACCCTCAAAGAGAGGGCGGGGTCCTCTGTGGATCTTTTTACCCAGGAAATAAAAACTATCTCAGGCTCTTACAGCTCTATACACCAGGGAGGGCCTTTGGCCGCGGGCAGCTCCTCGGGAGCGGCAGCAGGGCCGCCGAGCCCCTTCTCCTCCTCCATGGCCGTCAGTAAACCCTACAGTCGCATCCCGGGTCAAGCCACTCCTGTAGGCCGGACACATTCAGGGCCCGAACCTCAGAACCAGTCCGGTGGCATTCACTCTCCCCATGCTAGACCCCCTGCTGAGAAGATGTTAGAGACTGAACAGAAACAGTCCAAACTTCCCTCCAACTTGTGAGGTTCAGACACACCCTCCTCTATTGCCTGAACCAAAGGGAGACCATCTCCCTCCTGGCATTGTTTTAACCGCTACTTTGTCAAATTTTGAAGTAGGAGGGTGTGTTATTCTTATCAGATTGGAGATCAGCTGTGTCATTTTTAATCAGATGAATGGATCATGGACAATAATGGACAACGATGGCTATTTTTTTTCTACGGAATATTGTTTCTTTGAATATAGTAATAAATAGATAATAAATGAAGGATATATATATACATATATATATATATATATATATATATATATATATATATATATATATATATATATATATATATATATATATATATATATATATATATATATATATATATATATATATATAGCACCTCATGAAAATATCAATTGTTCTATGTATTATATTATAACCACACTCTGTGATTTGTTATAAGTATTTGTTTAAAACCCCATTGTCCAGATATTTTGTGTAACCTCATAGTGACACTCATTTAGTTTGTCCACAACTGTAACCAGTTATGATTGAAACCAAAAATTATTATTGTCCTTTTTTTTTTGAAAAAAAAAAAAAAAATCTTTTCCCACTGTTGAGTGTGTCATGTTAATGCTATGTTACCCCCTGAAGAGAGTTGAGGAGAGACAGACTGTGCACTTTGCTCGTTTCAGAGATCTGATGTAAAGGTTTGATGACGGCATGTCTTCCAAGATAGCGTTTCAGCAATATTGCACACCCACACGGGTCACACAGATCAGATCACATTCAAAAACGCTGAAGTAATGAATGTAATGCAATGTTTGTCTGTCTGTGTGGGAGAGGTGGGATTAATTTTGAATGTGTTGAACATGAAGGCAGTGGTAGTTTTTGGGGGGGATGGGTGGGGGGTTTGGGTGCTGGTGGGGATTTGGGGAATACGCACACATTTGCGTTTTGTCCCTCCACAGCTGCTCTGGCACGTGGCGAGTCACACAACTGATGCCAGCTCATTTCAGTCCGACAATAACTTGCGAACAGAACATACACCTGAGCCAAGGTCTGTGTGGCACTAGCATTGTATGCAATAATCTGGGTTTTTTTTTATGAGTACACAAGGGTACTGTGACTTGACAATGGAGATTCTGTTTCCAGTGAGAACAGCTATAAACAAGGGAATTTAAATATCTATTAAAAGCAATTGTGGATAATCAAACGTCCTGAAACCAGCGATGCACTAAGATTGATCTGAATGTTTCTTGCACCAGTTAAAGGGCTAAAAGCAGATACTTGGGCAAATGGTTAATAAGAAACCCTGATGGGTCATATTGCTGCATATTTACCTCTTTCATTGTACATTATTTGATTGTAAAATTTGACATCTGTTGTTGAACAATTGCTGCTTTGTGATGCTATGCTGAATCAATAAGATGTGTATCACTGACTGCTTTTTTAAAAACCAGACTCTTGAAATCCTTGTACTTGTTAATAAGTTTGTGTGTTTAGATGATACTTATCTCTTTCTATGGACCTGCGGCCGGCGATGAACTGTCTGCAGCTAGCCGGTCACAGGGTCAGACCATCGGAGGATCCTGTCCAGTGGCCAGAGCTGCCTGGTTACTGACCTGCAGGTTTGCTGGGACTCTGATCCCCCCAAGGGAGGAGAGATACTATCCGTCAGTAGCCAGTCACTGCCGTTGGGCTGGATCGATCCCTCATCACTATTCTCCTCCAGCCCTGCACCACCACACCACCTGCCATGGGCATCCGCTCGGATTCTTTGAGTGTGTTCAACTTAAAGGTGTGCGTAGGAGAGGACGTGTCAGTCACTCATCTATTTATATATTTATTTCTCATTTTGCTGCCTTTTAACCACCAAATCTGATGATTCCATCACCCATGTATGTTAGGCATATTTTATTTTAGCTACTGAATTCAATGCAATAAAATGACATATGGTCAATGATGCTCATCCTAGCAGTTGATTTCTTTTCAAGTGCAGAGCGTGGCATGAAGGAGAATCTCTTAAAACGCTGGTGAAGTTTTAGACTTTAAGCCGGATTATGAGTTGAGAAGTGCATGTCTGGTGCCAACATTCAAAATAGCCAGGATTGTAATCTGTCAGATTTTGGAAGCGTCAATATAAAGAAAATGATCTGCCATGTTTTGGAGAGTTCACATCTACTGCAAGGTTTTATTATAATATGACAGCAAAGCAGACAAAGTTGTATTATTCTTGTCCTGACAGACCTGATGTTCACTGTCCTGTAATAACTCCACCAGATGATCTTAGTCAGAGTTTCACACTACTGACTGAGCCCTGATACAAAATTAGTTTAATCTTACTTGTAAGGTTGCCTTTTCTGTGATGTAGCACATTTTTAGTTAGTGATTCATTTCTTTATTATGTGGCTAGTATATTATTTATATTATCAGTAGCTACCTGATAATATAAACCCAAGAGATTTAATATGATATACTATGTGTGTATCTGTCATGCTAATTTTAATAATAATTTATTAGACAATTCAATATATCTTTAATATTCTATGAATATGAATATTTGCTATTCATGCATACTGAAACACTTTTGCTACATTCAGATCTTTTACTAAAGCAAACATAGCCACATAGAGAAATACTCCATTACAAGTAAAATGTCTGCATTCAAAATCATACAACCTAATGTAAACGTGGAGAAGTACTTCATGTTATGTTTAAAGCAGTGAAATTACTGACATTAGTGGCAGTTTAATGCTGTGGCAGATAAAGACTGAGATATGTAGACTTTAACATGTTTGGTAGCATAATTTAGAGCATGTGATTTAGTACAGAAGAGTATTTGAATCAGCTGTCAAATAAATACAAGTAGAAATAAACTATATTTTTCCTTTAAAATGTTAAATTGCACAAGTACCTAAAAATACATACTCAACCTTAAATGAAAGTTAGATTTCTCTCCTGGACAGTGAATACATGAGGACAAAAAACACAGTTGACCCAAGATTTCCTTTTAATGGATGGATGACAGATAAACTCACAATGACACTGTACTGACTGTCAGTTCTGCATGACACACTGAGGACGACAACTACAGCACACCAGCACACATCTGCAACTGTTCACGGTACCTGGACAATAAAGGAGCCAAATACTGAGAAAATGACAAAAAGCACAAGACGTGTACTGAGGAGTTTCCACTAAAAGGTTTTGAGTTCAGTCTCTGGCAGCAGGGTTTGGACAGTGAATTGCACATATGTATGATGAATCAGGAATCTTGGAGTTACTCTGTGAACAACACCATCAAAAGTCCTTTTTTGAAAGTGTGGCCTGGTTTTGACTTGTGTTGGTGACAAAAACCAACAGACAAGGAAAGTCCAACAAGGGGGTGAGAGGGGCAGGTCATAGGAGAGAGGGAGGGGAGGGGGAATTATTAATCGTGTCCTTGGGTGAAGTTCAAGGCACCAGCACAACTCTCATGGTGTTGGTGTAACCGGCACCTGGGCGCCAGCCGGACACAACAATGGCCACATCGCCGGACTTGAAGAATTTGTGGTGCTTGCCTAAAAGTCAGAAAGAAAAAGAGTCAGTGAGGCAGGTGAACAAAATATTTACCATCCAAATAATTTGCAATATGCTGTTAAAAGTTTCAACAAAGCACAAAAAGACACTCACCAACTTCCAGGGCAAAGTTCACACGCAGGTCGACGTCCTCAGCCCAGACGTCGTTGGCGGCCTTGGTGTAGAGCACTGGGTAGACGCCACGGTAAAGGTGAGCCTGGCGGGCGGTCTGGCCACAGCGGGTCACAGCAATGATGGGGGCGCGGGGCCTGTACTTTGACAGCAAGTGAGCAGACCTGCAAGCAACACAACAGATACAAGTTACAACGAAGCTGTAAAACCTTTTGTTTATACTTGAAAATCTCAACACTAGCACTAGTCTGAGTGAGAGCCAAAAGAAACAAGCTGTTGTTAGCAAACAGTCGGCTATTTACATAGCAACATCATTCATTTGGAGTCATAGTTGTTATCCTAGTTGTGATTGTTCGCTCTGTTTCATGCTCGGCTCCACTGTGTTCACCAGCTGGTCGCTACTGGTCTGTTAGCTCTGCTGTACACTGAGTTTTACAAACAAACACATCTGCCTGCATGAGAGATGCTAAACAGTGAGCTAAGAGATGCTGTAAAGCTCATTTAGCTTTCATACACAAGTCATCCATTCCTAGTGCAGAAATAATCATTAGTACAGCGTTGACTATGCCATTATCATTATGAAATCCAATCAGCTGACAGTGGTATGTCTTCTGTATCATGTGCTGTGAGGATGAACACCCAAACTCAGAGGAATGAACAGGCAGTTAAAATTAACTTGTAAAATGTCAGGGTTCAGAACTCAAAAGGTCACAAGTGGAGTACAGATTGTGAGTGCAGTAAGAGCTGGTACACTTCAGAGGAGTCGTGGGCTTGTGTTACGGAAGGAGCGGAGGCGGAAGGATCGAGGAAATATTAAAGTGCGCCAGCTTCTTTGTTCACAGTGGGCGCCACGGAGGTCCCTATGACTCAGAGCTTTACAGAGGAGTCTCACGGGGGACGGACTTTTTCTTCTTCTTGACGTCTCACCTGCCAGTCTTGGTGAGAACGATGATGGCGCTGGCGCAGCACTTGAAGGAGGCCTCCACTGCACCGATAGCGACGGACTCTGTGGGGTCACGGGTCAGAGGGGTGATGCGACGCAGCTCCTCGAACATCTGCTTGTGGTACATGGCTGCCTCAGCCTCACGGGCAATCTGAACATGGGCAGACAAGAATCATTTAAGACTCCAGTAGTGTCAGGCGGTAGTCACACAGCAAGAGTTAGTTTATATGTAAAGGGACAAAACACAGGCCTGTTATCTTAAGTGCAGATGTCTCCATACCTTAAAGCACACTGAAACATGAAGCTAGCAGCCATGATGTCCACGGACTGTTGCTTTGCACTGCAGATCCTCAGACACATGCTAACTGAGCAATACAATTACACAGTTAAAGCACAATGCAAGAGACAAGACGAGATGTTGTTTGGTAGCAGATGGATGGAGGGAGGGGAGGGTGCCACACAGGATACACAGCGCATGTTGAACAAATACGTGACAAGCTGTCAGCGAACCCCAAGATGATACGGCTGATGTGTTCTCACTCACACTGCAAAGCAAACACAATCTTCAATATAAGTGTTCCTGTCTGTCATACTTCTGCCAGTATCAGTCTTAAATTAATTTTGTCTCTCTGTTGGTTACCTACAGTGGATACATGACTAAATTAAACTGACATGACAATTGCAACCATGCACTACATGAACTAGGCCTCTGTCATTATAAAATCCTATTCAGCAGACAACTCTCAAGACTCAGTATGTTAGAGTTTCCCAAGAGCGCACAAATGCACCACATGCCACAGTATTAGGTTAGGGGGCTTCCATTAAATCTAGTAAATGATGGAAACGGTGCTGAAACATTTGTATAGTTCATAAACACTGATGTACAATATTCCTTTGTCATGTTCTCATGCAGTGAACATAATATAAAAAGTGTGCTCTTACCAGGTGCTGTGTGCGCACAGCCTCCAGGGGATAGTCTCCCTTGGCAGTCTCACCGCTCAGCATGATGCAGTCATTTCCGTCCAGAACGGCGTTGGCGACATCACTGGCCTCAGCACGAGTGGGACGAGGTTTCTTGGTCATGCTCTCCAGCATCTGTAGGAGAAAACCCGACTCATCATGCATGTCTGTACTCAACATTTGACACATCTTCCTTTATAAAACAAAGTGCCCGATGATGTCACACACCTGTGTGGCACAGACAATGGGCTTGCCAATCCTGTTGCACCTGCCAGTCATCATCTTCTGGGCGAGGAAGACCTTCTCTGTTGGGATTTCAATGCCCAGGTCACCGCGGGCAACCATGATGCCATCGCTAGCCTCAAGGATCTCATCAAATCTGTCAGACAAGATGACAGAACACTGTTATCTAAACGATTCAGGCGTGTGCAGGTTCGACAACCGTTAGCAGCTGCTCCTCCACCCACCTGCGCACACCCTCGTGGTTCTCCAGCTTGCTGATGATCTTGATGTCCTTGCCCTTCTCGCCAAGCACTTTCCTGACAGCGTGGACGTCAGCAGCCTTACGGATGAAGGAGGCGAAGACCATGTCAACGCCCTGCTCCACGCCAAACTGCAGGTCCTGAATGTCCTTCTCAGAGACGGCTGGGAGATCAACAGCAGCTCCGGGCAGGTTGACACCCTTCTTGCTGCCCAGTGTACCGCCGTTCTCGATCTCACAGGTCACGTGATCGCCGCCTTAGGACGCACAAAACATAGAGAAGCTTAATTTCCAAGGTTCCAGCAGAAAATATAATAGTTAAGTGCAGATAGAGCAAATAGAACGTGTGTTTGTGTGCTTACCAACTTCTTTGACCTTAAGGGAAATCAGACCGTCATCAATGTAGATGTGGCTTCCGGCCTGCACAACCTTGGTGATGTTCTTGTAGTCAAGCCACAGAACTTTCTCATCACACTTCTCCATGAAGGCGTTGTCAAGTGTGAGCTTGATGGTTTCACCCTTCTTCAGCTCAACCTCAGCAGTGCCACTCTAAACCAGCCGAGAAAAAAGAGTTTGTCAGCTCTCACATCCTTGCAGGAAATCTTAACACAATTATTTGTGCCATGAATCAAACATGTCTCCCTCTGAGCCTCTGTAATTTGGCAGGAACTCACGCCCTTGATGAGTCCGGTCCTGATTTCTGGTCCCTTGGTGTCCAGAGCAATGGCCACTGGTCTGTAGTCCACAGATCCTGGTACAAAGCTCTCAGTTGCAGTGCGGCAGTTCTTGATGGTCTCAGCATGGTACTACATCATGCAAAGTAACAATGAAAAACATTGAGAAACAATACTCAATTTAATTTTATGATACATACGATACAAAGCTATGATAATATTCAATTTTGTAAAAATGTTGTTGTAAAATTTTCATTTAGGTTTAAAATTCTTGAACTGTAATTGAAGTTTGGTACAACAGCAGGTGGGAAAGCCTTGGTCACAGACAAACAGGCGGCACAGCACTTGTTACCTAACCATCAGCGAGTCAGTTCTGAACAACAACTGCAACACATTTTTAGGACGTGACATTGTTGTGTTTCATTGCACATAAATAGCTGACGGTCAGACGATCAGGTATTAAATGAATGCTTTCAAAAAGACTTGAGCTGTTGCATTAACAGCAAGATGTTCAACAAATGAAATGAAATTGCCTGCTTCATGTGAAAGACTGTTATACTGTCCGTCTACTGCCATGGATTTTAGTAAATGCACGGTAGTCTGATCTGAACGTGAATGTCTTCAGTTGATAATGAACGCCTGACTGTGGCCTCTCTACATGCCTGTTGCTGCAAGCATGACTCTCAGAGAAGACCTATTTATAGCTGCACTGACAACTGACACACCAATAAGACAGAGGTCAAATGTATTCTGCCCTTCCCATAACAACTCATACATCCACAGGAGTTATGATTATCTATTGTATTACTTTTTGTTGCTTTAAACTTGGCTAAGATGCAAACCTTTTCTCTTTCCTTTCACTCAGCAGTTCTGAGCTGTCGCACCACTGTGCAGATAAATCAAAATCCACTACGTGACTTGAATTACACTAGATGAAAAAATGCCCGTTGTTAACCTCTAGAGGTCCAAATATCAACTACTACAGCTAATGATGAATCTGGTGGCCGTCCACTCAGATGACAGTGAAAAAGGTAAAAAGGCATGACTTTTAAAGGCGAGGGGTCAGTAGTATAAGGTCGGCCAAAGACTTGGCTGTGAGACAGTTGGCTGGCCAAATCACACTCTACAACTTAGAGCCAGCTCTGAAGGGGCAAGTACAGGCTCATAGATCATATTACTGCAGCAGACAGTTACCAGGCCACAAGAGTAATGTCACGCTGCTGCAGCTGTAAAGGGTAAATCCACACTGAGTCACTCGTAGGGGGCAAAAATACTGCTGCTGCACTGCTCTGTCTGGGCTCAAACTCTGAAGCATGTTGCTCTATTGGACATGCCAAAGTTAATGATGTCATAGGAGGGGTCCTGCCTCTAAAAAAAATCACCTGTTGTAAGCCTGAGAAATGCAACCACTAAAAATGTTTAAGGAGAAGAAACTTGACTCACTTCATGTGTGCCATGAGAGAAGTTCATTCTTGCAATGTTCATCCCAGTCTTGATCATTTCTTTGGCCTTCTCCACAGAACGGGTGGCAGGTCCTGCAAGAGGACAGTTGAATGAATGGAAAAAAATTGAGGTTTGAAACATCAGTACAAGTTTTATTTTTTTCATTGGATGATTTGTTTACTGAAAAATAAATCAAGGGATTCTTTGGAAAAGTGTCTGACCGATTGTGCAGATGATGCCAGTGTTGCGAGACACGGCCGGGGGAGAGTCGATGTCAAGAAGACACATGTGCTCAATGAGCGTGTCAGCCGTGGAAGCATGCATCTGCTGGCTGTGCATGATGGAGTCCTTTGACTTCGACATGACTGGATCTGTGTCTGCAGGAAAAGATCTAAGGAGACAGAGCAGGAGGTAAAGAGGTGATTGATTAGTACCCAACACCTGTGACATTTCTGATCAGTTATAGAAAACATGTTTTCATGGTCCAGACAGAACCAGTCCAGGTGAAAACTATGACTTTTCAGCTAAATGTTGATAGAGTGGCTTCACTTTAATCTAAGAAGTTTTAATAGAGGTGGCAAGCGATCTCAGAAATAGTATGGAGACAAAATGAGACACTATGAGTGAAGATAAAATTAGAGCGTAGTATTTCATTCAATGGAAAAATAAAGATTTAAAGGGTGTGACCCCTCTGTGGATCAATTTCAGGTCCACCAGGGGAAAGTGGCCGTGAGGGCTGTGACTGGACAGCCTGTACAAATAGCAAGAACAACACTGTGTGTGTGCCTGACTGCTGTCTCCCATAGTTTTATATGCAACTGAAGAACAGGAGCTGGTCACTTCAGAAGCTAAAGAAGAACTACAGGACTTTAGGACATTATTTCTGCTGCTTGTCATAAAATGTTGTTTAGAATCCATACAATACACATTAAAAGGACAAGGCAGTTATTAACATGCATGACAAGTCTGTTGTCATGTCAATGCAGAAACGTGTTTTGTGTGTGTGTGTAAGAGAGAGCGTGCGAGCTTAGACACCATTCCAGCCTTCAGCATTCACCTAAAATAACATGGTCAGCTGAGAGTATTTATGGACTGTTGAAACATATCACAAGAACAAAACATATTCTGTTGAAAATTTTGAAAATATTAAAAAATACATAATAATTTAATTTAAAAAAGGAACATGCTTTATTTTGAGAGTGACCTTACTGATTGTTTTAATATAATGCAGTTTAGAAAACTTTTCATCAAAATCATCTGAGTGATAAAAAGCTAAGTCACTATGCTCACTGTACTAAATAACAAGTAAAAAATGATGAACTTCATTATCATGCATCATCATTCATTATCTGACTGTCAAATAGATTATCAGAAATGCTTAGAACAAATTTACCAAAGAACAAAGAAGGGAAATCTTAATTTATTTTAGACCAGTGTGCATGAAAAATTTCAGTTTTTCTTGATTTTTCCAGATTAGACTCACATGGCAGAGAAAAAAATATTTGGGCTGTGTATAATTGTATTTGTGCAAAATGAATATGATAAATGAATTAAATCAGATAGAATTATGCAATAATATGAACATAATCTTAACAAGTCACTATAAATGTAATATCTACATGGGGTGTAAACTGATTATATGCAAAAACTAAAGTTTGAGCTTGAAATGACAAAGTAAGAGTTTGATTTCAACAATAAAATGTTCAGGTAAAACTAGTCATATTCTCCTCTGTAAAGTTGTGTCTACTTGCTGGTACTCACCGACTGGGTGAACTTTGCAGGGACCAAAAGCGCCACTCCTCCGGCTGGGGCGACAGTTTTTATAACTTTAATTTGCCGGGACTACTTTCCAGAGTGACCAACACCCAGTGACACAAGATATAGGTCGTGGCAGTGAGGGCAACATGTCAGATTTGTACGGCGCGTTAAATATAGGCTAGACTATCATATTTATACCGTTGTTTTTAACGTGGATGTTATACTCGATATTTCTTCTGAAATTAAATGAAAGCACAGACGTTGGGCGAGGATACAGTGCAGGTACAAGTGTTGTTCGTCTGACATTCACAAAAGTCTCCGCTGGTAGGCTACTTAAACATGATCCTGGTCATTGGGTTGCACTTAATACTAGCAGTACATTCAGAGACTAGAGAACCCCCGTCAAGGGAAATGTCAAGTTGTGTAACTCTCACCAAACTTAGGACAAAAAAATAAAAAATAAAATCATAATGCTCCGCATCTGCCCCACAATGCAACAGGCACTTCTCTAGGCCTGACCACAGCCCAAGTTCAGTGCAAATCGGCTCTGAACTTTTTGTCTGGTCCTGCTGACAGATAACGAGGCAGCAGGCAGGTAGGCTAATTATGACGGTCACTGGATAGGCATATCGACTAAGACATAAGAATAATAAACCATTATTGATATACAAGGAAAACAAGGCGGTTTTCCTTGTATATCATTTGAACTTCCTAAAATATAAAATTCAGATTATTGCCCTTTTCTACTGTATCTTCTGCTCTTCATTTTGTTTTTATCCTTTTTTCCTCATTTATCTCAAAGAGCCATAGGGTCACATCTTTGGGGTATTGAAAAATTGTACATTTTATGGTTATTTGTGTTTTTTATTATATCTACACATTAAGCAGTAATAACAACCTGAATCAATCACGAATTAATGAGCTTATTAATCAAGAGTGAAACCTTTTATATACAGTCTATGAGTTAAACATGACATGTGTTGACATCATTACAGACTAATTAGTATCAGTGTAGGGAGAATGCTTGAAGAATTATGTATTTATGTATTTATAACTAATGCTAAATAATGTTACCCAGCTTCTTATACACTGATAGAGTTTCAAAATTAGAAGACTGAGCAGAAAATGATTTGTAGTGGAGGACCATGACATCTGATGAGTGGAATAGGAACAGGTGAAGCTGCAGAGATGCAAACTTAATATCAGTCAGTCTGCATACTATACAGATCCATAACTACATTCTTGATTTCAGTCAGGTCTCCATATTCAATTCAATTCAAAATCTACTTTATTTCGGACACAGCGGCGGTCCATGCATCTGCTCCTCATTAATTATAGTATACACGGCATAGATGAGCTATAGACTCCTTATGTAGCACACTAGGAACATGTTGTACCACAAGATGAAGCTACAGTGACATGTTCAACAGTTGTGTGCATTCTCCTCAGTTATTTATTACAGTCTATATGCGCCCAACCCTGCTTAGTAACACAATCTTCTCATCTACTGACAGGTTTACTACATTTTTGTTAAAAACTTAATTAAACAGAAAGCAATAATAAGGCACAGAAGCGTTTAATGCCTTACACAGCTGTTTAATGAGGTAAATATAGATGGACTGTATGGTGTCATTTATGATGCATATATATTTCTGGGGGGTATGGATGGTGTGAGGCGTCACAGTGAAATCTGACCCTAAACTTTCACCCACCATGTAAGGATTAATGATCAAACACTTACTGACAGCAGAGCAATGCCTGCAGTTAAAGCTTGGCACTAAAACAATACATTTCAAATATTATTTTCAAAATTACATAATCTCCTGCTAATTTAAATGAGGATTTTGACCAGTCTTGTTTCCTGTGATCCATTTTTATCAAAGCAATTTCTTAATCATTTATGATCACAGTTAGTCATCTGGTACACCTGTTAGCAACTAGATGATTGACAGACATGTTATACAGTTTAACCTAAATAAAAAAGACATATCCCATTAATAAGACATGAAGCGGTCACAGCTGTTAGTTCTCTTCTCCTTTCAACTGTGCACATGTAGTTTCGACGTATGTACAAAAGCATGTAAGTAACTTGCCTTGACATGAATTCGTCAGTTCATGACTGATCTTACATATTGCACTGTGAAGCAGAACAGCAAGTATTCATATAATCCCATTTATTTGACATCATTTAATAAAATCATCTATCCTATAACATTTATCTCATTTTGTGCACACACCCTTGTGTCCCAAACTCATACTATACGGAACTTAATGATATTTATTTGTGAAGTTTAATTGACAGTGGTATTTTAAAGTCACAGTTTTTTTATATGAACTGCAAAGCCAATAGACATGCAGTCTACATATAGTTAGCAAAGGTCTGTATGAACTGGGACACACTGTCTCTATCTGTCTCTTTTTCTCAACAATAGCTCTCTCTTGTGGATGATTGGTTGAATTGTCTAATGTGAGTGACACTGCTGTATGCCTGACCACTGTCCCATTATCTGTATGAGACTGCATATAAATAAGAAATGTTGACATGTCTTTCAAATCGTATCTTGTATTTTTTCTTCCTAAATTCTCTGGAAAGACAACAATAAATATTTTACTTAAAAAAACCTACAAATATAAACCTAAGTATAAAAATCTTTCTGTAATGTTAAACAAGTGTATTGGTTTTATACAAACAGTGTGACTGAATTATGTTTGTGTTAAGATTAAGATTTTAAACAGGGGTTTAATGATGTGGTTTGTTGAGTTTCACCGTATAAAGCCCAATGTAAAGACACGCAAAGCAAACATGGTATAAACAATGTGCTCCGTGCTGCACCACAAACATTAAATCAATAAGAACATGTTTTTTGTACACGTCACTTGAAAAGCAGACCTTGATCTCAGTGACATACCTCATGAGAATAAATGACAGATTAACAGTTGTTTTTTAAGGATGGTTGTTTGCTCTCCACTCCCGCTGCAGTTGATTGTTCAGTGCTGGTTGTTTCGTTGTGAACCTGTTGTTCATTCATCAGCCTGAAGGTTATGATTGAACAGTGGGTGTATAAAGTGAGAAGTGGGTTTATCCAACAACACACAAAAAAACACAATATAATCCAATAGCACTGCAACAGATATGCCTCTTGTGAAGCTCATAATGTTCTTCTGGTAGTTTGTCTGTGATCCGTTGAGTCACCTCGGCAGAAATTACATTTGCTTTATATTTGATTGACTTATATTCATGGTTGTTCACAGTCATCTTTTACAATGACAGTATACAGTGTGAATGAGGATTTGTGATATTGTGTCCACCCACTGTAAATGAGCATGGAGACATAACAAACACCCACTCTTGTCTAAGTGGATTAGTTTGAGAAAGGCACTTGTTGAGGGAGGACCTGCGCAGATGTATGCGCTCCTAGAAGTGTCTAATCTGGCCAGACTGCAGAGCAGCAGGCGACTGCTAACGAGGGTAACTGACGATTAAGGTCAGACTGCAGCACAGCAGACAGACAGGAAGACTATAGATGCCAAACATCATCCAAACCACCATGCTTCAAATCTGACTCCTGGGATTTTTCATTCACAGCTTAAACCTGAGGATAGCACGTTCTTAGAAACGTCCCCTCTCCCTCTTATGATGATACAGTATACTACAGTATAAGCATTACAAGGCTGGCATCAGACAAATACGGTCAATGATACTATTGTGTCACTGACCATAGATACTGACATGTGCGATGAAAGCCCTGGATCTGCAGGTCTCTTCCTCTTCCTCTTCCTCCCCGCTCAGTGGACCAGGTTCAGCTGATTGGGCCATCAGTATCTTCAGCCAATCATGTGACACTGAAAAGACCGAACATGTGGGACTTCCTGCTGTTCAAAACCAGGGGGGGGTGAGGAGAGGACAGCCAAACACAAACACCCAGCCGAGCTATCACACAGAAAAATTCATTTGTGTTGGTTTCAGGGTCACATTCAGACCTACAGGAGATTTTCACCCCTGATGGAATATGTGGAGTTTTTCTCATTGAGGAAAGGTAAGAGCTTCATTTTGTCTCCTGTAAGTCATCAACACCTCATCACCAATATGTTTTTGTGTCTCTTACAGACATAGCTGATTAAATTGCATATGTTTTTCCAGTTTTTCTTTGGGTCAACTTTTGATTGTTGCTGAAGAGGTGCCAAAGTACTGAACGCATGGTGAGTCTATAATTATCTCAGTTTCCCTCTGTATTCTCTTATCATAAAGTCTGTGTTTTCATAGTCGTAAGTTATAAACACAATAGAAACAGCTTTGATAAGTTTGATATTTTAAGCTCAGACTTGCTTCACTTCTGTCTGTGAATATGAGTATTTGTTTATTTTCTTTTTCTTGTCTGATATTTAAAAAGTTTAAGTTTTTAAGTTTAAAAAATGTATCACCAATAACATAAGATGCAGATTTATGGATAATTAAAATAAAAAATAAATGAAATGTACAGTAACACAGCAAGGAGTTTGAATGTATCCATGCAGTGTTACTTCTGAATGAACCGTGAATGTGTAGAAATGTGTGGCAGCCACGGCAGGAGATTAGTTGACTGTGTTTGGGTTGACAGAAGGAAACTAATGAGCTGTGTAAATAAGAGGATCTTTTGATTGACAGCTTTTTCCATTAACCTCACAGGAGACCGAGTGCCAGTGGACAGAGAGCCAGACTGAGGAGGACAGTGACACAGAGGAGATCCCGTATGAAACACATGTAAACATTTGCTTTCAGTATCCACGTAGTGCAATGAATATTATGGCAGATTTCAAATTATTATGAAAGATAATTAGCTTGAGAATGTGAAGTTATGATGAAAAAGGACAAACTAGACTTTGCACATTGTGGCATAAAGTTTTCTTACAAATCCTAAAAATAATGAGTGTTTATATCTTAAGAAACCTGTTGTCAACCTTCCTCTTAGCTGCTGTTGAAGAACTCTGTTAGTGGTTTAATCCCTTGGCCCCCTGTGGAGCTGAGCTGTTTGGACCATAAGTTAAGTGTGTTAGTGTTTGTCTCCGTAGGAGAGCTGTGCCACTGACCTGTATCATCACCCCCAGCTGGAGAGAGACATCGAGGCAGTCAGGACTTTGTATTCAGACTCTGCAGCCACAGTCAGGTCAGAACATCTTTTCTTATTCATGGCCTGAAAATGAAGAGGTCCCTTCTGTATCGTTAAAATTTCTCTTTCTTCTTCTCTTCTCTGCCAGGGAGTACGGGTCAATCGAGGACGTGGATGTTGACTTGAACATCAATGGCAACTTTTTGGATGTAAGTCAAATGTACTGACCTGTTCTAACATTTGCAGTCAAAAGTTTATATAAACCCTTAAAGGAACATTCACAAATTTGGTTAACTCAACAAACTAATTGTGCATCATTTGCTCTACTGTTATATAAAATATAAAATATAAACACACAGGACACATAACAAATCTATAGAGGAAGCCAAACGCAGTAGGTTTGTGTTGCTAACTTTTGACAGTACAGTAAATAAATGTACTATATTGACATGTGTGTCCACAGGAGGGGGTGGCCAAAGCCTGGAGTATCAATCCATCGGAGCCCATTGTTATCCGTCTGCACTTTTCTCACTCTCAGTATCTGGATGGACCTGGTGAGCACCATGCAGCGACACCTCTGTGACACTGTGACCGTTGTACTGCAAGCCAGTGTGACGGCCGATTAAATTATGTTTCCTTTCACTGCAGCACCTTCAGTCAAAGTCTTTCAGCCATCCAATACAGATCATCTCAGTATTGGGGAGCAACTGCAGAAGTGAGTGATTATGTCATAGTTTTTACTGCAGTGATGTGATCAATGCAATGTTATAAGTTTTTTGAGAGATATAGAAGATCCTTTGTACCTTCAGCCATGAGGCTTTTTAATTCTTTGCAAAATGGTAGATGAGCTGTCAGACAAATTAATTTCCCTTTGGTGATTAATAAAGTAATTCTTTTCTTATCTTATCTTATCTTATCTTATCTTATCTTATCTTATCTTATCTTATCTTATCTTAGCTCTTCTAACTCCCTCTGCTCTTCAGTATTCTCACAGTCTTCATTTCTCGGGAGTGGAAACACTTGACGAACGACAGCATCGTAGTCCAACAGAAGAGTCGACACAACTGGTTCAGGCCGATCAAGAAAGTTCGTGCAAGGTTCAGCATCTGGTTACCACTGTCAAAGTAAGTGATCCAGTAAGTCTCCATTAATCTATCAGTTTTATTTCTGTTCTTGGATATCTATTTATTTCTTCTCCTTCACTGTGAGCAGGTCAAATGATCTCCAGCAACAAACTATGAAGGGGAGGGTAATTTTACCAACAATGAAACTGGGTCGTTTCACAAATCATACAACGTCCTACACCTTCAAGAACGCCCCAGGAGAGCTCTTCACCTACACTCCCAGTGGAAAGGTGAGGACTCACTATACTCAGATGAAGATACTGTAATTCAATGAAAAACCACATTCCTTTGAGATTCATTGATTCTCCTGGTGTTTCATAAAACTTTTGTGTGCCTTCCTCCACAGAGGGTGATGATGTCAGCTGTCAAATCATCAGCACAGCTCAGTACCAAACAGCTGATAGAGCTGCTCTTCTCCTCCCAGGCCATCAGGCACTGTAAGACCAGCCCAGGTCTGCAGCTTGGTTTCTTGGTGCAGGTAAAGTCCTGTCCAAACATGAAAAAATACAACTTTACTGTTTTTAAAAGTAGAGATGGTCTGCAGAGAGGGTTGACTTCAGTTACAGTGTGCATTTATCACTTAAGTTATTACTTGCAGAGGTGTTCTGCTTGGTTGCTTTATGTTGAGAGGTGTTTAAATGTTTCTTCCACCACATGTACAGAATATTAGAGACACGTTTGAATATAACAGAGTCTGACCAGAATAGCTGTCATATTGCATTAAATATTATCTGAGTTAAATTCAAATAGTACAAATATGTTATAAGCCATTTGATTTCTAAGATGAGATCAAGATGAAAGAGACATTGAATTACATAATTCATTCATTAACTTTATGATGTTTTCCTTTTCTTCCTTTCTCCACTTTAAAAGTCATCATATTTTTTTTCTCTCTAGTTCATATGAAGCACGTACTGAAGCAGATTTTGCTGAATCACTGTTAAAATGGTTCTTGTAATAACTTGTAAGGGCTGCTGTGACCTTTGACACCAAGCTGCACAGTCTTGAGGACTGCAGTGTGTCAGTGTTTGAGATATGCTCATTGCTTGGTGGAACTTGTTATTCAGAGAAGAGACTGGCTGTGACCTTGTCCTCTTTGTAGTTTGGTATAATAGGCTGTTGGAGGGAGGGATGGTAAAACAGAGTCTATGATGTTCTACAATAAATACATTCATTTAAGTCAATGGAGACTAACTGGGGCGACTGTGTGTGTTTTCTTATTCATCATTATTTGCTTTTCATCCTTGCACACAGATAATGAGGTACGCTGAGCAGAGGATGCCCACACTGAATGAATACTGTGTGGTCTGTGATGAGCGACATGTGTTTCAGAACGGCCCCATGTTAAAGGTACACTGCTGCAAAGAAAGAAGCTGGTCCTTTAATGGCTGATCTACTGGAGTGAAACTTAAAATGACGGTGACCCTGCTCTGTTTTGTGTGTTTGTAGCCATCGGTTTGCACAAGGGAGCTATGCGTATTTTCCTTTTATACGCTGGGGGTTATGTCTGGAGCCACAGAGGATGTTGCAACCGGTGCAGAGGTTGGTAAATAAGCATATGCACACTGTAATATGAAGGTATGGGGTTTATGTGTTCTAAATCGTGTCTATTCTTGTAGGTGATTGATCTGTTGGTCGCTATGTGCAGAGCTGCTCTTCAGTCCTCACGCAAGAGCATCATATTTGAACCGTACCCTTCTGTTGTGGATCCATGCAACCCCAAAGCCCTGGCCTTTAGTCCTAAGGTATGAATCCAACCAGTCGATGATTGGCTTGACTATTAAGTGTTGTTGGTTTTCAATTCTGAAACATTTGTGTTATTTTTTGTGACAGAGGAAGAGCTACGACAGGCTGCAAAAAGCTCTGGACAATGTCTTGTTGATAAGGAGGATGGCACAGGTGACTGATCTGAGAAATGAAATCCTGCACTTGCGATGACTCTTTCACAATTTAAATCTGATCAGAGAATCATTCGAAAGCTGTTGAATGTCTTACTGATGTCAATTCATTTCCAGGGTCCACATTGTGAAATAAAGAAGCAGATGGACAAAATAGATCCTCTCGCGTATCCCTTACTACAGTGGTGAGTGATGCAATCTGACAAGCACGTCACCTCTGTTGTTCTAATAGACATGCAATGTGAATTGTTTCTTAGATTCATACCCAGGTTATTTCTTTGTATGTTTGACAACAGGATTTTAGCAAGCAACAGATCACACATTGTCAAGCTTCCACTGAACAGGGTATGATAGAGCAGTTTACTGTTAGAGTCTTTATACATTAGCTGCAAGTTTTACAGCAGTAGTACATAGAGTTTAGCAGCCAAATATTAAAACATATACCTTGTTTTATAGTTACAATTTAAATTTAAATTCTATTGTTACTCTCCTGCACTCCCTCGCTGCACAATAGCACCTGAACTTCATGCACACGCCACATCAGTTCCTGTTGATCAGCAGCCCTCCATCCAAAGAGGCTCGTTTCCAAACTGCCAGAAAACTGTATGGCAGCACCTTTGCCTTCCAGTGAGTAGCTAAAACCAAAGCAGTGGCTCAAATATAACATCTTCATATTAACACTGACATGTAGAATACTAGCCCTGCTGCTTCAAGTGCTTAAGTCTTCTTGTTGTGTCTTTCAGCGGCTCCCACATTGAAAACTGGCACTCTATTTTAAGAAATGGACTGGTTAACGCCTCATATACCAAACTACAGGTAAGAGTATGAATACATCACATTTGATTTTTAATCATCGCGGGGTTATGTGATACCATTGAAGATCTTAGTAGCCATAACCTGACTTCCTACCTCTTTTATGTAAGCTTCATGGAGCTGCATATGGAAAAGGCATCTATTTGAGTCCTATCTCAAGCATATCTTTTGGATACTCTGGTAAGATTGCACTCTGAGATGCTGTTCCTAATAGTATGCATATAAAACTTTTTTATTTCTGAAGCATATCCTTTGTCTTTGTTCAGAGATGGGTAAAGGCAGACACCAAATAACCACCAAAGAAGAGCTCATAAACAAATACAACCGAATAAACAAAATCAAACAGGTAAACTATCACTCACATCCTTTCAGGTTCTGCCGAGATGAACTTTGTGTCTAATCCTGTGTTATTCACTTGTTTTAGGAACAACCAGGGCAAACAAGGTTTCTGCAGAGCAGGAACCTAAACTGCATTGCGCTCTGTGAAGGTAAATATGAGATAGATAACAGTAACAACAAGCCTTATGGTGTGATGCAATGACACTGTTTTGTAAATGGGGTCTGCATGTCTTAACAGTCATAACTTCAAAAGACCTTCAGAAACACGGGAACATCTGGGTGTGTCCAACGTCCGACCATGTGTGCACACGTTTCCTCTTTGTGTGAGTAAAATATAAAGTGACTGTCACAGCTGTTTTGGAAATGTCCAGATTCTTTCTCAGATTTTATAAACTATTTGCTTTTGTCTTTCTCAGGTATGAGAACGGTCACGTGGGAGACGTCCACGTCAACACTCAGGAAGCCAAGATCCACAGGGAAATTTTGAACGTAATTGCCTCAAAGCTGAGCTGAGAAAACAAATACACAGTGTATGTGTGTGTGTGTGTAGTACACTTTTTATGTTTGATTTTTAGGGGTTTGATAAGAGAACATTAAACAATGAGATACCTTCTTTTACATTTAGCAGCTTTTGCGTGAATTAATAAATAATAATTTAAATGGAGGAAAATCATTCACAAAGCTAAACATTGTATTTGAAAAAAAAATCAGTTTAAGAAGTCACGCACCTGTAAAACCTTTTTGCCTTATACCTTAATTTATCGATTGATATAATTTAAATCTCTGTACCACCAGTGTCATATGTCTGTGCTGTGAGCACATATTTTGTACATTTTTATAAGATTTTTAAATAAAGATTTACAATATTTGCTCGTTTTCAGTTTATAGATCAAATGTTTCTTTTTGCTTGTTAATGCAGTTAAGACTTAATGCTCCCTTTGCCCAAATTGTTTCATGTTGTTTGTGTAATACATGGTTTGTACCACAAGATGGAAGTGTAACCAGTAACAAATGCCTATAGGGTCTTTTCATCACTAACAGAGACCCCATCACAGTTATGTTATGACACTCATGGAGGCTGCTACAGATATTTATATTAGATAATAATGGCTGCACAGTCAAAACCTCAGAGTTAAATCAGTGTCATAATCTCAATTTAAGTAAAAACAGCACCAGTCAACACATATATGTCACAAGGGTCACACACAAAAATAAGATCTGTCATAGTTTGCACTACAATAAGCCCACACAAAGAAACACCGTTTTCCAGGTTCCTGTATTAAATATCCAAAGGTTTGTTGTGATGAGAATATACAGTAGTTACTGATACATCATTAGTCAATGTTTAATTCACATTTATGGTCAGTGGATAATTCTCCTGGCAACCAGCTGTAGTTTCCTCTGATAATGACAACAGTGCTAAGACTCTCACCTTTGTGCTCACTGTTCGAGTCAGTGAATAATAAGGGGTGCATACCATCCTCTGAGGCAGAAATGCCCCATTATAACAGTGTACTGGTTCCATATGAGCCCCACAGCTGCCTCCTGACTTCCTCCTGCAGCTCAGCCCCTTGACAGAAAACTCATATGAAAACACCACTGTTTGCATCTGGATGGTTATGCTTTTTCTCATTTTACGCAAGTAAAAAGCAGCATTTTTGAGTTATTGTTTTGAGGAGTTGCCCTCACATGTGTCGTTGATTCAGAATGAAATGTTTTCTGGGTCAGCCCAGCAGGTGATGGTGTGAAGGGAGGAGAACTGTGAAAGTGCTGTAATAGCCCAAAGGAAGAGATTTCTCAAGGACCAGATGGCTCACTGATGATAGTGCAGAAGGCAAGTTGTCACGAAAAACACAATATATTCTACTTTCCTACTTATTACAAATATCTCTGTGTCTTTACCCGAGTGAGATTCTCGGCTAGGGCAAAATCTACAAAAACACACAATGTGAATTTCAACGAAATGGGACAATCACGAGCAATTCAGTTGAAACAAAGAGTTATTTCAACTACACGCCTTAATAAATCTCATCAAGTCATCATTATTCATCCATATAATTCAAGCAACCACACGGACAAACAAAGCCCCTAAGCCCTTAAGGGTTTAACAAGAGCTTCCCTACAAAGTGAACAAACCAGAATGCCATAGAAATTAATAAACGTTGCATGTGCCTTTAAGAGCACTACGTCCCACTCTACATGTCTCTCTCTGAGCCTCATATGTGTTTGTTGGCATCAGCTGTCCTCAGTACTGAATAGAACAAGGACATCTTTTCCTTCACGTCAGTGGGATTAGAGGAAGAAATGCCCTCTTCATCCTGCTGGCTGTCATCTCAGCACTCCGAAGACGAAATGGAGATGCAGTTTGGACAGAAGACACAGAGAAGATCAAGATAAAGCAACTGCAATAGACACCATCCTGAACTGTTATTTTGTTGCTTTCTAAGCATGGACTGAACCCAGAGGTCAGATGAGGAGTTCAAATGCTGCGTATAGCACAATAATGGAACCACAATCTGTTTCATTCAACGCGCCTGTCACGTCTTCATCCTTGTCTTCAAAACTTGGCCAGACCAACTTCAGGAGAATCAGCAGCACAGAGGACAGCCGTCCCTATCCCATACCCGGCCTGGCAGATGACACCCTGCACATGCGGGTGCGAGAAGGAAGCAAGATCCGCAATTTACTGAGGTTTGTAACAACTCACATGCAAGAGGAGGGAAGAGACAACAACGGGACATCACTGAGACAGGTGGTCTTCACTGGTACAGGCAGAGGAGTCACCAAGACCATCACCTGTGTGGAGATCCTGAAACGCACGGTGGCAGGGCTGCACCAGGTGTCCAAACTCTACTACACCACCGTGAAGGAGGTTCGGGAGAGTCCGCGACAGGGAGCGCCAGGTACAGCCAGGCAGAGGACAGTCCCAGCCATCTGTATCCTGCTCTCTAAAGACCCTCTGGATCCCCTGGAGCCTGGATACCAAGCTCCACATCCCCCCTGTGTTCCCACAGAGGAGGGAGAGAGACGTAGAGCTCCGATCAGGCCGGCTCACGATCCCTCCTCACAGCACACAGCCAAGAGACTCTGTCCGGATGACTGGAGTTTATGTTCCCCCTGAAAGTCCGCAGTTTGTCTCCATTATGTAAAATAATCAGGAAAATAGCGTTTGTCAGGTTTGATCAGAGGGTTTTTATCACATATTTTTAACAAGATCAAGTTTGCCTAAAGATATGAAATGCCTGTAAATGATGTTAATGTGGGTAAGGAGTGATTTGTAGCAATACATTAAATCTGTCTTTTGTTAAACTTTACAAATGTTGTTACAAAGAGTAACAATATAACATATTTGATGAAATTACTACTAGCAGTAGGTAGTTTTAATGTTTGCATTTATGTATTTGAAATATCTGATCTCATTCTGAAGCATTTGTTGTGTTGTTTTCTAATTTTGGGGGGTTATTTGTTCATAAGTGAAAATGGATCAGAAGATATTGATGATTTTATTAATGGTTGACTTTCATATACTTTATGTATGTGTCTTCACTTGCATAAATAAATAAATAAACTAGCACGGAAATGTATCTCAGCTTGCGTTTTAGACTCTGTTGGAAAGAGTATGCATCTTTTATTTGGATAGAAATATAAATCCACTATACAGAACAGAAGCAATGCAAACCTCGTATTGAATTCATAGAGAGCGACAAATGTATTTTTTCTTACCAAATTATCTCAAAGCTGTCGATCAATCTTTCTTCAAGTGAGTTACTGTGAAAACAGAGTATGCAAACTCTCATACTCATCCTGAGAGATGATAATTTACAGGCAATCCTTAGGGAAAAAAATTGACCGTTTTGTAAGAACTGTTGTGTGGTTGGCTACTTGGGGTCACTGGACATTTTTGCTTCCTACTTGTACAGCACATGAGTACATACACCTGCTAATGCAGATACTTAGTGCTGGAAGGTGAGGCTTTAATTGTGCAGCATATTATTTTCCTGTATGGAGTAACTGAAGTTCTGCTAGGTGTTTTTATGGTTATCCCATCCACTGAAATATCTTGTAGCCTATATTTACTGAACTTCCCTGTGAACTTCCCTCTGTTGCTGGTCCATGCAAATGCAGGTATTAAATAGCCTATTCAAAATATTTTTTCTGTGCCATGTAATAGCCTACAGTTCAACAACACCACACACCACATCCTCCAAAATGATCATACAGTTGAATAGATACTTCCCAAAACAGTTTCACTGATTATAACCACTATGAAGTGCCACAGGACCTCTATACTCAACTGTAGGCTACTATTGAGTGCACAAGACTATACAGGTTTTAGTTACAGTAGATGTTTCGATTTTATCCATCACACACACAGCACCATCAGGGAGGTGTCTGCAGCATGATGACATATAGCCAGAATCATAAAAAAACATGATGAACAAGTCTAGTCCTGCAACAGATGGTCTGACCTCCACAGAGTCGTCTCTACATCATGGAGTCAGCGTGGGATCACATGAAGAGACAGGAGGTGAACCCACATGGGGACCTGTGGCATGTTCTCCAACGTTTGGATCTAGAAAAGTAGTTTGAAAATGTGTATAAATAAGAGAACTGGTGACATTTTTTAGGCATTGGTTTGTGAGAAAAAGCTCCCGCACACTGTCAACACTTGCAGAGGTTTTATTGAGCAACGTTTCGGTCCTGAGACCTTCGTCAGGTTCTAAAGGTGTGTGGGAGGAGGCGGTATAAATAACCTCGGAACCAATCAGCGTCCTCACGTGACAACACCACAGAGAAAAAGTTACATATAGTGTCAACAAAATATACACATTGTATCAAAATACACATTACATTAAAGAATCTCATACATTAAGAAAAAATTCGAATAATTAAAAGTTTTTTAAATATCGAAAATAGGAATTGTATTTTCGATATTTTCGATATGAGATGATGTTGTTTTCGATGTGGGGTGATGTTTTGTTCGGTCTCCTTACATGTAGGCCTATTTCAGAAATGTAGGCTACTTAAATCGTTGGATGTCCTAGTATTTTGTCGAAAAGATGTTTTTCTAGATATTTTTTCTATAGGCTATTCTTTGTTTCCCCGAGTGCCCCTCAGGGTCTTAAAAAATCTTAAAAAACCTTAAAAAACTTTTAATTATTCGAATTTTTTCTTAATGTATGAGATTCTTTAATGTAATGTGTATTTTGATACAATGTGTATATTTTGTTGACACTATAGTGTCAACAAAATAAAAAAAAGTTACATATATATATGTAACTTTTTCTCTGTGGTGTTGTCACGTGAGGACGCTGATTGGTTCCGAGGTTATTTATACCGCCTCCTCCCTCACACACCTTTAGAACCTGACGAAGGTCTCAGGACCGAAACGTTGCTCAATAAAAAAAAAAATGATGACAGTGTGCGGGAGCTTTTTCTCACGTTACTCGACCACCAGGTCTTCTCCTACGCACCAGTCCGTCCGTGCCGGAGTGCACAAGTTTCAGCCAGGCAGAGGCGGTCCTGGCTAGTTTTACGCCCTGGGCGAAACCATCCCTTGGTGCCCCCCCCCAAAAAAAAAAAAAAAAAACTCACCAACGAACAAACACAGGAATATATTATAATCAGTGTTGGGGGGGTTTCTTTTAAAATTTATTCCCCTACAGATTACTGATTACATGTCCCAAAATCTGTAATCTGTAATGCATTTCGATTACTCAAGTAAAGTAATACTAGTACTTTCTGGATTACTTTTAGCTTATTTCAAAATCACCTGCCTGAGCGCCTTTAACACTGAATTTGATCTTACACATGATCTTATAGGCTACCATGGCTCCTTTAAATTAAACCATCAATAAATGTGTTGTCAAACCACAGTTTAATTTGTTATTGATCATCCAGCCATATTTAAATGATTTTTTAAAATAGCCAATCACATAAAATTATAGGCTTAGGCTATATTAAAACTGAGCAGCTTGAACCTCTAAAAAAAAATCACAATTTAAAATAGTTTTTGTTTGTGAGTGTAGGGCCAGCAACATGATGATATTTTGAATATTAAGTAATGACAGTGTTATGGGATTGGTGTGTGTATCCCTTTAAGAGCGAGTGCAGGGGGGTGACGTGAGTGTGTGCGTATGTGTGTTCAGTGAAGAGAGGAGGAAGAGCGGTAGTTTTGGTGTGAGTGCAGGAGAATAACAAGAGGAGAGAGAGGACAAAAGTGTATTCCGACGTGCATATGGTTGAAAATAAAGCTGCTGTTCAAAAGTCAAGCCGAGTCCTGTTGCTTCCACTGCTGTGAGGGAGTTAACCCCGACGACGTCGGCCCTGGAGGAGATCTCCCCTGCGCCCCCGACTACGGTCAGGACGAGCTGAGCAGGAAAGGTTAACACTGGCGACCACGAAGGGACTTTGCAACGTTCCAGGAATAAAAAGCAGTGGTGAGCGGACAACGGTGAAATAAACCGGGACAGTTAAGCTAGGCTGAAGTTGACTGTTTGCTATAACCTGTACAGCTAATATGGCAGCCCACAGCCAATTCCCGGCTGTCGCAGATGTGTGTGGACAAGTCACTAGCCACTCGAACCCGTTCATGATGCTAACGGCAGCTAACGAGAATATAATAGAAGTACAAACAGAAAATGTGAGCAAGAGAAGACATGCTAACCCCTTTATCTGTGAAGAGGAGCCAGTTAACATGTGGCAAAGAGAGACTGAGTCACAGCATGAGCCCCCAAACCTCAAGTGGTTGAGCACCAACCCCTTCCTGAAATACATTGAGGCCAGCCACGGCTATGACGGTGCGGATAATGCACAAGACCACTGTTCCCCCATGCAGAGTCAACAAGCTCACAGCCAACCATTAAAGCAACAATGTGTAATTTTGCCCCCTTCTGCCACTGTTATAGCCCCTCACACCAATCCATTTTCCCCTGTGCACCAAAGCAGTTTCGCCCAAAGCACCCCTGTCCCTAGTCACCCCCCACGTTACACCAGCACCAGACTGCACACCCCCAGCTACAACCCACCAGAAACTGTGCAATTAAAGGGCCCTTCCACTGAAATTGTCCAGCCCAGGTCACATCCATGGCAGCCTCACAGCACATACCAGCCTTCATCTGAGAGTGAGGATGATTATGATCACAGAGAGAGAGTCCCCACCTTACGCCCTGGTCAGTACGACGGCACAACTCCGTGGAATGAATTCCTACACAGGTTCGAGAGCTGTGCAAAAGCAAATCGTTGGTCGGAGAGGACGATGGTGATCCAGTTAAAGTTCTGCCTGGTGGGAGCTGCAGGGGCCATCATTCACAGGAACCCTCGGTCTTCACGGTGGGATTATTGCCGCTTGGTGGAGGAAATGGAAACTGCATACGGCCACTCATCGGAGAATGCAGCTGCAGTGGCTATTGAACTGAGACAGCGTGTCCGCCAAGTGGGCGAGGCTCTTCATGTGTTGAGAGACGACATATATGGTAAAGTGTCTATAGCTTACAGTGACAGAACAGAGGCTGAACAAGACGCCATAGGCGTTGAAGTGTTCACTAATGCTGTGGGGGACGCAGAGATCGTACAGAGACTATTAGAACAGCGGCCCCGCACACTAGCCCAAGCCTATGACATTGCCCGCCGCCACGAAACCACCAAGCGGGCGGCGTCATATGTGACCAGCCTCATGCACTCAGGGGCACGCAATATGGCTGAACGGCGGCCCCGAGCAGCTGTAATCAGAGCAGGCATCGAGATGGAGGAACCGGAGCCAACTGCTGCATCCCCGGTAGCCAGCTGGAGGCCTCAATCTCATTCACACAGCCCCAATTATCCAACACGCCGGGGGAAGGGGCGTAGAGAACTTCAATGGGAGGAAGTACGTTGCCACAACTGCTCAGGCTTGGGCCACATGAAGAGGAACTGCCCCTCGCCAAAGCAGAGCACCAAAGCCCAAGCTCCACCAGCCTCCCCTGAAATCCCAGAGCCCGCTGTACTTCACCTTAAACCCCAAGGTCAGGAAATGAGCATTTACATGCTGGTGCATGAACTGGAAGTATGTGCTGTGTTAGACAGTGGGGCAAGGAAGAGTGTGCTGCCTTTACGTCACTACAATACAATTAACCCAGATGTTCGCCCTTCCCTTCAACCATCTGGGGTAAAGACTCTGCTTGGTGTTGGCCCTGGTGACATACCTGTCCTCGGCGAAGCTTATGTTCTTGTTCAGATTAACAACCGACAGGTCAGCGTGCATTTCCTGGTTGCTGATATAGCTGGTGATGAAGTGCTCCTTGGCCATCCATTCCTGGTTCAAGCCCATGCACGCCTTGATTTTGGAAACCATCGTATCGTGTTGTTCGGGGAGGAGGTGCCATACTTCCAGTCACAAAGCAAGCCTAGGACACTGGCAGTGAGAGTGGCCCGGACTGTGCTGCTGGAGGCCGGTGAGGAGTATGTGGTACCAGGCCACACCCACTGTGGGAGACTGTTCAAAGGCGAGGTGTTACTAAGCCCCACCAAAGGTTTTGTGGAAAAACACAAGGTGCTGGTTGCCCGTGCAGTGGTGGAAGCTCAAGCCCTTAAGGTTGTGCCCCTCCGCATCTTCAATCCTGGGAACACTGCCGTAACCATCAAAAAGGGGGCCATTGCTGGAGTCCTTCAGCCTGCTAAAGTCTTGCCTTCAGCGACCACAGCCCAACCTGAACAGACTGTAGAAAATTCCCCCGTTGTCCCCCAGCACCTGCAGGAGCTCTATGCCCAGAGCTCCACTGAGCTCAATGCCGAGGAGCAACTCCAACTGGCACAGCTGCTGTCCACCTATGGCAGTATATTTTCCACAGGCCCCAATGATCTTGGCCGCACCAGCCTGGTGCAGCATGACATCATAACCCGACCAGGCGCTCCAGTCAAGCAGCCACCACGCAGGATGGCGTGGGATAAACAACAGAGTGCTGACCAACAGATTGAACAGAGCCTGGAGACAGGGCTGGCCTGCAGCAGTCACAGCAGCTGGGCGTCGCCTATAGTTATGGTACGTAAAAAGGATGGAACGTATCGCCTCTGCATAGATTATAGAGCCCTGAATGACTGTACTATTAAGGATGCGTACCCATTACCGCGCATCCAAGACACATTGGACACCCTCTCTACTGCCAAGTGGTTCAGTACGCTGGACCTCGCGTCTGGCTACTGGCAAGTTGAACTGACCCCCAGAGCACGCAAGGCAGCTGCTTTCTGCACCAGAAATGGACTGTTCGAGTGGAATGTAATGCCCTTCGGACTGTGTAACGCTCCAGCGACATTCCAGCGACTCATGGATCGTGTGCTGGCGGGCATGCAGTGGGAGACATGCCTGGTCTATCTGGACGACATCATCGTGCTGGGCAGGGATGTGCCAGAGATGTTAAAGCGCCTGGGCCTGGTCTTTGACAGGCTACACCAAGCCAACCTGAAACTCAAGCCTGTTAAATGCTGCCTCTTCCACCGCCAAGTTGCCTACCTGGGCCACATCGTCTCGGAGGGTGGTGTGGCTACTGACCCCAGCAAAGTTCAAAAAGTGCAGGAGTGGCCCACACCCACGTCAGTTCAGGAGGTCCGTCGCTTCATTGGCCTTGCATCATATTATCGGCGGTTTGTGAGAGACTTTGCCACCATAGCTGAACCACTCCACGCCCTGACCAAGAAATACGCCCGGTTTCAGTGGACTGAACAGTGCCAGGCCGCATTCAACGAACTCAAGCGCCTGCTAACCACTGCACCAGTCTTGGGTTATCCACTCGACCAGGGCGATATGATATTGGACACTGATGCAAGCGACGTGGGCATCGGCGGCGTCCTCTCCCAGATGCAGCAGGGCAGAGAACGCGTGCTGGCCTATGGCAGTCGTGCGTTGTCTAAAACGGAACAGAACTATTGCACTACAAGGCGGGAGCTGCTAGCCGTGGTAGAGTTCACGTCACACTTTCGGCAGTATCTCCTGGGGCGGCCCTTTGTTGTTCGTACAGACCACAGCAGTCTTCGGTGGTTAACAAGGATGAAAGAGCCTGAAGGACAGCTTGCTAGGTGGCTGGAGAGACTCGGCGAGTACAACTTTGAGATAATCCACCGCCCCGGTCGGCTGCACAGCAACGCAGACAGCCTCTCCAGGAGACCTTGCCACCAATCCTGTCCGTGTAAGCTGCCAAGTCCCCCTCCCCATCCTGCAACCTTCAGTCACCAGGCCGTGCAGTGTGATTTGGACTCTGATGTCGACCAGGTAGTGCAGAGTCCAGTGGGGGTAGAGAGACACTCTGATTCTGCAGCAGTCAGTCTAGTGGGGGTAGATGAAGCTCCACCTGCCAGCACTGACACGCTAAGCTCCCCAGAGAAAATTTATCTGACGAGAGCTAATGAGACTGAAACTGAGCTGTTTTGTGGTTGGTCGTTAGAGGAGCTGCACCAGGCTCAGGAAACTGACCCAGATATTGCCCCCATCAGAACATGGATGGAGGCCAGTGGAGAGCGCCCTCCATGGGTAACAGTTTCACCACATAGCCCAGCCACAAAAACATATTGGAGCCAGTGGAAACGGCTTTACATCCGGGATGGAATCCTGGTTAGGCGGTATTACTGCCTCAACGACACTCAGTTTTACCCCCAAATTGTGCTGCCTCGTGTCTTCCGGCCTGATGTCATGAGGCAGATGCATGAAGGACAGGTTGGTGGGCATTTTGGGGTAGAGCGCACTGTGGCCCGGCTGCAGACACGATACTTCTGGTACCGGATGAGAGAGGATGTCGCCATCTGGTGTGGCACCTGTACCAGCTGTGCAGCCAAGGCCAGGCCCCTCAAAACACCACAAGCACCTATGGGCACTGTTCGTGTGGGAGCCCCGATGGAGCGCATTGCACTGGATATTATGGGCCCACTGAATGAGACAGAGCGCCACAACATCTACGTGCTCGTCATTCAGGACTATTTCACGAAATGGGTGGAAGCTTTTCCTCTACCCAATGAAAAGGCTGTAACTGTGGCTGAAGTGCTCTCTTCACAATGGGTGTGTCGTTATGGGGCACCACAGTCGCTGCACAGCGATCAAGGACGGAACTTTGAATCCGAAGTGTTCCAGAAAATGTGCACACTGTTTGGTATCGAGAAAACACACACTACACCCTTCCGGCCCCAGTCTGACGGCCAAGTTGAACGGTTCAATGCTACGTTACAGAAGATCCTGGCCACTACAGCAGAGCGTTGTCACTGGGACTGGGACCTCATGATCCCCTACGCAGTCATGGCATACAGGGCGACAAAGCACAGCGTGACAGGGTTCACTCCCAACTTCATGATGTTCGGCAGGGAGGTGAGTGAGCCGGTGGACTTGGTAGCTGGCCTGCCGCTGGACCCTGACGAAACTCCCTCGGCCCCTGAGTACATCCAGCACCTCAGAGAGCGCTTGGAGCTGGCACATCAAATTGCCAGAGATGCTCTTGGAGAGTCGGTGAAACGAGCTAAGAGGCAATACGATAAGAACTGTTGCCGCACACAGCATCGGGTAGGCGATGCTGTGTGGTACCTCATCAAAGGCACAAAGAAAGTCAAGAACAAAGTCAAAAAGTTCCTCCCATCATATGAAGGACCGTTCTTCATCCTGGGGCAGTTGGATGATCTGGTGTATCGTATTCAGAGGAGCCCCAAGACTAAAGTCAAAGTGGTTCATCATGACCAGCTGAAGCCCTATCGCTCCCGCGATCCTCTGGACAACGTCTGGGTCTTCCAGCAGGCTGAGAACTGGACGCCGACGGAGGTGCCACCCCCTGCATTGGACGCAGATCCCGTGGACCCCGGCCTGGGTCTGTTCTCCCTCGCTGACACTGACGGAGTCTCCAGCTACAGCCCATCAGAAGCAGCAGCGGATGTCCTCACAGCTACAGCCATACAGCCCCCTCTCCCTCCTTGCCTAGACTCTCCGGTTCCCGAGGACGCTCCCGATGGCGGGAGTGGTGTGGTGGTGGGACATCAGCAGAACCCACGCCCTCAAAGGCCGAATCGGCCGCGGAGACCACCGGTCAGGTTGGGTGAGTGGGTGGTTCAGTGAGCAGAAGAATTCATGGACAGTTTTCAGAGTTAAAGGACTGTTTCTAAGAGTTAAGATTTAAGGAGATTAGGTTTGTTTCAGTTGGAGTAAAGACAACTGTTGTATACTGTTTGTGCTGTTAAGCTGAGATAGTTTATTAATGTTCAATTCAAAAACTTAACTTAAAACTAAAACTTAAGTTGCAGCTAATTACTGTATACTGTACCCGTCCCATTTTCTGGTAGGGAGTGGTGTGGTGAGTTATACATGCTTTAAGTCAGTGCTCTTGTCAGAATGATGTTTGCACCACCTTGATAAGTACACAGTCACAAGATGAACTGCTTCCTCGCAAGCACCAGGACACTTTTCACCCACACACACGAGCAAATGGACTTGAAAATCGGCCTGTTATATTGCTATAATTACTGTATTTTTGCATAAATATGTGCTGGATTAGAATTCTATAATAATGTCCATCCAGAGTGGGGGTAGTGTTATGGGATTGGTGTGTGTATCCCTTTAAGAGCGAGTGCAGGGGGGTGACGTGAGTGTGTGCGTATGTGTGTTCAGTGAAGAGAGGAGGAAGAGCGGTAGTTTTGGTGTGAGTGCAGGAGAATAACAAGAGGAGAGAGAGGACAAAAGTGTATTCCGACGTGCATATGGTTGAAAATAAAGCTGCTGTTCAAAAGTCAAGCCGAGTCCTGTTGCTTCCACTGCTGTGAGGGAGTTAACCCCGACGACGTCGGCCCTGGAGGAGATCTCCCCTGCGCCCCCGACTACGGTCAGGACGAGCTGAGCAGGAAAGGTTAACAACAGGAAGGAACCACTGTTCCATCTGTAGGCTAAACTAAAAATGTGCTTAAACTCACGTCTCTGCTGAAGTCGGTGTGGTTTTGGAAACAGCGTGATGTTGCTCATTACAAACATCATGACAGTCCAGGATCCTTTTTAACAACGTGATCCTGTCGCAGTTCATTCATGTTGTTTACCAGAGACCGGACATTGAAGAGGAAGAAGAGGAATATTGCTGGGCATCCCATAGCAACATTACCAAAATGAAGCCAACTTCAGGGCGAGGATTTTAGCGCTTAACCCTCCTTTCTTTCCCCGCATGAGAGCTCTCTGGGCCGGCGGAGCATCCGACGTGAGACCTCAGCAGTCGCGAGTTGATCCCCCCGCCCCCCTCCCCCCTCGCCTCTTCTGACACACACACAACCTGTAGTAGACCTACATGACTCTCAGCAGCAAGTTGACGTGACATAGGGGCGCCCCAGCGACCACTCCACTAACTTGACGGCGAGTTTCGTTTTGTCTTTTTTTTTTTTTGGAGAGCGATCGTGCGCCCTCACAAAGATTGCGCCCTGGGCGGTCGCCCATATTGCCCATAGCTAAAACCGGCCCTGCAGCCAGGCATTGGTTTGTCACACCAAATATTATTTTAGTTTTTCAGTTTGTAGCTATTAGCTATAAGTTAAATGTAAAATTAATTTATTGATGGTATTAGATTGAAAATCGTGTCTGAAACGTCTGGACAATAGCTTACTAATACAAATCTGCGGCTCTCTCTGATTTATTTCTAGGTCAAAGTCAGAGCCAGCAGGTCAACAATGCAGAAAAACTATCAATGAGCTGCTTTGGCTGAGTTTGCGCATGCGCAGAAGGGTTTCGCGTACGTGACGAGCTAAGCTAGTAGCATTAGCTTCCCGCTGCCAAACCTGACCGGTGCGTGTAGCTGGCAGACCCACATCATGTTCAGAGCCGCCGTCCGACTGTCTGTCTCCGGGGTCCGGAGTGTAACCCGTTCACAGCCGAGGTGCCAAGGTATCTGCTCCTTCTACTATCACCTCCCGATGTCATTTTCTGTTGTTTGTTAGCGTGTAACTTCAGTCGGGGTGCAGTTGTAGCGGAAATCCAGCGTGGCTATCGGCGCACAGCGGCGACTAGCTTAGCCAGTGAAACTATCCCTTAAAACTACCGGTATCGGTGTTAAAGTGCTGTGTACCGGGTCATTTGTGTACAGTTGTGTAACACAGCTTCTAACCACATCATGAGACTGAAATTTCTCCGGTATCCATCCCGGCGGTGTCCTTGTCCTTGCCATGACCCAGTTTGAAGGCTCAGTCTCGGGCCCAGTGGTTATGTTGCCTGAGCTAGATGCTAACATGCTAACTGTCTGTGCTCAACACCCAGTGGTGTTGGTGACAGCTGCACTATTACAAACTATATCAGAACAGGAACACGCCTGACTAATATGAAGATGTTTTAGCAAAATACCCCACAAACACTATGCTGATTTTTTATATCTATTAGTTGTATTGAACTACTATTGAATCAGGATAAACACATTGTAAACTAAATAAATGCATGATTCCCATAACTTTATGAATATTATCAATTGTTTTACAGTCTATGATATTATCTAGTACTTTGGTACAGATAGAAATCTCCTGCCTGTGTGTGTTTAGTCTGGCCGGTTCAGTCGTATCAGGACACTGGCAAAAGTCCAGCTGGCTTTCATTACTAGACAGCATTTGTCCTTTTCCCACTTCACCCAGTGTAGATATCCTTGCCTGCACAGTTTGCCCTTCTGCACCACATGACTCTAGACGCTCCTGCTCTGTTTTATTGGATGCAGATTGTTTGACTAAAGACTGTTTTTTTTTTGTGCAGCTCTTTTGGCCTCAAGGTGTTACTCACATGGAAAGCAGGAGACTGATGAGGAGTTTGATGCCCGCTGGGTCACCTACTTCAATAAGCCAGATATTGACGCATGGGAGCTGAGAAAAGGTATGTAGATGGAGAGATTAACACCGAATCAAGATATACAAGCCCTGAAAACTTAAAAACTATGACCAAGTACTTGGTTCCTGGTAGTTATTGCAGACCTGAGGCCTGATATATGTATATATTTTTCAATGTAAATAGTATAGATCTTTAGTCAACACAGAGTTAACCAGGTTAACCAAGTTAATCAGTGAGGTTAATTGGTTTTGGCAATAATAGATTAACACAGTTAGTGCACTGCTGTGATGAAATACTTTTTTAACTGGATATCACCGAAAGTACACCATATAGACATTAGATAGTAAACAGGGTTAATATACAAACCAAGTTTAATTTAACAAATTTTGTAAAAATCAGCACATAAGACTGACAGGACTAGTTCTCTGAACCTGTAATACAGGTTAACATCGTAACTTTTATCTGTGATTTTGAATTACACTAATACAAGAACAATGCTTCTTTGTAAAACTTTCAATACTAGTGTTACCTCATCACCTGAGTTTGAGTGCTGACATCAAAACAATATATTATTTTGACTTAACAAGTAGCTATGCAAGAGCTTTGTATGGAGGAGCAGGTTGATTAAACAGGGCTGTATTTGAGCCAGACACTCCTTTGGAGTTCGCACTACTGAAGAGACTTTTTGAATTGCAAAACTTATCAGGTGAAAAATGAGAACAGAGTCGTTGTGTGGGAAGTCCTTGTGGTTGACACAATGAAAATGCAAGAAGCAAATTGTTCAGTGTTTCAAATGTGATTGGTTTGCAACTTTAACTCAAATATTTTGTCAGTTGAAGCCACTTTTAAATACTATTTCATGTTTTTCTATTTTGTCAGAAATAACCAAACCAACAATTCATTAGTCATTACCGTCAGTACTTTCAGACTTTCGTACTTAGTGTGGTTATCAGCCTCAATCTCTTAAGAGCACGTAGTAGAGAGTGAGGTTTCATTTTTAGAACATGCATGTAGCTTCCTTAAAAGGCACTCGCTTTTAACAAACATTATTCAAATATTCTAAAATTATTTTGGACCATTTTCAGTCGGTGGAATGATACAAATTTGCTGCGCTACGAGTATTTTTAGCTTGAGCACGGTGTCTGGGATCAACTTAAAATAAACTGCACTTCCCATGTACATCATAGTGTTAGGGGGCATACCCATCAGAAAGAACTGTGGTTCAGACTGAAAGTATATCAGATTAACACTACACAGAAAACCCTTTTGTAGTATTTTTTTTTTTTAATTCATCATTTGTTTTGGCCTTGTCATGAGTTTGACACATTAGAACAATATTGGCTATCATAATCACCCTTAATCTTATAAACCACAGGCTACATCAAAGGAATGTGGCATGTAGTAAAGGTGCAGGTTTCTCTCTGTTCTCCAATTAAACAGCGTTCATTTCTTTCTCTCAGGGATGAACACATTGATCGGTTATGATCTGGTACCTGAGCCAAAGATTCTCGAGGCAGCACTGAGAGCCTGTCGGCGGTTAAACGACTTGGCCAGTGCCATCCGAATTTTGGAAGCTGTGAAGGTGAGAGGAAAGCTTTGAGATGGGTAATAATTCGGGGAATGTTGCCGACCAGCAGCATTGGCGGTTGGCCTGCACGAGTTAATGATTGATGGAGTTTTATCACTGGTTTTTCCGCAGCACAAAGCCGGTCCCAAGAAAGACATCTACCCATACCTGCTCCAGGAGCTGCGGCCCGCATTAGATGAGCTTGGCATCCCCACACCTGAAGAGCTCGGCATTGACAAATTGTGAATGAGTAGGTATTAATAGTTTCTCAATGGGCCTGCTCATGTCTGTCACAAGATGGCAGTCTGACTAATATGTTTTTTTGCTTCTTTTTTCAGATGTCTGACAGTGGATATCCCCATAACAGAGAGACCGTGTACCTAAATGTTTGCCTCATGATACGTGTGATATTTAATTTGGCCTTTATTAGGTTCTGTTGCTTGTAAAATATTGATGAACTTAATAAAGGAAACTGTATCTTTATTGAGTGTCACAAGTATTTTTGGATATTTGAAGTAGTTGAGCACATATTAAAGCGGTACTGCTTTTCATGTTGCTTTAACAGAGCAGAGCTTCACTTCACGGTGCATGCCATCAGTGTGTCGAGACATTCTTGTGATGGTCGCGTTTTGCCACCAGGGAGCAGCGTTTCCATGTGAATGTAAAAATCATTCTACTGTATCAGTCCATATTGCATCTGTTTTCATTTCAGGGAGAATTTTCATGCTGATTAAATAAAGTTGTTCAAATAACAATTGGTGTAATGTTATTGCCAACACATAGCTGTAGTATTACAGAAACATTTAGAAAGCAGAACAGAGGATGCTTCTTACAGTTTATCTGCAGCTGGAAAAGTCTTGGCTACTCAAACATTTTGAAAGGTGAAAGCAGCAGACCTACAGTGTACAGTTAGATAACATTTCTGATTTCTATTCATATGAGTATGTGCAAGTTTCTCATTTTCTGCGTTGCCTCCTGGCCACTATCTTTACTTCAGGTATCTATTGAGATGGAGATGCAATAGTATCACCAAGCCTACAGAGAGGAGATATTTATATACTGCATTTTGTATCTGTACCTACAAACAGGTAGATGGGAATGGGAATGGGAATGACTGAGATCCAAAATAAAACAATGTTTGGCTCCCACCGTGACAATTATTTCGATTTACTTTTGTAAGTACACTACCAACAAAAAGCCAAACACCAACAAGAACATCCTGCAAAGCTATTATTTATTGTTTTAATGTAAAGCAGAGTTTATGTTTGCGGTTGCTCAAATCTGTGACTGCTCCATGTGACTTCTAGACTTAACCTAAGCACCGTTTTGCCTTAAGCTCTGTCATCTTAAGCTTAATGAAAGCTAAGTCTTGCAGATTTTTGCTCTTATCTTGTAAACACTGAGCTCATGTCAACAGCATCTGCCTCAGGCTGTTTATAGAAGGGTGGGAGGAAGTGTAATCACAGATTCCCAGGCAGACACTGTTATCACATGTAGCTAGTATGTGGCTGCTCATTAGATGTTCGTCAAGGTGCCAGGATGTAAAGTTATAGTTGGTTTATCGTTTATCCACCTACAAATAAGTCAGGTTAAACCTATGTCTTCTGTTTAGACTTAATGCAAACCACCATCTTACTCAAGACTACAGCTGTTCATTTATTGAGGTGAAAAACAAGGATGGTTGGACCCACTATGAGATCAGGTCAAACATGTGACCTGGAAACCTGTCTTATTTCTTTTTTTCTTTTTCTTTTTTTTAGATCATTTTATCCTGGTCCAAAAGAAAATAAAAGAACAATAACTACCTAATAAATAAATTACTTTACAGCCAGAATGAATTTACACTGTGAAATGCAACCAATTAAAGAGTGAAAGGAGGGGTGGGGGGAGTAGCCTGTGGATGCAGAGGTCAGATCCATTTGCAATTACCCAAAGCAGCTCCAGGCAAAAAAAAAAAAAAAAAAGCATTGGGATATTTTTTTTTTTTTTGCAGGGGTCATTTTACCTTAATAACAGCGGTGGTTTCGGCTTCAGCAGGGGGGTTTCTTTGTGGAGTGGGCGGGTAGTTGTGGTGAGATGTAGGCAAGAAAACCCACTTTACGAGCTCTACGCACGGGGCGGGCCGCCCATTCATCCAAGTTGGGGGTGTAGGCCACTCAGCCAGAGACAATCAGAGATGTTTGAGTTTCCATGCGCAGTGACCAGGGAGGAAAAGCGCAGAGCGTTATTTACCCCTCCTCCTCCTCAAGCTCCGCTCACTCCGGCCTCCACACGACTACTGGGCTTTTTTCTTTGCTTTTTCCAATAACATTTCACCACAAGAAGCGTTTTCTGCCTCAAAGACACCAACTGGTCATGCGACGCGATTTGCGTGTGCCGGGGGAAAGCAGGAAAAACTAGATAAGACCTGTTGGCGATGATGGATTACTCAAAGGCGCAAATGGTGAGTGTCGACGACCGCTGGCTCTAACGCTCCCACTCGTGTTTGTTACAGTAACAAAGCAAGTGACGGTAAATGTGGACCTCATTAGGAAACATTTGCTTTTGCATTTTACAATTTAGTTTTCCTTGCAGCTTTTGACGAGTTCATATCTTTTTTCCCCCCACATTTATACCTATATTGATCCAGGTTTTCTATCTACACTCTGAAATAAAGTTGTTGTTTTTTTCCATTTGTAAAACCGAATAATCGATTTGCATCGTGAGCTCTTTGCTTTTATTATATTTGAACTAGCGTTACATGAGGACAGGAGAAACATTTGTATCCAGCGACTTATTTATTCTCACCTAAACTAATGCGCTTTGTGTAAATAATTGTCTTAAGCCTTCAAGCTTTATTTCACGCTAATCCACCATGAATGTGCTCTGCCAGGCCCAGACAGTTTCAGGTTAATTTGAATCTTTGTTTGCATCCAAAGCAAATAGGTGGCCCCTAATCTCATTCAGACTACACATTTAAACAGGAGTTTGGCAAAAGGTTAATTCGCCTTATTTAGCCCCTTTCTGTACTTGTTGAATGCAGCTTGCATTATTGATCACTTTGGGTTATTTCTTGCAGCATATGAAAGCAATAACACCAATTATAAGACATTTTCCGGCTGAACTTCTTAATCATGGTGATTTGTGTGTTTTGTCAACAGTCGGTCTTATCTGAGGAGGGCAGTTCCAGTCCTGTTGGGGTGAAGCTGGAGGCGGTGATGGAGCAGCTGCAGAGACAACAAGAAGCAAAACTGGAGATGAACCTGCAAGAGAAACAACTTCTTCAAGCTCAGCTCCTGTTTGCTCAGCACGCTGCAACAGCCAGAGCCGCCGGGGCCAGACTGAACCCGGCCCTGTTTGGTAAGACAGACGGACAGGCCTTTCAAGACGTCCAACAGGCTTTGAGCAGACATCTCAGCAAAATGGATCCAGGTGAAGATGATGGCGACACCGACGATGACATGGTGGAGCATGATGATGTGGAGGAGGATGAAGACGATGAGGAGGAGGATGGGGAGGAGGAGAACGGGCCTCACCAGCTGCAGCAGGCGAAGAAGCCTCGACTCCAGCAGGTTCCTGGCTTCCCCTTCCCTCCTTATTCCACATCTCAGTCCGCTGCTGTGAAGCCCATGTCTGAATCTTCACCTCCAGCAGTAAAGCAGGAGCGTGAGGAGAAGGACATATCGTCTCCCATGGGACAACACGCCTTCACTTCACCCAATGGCTTCACTGACTGGGGCTATGACGAGCCCTTTAAACAAGTAAGTTGTCTTTAATTTAAATTCCAAAATTAAATGGTGTTTCTTTTGCTTCTTTTAGAGTCTAATCTTTAATTTTCAACAGATGCATAATATCCATTGTAATATTTCAGTCTTAATATATTCTATTGACTACAGTAATTGTTTGACGTGGCCAGAGCCTCATCTAATTTTTTTCCAAAGACTCTCCTCTTCAGCATGTGTGTGTTCTGCCTCCTATTATGCTCCATTGTCCTCTTCCTGCTGAGAGTCAAACCGCAGTGCAGCCTGCTCTGCCTGCTGTTTTCTCACATGTGGAGGAAAAAAACTATCCCTTTTGGCAAGATGCCCAAACTTGATAGTGTTTAAATACCGTCCAGGCTGGAGAGCTCGCCTCCTTCCATACTTCACCTCATGTCTCACACTTTGGAAGAAGCGTTCTCGACATGGCCCGAGTTAATTGGTCTTGGCCGTGGTCCAAACCTCACTGTTCAAAGCAGCTGGGTCAGGACTGACAGAGATGGAGTTAAAATGAGAGCAGAGGATTAATGAAATGGCCTCAAGTATGTGTTAAATGACAAAGTTAGCTTTGAGGGTTAATTGGTCTGAGGACATGCTTTGACTCATGATTTTTCTCCTCTTTGCATGAGCCGTGTCTCCATTCAACATGTAAAGACTGTATTAAACATGACATCTGAAGCCGGTATTTACGAGCATGTTTCCCAGCAGATATGTTTAACTACTTATAGGAAACATAGCGTCTCCTTGTGGAATTTTTTTCATCTTTATGGGGCCTGATCTGATTGGTTCTTCTGTGTATGTTTCCCTTGAAAAGGCCCCACTTCAATACAATACATTATGATTAATGAGGCCTGTGGGCTGAGGGACGGTTGGGTTAGTGCCTCACAGCATACCAGCAAGCAACTACCCATAAAGTTTACGTACAGTTTGTTTCAAGAGAGCAAAGTAGGATTTTGGTAGTTCTCATCAAGTTTATACGTATCTTGTAGATTATCCAGAGGCATTTAAGATTTTTCTTTGATTTATTCCCTGATTGTTTGTTGAAAGTTGAGATCCATGAAAATACAAGAATTTTGGTGGACACTAGACTCTGTTCAAAGCTCAACAAGGCCAGGAAACACACCGCTGACATGGCTGCTGCTGGGTGGATAGCTTTGCATAATTTAGCTGTCGCTTGGCAACACTAAATGGCAAGTTAATTTAGCTGCAAGTAATCAATACATTATATGGCCACTGCAGTGGAAATGTGTTTCTCTTTTCTCCGTGCAGCACATGGGGCCTTGAATGCATTAAGAACATTTCGCAGAGGGCAATAATGAGATGAGATGAGACTTTAGTTTTAATTTGGCAGCTCAGATGCAACTTCAGCGTTAATTGAACAAATGGCAGGTGATGTTTCTGCCGCGACCTGCATGTGTCAAGATTTGTAAACATCTTCATGTGAACTCAGTTTATCTTTGAATGCAGTTCGTATTTAAATTAATCAATCCTGTTAACACTCACATCAAGTTAAACTTAGATATAAATAGACTTAATTGACTTAATTAGACTTACCATTGGGCTTAAGTAAAACCTGCAGTCTTTTCTTGCTTTACAACAAAGACATTTTATGTGATCTGCATATAAATAAGTTCACTTTGTTACAAAAAATCTGAAATTTTCTGGCCGGCTGCAATGGTCGTTTCCCTCTGAGTTGTTGCTCACTTTGCAGCATACCTACTTTAAACTCCTTGTCAACCAGACATCTCTAGTTAGCGGTGGACATGCTGTACAAGTCTTACCAAGCTAGACAGCCATTGTTCACTCCTTGCGTGTGGCCTCACTGTAAAAGCCCTTTAATGTTGCTTGGGCGGGGACAAAGATTCAATGTCCGCTTTCAACGCCGGCTCCCAGCACAGCAAGGGGCCGGATAAATGATCTTGACTTATTCGGGTGACTAAAGGCCCAATTATTTGATTTGGATTAAAAAATTTGCCACCCCCCCGCTGTTACACTGTCAGGGATAGGTTTTCACTGTTGCTCTGCTGGAGCGGCCCGATAGTTTAATGAAGCTTATTATAAGAGATAGTTTCCTTCGTGCTCCTGCATTGAGAGTTTTAATGTGACTTTCAAATGAGTGATATTTTTTATAGCAGATACACTATCACAGAACTAAACTACTATTTATAGTAATGCAAATTAACTATATAATTTGTGATTTAAATACATTAAATCATTTGATGACCTAATAAAAGCTAGCCTTCTTTAAAGAAACAAAAGAAACCTTTTCCTGACCTACATACTGAATGCTATCAGGATTCCCAGGGCTTGATGTGTGAAAGCTCTGTGAGCAATTAACTGAAAGCTCTTTGTTAATAGAGCCACAGTAGGTCTCACTTGCTCATCAATAAGGGGGGAAGGGTTTTATTTCTATTTGATGGTGAAAAGACTGGGATGTTTATCTACCATCACATCAGTACGCTGCTGCAGGAGTCGCCCCCCTTTTTAAAAAAGAAAAAGAAATTCTAAGAAAAAGATATTGGACTTGTCAACAGCTCTTCACAAATAGAAACAAAGGTATAGAAAATAATTAAGTAATAATACCTGAACCCTGATAGGTTAGTGTTTGAAATGGTAAAAGTAAAGTGATTTACCGGTTTGAAGGTGATGGATAAATGGTTAAATCGTGGGTAAAAGGTTGAAAGACGTATAGGTTCATGTAAGCTAACAATAATGGATTAACATTTAACTAAAGCTAATGGATAAAAGGTAAAAAAAAAATGTCCAGCTTCTGCTACTACATGAAATCTTGACCAAATGGGTCTAAACACTGAGTTAAACTACATAAAACACCACTACAAGTATCATTTGATTTTTAGGGACCTGGACCGTTCAGAAACCGATTGTTAGCGAGTTTAAACAGGTTTTTTGGCCAGTGGGGAAGCGATACATCGGTTCTAATGAACTGTGCTCTGGGGGCCACATCTGAAGACAAAAGGTTGGGAGCCACAGCCACTTCACACTGTCGCGCAGCTGTTGATTGTGTGCCAGCATTTTGCAGTTTGGGTTGTGTTTTCATTGTAAACACGAGTCAAGTCAAGTAGGACTTTATTTGTCCCCAGGGGCAATTGATTGTGCAGCAGTAACAACACAACACAGTGCAATTAAGCACAGTATGATGAGGGCTTCAAAAAAGAATAAGGAAAAAAAAAAACTACAGTAAAAACGCCTGTTGAGGTATGTTGAAGTAATACTAAAGTGGTTTTTTTCAACTATGGCTGGGTGGTTGAATTTGTTCTCTACTGGAGTATGTAGGAGTGTTTGTGTCTGTCGCTATGGTGGCTATTTGAGGCGGGAACCTGAAGGCAAAGTCTAAAAAGCTCTAGGTGCAGGGGGGTGGGCGCTGTGTGAAGGGATGGATCCTGTTTTTTTTTTACGCCTGTTTAAATACAAGTCAGAGACCTTTATGTCGAGTGGTGTTACAGCCCTACGACCACCCATAGCAGCAAATGTATAAAAGAATAAAAACGTACACAGTAAATCATCGGAGACTTGACAACATTAAATGTTGCTTCCTCAGACAAAAAATGTGCCACTTGTATTTAAAAAAAACCAAACAACATAGTGTTAGAGTCAAAGTTCAGCTTCTTCTATATCCAGACCATTAAAGGAGGAGAGTTGCTGCTGGACTGGAATTCCCATATAAGGCATAAAGACTGAAATGTTATCATTATTAGCTCCAGCTAGGATCAGGCTGTCAGGCTGTACGTTTACACATGAATGTTATGGTGTGTTTAAAGTACAAAATTAGATATTTAAATGAAAATATCAAGTAGAATTAGTATGAAGGGAAACTGGGAAAAGGAAAAACAGTCCATTATTTTCATGAACCCAAATGGTCTGAACCTGTCAAATACTAAAACATGTTTTGTTATTTGAAAGACTTTTGCCTGTTTTGATGTAAAACATGAGCATGAACTGAATGACATGTAAGCATTGGCCTTCATATACCTACAGAAAGCAAACCAGTCACAGATATCCGAGGGGAAAACAAACATTTCACAAGCGGCAACTGTGTCAACAGTGGTCCCAAACTAAATTGAATGTGTTGTCGGCTCTGAAAACAGATTCTAGAGGGGATACTAGAAAAACACACCGTCCACGCACTTACGGTAATTGTAATGACAGAGCCTTCTTGAGTCTTTTTTTCTACCAGTCATGTTTGATGTAAAATCGTGCATCATCATGCAGCTTGTAACTGGGACAATAACCTCTCAGCAGGCTTTTCCACACAGTTGCACACACACTGCCCTCCACGCACATTTTTAACCTTTAACTGTCGTGGTTAGGGGGAGGTGATGGTGGAATAACATGTCACATTAAACTAACTAATGAGCATGAGGCCTTTCATTAATCCCTATTTTGCTGTGCCCAGCTGTTTACTGTAGGACACTCTGATGGTGTTTCGGAAAAACAGGTTTGGACAGAGGAGGTGTGAAGCACCAGAGTCCAGAGAAAAATGTTAGAAATATAAAGAGAGGCTTTGAATAGAGTTCCTATATACTGTCTACAGCATCCCAGGGTATTGTGTGGTTTTAATAATGCTGTGTCTGTGTTTCAGTCTGCTGGTTATGGCATGATACATAAATAAACTAACACAATCTTATCTTATCTGGTTTAAAATAAGGAATCAAAATAATTAAAAACTTGCTTGTATTTGTCAGACTGTCCTCATTAAGTTCATCATAAGAGCAGAGATGACCTGCTGACTGATGTTTCTCTCTGTGGGTGTCTTCACAGAGAGGAGGTGCCATCTGGCCTGAGGAGAATGATGGGGGAAAAGTAAGAGGAGAACCATCCAGAGACTTTGCCAAGGTTAGTGGATTTGGTCGACCCGCATGAACAAGAAAAGTCCAGAGTAATCATAGAATGAAAAGCTAATTAACCTGTTGCTGATGTTTATTTTTAATTTTTTTTTTTCAATTTACAGCTTTATGAACTGGATAATGACCCACAACGGAAGGAATTTCTTGATGAACTCTTTGTCTTTATGCAGAAACGAGGTAAGACTCCTTACTGATCTCATACGTCTTCATCTGGTTATTTGTATTTTATCTTTAACATTAGCATTAAACACTCAGCCATAAACCGCTTGTTTTCTGATCTCTGCACAGGATGAAAAGAGGCACATTTTCATTTTTATTGTAAAAAGAAGTCAATCAACTTCTTTTTACAATAAAAATGAAAATGTGCCAGAGAAATGGCATCTGATACATTACTGTCAGATTTGAAAAAGATTAGGAAATGAATTAATTGACTAATGAATCATAAACCACATTGAACAATACATTCCTATTGAAATACTCTAAGGCTTTTATTAGATAAACGTGATATCATATACTGTATACATATTATGTATGCTGTCTTTCAAACAGCTAAGATGTATGTATATATTATATTGCCCCCATAGGTCAAATTTGACTCTGTAAAGCTACATGTGACTCACATGCACCGTTTTAAAAAAACATTAAAAAGTATGAACCAAAATAGTGCACCATATCCATACAATAAATGCTAAATAAAACTACAAGGAGAAGGAAAATTCAGGGAAAATGCAGGGAAAAACCCAGCTTGAGGCTTCAATTGATTAGTGGTTATGGAGCCGCACAACAACTGTAACCTCTCCTTCCCTGAGGCTGCTGTTGAAAACACAAACTAATGCAGGCACTGTAAGTTTTATAAAAACCCAGTTTTATCCTATAGTTGCTTAGGTTTATAAGATGAAAGAAAAATTTCCAGCTTGGTTCAGCTTTTTTCTGACACGAACACCTCCCAGTCAAACAGACAGTGTCAGCAGTCTTTACTCAGGTGGACTAGGGCCATGGTTATAGCAAATGTGTCTCCGTGACTTGTGTTATTTTAAGCACAAAATAATCTTATTTTTGCAACTGCTTTTTGCCTCCTTCATTAATTGGCTTTTCTTCTAATCGGGATTGAAGGGGTTAGCTGTCCATGTGGTGATTGACAGACACTGCTGCTCTAAAATCACCCCTCCCCCTCTCTCCAATAAATGCAGCAACAATTCTGCTGTTGTGGAATTATCCCCACCCCCACCCGTCTGAAATAAGCTTCATTAGTCTGCTCTACTCACGCAGATTGCACATGCTAAGCCATATTATCTAACATTAACCTCAAAGCCCTCAGGTGGAAAGATCGGAGCGTGTCGTCCATCTCCCTCTCACGACGTTTGTGTGTCAATGTGAATGTTCTGCCGTTTCTACAGGAACTCCTGTGAACCGCATCCCCATCATGGCAAAGCAGATCCTGGACCTGTACAGGCTTTATAAGCTGGTGACAGAGAAGGGGGGGCTGGTGGAGGTTATTCACAAGAAGATCTGGAGGGAAATCACCAAAGGTCTCAACCTCCCCACGTCGATCACCAGCGCGGCTTTCACCCTCCGCACCCAGTAGGTGTCCCTCACATCTCAGACGGAGAAACTCACACTATGATGTAGATTAGAGGAATTAAGTGGAGCTTCAATTTGAGTGACTGATAATGGCGCAAATGTCCGCTCATCTGTTACAAGTGGGGCCCTCTGTGTATAGGAATGGTTAATAGATAGATATATATTATATTATATTATATTTTCAGGCTTTACTATAGTTGTTCTGAGATTATATTTTATAATGGTTATTAGTGCAGTTTTTGCTGTTAAATAATGAAATATTACCACACATTTGGATGCTTTTAAATCACAAACCAAAATTCTCCAATAATCATTGCACACATTCATTAATTTACACAACTGCCCATTAGCTTAAAATGGTTTTCATTAAAGGGACAACAAGGAGTTTTGGAAAGCGAAGTGTTTTCATACTACATTTACCATGAGCCTCCACGCGCACTGTGAAATTCTTGGACTGGCACAAGACGGACGTCTTGCCAAGAATGTTTTCATTCATCAATAATTAAAGTCAGAGGTTCAAAGACGATCAGATACCGTCGTAGTTCCGACCATAAACGGCGATTCGGCGGCGTTATTATCATCACCCGTCGGACAGCGTCCACGAAACCGAAAGTAAGGAAATGCTGGTCGGCTTGCCCACCGTTTAACAAAATAACGATAGAAACAAAACAATATATTTATCGAAAATGGAGCCATTAACAAGTGTGGGTAGCGTAGATTCATCCACATTAATGTGAGACTTTTTTATAACCAAATACAAACTCCTCGTTGTCCCTTTAAGTGTGTCCATGTCTACATGTGAGTGTAATTTGGAAATGTCAGGGTTTATCTTCTTGAATTTCAAGCCCCGCTTGCTTGGTGCATCACAATTACAAAACATTTTTATTTATTGTTCTTCAAAGATTGAGGAATTTCTAATGTATTAGAAATGTATTGAATGCAAAAAGGTTGTAAATCTTCAAATCTTTAACACTGCACCTTCCCCTTGTCAGGTACATGAAGTACCTGTACCCGTTCGAGTGTGAGAAGAAGGGGCTGAGTTCTCCTGGCGAGCTGCAGGCTGCCATCGACAGCAACCGCAGAGAAGGTCGACGACCCAGCTACACCAACAGCCTGTACCGCTTCTCCCCCTCCCCGAGCTCTGCTCCACACGCCCTCCTCTCTTCTCCCACCATGCAGACCACCCCCATCGCACACAACGGCCTCAACACATCTGCTAGTCCAAATCTGAAGAGAAACACAGGTATGACTTCAATTGGATTGAGCGCTGGTGTCTGGTTATTTAAAAACTCTTCATCTTGTTGTTTCAAAGTGTTGCTCAGACTTTCACAACCAGCTCAAATTCTGTATTGTTTTGGAGGACACTTAAAGCAGCTACAGTTTTAACTGTTTTTCTAGTTGAAGAGAGTATTTCAGTTATCTGACAGGGTTGTATGAGATAGTCAGTGTGTTATCTGTAGTAGATTTGTATCGGTGCGCTGCCAGTTAGGTGAGGTTTGCCGTTTTGTACGTTTTCAGCAGAAAAAAAGTCGAATATCCCTTTAAATGGCTGCTTCATGTAAAGTATTTTCAGTGTGTTATCTCAACAACAGTGCTCTTTTCTTTCCTCTGCTGTGCTACATTTTTCTCAAGTGCGGAACTACAGTATTACACCTACAGCACAAACTGTACCGCACTGAAGCAGCAGGTTGCCTGAGCGATAAACTTCACTTAGTTTTGATGGGAAAATGAAATGCTGAAAATATCATGAACCTTGACCGCCAGAGGTTTAAATCTCACTGTACATTTAGCAGATTGATGATGAAATGGATATTTTATCAATGTACGGTACATAGGTAGGATTATGTTTCAGATAAATTATGAATTGCTACAATGTTATATTTCTTTTCTTTTACCCCTATTAGATGACACCCCCACCTCTGCAATACCCAGCCGCCTGCCAATGGCTCTGGCACTGGGGCAGCATCAGCAGCAGCAGCAGCAGCAGCAGCAGCAGCTGGCACAAGCTGCCACATTAGAGCATCTCAGAGAGAGGCTTGAACGTGCAGCAGGAGGAGGTGCAGCCGACGCTCCAGAGAAGAAAATGATGCGGCTGGCGGAGGAGCAGCAGCGCCTCATGCAGCAGGCCCTCCAGCAGAACCTCCTCGCCATGGCCTCGCATTTCAACCCCATGAACCTCAAGCTGAACAATTCATGTGGTGAGCTGCCGTGACTTTACAGACCTAATCACTGCTTAACATGAACAAAGTCAAAGTCCATTAATTGAAGGTAATTGTTGTTCTCCCACAGAGGGCAAACAGGATTTGTCTCTGAGCATCTCCACTAACGGCGCAGCCAGTATCAGTGTATCTGTGGAGGTGAATGGTACCATTTACTCTGGTAAGTCAAGGGTTAACATGTATTTTTATCAATTTTTTTATTTTTTGAAATCATTTTCCTGATGTCATTAGATAAAACAAATACATCTTTTATGTAACCTGTTCTATCAGTTTTATTGCACGGTACGCTCTCAAGAAAATTCACATTCTTATCAGATTGCAATTCACTTTTCATCAGTGTATTGAAGAAGTACAACTACAATCTGAATTTACTATTATATACTACTTTAAGGAAATGTAGAACATTTTGGAAGATGTGCTTATTATCTTTCCTAGCAAGAGACAAGTGTAGGTCAGATGATATCATCACCTTTGCGTGAAGTAGCCAGAACCAGCAAGAGGTTAAAAGATGGGAAATAGAGAACCACCCGACCTTGTCCTGTCATGAGGAAACACAACTCTGCCCACCAGCCCCTCTAAATCTGACTTTTAAATGAGCATTTGTGGCAGCGAGATTATTTTTGTTGCTTTGTTATCTGCGTGTTAGCATTATCATTTTTAAGTTCCTTTCCTCTGTGTAGTGAGCAGCAGGTGAAGAGACGGTAAAACATTTCTACAGTCATTTGTCTAAATACAACAAACCCTCATCACTCATATCCTTTCTCTGATCTCTGTAGGAACACTGTTTGCCCAGAAGGCAGCTGCTCCCGTGGCTTCACAGGCTGTAACTCTGGCAGGAACAAGTGGTTTCAGTGCCCTCTCCTCCTCACACAGTCCCTCATCTTCATCCTCCACCTCCTCCAAGGGACCAAACTAAGGCTAACTGGCTTTTCAATCTGTCCTGGCTGAATCATTTCACAGTATTCCTCTCTTGTCAGACAAGGACAGCATGAACCTGAGCAGAAATCAGCTGCAACATGAGACCGTTCCATTTATTATTATTTTTCCATTACTTTGGGAGTGTAATGTGCTTTACATGACTCTTGCTGAAGGACATTGGTGTTTTACCTCAAAACTGACCATAATGTAGATTCAGATCACAGTTTACCTTAGTGCCTGTCAGACGCTTTTGTTTAATTTAGTTCAACCTATGTGTCAAAGGATTTATAGTTTGTCCAGAAGTGTCTTTAGAGCAGAAAAGTGCACAGTGAGAACCAATGCCAAGTTGGGAGCATCAACTACATGTTTAGAGAATTATCAAACAGGTCTGTATAGCTGCCTTTTTATCCATAGTGATCAGTACAGCCGTGTGGTTGCCAAAGTGCAGTTAATGAAGACCAAAAAGCCGTAGCTTAGTGTCATAGTTCCTGCCTGTAATGGTTTCGCTGAAGCCATTTTCCTCATCTCTGCTGATAAAAAAAAAAAAAATCTGGTTTAATGAAAAGCAGCAGCTTTCAGGGATAATGTACAACATCAGTTTCAGGAGGTGGGTCTCTGAAATAATCAAGTGGAATTTAAAAAAATTGGTTGTAGGTTTGTTGGATTTTTTTATATTTTGTATTGTTTTATTTTTATTTTTTCTTTAAAATGTTTTATTTAATCATATGGTGCGATCTGAAAAGTGCATACCGTTTTTTTTTCTTGTCAGTTGTGAATCAAATTTGAGCAACAAAGTTTCTGTGGGGACTATGTGTAAGAGAGAAGTGGTACAACATTTACCTCATTTGAATTCCCATGTTGGTAAGTCCCTCTGGAATTTCTTCTGGACTCAGGAATGTCCTCTGGACACATCACTGTTAGAGTCTATCTGTTGTATTTGTATAAACACAGAGAATGTATCGTTAATGACCTCAGGCTTTTGACAAGTGAACACTGAAACAGTGCTACCTCACTCTACTAGAGAAATATGCAATACCTAATGCAGCATGTGTTGAAATAGCCATCTGCTGAGATATACTGTATGTGGACAATCAGATAGACATATCATTTCAACTGTTGTTCAACAATTTCACTGTGAACTTGACAGCTGTTAAAAAAAAAAAAAAAAAAATCAAGATTGATGTTAAACTCTGTTCTTTGATTAACATATTTCTTGGACATGTGGCCATGAGGAATAAAGCAATTGTGAGTGCAAAGATGAACTTTGTGCTTTATTTGTGAGCTTTTACATTTGTGATGTTATGGCAAAAGACGAAGAAGAAGAAATCCCTAATAAGAAAGGTTTGATAATATGATTCTAAAGTTCACTTATAAGCCATTTTTTGAGCTTTCAGCATGAAATGAATGAAATAAGGTGATCAACTTTATATTGGATCTTCTTTCAAAACCTGTGTTACAAAGGGTTTCACAGTTACAAATAAAATACCAGTGGTAACTAAGTACATTCACTCACATACTTCCAGTAGAAATTCCACAAATATTCACAGGGAAGCATTGCACTTTTCACTCTGCTGCTTTTATTTGGCAGTTTTAGTTTGTTTTAACTGTACATATTAAGATTTTACAAAGAAAACATTTACACATAATAGTCTACATAGTTTATCAAATGATGCAATACTGAGCATCACATTGGACTGTTAAAATGAATGGCATCTAGACCAACTACAACCTTAAGTTTCTACAAACTTGTATCTCTAATAATAATTCAGCAGCAGTACAATATGATCTAGCATAACTGCTGTTTAAGTAAAGGAGTTCCTCCGTCACTGAGAAAGAACAAACAAAAACTAGACAATTTCCATGCAGGAATTTTAAAGATGCCACTGGATCTCCATGAACATGGAGAATCACATCTACAACATTAAGGTCAAGACAGAACTCATCAGACAGACACATAATCATCTTTCTCTGACAACGAACAGCTGTCAACCTGTGCTTGTGTTATGTGTGACAGTCTCACACAAACACACACAGAAGTCTCCAATGAAAGAATACATAAGCGAGTTGCCAGATGGGGGCAGCATTTCCTTCTCTGCAGAAGACCCACACACTATATCAGTCTGTTCGAGTCTTATCATGAATCAGTATAAACATGCATGTTTTGCAGCATTTCCAGTCGATCATGACTTTGGTGTATCTGTTTTCAATATCTTTAAACTTGAACCTTACACAAAGAACAGTTAACAAGTTAGCTTCCCTGCCTTGGGTTTAATCATCAATTTATTTGTTTGTAATTGCTACACAAGTGACAAACCAAATGTAAATTTCACATCATATTAAGCTTATCATGTGTGGATAGTCTGTGTTGAGAATTAATTCGTGAACTGTGATGTAGAGCAGAACTATGAAAGAAGCTGTACTAATGGAGATAAGAGCTCATGGGTCAGGGGATGAGGACGGGGGATGGGTCGCAGGATTTACTGTTGGGATAGTTATTCTATATTGACACTGCTGGATTGGCATCTGGAACAGTGTAGAAAGAAAGATGCTACATGCACAATTCAGAGGTATTACGAGATGGATATCTCCGCCCACGCTCCCCGCCAGCCAGGGAGGAATAATACCGGTCAAGTCATACTGCAGATGAGGGGATCACTGTCCTGGGATGAAGACTGGAATGTTTTATATGTACAAAGTTAGGACAGAAGAATGACTTTCCAGCTTTTAACTGGGAAATATAGTTATAGCTTTAAAGACAACCTGACTATAACTTGTTGAGGGGGATCCATCCTGAATGAGTGATCTTTTTTTTTATTTTAAGGAATCTAGTATCATCATGTAATATGTAGGTGTTGTTGATAAGTTTGTTGGTCATTCCTGAAATCCGGTTTCAGTATGTTTAGGATATTTTAATGGGATACAAATATTTTGTGCCTTGGCTTTCCAAAACAATGTTTGACTGATCCTCTGAATCAGAAAGGAACATATCACCAACAATGAAAGCTGGAATGTGTTTTCATCCGTCAAGCCGATGATTTTCTTCACTTGGACCTCAGTGTTTCACTGGACACTTCTTTAGGAACAACTTCTGCAGACTCACGGTTGGCACCATGCCTTACCATGATGAGGCGTACCCAGGTCAGCCTCTCTGGCAGTCTGTGCTGCTCTTCTGCTGTAAGGGTATGATCGAGGGCATCATGGTCATACTCTTCTTCTGGCTCCTGGTGCAGGTTCTCTTTACCAAGCAACTAGAAGGTACGGTCTTAACGGATGTTGAGTATTGTTTTTTCAAGACTAATACAATGCTCATGTGTCTGTGCATACATTAAAAGTGTTACTGGTCACTGCAATCATTCCTCCTTTCCATACTGTGACCGTAAAGTGATCTGTAATCACTTTAGAAGATAATTTCATACGACTCTTTTAGACTGAAGCCCTATGCTATGCAATTTCACACAGATCAAGGACTGTGGATTGTGCTTGGAATCTCAACAGGAGAGGCATTGTAATTTTAATGTAAATAAAGGCTTGTGAATATTGTTTTAAGATACAATTTGAAAAATCTCTACTTAAACATGAAGCTCTCAGGCAAAAGTTGGTAAAATATTACATTAAGCCTATCATGTTAATCCAGGAGCCGAGTAAATTATAGTTACCATACCAAAACAGTTACCATATAACTCGCTTTATTTTTTATCTCTTATGTCTGCAGTTCACCTCCAAATTCTTCTTCTGGTTGGGCTGATCGTCTTCTGTCTCAGTTTGGTCCTGGGATGTATTATATGCTGGAAGAAAAGTCAGATTTGTCCAGTGAAAGACAAAGATCCTGTGACGTCAGCGCCGGGTCATGCTGAGCCTGTGACCTTTGCCCAGAGCCAACCTCCCTCTGTGGTGACCACAGCATCCAGGCAGCAATATGAAGAGCTGGATGGAGATATACTCGAGTATCCCTCTGCGTTCACTAGCCCCGCCCCGTCTGAGCGTGAATTTACCTCTCAACCATTTTCTCATCAAGATCAAGCTGACTCTGAATGGCAGGAGCAACCAAAGTCTTATTTTTCTTTGCGTCGGCTCAGCACACCGCCGCTATCGTCACCCCTTTATAAACCCATAGATCCCAGCCATGTGTCCCTGCCCTCATTTCCTAAACTGGGACTATTGTCCAAAACATGTAAGGCACTGCAGAGACGCTGCACTGTCACTGGGGATAGAGTATCTTACAGTGAACACAGCAGGCTCACTAGCCATGGTGCTGTCTCTCCCTCTATGCCTGAAGAACAAATCCCATTAGCTCCACTGAGCTATGGCTCCAGTGCCAGCTGCAAACAGACAATATCACCAAAACCTTGCCTCCATTTCACTATGGCCTTCTTTCCAGAGCAGCAAACCCTGACAGTCACTGTCCTCAGCCTCAGTGGGACACCTTACAGACTGGAGGACGTATCTGTGCTGGGCAGTCTACTGCCTCTGCACCCTTCTCCAATACAAGCCTGTGTCCAGACAGGCCTCAGCCCCGAGCCACACAGCCTGGTGCTGCATTTGAAGGTGAGCTCTGTGAAAGAGCTCCAGAGGTGCACTTTCAGAACAGCTGTATACACTCGGGAAGCTCACAGTCTAAGGGGAACCTTACTGGGTGAAGTGGAGGCTGAATGTGGAGGAAAGGACTGGACAGCAGAGTATCCACTGCACTTCACAAAAGAACTGAATCCAAACAAAAGGAAACTAAAAAAGGTAGTGATGTATTGAATTAATATCTGTGATCACGCTGATCTCTTTGGAGGCAATGGAGCAAAAAGCAAATTATTTTTAACTCCTTTTACCACCCATCACCCCTTTTGAGCACCTTTAGGAGCTTAAATGAACATTCAAGTTCTACACTGGAGACATACAGTCAAGTTGGGGGTTGGGGACCCTGTAAAAGTTGCCATGCATGGAGGTTATAGTTTGAAATAAACAATTAGCTTAATGTATGTGCTACTGTTAATATCTTGAGCTTATGTTTGTGATTTTATTGTGCAACAACACAACCGTCTAATGCTGCATTCGCTCCTGATTGAGGTTCTCTCTCTGCTCTTTGAACTTTTGCCCTCTGACTCCAGAGTTTGATCTCCCAGGATGCACTGCTGTGTAAGGGGCTTAGCTGTCCTCCACAGATCTTCATTTTGCTCCAGTATCAGACTGCAACCCACCACATCAAAACCACCATCCTCAGAGCAGATAACCTTGACAAACTCATTCCCACAGCAGTGGTACCAGGTAAAACAGCATAGTCTGTCATTAGAATTTGATGAAATGTGTATTTAAGGTAGAGATCCCGTAAGGACATCATGCATAGAAGCATTATGTAAGCGTGCATGGACGGTCCTAACTTTTGTCTTTCAGGGGCAGAGGTAAAATAATTCCCTATGTTTGCTTTTAATGTTTTGGGGATTAAATGATGTCTTACAGGACTTGAGTGCAGCAGGAGATCATCCCTTTTTATAATGACATTGTGGTTTAATCCTTCACTATTCACAATCCTCAGGAAAATGTTCCAATCTCCTCTGGATCTCTGATCTGACAGATCTAATCTTTGTTTGCATTAGCCTGTCTCAGCATTATTTTTATTGCAGACTGGCACATCCTGTATGCAGGGCCATTAGATTTTATGATATCTCTTTCATGTGCAGTATGTCACATAAGATAATCTCTTTTTGCTTGTTCATGAATATTCACACACTGTAGAGAACAGACTTACTTCTAAAAACAGAACAAAACTGATACATGACAGATTGAAAATATTTGCTAGTCTTTGACCGCATGGTTGACACCAACAACAAAAAATAAAATAAAAGACACCAGACAAAACTGCAATATTAACAGGACCTTATGGACTACCTTTGACATACAGTCATATAGTTTCATTTTACGGTATTTTAATGTTACTGCTTTGTAAAAGTTTTCTCTCGATTCCTTTTGAATCTTAGTTTCCATGTTGAATTATTATTTTACAGTAAATATTTTTCACGTTTCCTGTGTACAGAATACCAGGTGGTGATCAATCTGCATCACCAGGGAACTGTGATCAGCAGCAGAGAAACTAACGGAGGCTCCTCTACTGTGTGGAACGCTTCTTTCCTGTTTGACCTTCCTCCTGGAGACATCAGCCAGCTGCCCATCACGCTCGAGTTCCTAATCACGCAGGTAAGAATGGCTTTGGGAGCTCACAATCACATCATAAAATGTACTTTGTAAATGACAACATTTATCTGTTTGGTCACCACCCTGTGGATTTCACACTCTGCTCCTTCCTTATGAATCAGGTGCATTCGGACAGTAAAGTTCTTGGTCGAGTCTTCATTGGTGCGGAGACTGCAGATGCAGGACGTGCTCACTGGAGGGACATGTGCAGTTTGCAGGTGGAGCAGGCACGCTGGCACAACATTCAGCAAGAGCCACTATAGAACACTGACACTCGTGTTTAAAAATCTGTTTTGATACCAGTGGACCTGACACAAGGTGTAAACTCATTTCTCACTTTAGTGTAAACATGGCCTTATTTCAATGTATGAATCAGTGAAATCTCCTATGGGACAGTACTGTAACCATACAAAATCTTATCTCAGAGTTTATAAAATTATGTATTTGTAAAATGTAACCCGACACAGTTACCTATATATCAGTAAACAAAGGAATAACAGTAATTTAATTGAGAGAATAAGTCACTCACACTCAGTCCTCTAAAATACACTGTAATTTATTTCACGTGTGAATTACATTTATTACACACATATGTACTTTTTACTCTCATGCATGTCTGTAATTCCACAGTTATTTTGCAACATGTTAGAAATATTTTGTTGGCTGTAGAATTTAATGAATGTAAATATGGTGTGAGGAACCATATAATGTCATTAAAATAAAACACACTTTTGCCTGATGTATCTTGGTGGTTTTCATTAACACTAATGACTGAGGTAAAAATGCTTTATTATCATTATTATGTCACACAGCAGCTCTCTGTTAGACTGAGCCACACAAACATCACAATCTTTGGTTATGGTTTATAAGCATCTGCTGAATTTCATCTTATCATAGGGTTATATATATAGATCTGATTAGGCCTGTGTAAAAAACATACTATCAGACTTGCATACGGCTAGTCTTTCCAAACGTAAGACACATCACTCTCCATCCTCTCCCTCCTCTTCACCTTCATCAGGGCTGTAAATGTCTACAAGCTGAGCCTGGAATATCCCATCAGGATAGATGGAAGTGGTCGTCTTCTGTAGGACTAGCTCATCTGAACCATTAGCTGGGAGAGGCACTATAATATCTGAAGGCTTGTCTGATCCTTTTTCTGCAGCAGTGTGAAGATCCTGGATTGGCAACTTGAACCTCACAGCTTGAATCAGAATAAATAGAATAACATCATTAAAACAGGATCCATATTTCCAAAGGTCAAGTCTGTTCTACACATGCAGGGGGAAGAAAACAAAGGGAGATAAAGAAGGTCAGTTCATTCAAAACAGGGATTTAACATTATTAAATGACATGCTCCATATTTGTAAGTCCACGTAGTCAGGGTTTCTGGATATGTCCCTGTTTGGCATAAAGAAAGAAGAATCTAGTAATGGCTCCCCAGGGTTCAATATAAACACAACATAGACGCAAATCATAGCACACACATCTACACTACTGATTACACTGACACATGCATTTTCACCTTGCAGCAGATTCTCATTTCTGGCGTTCAGATCGCTGATTTCTGCTCTCATAGCTGACATCTGGCAATAATGGAGAGAGTGGTTTCAGATCTCTTTTTTATGATGATTGAATGCTTCCAAATAATGCATTTATTTTTTTAATCTATCAAAGTATTTCAATTTAATTCTATTTTCAAGAGTTGGCTGCCAGAATAAAGACATTAAAGACCTTTTATTTATATGATTCTCATGTGTGTTTAATACTATGTTGATACTGAATATGATGTCTGAATATTATTAATTCCCTTTCTGTTTTCATACAGCGGTGGGCTCAGGCCTTCGTTGGACGACAGTGATATACTATAACTCTTGCCCATCCTCTTATGGTTGGGTCAGATGTGTTCCAGGCGAGCGGTTCACTCCTCAGCTTCAAATCCGATTATTTACCCAGTAGAAAGGGTCATATGTGAGATTATAGCTGAACTGCGTTTCACATGGAGTTTAAGTGGTTATGCAGACGGGCTCACACCCCTCCCCATGTACTGTATGCTGTTTGATTAAAGCAGAGGCTGGGATTAGTGCTGTCTGCACATATGTGTGTGTGTGTATGTAATAAATGAATGTGAGTGTAGCTCTGTTAATTTCATGATATCATCTGTGTGCAACGATTATGCCATTAATGATATTAATTTGCATCTGGTGCTGATGTGGATACATTACTTCTGAAACTCAGTAGCATGCAGCCAGACAAACACAGAGGGTCTTTTAAGTGGTGTGTTAGTGGGAGGTTTATGTTGATGCTTTAGTCATTTAGCCGGTGCTCTTAACAGCCAGATTCTGGACAAACAGGACACAGGCATGTACGTCATACACACATGACTTGTGAAGATGAATTTTTCATGGATTTTTTTTGACTTGGCAATGACTAAACTTTCTGAAATGTAAACAGTCCTAACCTGTTCTCTCTGATTGTGGAGGTTTTCCTCAGCGTGATCCTGTTCTGCTGGTTCTTCCTCATCTTCCTCTCCTGCCTCCTCATCTTCCTCAAACACTGGCATCAAACCTGAGCTCTGCTGCCAGCCCCACCTGTCTGCTACGCACTGAAAGACATTAACATAGTTTGTGGCTGTAAGTTAGTGTGATCTATTTCCCTTCCTTCAGGATTCTTATATTTTTGCATTTCTTAACCTTACAGCTTTTGTGGGAGTCCAGTCTTGAGATGCAGAGGTTCCAGTTGGAGCAGCTGCTGGTGTGTTTTCAACCTTTCCCATCTCCTTCCCTTCTCGCTCTTTGAACAAACTCTTTAACTGCAAAATGTGGTAAGATACAGTATAGCCCCATTAGGAGTTGTGTTGGCATTTGCAACAGGTATAAAACAAAACAGTAAGAGCACAGCTAATGCATGCTAACATGTCCACAATGACAATGCTAACTTCAAAGTGTTTAGCGTGTGAAGCCCACCTTTGACTGTCTTAGTTTATGCTAGCATTCTAACATGATGGAAGCTTTTACATCTATTATGAGTAAAAGTATTAATATTACAGTGTAAAAATACAAGGGTTGTTACAAGGGAAAAGTCCTACTTTCAAGTGTTAGCATCCAAATATGCTCAAAATTAAGTAAATGTTGTCATTGAGTAGAATGACACATTTCCGCATCAAAGGACATGATGATCCTGTTGAAACATCACGGTTTATTTTATTTTATTTCAAGTTAGTTGGTGAATTTAATCTAGCAATATTAAAATAACATCAATTCCTATCTGTTGCTTTATATTTTGTATCATTGATTTCTTTCTGCAGGAGTTGTACCTGGCACTGCCACTTGCATCAGATGTGTATTTCTGTTGTTACTATGTGGCCAAAAAAACTTCAAAACCACAGATATCAACTAAGTGGAGCTAGAGGAAAGTAGGATGTGTTCTCTGCAGGAGGTTGAATGCCTGTTGCAAAACAGCAATTTATCTAATAGTTGCTGACATATTTGACTCTGACACGGAGAGACAGCCTTGATTTGTCATTCAGAGCCACATAGCTGGACAAAACAAGTTGAATTCAAGTCGTATTGATACCTGCTCAGTGACCATTCTCCTCTGCTGGTCTGCCTCTAGATTAACAGGATGGACGGTTTTGTCCTTCCCATCTTCAGCAGGTGGTTTCTCATCTTTAACCTGCAGATGAGGCATCTGTTATTCATGATATTCATCACCACATGATGGACAGGTCTTTTTCACAAACCTTACCGAGCAAAGCTGCTTTAGTGTTTGAAGCTTCTGGACAGCCAGCATCTTCTCCTGCTGCAGCGTGCTCGCCCTCTTCCTGCTCTCTAAAAACAGGAATAAGTTTTGGAGCTAAAAAAAAAAAAAAAAATCATCAGAACTGTTTTGAAAAGCAGGGTCCTACCTTCCAGCTGGGTCTGTAGAGGGTCGGAGACGTTTGAATGGCCATCACCATCTTGGCTGTCTTCAGAGGCCTTCTTCCTGAGCTATCATGAAAAACAGAGATCATATGTACTGAATAATTCAGTTCTTGACACAGCTGCTGGTTCACGTGTGTATATTTAATGTATATATATTTTTTTTATCACATTGTAGTGACCGTACCTTGAGCTCCAGAGCAGAAACCTTGATTTGAGCCTCAGTTTTTTCTGTCTCTCTCAGCCTCTCTAGACTCATTAAAGCAGCTTTCCTACAACAGTACAGGTGAAAACCTGTCACATACACAAATAATAACTTATCCATCTAAATCTTTTAATAGAAAATTCAGATCAAGAAAACTCACTTTTCCCTCACTTCCTCCTCCTTTTCTGCCAGTTTTTCCCTCAGCATTTGAACCTCCCTGCTTTGTATACAAACCTGTTGATCATGAGTCACTCGTCAATATTCTGAACACAAAATGTTTACTCTCAATACATGTTTAAATGATAAGTACGTCAGTGACTTAGGCACTCTCCCCACTAGTTATTAAGCATTGAAAAATTCATTTCACTGAAGGGGGGAACATCTTGTTACCTGAGGGGATTTCTTGTGGCTGCCGTGCCAGTCTGATGTCGATTCCCATAACAAAGAGGATTCTGATAAGCTGATAAACAGATAGAGTACACAATAACACAGAATTTCATTTTGAGCATTCGCTGACAGTGCATTTTGAAAATGAAAATCTCATCAAAATCCACTCACTCTGTCACTGTCTCTTTGTCCTGAGTCTGCACAGCTGCACCACCTGCAAATAAAAGGTCATGGCAGTTTAACGCCCCCTTGTGGTTAAAAAATAAAACGCTACACACAACCCTTATCTTGATTGGAATATTTACAGTCACCTCACACTGCTCACAAGCACATTCACCTGTACCTTCTTCCTTATGTCTGTAAAGCACCGCCTGACTCCTGCTCCTCTCCAGCTCCAGTTCCCGTTTACATGTATCAAGCTCGTCCCTCAGCAGTGAGTCACATTGCCTCTATGAAAAAAGTGTTTTGTTATGTAACTGATATCTACCACATCTTCAATCATTAGAACATCTCAATGCTTCACTTGGATGTTTGACTTTTACTGTGCAGTGATATATGAGTTCAACCAAAGGCTGTTTTCACTTTGATCTGCAACTTTTCTCTGTTCTTTTCTCAAGTCTGACTTTAACACATGTACATACAAGTATGATTTTGTGATATCAAAGGGTTTTTGAAGCCAATTGGTCCAGTGAGGTCAGTGTGATGTGGAAACTTGAAGCCTCCAGCGCATATAGACACACTGGAAATTACTTTTAAATGGAGTTTCTACTCTGGATTTTTCAGTGAGAGAGAAGATGATAATGTCGTTTGAAATGTTTTTATGAACTACATTTATATAATTTTTGTATGAAAAAAACATTAGACACTTATTTTTCATGACTTTAAACCTGTCTGAAATGGATGTGTATGATAGTTTTACCTCATTTATGGAGTTCTTAAGCTCATTGAGCTCCTCTTGTGTGGTCTGTAGGGTCAAAGCCACCTTTTGCCATTTCTCAGTCCAGTGTGAAGCCACAGCTTTTAGTTCCTCAATGTTTTTGGCTTTCACTGCATCTTGTTGCTGGTACTCTGTCACCAGCAGCTGTAGCTTCTCCTCCTTCTCAAGGAGCTCAGCCTCTAGACACCAACACTGATCCTGCAGTTTCTGTTTTTCTAATTCCAAAACTTCCATAGATTCCCTGGATAAATGATTTGACGGTTTTGGTGAAGAGAGGATCATTATACAATATCTTCAGGACACCGAAGATGGGCATGACATTATCATCTCACCTGAGCTGGCAGCACTTTTCCTTCATCTCACATTCTCCCTGGTCTGTTTTGCTCTGCAGTTTCTCTATTTGTGTGATGAGCTCAGAGCGATTTGCCTCCAGATCTCTGATCTGTTTGGTGTTGACGACCCTCTCTGCTGTCAGCTGCTGTAGCTGAGACTGTGAGATCTCTAGCCTCTGCTTGATCATTTCAAGCTCACATGTCAGCTTTTCATTTACCTGATGAAAAGATGCAACCGGGGTAATTTTATAAAGTTGTTTAAAAAAAAATTGCTTAATAAAAAAGATGACCACTGAAATGTTTTTACCTCTCTGAGAGCCTGTGGTTTCTCATCCATTTGAGCAGTTTCCTGATCCTGTTTGTGGTTGTGAGACTCTGCATTAGCCTGGTGCTCATGGCTCTTCTCTAAACCTGGTTGTGTTCTCTCCTGATGAAGCTCCAGGACCTGGGCCCTCTGGTGCAGATCTGCCTTCTCCTATAAGTATCACAAGCCAAAACAACACAAACAACTGTAGCTACATTACCAAACAGGGTTTGACATTTCATTTTGATTCCAGACATAAGTAGATAAGGCACGGAGGAGATGATATCTGATACCTGGATGAGCTGATCTTTGTCAGACAGAGCCCATGTCAATTTGGCCTTCAATTCTTTTATATTATCCTCCAGCTTTAGCACCTGAGTTGACAAGATGGCTTTTTCCTGAGAAGAAAATTGGAAAAGTTGCTGTTCAAGGCGTAATTACTTACAGCATGTGAATGTTGATTGTGTTGGATACTGAACCAGACACTGGAAACTGACCAGGCATGCTTGGCTGATTTTGTTGTTAGCTTCACTCAGCTGCTCCTGTACTTCAGAGTGATTTGACATAGTGCAGCTGAGCTTCTGGTCCATCTCCTCTATTTGACTCAACAGTGTCTTCTGTGTCTAGATAAACAGGGACAAAAGACGATCAACCCAACAGTATAAATAAAGGTGGAGGTGAAGGTGGCAGGGCAGAAGAATGCTGCAGCGTGAGTTTGAATTTTCTATGACACAGTTTGACATAGATTTTGCATGTTTTTCCCCTCGTATGTATTTTGACTGACCTCAGCTGAAGTTTGAAGTTGCTGGAGAGCCTGGTTTTGCTCTTCCTCCTGTGTTTTTGCCTTCTTCTCAGCCTCTCTCAGACCCTCTCTCAGCTTGCACAGCTCCTCATCAAACTCCTGCTTCTCCTTAAACACAAAGGCAGCATGTGACAAACAGTAAACACAGAATATACGATAATTACCACATCGACTTTGATCATTCATAAAGATACAACAATAACACACCTGTCTGTTCGAGTCTTCTCGGCTCACTGGTAATGTTTTACTAAGTAAACCAGGAGTTTTTTTGGTTGGTTGGTCGCGGCTCCCTCTGTCCAAAGTAGACCTCATTTGCACCAGGTCCTTCTCCAGCTTTAGGACCCTTGTGAGTGAATTTCACACGAGGAATGTCAGTCTTTTCTACAGTCATTCAAATTTTCCTCTCCACGTCTTTTGCTGCACTCACTTTTCATGAAGCTCTCTACGTTGCTGGTTCTTGTCAAACTGGGATAATCCAACTGCCTCCTTCTCCTGCTCGAGAGTGCTCATTGCTTCAGACAGCTGCTGTGTTACACATTAGTGGAAGGTAAAAGGATGCTGTGTTCAAGTGTACCAAACTGACAATCTATTTGAAACAGATAAACAATAAAATTGCCCAAAACAACTGCATGGTGGCAATGGGAGAGATCGTAAAAAATAAAAAAGAGAGAGAGAGGATGGAGCATAAAACGTGTTTCCATGCACATTTTAATACCGTTTCACTGACCTTATGATTCATGTTAAGAAACTGTGCAGTAGTTGTGTTGAAGCTCTGCTGTGTGTCTCTGGCCCTCATTCGGTCCAGGTGATTGTCAATACGCTCATGAGCATCCTGCAGCCATTGAACCACTTCAGGCTGTCTATAGTTATGTTCACGGCTAGCTTGTATCTCAGCCCCTGGAGATGAAGGAAAGGACCGGGTAGCACCCCCAGGAGCCAGATGGGACAATGACTGCCACCTCCTTAAACCTGGGTCATTCTGTCTGAAGCCACCAGTGTTGCCAGATGTGCTGGAATAGAAACTACATATTAGATTCCTTGATTTGAAAATTATATTGCTGTGACTTTGACCTGTTTGGCTCGCTGGACCCATATATCCAGTAGTTAAAACGTTCATAAAATGCTGTTATGTGGTTATTTTCATTGTAATTTTTCTAATGCCACTAAAACAATACTTCAAGTTCATTTTAAACATTATTTGTTCCAAGTGATCAAATGGAGAGTTTGTCTGGTACTATCCTTACTAAAACCTTTGTGATATTCTCATCTACTTTGGTACAGTTGTAGTCAAGAAGTTGTTGAATACATTCAGTGGCATCACATAGAATCATCATTGTGTTTTCCACTGTGTAAACTGTTCATCACAATTTGCGCAGGCATAGGAACAGTCATAATGTTACTGACACTTGAATTATATTCTCTGAGGTCTTGACTATCCACAGAGACAAAGATTATGCATATTTACATGAAAATTGTGAAACTATTCTTGATTAATTTGGGGTAGGTCTGTTTAGGAACCTTAACTCCAAAAACCACAAGGGCTTAACACTTAAAACTGTACATTTCATCCTCACCTTGTGTTGACTTTGGACAGAAATCCTGACCCAGAGACAGTTGCCATACCACACCATGCTGAGGTCTAAGAAGAAAAATCACGCATCCTAAAACAACAGCACTTTGACTGCACTTTTATTCTCCAAAAGGAGCATATTTGGGTCTTACCTGGGCTGTAAAGCGAGATTTGGTGTCCCACATGTCGAGGTCTGTGAGAGAAAATGGACTCGAACTTCTACATGAGGGTCTAAACATCTTGGAGTGTCTTTCTAGATCCAAACTATCACTTCCCTTTGTATGGGAGAGGCTACAATCACATATTCCCACACGTCTGCCCAAGTGACAAGGATAGATGTTCACACAAAGGTGGCAGCTCAGGGTGTGTGGCTATTCCTGGATCATGTGCCTTGGATTTTCCAGTGCTCACTTGATGGTAAATATCTAGCTTTAAGACTGCATGACTATTACAGTGTGTTTGTGATCCACAAACCTATAGGCTACTGGTTTGCTTCTTGAATACCTCCATATCTCTATATCAAAAAGTGAGCACAAATGATCAAAGTGAATCATAGAATATAGCTAACTAAAACCTGTGGTCTGCACTGAATGACACTTTACCTTATTAAGGCAACCTTACCTTATCTCCTGTCCATTGACTAGGCCCACCTGCTCTGCTTGTAAGCAGCTTTGATTTTAAGCTATTCAGCTGCAGCTCTTGTACTGAGTATCCATGGAAACCGGTGTACACAGGACACAGTTGAGTGGGTGTGTCATATGCATAACACCTCTGGGATAGTCTCCACATGATCTCACTCAAGTCTGATGAGGGGCTGTTTGTTGACATGAGTTGTTAAGAACATCTCCCAAACATGAGTCATAACCCACGCACGTGGTATAGGAAGAGAGAGAGAGAGAGAGAGAGAGAGAGAGAGAGAGAGAGAGAGAGAGAGAGAGAGAGAGAAATAAAAAATAAAATAAAATAAAATGTAAAATGCTTTGGCAAAAACAAATCTCTGTTCATGCCAATAAAGCAAAATTGAATTGAACTGAGTTGAGAGAGGGAGAGACAAAATGTATGTATGCTGTGATAGTGTTTTTAATGGATTTTATTTCAGCTTCAAGGATGAAGATATCATATGAGGGGTCAGATAGTACCAAGCTTTCTAGTCATCTACAGATCAGTGTGAAATATTGCGTGCTACTGACTAAATCCCAAGTTGTTTTTTGCATAAGCAAGTCAGACCATTATTCAGAGGCACTGCTCTAACTTTCAATAATAGAGCACATCCCAGCACATTATTGTCATAAGCATAACATATGACTCACCATTATAATAAAATAAAATAAAATAAAATAAAATAAAATAAAATAAAATAAAATAAAAATAACATGAGGCCAGCGTTTTGATAAGCTGATAACCCAAATGTCTCAATTCCTCAGATTTAAATGTGTAATTTGCCTGGTTCATAATGAGACACGTTTAAGCTCTTATTTTGAAACATGCTTTACCGGATACAGGAAGTCGTAATCGTGACGTCAGCAGTGTGAAGGTTTTTGGCCATTCAAGAAAGTAAGGAGCTAAGAAGCTAACAGTTTAATGAAGCAACGAGTTTCATTATAGCACTTATTATTACAGTTCATTCACCTGTGTTCCCGAGGAGTTTATTTCGCAATACTTTTGAAAAGGTACAACACTTTAACCACTGGTCTATATGTCTTTACTTTGAGCTTTGCGTCTAATTTAGCTGGACAGGCCGACGCTAGCGCGAGTCGGTTAACGTTAGCACAGCCACTCGTTAACATCGAGCAATTAGTATGTGTGACGTGACGTCCTACTAACAGAAAGTTATCTAAATGATTTTACAGATCGCGGGTCACTATAAATCTTCTCTGATTTAAGATTTAAACTTGTGTTGTGCAATGTTGTGCAGATATGGCTGCGGATTGGCTGGGTAGTTTGGTGTCTATCAACTGTGGACCAACGCTGGGGGTCTATCAAGGAGAGGTATCATCTGTGGACCAGTCCAGCCAAACCATCTCCCTAAGACAACCTTTCCACAATGGAGTCAAGTGCCCAGTTCCCGAGGTCACATTCAGGTAAAGCTCTCAGTGGTTTGCCCCCCGGGTGTGTATTGTGGCACAATGTTGTGTGTTGCAACTACAGTTAATTTCTCTCTTTCTTTGTAGTGCCATTGATATCAAAGAACTAAAGATTTTAGACATCACGAATGGCACTGCAAAGAGCAGTGCTTCTGCATCTACAAAGGTGGGCAGTGCCCCAGTTGCTGTCCCTAAAGGCGACCCCAGGATTGTGGAGAAAGTGAACTCTCCTCAGCACTGCTCTAAAAGCCATGGAGAGCGTCACCTGGATGTTCCCGGGCAGCCTAAAGCTTTCCGTCGAAGACACAACTCCTGTAAGTGCACATGTTGTGCTGCTAAATTTGAACGTAGCAGTACTGTTTATTTCTAGAGATTAACTGTGTATTAACCATCCTATCAGGGTCGTCTAGTAGTCGAGGGGCAAACCAAGCAACACCGAAGAAGAACGGGGTGAAGAATGGTCAGATGAAGCACAGAGATGACGAGTGTTTCGGCGACGCTATGGACGATGGCCTGGACACAGACTTTGATTTTGAAGGAAACTTGGCTCTTTTTGACAAAGCAGCAGTTTTCTCAGAGATCGACATATCAGAGCGCCGCAACGGTGCAAGGTCACGTGGGACGCCACAGGACCAGACACCTTCACGTTACCGTCATGATGAGAACATCCTGGAGGCCAAACCTATTGTGTACAGACAGATCACTGTACCACAGCCTGGAGCCAAAGAATACTGCACTGGTAAGTGTTTCACTTTGTAATGAAACGCACAGTAATGAGGGAAAATGACCTGAAGTGACATATTTGTTTTTTATTCCATTCAGACTCTGGGCTTGTTGTGCCCAGTATATCTTATGAACTCCACAAGCGTCTGTTGGCGGTTGCTGAGCGTTATGGTCTCTCACTGGAGCGAAGACTTGAAATGACTGGAGTGTGTGCCAGTCAGATGGCACTTACATTGCTGGGTGGGCCCAACAGGTATGAATGTCATGAAGGGTTAGAGACGCATCTCAAAAAGTCAAATATTAACAAAAGCAGTATTTAGTGTCCTATCTGGTTTGTTATTAAATGTGTGCACAGCCAGAGAGTGTGTATTGTACAAAGCAGGGTAAAGGTTTGAGTAAAGACTAAACATTTGAGACACATGGATGTTAGTAATCTGGGGATGTGGAGACTCCAAATATATTTGTTATACTGTTTATTAAAGAACTACTAGACAAAATGATGTTTAAATGTACACATGGCACGTCTCTCTCATTTTAATACTGAGCACTGGATCTCCACACTCGTGAACCTCAGAGAAAATTACATTTGGGAAGGAAACTTAGTTTTTCTTGTTTTCTGTCTTCCAGATTCACTCCAAAAAACTTACACCAGCGTCCCACAGTGGCACTGCTGTGTGGTCCTCATGTTCAGGGAGCTCAGGGCATCAGCTGTGGTCGGCACCTGTCCAATCACGAAGTGGAGGTCATCCTGTTTCTGCCCAATTTCGTCAAGATGCTCGACTCTGTCACCAGTGAGCTCACACTCTTCAACAAAACAGGAGGCAAACAGGTGTCAAGTATCAGAGGTGGGTTTATATCATATTTTTTTGTTTTGCATCAATCAAAGTGACATTTGTTTTACCATTTTGTATTGTAGTTGATCAGCTACTACTTTGAGATTGATCTGTTTTTCCCTCTGGCTTTGCAGATCTTCCGGACACCCCGGTGGACCTGATCATCAACTGCCTGGACTGCCACGAGAACACATTCCTAATGGATCAGCCCTGGTATCGAGCAGCTGCAGATTGGGCTAACCAGAACCGGGCACCGGTGCTCAGCTTAGACCCTCCGGTCAGTGGACAGGGTCAAGCAGTTGAGGCCAAATGGTCCCTCTCTCTCTGCCTCCCGCTTCCCCTGGCTGAGGGCGCTGGCAGGGTTTACCTGTGTGACATCGGTGTTCCTCGCCAGGTGTTCCAGGAAGTTGGAATCAAGTACCATTCTCCCTTCGGGTGCAAGTTTGTCATCCCCCTGCACTCTGCATAAAATGACGACGAATGGTTAACATGACAGTTTGAATTTTTCACCATCCTTGACCGTTTGAGTTCGGGCGCCTTATGTTAGAGAGCTTCAGCTGTCTTTCAGTTCATCTCTTAAGCTTCTAACTCATCAACATTTAAAAGGGACTTTTCCCTCACACTGAAGGACCGCAGTTTGGTACATTAGTTCTTAAAGGACGAAATGCAAATGGATGGAGACGGAAAAGTTTTCAGATCTTTTTCTTTATTGAAAAGATAGGTGTCATGAAAACTAAAGGCTTCAGCAGTTGAACAGGTAACATTGTATTTACATGGCTGCGCAAAAATCCACACAATCCACATTTAAGTTTTAAATTGATTAGGACAATCTCTAACTTAAAGTGAAACACTTCTGTTTGTCATTGTAATCTAATGTCTAACGATCCAAATCCATGTTGTGAATAAACACAGAGCCACCATGGAAAACATGCAAATACAATGTTGTTACCTAGAATCTAGATGACACAAACACACAGAAATCCAATTTATGTTTGTGTTAACATTACTAATGGCTTCCATACTTTGTAACAGTATTGTCCAACATTTTATTAGGAAAAATCTGAAATTTACTTAGAGTAAATACGGAATGTTAGTCATTTTTACGAATAGTGATGTGTTGTCAAATGAAACCGGAGTTGAATGGGGCAGCTACTAAAAAGGATCAAGATGTCAAGTTTTGTATGTTTATGGTAAAAAAGATTGTGGTATAATATCACAGTATGAAAAACCTCTTGCTGTCTTTCCATTAAGTGGTAGTGATAGGTAGGAAAAGATATGTTCATTTTTTTATTTTTTGGTCAAAATATCAGTTTAAGGACAATACCAGAGCTTTAAATTGTGTATATTTAACATTTCTACTGAGCATTTTCAAATTAAGGCTACTTAATGTATTTTTTCAGTTGCATATAATTAGTTGTTTCCATTGATTACTACACTGTGTGTGTGTGTTGTATTATTGTATGGTAATGCAGTTGACACACAAACTGTGCCAAGGCATTACACTAACGATATTTATTGCAGACTTGGTGGAGTATGCTGAAAGATTTTCAAATAATTAGATGCCAATGGTGCAGTAGACGGAGAATTAAATTTAAAAGACAGAGTAGCATGATTTGCACATGGTTAGTTGTGATGTTAAATGCACGTCATTTGTGATAAGTGAGCTCAGAACCACTGGTACAGTCCTTTTTTAAGTTTCGTACTGCGTGATCACATGAATGTCAGCCTTTCAGGTCAGTTTGTCACTTTTTGATGGAAGTTATGTTGGCTGACAATTATAACAAGCATTTGTATGTGAAATTGAAATGAATTACTGTACCGTCTACGTACTGATTAGATTGGGACTTTGTGACGAGACAGTGTTGAGAAAGTTGTTTTTCAGTTTTGGTCTGACCTGGAGTCTGCCCGTTTTGTATTTGACTTTTACTGGTATTGACCGTAAAACTAAATCATTGACTGTGAAATACTCAAATAATTTAAGAGAAGAGCTGCTGTTTTGTTCTGCCTTTTGAGGCCTTGATAAATGGGTCAGAGGACTCTGTAATGCCAGATCTTTTTGACAATGAAAGTCTTTTTTATTTTTATTTTTTGCAAGAGGGGGCAGATGTGTTAAGTTAACAGACCCTCATCGAACGCATACCTTGTAAACCTCCATGTTTGCCTCGTTCTGTAGTGAGTCCTGTTTCACAAAGGTCAGTGAGTGTAGTCCAGAAAAGACAGATTTCAAACACTTGCTTCAAGGTAGTTACAAGTCCAGTACTCTTTGGTACATGGTGTTGGGTGTGGTATTATGTCCGTTCATAATTCCTCACATTGATAATATCTCAGGAGGATTTAAAATGCTTGTGCTATTACTGTCTCTGTGCACACTAGTCTGCACAGGGTCTGTGTGCTGAATCAGTGAAAATTACTGTCATGCACACATGTTTTGTCCTTTCTCCAACATTCCTGCAGCCTGATGTGTTAAGTCACATCTGTTCAGACAAGTCTGGCTTGGAAACATCAGCCAGTGTTATTGAATGTGAAAACGAGCTGTGTTTCTCCGCGGCCGCCAGAGGGCTACGAGACCACATGTTGTGATGGCTCTTCCTTATTGTGCTGTACTATAATGGCAGCTTTACGTGCTCAATACAGTTTCCTGCACTCCACATTTGTTACGAAATGCGGACAGTCTCTTTGGGTAGAGACCCCTGTCACAGGAAAACACCTGTGTGAAAGTGAAAGTGTCTTAAAGGCAGGTGATCCTCCCACAGATCGGTTTAAACAACTTTATAAATATCTGAGCCTCAGTTTTGGTCCGTGGAGGGTTCGTTTTGCAGGTTCAGAAAAAACCGAATTAAAAGTCAAGAAGAGCCAGTGGGAGTTTTTGTGCAGACAGGATCACAGTTTCCATTTGGGATCTAAGTTCACTGTCAAGCTTCATGTGCAAAACAACAACACACAAGTACAGTCCTGTTGTGTCATGTATGCATATTGATTCAAATGAAAAATAAAAACAAATCGCCACTGATTTTTCTTGTGTGGGTGTTTTTGTGAACATTGCCTTATTGATGATCAAATTCCTTTCCCGGCGTCACTAAAGTGATAGCCTGACTTCAGCCTATTTTTAGCCGGGCGAGTTTATCATTAACGCGCATGTGCACTGCAAAAGCAAGGTGGGGCAAAAAAAAAAAAAAAACTTGAATGTTTCTGTCGGAGCCTGAAGTAGACATGAAACAAGTTTGAATCGGGACTATCTCATCGCTGCCGTTTTGGACCGATTGAGTTATCACGTTTTTTCTTTGCGTCTCCCCGCTGAGGGACAGCGGACACCGCGGCGATACGTTTGTAGAAAAGTATTTATTTTTTCCCCCCCTAACTTCATTGAATGCTATCTGATTATGATGTTGACAGGAGGCGAGGCGACAACAAGTCAGTCGCGGCTGGTTTGATTGAATTACTTTTGGACCGCTGAAGTTTTCGAGTCACCTGAGAAACATTTCACTTCCTCATCGGGACCTCATGTGTTTTGCGCTTCGTTGTCAACTCCGGTTATTTATTTATTTGGTGAATGGGAGTTTGGCCGCCGTCGCTCACATGCAAACAGACGCCAGGCAGTAGCTGAATCACCTGCTGTTGACATAAATCTCTCCGTAGGACTGCCTGCAGACAGGTAAGAGTTTTATTTTGAAATGTGACCCAGGCTTTTAGATACAGTGTCGCTGTAGTAGTAGTAGTAGTAGCAGTAGTAGTAGTAGTGGTGGTGGTGGTGATGAACCAATCCGTGGAGCTGTCACTGTCAGCTTGTCCACTACACACAACACATAGAGTCAGGGGGATTGATAGGTAGCTCCAATCTACAGACTAACTAAATTAGGTTCAGTTCATCACAGAGCAGTGGGCTTTGGTGGCTGCATACATGTGCCAAATGGCAGGAGCATTAATCATGCTTTTAAACCATCTTTCATCTTTACACTCTGGGTGCAGCTGTAAAACAAAAGCAGGGATGGTAAATATGTGATTTTGTGACAAAACTGTGGCCTTGTTAACGTCTTCCCCCTCCTTCAAAGTTAAGCCACTTCCTTTCACTTCCTGGGGTACAGGCTGCTCTGTCACAATATGGTAGATAATATAATGATAATGATCTTGATACTGGGCTGACTAAAGTCGTTGAGCATGCATCACATCAGTCACATATAGACCTGACAGTTATTTGAACGTGTTACTGGCCCCCCATGAGGTGACTGCAACCATAGAAATGTGTGATTTGCAGAGGGTTATTTTTGAATGTTAATTTCTGCCAGCTTCATGTTTCTCCTCCTCTTTCAGCTTCACGGGAAACAATTAGTCAAAGATTTATTTGAAAAGACTCACAGAAAACAAAAGTGCACCGAGAGTTGTATTTGTCAGAGAGAGGAACCGGGGCCCTCTGGGGTCTGTTTCAGGGTGACGTCCCTGCACCTTAAACAGGAATTCCCGTTGTGCTCAGAAACTTTATGAAAAAGTCTAAAATCAGTCTGCTGGTGGCTCATTCTTTGAGCCTCCTCCATCGATACTTCTGTGTGTGACAAAACTGTAAAGAGGCATGAAACAAAAATGAACAGAGCTCATGAAACCACAGCAAAGTGCAACTGCTACCCTGTAATGTGTCATGCATAGCTGCATCAGCAGAGCAGCATTGCACTGCATTGTGTGCAAAGCACCGCAGCAAGGAAGTGTCTGTCCACTGCTCAGCCGTAGCAGCTTTGCCTTGCATGGTGTTTTCAAGATATCTCTGCTTGGTACATCATCAATTATTCAAAGTGCCATAAGTGGTATAATACCGTCACTGGGTTGTTTGAACTTTGGGTATCATTAAAATGTAAAGGTAACATCATATTTGGTTGTTAAATTAAAAGGGATTCTCCCCGTGGCTGACAACCATTGATTTTCTCTTCCTGCTGCTTTGAAAACCTTCTTGTTTTGCAGTGTGAGGGTTTATGTTGATTTATGATAAACAGGGTGCAATTTTGGGCTCCTGTGAGCCTCATAGGCAAAACTGCAAGTTATTAAAGTGATACAATGATGGCCTGTGCTGTGGGGCCTACCACTGGATTCATGCTTCCTCTCTTAGATCCCCACAGTTGTCTCAGTGCTGCTGCACCAGAATCCAGCTGTTATCCCAGAGGCAGAGGTGATTTCCTCCTTCTGAGGACAACATCTGCAGGCGGTCATAGGCCCAGCTGGGTGAACTGTTGGCATGTGCTCCTTTCCTTCTCCCTTTATGTGTTTGTCCTTTCCCACCACTTTGTTTTTGTTTGTATACCTAGCAAGTAGAAACCTCAATGGTCACGGAAAAAAATCATGGTGTCCTTCACTCTCCACTTGACTCTGCCACCCTGCTGCTGTAAAAGTCATGATAACAGGGCAGCAGCATCAAAACAGCTGCAGAAGCTTGAGGGTCAGGATGAGGGGTCGGCTCATCTCGGCCCCCTGCTGCACATGAAGGAGGCAAACAGAGGAGGAGTACAGAACTGTAATAATAACAGAGACACAATGTTCAATGTGACATACTGCAGGATATTCAGTGGTGCAGGACATAACCAGTACCTTTCTTTATGTAAAATTATTGATATATTAATGAAGAAACATGTAACCACAACTACAAGTCCTGCATTCAAAATACTTACATAATATTCCTGAAGTATTATCTGCAAAATATACTTAAACTATCAACAGTAACACCATGAGATTGAATCATCATATCATATTTGAAAAGACACAATGGGGCTCAGACACTTTATATCTTTCAGATAAGTGTAGCATGAAAAAAGCATGTTTCTGTCAGAAATATAGGCTAGTGGAGTCAGCGTACTTTATTCAATCACAACCGTTTGAACATCGTCTTGTTTTTCTTCAAAGTGACATTTGACAGTGGTGTGAGGTGTCACATTTGCAGATCTCCCCAGTACCTGTGGTCCTCCTCACTTCACTATATCCGCACCACATGTAGTAAATCAGCACGTTCACCTCAGGTTTTGTCTGCAGATAGACGAGGGAGTGGCAGATTTAAACAAGACCAAAGAAGATATTTCTACATTCCTGTCCCGTCTTGCTTCGTGCAGTCATGCCCTACCACTGATTTGTACATTTCAGACTACAGCTGACTTGCATAAGAGCCGAATGTTGATGAACCGGTCTGGTTTGAATAATAGGATTGTTAGGGATGCCAAGAATATGCAAAATTGTTCTCACCTCAGACAAAGCTGTATGAACTTTGTTTGATGTGATGTGACTGTGTTTATTAGTTACTTGTTAAACGTAGACTTTAGAGAGCTTGTGCTCTTTTCTGACTCCATTCACATTTAGTCTGTCACATGGCTTGCTGTTTTCCTGTTTGAGTAACCTAAGTCATGCATCACTTCTTCTGTAGTAGACAATATCTCTCAGTCGGATGTAATAATTCACAGCCTGCAATCGCTGTGGCACGTTGTTGTTTGGCATGCATGACACACCTTAAATGTTATTCAAAGATTCATTTTCATGATAATAACATCCACAGTTGATACAATTTGACTGTACTTGTCAAAATAAAATCTGAAAAACAATTTATATTTCCAGACTTGCGGAACTGAGGCATTGCCGGCCTTAAAGCTATACTCACTGACTGGACAGAGCGATGGTGATGGACTTCTCAATGAGACAGGGGTCATCAGAGGCCCAGAAACTTTAGCGACTCACAATGACAGCCTTGTGTTCCTCCTGAAAAGGGCAAGCTGTGCTTCCATGTAGAGCTCTGGAAATGGCAATGCGACTCCATGACAGACTGAGTTCTGTCCCATTCAGTCAGCTGCTGGTGGCCTGCTGCTGAGATGTATTCACTGTCCCAAAACAGATGAATTAAGAAGTGCGTTGTGTGTGTGTCAGCGTTGGCCCCGTCGATCCATTCCTCACTTGGTGAGATCACTCTGCTCCTACACCGAGGACTCTGCCCAGACATATTCTGTTGCCATCAGGAATTTTGATAGCCTCGCTGTTTTCTGAGCATTATGAGTGTGAGAGTGAAGAGATAACTCATACAGATGTGGATGAAATCGTAGTTTAAAGTTTAGAATAGATGGGTTTTAGCTTGCACGACTCTAGGGACAGTACTGTCACTTGGTCCATGACTTTGATTGGGGATCACCAAAGTGATTAGAATTCATCATGAACATCTGTATAAAACTTTCTTCACAATCCATCCAATAGTTGTAAAGATAATTTAGAACGGACCAAATTGCTGGACCAACCACCCTTGTCAGGCCAACATTGCTGCCAATTGTTCCCTTTTCTTGTGAAACATTGGTTAGTCTTAGCATCCAACACATCGAAAAAAAGTACTTAAAATAATTTGAGAAGAGAAAGTCACGTTTGATGACCTGCTTGTGAATTGCCGCTTTTTTAAAGCCTGTTACGAGAGGCCTCTCAGACAAATGACTTCCTTTTGAGTGTGACGCAATCAGAAAATATGTTTGTTTGGTCTATCCCAGTCCACAATTTGGTTTTCTTTACAGTGACCATTCCACCCCTCACAAAGCTGCTAAGTGTGGCTGTGTACTCTCACTCTTGTTTTCCTCATTGTGACCTTCTGCACAGCGTGGAATGTGTCGAAGTGAAGCATAGAAAATATGGGTTGGGAAGTGCAGTGGGGGCGTTTTGCTGTTTAGATGGGCGTGGGAAATCTGTCCAGATAGTTTTGTCCCTCGATGCACATAGAGACAGCTGCAGTTGTCCATAGGGGACAACTCTGCCACATCCCCATCACGGTGATTGATGACCGTCCTCTACGGGACACATGGGAGGTTTTAGTCTCACATGTGGTGTCCGTGAAGAGGCAGGTTATTTGTTCGAGATTATGTCCTGAAGGTTGTTTGTGAGAGAACAAACATGCATTTAAAATGATGTATTCAGGCAGTGAAATCAGCAGATTATGTTGTTCCCCCCACCCCGCCCCCCCTTATGTTTCTAAGATCCCCCACCCTGGCATTGGAATATTCTAAATCTGGGCTCTCATGCAGGAAGATGACTTCATAGTGATGGACATGACAGAGGATGTGACCCCGTGTAAAGCGAGAGGCCTACCAAAGCCAGGATTTTCCCTGACCATTGAGCCCTGTCACCTTTTCATGGGAACTGATACAGGAAGAGAGGAAGCGGTGCTTTAGAAGGGGGGGGGGGGGGGGTATTGAGCATTACTTTATCCATAGGTCATCATTTCATTCTGACGCCTCTGCTTGGATTTACTGTGTATGTATCATGGAAACACTGCCTCGGGTGATTAAGGTTACTGTCACAGTGGCTGCTTTACTGACGCAAAGAAATACTGGGCTGGATGAGTCCCTTGGGCCTGGTCAGATCTCACCACAAGTTTGCATTCCAGCGTGGAGGAGCGCTATCATGATTCCTGCAAGGCACAGTCATTGGGGCTCAGAAACAGTGTGTGTCCATTTTAGGTGAACATTGACATGACAGTGTTGCCACGTGGAATACAAAACTACAAAGCAGATCAAGTTTTATTCTTCTTTTTTAATATTGTTACAAAATGCATGTTGTCGTATGTTTCCGTTTTTTTTTACTCACGTTATTGTTTGGTCTGTCTACTAGAAGCTGGTCTTTATGCAGATACATTTTTTCTACGTCATGGAAACATTCAGCCCCAGTTGTGAAAGTGTGATTTTAAAAAAAAGTCTTGTTAGTTCTGCTTTCTGTATGAGGGAGTTATTTTTACCAGCACTGCCTGATCTTATGCCAGCCTAGAGTGATCTGATGATGACTCGTTTGCCGTAGATCACCATGATACACCCCTGCACGCACAACAAGAGCCCAAATTCACCATCTTCCTGAGAATATGTGTGTGGTGGTGAGGTGAACACTGTTGGAGCAGGCTTATCATACTGTTCTGTTTTTCCTCATAGGTACTGCACGTGTGTGTGTGTTTACCAGCTCTAATGGTAGAAGCTAGAAAACCTGACCTGTGAGAGGATCGAACCGCCTCATCATGACAGAGGTCCAGGTAAGACAGGCCGCTAGAGGACAAACGGGGCTGCGTGTCAGAACATAGATATAGAAACAAAAATGTAATTTGTTTGCTAATTAGGGATCTGCCCACGTCCCCACACAGACTCCATGGCCGCAGGGCACAGAGTGTGTGGCCAGGTACAACTTCAAAGGCACATCAGAACAAGACCTGCCCTTTAACAAAGGAGATGTGTTGACTATCATTGTGGTCACAAAGGTAACGTTTCATACGTACATCTCTGCCCTATAAAGATAGAGTGTCTCTTTTCTGTTGCCGTGCGTGTGCTGACACTGATATGTACTGTCTCTAAGCACTTAAATGTCATATTACCACATTAATATTTATTCATTTTAGCCATTGCTGACATTTTATGTTTCAGGATCCAAACTGGTACAAAGCTAAAAACTCTGCAGGTCGTGAGGGAACAATCCCAGCCAACTATGTCCAGAAAAGGGAAGGTGTCAAATCTGGTGGAAAGCTGAGTCTTATGCCGTGAGTATGCACATTATTGCGGTTTATTTAGTTCTCATGGAAAATGCGATATTGCACCAAACAGAATTAGGTTATTGCATTTGCTGTTTGTAGTGTATATGAAAGGCTATCACCACATCAGCTTTGTGTGGTGTCTGCAGCAACGGCTGAAATAGCTCCACTTTAGCTTTGGCCTATTGCTATGTGGTTGCTGTAGGCAGATGGCCTATTTGTCGTGGCACTGACGCTTTAGTTATGTGAATGGAGACCACAGTTGGGTCGGGCTGTGTTGTAATTGCAGTGCACTTGTGTCTGTTTCCAACTCAGTTTTGCTTGAACTCTGCACAGTTTCCTGTTTTCTATCTCAGACCAAAGTAATCTCAAAAATCTCCTCGTTTGTCCGTATGACGAGTTTCCGTGTGTATGCAGGCACATGTGTGCATGAATGACAGGCTTAAGGTGGATATAAAAAGTCTACATAAACCTGTTAAAAAATGGCAGGTTTTTTGTTATGTAAAACATGAAAGAAAGATCTATCATTTCAGAACATTTTCCACCTGCAATGTGACATATACCCAATAAAGTTAAAAACCAAATTGAAACCATTTAGGAAGGAAAAAAACTATAATAACCTTTTTGCACGAGTGTTTGTGAACCCTCTTGTATTTTGAGTTGTGGCTGTGTTCAGAATCAACATCAAATTCCCATTTATGTTGAAAATAATAGCAAGAGACAGGATGTCCCTCAAAAATTCATGAAAAGGCAAGGAGAAAAACTGGTCATTGAGGCTGCTGAAAGGCAGACGGCCTTAAGGGAGCAGCAGGAATTTCTAACAAGTACTGGTAGCTTCCTACATGTGACAACAATCTCCCGTATTCTTCATCTGTCTGGGCTATGGGGTAGAGTGGAAAGACAGAAGCCTTTTCTCACAAAGAAAATCCACCCAACCCAGGCAGTTGCACTTATTGAACAGATGTAGAAGTTAGTCACACACCAAGGTTTCCTCCTGTACTGAAGCTTTCGTGTCGTCCCTCACTTGCTAGGCGCCTTTACATAAAAACATCCAGTCTGTCTCCCAAACCCTTGTATTAAAAATCCATGCATGGTCTGATGAAACTGAGACCGAACTCTCAGATCATAATTTCTAAGAGTGGGTTTGGTGCAAAACAACATAGTACATAACCAAAAGAACACCATACCCACAGTGATGGATGGTGGCGACAGCGTCATGGTTTGGGGTTGGTTTTCTTTCAAAACTAAAGCTTTAGTCAAAGTACAGGGAATTACAAACAGCTCCAAAATACCAACCAGCTTTGGTGCAAAACGCATCTTCACGCATCTGCTTGGAAGCTGAAGATGAAGCGGAATTTAAGCTTTCAGCACGACACTGCCTCAGAGTATACATCCAATCAACAAAGGAACTTCACTAAAGAAAGATTTCAGTTTTAGAGATGAGCTCTCAAACCAAGACCTGAACCAGCCCGACCCGAGGAGGGCCGTACAGTACGTAGGGGACGGCCTCGTAGTTTGATAGATCTGGAATGTTATACACCAAAAAGATTGGGTGCTGTAATGCATTCAAAAGTTGTTTCAACAAAGTGTTAGTTTAAGGCTGTGCACACCTATGGAAACAGGTCGTTGTGAGTTTTTTATTTATTTATTTTTTTACTTACAGTAAGTGGTTTCATCTTGTTTTTCACCTGATTTTTAGAGGCTCTAGGTCACATCACAAAAACCTGCCATTAAAACAGGGCTTTGTTGACTTATATTGACAGAATTTCTATTGCACTTGATTTTAAAATGATCATTAATACGTTGTGAGGGCAAATCTTCCCAGCCCAACAACCAGTGACACAACCAAAATGTAAAGAAAGGAAATATGAAACATAATATACAAAATATGGCCATAAAGAAGACATTACTGCCCCACTTCAGGTTCGTTTTATCTAATCTATCCAGCATTTACCATATACCAATCAACAAGTGTTCATATTCAAAGACATACAGTGTCTTTTGTGGCTTTACAGCTCTGCAGCCACACCTTGTTACAAGTACACCGAAAAATACCGTTAAAGGAACAGACACAAGTCCAGGATTGACACACCACCCTGAAATGCAGTTTTCATTATTGTAAATGTCACTAGTTTTTAATCTGAGAGCAACATTACTTTTTCTCCAACCCTTTTCTCCTTGACCCAGATACGCATGAATTTTCTGTAGGCCTACATTCTGTGACTTTTTCAGTAATAAATACTGCAATATGTATTGTAAATAATAACACAGTGAAGTGCATCAAACAAGCATGTTTCTCTAAGGCTAATGAAAAATAATCACCAACCTAGACCCCACACTGTTAATTAGATCATTTGAAACCACAAGATAATACGGCAAAATGGTGGGTATTTAATTAATGTGGGGAAAGAAAAAATAATTGTGTTACTATTGCTTAAGTAGAGTGACCAGTTCAAACACTTACTGTAGGGGGGGCTTCAGTTACTATGTTGCCTTTCATACAACAAATGACAATAAGCCTGCACATATAATATATACACAACAAACCTATAAGCAAACCCATTCATGAGGAGGACATGTATGATTAACATTCATTAGGTGAATTTCCCTCAACTGGCTGTTGCTCTAGAGCAAAAATGTACAAAAACATAGGAGGATAGAAAAGAGGCAGCTTGGATCTGGGATGATACTGTCACTGCTGTACTCTATGGACTAGTTTGTAATGTATGTAGCACCTAAAACATATAAAGTACTTCTAAAATAGAAGTTACCAAGTGCATTACAGCATTAAAAAGAAAAAGAAGCCAGGTGTTAAAATGACGCAGAGCAAACTGACTGGGTAGAAATTAGCGGAATAGGACGAGAAGTATGCTTTTTGGTAACTGATGCAGGTTTAAGATTTCACATGATCAGCCATTTAAGAATTTTTGTGCTACATTTTAAATTTTAAAATATTTTTGTTTATGATATAAACATGTGATTCAGATTACATTAGTGAGTTACGAGACTAATGCCTTTTGTGGATCATTCATCCCCCAGATGGTTTCACGGGAAGATAACGCGGGATCGGGCAGAGCAGCTGCTCAACCCTCCTGAAACAGGCCTGTTCTTAGTGCGAGAGAGCACCAACTTCCCCGGTGACTACACCCTGTGTGTGAGCTGCGATGGAAAGGTGGAGCACTACCGAATCATCTACAAAAACGGCAAGCTCACTATTGACGAGGACGGCTTTTTTGAGAACCTGATGCAGCTGGTTGAGGTGAGACAAAAAGAAATGAGAGTTTTCTAAATACAGCGGGGTCCTCCTGGTGTTAGCTCTGGTGCTATATTGAGCATTCGTCTACTGTATGTATGGTGTTCTTTCCTGTTTTAGAGTTCCTGTGTCTTTGTGCTACCTCATAGACCACATACAGTTCCTGGAACAAATAATGAACAGGAAGTGTCAAAGAGGAAGAGTGAATAGTATGTTGAGGTTCAGAGCTCTAACCTCAAAAACACACCAAGCAGTTCACTGTTAAATGACTCCTTTTCCTGTGTGCAACACTTCTGACCAGCAGCAAACGACTTATTCTCCAGTGTAAAATAGATCAGAAAGTTCAGTGCAACATACTTAAGGTAAAATGTTACCAGTCAGTCCCTCTGTGTTCTCGCATTTGACCACACTGCCCTCTTCTGGTCATTGTGAAGCACTGCACACAGAGTTGTATTGTTTCTAAACTGAAACGCGAGTAGAGCTTTTTGGCAAATTATATTTTGATTAAAGCTTTGTTAGTGTTGTATATGATGTCTTTTTTGTGCTGTAGTAAACATTTTCCTTGATTAAGCTCATGTGCAATTGACAGAGTCCTATGGGATCATTTTACACCTCATTTTTGTCCTGTTTGATTTTTAATTTGCCTTTGTTTGTATCTAGCACTACACCAAAGATGCAGATGGACTGTGCACCAAACTAATCAAGCCAAAGCTAGAGGAAGGGACAGTGGCTGCTCAGGATGAATTTTCAAGGAGTAAGGCCCAGTTTTCCAGTCTTTTCCAATTTATGTGACAGTGCAACACTGCAACGTCTTTGTCTATGAGAAGCATGTGTGTATGTTGTGTCTCAGTTGCATGCTGTTTTCTCTTTAAATGGTCAACAGGTGGCTGGTCAATGAACAGGAAGGACCTCAAACTGCAGCAGGTTATTGGAAAAGGAGAGTTTGGAGGCAAGTTCACGTTGAAGCAAGAGAATATATATGTATAAAGATGTACTAATGCAATCCATGAAGATTAGATAAGAGTTGGTAAAATGTCTAGTTGAAGTACATTTAAAGCAGATATCAGTGGAATGTTTTTGTTAATATAAGTCCTAAATAGTCCTATTTTCCGTCAGCAATCACTTACATGAAGTATTTCAGCCTAAACACGAGTCTCTCCGTCACTCTGCTCTGCTGTAACCCGAGGAGAAAATTTTCCTTGTGGGATACAAGTGTTATCCAATGAGGAGAGAGAACGGCATGAAGGGCTGTGTGTGCAGCCAAGGGATGCGCGTGAATGTGGTGACGTAGCACGAGGACCAATTGATGCCTGACAAGGGCGGGGGCTGCTAACTCATGGTGCGTTCAAAGAAACTCGTACTTTGTGTTTTTCCTTCCTGTGAAGTCATACCAGTTCGATCTGGTACGAGTTCACGGGTCGGAAGTTACGAGTGGCCGTTATAGGGAACTTTCACAGACAACAGGATGGTAAAAACACGAGCTACGGGTTACCTGGAACGCTACCAAGTCGTAGTTGTGACTTGAAGCTGTAACTTACGGTTTCAAAAGCCTGCCTTGAACGCAGCATTAGCCGAAACGGCCGTGAAGCTGATATCTGCTTTAAATACTAGATTGATACATGTTGTCTGTAAAACATATTCTTGAATACAGGTTTGTTGTGTTAGGATGAACATTTAACCTGTTGTGAACATTTCACTACCAAATATGTCTTTCCTGCCATATTTCTACATTTTTTTTCATCTTCACCAGATAAATATAGTTTCCTTGATTGTGTATTGACAGCACATTGTTATCGTTTGTTATTGTTCCAGATGTCATGGTGGGAGATTACAGAGGGACTAAAGTAGCTGTGAAGTGCATAAAAAATGATGCTACAGCACAGGCTTTTATTGCTGAAGCTTCTGTCATGACGTAAGATTCATTACATATTTTTTTTTATTTTTATTTTTTTAATTCATATAAATAAACCTAAAATAACATGTCCGTTCACCCTCCTCCTCCCTCAGGCAACTACGGCACGATAACCTGGTGCAACTGCTGGGAGTGATAGTAGAGGAAAACGGGAGTCTGTACATAGTTACTGAGTACATGGCCAAGGTAGGAGACTGTCTGACTTGCTGATCGGTCGTCAACATCCAGAACGTGTTTATGAAATGTGTCACATGTTGTTTGTTTTTCTCAGGGCTGTTTGGTTGACTACTTACGTTCCAGAGGCCGGACAGTACTTGGTGGAGAAGCTCTCCTTAATTTTGCACTGTGCGTATTTCTGCAGTTGTTCACAATATGTAGAATCACACTATATTAAAGTAAGATTGTGGAGTTTTTTAGAAGATCAATATGCAAATACAGCAACACAATGTGAAACAAAATTCATACTTGATTTGATTTTCTAATGAAGCTATGGAGCAATTACTCACATAAGAATTTGAATATGCAACAAGTGCTTGGTCCATTTTCATTTTTTTCACATTTGCAACTTGAAATTTTTGTTAATAATACTAATACGGTTCAATGACTTGAGGAAAATCTTACTAAGGTTTAAGCTATTGCAAAATGTGTTTGTAGAATTGATTTGCCAGTATTAAAGTAGAGGGGAAAGCTGTCTCTCAGGTTTCAGACAGTTATACACACATCAACAGTTGGTAGTTATGATGCAATGTAAGAGACAACAATTCACAACAATACTCAAGAAAACATGGAGAAGATGAGGAGAAAACCACTTCACAAATGAAGTGAAGTTTGCATTTGGCCTGTTTGTCAGGTGAATGCATTTCAGATGAGAGGCACTGAATGTAGACAATCTTTGTTTGGAAGAATACACTGGACTGCATCTTTAAGATCATTTTTTATTATCTGAATGTTTTTTTCAGCACAAACTTGAATCCAAGATTGAGAGTTTAAAACATTCATCAGGTTTTAACTTTTCTTTTCTGTACCTGTACAGAGACGTCTGTGAAGCCATGGCATACCTGGAGGCTAATAACTTTGTCCACCGAGATTTAGCGGCCCGTAACGTTCTCGTGTCAGAAGACAACATGGCTAAAGTCAGTGACTTTGGTCTGACCAAGGAGGCCTCTTCCACTGAAGACACTGCTAAGCTGCCGGTGAAGTGGACTTCACCAGAGGCCCTCAGAGAAAAGGTACATTGTTATTTAGAGGCACCACCGACCACACTGAGTAGTGTGTGTCTCCACCGCACAATGAAAACAACTCTGATATTTATGTTTCTTTCTTAATTGGTAGAACTTTTCCACCAAATCAGACGTTTGGAGCTACGGTATTTTGCTTTGGGAGATTTACTCATTTGGCAGAGTACCTTATCCAAGAATTGTAAGTACCAATATCTTTTGTTAGGCATCCAGAAAATATCAAGATTGAATTGAACAGCCTATATTCTCGTCTGAGAACATATTTTTTATAATAGTTATGGGCACAATGGTGACAGGGTTTGTGGGTTCTATAGAAGATTGAAATGTTGAATTTAGTATTTAGTAATTAGAAATGTAAATCTTTAAATTTGGTTTAAAAAACTGATATTGGGGTATCGTTTAGCTCGGTTGGTAGAGCAGGCGTCCCATGTGAAGAGGCTACAGTCCTCGCCGCAGCCGGCCCTGTATCGAATCCCTTTGCTGCATGTCATTCCACCTCTCTCTGCCTCCCCGTTTCCTGTCCCTCTCTACTACTACACTATTGATTAAAGGCAAAAAGCCCAAAAAATATACTTAAAAAAGATCATTTGGGGCATCATTATGTAGAGCAGGCTATACTCCTCGCCGCAGCGGCCCCCGGTTCGACTCGACTGGTGGCCTTTGCTGCATGTATTTCCCCCTCTCTCCGTCTCCCCATTTCCTGTCTCTCTATAGCTGTCCTGTCGATTAAAAGGATTAAAAGCCAAAAAAAATACTTTATAAAAAAGGGTATTTTCTGTGTTCTTTGGTGGCCTGAAAATGTTTTCCACCATTCACAAAGTCTGCCTGAAATTGCAAATTGTTTCACACTACACAATCAAAGTTAAATTATATCATCTGTTGTGAGAAGGACACATTTCACCAACAACTTTTCTCTTTTCTGTAGCCATTAAAAGATGTAGTGCCTCGAGTGGAGAAGGGATACAAAATGGACTGTCCAGATGGCTGTCCTGAGGTGGTGTATAACATAATGAAACAGTGCTGGAACCTGGATCCTGCTGCTCGACCAAGCTTTCAAATGCTTAAGGAGTGGATTCAACATATCACCCAAGGGATGGGAAAAAAACCGTGAGAGATCTGAAGCGAAAAGTGACTTTCCTTGTCCTTCATTTTGACCACTTGGACCACACCAGGGACAAAAAAGGAAAAGAAAAAAAAAGAAGACTGATCCGACTGTATTAATTTGCAATGTTCACAACAAATACCGTTTCCTTAACTGATAACTATGAGTGTAAAGATTTAGCTTTCATTGTGTCTCAGGTTGTTCGACTGCAGTGACTCTTTGTCACTGGCTCAGTTGCTCTAGTGAGTTTTACTGCACTCTGTTATCAAGAGTGACTGATTAACTGTCATATTAAATGGGTGCTGCCACAAAGCTACAGTCCCTTGACCATTTTTTTTTAACCATTATCTAATTTCCATTGATATCCGTGGTCATATTGACAGCATCATTTACAGTAATTGTAAGAACATCCTTTAACTAAGCTGACTGAATCTGAGTTTAAAGAGGAAAATGTTTCAGAAGTAGTAATGCAACTTTGATAAGTCATTACTTGCTGTATTTTTTTTTTTTTTTTTTTTTTACAGTTTCCAGGTACACCTTCTTTGTTGCATGAAATGGCGAATGTTAAATTGTTAAAAGGACTAAGTTAAAACAACTTTAATTGTGCAGCTTTATTTTTTCATAGTTATATAATTTTGATATGCCTACTCTGAGTCCCTAAGTACGTATAAAGAGAAGCACACGTTTTGACCAATGTCACCTTTACTACTGATATAAAAACACCATTCTGCTCAGTAACAGTCATCATTCCCATATACAGAATTTTTTGTCTGACCATTGTCTGACATAAAATGTTTTATTTTGCAAATTTTTCAGTTTAACCAAATTTTGTATGCAATGAGAAAAAGAGAATGTTAATAAAGTTACTGTGCTGCCATTTTCAACAATAAAAAATAATTAATTTTGGAAATTGCTTTGTGATATTTTGCATACTTTTATGAATGCTGTCAGTTTAAGCTATATAGCTTTATTATGATTGACTTATTGTAGTCGTAAATATTACATGTAAGTGTATGCTAATCTTTCCCAGATACTCTACTTGCAGTTTGTACCAGGACAGTTTCCTATTAAGATTTTACAACATAAACATAATCTTACAGACTAAGATACATTAGCCTATTCTAAATTAAATGCAGTAGGCCTATAGTTAAAATCTGTTCCATATTGGCCACAATAAGATACTGCATATTTACTGATTCATCAGTAATGATGACAGGCTATTCTGGATGAATACATTTTAGGTCAGTCAATTTGAAAGTAAGACTTTTATTTGTATTCTGCAGTAGGCTATTATTAGTTTTACCGTACTTAAATAAAGCATACTTCTTCCACCACTTATTTGATGGTCATATTCATGAAAATCATGTGCTGTTAAGTCTCACATTGTAGATATCGTCAAAATACCAGTGAATCCGAAAGTGAAGACCTAAAAAAAATGATTAACAACAACTCGCTGTGGCGTCGGTAAAAGAAATAGATTAGTAGGTGAAGCACCGGAACCTCGACGACGATGACAGTTGTTGATGGTCGGACTTATTTCCCTGTGGCACTAGGTTGTGCCACAGGGAAATGTAGCCTGAAAACACAGGCGGTTTGTCAGCGTTATGTGACAGGTAACAGCTCAGGACTCACACACAACAAGCTCCCTCACTCATTCTTTGTCGTACATCTTTGTGATGGATAATGAAGCCGACGTCTTCTACCGGCAGCTGCCTAAAGTGGTGAGTCAGAAACCCTAAAGACCAGAGAGAGAAACAAACTTTACCTGTTGGTTGTTGTGTAGAAAGAAGGAGCTAAATGTGGACGTCGTCGTGTGTGACAGCTACATGCTAACGTCAGCGTTTTCACTTTGACCAGGAGCTTCACGCTCACCTGAACGGCTCTGTCAGCTCCCACACCATCGAGAAACTCATCACCCGGAAACCTCACCTCAACATCGAGCACAGCATGACCGCCATCGGCAAAGGCCAGCGGAGGACGCTGGATGAGTGCGTACAACTTCATGTCGTGGTTATTCATAGTTTAATAGCAGAGCTAGAGGGATGTTTGACATTATGCACGTGAAACTGATAACCAATTAAATGTTTTCGATACATTCCTTTTTTTTCTTCTTTTTTTTTAAAACATGCTGAAGAGTAATCAGTCAAGTAGGCTACGTGATAGATAGATAATAAGGTCTGTGTATGCTCAATGTGAATCTGTATTCACACCGACAGTTGCACAGTGACAACAGGAGGGGGTGTTGTTGTTACACGGCTCAACACTAAAACAACATGTCCACAGGTGTTTTCAGGTCTTTAAGGTCATCCATCAGCTGGTGGACACGGAGGAGGACATCCTGATGGTGAGGACTGACCCTCAGATCAGTATTAACTTGTGTTTGGCCAGAAATCGTCAACAGATGTTTTTTTTTTCTCCATCAGGTGGCTACAGATGTAATCCGGGAGTTTGCAGCTGACTCAGTCAAATATTTAGAGCTCAGAAGCACACCGAGGGAGGAGAAAAACACTGGTAACAATGTTCAGTTTGCAGCCTAGTGTTTTGATTATGAGATACGTTCAAAGGATCGTTTTGCCAAATTGTTAAGATGAAAATAAAACTGCAATAATGAGCCAATTAATTTATTCGTTGACCAAGAAAAAAATACTCAGAGTCAGAAAATTATTCATTGTATGTTATTCTTTGTTACACACATGTTGGAAAAATGACTAGGACTTTTGGTCTGTCAAAAGAAGATGTCTGAAGATGTCAGGTTAGGATGTGGGAAATTATAGGACACTATTCCACTATTTTCTGATATTGACAAATAATCATAAAATAAATGGCAGATTAATCAATAAAAATAGTTAATTGCATACCAATTAATTGTCTTCTCCCTAGGATTGACAAAAAAGGGATATATTGAAACTGTCATCAGAGCCATCCAGCAGTGCAAAGATGAGGATTTGGACATTGATGTTCGGTAAGAGCAATGTGTAAGAAACACAGATGTTCACTCACTCCTGCCACCATGACTACACCAAATTTGACCATGATGCTCCTGCTGGTCACCGTAGTCAATGATACTAAACATGACGATTTACCTTTAAGGTTTCTCGTGGCAATTGACCGCAGGAATGGAGCAGAGGTTGCCATGGAGACAGTGGCTCTGGCTGAGCAGTTCCTCCTGTCCTCTGATGGTTTGGTGGTGGGACTTGACCTGAGTGGAGACCCAACGGTCAGTGGACCAGTTTTAGGTGGAAAGGAGCAGAGAAGATTAAGTTCTGAAAACAAAATGTTTATTAAAAGATAAAAAGTTTTTACACTTAATTTGATGTATAAATGAACACCGTTTTCAGAGTTTTCTAACTGCACATTTACCCTTTTACTTTCTTCCTTCTTTTGGCTTATTAATTTGTAGTTCATGCAATTGTCTACATGTGTCATGTAGTTAATCTATGGTTCTTGTTGCTGGATTAATTAATGCAATTTTCATTCTCAGGTGGGTGATGGGAAATCTCTTCTTCCAGCTCTAGAGAGAGCCAAGAACAGTGGACTGAAGCTGTCACTGCACCTTTCCGAAGTACTAACATAGTGTTTTTTTTTTTTTTTTTTTTATCATTTCACTTGAGTAACATTGTCTGCGAGCTCAGTGACATTTAATAACAAATGTTGCAGGTTCCGTCCCAGCGGGAGGAGACAGATTTGCTGTTGAATCTTCCTCCAGACAGGATTGGTCACGGCACCTTCTTGCATCCTGAAGTGGGTGGATCTCAAAATCTGGTCGACAAGGTTCTGAAGAACAACATACCACTGGGTAAGGCCGCAACGAAGTGAGTAATGTTCTGTGGTTTGTTCGGTATAATTGACTTGACTGTTGACCTCACGACTTTCTTTTCTTGTAGAGCTTTGTCTGACATCAAACGTTAAAGGACAAACTGTGCCATGCTATTCCCAACACCACTTCAAGTACTGGTACCAGCTTGGACATCCAAGTGTCATTTGTGTAAGTCCTCTGCTTTCATTTTGAAATCTGTTACACTCTTTTAAAGGTTTTAAAGGGTAAAATCAGGATCACGGTCAGGTTTGGGTAACAAATAACAAGATATTATTGTTTCTCAATTGCAACAGTGTTTGATGCATTATTCCTATTTGAATAGTCACTACAGCATTTACGCAATACAGTACAAACCAGGATTACCACCTAGCAGTAGTACATTTCCATCAACCTGTTCATTAGTTACAGTGCAGTGGCTAGACGTGTTTAAGCAAAACATTATGATGTCACAGTGAAGTTGACTTTTGACCATGAGGATATAAAATTGCATCACCTCAATTTATCCTTACAGACATTTGTGTTAGATTGTGTCATAATTAGTGACTAAATGTGTGATTTATGGACAAAAACACGACAGTGACTTTGAACTTTGCCCACTAAATTTAAGTTCACTTTTGATTTCCAAGTGAATGTTTTGTGTCAGACATGAAATTCCTTGGAGTGTTCCTTATTTATTACCGTCACAAGACTGTGAAATCATTACGACTTCTGCCACCAAAATCAAATCAGTTCGCCTACATTTGACATAATGCCTCTGGATAAATTATATGGAAAAACGTTTTACCGTGGAATCTCTAACACATGCTGTGATAAACACATTTCTAATTAATTTCTTTGTATATATACTGTATATACTGTATTTTAAAACAATTAATGAGAAAAAAAACAAGTTCATCATAAATGATTTTTATTCTTTGTCTCATTACAGACTGATGATAAGGGGGTCTTCTCTACAGACTTGTCTCAGGAGTATCAGCTGGCAGCTTCTACATTTGATCTCAGCCATGAAGCCGTGTGGAAGCTCTCCCAGCAGGCCATTGACTGCATCTTTGCACCAGAGACTGTGAAGCAGCAGCTCAAACAGAAGTGGGTCGATTTGCAGCCTCAGGTGTTCCAGTGATCCGCTCAGTGGATCCCACAGCCAAACACATACCTCAGGTTTCTGTTTCTAGACGCCTTTTACTTTTTACAAGTCTTTGTAGAAATCATGACATTAACTAAAAGGGATAATGAAGTAAATGGAACTTGTTTAGTACAAATGCGACGTGCGTTATTTTCTGTACTTTCTTTCACACAACATGAAGAAACAAACTTATAACATGATACAGATGGATGAGCTGAATTCAAAGAAATTATCAGCGATTTAAAAACAAAACAATTCAGTGGAGGCTCTCCAGTATCTGAAAGTCCATCATAGGTTCTCTGATTTCCAGCTCACACACAGTCCCGTCAATGCATCACTATTTGCTATCACGCCTTCTTTCCAAATTTGCCATGTTTGTCCTTGTTCTTCTTGAATTTGCCGTGCTGCATTTCCTTCTTTTTCAGTTTTCCGTGTTGGGCACCCCCGTTGCTTGCAATTGCATTCCCTGCATCCAGCTTTCTCTTTTTGTCACTATTAGGAGTAAGACACCAATTAAAAAACATGTTTCTACAACAAACAAACAATATTTCTAAAGATCCTGAATGTCACTGCACCTCTTTATGCTGATGATAGCTGTGCTTCCAGCTTTCTTCAACACCTGGTCCCACTCCTCGTCATCTCCACGGATCCTGTACCTATTAACACAGAGGAAACAATTTCAGCTTCAGTGAATAATCTGGATTTTAAAACTTTCTTGCTAAATAATGACCACCCTCCTGACTTCATACTCACTCTTCCAAGTCCAAATCCTTCACTTTCTCTACATCTTGCTTGTGTTGCTCCTCAAACTCCTTCGCTGCATCATTCTGATAATAAAGGGAAACAAATACATTCTTAGCTTCAGGCTGGAGCACAACATTTTTTAAATGTACACAGTAAACCCTATTGCAGTACAATTAGTAAATTTTAAATGTACCAAAGTTTGAACATTTTTTTACATGATATATTTTTGCAGTTCTCATTTTTGAAAGTCAATTAGGTTTCATCAAAATATCAAAACATTTGGTGTCCAGAACTTGAAGCTCTGGTGAAAATGTTGAAGAGGTTTTGACTCGTGTGAAGAAGATATTGACTTTTTTCGGGGCTTTAACAAGGGAGGAATGCATTAAGTGTTCCGACAGTACTATGACATATGTAATACATGAACCGCATTAAACAGATTGAAAAAAAAACTAATCAATCCACAATCCTAAAGAAAGATAAAGATTACATTTCAAAGATCTGCTTGGCATGTTAGTCTATTAACTGATTCTTCAATCACCAATTATTTCTGCATTCATTTGGCATCACATGTAACTGATGTAGCACGTACCAGATCATCATTTAGGCTTTTCACTGTTGGTTCCATAGCAACGTCTTTAGTGGCCGTCATCTCTGCCTCAACTGCTTTCTCTTGAATGCTGGTGAAGACCTGGTGAAGCGTAGTAAAGGTGAAAACAATAACAAGAACTGATGTTATTACAATTTTAATAACAGGTTGTATAACATATTGAAAAACTAGTATTAAAAAGGAGCTTCCACCACTGATTTCTACTCACTTGCACAAATTTACGGGTGAGGCGGTTGAACAGGCCCATGAGCTGCGAGCTTGGGAGTTCGATTTCCTTTTCTAGGTCGTTCACCGATTTGTGCTGCAGCCCTATACCCAGCAGTAAGGCCTGGAAAGGAACAGGCAACAACCATCAGCATCTTCAAAACATAACGGTGGTCAAGGCAAAGGATCCAAACTAGCGGGAGCGGGTGCTTACACACTGCGCTGCTGAGAGGGAGACATCTCCGAGCTCCTTGAGGAAGAACATGCGTGCCACAGCTGGGATCAGGTCCATGATGAGGTGATAGTCCACCATGCTCCTGGAATACAGCTCCAGACGCTTGAGGTCGTACGGGCTGAAATGGGAGCTCAGCTCGGAGCTGCTGAGAACTGAGAAGAGCAGAGGTTGTGTCAGGTCAGGACTGCGTAACGCTCAGGGAGTCTGATCAGCGTACAGGCGGAGGGATCTTACTGCTCTTCTCCTCCTTAGACTTCTTGTTCTGCAGGATGCTGAGAGCCAGGCTCGGATGGAAGCTGCCGAACTGGTAGGAGAGCAGGGACAGGAAGCGCCGACGGAAATCTGAGGAAAACAAAAGCTCAGTTCAGGGGGGGGACTGGAAGGAATACGTTTCAAAACTAACCAGCTCTCCTGAGGTCGCGCGAGAAAGTTCACCTTTCCAGAAGGCGGACAGCCACTGGCTCTGCTCTGGTGCTTCATCTGTATTTAGCTCCTTCAGCATCACACATGAGTGCTCCCCTGTCAGGTCGTTCTAGACGTAACCACACACACACAAATGATAAGACCATGTGACAACAGCACAATGAAATACACACTTAAGACATTAAAGTATTTTTTTAACATTACTTACAGGGGTTTGTCTTAGGTAGACTGGCGTATAACCTGCTTTCTTCCAGAACCTGCACACATTTTTGGACATTAATAAATAATCACGGTATCACCCCCACCCTCCCTGCCCATAGTTAGGAGACTCACTTGAGCAGCTGTGTGGTAAGGCCATAGGAAACTCCTAAATAGTCCAGTCTCTCTGCCCTCCTCTCGCTCAGCTTCAGCAGCAGAGGGGGGAGCTCCTTCCGTGGCGTGACGACCTCCTCCAGGAGACTGACAGCCTGGACCGCAACGCAGTTTGTGTTACAGAAGCATGCGTTTGATCTCATCTCCAAATTGTATTTTTTACACTTCATCTGGGGAATTAAACTCTTTCAGATGGTGCTCAATACACTTTGTGACTTTAATTGTATTACCTCACTGCTGACGGAGGTGATCTCATTGTGGTTGGATTGTGTGCTCTCGTCCATGGTGGGAAACTTGCCCTCGTAGTACATCTGCAGCAGCTGGAGCGCTCTGGAGCCGTAACCCATCTGTTGGACAGGTGGAGACCCAATTACGCACATGAAAGCTAATTAAACACTGGATAAAAACGGCTGAGACCTTTGCAAATTCTTACCCCTTGGTAGTCTGGGTTGACGGCTATCCGCACCACTCGGCCCCCTGAGAGGCTGCCGAACTCGGGGTCTTGGAACTGCAAAGAAAAGAGCAAATGATTCATATTTTGGCTGTGGAGACATGTTTTTCTCAAAAGCTTTGAGACCCAACACCTACTTGTTCTGATACAGTCCAGGGAATGAGATCACCAGAGGCCTTCTTCCCTCTGGAGAGACTGTTTAGGATGGACTGTCGAGATATTTCTCCCTCCAGACACACCTGAGGACCACAAATGGACAAATGCACTCAGTTAAGTCAAACAACAGTTTTGTACTATATGACAAAATTAAAGAAATGTGTACCTTGTGCAAATTATTGTAGATTGTAAGATGTATATATATATATATGTGTATATATATATATATATATATATATATATATATATATATATATATATATATATATATATATATATATATATATATATAAATATAAATATAAAAGGTATTCCATCTCAGCCTCTTGGAGAATAATCTCCTTTAAGAAAAAATATCCCACCCCCAATCCTTTTCTTTCAAATGCATGACAACCATTAAAAAAACCATCCTACCTGCACCACAGCAAGGACCTCAGGTAGTGAGTTCTGTGTGGGAGGAACAGGTGGCAGGAGGCAGAAGAGGTGATGAGCCGGAGCGTCGGACAACATTTGCAGGTCGTTGGGGGAATTCTGGACGGAGAGGAAACAACGAGGCAGTAAATAAACACAAACGTGACACAACACAGTGGTATGTGCTCTCTAACAACAAATCTGGAGCATTGTGTTAATTTAAATTAAACATCTCACCTTGTAGTGCGATGCCACATAGAGAGCCATCAGCCTCTGCAGGAACGCCTCAGACGCCTTGTGGTAACAGAAGAGTGTGTCTCTGTTCACATAGTATCTGGACGATGTGGGTTAAGGACAAAGCAGAAAATCTTGGGTGTTGTGTAACTCTGCAGATACATTTGCTACCACCCAATAATGATCTCTCATGCTGCAATTTAAACCTGACATGACTTATTATTGAGATCCAAGTCGGGCAAGATCAAAAAAGATACTTGAAAAAGTTTAAAAATTTTAAATGAAATAAATTTGGTGTGAGCTTGACTGGCAGTTAAACACTTTGATCAAATCTGCCCAGACAGGATTGTTGACAGATGTTTGAGTTGATGTAATTGTACTTTCGACTGGCACCACTCAGCATCAGTGATGATAAAACTTAAGTCATCAAGACATTCTCTGGCTCCTGCTTCTCAAATGTGAATATTTTCATTTTTTTCTTGTGAACTGAAAATGTTACAGTTTTGGTCAACCCAAACAAGCAATCTAAAAAAAAAAAGAAATTTGTAAGAGGTTGTTTCTGAGTATTTTCTGACATTTTATGGACAAATTGAATAATTGAGAAAATAATTGGCAGATAATGAAAATCATTAGCTACAGCCCCACTCTATAGGCCTGTGTTTAATTTAATGTTACAACATACCAACATAAACAGTCATTTAACCAGTGCTTTTTGTAGCCGTGTAATGCAGGCTCAACTTGCAGCTTGAAGCTCTGTCGCATATATTTCCTGGTTTGTCGAGATCTGGGGTAACTTTGCGGCGTTGGCGGTGGGTTAAGGATACAGGTCACAGGTCTGTGGAAGTGGGCAGCCAGAAATGAGCCTGGGAATGCTGAGACAGTCCAGACAGAGCAGGTCGTTCAGCCACTTCTCTACAGCGTCTCCCGGAGCGTAGCGAATGGATTCGTGGAGAGAAACCTCATGAAGAGAGCGAGCTGTGTGGGTGGGAAAAAAAACCAAGCATCGGTCAGTCTGATGACGGAGACACGGGTGAACTGAACACACGCGTAGAATCAAACACTGAGACGCAGTGTTTACCTGCTGCTAGCCTCGCTGTGTTGGTGGTCCTGTTCTCTGCCGACATGCTCTGCTGACTGTCTGCGCTCTGCTGCCTCAACTGCTGAATCAGTTTGAGGGAGAGGGAGCGCCCGGTGCCTTCGTACCTGCAGAGATAAAAATACACAAATAGTAAGAGCTGGAGTTATCCAACTATTTGTTGACAGACAGAATAGTAACTATTAAGATAAGCAATTACAATCAAGTGTGAAAATGTGTTTATTCTCTATTGTATGTACTTTGCATATGTGAACTTTGGTTTCTTGATGCATTATATTTGACATTATATGTAGCTAAGACTCAATTGAGAAGCGTATCTTCAGATAATTCATAATAAAAGCTTTTGTTGCATCCTGAAGAATAATTTCTGACTGCCTCCATTTCATTGGCAGTTAACTCTGTATTTAGTTGTATGACTGTCATCCAGCTGTGTTACTGACCCGTTGATGGTGGAGGCCATGAAAACCAGATAAGGCCCCAGCAGCTTCTTGACCAAAGGAAGAGGGATGGCTGCAGCCTCGTCAATGACCAGCAGTTCAGCCTGGCCCAGTTTCACAGCATCAACTGGGTGGATGTACTGTTGACCACAGGAACAGGAAATGTCACATATGTATTCTTTTCCTTTCCAAGTCACTTTGGATAAAAGGCATTTGCTGAATGAGGGTGAGAGAGACACAAGGGAGGAATATAAATGTACCTGAATTGTCTGCCGATGCTCTTTAAAGATGTTCACCCGGACCACTGCTTTGTTGAACTCTGGATTCAAAGACTGGATGATTTCATAGTCGAGATGCTCCTGCAAATGCAAAAGAAGCTATGAAGGGGTCTGTGCTCACCGCATCAACATACTGTGACTGATAAACAAAGTTGCTCAATCGGCTTACCTGATACTGCAGAGCATCGAATCCTTTGAAGATGAACTCAAACATGGTGTGGAGGTTGTCTGGGCTCGGTGATGTTACAAAGATATTGGAATAGCTGTAAAAAATAAAGAAATAAAAAAAATGTGAACGTGAGGCAATAACTGGTTGTCTCAAAAATATAATAGGCAAACTGACACATATTAGACCATAATAAAACTAATCCCTACCCAAAAGCCACAGCTCCAGCAATAGCCAGCCCAAGAGCTGCAGACTTGCCTCGACCTCGGGCAGCGGTCAGAGCCACGGTGCTTCTCAGGGTCTTCTCTGAGATCGCCTCGATGAACTTCAGCACTGCCTTGGCCTAGGGGGCAACACGAGCCTTTCAAGTGACGGCTGAGACACTGCTTTCACAGTACTTGCAAAGTGGTGGTTACTTGAAATTACAACAAACTATAAATGTCAATGGTGCAGTTATCAAATGATGTAAAGGGGTCCTGACCTGGTCCATGGTCCTGCAGCTGTCAACCAACACTCCCACAGGCTGAGTGTCCTGAAGGGACTCCTTCAAATCCTTCAGCTCCTGTTCTCGTGGCGACAAACCGTCCTCCTGAATGGGGTGGAGGAAGTAAAGAGGCATATAACAAAAACAAAGTTGCAAAGTATATGGACAACAAACGATCAAATCTTGAAATGTGATTAAAGATGTCCTTTTTTTCTCTCTTTTTAAAAAAAAATATTACAGTTTCCCAGAGTTGAAGACAACAACTCAAAATTGTGTTGTTTGACCAAAACACGGTTTACAATAATTTAAGAGAGAGAAACACAGAAAATGATCACATTTGAGAAGCTGAAGCAGGTCATTGTTGTTTCATTTATGCTTCACAACACAATAAAAACTGATTCATTTTCTGTTTACTAAATGATGAACTTGTAACACTTTAAGTACCTGAGTCTTTGGTGGAACTGGCTTGATGTTTGCCATGTGGCTGGAGATTGGCAGGATGTTCAGCTGGTCGTCAATGACAACGCAATTTTTGCAGGATGAGAGAGACAGGATGAACCTAGAAATTTAACATTATTGTTAAAATGTCATTCCACTGAGTAAAAATCCTCCAAATTTTAGAAAGTGCCACACACCTCTCATTGAAGCGTCCCACCACGTCCTGATGAGCCTCTGTCCTGTATCGAGAGTGCACGTCCTGAAGAAAACAAGCCACAGCAATCCTCAGACACTTGACTTAGAGAACAGACCAGTTTGAAGATCAAACATGATGAAAACTCACCATAGTCATAGTGTACAGCTGCTTGAGAGAGTTCATTGTCCTCAGCAGTATGACCACTATCCCTCCTCCTTCTACAGTCTCAACGGTTCTCGCCAGGAGATTGGGAGTAAGAGCTTCAAAATCCTGTGTGACAGGCAAAACACAGATAACTTTAAAAAAAAAAAACACCAACTACAGCTGTGGTTCCCAAACAGAGGATGAGATCCGACAGGAAGTCATAAAAAATGAATGAAAGCTTTGAAATAAAATCACTACTTTTTCAACATTTGTGTCCTGTCAATCATCTGACAACTGCACTGTGTGTAACCACTAGTCTCAGAGCAGAGAGCCTCACCTGTAAGACACACATGCCGAAGGTGTTTCCCAGGATCTTGTGTGTCTCGTTGTAGTAACAGTAGCGGATGTTGGTCGCAGCTATGAAGAGTTCAAATGGGTCATCCTGATTCAGATTGAGCGTTCCTGTTTTGATCTTCTTCTGCAACTGTCTCATGCGCTTCTTGCGATTGCTGTTTCAAACACAATCACACAAATTAAGTTCCTCATCTTTAAGGAATGCAACATCAAACTCTCTGAGAGGGGTTCAGGCTCACCTGCTGAATCCCAGGTCCTTCTTGTAGCACCAGAGCACGGAGGGCCGAGCTCTGACGGAGGCTTTAGACAGCATGTGATGCAGGATGACAACCTGGATCAGACACAGATGCAACAGATTTTTAACCCTAAATGTGAACAGACTCCACGCAACTAAATAGACAAAGTGGATGTGATCAAGTTAGAAGTGACAGTCTACCTGATCTCTGCCACGATCTCCCACCACCACAAACATGGTGCGGTGTTGCAGAGCGACTCCATTCTCAATCTGGACCCGGATCCGGTTGTCTACCTTCTTGCGAACTGTTGCCATCGTTTTCCTGCTGCTGCTGAGAGAAACCAGCCAAAACGAAACGTTAACACAGAAAACTCAATGCAAGTGAAACACAATGAGGTGCAGTAAGTCCAGCTCGACAGAGAAGGCTGGTTCAAGCCAAAACAAACGAGTTTCTCTTAAAAACCTGCCACAAAGCGAAAAAGAAAAAGGCGCAAAATGAACGCGTCATTTCAAACGTGGAGTGTTTCAAGATTTTACCTTTTACTGTCGACAACTGATTGTTGTTTGATCTTTATATGTCGATTTTAAAACCCAGTTGGTCGGAAGCCGAAGTTACATCCCAGCCATCACGCTGTTGATACTCTCACGTGGAGACACTGGTTCATGAAGGACCCCCGGCGTGACGTCAAAAGTGCGCGACATCTTTCTCAGAGGAACTGGATGAGGAACCCATGAGGGAAACACAGGAGGAAACATTTACACCAAGTTTGGTCTGCCAAGTTGAAAGTAACCATGCTTCAACAACCAGCTTCAAAGATGAATTAAGATCGAAATAAAATTGTTTAGTAATTTGTGACTATTAACAAAAGTTTAATCGTTTAATTAATTGTGAAAGCAAGATTATTAAAGGTTCACTAGTTTTGAATTCTCAAGTGTAACTTACTGTACAGCTGAGACAACAGAAACTGACAGCTGTAATAATAATAATGGCAATTATAAAATTGTAAGCTGAATATTATGGGGCTCCAGACTATTGATACATATGTACCATGGGTATTTTGCTATGTAATCAATCAATGATAATAGTTTTCAAGTAATCACAAATGTGGATAATGTTGATATTTTTTGAGTTGCTTAACATCTTTAGGGTTGAGAGTGCTGGAAGAACAAAACAATGGAGACACTAAATAGGATATTTTCTGACACTTTTGTTTACCAGTGCCTTCAGAGACACATTCATGAAGGAGGCAATGATGATGGTTAATGGTCAAGGTTATTGTCCAGTTTCATTGTGAAGGGAAGGTTGGATTATCAGGGTCATTAAAGCCCCATGTTATCTCTGCCATTTTGATCTACAAACAGAATTGACCTCACATTTGTTTGAAATTTGCACTGCAGAAGTTCTCAGTTTATGTAAACCCTCCGTCTTGTTGCCTGGTTTTATAGAGGTAAACTAGGTCAGATCTTTCAGTCCAGATTGAGCCGATGCATTTCTGCTACCATTCTTTGTGTCATTTAATCCAAAAACCTTGTAATCAACAATAATCTTCACTATCAATACACCGTTTTCTTCAATAATGAATTAAGAATATTAAACATTGTGTTCATCGGTTAACAAGATTATTGCCAATTCATTTTTTTTTTCAAACTTAAAAATCGAACTGATTGTAGAGTATCATAACAAAACTGCTGAGGATACCACTTGGGTGAACTTAGATCATGATCACATCTGTGACCACTTTATAACATGAAGAAAACGTAGGAGGGTGAGACAGTAAACGGCCACAATTTCCTTCATGAGTGAATCATACTTAACTATACAGCAGAAACTCCACGCTGAACCATGGGTATGCAACACAACTTTATTGAAACTCTTGAAGCAACATCAATTTACAAACAAGGAAACGGGAGCTCATTGAACATAAAACGCTTTTTTTTTTTTTTAGAACCAAAATGACAGAAAAGAACTGAGAAAGGGAATAAACTCCCAAGGATTGGACCAGCAGTGGCAGGTGCATTTTTTTTATACAAAAAATAACTTATGAAATCTTTCAAGTTTACAGGAATATTGTAACACAAGGCTTGTGTAAATCAATGATTGGATTTACAGCGTACCTTGTGTTTCAGACTTTTAAATGATTTAATAGATCCAAATATCAAAGCAGGCATTACTTTGATTGAAGAGACAGGAAAAATACCACTGATGAAGAACAAAGAAAAAGAACATGAGTGAGCTGGGGCAAATGCATTCTTGAATTTTGAAATTTCAGTGTGGTGCAAGTTTATCAGTCACAGTCATTATGAAAGGCCTTTTCAGGATCGCATTGCCTGAGTGCTGCCTCTCGACACTCCTCTGGGTCCCTGACCAGCTCCACGTTTGTAGTTTTGTTGGTAACCGTCCTATAGCAAAAAGGAAGAAAAAAAAGAGATTTTAGAAACTAGTCCAGCAAAGATCGAAGAAACAAAACCAGTGTGAAGTCTGAATGCTTTTTTCATACCCTCTGATAATTCCCATTTGAATAATCCCGAGGTGTGCTGAACTGCGTCTGTCCATAACCGGAGTTTGGAGTGTTGGTGAATGGAGGACGATAACCATCATAGCCACCTGGAAATAACAAGAGTTCTACATTACAAAACTCCCACTGAGGTTCACAATTAAATAAACTCAGACATTTGAGCCCCTTCCAGACAAGAAACCGATTAGCACGTGTAAATGTGACAGCAATTTCTCATGTCAACAAGCACTCAAGTAAATTTTGACCCAAGTCATGTCATGACAGGTCAAATTGAACTTGAAATGTGGCACAAGTCTAAATTGAATGATGTCAGATAAACAAGACAGCTGCAGCAACACCAGATTAAATAGAGTTTAAATGCACTACTGTACACAATAAAACAGGCAACAGGACTGATAGATGGATGACTCAGTAATGTTATATATCCCTTGTCCGAGAAGGGCTAAACTGACAATTCACTTTTGGCTGTAGATCGCGCGCTTACCTCTGAAGCCGTTTGATGAGCCTCTGTAGCCGTTGATCATGCCCCTGGCGTTGCGGGGCCCACCACGGGACATACCTCTGCTATTGTAGAAGGACTGAGCCTGCCTGCTGAAGCCCGGCCCCTGCTGGGAAGGCTGCTGATGGCCGCCTGACTGGTCTTGGGAATGGAAGGCACCAACTACTGAAAAACAGATGCAAGTCAATCTCTAGTCACCGGAAAATGTACGCCATTTGAATAAATGTGCGATGTCAGGAAAACAAGTGTGGCACAATCGATTCGCTGGGTCAATAGAAGGAAATGTGCCCACCAGACTGCAGCTGTTCTGGCTGCATGTCTGTCTGCTCCACAGGATGCTGCGACTGGCTGTTGAAGGCCTGGTTGTAGCTGTTCTGGTATTGGTTGGCCTGGTTCAAAGCCTCCGTCTCATTAGCTGGCGGTACTGGGGCATTGAGGTTGAACACCTGAGGGTAAACAAGGGCCACATTGTGGTGAAGCCAAAACCAGAGGAAAGGTCACGGGCTCATTAGGAGTAAAGTCCATTACTCACTGTTTCCTGGACATAGCTGCATGACTACAAAGCCATACAACTGCAATATGATGAGAAGGCACTTAGGGACTCCACAAGCAATTCTTAAAGGAAGTTATTAATGCATTTCTTTCTCAGCACACAGTGCTGGCAAAACCATTGTTTTAGATTTATGACAGGGCAGATACTATAGTCTTTGAGTAGACTTGATCATTAAGTGGTTTTAATACTGGTTGTTTCTTTGAGATGCTCCTTTGACAGATCAACATCTGCATATTCAATTCAGCAAAGGTTTTCTGCTGGCTGCCCTCCCTGACACAGTCTGGGGTGAGTGGAGCTGGGGATCAAACTGCTAACAGGGATGCGCAGCCAACCTGCTCTACCACCTGAGCCGCGGCCCCTCAAATGGTTTTAAAACAGTTCCTGTTTGGGAATATGAGAAACTGATTTAAATAGTGTCGTCACAGTCTTACTGTCTGCATTGATTGGAATGGTGCTGCGTTGACATTGATGCCACTGCTGTGAGGAGCTTTGGAAACAGGCTGGAAAACCTGCGTCTGAGAGGCAGGGGGGAGAGCTGTAGATGGGGGAGGCTGCTCCGACGACAAGGACATTGAGGTCTGTTGAAGAGGGGAGACGCAATACAGAGCTGAATTGAAAGACACTGGATTGATGGCGATTTGAAGGCTGTTAAACTGGAGTTATCATTAAAACACTGTTCCCAACAATGTTTCAAAACATATGCACCACAGAAGCATATATGCACTCCCCCATTTCCTCAAACTTCACCAGTGTGATCATTTTAGATTCTTCAGACACCACTAAATTCCAGGCAACATGGTGATGGGTAAGTCTCTGCAATAAAACTGAGAGAATTAATAATTAAAAAAAAGAAAAGCAGAGCAAAGTTTACCTGGATTGGGTCGACAGATTCTGTTGGGGGTCGGGGATCTGGTGTGTGTGAGGTCTGATACATGGGGGGCGGTGTTGGGGAGACGATGGGGACCTGCAGATCAAGAGGGCAGCAAATCAAATGTGCTCTCTGGTGTGCACCACCACCAATGTTGGCTTCTCATGCTTGGTTACTTACTTGTGTGGGCTCAGGTTGGACAGGAACAGTGTTGGGTTGCGATAGCCGGGACTCTGGGTGAACTAAGAAGATTTGAGGATTGCACTTTAGTCAACACACATTCTCATGCAGGTTTTCAGTTGTAGTATTTGCGCATGCCATGACATCATAACCGATTTCCTCGATGTAAAACCCACCGGGAGGACACACCATCTGTGGTAAGTCCATGTTCTGAGCGGGTTTCATGGGCTGCGCTGATACGATGGCGGGGTCAATGGGCTGTCCGTCAAACTCCAGCATGGAGTCCTGAGAACACGGAGGTCAATCAGTATCGTTGCAAAACCAATAAATCAACAGTTTGCTCTTGGCGCGTGCTCCTCACCTGCATGAAGTTGTACGTTCCCTGCATCTGTGCCATTAAGTCCTGCACCACCTGCTTCCTGACCATGGGGTCAGTGGGTGGCACAGGAGACGCTAAGTTCATGGGGTGAGTCTCCAGGGCAACAGGGGGAGCCGCAGGCTGCACAGGCTGCTGCTGCTGCATGGCACTAACTGCCTGAGAGGGCAAAGCAGACACAACAGGTGGATAATGGACACAGAGAAACAGAGGGAGAACAAATGAAAACTGGCTCAGTTACAGCTTTGGGTTTGTATTCAGAATCAGTTCGATCGCTGAAACACAGCTGCTGGTGACTAAACAAACAAAACAATGTGAACATTTTCATTTGTTTTGATGATATAATTGGGTGTGTACCCGCTTGTCAGTGTGAAACTGTACTCACAAATATGTAACAAGATGAGCAGTCTGACAAGAGGCAACATTATCTCAGACTAGATCATACCATCCTTTAAAACCTGCCTGGCAGCACACATACATTTGAGAAATGGCTCTTCCTCTACATGCTGTGCACTCATTGGACACCGTCGTACACCTGCTTATTCGTACAATTATCCAATCAACCGACACTGAACATATTGCCAAAACTTAAAGCAGATATCAGTGGAATGTTTTTGTTAATATAAGTCCTAAATAGTCCTATTTTCCGTCAGCAATCACTTACATGAAGTATTTCAGCCTAAACACGAGTCTCTCCGTCACTCTGCTCTGCTGTAACCCGAGGAGAAAATTTTCCTTGTGGGATACAAGTGTTATCCAATGAGGAGAGAGAACGGCATGAAGGGCTGTGTGTGCAGCCAAGGGATGCGCGTGAATGTGGTGACGTAGCACGAGGACCAATTGATGCCTGACAAGGGCGGGGGCTGCTAACTCATGGTGCGTTCAAAGAAACTCGTACTTTGTGTTTTTCCTTCCTGTGAAGTCATACCAGTTCAATCTGGTACGAGTTCACGGGTCGGAAGTTACGAGTGGCCGTTATAGGGAACTTTCACAGACAACAGGATGGTAAAAACACGAGCTACGGGTTACCTGGAACGCTACCAAGTCGTAGTTGTGACTTGAAGCTGTAACTTACGGTTTCAAAAGCCTGCCTTGAACGCAGCATTAGCCGAAACGGCCGTGAAGCTGATATCTGCTTTAAGGGCTCTGTGACTTTGACTGTGTCGTGAATGGTGGAGCCAAACTCTCGTGGGATTTTAACAGAAAGGCTGCATGAGCTCAGATAGCAGAAAGCACCTCACAATGCACAACAAATTCTACCTAGCAGTGAAATGAGCCACAACAGCAGAAAACCATGTCAGGTTTGATTCCTGACAGCCAAGTACAGACATCTGAGGCTGCAGTGGAAACAGGCTCACAAACACAGCACACATGAAGACTGAAAACTGGATTTCTGCTGAGTCACACAGATGGTAGGGTCAGATTTTGGCGTCAACACCATGAATCCATGGACCCAACTTGCCTTATGTCAACAGTACGGGCTGGTGATGGTGTAATGGCGTGGGGGGGAAATTCTTGGCACACTTTTGGCCCCTTTATACCACCGAATCACTTTTTTTCCTTACAGCCTGTCTGAGTATTGTTGCTGACTGTGTGCCTCTCTCGGAGACCACAATTTACCATCCTCTAATGGCTACTTCCAGAATGGTAATGCACCGTGCCACAACGCAAAAATCGTTTCAAACCGTTTTCAGTGAGAATTACTTCAGTGAACTCCAGTGGCCTTGCCAGATCTGAATCCACATGAATACCTTTGGGATGTGGCAGTATGAATGTGTATCTGACATCTGCAGAAACATGTGCGATACAATTATGTCAACATGGGCTGGTATCTCAAAGGCATACGAAAGAGCATTAGGGCCAACAACAGAGATTTTTTTTTTTGAGATTCTGAGTTAAAATTAAAAATGTCTGAGATAAAAACTCAGAAATTCTGACTTTTGTCTCTCTCAGAAATGATTTCTGACTTAACTCTTCTTAAATCTTATCTCCGTTGTTGGTGCTAATGATCTTATGTAAAGACATCTTTTCAACTTCTTGTGGAATCTATATCATAGAGAACTGGGGCTGTTTTTAGAGGGAGACACTGCCCAAGAATAGTATGGTGTCTCTAATAAAATGCATGACGCACTATTCCCTGAGGAGCTTTTATATTTCATTTCCATTTCAGTCAATAAATCTTCTCTGTCAATGCACAGCAGAATAACATAACAATAAAAAGGCTCCAGTCTGAGCATGCACACACCGTCCAAATTCAGTGATAAACTCAACCTTTGTATTGATCATGCATTGTATCAGTGCTGCCAACGGATGTTCCTGATTGCATCTACTGTTGGCTGTGTCACTGTGTGCACATTAAAACAAGGAAGTCAGACACAGACACAGACACAGACACACACACACACACACACACACACACACACACACACACACACACACACACACACACACACACACACACACACACACACACACACACACACACACACACACACACACACACACACACACACACACACACACACACACACACACACACACACACACACACACACACACACACACACACACACACACACACACACACACACACACACACACACACACACACACACACACACCTTATCAGCTTTGTGAGCATGTGGCTGCTTACATTACAGCCATCATTCAAAGGGATTGATTGTGATCAGATTAGATTGCAATGAATGAGGCATGAAGATGTGACAAATTTGGCTTTAAATATCCTGTACATGGCTACAGGAATGCAGAAAAAAATGTTTGCACATGTTTTTTTGTGAATGTGACTGTTAAAACAATAATAAAAACAACATTATGTGTATGCATGACCATTATTCAGTTGACAGTTTGGTTCCCCGTCTGAACTGCAATGTAGCTGCATGAAGTTGTTTTTCCCTTTCAGTGGCTTAGTCAGTCTGATACCTGCACTTTCATCATAATGCAGCTGCAAACAAAGTGAGCTCACCCAGTGCCGGTCATTGGTAACAAGTGATGAGCAGACCACTTTGCCCTCATACCACAAATCAACACAATTGAATGTTTTACTCCTGCAAATAATCACAAAAACTGCCAAGAGGTCTGACAGACAGTCTGAGTTCAAAATGGTCAAATTAAATGCCAATAACAAAGCCTGAGGTTTCACTGGGACTGTGCCCACTTTGCCAATCTATGTCTCCTTTCGGTATCATAATATCTGATTACAGTTACATCAGCATTTTTTGAAATCTCCGATAATCCTAGTGATGAGTATGAGCCGCGTACACAGTCTCAAACACTGTGAATAGCATCATCTGACCCTCCATAAAATAATTTTGCACCATGGTGAGTTGAAGGTCCCTATGTGATGAGATGCTGACAGCACCGGGACAGACAAGACAGAAACAGCGAGTTCTTCAGAGAATCAGCATCAGGCCCAAGTGAGATTTATCAATAGATCTGTTCTTGTCATTAATTTCTATTCTGCTGCTTCCTTCCGGCTGCATGCACGCACAGGTGTGTGAATGAATAACTATGGTAACCAGGGCGCTGTGCCTGTCACTCTGCAACTTTCTCATGATTCAATAACAGGATTTCATGTTAGCAGTTTAAAAAAGTTGTTAAATTGAATTTGGAGCCCTGCTGGAGTCATTTACAAAATCTGCGTTCTAAGGCTGCATGAAGTCCATCCTCCTTATCTCATTAAGTTACAAATTGATCTCATGACCAAGTCCTACAAGTCAGGCCAAGTTTTGACATCACATCAATCTCTGTATAATTTCCTGTGTTATAAACTGAATTAATTCATCACATTAAAAATATGCTTCTAAAGTCCGGATGTATTTCCACAAAAAAAAAGAAAAAAAGATTAGAGTCATAGAAAGCTACGTATTTAAACAGAAATTTCCTCTTTAATTTGATGTCATTCAAAGTGAGACCGTTCTTTAAAAACAAAAATAACACATACATCAGCAACATGAATAAGTACTTAAAGTACTAAGTTAACTTCAGTCAAAGAAAGACAATATCTCTGCAGCATACCTCTGTTTCTGTGGTCCACTCATCCCCTTGCTCCTTCTCACTGCCACTGTATGTGCCGTCTGGAATGAACTGTCTATTTACAAACTGTAGGAGAAACAACAAACGTCAGAACAATGCTGTAAAAATGTACGTGTACAAAATTCACCCAAGAGCAATGCTCATCTCACCTCTGTTGTTTCCACCGCAATGGGCTCTGCAAACTCGTCGACTATTTCAGTTTCTGTAAAGACAAATTAAAAACAACTTAGGGAATGCAATGCCGATATCTTTAGTGCTTGATAACATTAGCATTTTAAAAATAGCAAAGCGTGCCGCAGAATGACTTGGGAGAATGGTCAAGACCTGGATCAACAGTCTGCTCCTCCGCTTCTGACGATTCAGCTACTGCTGCTGATGCTGCCGCTGTTGCTGCCACTGCCGCCGCCGCCGCCGCTGCCGATGCAGCAGCAGCAGCAGCAGCAGCTGCAGCTGCTGCCGCCGCCGCCACTGCTGGCTCTTCCTCCTCTTCTTCCTCACACACTCCGTTTTGGTGAGATGGGACCCGGTCAAAGTACCCGCTCAGCAGAACCTGGTCCAAAGTCTCTTTCAGTGCCTTGTCTAGCAGAGGGATAACAGTGGAAGCATTTTACTGGAAAGTTAATCCACGGAAGCAGCCAGTGGCCGTGATGAAAGTAATATTTTGTTTTTGGTGAAAATCAGGGTGGGGACCAGTTATGGTGGGGTAATGTCATCAGCTCTTGGACTGATTTCATAATCCTACTTGCAAAACAGATTTGTAGTTTCACAAGTGGAGATATTCTCTTCAAAAAAAATATATAAATATTTAGCAACATTCAAAAACAGAGTGAAAACATTGACAAGAAAACAAATAAGTCTGGATGAGAGCAGGATAAGGTCACATGATCCTTTTCAACACGTTCAACTAGCCATACTCCACTGATTGGAGCAATCACAGCCACACATAGAGCTAGAAGTTTAAGTCCTTGTCAACATAGGTTTTAAATCATCATATTTCTCTATAACATTAAACATACAGGCCTTTAGCTTAATCACCTTGTACTTCCAACCCTTGTACTGTAAGCTGTAGTAATGTAAACATTCAGCCTGGTTGTGGCTAAAGGTTTTTTAAAGTGGTGACAGATAATATTAGAAATATCCTACTGTAACATTAATGACTTATAATTAACTAGCAAACACTTTTGGCTCTTCAGGCAGAGCAAGTCGTCACAGTTATTTCCTTCGCTGCCTCGTGCCTCAGGCCAACAAGTCTGCTGCTGCCTGAATAAATATCACCCTGAGTCACCAAGTGAGGGATCCTTCGTGAGGTGAAAGGGTTCCTGGTGTCACTACAGTGAACTGGGTCACCAGTATCCTAATGTGGCTCCAGAGATCTGACCAGTGGAACCACAGGCGACTGGGCCACTGGCACCCTGCCCCGCTGCTGAGTCAGGATAAGCCCAGAGCGCTCAGCCCCGAGCAGAATGCAGCAGTGCGAGTCCCAAGGCCAGACCGCTGAGAATGCAGTACGCCAATATACCCAAGCCCTGATTATTCACATCACAGCCGTGGGCACATGCTGCATTAACAAAACACAATGCACATGCTACATTAACATATTAAGACTGGTTTACACCCTACGGTACCTTATAACAAGAAAGCATTGTTGAGAGTTCCTGCCATCTCCATGTACGTTGCATTGGAATTACTCTAAAGTATGTTTCAAGTTGCTTGTGGTCGGTTTCTGATAAAAAGCTTTCTAATGACTGCTGTGTCATCAACCATCTGATAAAATGTCCTGCCAATAGTTTTCACCACCAGCTGGGCATCTAAATGAAGCCACTTTGGTTTGAATAATTACTCTCCTTTCACTTAAATGTAGTTTTGCTATAAAGTGCAGAATGGTTGTGATTAACAAGTATTTCCCAATTCTAATTAATCTCTTCTAATTAAAGAGTCTTTTCTTCATCATTTGGTTAGTTTACAGTCTAAAAACTTAATTTAATTGCAAAACATGCCCATAAAAATGCTATATTCAGATTATTTTGTCCATCCAACAGTTAACAGCGAAGACAAATTGATGACCCGTAACATTTTGGGACCCCTCTCTTAGAAACTGACCTACTTGATAAACTCTTAATCATAATTTAATTTTCCATTAAGTGACTTATCAATTCATTGATTTATGTTGTTAAGCTTGTACTGAAAATAATACGTCAAAACAAGAATGCCACCAAGCTCTGTTGCTTACATGTCGTTCCAACCACAGCCTTGTCCTTCCCTTCCAGCAAGTCCCAGAGGTGCACAGATGCTTCTTCATACTGGTCGACCAATCTGTGAATGCAGAGATAAGCTGCATGAATCATCACACAAAAAGGAAGACTTCGGCATCTCAAGTTGATCCAAAGATTAATGCCATGGACCAACCTGACACTTTGGTCACGATCTGGCCCCACTAATTTGTAGAACTCATCAAAAGCTGCGAGGTCTGCATCTGTCAGCAGCGGCGAGCCACCGACACCCTGCTTCAGGTCCTGCCGCACCGTGTCATCTCCCAGCCGGTCTAGGAGAAACTGCAGCTCCAGGATCGTCTTCAGCCTCCTCTGCTCTGCCTCATCCCGCTGCAGCTGCTCCCGCCGTGCCGACTTCTTGACCACTTTCTGGATCTAATGGAAATATACATGAGTCACATAAAGCTGACTTTATACCCATCAGGACAGGCACCACGCTGAAGGAAGAATACAAGAAATTCAGTCACCCTTACATCTTGTCCCAGTGCAATAAACGTCTTCTGCAACTCTCGAGCAAATTCCAAGTTATTCGCAATCTCCTGGAATTTGGTAAGAGCATCCTAAAAAAACAAAGGGTAAACAACCATTTCAGACACTGGTAGGGTTGGGGTTTTGTTTGCAGAAATAACAGGATCATTTACAGAAAGATGACGATGTACCCACCAGCTGGTCCTGATTCAGTCGCTCCCCTTTATTCTTCCTGACTTGATAATCATCCAATTTGCCCTGTGGAAAACCGTCCAAAAATGCAGCAAGCGGTTTAGAAATATAGCATATTAAGTGGGGAATATCGTGTTGCCTCTTAGTGAGAGATGTAGTTACATGTTGCTCTTTGTACAAGTTGTTTATTCAAGGATCTTGATTGAATAAATGGCTGTCAAAAGTCTTCACCTTTTTCTTCTCCATGTTGCGGACCTTCTTGTCGATGACAGCCAGCACTTGCTTCAATACTTCGGACTGTCCACCGAAATTGCCCATTGACCCTGGAGCGGATCCCACATCTGGGCTGGCAGACTGCACTGTCCTGTTTGCATTCATCGCTGAGGGCATCTAGAAATTAAAGTATGAAAGGTTAACTTTCAATAGCAATAAAATAAGACTTTACCTCTTTGTTATCTGACAACTGTTTTCTCTACATAAATAGATCATTATGGTCTATTGATATTCAGAAAATAGTCAAGATGAAATCATCAGATACGTATGTGAGCAGATAGTTTGTCAATGCCATAATACATAGCATTACTGTAAATGAATTCAGCCACAGCAGGCCCCTGACTCAGCTTTTAGTGCAATAGCAATCTCTGCCCTCATGTAACCTTATATTAAAATGATTCAGATGAATTTTACATAGAACAGTAGACTGATTTAAGTCTGAGCAAGAGACAGAACTGGTATCGTAATCAGTATCACCAGATATTCAAGTTGAGGTTATTGTCTATCTGTTATCAGGAGAGAAAAGGCTGGGATGGTGCCTCCTTAAAAAAAGCAAAACATGTCCACCCCAGATCTCTGACTGCAAATTGATGTATTCAAATCCCTTGTTTATCTCACAAACACCTCCAATGTTCTATACATAATTTTACCATTTAGAACAAGACCCATATAAAAGCGGAGATTTGACTACATTTTAGGCATTATGTTCAATCAAATCCTCAAATTATTGGAATAGCTGGGACAAATTTGCTGCTCATTTACTCTAGGTCAGATATTCAAAACTATTGCATTGCATGACATTTCAGATTGCATAGTACAGTAGACATTATAGTGTAATTAACAGCTATATAGATGAGTAAGCAATTGCAAATAATATTGGTCCTCAGATTTAAATTGTTTTGAAGTTATTAGTTAATGAATCAGATATGAGGATATTGGTGTGTTGATCGAGCAAAGCAAAGCTTTTTTAATGACATCATCCTGTACTGTTGGTTATTGAGATGGACACTTTCCTTATGTTTTGCAGATCTACACATTATGACAATGATTAACTTGACGGACAAATCAGTTTACGTAAACGATCCGTTAGTTGTAGTCACATCATAAAGCAAAAGATACAGTAGGTGTCACTGAGATGTCATGGACACTCAACAACATGCACTCAAAAGTGAAACATACAAAGTATGGAATATCAACAGCTCTATCAACAGTTCAGATACAACTAATGTATTACAGTTGTTGTCCAAATGGAAACGATTTACCGACATGAGGTGCAGCTTCCTAATAAAAATGCAGGCTTTTCACCATAGCAGCTGGCTAACTTTAGTCCACACTGAGTAATAGTTAGAGGGAACACATTTTAGCCCTGTATTATCGTCATATCAACACATTCCCCGTTTAACGCGGGTAACGAAGCTGGGTCATGAGTTGGCGGCTCTGTGGCCCAGTGTTACCCCAGCAGTGCGGTCAAATCCCGGTGTTTGGTAAACGGCCCTGTCTGTTAGCACACACCACTGACTAGCATCCTCACGCATAGCTAGCTCCAGGCAACGAGGCGTGCTTAGCTAGCAGCCGGTCGGGAGGGAGCCTCACTGCCGGGGCGGCGCGACTCCTGGTTCACCCACCTTGACGTCTTATATATCCACAGGGGAGCTTGCTAGCGAAATGTACGAAACGGCCAAATTGTTATTATCGTTGTGTTGCTTTATTTTCTCTTTCACTCTAGTGTGGGATCCGCCCCGCCGGCCTCACCGACAACTGAGACGGTTCGAAAGACGGAGAAACTCTTTATAAAGGCGGAGGTCCGTTTTTAGCTGTCACGGATATGCCTGACTACTTCAACTAAAGAAAACAAACCTTAGTAAATCATCGAGTCACTAATTACAACATCCCCGTAAAAATACAGGTATTTTAATTCAACTATAGAAAAAACTTCGTTGATCTTGTCGCAATTTGATATTATGAAGTTGCTATTTGTGGTTAGGCAAAGTGGTCAACAGCCTCTTGGCAGAAAATCTGCACAATCATTAGCTTTGATTAGGTTATCCTTTCTCCAGCCATATACAGTGTCTCTGCAGCTGCAGCAGCTGTCTGCATCTGGAAGCTCAACCATGTAGTAATACTATCACTACACAACTCATTAGTCACCACAGTACTTGGGTAAGTGTTTTAGTATAGAGGAGTGAGGATCCTACTGAAGTGTCAGAAAAAAGTCCAATAAAGAAAAAAAGTTTGTGTCATACATTCAATAGGTTAATTAATAGAACATGCTATATGAAAAAAAGTGTTTAGCTCCATCATCAGTAGCTTTTGCTTGTTCACAATTATTCCAGTGAGATTTTTTAACATTAGCCTATTTTAACCAACTTTATGAAGTAAATGAAATGAAATGATACATAAAATGTATTGCTTCTAGATATTTTTGTGTAAACACAATGAAAAAGCAATGGTTTATTTTGTCTAATGCAGAGAAATAGTAAGAATTCAAATGACATTTAGGGGGTGCAACAATACCGGTATATCGTGCCCATAAAGGCATCTTTTGAATCAGTTCAAAATGAGAAATTCATCTGAAGGTGACTGTCACCTGTCAGAGAAGATGTCAGATCAGAAACTTAGACTAACTGTCTTGTCAAATAAATAATATTTAAAAGTTAGTTTTTCACTCATTCAGAACAATGTTTGACTTGGTAAAACTCAGCTTTTTTCTCAACTTTCCTGAACGTCACTGAAAATCTTGAATTTGGTTTGGTTAGTTGACATGACAGTTTTCTGTATTTGTGTGTGTTGTCTGCGCTCTGACAGCTGTCAATCAAATCAAACCAAATCTACAGTCCAGATTAGAGAAGCAGATTATCTTCATTTAGGCTATTTTCAATAAATGTTACACCTGATTTTACTCCAAACATAAATAATTGATTGTTGCTCATGTAGGCTAGTCATCAACAAAGATAGCTACTCTATTTAAGCTTTAAGTCATATATGACGTCATGTGGCGTTGTTTTGACGTGTGAATGACATCACTGGTATGTAGGCTAACCAGTGATGTCACATTCCAAATACAGACCAGTGTTGAGTTCTGCTCGCGTTAACACGTCAGACCTTCGTCAAAGTTCAAGTGACAAATTATTTTTATCAGACCTACGTCAAAGTTCAAGTGACAAAATTAGTTAGTGAAAACTAAAACAAGGAGTTTGTAAAACACAAACATTGCCATGGATCAACAAGTGATACCACAGATCGCGGCAGAGACTCTTCACCCACACATTAATTCCTTTTCAACAAGAATATCACCAGACACCTGGGAATCAATATTGAATGGTAACACTGATGGGGCAACAAAAACTATATTGTCAGAGTTTCTCACTGAGCTGATAACAATTATAGCAAGCATGGAGATTTTTGCATGGTGTGGAGCTGATACTGATAGGCTACCACATCTCCAAATCCACTGTTCACATTAAGAACGTGTTGATTTAACATCAACAAACCCACTTGCATGTAATGCATTTATGTTGCATTCTGATGATGATTTTAACTATTCATGCTAGAAAAAAAAAACATTTAAAGTTGAGAGACAAGAGTTTTATTGTTGAGCTTTTATCCAATAATATGTGGTGCTTCTAGGCCAAGTTTTGCATTATGCAAAAAAGAAAAAAAGAAAAAGGGCCTGGGTACAGACATTGTGCTAATACTGCTATCAAATGTAGTTGAGTCAGCTTTATTTAAATGGCATATTTGAAAACAAAGAGAGATAGAGAGATAAACATTAAAAACAGTCAGTAAAATAAAAGACCATGTGCACAGTATGATGGAGTGTTCAGTGCTGTGAAAAACAAGCTGGGTTTTGAAAATATTAATAAATAAATCTAAATTATTCCACAGTTTTGGACCAGCAACTGAGAATGCTCTGTCACCTCTGATTTTTACCTTTGTATGTGGGATGGAAAGCAGAGATTTGTCGGTGGAGGGGGCGGGAGGTGGAATAAGGAGTTCTGTGTTATGGGATACTCTGCTAGTCCGTGCAACGTTTTAGAAACATATAAAAGTATCTTAAAAATTGCTTTACAGATAGCCAGTGAAGAGAGGCCAATACAGGAGAGATGTGATCACCCTAAGCCTAACCCTCCTGGTACCAGTAATAAGTCTGGCTGCTGAATTCTGGACCAGCTGTAAGCGTGACAGAGTTGACTGACTAATTCCAGTATAAAGGGAATTACAATAATCTAATGGAGAGAAAATGAAAGCAAGAACCAGAGTTTCTAAATCTTTGACAGACAGCAATGATATAAGTTTAGCAAGTTTTAGATTGAAAAGTAACTTCCATCAGCAGGTGGCAGTAAAGATCAGCAATTTGATCAACAGAAAAGTAAAAACAGAGAAGTAAAGCTGAGTTTGAAGATCAAGTTTAGCTTATCAGCAGTAGATGATGTAGACTCGCCACTCATTTTTAATAGTTTTTATGATAAATTAACCATGGGAACACAGACAAATATTATAGTTATCCAATTAATGAAACAATTGACTTTCAATACAATATGGGGATTAAACTTTTTCAGACGTTTTCGTAACTCCTTATACATGTTTAAAGGTTTTCTTTCACCTTTGACCACAGTTTGCATCAGTGTCTGAAGGGGCGCAAACTGACGATCAGCCTGAAAGAATGTGAAACCTTCTTTTGTTTTGCCAAATACAGGAAGCAGTTAACATGGCTGCAAAGCTTTTTGATTGCACTGTTCCACTGAAAGTGTTTTCTTTGAGGGATAATACTGATTAGGGGAGGATCCCGAGGGTAAGTGAAGCTCCCTTTCAACAAGTGACTCATTTCCGCAGCCTGCTGTGTTTCAATCAAAAAACAACACTGAACACCAGCCATTTTTGAAAAGAATTCCAGGGTGGTTTCTCATCTGACCTCTGGCCTTTACACCTTGACGTATGGTAACAGTGAACAATGGAACGTTCCTACCTCTGTAGACCTGTGACAGTTCGGTATGACGGCCCAGTTGTTCAAAAATTAATCTAACCGGATTTTGGATAATGGATTGGATCAAATCTTGAAAATGGGTTGTTCAAAACTAAAAACAGATGCTGAGATCGGATTGGATCACGTAATCCAAGTATAATCCAGTATATAGCCTACATACATTGATATTTTGCACCTGATTTTAAAATTTTAGTGAAAAAGTAACTAAAGTGAACTTTTGATTATTCCACAAAAAATAACTTTTCCCCAATTACTGGATAATTAAATGAAAATTGAAATTTGTATTTTGAATTTTGAAATTCAAATTTGAAACACATATAAAAATATTCACAATGTAGTATTTGACTAATGTACTTCATGTGTCCAAGTGGCTTCATCAGTTCGTGTCTATTCTACATGAACTGATGAAGCCACTTGGATAAGGGGTGAAATGTCTTTACAAGACAAAAGCTAAGTCCAGTTGACCTGATTCAATTGCCTTTGACCTGGTTATGACAATTTGCACAGACTTATTCATATTGTGGGTCAGATAAGGTCTGGCTGTTTAAAAGACATGGAAGAAACACAAAACAGCAGAGAAAACAATACACCCCATTTTCAAATAAACACACTTTGAGTGACCCCATGCTGCTTCTCTACCTGTTGTTTACAGACCTATCAACCTTCAGTGTGATGATGCACAGTCACATTTAGAGCACTCATTATCCGGATCTGGTCATCTTGGAAAGTTTGGATCTGGATCACATTTATCCAATCCAACTTTGCTTTGACCAACTGGGATAGAATTAAGACGGATTATGTGATCCTGTATCACAAAAAAAGGGATTTCAAAATCCGGATCATTTTTATCCAGATTACACCTTTTAAACAACTGGGACTTCAGATTATGTGGGTTTTCATGTTTGTGCCTGCTGTCCAAGAGCTTGCCCTATCAAAGAGTCAATACTATGACCAGAGTAATTTCAGGAAGCAGCTCTGCAAGCCTGTGTTTATACTACATGATGTGTGGTGACCATCTTAGTTTCACTTTATGATTAAGGGATCTATTTACTGGGGAATCTCTATGATTTAACAAGACATTGTTTAAATGGGTTATTGGTTGTATATCCTACAACAGACTCATTGTACTTCGTGGAACTTGTAACCTTTAATATTCACATTATTTGCTGAATGATGAGAGGAAGGAGCACTAGCTGTGTAATATGATTTTCCTTTTTGATGAATGGTAATGCTCATTTTCCGGCTTCCCTCAAATTCCACACAGCTTTCAACTCCATAATGCTCTCAGCACCAAACAGGCAAAACAGGAAGCTGGACATGAGTGACACCACTTCCCAAAAGGTTGTCTACATTAACTGTTTGCTCTCCAAGTCCTATCCAAGGCAGGAATAAAAGCTGAAGACTGCCAGTGTAGCCCATAAATACACGACAATCTTATTTGAAAAAAGAAACCGAGGCATGACACTTCCACCACCCTTTCACTGTTGAGCCTTCATGTTGTAGGGGAGGGGTGACACATTATGGTCAAGTCTTACAGTGCACCTTCTTTTCTTGTGACATTTAGGAAGCCTAAATACACAGATAAGAGTTTTCTGCCAGCACGAGCTGGTGTTTTAATAGTGAGCTGTAAACCTTGTCTCTCCTATCATTTTGAAGCATCTGGAGTCGACCTGTCAATCTGGGAAGCCATAAGTGGGGTACTATCATGCATGGAGGGGTAGGAAGTGAATGCAGTGTGCACCAACCCCCTCCCCAGGAAAGCTTCGTTTCTGTGTGCAGTTGCACATCCTCTGGGCTTTCTCAGTCAAATCTACAGGAAGTAGTGGATGATTTGGTTGTCATATCAGCACTGACTTTCTCTTCTCTTGCTTCTTGTCTGTAAACTTGTTCTTGAGCTTGACACCAGTGCAATGTGACATTTTGGAGGTTTGAAACAAAAAATAAGACACAGGGAATGTGATAGGATGGTGAAAGCCAGGGAAAATGTCAGTATGATTTTGAAGATGGTGATAATATAGAATATAAGTTAGATACCCTAAAGACAGTTCTGGAGACAACACTGTAATGTAATGCGATCAGATATACATATTTATGAAATGTTTTATTGACCTTGAAAAAAATTTGAAAGTTCATTTGTGACCTTGGAATCAGCAAACTCTCAAACCCTAATAAACTAATATATCGAATTTCCCTTAAGTGGTTGACAAAATAATCTTACCACGAGATCCACTCAGTAAGTTTTGATCATATTACACAATCTTCCTCAGATGGAATTTGTCGCATTGCCATTTTTCTGATCACGTATACTTCTACACGTTGGTTTAAAGGTTGAGACTGGGGAAAATTGTGCAATATGCTTTACATTTCCTGAACAGCTACTTATACGTGAAACAATCTTTAGGACAAGGACAATAAGTCCTTAAGGTGCTGAGAATTCTTTTACTTATTTATTTTTACATATTTACATTTCCATGAAAACTGGGTAAATTCTCCTGAGGAAGTGAATTGATGGAAAGCCCCAGAACAGCTAAGAGTGGACCTTGAGGTGATTGTTTTTTATCATAAATCAAATCAGTGTTAAAGGGGATGATCATTGTTCAAATGAGGCATTTCTATTTGAGAAATCCATAGTCCCTATTTGAAGGACTTATATGAGGTGTTTTATCCCCGTGAAGGTGCTCTGCTTTCTGTGTAGCTGGAACACAGCACTGCCACGCTCACCTCGCTCCCGAGCCTTCTCAGCTTGGTATCTGTCCAGTGAGTCCAGCAACTGTCTCGCCCAAGGATGCGTTCAGCCTACATTTAGACTTTGCCTGAGATCCTAGAGCTGACTGGCTGCTGGAGCAGAGGGGCTTTATCTCCCTGCCCAGTCCAACTGCTGTCTGTGTCCCTCCCTCCAGCAGGCAGCCCCAAGGCGCTGGCAGCAGATAAGAAGGAGAGCCCACAGCAGCTCCGGTTTGAAATAGAAAGGCAGTGTGTGAGGACACCAGCTATGTAGAAATGTAATTTAACGCCTTTCTTACAGATACAGCCTTGAAAGGATCTCATTTTTGGATATTTCATAGCATTTGTCCTCTTCTCTCTACTAACAGTTTACAAGCTGGTATAGATGTGTCTTATGATCCAAGAGCTCAGTAAAAAACAGTCCAACACCATGACGAAAATCTAAAAGCAATCATATTGAAAACTGTAATGTCTGTAGTCTACTTTACCTAAAATTATTTTAGTGATTAACTACATTCTGTATTTGAGCTGCTTACAATGTGTCTGTTTTAACTTCCTGATAGTTTGTTGTGAAATAAGTTACTTTATTATAGTTGGCAACTTGGTGATGTCCATGAAATCCTATTCGCACATCTCCTTTAATCCATAAGAGGCTGCATCATAAATTCATCATGTTTCTTAGGCCTTGAAATGTCAAAGTAAAAAGCCCAACTGTAGGCTACACCAGATGTGGTGAAATAATGTCATATTTACCTCTGTTTATCAGAAAAATGATGACATATAAGAAAAGCAGAATAAATAAGAATCCTATAGCTCAAAACTGAACTTAAGTAGTTGTGAGCACTGTTCTTAGTTATTTTCCACCACTGACCATGCCACAAAGAGTTTTCACAACTCAACCCAAAGAACAATTAAGTACATTTAAAAAGAAAGAAAGAAAGAAAATGAATGTATGATTATTAGAGTCATAGTTACAACCAATGGAGCGTCATGTCTTATTAGAAAGACTATAAATTATTTTTTACCACATCCCTTTTTTCTTGAGGGAAGTAGCCTAGTTTAGTAATAAGGCAAGGTGTCGAAAAACAACGCACGGCCTGTAGCCTATAATTATATCTCGTTGCTCTTTATCTTTTGTCCTATCGGCGCTTTGGTGAAGCAAAGCTTATAATGAACTCATTACTCTCAGTCACGACCCAGCTGCACGCCTGACAGAGCAGACTGTGCAGTGTCAAGCTGTCGCTTTAAGACCCATTTCCCCCCATTGTCAAACAGTCGTGAGCAGGAAGAGGGAAACGAAAGCAGAGACTGTGGGGGCTCGACGTATTTAAACACGATGCTGCTGTACAATAACGGTGACCGCGGCTTCATGCGGAGGAGCGCGTCTGCAGCCCGCTCACTTCCCCAGGACGCGCGGACACGCATGTCCACGCGAGTGACCTTCTGATCGGACTGACGATGGTTTGATTTTCCTGTCGCGCGGACAGTCCTGAGATTCCGTAGGAGGATAAAATACACTTGACAGGCATGAAGTGTCACCTCGGGTTACTGCCTCAGGAAATGATGACAGTGTCCTCCATCATCGTTTAGCTGCTCAGAGCGAATTTTTCTTGTCTTGCGGCCATTTCGGCTGAGCGCGACTGTCTGGTAATACAACACACACTGAAAGCCCAAACCGGGGTGGAACCGGCGTGTGGAGGGGCTGAGGGAGCAGGTGCGGCGCCCCTTGGCTTCAGTACGTCCGCCTGCAGGCAGCTTCACAGGTAGCCGCTGAACTGGCTGCGGGGTGCGAGCCTTAACCTGGATCAGCCTGGATATCATATTTTAGAGATGGCATCCACTATAGAGAGGAAGACACTGGAAGCCAATGAGTAAGTATAGCCTACTTAAGGTGTATTGAAATAACGCGTTGTTGTGGGATAAAATGAAACATACAAGATCTCAACATTATTGATGTGATACAATTGATTAATAGCTATGTATCAACGCCTGTTATAACTTGAGGTCGGGAGTCACCTACTGCAAGTAGGAAAAGATATTCAACTTCATGTCCTAGAGTAGGCTAGGTTGTAAAAGGGAGAACACAAAGCTTGCATGAAGTCAGACAGAGTAAGAGAGGCGACCTGAAGGTAAACTGTCCTTTGTGAGTCTTATTTTAGAGTTTATTGTGGCTATAACGTTGTAGGATTTACATATAATGTGTAGCCTATAAGACACCTTTTTTTATTCAAGTAATCCTTACTGCGTTGTGGATTCTCCACCAATATGCAGTGGTGGCCCCCTCTACTGGACAAAGATTAAATCGCAACTGTGCAAGTAACTTTAGATGGACAACTTAACCAAAGAAAATTATTAACCAAGAGCGTTTCATAATATAACATATAATAATACCATGTCCTCCATAAAATATAAAAATAATTAGCATAAGTAGACAAATACAAGAAATAGGAAATATAAAATAAAGCAATTTGAGAAGCCATCTGAGAAATTAGGCTGCATGCTTTTATTTATGATCTCAACATATGAATTCTATATGAGAGGGTATAAACACAGCACTGAAAAAATAAGTCAGTCAGTTGATTTGTTTACAGAAAGTGAATTGGCAAATGTAACAACAGATTAACTGTTTAAGTTTTAAACAACATGATGACAGCACACTGGGCTTTAGGAAACCAACTGTGCTATATATTTTCCACCATTTTATGGTATCTTTTGGATCTTTTGGACTGGTTGTATGAATTGAAGAATTGACAAAAAATAATTTGTTGCAGCCCTGAAATACTTGATTTTTCGAACCAGTTATTCTTTTCTCTTTAGGGAGCCTGTGGATGAGGTCCTCCAGATGCCACCGTCTCTGCTGACATGTGGTGGCTGTCAGCAGAGCATCGGCGACAGGTTCTTCCTAAAGGCCATAGAGCAGTACTGGCATGAAGACTGTCTGAGCTGCGACCTGTGCGGCTGTCGGCTGGGGGAGGTGGGCCGCCGCCTCTACTACAAGCTGGGGCGAAAGTTATGCCGGAGAGACTACCTCAGGTTGGTGTGGTGGTGTTTCAATGTGCAGTGAGGTGTCATTTGCTTACTACTGAAACACATCAGTGATCCACATTGTTGCACACAGTGACCTCAGAATGACAAACATGGGCACTGTAGTTGATTATGAGTCACACCAAAACAACAGTGTCCTACTGTTAAAAAAAGCATACCAGAGCTCCACGTGTGCATAGGCTACATCTGCACATGAAAATAGTCAAACAAATGCATCTTTTACTCCTGTTTATTGTAAAACTATGGCGGAGTTTAGAGTAGGTATGAAAGTGTAGGGGCAGATGAGTAGTGGAGGTTCAGGAGAACAAGTGATGCCATTTGATTTGGGGAACACATTTAGTTTTAGTCAAGGCAAATTACAGTAACCATTTGGGGACAGGACAAGATCCCAATTTGACTGAATTTCAGACCCACACATTCCCAGAATGGAAATGGTCACAGATTCTTGTTATTAAGGTTAAGTGAATGTTTTCATATTCCCCTCTGTAACTCGGCAAACTCTGCTCATTCACTCAGGCTCTTTGGTCAGGATGGTCTCTGCGCTTCCTGTGAGAAGAGGATTCGAGCGTTTGAGATGACGATGCGTGTGCGGGACAAGGTTTACCATCTGGAGTGCTTCAAGTGTGCTGCCTGCCAGAAGCACTTTTGTGTGGGTGACCGCTACCTGCTCATCAACTCGGACATTGTGTGCGAGCAGGACATCTTTGAGTGGACCAAACTCAACAACAACATGGTCTAGGGAGAATTTGTGACGCAAGACAATACTTTGCCTTCTCCCACTGGCTTTAAAGGGAATGAACCACTGATGAATGAACTTTTTGTGGCCTGCGCAGGCTTTATCATGCATCTGACATTCATACGGAATCATTATAACACAGAAAAGAGATGCTACGTTTCTCCACTGCCCCCTGCTGGAGACGAATGAAGACTGCACCAGCAATACCAGTTTGTCTTCTAAAGCTTAAATGCAAAAAAAAAAAAATGTAAAAATGCAATAATAGTTTGTTATACATGCTGGAATTGAAGAGTTTTAGCAAATGAACAAAAACAAAATCTTTGTGAAGTTTCTTGTCGTCAACATGTTACATCACCTCGGTCTTGCCAGAAACATTTAATAAGAATTTCTGTAACATTCTATTTTATGGATCAATGATTTTCTTAGAATTAATTAATTTGATTTTAATTATTGATATAATATGAACGTTGTTAAAGGAACTACTCCATTTAAACCCAATATGAATGCATTAGGAAGCTTACTTCTATTGAATTGTTTGCTTTGAATTGTATGTTCAGCTAACCTTCTTCATCTCTATTTTCTATATTGTACAAAACTACAGAGTTTTCGCCAGGAAACATGCAAAGAAAATCAGTGACACTTCACTAAGAAATTATAGACCTGTTAAATAAGGTGTTACTAGATTTTCACGCAATAAATGGAACAAAATGTCCATTTTAAAAAGTCCTGATCAGAATGATTGTACTGTATTGCCAGGTTGAACTGGTGTCGCCCTCTTGAGATCGAGGGAACCAATGCAATACTAATTTTATTGACTTTGGAGATGTTGTCAGTGTCTTTTTTTGTAATTGTAACAACTCTCTGGACATGCAAGTAAGACTTTTTTAGATATTGACTTGTCAGTTTATTAAATGAATTACAATTTAGAAAAACACTGATCATTTTTCGTGTGGGTTTCTTCTTGAGAGTAACAAAGAAATGAAATGAATATTTACATCGAGGGCTGTTAAGAAAATCTTGAAATATAATTTGGGAGGGTGGATGTGTTAATTAGTAGTACTGAAAGCTTTATCCTAATTCTATACTAAACACTTAACAATGTTGTGTGTTCATACTGGATGACAACAGTAATTATGTTCAAATATGTCAGCATGCATAATACATTCCTCCAACAAAGCACTGCAGGCTTTAATTGTGTTGTTAAGCTCTTGATAGAGGCAAAAGTAAAAATGGGGTCAAACATTAATTCAAATGTTCAAAACAGGGCTAAAGCAAGGTTGAATTTTATACAATGCTTCAGCTAGTCTAAAGAACAGTGGATGTGCACACTGTCAGTTTAAGGGGCTGTCAAAAATGTTTTGATGAACAGCTTTTACTCTTGAGCTTATGAGTAAATTTAAGGATTTGAGGCTTTTAGCAGCTTGATAAATGTGGCTCATGTTCTGTTATAGCCACAAGAGGTCACTAGAAGATCTATAAATTTGGGTTGGATAAGAGCTCAGTCAGGTATCAGGTCTTCAGCCAGGTCACATAACAAACATGAGAGGTGGTTGGATAAGCCACTTACTCTAGCAGAGCAACACAAGGGTATGAATCCTGGAGAAGGAAACTGATGTTAATGAAATCATGATATTTTCACCATATCAATGGCAGTGTGCTCCTCCCGCACCATTCACAACCTCCTACTATATCTCTTCATTGGTAGTTGAATCCATGAACTGTTCTTGCCTGCAAGGTTAGGAAGGAAGCTGCATGAAAACAATTAGCAGATGAGAGAAGAAGCCTCAACTGGCCTGTTGGGTTGAAAGATGTAATCAGGAAACAACTGGCTACAAAGACAGATGAGACAGAGAGAAGAGGGTCGAAGGAGGAGGTATAGCACAGAAGCAGTGGGACGATGTCTTTAGCTGGCTCTGATGGGGAGGAATGAAGGAACAGACAGAGTTAAAAACCCAGTTCTTGCTGAAAGAACTGCTGAAACTGTTTTCCCACAATAGAGATGGGAATACATTATATAGGCACACAGGGGGATAGTGGGCCTGTACTCATTTGGAGGTCTTCAGACTGAAGAATCATCAGTGTGGTATTGAGCAATGCCTGAAGAATGACTGCATAGAAAAAAAATCTACTACGTGGTGGTCTAAACAACAAATCAACTCCATATTGAACAACAGGCATAATATATGTTGGATAAATAGCATGTCAACTACATCAACGAATGGGATTTGGCAGCTGCTCATGGTGACAGTTAACCCTATTGTGTTTTGTTGACATTGCTTGGAGTCGTACAAACCTCAAAGCGGTGTGTGTAAAAGAGGTATTGGCAATTGCAGAATCAAACATTTCATTCTCTTCTTTTCTTCCAACTGGAAACAACCCCGAATGACCCAAAATTAGTGTATATGGGTTGCAATATAGAACGTCTCTGGTTGCACACAACCAAATACAGAAGTTGCTTACAAACAAACGGACATGTAACTGTATGTAGTGACTTTATATTTGAGGTCAATTACCTAAAATATCAGTTGTAGCTCTAAAACTACAATGACATATGTCCAGATTAACTTGTTTTGAAGTCTACTTAGCAAAATTAGTGGCACAGATCAAGGGATGCCATTGCCGGTCTGCTGGTCAGTTAATCCACTGATGGCTGAAATATCTCAATAATTATTGATGAATCCTAATGACCCCGAGTTTGATGTCTTTCATGATGATATACATAGACTGCTCTGAAACCTGGTACAGTCCCTTTGGGATGGATTGTAATAACTTTGCTGCTCTCTTAACTGTAGGCTACGCTTTGCACCATCATCACGTTGAACTACTACAGCTACTCATTTTCCCATCAGCTGGCATTGTATTTGATGTTTACTGAATGCTAAGCAAATGTTAGCATAACATGCAGCTAAACTGTCTTGTGTTAGCATTTAGCTCAAAACACCACTGTGTCTGGCTACAGCCTCACAGAGCCACTAGCACGTCCGTGGACACTTGTTCATAGTTGTGGTACTTGTGGTAATGAATAAATTCTGAAAAACGTCTGAAACGTGTCATAAGTCCAAAATCGTGTTTATTGCCAAAATCATGATAGTAATCATGTGCAGCAAGTCTCATACGATCAAATTAAGTCATGAGGAATCAAGCTGACAATATATTTTTTAACCCATTAGAGATGGTGCAGGGTCTCGTGGACCCTTACAGAACTTCAGGGTTGGAGGAAGGTGTTTTTTCCTCTTTAGCTGCTGCTCCCTTGCTATAGAGAGTTCACTGAGTTTAATGGGACAGGAGCTGAGAGGAGGCCAGGTCTCATCTCACGACATTCACATACAGCACAACCGGCCTACGGAGACCCTCAGCATCGGCCAAGCGGCCTGTGTTCCATCGGCCGGCTCTCCTCTTTTGCCTCACAGGCTGAGCTTTACCAGAGCACTGCCCTGACTTCCACAGCAGCCTCAGAAGGACTCAATAAAGCCCTGTGCCTCTTGTGTCATCCCTACCAGCTGTACACAAGGCCGGGAGTGTAGTGCTGTGTTTGTGTGTCGAGGGAGGCCTGTTTCATCTCCAGTGCCCATGTCACAGCAGTCCCGAACGGGTAAAAACATCCAGCTGTGTGCATGGAAACCAAGAAGACTTTCTGAGGATGAAACCGCAGTGGGCTGCAGCTTGTTTTTATCAAACAGCTCGCCCCACTGAAACAACCACCGCACAGCGACCTCACTCTGATGCAGCGTGCAGTATGAACAGCAGATGGCAGTTCTCGTCCAGGTAGCGGCATCTTGGGGTACCACATGAGAAAAAAGGCTGCGATTGTGCGTGTGCGTGTGCCTGTTTTTGTGTGCATGTGTGAAATAACTGACAGGCAGATGAAGGGAAAATGGGTTTTTGTACAGATGCCAGTTTAAGAAAAGATTAATTATAACCGAACTGAAAGTGACGAACCATATTCAAAGCTGTACAGACATGACAGCGAGAGTTCAGCGACACCTACAAAGGAAGATGTGGTCGGACAATTATCTGCGGCACCACTGCGATTAATCATGGTGCGGCCTGTCAATGTCAAACCCATCTGACAAAATGAGTCAAGTGCTATTGATCATGCCCGCCTTGGGTTTCACTTGCACTCACACTTTATCAGATGCAGCTAATTGGGAACATATTCAGTCTGTGGTCCTGAGAGATGTGTCTGTCAGGAGTCACATTCCTGCTTCGATTCTCTGATAGCCCGTAGCGCCTGCAGTCTGGATGGAGGACAGGCAGTGGGAGTAAAGTTTTGGGAGGTGGGGGTTTGGGGTACGGCAGCACACTCAGAGGTGGATAGGTGAGTAATAAGCGTGCATCCTTTAACTCTTGCCGAGCATGTCCCTCTGACTGGATTAAATATGTGCTGAGGATTTATTAGGTAGAAGATCTCAGGGGCCCCAGAAAAACTCCAGGACCGAGCTGCCTTCACCTCCATTCTTCTACCACCTTATATTTTCTCTCTTTCTACATCACCTATTTTTTGTTCTACCTTTACAGTCTGTATTCTGCTCTCACAATGTTTTTTTCCTCTTCTTTTTGGTATTTTAGTCTTTCAAGCTTTCCTCCTTTTCATCATCCTCTCAGACGACCATGTGTCCAGATGTGCCACGTGATGGATTTTGTGATTATTATGATGTTTATTGCTTTAGCTTGAATACCTGCAGGTCTTTATGTCAAGCAGGGATGCTGAGGGATAAGAACACAGTGGTGGAAGAAGTACTCAGATCCATCCATCCACAACGTTTGTCCATATATGTTGGCAGTGGCGGGAGCAGGAGTCAGTCCCAGCTGACATTAGGCAAGGGCAGGGTACATCCTGGACAGGCTGTATTTAGATCCTTACTGTAATAAAAATAGCAATATTAGGCTACAATTTTAAAATCAAAAGAACCAAAATAAAAACACTCTAGCTAAAGGTTAATTAATATTCCCAAGCAGTAGGCTACATGTAATTCTGTATTTGGTAAAAAAAGACAAGCTGAAGTATACATGCTGTTTGGTAGTTTTATCTATGAAAATGTACCACATTTGATCAAATGATCATTAGTCTTACATGTAAAATTTTAATTTGCAAAGTAACCATAGCTATCAGATAAAGTACAGATTTTCCCCTGAGTAAGTGGGAGTATTAAGTAGCAAAAACTGGAAGTGGCTTTATTAAGTAAAGTTGTCTACTGAGAGTTAGATGAGAAGATGTTAAATATAAATCTACCAGAGCCAGATTTGGACAGCTCTTTTCCTGTGTCAGTCTTTGGCCCAGCTAAGCTTACAGGTTATTTACAGCACAGGTGTGACAATGAAGTGCTACTATCTGGACAGCACTTACTAAATGTACTAATGTTACATTACACCAGTGTCAAAGCAGTTTGCCTGAACACAGACATAAAGTGGCACAGAGCATTAAAAAAAAAAACAATCTTTTTTTCCTCTTTAGTTTCTTTGTTTTATCCATTTGTCCCCATCCTTGTTTCTATTCACATTACATATTTTTCTTTTTTCCCAAACTTGAACACTCCACGTAATGTATTAGCAGGGACTTGATTATGAAATCCTATTATTATTTTTAAGGATATCATCGAGTCAGTTCTTCGCATCTGGAAAGATATGTAATGCAACTGCCGTAAACCTGTTTTTAGCTGCTCTAGCGTATGTTTTTTTTTTTTTTTTTACATATGTTTCTCTCGCCATAAGTCATTTTTCCCCCTGAAATGATACCCATATGTTGAGCAGTGTTACTGGCTTCTGATGAACCAACTACACATTGACCCAGAGGCACTGTACCACAACCTACATCAAACATGTTGGGGAGAAGTCTCTGCGTTGATGGGATGGGAGTGGTGTTATAGGTGTACCGTTCTCTCTCTTTAGACTGACAGAGGGAAACTTCAATATTGTAGAATAATAATGTCAAGACCACAGAAAATGGATTAGAAAGTACAATCGTGGAAATCATGTGCTTCATAACTCCGAAACCACCTGTCGTACTTTCATGGCTGAATGGTGGAGAAAATGAACCGAAGTGACACATGAAAACATTCTTGAGGATTCAGTGAGACCATGAGTGAGTGGATATGGTATTATATGTCAGAGGTGAACTTTAGTCTTTGCTCCAAGAAGAAATAACTAAATGTTATAAATAGATATCCTCCCCCTGAAAAGTAGAAAAATGGTTTTCATAACTGAGAATCTTATATAATGTTTGTGATTTATTCTCTTCTACATGTGAACAATTTCAGTTTCAAAATTATTAACAATTTAGTTGATTGATTTCAGTGGTTTCTTTTCATTCAGCCAAACTATCTCCATTTTCTCATTAAAGCACAACACCACTGGGTGTGTCATATATTATCTAGACACATTATTCCAGTGACAGTGGGTGACCTCTTGCCCCACACGTCATGGGGACCTCATAAGTTTAGACCTGCTCTGTTTAGATGAGCATAAAAAAGGACCTCCTGGTATAAATCTAAACCTGACTCCCACCTCCTTCTCATCAGACATCAGTGAAAAGCCAGACCGTTACCAGGAAGCAGACCGTGGCAGTGTATTTCTCTTTCAAGCAATCAGCGATGGAAAGTCCAATTAAGGTGGTGGAAAAAGGTGGCTACTGCTTTTAAAAAATCAGTGCAGATGTGCAGGTAAGTGGCCATGCGGCAAACCTTGGCTGCACAGCGCCGAGCTGGGTGCAATTTCCGTCTCTAATTGGACTTCCCACGCAATGCCTGCTTCCAATCATTGCAGAGAGCCAGCGCAGGCAGGCAACACTGGCAGGATGGTGGACCACAGTTGGACAGATTGTGAAGAACTTCAGGACAGAAAATTGACCGGGCAGGGTTTTTAAATAACACATTTACAGGCTTTGTACTGCTTTTGTCAGTTGTGGAAGAAGTAAAAACAGTCCACTAGAAATAAAAGTCCTGGATTTAAATATTCACTTAAGTGGTAGTAAAAAAAAATCTGAGGCTGTTCAAGTTTTATCTATTATCCGTTGTCTATGATTGAACAGAGCCACTTTCCAGAACTGCTGAAGTTCCCCATGGTGATACCACCCACCACAATACAGAATTTGAGCCTCATCGATTCTCTACACCTGCTAGTCTAGATCTTCTCCTAATGCTTAAATCCTAGCAATGCCATCCTTGGTTAAGGATTTCTCTCTTCCCTTGGATTTCCTCTCCTCCAGAGTTCCCTCACCTGGAACCAATCTGTAACACAATCAAAGTGTCCTAACATGAAAGCTCAGTTTCTTCCTTTGATAGTCCATTTCTCTCCACACTTGTTCTTTTCTCTTTTCTCTGGTCGCTCAACCAGCCATGTCTGGAAAAAATTCAGCTTAAAATAGAGACTAAGTCACTAAGCATTATGCAAATTTCTTTGAAACAATTCACTGGTGCTCTCATTTTGCTTTTGCGGACAACAGAATGGGGCCCTTTGTCTAAAAATAAGCTGTGCATAATGAAAACTAAGAGTCTCACTTGTTGAGAAATTGAGAACACTGTCGTGAAGGCCTTGAGAAATTCGAGGCAATAAAATATAACTTGGGGGGATGAAAAACGCACCGGGGGCCGTTCAAGTATCATTTACAAGAGTAATTTAGTGGCTTCACAAACCAACTGTTCAAAAGCAAGCGAGGGACAGTTTTCAATAAAATAGGAGGCGCGAAAAGTGGAGAGAGGAGTGTAACATTACATTTACATAGTTTATTGTGTTTGCTCATCATTGGATTGCACTCATCCATCCACAGCGCTGATTACACCTTCTGGATGAGTTGATGCCCAAAGTTTGTGTGCTGCTTGTGCTTGCTCATCATCAGTCATCCCTCTCGGCTTCAGAGTGTGTCCAGCATCACAGGGTGATTAAACTCTAATAGCAGCCTTTTGAGGAGTCCGGTGGGATTTACTCCTGAGTCAACATGCCAGACCCCATTTCCTCCTCACTCACTGCAGCCTCTCAACACCCAACCGGCTGTAGCCACAGTAGATCTCCACATGGAACTTGTAGAGATTGTCAAAACCTTGGAGGTGACCCTGCATAAGGCCTTAGACATACATGAAGAACTGTGCCAGTAAATCACACATTTCTCCCAAACACTGAGTAATTCACTTTGTTGTAATTTTAACCTTTTGAAAATAAATACAGATATACTGTACAGTACAACCAGATTCTGCCTGTAATCCAGCAGAAGTAATTTCACATGCTTCATCATGTTTTAAACATTATTATAACATTATATTAAACATTATATATATGAAATTCCTCAAATTACATGTATTAATGTGAAGTGGAATTTAAATAATTTGAGTGAGAATAATTGTGCTCAAACAAAACTAACAAAAATTTAACAAAGCAGGCAATCTGAATGTGAAGTTGTGCTATGGAAAATTACAACTGTTTTTTTTTTTATTATTATTATTTGTTTTGTTTTCTTAACAAACAAAGAAAATAACAAAAATAAATAAAACATCATTATATTGAGCCGTAACATCAATGAAACCATTTTAACAATTTAACACATGAATTATTGTTGATTTAATTTGCAGTAACTCATACTGCTCTCACCAGGAGGAATCGATTCAGACTGTTCATGACAAAGTTTGATTCTTCTAATCTGCATTTTATGACATGAACATGTTCGTCTTTGCAGTATTTTCACTTTTTTCCCAAATAATTTGGAGTTGCTATGCACTACCTCAGTGATGCGTTCTACAAAAGTTTATGTTTCAATGATATGTAGGTAGAGGAAAAGGCCTATATGTCTGATCCTGGTGCTTTCCCAAACTGTCGTCAAACAAAACTAATTGCAGCCAGCGAATGAGACACCTGTCATAGTGCTAACATTTCAGACATCTTGTTTTGAAACTTCCCACGAACGACAACACAGCGACCGTTATCCAGCATCCAGTGGCTCGGCTGAGACCAACGTATGCTGCTTCTCCATGTGACTCTAATTGAATGATTAGATGTAATTCAATAAGCAATCGAAGGGCAATGCGCGTGAGTTTGAGGCGTAAAGCAAAAGAGCACTGGTGAGTGGAGCCTTTGTCTGTGACCCTCCATCATTGCTAGTACCTTTCAGGCTAAATCACGCGGCATGATCGGCCTCTTGCCAGCACCCCTGTGTGGACCCCTCCACTCTAATTGTCTAGGCCACCAATTTCAGGAACCACGCAGTTTACAGGTTTAGCGCTCGGGCTTGCCATGTCTTGTGTTTGCCATGTGAGTCACTATCTTTAGACTGGGATCAACCACACAAAAACATCCCAATTATTCTTGTCTGTGCACAGAATTTGCACAAATCCCTTTGCAGTTATATATCAAGTTTCAAGAATATTTGCAATCAGCTAACTCTGATAGTCCAATATTCAGCCCAAATCCATCATACCAAGCACATCAACTGGACTGTTTTCAACAAGTGACAGAAGAAAGCTTCAAATTCAGAAAAACTTCAGTGCAACACGGTTGTGAAATTATTCTGAATTGTGACAACTTATCCCAGCTTGAAATATTACCCCTGCGTGTGGACCCATTAGCCCCACATTCACACAGCTGTTTACTGTCAATCTGCCCCGGCTCATGCAAATTTGGCAGGAAATGGCTGGCATTATAATAAAGAGAATGAAAATGGCTCGCTCCATAGCTTTACTATGATGCAGTGAAATAGTTCCATAAATTACTTCAAGTCTGCTAATTCTCAGAGTAAATCAAAGTCCCCAGAGGAGCTGAAGTCTGTAAAATATGGCTCATTACTAAACCAAAGGGACTCGAGCCGTCAGTGGGATTAGAGAGTCAAGGCTGGTTATAAAATATAAAAGAAAACGTTAATTTTAAATCCAGGATTGTAGAAATGTCAGAAAATTCTCGCCACCATTTGAGGAGCTGACTTGTGGAAGCAATCTTGGCAAATGTGTATGTAGACAAGTGTATTATCCAACATGTGTCTTTAATGCTTGGTCAGCCCACTTGCCAACTGTCATATTGTTAAAGATAGACTACACCCTCTTGGCTTGTGCCAAGAAGGCTCATAGATTTACAGTAATACCCTTCTGCACAATAGTGAGAGCAGAGGCCTGCAGGGCAGCCAGAGGCCCTATTCTAAAGTTATATGTTGTAAAGCTTTGTTACTATAATTGTTACAGACTCCTGGATGCAGTGATGACTACTGCAGCTGACTCAGATCTCATCTGAACCCACAAATCACAGTTAAGTCAGCATCATATGCAACGTGTTTGTATCAGCAAAGTTGGGCTGCAAATGATGCTCAGTCATCAACATCCTACCTATGACTGACATAGTCACCTAATGTTTCCATGTTCAATAAAGGATGAACTTCCTTGCCCACTTTCAAGTGATAATTACATTATTTATACGGTAAAGTGTTTGATATTCACAGAAATCATTTGCAGGGCCTAGCATTAGGTCATTTTGTTAAATGAGGTGCCATATATTAGAGGGACTGTCAATGTTTTTATATAAACAATGACTAAAGTGAGTATTTCTTATATGAAAGGCGACTCTTGTGCTGATGAACACACAGACAGAATAATCAGTTGACTCAACAGTTTCCCTCAGCTTTACAGAGCATCTCAGGATCGTCCAAGTCACTGTGGTGGTTTTTACGACTCCCATCTTTACTCTTTTGGTCCAGTTCTCACAGCACGGTTTTCAGCTGATTTCAGCACAACAAGCTCATATAAGCCATAATATCTGCTTAGCACCAAAAAGCAGACAGACATACACTGTAGCAGGTAGCTAGAACACAGTGGAGAATATGGCAGGTTGTAAAGAACCAGGTATTTTCCTGAAGAGTTTATGGAGTGCCATATTGGAAATTGAAACCTATACATAACATTTGGGGCACAACTCCAACTGAATGAAGTATTAGCTCTATGTATGCTAAATGTGTTCCTAGCAGATTTTTGCTAACATGTTGAGTGAATCAGCCTGATACAGTGATAGAAATGTGTTAATGTTGTGTTTATAGTTACTGTAGTTGCGTTGCATCCAAATGACCAATGAATAGGTAAATGAATGCAGGTTAAAAGTTATGGTAGTTACATTTCCTTAGACATCTTTTAACAACTATAATTAGCCATGGTCCCTGGAGGATTTATACTAATGACTTTGGTGATTCCAAGGTGACTGTGTTTGTAAATAATTATAAACTGCGGAGAGCTGCAGTTACAGGCTCTGGCCTTCAAAGCTAGTCTATGTTTGAATCGGTTTGCCAACATGTGCCCTTGGTTTCAACCCCAACACAGCACTGATTAACTTATGCTGGAAGATCTGTAAATTCTCTTTGAGTGTTGTTCTTGAAGTCCAAACCATGAACAAATAGAATAATCAAAGTAACACAAGAGCAGAATACAAGGTGACGCTCAGTTTAAAGTGGCATTGAATGGATATGGTGTTGGAGAGGTGGTGCCATGGGCAATGCTGTGAACCAACATTGTCCTGTGGTGGTTCTGCAGGGGCGTGTAGGACACGGAGTCTCTGCAGCCGTTTGGAGGAGGACAAGGCAGTTGTTCAACAAGTGTCCTCCGAAAATTAAGTGCAGGAGCATGACTCTGATTAAGCACCATGTGAATGAGCTTCTTTCTTGTCTCAATAAGGACATTCCTGACGATTAGGAGGATGAGTACAGCTCTGTTTGTTTCTCGGACGCGACCTTGTCTGTTGGGTCAGTGACTACCTGAGAGATGCACAGGAACCATGTGATTTATCTGCATGCAACTCCACAGGGCCACATTAACAAACACAGGTGAAGGCTCACTCTCTGTTTGGTAGCATTACTAACCACAAATAGGTTAAATTGACAGTAAATGCTATTCATATTCATATCAGTTACAGATAAGAAACAGAGAAACAGATTAGACTGGTTGACAAAGAGAAACTTTGTGGATTATCATCTTTTGCTTCTCCATGATAGATATGTTTCATGGGACAATGTAGGCACTAATAGAACTGGAGTTGGGGGCTGTATGCTCTGCTGCAGAAGCAACCAACACCATAAACAGGGATATTCACTTGGGACAGGATATTTTATGGTGCAACCACAAAACCAAATCCGGATATTGCCTCCTGGGAAGCTGAGCATTCAAAAATGCCAAACTCTGGCACCAGAAGCGAGAGAAAGAATGTCAGCAATGGAGTGACAAAAGGAAACCAAGATAATAAAAGTAGCACGAGAGAAAGAAACTTAGTTTCTTCACACACAGAGAAGGAAAAAAAGAAGAGGTTTGAACAGAGAGGGAAAAAAGCAAAGGAAAAAAACTGACTGAGAGTTTGCAAAAGCGACTGAGAAGCACAGGGGTTTTAAAGACCATTAAAACAATGATGACTACCTGTTGACCTTTCAGCTTCATCTTTACTTCACTAGAGACACATAAGAGCAGGCCATCCTGCCAGAAGAGCAGAAGCACAGCAAACTATCTAGTTCTTTAGAAAACAAGTCCCACGTCTCCTGTTAAGACGTCTGCTCACTACTTTGACATCACCTGACATACTTCAAGTACCAGATGAATTGCCATGTGATGTGATATGGAAATTCATGTGTCTCTCAGGATGAACTGTAAGAACAGTGAACTCTTCACTTTTCGTCTCAAACCATCATCAACATTTTTCTTTTTTGTTCAGTTGTTAGATTAATGACTAAATGCCTAAATGTTCCCATCAGTGTTGGCTGGACTTTGTATTGTATTAATAATTTGTTAGTAGACAAGATGGTGAACACCTGAAAAACATCAACATGTTTACACTGTCATCATGGAAGACAAGAAGCTTAATGGATATAGTATTAGGAGATGATGTCAGCATCGTATTTGTAGGAGCCAGTTTTAGCTTTTATTTTGGTGTTTATTTTTTGTGTATCTTGGTGGGTTTTGTTTTCGTCACTTCCGTTGAGAAAGGAAGTGACTTAATGCACTACACGGGGGGTTTTGATTGGGATGAGCAAGCCACAGTTGTTGCTGATTGGGAGGCGTACGTTTCTTTGACCGTGACATGCAGTGCTGAGTTTTGAGTTGTCTATGGTAAGAACAAATAAATCAGTTTTGAGTAACATTGGACTTTCGTTTGGACTGGTTTAATTGCACCCATGCACGCGTCAATATCGTCTATATCAGCAACAGTGTCAGTGACTTTCTTTTTATGGGTTGGGGGAAGAGAAAGGCAACTACAGTATTTCTTTGTATAAGTGGTTTGAAATATTCCCTTTCACCTCAATCTAATTTCTGTGGTTGAATAATTTGACTGTGAGATGTTTTGTTTTTGCTTTTTTGCTTTGCATTTTGTTGAGTGCTTTTATTTTTTATGATTCTGTGTTTGGAGATTCAGCATCCTTTGGAAGTTGGAAGTTCTTCACTCTGATGAAGGTGTGCCACCAAAATGCATTTGTTAAAAAATAAAAATAAAAAAAGGTCAGTGAGCTATTGATGTCATTGTGAACATGCTGAGATAAGCATTTCATTCAAAGCACCACTGTGCACCACAAAATAAAGCCTCATAGAGCTGCTATCATGGCTGTAGACTCTTTGTTCTACTGTCTTAATCAATAACAGTCTGCACTTTGTTACATACACCATTTCCCCTGTGAACCTTTGTTTTAGTGTTATTTGGGTATTTTAGGTACTTTACATCATGGAAAATATGCATAATGTTAGGTGTTATGATTAAAGATGGACATTAAAATTAAAATTAATTTCACATTTTATGGTTGCACACTTAGGAAACACATCTGAGAAAAGTGGTCATGGAAAAATATAGAAGCAATTATGAGGGAGAAACTGTCTCTTGGCAGAGGTGGTGGGAAGTGTAGGGGACCTGGACTGATAGCGAGTGGGTCAAGATACACTCCATCCTTGTGTCCCTGCTTGAACATATGAAGGATGATGGAGGGATGAAAGGGGGGGGGGGGGGTGTTTTAGTCAACCAGTCACCCACAGTGTCTTCCTGTTCAACCTTCTTTAAAGCAAGCTCTCTATTGGATTAAGGTTGGCCGGAGGGTGTGAGTGGGTAGAGGTAACCTGAACAGAGGGGAAAGGGGGGTCAGCCAACTGTTTCAAGTGAAAGTGGAATTTGGGGCATCTGTGTTTGTTTGTAATTGGGTGTGTTTGGGGCTGACTCTGACATCCTGCAAAGCCTAAGGGGTAGGGTTAGAGGTTAGTCATCATAGTTCCTTATGCATGGGGCTCACTACTCACTGCACACTGCTGCTGTTGAACTTTCGAGCATCCTTGCTTTTCAAATGCATCACCATCAGGTTTGGGTCTAAAACTGAACCTGTATGTTTCTCCTCCTCTCTTCCCCTGAGCGAGTTATCAGAGCCTATTTGGTGGGGCCATGTCAGTATACGACTGCTGGCTGTGATAAAAGGAGCAAGCAGGTTTCTGATGACAGCTTCTGTCCTCGCCTCCTCACAAAGATGTGATTTTCTGGAGCTGGACTCCAGGCTCTCCTCACCTATACTGGCAAGTAAAATGTGGCCATCACGCTGCCCGTGCAAAATGCTAAAATCACATGACTGCAGTGTGAACTCAGATACATATGATTTTCGGCCAATATTAAAATCTCAAACTGTGTTTTGAAGCAAAACACAGACAAAAGATCTTGAGATTTGCTGAAATATTACTGTGTTGCAAACTCAGACATGGGATAGCGCAGCACTCCAGGAACGGCCTCCTGTGGCCCACCTCTGAAACTCCTGGGGTGAAAGGTTACTGCTGTGACAGTGCCGGCTCATCTGAGGGTCTCTCTTTACCCCAAAAGCAAAACACCCGAGGGCAGAATGGTGGGCTTGTCTGGCCACCCCAACCTGACTCCCCAGGATCCTGGCAGGGAGGCAGAGAACCCAGGATCAGGGCTCCCCCCTGCACAAATACAGACGGGGTCGTGGGTCATCTGGGGAGCTCACACAAGGCTTTCATCCCAGAGAAGCTCATTTCAGGGGAATGTGGCTCTTTCCCCATCTAGATAGGAGTCCTCCTTGAGCCCTGTGTGGCTGCGCTGAACCCTGGATCGACAGACATGTTCCCTCAGACCCGTTTGTTTTGTTTTGGTCCTGCGTCTCTGCGCACATCGCTTCGCCTGGTCCAGACACTGCTGTGGGAAGATCAGGCTGGGTCAGCACACACACGGTGTTCTGTTACAATCCAAACACTTACTAAAACTGTATCAAACGGGCAGAGAGAGGAGACCTGGGTAAAACAATAACGTTGCAGTATTTTTGGCTATTACCTTGCATGGTCTTGAGATGACTGCAGTGGCTGGTCTACGTAGATTCACATGCCATAATTGAAACATCTACGTATGATGACATACTGCGAGCAAAGATGGTTAACATACACAGCCCACAAGCATAGTGAGTACGAGAAACTAAAGCTCAGGTTGGAGTGAAATTATTCATTTAGCTCGAAGCCTCCACAAACCCAAGTCAAATGTAACGGAGCAATTACACTGTTTAGATACAATGCAAGCTGTGTTACGTCTAATTAAATGAACTCAGCCATTTTTTCTTGCAGAAATACAGTACCATCATGTAAACCAAAAAGATAGGCTCAATTATAATAATTTAGACTTTGGTGCACAGATGGTCTGCCAACGTCAGCAGCTTATTTTATAATGATCTGAAGGTTCAGGGTTTGATGTGTAATCAGTCCTCCAGGTAATTTGGCCTTGTTAACGAAAGACAAACAAGATCTCCCTGTTCAAGGGTACTTATTGCAAATTAGAGCTAGGGTAAACAATAAACATAAGAACGTAGAAACGCAACAAGGGTTATTTACAGACTGGAAGCATTTGACTTGTATTAGGATTAAATTTCAGTATTTTGTATGTTGTTTCTCATGAGGTGCATGGCAGAAGCTGAAAACCACTGTGAAATCTGTGTCTAAGAATAGTTTACAGTTGCATTTGACTAATAGCGAGATGGGAAAAATATTAGAATACAATGATTGCAGTAGTAGAGATAAAAAGACATTTTGGTGCACGGTGATTTTGTTACTTTTCTTGATGATTTGGGAACAAAGCACATCTGGCTTTTTCCAGTAATATTGAAGCTAACGTCAAAATTACAGGATATTAGTGTAATCTTTTCAGAATGCTTGGCACATGGCACAATTTCTGTCTGCTATCCATTTGCACAGCATTAACAGGGAGACTAGACTCATTATCTTCATTATCTTCCGTGTTCGTTTGCGGTGAAGATGCCCTCTAGCTTTCAACAACTAGTGCTCAATATAAGGACATTTAACACCGGCACAGAGATGTGTCTTCTTTTGGTGTACATCGCCAGTGTGTGTGTGTGTGTGTGTGTGTGGGGAGGGGGAGGGGGAAGGGGGTTCTTTGGTGATATTTGCAGCACGTGTCCTCATCTGTTCATCCTCTGAAGTCTTCCATATGTCCTGTGTTTGAACAACCATGAGTGCTGCTTCAGTTTTTACATTATTAGAGTGAGGCGCCTCCATGAATATCTTAACACTGTGGTGTAATAAATATATTCCACATTCAAGCCTCCAAGTCTTGGCCATTCAGTCTATTGTTAGCACAAACCCTTTGTAAAATGCATTAACTTCAACTGAGGCCGAGATTCGATGACCTGAAATGTTTCTTACTTATTTATTTTGCCTGATTGTTACAATTCAGGGTTCAAGACAAAACATTCCCAGATAAGGTATTGCTTTTTGTTGAGTCATGGTTGTAATAGTATTAATTAGTATTAGTAATGTAATTGTGGTCATTGTTCTCATTATGTTGAAAGATTACTTTTTTTTTTCAAAATCTGAAACTTTAGGCTACTTGTTTTGTCTGTAAGGAACATGCCTTTCATAATTTCTCTAATTGATTAATGATAATTGCTTGAATGGCTTGTTTCTGCAACAGGGAAATGAATGTTCATATCAGACAATAACAACAGCAGATCACCACCTCTGAGCAGCTGAAAGCAGCAGTACATGTTTCACATCACTGATTTAGAGATTAATCAATAATCAAAACACATGCCAATCATTTTACCATCAGACTTATTGACTAATGCAAAGTTTGTATAATCTTTAATCATGAATAATCCAAACCTTCTCATAATGAACAGTTCAACAGGTGGCAATAATCAAACTCCAGCATAAAACAAACTCTATCCAAAATACATTGATGGATTTCTTTAAATGTTACACTAATAATTATTGTCTGAATTGAATTAGGTTTTTTGACCAACAGAAAAATATTTAGTTTTAGCGCTGACCAGTGAATGAACAGTGGTAATGAATAATCCTAATCTTAATCCTAATGTACCCAAAAAATGATAAACTACGACAACAAAAATCTAAACCTTTTCCAAAATGTACAATTTTTTTTAAAGATACATCCTTTCAAGACAGTATAGTGTATGCATTATCATTATTGCTGAAACCAAATCTGACGTCTTCAAACCAAAAGCCCAAAACCTTGAGATCTTCAGTTCATCATGAAAAGCAGGAAATCTACACTAAAAATCCCAAATGTTTTTGCGGTAATATAGTTTTGTAAACTATAATAACAGCTGTATAGTGTATATATTACAAAAAACGCCATGCATGCTGAGGTGAAGAGCACTATTTCTCTCTCCATCGTCGCTAATGTGTCTTTATTTCGTGTCGGCTGTTGCAGTGATGATGGATGGAGGTGTATCCCTGTGTGTCTCTCATTCATGGGTTAACTATCCATAGCTAAACCAGATATAGAGCCGAGAGATGAAGGGAGCACAGCATTCCCTCTGTCTGCCCCTGCTTGGTCCTGTTTATTGAATTATACATCAGTACAACCGCTGTCTCTTTTTTCTCTCCCCTCGTCTCTGCTTAATTTGATCAGAGAATCTGCTGATGCAGTGTGTGCCCGGCTCATGTGAAACCAATTTAAAGCTACACATAAAAATCTGGTGTCTCTCTCTCTCTCTCACACACACACACACACACACACACACACACACACACACACACACACACACACACATACAGAGGGTGTGGTGTTTGCCATTTGTCAGAGATGCAGACAACCCCCTCCTCTAGTTATAATCTGTCTGCTTATGTATCTCAGCAGGGATCAACACCTGGTGGTTTGTCCACCCAGGTGAGAGCAAAGCGTTTTTTTCTGGGCACCATAGCTGAAAGATGAGGCAATGGCTGTAAAGTAGAGCACTGTGCGTATCATTCAAAGTGCTGTGTATTTGTACCGCACGCAGATAAATAATGTGGCAACATCACTGAGTGTCGTTGTCCTTGTTGCCACAGCAACAGATTTGTGGCTGGAACAAATCATTCTCCAGCTATGACGGGAGATGTAACTGTGGAGCAGCTCATCTCACTGACATGAGAGAGACTCCCATCCTGCTTCTGACTTACCTGCAAAGTTACGCTGACATAAATCTTTACAATACAACACTTCTAACTATAGGTGAATGTGTCTTGGTCTTATAATGACATCTCCTCCTGCCCTCTATATGAAAAACCTAAACAAATATATTTCATTTGAACACAAGACGACCCCTAGCCTACATCACTGTGAAGTCCAATTTCTACGTGGCGCTTTCAAGTTTCCAAACTGGATGGTGATTTGCTTTTAAACAACTGTCACTACTGTCTCCAAATCTTGCTTGTACAAACAGTTTGTAGACAGATTTCACATGTGCACAGAGAAACTTTCCCCTTCAGCAGATGAATTTGAAAATGGTCTCCTACTTTTCAGACTCCGAGTGCAAAGTTATTCCAGGTACACTGGATATTTAGATTGTCATACATCACACAGTACCATCAGGGAGGTGTCTTGTCACAGATTCATTTTGCAGCAAAAATAAATAAATATACAAATCAGGTAGCCAAAACAGGTAGTCCACAGGGCCCTGATCTCACTGTCATGGAGTCAGTCTGGGATCTTGTGGGTACTGAGACACACTAAAGGCACAGAGGAACTATGGCAAGTATTCAAATATATTTGAACCACAACTCACCTATTAAACTGAACTTTGACAAGAGAACTGACTGTTTTGAATCCAAAGGATGCACCAATTATTGATTTAGTTTAGCTTTTCTGTTTTTTAACAAAATCTATCATGACAATATTTTAGCAGGTACCCACACAATACCCTACACTTCTCCATGGCCTACTTGTCGTGTAAAGCACTGTACATCAGTTTGCACAGCAAAGGTAGAACATCCTAGTGGAGAAATAGAATATTACAACACTTCACTATAACCTGCAGTCACAGAGGACTGCAACCATGTATAGAAGAGACAATACACAGAGAATCACCCCCCTAAAATAGACTGTAGGACAGATGAAAGTGAGACGCTGTGAGATTTGATGCGACATGCCTGGCTGTGGAGGCTCGAATTCCCAACATTCTTCTAATTATTTAAAATTCCCATCTACGAGCAAGCAGGGGATTAGAGGAAACAGGTTCAAGTCCAACTCCAGTCTCAACTGTGTTGTTGCTGAATGACATACACAACCAAATTTAAATTGTACACAGATAACTATAAACTTTGATTGTCATCATCTTGGTTTCCATACATAAATAGCTGTGTCAGACTATGACACAGTACAATGAGAACAAAGAGCTTCCTGAAGTATAAGAGCAAAATGAAGTCAACGTATTTCCCATCTCCAATATCTGGCCTTTCCCATAGCCAAACCGAACATGGCATCACTGAGACATAAAGTCTGACCTAAAGCACTTTTCTCCAGCCCATTACTCGCACCGCCACGCCTCTCATGCAAGAAACCGATAGCCAGAGGAGATTTCAGGGACCCTCCTGCTGACACAGAAAGGCAGTGCCAATATAAACCCCAGAGGCTCTGAGCCGCTGCATCAGTGCAGAGCCCGTCCCCTCAGCGGCGAATACCTGGACATGGTTCCTGCTGGAAGTTAAACAGACAAGTTACCATTTAGTGGAAACCTTTTAGAGAGAACGCCATGCTTGAGTGATGTATATCTGTGACAGCTGAGACTTTAGCCTGTGGCAGTGGAATGGTTTATATTAAGGGAGGCTTGCATATACGCTGCACTCAGAGTGGAGGTCTGCCCACTCCTGTTTGTTTAGCTGTGTGACAAACGTGAAGTTCTCATTTTACTGTGACATTTTTATCTTAAAGCTCTGCATCAGCTTTTCCCCTCCAGAGCAGTGACATGAGCTACAGAAAGAAAACAAAAGGTGGAAACATGATGAAATGTAACTAAACATAAATCCTTTAATCATTTCGTAGCCTTCTCTTTATGTCGTAAATGTTTCAGGCAGAATGATCCCAAGCACAAAAAATAAAGTGTAAAATGCATAAATGTGTACATACAGGTTCTGTGCAAATGGGTAATTTAAAAATGAATTGCAAATATTTATTTCTATGTCTAAACTTGGTGTTTTAAAAATCTAAGTAAACCCCACAACACAAAGAGAGATTATTTAGAAGTCAAAGGCAACAGAGATTTGCTGTTTTAGCAAACAAATATAAATGTTTCACTAAAGTCCTTTGAAAACAGGATACAATAGGCTACAGAAATCCATCGTCAGATCAAAGTCTCTGCATGTGTCAACCACAATAATGATACAGATATGCAGATACAAGAAAAATCAAAAAGCTTGTCCTTTCGGGGCTTTACATGAAAAAGCAAAAAAATCCACTGAAATGAAGCGCAGCAGTGCAAAAAGGGGAAACACCCGGAATAACCCATGGATATAGGTTTCATTTATCCTCATGTCAAAAGCCGCAACGCAGAAAATAAATAAATGACTGGCGAAAAGCTGGGGTCGGTGTGGTGAACAGCCACAGCTGAACTCATTACGTTGTATTGGAATTAGTCTTTACAGGAGACATTTAGTAATAAACCAATGAAGAATACAGTCAAAAGTCTCGTTAAGGAATACCTGCGCAGCGAGAGAGGTGCCGGTGGTCAGAGCAGACTGCACGTGCACGGGGCCTAAACCAGTGCAACGTCCTATTTCTTTTTTAATTGAGCAATCTAATTTTCAGATTTCATAATTTGACCTTCGTACAGCCATAGATGCTGAAATATTATCACTTCTTAGGGAGAGTCTTTGAATTAGAGATTAAAAACCAGCCAGAGCTCGTGATTTAAACGTGATCGTTTGATGCTGTGTCATTTTTTATTTATTTATTTTTTGGCTTTTATTTTCTATGAAATGTGAGTAAATGTAACCCTCCTCCTCGATGAACTGGAGTACAGATGTGGGCGACATCATGTTGTGTAATAGCGACACGAGTTATGTCCCGAGTCAGAATTAATCCGTTAATTATACCGGAAAGCAAGAAAGAAAGAAGTAGAATTTGGACCTGTCAACAGACACTTAAGAATTATTTCGTTCATCCCTTCAAAATAAAATCCATTCAGTCTTAGGCCATAACAACGGCAAAACAAGCACCAATTGTAGGATAGTAATATCATAATTAACACAAATAATACAGACAATAACAACAACAATAATAATAGTAATAATAATAACGTTATAATCTAAATTATCTAACTAGCAGTAGTAATTATAGGCTACACTTATAAAATATTTCCTTGTATTGCAGCCTAATCAAATATATTTTTCTCATTTAGGCTATTCAAACTGACGTTATTCAAACTTATCCAATTTGACTGCTAACCGACATAAAGGCCTATCTTGTTTCCTTTAAAACGCGCTTTAACCGCTTTCAGTCAGAGTTTATGGCCAGAAAAGGCAAATTGCTGGCGTGGCGTCCTTTTACCAAATTGTCAAGGAGCACGAAGCCAAGTATTTCAATGAGCATCATAGGTGTAATGGTTTATAATTAATTTAATATTAAGACGTAGCCGATTCTCAAACAGAGGGGTTGAGAGTTGTTTGCGATGATGAGCTCTAATTCTTCATCAGTGTAAGTGGACGTATCCGCGCTGACAAGAGTCTGACTTCTCACACCAGCTCCTGGTCAAACTGTTGTTTGGTTTAATAAAAAGGTCCCTAAAACAAATACACACAAAAAAAATATTTGTACAATATTTAAGCTTAACATCGGCTGACTTGATGTTGTTATTGCTGTAAATTCCTGGCTTGATCCTTTTATTTACACTTCACTTTAAGGTTCTCTTGAAAGTCAAAGGAAACACAAATGTGATCTCCCACAAACACAAGTTAATGAGCGAGAGGAGAGAGAGGCGCAGAGGGACAATGTTGTTCAAATGGTAAAGTTTGATACAGTGGAGAAGTGGCTCTTAAAAAGAAAAAAGAGAGAGAGGTGGAGGTCTTCGGCCATGCAACAGCAGGAATCAAAGCCGTTATATTCATCCCCTAATTACATTAATGTCATGTGTTGTGTCTCCCGCGTGTTTACCAAAAAAGCTTTCCCCTTCTGAGCTTGACCTCCCATTTCTACTGGCTGCATAATAGCGCAGGCTGGAGCTCGGTGTGGGCCTACTTCAGATGGATGTGGAGCCTGAAGGGTCGGACTGCTGGGTGTGTGTGTGTGTATGTGTGTGTATGTGTGAATGAGAGTGAGTGTGTGTGTGTGTGTGTCAGATACACTGAAGGCTACTGAGGCGGCATCAGTTTGAGCAAGGCATTTTTCTCTTTACCCCGACAAACCTTCAGGGGGCTTTTAGCATTTGTTCAGTCTGCAGTCTCTGGAAAACATCTGATTCATTTTTTAACCAGTCCCAGATGCGGCAGTGTGAGAGTGTGTGTGCATGAGCGCGTCAGTGTGTTTGTCAGTGCATGAGAATTTGGGGAGAATATCTGCTGTCTAGAGAAGGGGAGGGAAAGAAGAACCGTGTGGATTTTTTTCAATATAACTTTTTAAGTATGAACGCAGATACGTGCGTCTCATACTGCGATATGACATCGATGGATTCATATTATAGCACGTCTACTGCGCAAGGTAGGGATCACCAGGCGAACCCGTTCAGGACTTTCCCGACCACTGAAACCAAATACAGCCCCACGTTCATTCCGGGTAAAGGGCAGGCTTACGGAGAGAAGTCCCGGAGTCCTTTCCAGTCGGAGTGCCAGTCGTTGGATGGCGCTGAGGAGGGCACCTTCAGCAAATACCAGCTCTTCATGCAGAGACCGACCTGCAAAACTCCGCCCGAAGGCAGCAAGCTGCACCCGGACAGCGGACACAACGGGACACTCATTCCCTGCTATGGTGAGTGCGCACGGGAGAGGCACAAAGGGGTGACTATATATACATATAGAAGGCAACACGTTGGCTCCAAGTGTAGTGGAGATGCATGACAAGAGGTGATGATTGTAATCAACGCTGGAAATTCACTGTAATGTCAAATGTCAAAATGTCAAAAATCTGAAAGTCAGAAATGCGAGCGCGCAAAGGAGAGGAGAGGAGAGCCGGGGGAGTGAAGCCTGTCGCTGAAATAATAATGTTTTTCTAACAATCATTCAGATTTATTCAGTGGCTTCTTATTAACATGACACAAGCAGCTGTAAGCCACCAGGTGAAAATAGTAATATTCTCAATATCTGTCCTACTTTTTCTGTGTGGGAGAATATCCCTCAGTCAACACCTAAATCTTTAAAGTATCAGATAAAATATTAATGGGCATCATAAATTGACAGGAAAATTTAGTCATTTAAAAAATATTTCTCACAGCATGGTTTTGCAACGTGAGCCACATAAAAAAAAATCGTGTGAACTGTGACTCAGAGGTGATTCATATTCAAGTTTTTTTTAATGGATATTTGCCATTTTGTGAGTATTCAAACTACAAGTCATAGTTTTTTTCCCCCGTTTTTATTACATCACCTAAATGTATAATTTCATATCTGGTGAATGTGTGGGAGTTTTCACTTCCTTCTTCTCTCGGCTTATATTCTTCGCATAATTCTCTCTAACACTGACAAATACAGACATGACAGCGATTTTCATATTCAAATATCAACCACAGGTCACTGGCACAGAGTCTGGTCACACACACGCACGCACACACTCAGACGGAGACCTGAGGCTCTAGGTGGTTAAGGTGAAGAAAGTCTGATTGATTATTTTAGTGTGTTTTATTGTATTTTAAAATTTTCAGCTCCTGTGATTCTGTTGAACACATTGAGTGACTGACAAGTCGCGCCACTCTATAGGCCTACCACTCCAAAGCTGCTTCATGAATTAGAGAATAAACATAACAAAGCACATAACAAGGGCAAGCTCTCAAAATCTCACAACCAGAAATTAAACAGTCAATTAATTAACAAAATTTAAATCTAAGAGACATCCTAGTAAATATTATTCATTTGACAAGAAAGCTTTACAGCTTCACGGAGTCTTCGGGTAATTCGTTTCACTGCAGATATAGTTTAAATCCACTTAAAGAAAACTATCCATTTTACTGTCCCTTTTATGAGAGGCAGGGCTTTAAAATAAAGAGAGAAAGGCCTGTTACCGAGCGAACGAAATTGACTCAACCCACTGTGTGACAACAGGTTGAGGCCTAAAAGGTCCCATTAAATATAATAACAGACTTTATATTATAAACTACAATAATATAATATTTGTATATTATGTCATAATTAAAAAAAATACATTTAAAATAAAATCTTGGTTGGGGCATTTTCTAGACCCACTGGCGCCTCTATGGCCTGTATAGACTATTTCCAGTCCAGATGTTTATCATGATGTTAGAGAAGAAAACATCTGTTATGATCATGGCTCAACTTTGACGCACGTTGATCGCAACTTCCGCAGCATCGCAACCTTTAAATCTGCACATTAATCTCTTGATTCGCGCCGGGAAGTGGCCTCTTAAGCACCGATCAGAAACGAGAGGATAAACACTGGCAAAAAAAAAAAAAAAAAAAAAAAAAAAGATTTAAATGCACTGAACGCTTAATCGTGTGTAAGTAAATTTAAGTATTAGGTGTAACAAATAAAACTGAGCTGCTCTAATTCTGCTCAGTGGGACCAATTACAACTAGGCCTACAGTATAAGTTTTTTTGCGCAGGAGCCAATCCCACACTTTGCCAAAATACATCCATAAAGTGCAAAGCAATCTGTTTTCCTGAGAAACAACTGGAGTCACTCTTTATTTGAGGCTGAACTGTCACTTTTCAGGAGTTTGAGAGCAGTGCCTCCAACGGACTGGAGCACCCCTGCATTGAAGTGAATTGATTTGGCAAGTGCATTGACAGAACCATTTAAACACCATCATTAAATGCAACATGCCTCCCTTGAGAAGAGCTCTGCAATGTTATTATTGAAAATGTTGCAGCCAGATGAAGGCATCATGGCTCTGGGGAGGATACTTTGGGGTCTTGCCAAAGCCTCAGGCGTCAACAGGCTTGTGCTGTTATGTGTGGTCCTCAATGGGAGATATATTGCTCAATGCTGATGCTTTATCTCCAGAATGATGACAAAAGTCTTCTCATACCCAAAGGGAGTTTTCTGTGTTGCAACTGCGACTACATGCGTAATACTGTTTACATGGCAACGTGCCACTCTGAAGGTGTCTGAGGGCCAAAATAGGCATTTACAAAAACTGCAGAAGTGTTCGTTACTACATTTGAGAGCTTGAGAAGACAAAACAAACAAAGACAATTGTGTCAATTTACTGCACAGTTTTTGTTAAAAATTAGGTGTCATGATGTGCTAATATTTTTGGCATACACTGCATGATATCCACAATTCAAGACATTTCCAAACATTTTGAAAAAATATTTCTTTAAAGTCACTTTATTCCAGTGCCACTAAGTTTGATTCAATTGTTGTGAAAGATTATTAAATTCAAAAGCTGGAATGTGATCCTTGAATTTATACTTAAGTGTTCTTGTACATTTTCTTGTTTAATTTCTAAACCCTCAGGGCAGTATTTTGTCATTTCTGTCTGGGTGGAAATCAAACCTAGTCTTAGCCAATGCTTTTAGAAAATACACTGTCATTTAAAGAGTGAATCAACACATTCCTGCACAGTAGTACCCCCGGCTGGCAGGTTTGTTCATTTAAGCCCATGCTAATCAGTGAGATTGTCCCACAGCGAGGACAGGGATGGAGCCGTCTACCTGCTCACACAGCGATGAATGAAATAAAACCCCTGGAGCTGATCGAGAGCTGAGGAATGCAGGTCAGCACTGCAGGAGAGGTCCACATTAATCTAAGGCAGATGTGCATTACTGGCTCCTATAGTTATTATTCATACTCCCCTAACATCAAATCTCCAAAGCTATGGAGAGTCCCTGAGATGACAAAGTGGAACTGGTTTACATAACCCTGTCTCAACAATACCTTGTACAAATAAGCAACGAGTCAGAAATGGACATTGAGACTGGGTAATGATTTGAGAGACTTGGGAGAAATGAGAGGGTTTCTGGGAAAAGCCGCACACGTGTGGGAATAACTGTTTACATGCACATACTTTACTGAACTCTATGGTTTTAAGATGCACTGCATATGTATTTTTCTCTGTCATAATTTTTGCTCATTTTAAGTTTTTGTCATTGATGCGGGTTGATGACAAAAGTGAATCTCTCTTCACTTTGTTTATGAATTTCAGAGAATTCAAGAGGAGCTAAGGCTAAATCTGAAAACTCATGTGTTTATAGGCTTGTGGTTGATACTGAGGTTATGGGCTGTGCATTGCTGATACATAATAGAAGTGTTTGTGGGAGTACTAGAACCTACTAAAGGCTGTTTGTGCCTCATCATCTTTGTCTTTGTCAAAATAACCATTCAAAGCCAATTACACATTTATAAAATACAGCTTTGTCAATCTTTGTACTTTCAAACAAACCCTCCTCCCTTCAGTGGGATTTCGAAGCATCCTGTGAGATGTAAAACATTTTTCTCAGCGTATGAAAACCAAAACAAGACCCCAAAAAAAGTCCTGGCAGCATTTTAAAAGCATCCTGTCAAAATATAGTACTCTAAGTACATGTTAAAAGGCTTGGGGAAGTGATGTCACAGGATATGCATGTGCTGATGACTAACACATTGGATCGATGTTAACAATAAGCAAATGCCAGAGTGACACCTGTGATCATGCACGCCTGTGTCTGTGAACCAGAATAAATTAGAATGCATAATGAGCGTATGCTTGGAAGAATTAATTCCTGACTTGTTAAAATGTAATGGCTCATATAAATGTGTGACTCAAGAGGTAAAGCAGCAGCAATTTGCCTGCCACGAAAGGAAAAGAAAGTTTAGACACTCATGTAACTCTGAGAACGTGTTTTTTCATGAGGTGTTGCTTTTCTCCGAGTTGGATTAAAACCTCCTTTCTTTGCCACTCGGAATGATTTTCTCACAGCCGGCCCAGCATGCTTTGGCCTTCACCCTCAGCCACCACACTTACAGCGTAAGGTAACTCCCTGCACGCAGGCCAGGTTATAGACACGAGTTGGAAACTTCAAACCAGGTGCTGTGCTTTTTTACTTTTACCTCCTCGATTCTTATCACTGCACTGAATCTAAACCTCCATAAAAAAGTCTTGAATAATGCAAACGTGGCCACTCTGTACCATGGTAGGGTTAAAGGAGGGATCAAAGCCTCTTGTCTGACAACTCACAAAATATAGGAAGCCAGCTACAGTATGACTAATGATGGAAACCACTGGGCAAGGCAGAAGTTCTTTTTTTGTTTCTCAGCTTGCTTTCAGCGGAGAGACGCAGCTCATTTTGCTTTGATATATTTTCTAAATAAAAGCCAGGGGAGGAATGTGACCCAAATCATCATCGACTGACACTGCCTGCGCCACAAACTGTCTTTATGCTGATCTATGATCACAGTGAGGCAAAAATACATCATAAAAATGTCATTCCAGGAGGTGTAAATGTGACAGTGGAGCGTATTTTGGACTGAAGGAAGAGGTTACAGACGATTGATTTCCTCACTTTTAATTGCAGTTCCCTTAAGAACCACCATTTACCTAATGTTTTTACCATTGTAAACAATTACAGCCTTAGGTTAAAGGTCGGAATAACAACCTGACTTCATATTGACCTAGACAGGTTAATGACAAAATTATCTTGAACATGTACTTTTGATTTTGGGTCTCCAATTTCACTTTAAATACTCCCCACTTAAAATAAAGATGTTCTACAAGTTTTATTTCCCATAAGGAGAAAGCCCATCCACTCTCCCTCCAGTTAACGATGAAGAAAAAAACCCAAAAAAACACCACACACACAAAATCTCAAACTATTTCTGTGGACTTTTGACATGAGACAGTGACAGCCACGGCCCAAGGTATTATGACAGTAGTGAGGTCATGATCATGTCAGTTCATCAGGAGCTGAGGCTGAACAGAGAGGTTTTTTTGGTTTCCCAGGGAATCTGCATTCCTGCGTGAGCCGCTGACATAGATCTCTCCTCAGGAACATCTGGGAGCCTCCCTTCCACTGAGGAAACAACAGTCAACATCAGGTCTTAGACTGGGGCTGCGGGGAAAGTAATCCAGCCCAAAGCATGTCTGAGAACCGACGCAAAATTAATCGTCACCTGTTGACGACCACAGCCAATGGAATATTTGACTTTATTTGGTCCATATAAAGGTGTGATAAGTGGAGAGCTATTGTGGCAGACTGCTATCAGCTTTGAGTGTTTTCAGAGAACATTTAGGAGCACTCTGTTTAAAAGCATTCCCTTCCCTATTTAGTGTTTGGTCATTAACCCTTCCCCAGGTTACTAATTTATAGTGTTTCTTTTATTTGCCTTCACTTGACCCTCCCCATCCCATTCCATAAAAACTGAGAGGGTGCCCTGTTGCTTTACAACCAGTTAAATTACACTTTGATGTTTCTCTCTGTTTTCAACAGTGATTAAATTGCTGACCCTAGTAAACATCTGACCCCAGCTAACTGAAGAGGTCTGCAGCTTGTCACACAGTAACTCTGGCAAATTGCCGGATCAGCCAGCGATATTTGGTGCGATCGCATATACGTCGATGCATAGTGAAACAAGACCAACAGTCAAAAACACATTCCTCTGAATGCCAAAAAAAATTGGAGCCAATGCTGTGGAATCTTGGCTCCCAAAAGAAAGCAGTGTGTGATGGCAGTGTTCATCAGAACAGCGTGCAGAAGAGACAGCTCAGCATGCGGGAATACTGGAAGATGTTAGTGGCAAAGGATTCAGTGTGGTTAGTGTGGCAGAAAAAAACGAGAGAGAAGGGTTTGGAGTGGGAGACAGAAAAAAGATGTCGAGCAAAGGTGGAACTGTTCTAGTTACTGTAACGCAGTGTAAACAGGCTTTATGCTAAGCTAACTGACTGCTCACAGTAGCGTCATATGTACTTTGAATTCGACCTTCTCATCTAACGTTTGGTAAGAAAACAAATAAGCACGTTCCCAGAAATGTCAACCTTTTCCTTTTTAAGGTGGAACGGCCAGTTCAGATGCCTATGTAAATGTTGGCGCTATAGTTCTGCATAAAGCTTAAAGTCTCAAACTATTCCACCCACCATCCCACCATTTTCCCATCCCCTCATCTGCGCGCCCAGCTGCACCCTTTGCCTAACAGGATATATGCCTTGCTCAGGGGCATAATTGCATTTTCTCTTACAGATGCAAATGCCAAACAGGAACCCGGACTTGACCTGTCTTACTTCTTAACATTGCATCCACGCTCCTGCCCAGGGGTAGAATGAAAATATTGCACAGTACAGCTTGAGCGTAAGAGGCCAGTGCAAGGGGGTTGGTGATGTCAGAACATCTGCCTGCGTGGAGACTGTAAGAGGGTCTGACAGGTGGGCCACAGCAATATGAGGTCGTGAACTCCAGCTGGGCAAGCTGTGTTGTTCCATTAGCGTCTCAGTCGGGGCAGGTCTGAGCCAGAGAGCAGGGGAGGGCTGCCGCAGTTTTGAGGGGATGACTATTGACATCTCATTGTGACACTCTAGCCAAAGGCGTACTAATCCATGAAAACAAACATGCATGCTGCAGACAGCCACCGCCTAGCTTCATCACTCCGAAACTATTCAGTCATCAAACTAACCGCTGAAACACTTGGACCAGAGAGTCGTCAGTGCCACAAGGTGTCAACTCTCTTTCACCCCATGCACGGGATTTCAGGGAAATGGCAGGAGGTCATTACTGACATCACTCATTACAAGGATAGGAAGTGACAGTAAAATGCCCGCACATAAATATTAAGTTAACCATCCTCAACTCGATCTACTTCAGAGACAAATGTCGTTGGACTAAAGTAATGCTGGTGTCACACCAATCTGTTTGTGCGGAGGAGACCATTATGCGCTGGTTTCAGACCGATACAGTTTGGACAGGGTGCTCCCCGTGCCCATTCGCAGGAAAGGCAAACAGAGATCCTGACAGAGTGCACTGTTCTCACTGGCCCGCAACCAGAGCCCTTCAGCTTATTTATTCACACGGCTGTTTGTTTATTGAAGGAGAAGGGACAGCTTTCTTCATCTCCTTAAAGGAAACAAAAAAGCTGGCATGCGCCGACAGAAACAGAGCGAGGTCTGTCACAAAATGGACGTTCTTGAAATTGAAAGTGACAAACACAATGTTGTTTACATCTGAGGGGCAAAGCTGTGGCGTAAGCGCGGTCACCCCCGTACACAAGGCCCGCCATACAGGGCGGCGAGATGGAGTGTTTTTTTTTTTTTTCTCCGTGTGGCTCGGATTTCATGTGATGTGATTGAGAGATGTGAGGGAGAGGGGCCGCGACGGTTGTGTCAGGGGTCACGCCGACGTGCGGTGACATACCTTTCAAACAGAAATAGACGTTTCTTCTCGGCAACTTCGAGACTGGCTGCATGCAGACGAGGCCTTTGAACCTAAAAGTAAAACATTACAGAGATGATGTAAGCTTTAAGTAAATGACATTTCACTGGGTTGTTGTCACCTGATGATGACCAGGCACGACCACCGACTTGAAAGTGAGGCACTGTAGCTCTATTCAGCTGCAATATCCCAAAATCGGCCACTTATAGGACTGTTATTGACAACATGTGACTCTTTGTTCATTTTAGAAATGGTTGGTTTTGATAGCTTGTTTGAAAATAACATTATTACGGTAAGAATATGCTTTGGATTATATGCAAAGCCACAATCAAGAAGGATCCTTTGATTCTTCATGCTTAATATGGAAATTTTATGAATGGTACATTTAAGCCGAAACCAAAATTGTACTTTTAATAAACTTTAGAATCTAAAGTATGTGTAATGAAGGTTTTGAGCAGTTAATGTTATACTATAACACAAGTGGATTGGCAGCTTTCATCAGACCAACTTCTTTCAAAGCCTTCACCTTCAGTTTGTAATACAAGCTTCATCCATCATGGTCAATGTTCAGAAGCCATAAACACAAGCTGAAGCAATTTTTCAGTGAAATTACATAACCACAGAAAACATCATACACTGTTTTCATGTATGAGGGCTCCTGATGAGCAAACTGAACTTCATGTGAAAAGAACAAAATACAATAAATCAAATCTTCTATGCTTCTCTTTCTTCTTCTTGATTTCATACAGGAAAAGACAACAGCGGCCTGACAGAGTCTGAGCTGGCCCCAAGTGTCGATCCTCCTGGGATGGAAGGCAGCTACCTGAACCTAAAGGAGCCCGGCGTGAAGGGACCAAGCGAGCGGCCAGGCTCTGACCTTTCCAGCCCTCTGGACAAAAGCGAGGCTGAGAGCAACAAAGGCAAGAAGAGACGCAATCGCACCACATTCACCAGCTACCAGCTGGAGGAGCTGGAGAAGGTTTTCCAGAAGACACACTACCCAGATGTTTATGCCCGTGAGCAGCTGGCACTGAGAACAGACTTGACGGAGGCTCGTGTACAGGTGAGGACGGCAAAATAACAAGAGGTTACATGCAAACAAACCTCTCTCTACACTTACATAACCAAACAAGTTCTTGTTTGGTTACAAAGACACAAAGACATGGTCTGAAATCTGATCTCATTTGTCTGTGCATTCAAAAATCACTGTTAAAATAAATCTGCCATATGATCTGACATTTCTATGTTTAGGGGTTGGTTAGGTTTAGGCACAAACCCAATATCATAAAGTTAGTGTAGACTGTGACTTGGCGGGTTGGTTAAGGGCACAGAAACATTACGTTTAGGGTAAGGTAGGGCTAGGGGAGCTTTGTTGTCATGTTTACTCAAACAAACACACAGTTAAGGATCAAGTTCAAAATCAAGTTGAGTTTTGTTGACACATCCGTCAATCTCAAGCTTCTCACTACAGGGACAGAAATCTTCATTTCCTCTTGTTGAAATGACTCCAGCCACTAGAGGGCTTTGTCACTTGAACGTAAACTTCTGTCATCTTGAGCTGAAGTTACCAAACGCTGTTGTTCCGTCTTGGTAAGACAGCCTTAACATGCTGTGAGCTGTGCTGTATGACTGCAGTCGTCCATGTTTGCATGCAAATAATCACTCAGGGAACTGAGAGAAAGGGCTGGGAGAGCGAAGACTGGCATGTTGACAAAGATTGTTCGGAACAGCAGACAGCAAGGTCTATTGTTCTCCATCTCTCTTTCTGCCTGCCAGTTTTAGATCAGAGTGGGATGGGTGGGACTAAGGGAATACTCTGCACTTAGCTCTTACATGCTGCAGGCTCTGCAAAAGGGTCAGAGGCCAAGGGTTTCTCCCCAGCACTACCATGTTCAAACTATTCGCTGCACAACTTTGGAAGCAGGGAGGGAAAACACATGGAAAAAAAAGGAAAGTCATCAAAGCTATTTGGCAAGGATATAAAAAACACTTTGAGATGCCAGTTTCAATTTCCACGCGTTGTCCAAGACATAGTCAGGGACAGAGAACCTGGCCTGAACCTTGTGGTGGTACTGTAAAGTAAGTACATTCATGTTGTGTTCACACAGACCCATCTATTCCCCAGATGAATATAATTAACTCATCTGACAGGCACACAGCAGACTCTGTTGAGTCACTGTGAGGTTTGACCCATACTTCTAAAAATCAGACCCTAAAAATGCATGCAATCAAGACTAAACCCCACAATTTCAACTGAAGGTCCATCAAGACAAAGTCCAGGGATATCCAATTGTTGAATACAAAGGGGCACAAAACTTGGCAAGCGACTGGAGAATCCTTTTCATCTCCAAAATAACAGCCACTAAAATCCAGAGTACAGATGTTTTCTGCCAAAATGCCAATGTCAAGGTCCAATGGTTTCATCCTCAGTTTGATGATAAATGTCTTCATAAACTCTGCTGCAGTGTTCCATAATCACATCTGTGACTCCTGCTGCCACTATTTTATTTAGTACAATTAGCTCTTGGCCTCAGACTTGAACTTCACCATGCTGCCTACTTTTTTATGAAGAAGGAGGCTGTGAGTGAGTGAGTGACTGCTCAGGCAGTCTATCAATTGCCGTGGTCCTGGATGACAGAGATGAGGTGAGACGGCTGGACTTCAAAGCTGCTTTTGGAGTTGTGCACTCTGCCCTCCCTCTCTCCCTCTTCCTCTCCCTCTGCCTGCTGGCTCTGGAGCATAAATAAAGCTCTTTAATGGCTCTGTAAGCTGCCTTTTGCTGTCAACGTCTTTAGCAATTACTGTATCACCGCCAAGCACTTTGAGCTCCAAGAGCAGTGAGCCACCTTCCTTGCAGATGTCTGCTAGATAAAATAAACAAGACTAGTAAGTGTTTGCAGTTGGTAAATATCATACTTTTAGGCGTCATGATCAGTATATAAAAATGAGACATTGTGATTCATTTTGATCAAAAATTTAAAAAAAATCGTCCGAGGTAATTGAGATTCTGCTTGTTGAAAGACACTGTTAGGCTTCCTGCTGTACAAACTTTTATAAGTTGGGGAATAGGAGACATGGAGCTGCAAAGGACACATCTGACTTCATAATGTTCCCTGAATGATCTCTCTGCCAAACTATTTGGCTTGGGTCTCATTTCTACTGCCGTTCAAAGGCAGAGCTACATAGAGCAAAACGTCTGTGAAACACAACACACTCGGTACCCAGAAATCACGACAAAGGACATATAAGTGTTCGGACATTGTTTGCTTGTTTATGAAACATTTCCATTAAGTGTGTGAGAGTCCACATTAGAAGGCATTTGTTAGTGACTGCCTTTTAATTTTGTATATGACATAGCATGTAAATGTATGTGTTTTCAGTGTGTGTACTGTGTGTGTATGTGTGTGTGTGTGTGTGTGTATGGCTGCTCTTGTCTGCACGCCTCTGAAAGGTCAGAGGGGTTAGCTGCGGAAAGCCAAGGGCTTAGGCGTCAGGAAATTAAACATGAAATGAAAACAAGCTCCAGTTTGAACATTCTCCCATCTCACTTTCCAATATCCCCACTTCCCCTCGCTGACTTAAAAGGAAGGAGGGAGGAGAGAGACATGGGGTTGACTGTGGGGAGTGGGGTGGGGGATGCTGGGTTGGAAGAGGCTGAACTTTAACAGAGAGGAGGGAGAGACGGAGAGATAGAAAGATGAGTAAAGGAGGCGAGTGGAGTTATCATGGTCCATCACAATTAAGATGGCGGCTCTGTATCTGACGAAACCTTATATTTTAAAAGGATATTGGAGCGTTGAAATAAATGTACAACAATGACCTTACAGACAATTAACCTTAGCCACAGCTTATGTGAATGTATTACCATTACATTTTTGGAAAAATATTGGAACGATAGAATAATATAGGCCAATAAAAGTCCTAATAACATTTTTATTTGGTTCTTGTTATATAAATTGAGCTTCCATTTTTGTTTGAATTAGGAAAAAAGTTGCGTACGTTGGGAAGCAGGTTAAAAATCCTTTTGAATGTGCAATGGACTGAAAATGTTTCCAGTGAGATGGTCAGTAGGTTTAGCAAATTAAGATGCTTAAGTCAAAGGAAAACCTGCGGCTACATCAACCTCACACTCACACTATATCTGTGAGCATGTTTGACGCTTGTCAGTCTTTTGTGTCGAGGATTATGTTTGGAAACTTGTGATGTTCTGAGCTCACGAAACCAAAGAACCACCAAAGTAAAGACATGACAAACCTTAAACAATAATAGACCCCGGGGCCTCAGAGGAATATCACACAGACTCCACACCCCCCCTCCAAACATATGATATAATTCAAGGGGCAACAACCCTTCACCTTGACTTTGGGGTTCAGCCACAACCAAAGATATCATCTTACCACTGTGAGCTGTACTCTAATCTCGCCAGCTGACCTGAGGAATGTCAGAGTCAGACGACATTACTTTACGTCAGCTTCTCACAAAAACACAAGCGACAGCTACACGTACCGCAGGAGGCCCTACAAGGTCCTCTCTTTAAAAACCAACTCATGGTTTTACCCTGGTTGAAAAACGGGGCTCATACGGTTTTACCTCATTTGATTTAAAAAAAAATCTTTGGTGAAAAACAAATTTGGTGTTAATAATATCATGCATATAGTGTTCACATGGTAGTGTGCCACAGCTCATGTTTGTCACTAAACTCTATTGTGTTTAAGTTGACAGAGAGAGATGGTCGGAGAGACAGATGTGAGGGGGGATTTGAAGAGGTTGACTGAGGGGAAATTGCATGTCAGGGACTGTGAAAACCACAGGCTGATTGGGCTGGGAATCAACCCACAATCCAAGTTCAAACCCCAGTGTCGAAGTGGGATCGCTCTCTCTTTTCTCTTTGAAGAAGTTTCCCCCTTCCCTCTTGGGAGGATAAGATTCAGACAACCAACAAATAGATACAGATAAACATGTGGAGACTCCCAGTCCCGCCCCCCTGCTCGTCTATTCCATTGCATAGAAGATGTGAGAAAACTCTCTTTAAAAAAAAACAGATCAACACAAGTTACAACTGATTACGCAAGGAACACACAGATCTGTGGGTCATCGAAACTAACAATTACTTTTGCTCCACTACCAATTACCCTGGCAGTTACTTTCCAGTTAATCCACTTGATCTATTAAATGTCACAGGAGAGTCACAGGGCAAAATATCCATGATAACATCAACTAACAAGTTAAAATGTTTTTGTCCAAGCAACAATCCAACTACCAACGAGATTCAAATTATTGAATTAAAAGACCAAGTAAATTAGAAAATATTCACACCTGGGACCAGAGGGGGCATGTAATGAGTGAATCTTACATTTCATTAAAAACCAAGTTTAACAATTGAAGTACTGTGATGGATAAGTTGTTATAGCTTTAATCTATATCAAACTGCAGTACGCAGATGTGTGTTCATTTTTATAGCTCAAGTTAAAGTAGAACAGAAACCCAAGCTGCAACACCAGTCAACAAGTTGACGTTTCAAACCATGAGTGTTCACTAGTTACATGATCTTTCTACTCTTCATTCATTTTGATATTAGCCACACACCTGTAAAGTTTTGTAACTAGATATTGCACAGTTGCAATATTATCAAAGTAATAAAATGATACACAGACATATAAATACAGAATTAAAGGATCATGCCAAAAGATGAATACGCCTTACCAGAAGGGGGTGGTCAGTATCAAGTACCATTTTTATCTCTATTTGTCTAGTGAAGTACAGATTTACACTTACACATAAAAAAACTCAACAAAACTCCCCTTTAATGTGGAGAAAAGGTTTGAAGCCTGAGGAAGAACTCATTTAAAATATTCCTATACCAAACATTTTTCCTAAAAATGCTCCTTTTTCATAACCTTCCCTCACCCATCAGTCCTGCTTCCCTCCACTGCCTTTTACAGTTAGGGAGAAGTGGCCTAAGTAGCCTGCGCTCGGTCTGTCAGCAAGTCCTGAAAATGCACCCTTTCTGCAAAGTAGCATGTCTCTCAATCTCAAGAGGACAAATCACCCAGAATAAACTCCCCTGTATGCTACATACAATATTTAATGAGCCCAAAGACTGAGCCAAATAAGCAAATTTTGGGTCAAAAGTTGAACTATTTGTTTCACGGATTGTACAGAGGGATTCCCCACTGTAACCCACAGCACTGACATGTGGGGGAGAGCACACCTTTCTCAGAGTGATTTATGAATGGCTGCGGGCCCAGATGTGGATCTGTCGACGCTGGCAGCCTGAAGGGAGGCAGACGCCTGTGTATCAAAGGGAGGAGCTGAAATGCGCAGCACCAGGGGAGACTCACCATTTTTACATCAATAGCTCTGTGTGGACAGCACTTTAAAGACACGTCAAGTCTTAAAATCTGGCCCTGGACTTTCATGTGCTGCAGAATTTATTTGCTTCACTATCTTCATTTTATGTGGTTCAGTCTCTCTCTGTCTTGCTTAACGGAGAGGATGGCCCCATTTTGTAAAAGAGGAAAAAAAAAAGGACTGGGGGGCTCTACTGTATGTGATTTGAAAACTGTGAGACATATTTATTTACGTAAAGATGACATTTAAGTTTTGCTTGGAAGTGGCTGGGCTGTATTTTGAGGTTTTTCCTGATGGAGCATTTTCTTTGCAGGTGTGGTTTCAGAATCGCAGAGCCAAGTGGAGGAAGAGGGAACGTTTTGGCCAGATGCAACAGGTCCGGACGCACTTCTCTACTGCTTACGAGTTGCCTCTGCTGACTAGGCCTGAGAACTATGCACAGGTAAAAACAAAAAAACAAACAAACAATACACATCCATCCAAATCACACAAGACAGACTGCAATATAAACACTGTCACTTGCTGAGGTTGCTGTCCATGCTATTATCCCACAATGCAGTGCACAAAGGAAATGTTGGAGCTGCTCACAGATGGAAAAAATTAAAATAAATTGTGGATGGTTGGGAGAATGCAGCTAAAAAGTCTTGGAAAACAAACAAAAAAAGTATTAACTCTCAGGAAAAGCATTTTTGATGTGTTTTAGTGAAGTTAAATTGGCAGTAGCTTCCCATATAGTTGCACTTTGATTGAAGTCCAATGTCACACATACTGTATCCCGTTAGCATTCTGTTTCCTGTTTCCTTGTATAAAACTGTGGAGTATGTTGATAGTTTCTCTACTAACTGCAGACACAATTACAGCTGAGAATGTACTGTATAGAATGAAAGTGCTCATGGTACTACGTTAAGTTCATCATGAAGTTTGTTATTGTCACATTGCCGCTCTTGTCCTACAGATTCAGAACCCTTCGTGGATCGGGAGCAGCAGCGGAGCGTCCCCGGTGCCGGGCTGCGTCGTGCCTTGTGACTCTGTTCCCTCCTGCATGCCCCCTCACCCTCACGGTCCTGGAGGCGTCTCCGACTTCCTGGGTGTGCCCAGTCCGGGGAGCAGCCACATGGGACAGACGCATATGGGCAGCCTGTTTGGAGGCCCGGGGATGGGCGGGGGAATCAATGGCTATGATCTAAATGTTGATCCTGACCGCAAGTCCTCTAGCATAGCTGCGCTGCGTATGAAGGCCAAGGAACACAGTGCGGCCATCTCTTGGGCTACATGATGTCCCAGCCCAGTTCTACCCCGCCCCCACTGGGCCCCCTTCTCCGGAGCAGCCATCAGCGAGCGCTGTGGGAGAGGAGGGACTTTTTCCTGAGAGCACTAACGATAACACAGGTCAAATGAACAGGGAGAGACTGTGGAGATAACAGAGGCCTTTACAGCGGCCAAAGCAACCAAGATAACAACTGTGACTGTGACAATCAACAGATACTGAACGTGAGAGAAATACAGAGGTGTGACTTAGTAGATGTTACTTAGATGTTGTGTTCATTCTTGATTCCTTGATCTCTCAGGTCTCATTAACATATGGGGTTTGTTCTCCAATAAACTGGGTATCATTCACACTAGTGATCGATTTCAGTAAAATAAGCAATATAATAAAGATGGTTTACAAAATACCTTATAGATTACAGGGGTTCAGTGCCAAATCCAGCCATATCACACATATTCTGTTTTACAGGGTTAAGCTTGATTCATACAATTTAATTCCTTTAGCTTATTTTGTATACTACCCATCCTGACCCAGTCCACATTGTTGGTGTGACTGCCACTTTAAACAAGTTGCTCATACTGTAGTTTGAGTACTTCTATGAAAGTTCAGTATTTGAATTTCAAAAGCCATTTAAAAAAAAAGCAAGGCTACTGAGGGCAAACTCAGATGCAAGTGGTCAGAGTCTTTTGTATCAGAACAAACCGTCTAAAACAATAATGTTGTCTTACTCTGAGTGGGACATTTAAGACTGAGGCTGAATGCAATAAGTGAACAGTCTGACCTGTGCCAGTTTAGTCTGGGAGGAGGGAAGGCACTGGATTGGCAGTGATTTCAAACCAACGTGTCATTTCCTCCCCCAGGGCTGCCTCCACAGGTCCCCCCGCTAGGCTCAGGCCTCAGGTTACAGGAAACAGTGCGTCCACTGGCAGACGGGGCGCAGCAACGCACAGCAGCAGCCATCAACACCAACTAACCATGCCAGCTTCAATCAGCCAACAACAGGAATAGACACACTGAATTAGCATCAAAGTGAAGCCGCCCTGCCCCGCGAACACCACGGCACATCGCTGCGTACATGGTGAGGACACACTGCACACAAGCTGTAATAATCAATCCGTCGTTTAGACACGGGTTCAGCAGAGATGACTCTCGGATTCGTAGCGTGCTCACAGAATCTGTCGCATGCCAGAGACTGCGGGGCCGAATCAGTGGCCCTAATCACCCCGAGGAGCATTCTGTAATGTTTAGGTAATGTGATGACATTAGAGCTGGACTGCAGGAATGTGGTGAGTATGTCCAGTGATTGCATGGGGTGTCTCTGTGTCTTACCCCAGTGAAATAAGCTTGTCACCAGAGCTGGGCTGAGCACGTGGAGGCTAGAGACAGGCTTCATTAGTTTTTTGGCTGATCCCTCCATGACGCCCGCTGGGTTACATATCCGTTTTCTTCCTCCTATGTGGATGATGGCAGTTAAGTCTGGTCCTGCTCCTTATGGCTGGTTGATCACTGTAACATATGAGTGCTTGTTACAGCCCTCCTGCTTGAGAGCAGGACTGCAACTACTACTAGTATATTCAGTATTGATTCCACATCTACACATTATTTTCTTGATTAGGTGATTAATCCTATAAAATGCCAGGAAGTATTTAAAAATTAAAGTTTGTTTGTTTTTTAAACCCAACGTGACCTCTTAATATATCTTCTGTTGCCTAAAATAGGCATTTAATTTCAAAGTTTTCTTTACGTAAAGATGAAAATAATAACTTCTGTGAGCATCTAAAATTCTTCGGGAAAACATATTAGTGTCCAAGTCCTTGCCTGACAGCAGCAAGTAAGTTAGGTGACAACACAATGATTAGTGTTCATGCTCATAGTAAATTCTACACGGAGGCTATTTTGGCAGTAGTCAAACAAGTGGCATTGATCAAACACACAAAGGCTTCTACGACTGAGCCAAGACTCTTCAGTTAAGAAGAAACAGTTTGAATTAATGTAGATTTTGTTGGCAGTGAGAATTGAAAAACAGAAAACATCATCAAGATATCGGGATAAAAACAAGATGTGGTCATAATAAATGTATGCGTGACAACATGTGTGATTGAATTCCTACTTTGTCAAGTTGACTGTGCGTTTGCCTTCTCGCTGGTCCTCCCCCAGTGCTCCAATCCTCTGCAGTTCCATCCATGTTGATACTACTGAAATAAAGCAATTGAAATCCATGGTTATAATGTCGTGTTGTGTGAATGTGGACAAGATCAATGATGTTGTTCTTTTGCTTGTACATTTGTTTTGCTTATTTGTCAAATGAAGATCCAGAGATAAACCAATGAAGTATTACAGTAATATTGCCAAGAAGTGTAAAATTATGTTCTGTGTGTTATTTTGAAGAGTTGCTCTGGACTTTTACTGAGGTTAAAATTGCTTTCTAATTTTCATATGGTTTCAAGCAGCTTTTTCTATATTAATCAAGTATTTCTATTTCTGATTGTGACTTTATATAATGTGCCATTGCAATAAGTTATTGCACTTACAGTGTTGGAGAAGTTTTTTTGTTTCTTTCTTCTTTTTTTTTAATTTGTGACTTCCAATGGGACAGGAGTTTGTTGCTAAAGTCAGAGGTGTTTGGTTTGTGTCCCAACAGTCAAGAACTGTCTCCTAAGTCCGTCCACATGAAGCACCACAAACAGCACCACTGAGATCTGTTTAAGGCGCTGGACATTTGTTTGTACAAAAGTATCTTGCTGTCTTTGTTTTTGACAATGGTTTTGAAGTGATTTTGAAATAAATGAATCTCCAATGGTTACGTGTTTCCACTAGATTCTTCTATAATGGACTCTCAATCAGACACTTATTCTAACACATGGTCCTACATGAAATAGGAGCTGTTTTACTTATTTCTCATCAGAAATTTCTGAATAAATGTTTTAGCTGGAAAAGGTGATTTTACATACTTTACACATCAGGATTTAATTTTTTTTTTTTTTTTTTTACATCAGTCAGTGATAGTTATTGAGTTATTTGCATCTTTCAATTACATCTGATTAAACAGCACCCACATGATAAAGCATGATTATATTATGCCCTATATATTATACACACACAATAACTTCCCAAACAATGTAATTTTCACTCAAAGCAATAGATTTCATTCTGAGATAGCAGAAAACATGGACACAACTTTCTTTGTTCCAATATAAATAATCAAAAAAAATAAAATTCACATTCACATGAATGTTGAGTGTTTTCTATCACAAGACAGGACGCACTGCTGCCCCTTTTCAAAATATCAGTGATATCAAATGTGTCATTTTTATGGTTGTGTTTTTGACATGAACGAGCAAACAACATACCGTGTTAAACAGTGAGTTTTAGAGGCACTGGTAGGCAGATTTTATTATGTGTGGACAGATCCAGGCTAGCCCTGTCCCCTGTTTTCAGTCTTTGTGCTAAGCCAAGTTAAGTTTACAGCTGCAGGCTGTAGCTTCATATTTAATAGACAGATGTGAGAATGGAATCAATCTTCAAATAAGCCTGTTCAGTGAAACTTCAACTGTTCCTTGAATGAGTAGTTACAAATGATGTTCCTTCTGAACTTAGGTTGTTGCTAAATTAGTCTTAAAGATCACCCCCATTTGTTTTCCACTTCTTTGATGTTTTGATATCCATAAAAAAAATATATATTTGTATTAAATATTATCACAGCAGAGTTCTTCTCTCTCACACTTCTCTCTGGAGCTTTGTATTGGTTTGTCAGACGATCCTGTGACTGGCTGACTGTATTTCTGAGTGACGCACAACCAGGCCAACCACATGTAACAGCCTGCAGTTGTAGCCTGGTAAAACTCATGAGTAAATGTTAATGGCTATGGTCAGTCAGCACAGAAAGTAGCCAAACAGATGGCACTGTACACTACACTAAAATGCTGCGATATTTCAGAGAAAATAAACATGAACTGCTGCTCGCTCATGTCATTCTCCCTGGGAAGGCTGTACAATGATATAATGGTTTCCTGACATCCAACGATTGTGTGGTGTTTCCTCAACATTTTCCTGTCCTCGGTGATGGAATGAACTGTTGGTGTTGTGATGATAATAACGTTTAAAAGAAATATAGAAAAAGCTTGACAGCGTATTGGGTGGGCTCTGCAGGGCATGGCTGTATATTTGTGACCAACAGAGGGTCTGACAGCTCATTTTCAGGCAGGTTTTAAGCTTCTGTGTGCGTTTTACTGTGGACTAAGCATCTCGATGATAAAAAATTAGATGGAAATCTCACTTTTCACAATGAAGGGCTATTAAAACAGCCTCCCTGTGTATTGCATGGTCGCCTTAGTGATGTAAAAACTTTACATACAGTCTTGCCAACTACCAGAATAAGGCCAATGAATGTATACAGATACTCACAAACTGAGAGGAAATTACATTAAGAGCTTAATACAAAAAAAATGCATTGGCAAATTACACAAATATTTCATGTATCACTGACTCAAGATGAATGTGCATGTGTGTGTGTGGTTAAACATGGATGATATGTGATCCCATTCTTTTTTTCACATCAGCAGCTTCCAGATGGGATGCTCTGCCCGAGCCATTAGACCCAAAGTTAAGCCTAATAGTTTGAATGGGCCTTAAATACCTCCAGGTGGTCTTTGGCTAACGGTCTAGCTATAGCAGGGGTGAGAGAAAGCTGTCATGCAATACAGTATGCACCATCATTTTACACAGATGTTCTTTGTTTTTGCAATACGAGCTCAATCATGCAACAAAACAGTCTTCACCAAAACATTTTCATAAGCGCATCAAAAACTCTGTAATCAATCCAGCCTTTATTTCAAACTTTGTGCTGAATATCATCCACAGAAGGCACAATCACTAAGGACAAGTCTCTCATGTAAGACAAAGGGAAGGCATGGCCAGGAATACAAAAACAACAAAAAAAAGAGATAACATGTGCCAATTCACATCTTGCCATTGCTGTGGTCTTTGCCCTGCAAAGAATGTTGGAGCCCTCCCATCTCTGCTCGCTCCCAGCAACAATTGCCGTCTTTTCCACAGTTGTGCAAGAGTTTTACTGGAGAGCTCTGATCGCATGAGAATGTGAAAACTCAGAAGAAGCCTGCTGTCACCCACTGAAGCTTCCAGCTCGAATACTAGAACTGGAGATCATCAATAAGATTGCAATGGAAAGGTAGAAGAGCTGCTTCAGTGCAGGCTTGTACATGTCAGATGAAATACTAATCATACAACAGCCCTCTCCTCTTTTACAGTAGCCAATGTTTTTCAATGACAATTATGGCAATAACAATAAATATAACTTCTATATGAATTTTCAAAAGAACATTAGAAAGTTTTTACAGCATCAAAAACTATTACGAAAACAACCAAAACCAGCAAGATGTTTGTCTGTCTGTCATTGCTTTCTGACTTCTGTGGCTTGTCTGTGGTTTTAGACTGGTTCCTCTTGTAATCTTTAAGCAGACATAAACATATCCTTTTAATTTTTAAAAAGGCTAAATGATTTCCTAAACATCTTGGCACTGTAGTTTCTGGTTAAATTTCCTCCAACAGGACTAAATTGAGCATTTGTTGAGGTCTATTTAAGCTCCACATTTGACGTGCCAGTGAGTATTTACAGTGGCAGGACAGTCACATGCGGGATTCAATCAAAATAAAGGACAGTGTCCATATGAATGAAACAGCAATAGCTAGTGCATTGGTGTAGTGTACCATTATATTACTTTTGGAAAACAAGGGGGCTCTATATAAGTGAGTGGATTTCCATGAGAAGTAAGAAAACTACACAATGTAACCAGACAGGCTTATTCTTTAATAACTGATGATAAATCCTCTGGGACATAGCCTACTAATTATGACCCCTGTGAGACCACAGTACTAAAGCAGAGGGTCTGGGGTCACAGGACTGATAGGAATCAGAAACCTAAATGACAAAATGGAGCAACTAGTTAAAGAGACAGAGTGCCCCTGCACCCTCCATCTGTCTCAAACACGGGTACATGAGATAAATAAACACTTTCAGGGAGGAAGAAGAGCAGCCCACTGTGCCCTGAACAGCTCTCATTAAACCTAATGGGTCACGCTGCTCCATCCAGGCTCCACTGACACCCTTAATAGAAGCCTGCACGGTTAAGGGACCATGAAGACCATTAGGGCACTTCAAAGTTCACCCCACTACATTAGGGCCCTGCTGATATGGCAAAAGGGGACAGATCCAATTCCTCATTCACTACTTTATTTTTCCATCGGTTGGCCTGTCAATCAGCCTGCTCCATAAACAAGTGGATGCTTGAGCAGCTCATTAAGGGCCATCATTAGCAAGGCCAAGGTTGTAAATCAGAGCTTATATCAGCTTTCAGCAAGAGAAAAAAATCTTATAGGTTCTTATATTTTAGAGCTGACACTTTGGCTTACACTGTTAAATGATCCCATTGGTTTGAAAATAAAATAGCTGCCTGCACTGTAAATCAAATCTCTCCACTGACTTCTGGACCAGTGGAGGGACTCCTATGAACTCCAGAGGACTGGAGCCAAAGGAAAATGACGAGCACACTGACCAGTAAAAGAAGAAAAAAAAATCCCTAGCACACTCAGACATGTAAATTCGTGCAGGCCATGTTTGCTGCTATGAAACCAAAGTCTACCTCATTGAAATAACTTCAAGTGACATCTTGTTGTAAATCAAAAGAGCCAGCAGAGGCTTGATATATTGATGCTGTCCTAAGGGGCATAAAAGAGCAGTTTCCTGCTGAGCGCCATAAGTCAGCAGCACAGCTCCTCAGCACGGCTTTGTGAGGAGGAGCAGGCGGCTGAAGAGAAAGAAGGAACACAACATACATCACTTTATCCAGTAAAAAGTCCCTCATTACAAGAAATGCCAGTAAACAGTTCACATTTAGCTACGCTTTTGACACACATAAGAAACCAATCCTAAACAGCACGAGTGTACAACTGATCTGAAAGCAGTGACATCTGTTTTTTTTAGCAAGATCTGCCAACAAAGTGAAGACAGAAGAAGGAGTCAAGATGGTGTTGTCTGAGAAAAATAATGTTATTGAAGTAACGTTTGCTGGGACACTGCTTGCACATTTTACTGTAGGTCGTCTACACTCTGAGGGATCTGATGGGTCACTGTGTCAGTAACAGGAAGTTAAGTAGAAGGAGGACTATGGGCATGAGGGGAGCGTGGATACCTCATTTCCCTAAGTGCCTTCTAATGGGGTCTCTGGCAAATCAGAATGAATCAGTGTGGGACATTTATTAAGGTCTGCAGAACAAGTAGTCTTCTTTTTCTTCACTTAATGATGGCGTACACGAAGGACGTACTGTTTAAAAGATGTTATAACTTGTCTTAGCCACGTCCCAGCACTGGACCAGACCAAAAGGAAACAATATGATTTGGCAAAAAAGAAAAAAAAGCAATAGTTACATGATTCATGAGCTATTATAGAGCATTACCTCGAACTTGGCTCAGTGTGACTCTGCTGTGTTTTTCTCTCAACGCTCCCTGTCACCTCCTGAGAAGAAATACACTGATTCTGAACAACAGTAACTAGTCTATCATCTCCATTCAGCAGTGCATGAAATTGTTATGAAGCTGCTATCTGAGAGTTGCCAGTTTTACTTTTCTGTATTTTTTTTTTTTTTTGATTCAGTGAGTAACCACAGTGAAATACAGAGGGGAAGAAGGTTAAGTTGTAAATTCAAAAAATAATAAAGGTTAGCAACCCCTGGTTTAAGATGCGATAGAAAAGCACTTTTGTAAGCAGCAGGCGTAGAATAAAAACTTTCAACAAGCGCGCTGTGAGTGTATCAGAGCGAGGGTCTTCCCATGCCTGAGAGGGTATCAGCTTACTTTGTTAATCTGTGGTCAGTCTGCAGCCTCTCCTCTATTTTCCCATCAGCTGGCATCAGAGCCACCAAACAGCTGATGGCATGCCAGCTGCCTGACAGGCATCTCTGCGGTCCGTTACCATGGGAACAGCCTCATGACGGCGCACATCATTTGCCGACTCCCACTAATAAAACTTCAGTTTATTAGAGTGTGGAATTGTCTAGTGTGGCTTTTTGACATGCTAACATAAACAGAGAGGGAAAGGATTTAAAGCGGTACCGACACACGAGAGTAGGTTTGGGGAAGGCTAAAGGAGGTGAACGGTGTGGACGCAACCGCTGGGTTACAGGGTTAAATCAGCACTCGCGCACTGTTGCAGAGCAGAGTGTTGTTAAAGTAACAGGCAAATATAAAAGTGCATATTCTCAGAAGCATTACATATAAGGCTAGATTGGTTTGAATTTATAAACGCAGTTATGTTTTGTATTTACTAGACACATATGGTAGAGCAAAATAATATGACTGATAAAACAGTCTTGACTGTCAGTTGGCATGCTGTGACAATGAAAACACACCACGCTGATGCCTCTAGTTTATACTTTGCCCATGTGCAGCCTTTTAAACTTTAAGAGTCAACATACTGAAACCAGCAGCCTTTCCGCTGACTCCCTCCACACACTCTTCAACTTCGTTATCAGCCTGTGTTTCTAACCCCCTCAACCTCTCAGCTCCAGAGCAGCATTTTGTCTCTCTCTTCTCCGCAATATGCTTCCAATTATGAATCTTGTGAATATGGGGGTGGTGAAGCATCCTTCTGATTTATCGTGCACTCAAGTCCGGCCTTGTTCTGTGCATTTGCACTAGGAGCCCTCCTGCGGCAGAGCTCAAAGGTCAGACACACACAACAGTTGACCTCTCGCGGACTTATGTGCACTGGATCACGGCGGACCTGATTGACAGGCAGAGATGACAGCTCCAGGCCAAGGCCACAGGGCGAGAAAATCTGGTGTGCAATGAGAACCTAAGCACTGCATTAGCCTCCAGCTGTGAGGAAACTTTGCAACACAGAAACACAGGGCGAACAGAGAAAGTGAGAAGAAAAAAAAAAACTAAAGAGATAACTAATGGGGAACAATGAAGCGGTCTCAGTCACTATTTGGCTGAAGGCGAGATGCTTTACATTTTTCTCAGTTACATTTCTCTTACAGTTTTCTCCGCTGTAACCATAGAGCACTTTGTGGTCTTCTCACATGGGATAGCTCAGGCCATCTATTTGTAGTCATCAGTTAAATCCAAGTCCTGCAGACTGAAAACACATGCTCCACGAGTGAGTCACAGAGCGCTGAAGATCTCTCAAGACGGCGGTGATGCTCGGCCTGAGAAACGACCCATCCCTACAGACTAATTTCCTTGCCTTTCCAGCTCACTTCCTGTTTCACACTGGGTCATGGGCACCGTACTGCGTCATAAAGGCTGACTGGTCGAGTCCAAGGCCACTCGTGCTGTGGGACTCGGTAGCAGTAGGACAATTCAGTTGTTCTTTACCACAACAACACGGCCCGACTGTTACAGTGGGCTGCTCACCCCATGTTTCATATCTCAAACTGTGTTGCTGAGTGAACTGTTAAGATTCTCACATTTTCACTGTGGGTTTTTGCCGTCCCATCGCAGCAGATGTGGATCGTCTGCCGCTGGTATGGTTTCTGTTGAACGGTCCTGAGGGGCGTCTCCAGGCCCTTTAACTCCCCACCGGACCTAACACCTTTCACACTGGATAAACACAACACAAAGGAGAAACGTAGGTTTTATGTCGGAGGGTGGGTTATTACATGCAGGAAAAGGGGACTCTCTAATTCCCCTGGGCGGCTAAGCACTCATAAATCATCAAGCAATGAAAGTTTCCTCTCCAAACAGGGGGGGCTAAAACAAACTGAACACGGAGCCCCTCAGCCCCACCTCACCCACCCCCCATCCTTCACTCTCTTCTCCCTTTTTCCTGGGAGGAATTTTTATGAGGAAAGAAGAGATGAAGTGGTGCAAGACTACACTGGAGCAAAGAGGTAAATACGACAACATCAATCCCTTGCAGTGACCCCAAACTGGGAAAAAATCAAACATTATTTTAAGTGCTTTTACACAAGTTCCTCTCACAGCAGCAGAACGACTGCAAATCCCACCACTGTAACTGGTAACATATTGAGAACAAAGAAGTGCTCTCAAATGTATGTTGTCCTGTGTTTGTTCTTCCGCTAAGATTCGTTACTATAGACAGGGTCCAAAAGTTTGTCCAAGTATTTTTCCGGTGGCCACAATTAAGATGGAAAACGCTGACATAATCAGAGATACTCTGAGAGGAGTTTAACCACAAACTGTCGATTCATATCACAAAATCTAAGCAGGATAAATCCTCTATTTCTGATATTCTCCAGTGAAATGAAAGCAGTCTTTAACATGTGTGATATAACAAACAGATCGAAAAAAAATCCTCACAGTATGTCAACACACAGTCTTTGTGTCAGATTGATTTTTACCAGATTCTAAAACTCAGCTGCTTTCAGTTTGATTTCATGGCTCCAAATTTGATTCAAGCTTCATCATCAATCAATGGCTGCACTATTACAATAATAATAATTTAAAAAAAACACATACACATACACACCAAAAAAACAAAACAAAAACAAAACGACGACAGCATATTATCTGCCATCACAATCAGAATCAAGTTTCCAAACAGGTTTTTTACAAACAATAGGAGTTGTTTTGGTGCATTATAATAAACGCAGTATATGATGCCAATAAATATAGCTATGATGCCCCTATGGGTTGCTCCTCAGGGGTATTGTGTTAATACCCCTTGTTGTATGTGATGTGACACGAGCGTGCTGGAGAGAGTAAACCACCAGGATCAGGAGCTGACCACCAGTAACACTTAGCAGCTGTTAAATACTCAGTGAGATCCTGACCTGCACCAAGGCAGACACTTCAAATGGGAGGGAAGGAGGGGGGGGGGGGCAGTGACAGGCCGACTGCTACTGGTGCTTACTTTCTGATCAGCAGGTCAAACACAAAATGTGCCTAAAATACCAAAGACACACTGTTTTAATTTGAGGGTCTGGCCTTATAGTCATGTCAAATTTGCTTCAGTCAACACTTGGAGTTTGTAGGATAAAAATTTCAGCCCTCTTGAGAGTCGTTGCATCGGAGTTAATGTTGACAGAGTCAATGAAAGGGCAACATGTAAGATATGTATACAGATGGTGTTATGTTTTATTAGTGTGGCAAGCACCTACATTTACAGTATTTCTCATTTTTAATCTCTGAAAGTGCAAATCTATACTTCATTTCTAAATACTTCAAAAAACCACCACCTAAATTTAAAATAATGATGAATAAATATTTGCTGAAATCCTCATGTTTACACCACAAACGGCCTCAAATACAGAGGCCCCTTCTTGAAGAAACTTCTCAGGAGCAACTGGTGGATGGAGGAGCAGTAGTAGGAATGCTACTGCCCTCATGTGGTGAATGAAATAATAGCTGTTGCAGTGTTGGCTTGAGAATATTAACATTTCAAGCTGCCAGTTGCAAAACATATGAATATTAGTTTTTATTTTTATTTTCAGTGAGCAGATGACAAATGTATCTTTGAGGGTCAGAGTCAGAGAAAAGGCACAGATAGACGTCATTTTTGGTTTCTCAGAAGTGAAACATAATACGTAGGCTTGTGAGATTCTGTAATTGAGTTTTTTTTGTAACATCACTGGTTACTGTCTTGTGACTAGTCTTGATTGCCCACGGCGTATGGTGAAAAAAAAAACAGCTGCACTTTTCTCTTTTTATTTGAAGTGACTGTAATGAGCTTCAGTGTATGGTAATGAGGCAGGGAAACTGTGAGAGGTCACCTTGAGCGTCACATATCTATTCATACGTTTCCAAAGTCTAACAATGTTAGCGAGCCTGTAAGGAAAACTGGAATCACACATTCTGCCGTGTTGATTAATTCTAATCTGATCTAATTCTAATTCACTAGGCTATGTGTCCAAAAAGTTTATATATATATATATATAACACAACTGGGGTAAACATGAATTTATCCCATGTGAAATAATGAAAATAAAGAAATGCACTGCCATAAATGATGATCATTCATCCAAGAGAATTACTGAGTCATTATGTGGAATACTTATACAGTTCCAACAGTAATGTTCATAAGTCTGCATAATAAATTATTGTGGTCTACGATACAAAGAAAAAAAAAGCTAAATCTGAGTTTGTAAGTAGCAAGGAGTGCTTAAAAAGGCAAACAGACAGAGTCACAGCCTTCTCTTGAACCAAATAACTGACACCATTGATGGCATCAATCCTACATGATAAACTGATGTAAGCTTTTCTCTCATTAGCCTAATGAGAGATGCATAGTTTAACAAAAAATACATCTAACTGCAGCCCACAATGTCAAACATCTCAGTCTCAAGCAGTCTGAGAAACATCCGTTTACAGGGTAACAGTCACTCACCTGCTGCCACGTGCATACAAACATAGCTCAACCTGCGTTTGCCATCAATGTTGTGGATGTTGTAATGATGATCCACAACTTATATTATTATTTAGACACCTTTGAATTCCTTCACTCAAAGCAGCATGCTGTAAAGAAGCTGGTGCTCACTCTGCTTTGTTTTTAGTTTGAAATGAGTCCCAATTTAGCCAGAGTGCAGCGCAAATGAGCCAAAAACTACACTGCAACTGCTGTGCAACTGCTGAACTTAGGATGTCTACCTGGAGATTTACTATTTAAGCCAGACTCAATGTTTGCCTTTAAGAAACCAACCCCATGGGTGCTGCATAAAATTAAAGATGGAAAGAACATCTTAGCAGAGATGAGTGGAAACAAGCTCCAACTGAGCAGTGTGAGGGGGTTGTGGAGAAAAGGTGGCAAAACATCTCTGCATGCTGGCAGCCAGGGCAAACGATGGAGGGCAACCAGGAAAGAGTGAATGAGTAACACCTGTTTGCTTCACTGGGAAGCCTATGTGCTGATATACATATATCCACTAGACTTGGTACACTAATTTTAATGTTACATTCCAGCTACTTCAGCCATGCGCCCACAAATATCCATGCTTCTAACAAGTAAGAAAAAAATGAATGAGGCTCCACAGAGGCAGAGCAGTAGGCTGCGTACCATCTAACACCTTCTCCAACACAACTCTTTTTTTTAGCCTGATGAGGGAGCTCTTAACATCTCTACGTTGCAGAGGCTGACAAGCCTGCATGACAACGCATGCTCCTTTTCCAATTCAAATATCATCTTAATATAAATAATTTACATTGAAAAAGAATTTCAGATTTATTGTAGTGTGAGTTAAAGGTGATACCTCAAAAGAGAGAAAAAAAAAAACAGAGTCCCCCAATTGGGGGACTTTAAGACATGCAGAACAATCACAGAGCCACCACTGCACAATTATGAAAGAATATAGTCATATTAAACAGCAGAAGCTGGGCTACAAGGCTACAACGTGTAAAAAAAAAAAAAAAACATGTTTATATGACTCAAACACAGCCCAAACACTACTCAAACAAACAACTAAACATCAAACTTCATGAAGCACCTCTGTGTGGACACAGTCGCCACATTTCTGGCTCTCTACTGTACATTATGCAAAACACATTAGCTACCACTCATCTGAAAGAGCCGCCAAACCTGCTACAAACATCGGGACGTTACGTAGCAACCGCGGCTAACACAGAAGCTACACAGAAGCACAGCAGAGGGAGAAGCCAACAACGAGCAAAGTCGAGCAAACACAGACACTGCTTGGCCAAAACATGGTCGTACATTTCCTCTTACCTTTGCTGTTTTGCCGTGAAAAGGTTGTTTTATGGGTAAATCCCATAAATCACACAATCATCACAATATTTCCAGTTGAACCAAAGATATTCAATAAATGTTTATAAACCGTCTTTGGCTCAGCTCTGGCTCATGGCTGCTAGAGCACTGTAAAAGAGAGTAACGACAGGCATTGGTTCAATGGAAGCGCCTCCTGATGGCGAAATATGGGTATTGCAAAAGAACGGACAACTCTGCATTGTTTGTGAATGAGCAAGTGTGGTATTTTCAATAATTTAAGGGCATTTATAGATCACCCACGTTAATAGCATCATTGAGGACCCTTTACAGATAAACATTAACACATAGCTAGGCGAGTAAAAAAAAAAAATAGTTGTCTACATTAATGTTTCAATCTACATTTTTGTAATAAACAAATTATAAGTATAGTTTGATATGACCAAGACACCTAAAAATAAAAACACGGCCGTTTTTATCAATTTACAAGCATGTGGGCAACACACATAGCCTACATTGGAGTGAATGGGTTTTCTGGGCGCTTTTGCAATACCCATATCCTGCCACTCGGGGCGCAAAACCCTTACCAAGGGAGTCAATGGTGTACTTAATATAATACATCCATGGTCGCTACTCTCTTTTCCAGTGCTCTAATGGCTGCCAGTGCTGTCGATCACACCCACGTGGGTCTAGCTTCATTCTATTGGCTCTAATGGTTCGAATGAGCCGTCAATCACTCAAATCGACCAATCCGCTGCAGAGAAACAAACCCACCCAAATAATAGTCCAGGCAATTTAGCTCATTTTGGACCCAAAAATAGAACTGATTGTCACAGAAGGTTTTTCACCATACATCATTTCTATGAGGTGTCCAGAACAACATACTAAAAGTCCTAAGAAATCCTAGTTGGGGAAATATGTTTAATTTGCATCATTATTTACTGTTTATACAACAGTTAGTTCCGACCGGTCCCAACCGAGCAATTTGATTGGACAACGAGACATTCCATAGTGCTGATATACAGTATAACAGCACTGGGACTTTTCACAGACATAATCACTCCGCTGTTCAGCTGGACAGGAGCTAATCAGAGCTACGCTCCTCATTCAGGAGCTGCCCCATCTCTCTGCTGCTGCTGCTGCTGCTGCTGCTGCTGCAGTAGTTTTAATCGGACCTGAACATTAAAACCTGGACCTGACCTGGTCCGTCTAATTGGAGATAAATCTCTACTAAACCCGGCTGGAAAAAAAATCGCCGCGGGGGCAACTACGTTTTGACGGTGATGTGTTTTGATCATAGACTGTAAAAAAAATATATATTTGATATTAGCATTAGCTGTTGTTAGCCACGTAGCTCAGCTACTTAGCTTCAACTGTGTTTATATTGATTACATAGATGATAAACAAATGTAATACGGTATCGATAACGTCTCTGTGTCTTCACGCTGGTCCTGTTGCTCCGGTGCTAATCAGACACGGGCTCAGAACCAGAACCAGCACTGGAAGCAGCTCGGTGGAGAAGCTTGTAGCTTATGGTGCGTTCCAGGCAACCCGTAACTCGTATTTTTCCGACCTGTTCCTATGGTTACCTGTTAGAACGTACAGTCAAACTCGTAACTTCCCACCTGTGAACTCGTACTAGATCGATCTACTCCCAGTTCCTAGTTCGTAACTCGTAACTTGCCTGGAACGCTACAAACTCGTAACTGGTGACTTGAAGTCGTGACTTACGGGTTAAAAAGCCTGCCTGGAACGCACCATTAGCAAGCTAGTATGAAATGTTTACGTGTTGCCTGGCAACAGCCTTGTCTCCCTTCCAGTTGCGGAACTATTTCTGTTGGCGGAGCCAAAGAAATGATTAAATAAACAAACAAATCATAATCTCTTGTAGTTTATTACGGTTCTAAAATGCGCTCGTAGCACGGTGTGATTATCTGCGGCACTCGGCCGCGAATCACAGCCGTGCTGATATACAGTACAACAGCACTCCCTCTCGTGTGATATTGCTTAAATAACGTCTATGGTGCCGACAACAATACACCCAATGGGGCTATTTTTTTCCTTTATTCCTATCACAATGAAACTTTACATGATGAAAGTATCCATGAAATGTAAAATTTTTTGTATTACAAGTTTCTTGGAAAATGAATTTGAATATGCAAATGAGCATTACACTAATCAAATATTCCCAAAATACACCCAAATAGGCTTATTTTTTTCCTTTACTCCTACCACAATGAAACTTTACACAATGAAAGTAGACATTAAAAGTAAAAAAATTTGTATTACAAGTTTCTTGGAAAATGAATTTGAATATGCAAATGAGCATTACACTAATCAAATATTCCCACCCGAATAGGCTTATTTTTTTCCTTTACTCCTACCACAATCACACTTCACACAATAAAAGTATACATGAAAAGTAACATTTCTGTATTTCAAGTTTCTTGGAAAATTAATTTTAAATATGTAAATGAGCTCAACACTAATTGACTTATGGTCAAGAAGCCATAAAGCTGCAAGCAGCAAAAACAGGGGCCAAATAACTTAGTTCTTAGTCCCGCTCATATGTTGTTGAACATAACAGCATATTTAATATAACATCACACACAGTCATTGAAACGACTTTGATGAATTCTGACTTTCTTCTGATGTTCTCTGCAAACTGGGAGGAAAGTCGTTAGGTAAGGCTTGTTTGCTAATAAAAAAAAAGAATTTAGAAAGCAACTGGCCGGAGACAAGACTGTGCAATCAATTCTTAAGGTCAATATAGGTCTTTTAAGGCAAGTGACGTGTGTATGCATAAGTCAAGTGTGGCAAGTGACAGCACTCAGTGCATAGGTTAACTTATTGAATGGACATGAATGTGTTAGTTATTTGGCCCCTGTTGCTGCTTGTGGCTTTATGGCTTCTTGACCATAAGTCAATTAGTGTTGAGCTCATTTACATATAAAATTAATTTTCCAAGAAACTTGAAATACAGAAATGTTAAGTTTAGTTTAGTTTATTGTTTTATTGTACGTGGACAGTCCCAATTAATCAACTGCATTAAATACAGTAAAAAGGGCAGCTTTAGCCAGCATGGCTAATATCCTGCTGTAGTCCCCGGCCAGATGACAATGGGCATCCTAAAAACAAACAACAACAACAATATATTACAACACAATGATTAAAAAGAATCAATAGGGATAGGATAGAACAGGTAGGCATCGGTACAATCATGCAAGGACAGCACATACAAAACATACAAGAGCAGCACATGCAATATACCAGTAATCACACACAATAGGCTACATCAGCACATACTGTACTACATACTCTGGGATGCAGACAGACAGGGGTGCATGCAGACATCACATAGACAGATAAAACACAGACAGGCAGCATGATCATGACGCAAATAACACAATATCTTAGTGGGTACAGGTGTAATTATGAGCGAGCCATATTTTTAGTTTGGATGTAAAAGTACAGTATGTATGTATTTCTTTAATATGGGTAGGAAGTGAGTTCCAATGTTGTAATGCTTTAACAGAAAATGATAGCTGGCCAAATGTACTTTTCCTGAATGGGACTGTTAAGTCACCACGAGTGGCGCTTATAGTGATCTGACTAGTGTTACTGCGTTGGTTTATGAATGAGTTCAATGGTGGAGGAGCTAAACCATGCAGGATTTTAAAGACCAGACAGATGTTCCTATATTTTATGATATCCTCCCAGCTCAGAAGCTTATGTTTGTGTTAGATGGTGCAATGATGTGAGCTGTTCGGTTTCTGGTCCAAAACTTTAAGGGTTTGCTTGTACAGCGTTTCCAAAGGCTTCAGTGTTACTTTTCATGTATACTTTTATTGTGTGTAGTGTGATTGTGGTAGAGTAAAGGAAGAAAATAAGCCTATTCGGGTGTATTTTGGGCATATTCCATTAGTGTATTGCTCATTTGCATATTCAAATTCATTTTCCAAGAAACTTGTAATACAAAAAATGTTACTTTTAATGTCTATTTTCATTGTGTAAAGTTTCATTGTGGTAGGAGTAAAGAAAAAAAAGAAGCCTATTCGGGTGTATTTTGGGCATATTTGATTAGTGTAAGGCTCATTTGCATATTCAAATTAATTTTCAAAGAAACTTGTAATACAAAAAATGTTACATTTCATGGATACGTTCATTGTGTAAAGTTTCATTGTGATAGGAGTAAAGGGAAAAAATACCCCAACAGGGTGTATTGTTGACAGCACCATAGACTTTATAGAGTAAATAACTTTCAGTATGTTGTTCTAGACACCTCATAGAAATGATGTATGGTGAAAAACCTTCTGTGACAATTAGTCTGTCGTAAAACGCCTGGACTATAAGCTGCTCTCAGTGCAGCAGTAGGCAGAGACTGAAATCGACATGTTAGTTACAATCGGTTCCTTCCAACAGATTCATTTTCAGTTTATGCAAATTGTGTGAAAATAAAGATTAAACAATGGTTTATAGCATAGACATATATGGTTTATAGTGGCAGGTGGTTCCAAGCTGTGCCAAAAATGGACATTTTGGAAAGTTCGCCCGAATATTTTAGTAGCCTAAAATCTCAATAATTTTGTCCTGCTTCAATTAATCAGAATCAGCCACTGCAGAGACAATGTCCATATGTTGTACTATGATTTTATAGAGGGTTTGAGCTTCATTAGCATTATTCTAAAGGACACTCATCAAAAATATGATATATTTTTTAGGCGAATATTAATTTTATTAAATTTTTTCTGTGTGTCATCTTCATTTACTCTTCACCAGTAACACATATACTGAAATTTACACATCTCAGCAATTTCTAAATCTGTTCCCTTTACTATGACACCAAAAGTATTCAAATAGACCTTGTGGTTGCAGAGATATAGGCTACTCATTTTATTATGGATATGCAATTTTCGAGAAAATGCCTAAAAAATAGGCTTTGTTTATCCTGATCAAAGAAAAGAATGAATGTTGCAGAAAAAAAATGTTATCAAACAAAGTCAAGGAAGTTTACAAACGAGATACAGTATATGTAGAACCTGATAATGTAATAAATCCCTGATAATGTAATAACCCCAATAATGTAATAAAAAATTTCACTTGAGTGGATTGAAAATGTAGTAATAAAACCTGATAATGTAATAATTAAGCAATATCACACGAGAGGGAGTGCTGTTGTACTGTATATCAGCACGGCTGTGATTCGGTCGTAGGCACGAGGCCACAGGCCGAGTGCCGCAGATAATCACACCGTGCTACAGCACGACCTCGAGTGTGATATTGCTTTTATACAACAGTGCTACGAGCGCATTTTTAGAACAGTAATAAACTACAAGAGATTATGATTTGTTTGTTTATTTAATCATTTATTTGGCTCCGCCAACAGAAATAGTTCTGCAACTGGAAGGGAGACAAGGCTGTTGCCAGGCAACACATAAACATTTCATACTAGCTTGCTACTAGCTACTAGCTTTTCCACCGAGCTGCTTCCAGTGCTGGTTCTGGTTCTGAGCCCGTGTCTGATCAGCACCGGAGCAACAGGACCAGCGTGAAGACACAGAGACGTTATCGATACCGTATTACATTTGTTTATCATCTATGTAATCAATATAAACACAGTTGAAGCTAAGTAGCTGAGCTACGTGGCTAACAACAGCTAATGCTAATATCAAAACACATCACCGTCAAAACGTAGTTGCCCCCGCGGCGATTTTTTCCCCAGCCGGGTTTAGTAGAGATTTATCGCCAATTAGACGGACCAGGTCAGGTCCAGGTTTTAATGTTCAGGTCCGTTTATAACTACTGCAGCAGCAGCAGCAGCAGCAGCAGCAGCAGAGAGATGGGGCAGCTCCTGTATGGGGAGCCTGGCTCTGACTTAGTAGTCTAGTAGGAAGGAGGGGTCCCAATGTCCCCGAGACAAACATTTTTGAAACATGGTTTTTTAGGACCCTTAAGGTGTCTACTTAAGATTTTTGCTTGTTGCCCGGGACAACTAATGTCCCATGGGTGTTTTTTGGCGGCCATTTTGAATTTATGTCCGCACGAATGGCGAAAACGCCAATTTTCATAACTCCTAAACCAGACATCATACAAAGACAAATGAACACACTTTTTCTGATAATTTTAACACCAGAAATCAAATGAAAAGGTCACCGAGATGATAAAACCACTCTTTATCAGAGAAAAATGAACTCCAAGTAGTATTTTTGTATAAATTACTCAAAAAAAGTTCGGAAATGTTTTTTCAGTCCATAATTTCTCCCTTTTAATATCTCCGGTTGGTGTTGTCTTTTAGACCGATAGAAAGCCGGATTAGTCATGTTTCCAACGAGGTACAACTTGTAAGGATTGTGCATTCATGGAATGCGCAACAAAGCTAAACGTGTGGGAGCAACCAATTTAGAATTCTGAGAATTTCACACCAATAAAACGCCATTTTTCATAACTCCTAAACCAGACATCACACAAAGACGAATGAACACACTATTTCTGATTATTTTGACACCAGAAATCAAATGAAAAGGTCACTGAGACAGTAGAACCACTCTTTATCAGAGAAAAATGAACTCTCGTGTATTATTTTAGTATATATTACTCAAAAAAAGTTCGGAAATGGGTTGGGAAATGTTATTTCAGTCCATAATTTCTCCCTTTTGATAACTCCGGTTGGTGCTGTCTTTTAGACCGATGGAAAGCCTGATTACTCACCTTTCCAAGGAGGTACAACTTGTAAGGGTTGTGCATTCATGGAATGGGCGACAAAACTATACGTGTTGGAGTGACCAATAGAATTCTTAGAATTTCTCCTAAACCAGACATGATACAAAGACGAATGAACACACTTTTTTCTGATAATATTGACACCAGGAATCAAATGGAAAGGTCACCGAGATGGTAAAACCACTCTTTATCAGAGAAAAATAAACTCTAAGTAATATTATAGCAAATAATAGCTACTACCTAATTGACAGCTAAAACAGGTTCAGGGTTCCTATACGCAAGTATGGAAAGTATGAAAATATATGGAATTTGATTCCCAGGCCTGGAAAAGTATGGAAAATTGAAACTATTATATTTATCTTAATACATATCTTGGTCTTATCTAAAGTTGGGTTAATCTGTCAAAAAATACGTCATGAAGAGGAAAAAAAAACATATATAAGTCGCACTGGTCTATAAGTCGCATTTATTTTTCAAACATTTAATTAACAGTCGGGTCTCATATAACTGCCAGGGCTTTGTGTACACAAACAAATAAAGGCCCCCATCAAATAGCCTACAGGCCAGGTCAAAAAAGAAAGAAAAACAACTCTGTCAACTGGAACAAACTGGTGAGGATATGATCAGAAACTCTTTGTGGACTGTCTGTGAAGATTGACGGGAGTGAAGCCGACCTCTCTTCTGCTTCAGAGAGGGACAGCCTTGCACTGTCGGACCTGGGTCTCTGCTCCGTGTAGGAGCCCGGTCGGGACTGGAGCAGAGACCAAAGACGGACTGCAGAACACGCTGTGAAAATACTCTGAATTGACTTGAATGGGAGTGAAGCGCTACAGTGCAACGGAGACAGAGACCCAGGTCCGACAGCGCAGCGAGGAGAACAGCACATGAGGAAGATGAAGATGAGCTACTGAATGAGGAAGAATTTAGAAATAAAAGCCTCCCTGCCCTCTTGTGGTCATAGATGACATAGTGTATATTTTTGATGTATAGGCCTAAGTCGTTTTAGGTCGCATGGCCAGCCAAACTACTAAAAAAAGCGCAACTTACAGTCTGGAAAATATGGTAGCTATAGCTACTATCTCCTGGAAATTACTTGGTGACATCCATTTTGGCAGGGAGGGAGGCGGGTGAGCAAAGTCCACTCTTGACTTGCAGTAATTGTTCTCCTCATTGCCCAGAAAGAGTTTGAAGTTGGCTTCATCTGGTCTAGTATCTGCAGGCAGATTTCTCCAAATGTGTGAGGTAGAGTTGTGAGAGCATGAAAGAGGGCATTCCCATCTTGGATGAAGATGACATCCTTGGGGTTAGGGTACTACTTCATCAGTGTTTTCATCTAAGAGGAAGGCAACATGCTGGCTTTGTTGGTCTTGGCAAAGAACCCTTTTCCAATGACTCCTACCAACAAGACTCCATCAAGGGACAGGAAAGGCTGGTGTATGGCTTCTCTGAGAAGTTTATAGTGCAGGGTACAGCTACAAAGAAGCCCCAGGACTTCAAACTCTTTCTGGGCAATGATGAGAACAAGAAGCAGCTCTGCCAGTTGATGCTCAAGGTCTGGGGGAGTAAGGGGGCAGCATCTTGGCTGATGAAGTGCGAAACAGCTACTCTCATCATATAGCTCCTGTCCAGCTGAACAGCGGAGTGATTATGTCTGTGAAAAGTCCCAGTGCTGTTATACTGTATATCAGCACTATGGAATGTCTCGTTGTCCAATCAAATTGCTCGGTTGGGACCGGTCGGAACTAACTGTTGTATAACTTCCCAATAATGTAATAAAGTGCATTTCCCAATAATGTAATAGGCTACACTCTTAACCAATAATGTAATAAAGTATTAACGGGAGGTTATTACATTATCAGGTTAGCCTTCATTTCAAGGGACCTGATAATGTAATAATACTCCAATAATGTAATAATTTTACAGGAGATCACCCATTACTTAAAGTCCCTGGAAAGTGAAATTGGAGTTTTGTTTCAAAATATATTAAAAGTGTTCGAAATTTATTGATAAAAACATGCAAAAAGACTCATTTCTGTGCAGTGGTTAATTTTAGAGGTTAGGGTTTCACAGTTTCACTCAGCTTCAGTGGTCTTTGTTTTTAAGGGCAGGCTTACAGAGGGGGCGCCGTGACGCACTGGCGTCCCTACTTTCATAACTCCTCCCATGTGCACAGTAATATTATAAATACTTCAAGAATGCCAACGAGCGTCTGCTGCCACTATACCCCTAGAGCTACCAGCGCCGCCGGAGCTACCAGTCCACTAGCTTGGTCTATGTCTTAATAAAATGTCATGCAGACTTGTCAGGTCATTGTAAAACATTTATTTATTGATGTAAATGTGGTGTTATTTGAACATAGTCTATACAGATCCCAGAGGCAGCGCTGCTCTTATGTGAAACATGAAGCTCCACTTTTAATTCAAACAGACTAATGAGACTGCCACCTTGGGACCAGCCGGCGCCCGGTGGCAAAACTCTAAAAGCCCAAACAGCCACAGTCCAGGTGAACCTCTGCAGTGTCCGCCCCACAGCTCACCGCCACAGCAACAGCTACACCGGCAACAACACTGAGGGCCACCGCCCTCGGCAGACGAATCTCTGCTTGCCCTGATAGCGTTAGCTCGGCGGCTAGCGCTAGGCCCGTCGTCCTGTGCTGACGGTGGCGGCCCTCATTGTTGTTGCGGTGTAGCCTTCAAGGCTCCCGCTGCTGTGGCGGTGAGCCGTGGGTCCGATGCTGCAGTGGCTCGGGGTGAACGGGACGAACGGGGCTAGCCGCCGAGCTAACGGTTAGCGCCGGGCTAGTCGAGCTAACGCGTTAGCGCCGGGCTATTAGCCGCCGAGCTAACGCTATCAGGGTAGCGGTGATTCGTGTGCCCCCAGCATATTTCCCTCACTGCTCAGTGTGTATCCGAGACATTCAGATAAGAGCTGGACTCAGACTCAGGCTCAAGCCCGTAGCTGCTCGGGTACGATGTGACAGTTAGCAGTAGGCCGTTTGATTGACAGTTGAAACTTGACGAAGCTCAGCAAGTGGGCGGGGCTTATGTGCCTGCAGCAGACATCCAGAGCTGCGAGAACTGCCTCATTTAGTCATGATTTTAAAACCTAATTTCACCTACTAAACGAATTTTTCTAGCATCCAAAATTGGCAGGATGGTTAATAGGACATATGTCTGGGATGTGATTAACTCAGAAAACGAATCCAGTGTCACTTTTCAGGGACTTTAAGTCTGCGCAGCAGTATTTGTCCATATAATGGTTGTGAATGGATACCACTTTTCTTCGTCCATAAAGACACACCAAAAAACATCCAAATACCTCCATACTGCTGTCTGTAATGTCCCTCTTGTTTTGAAGCCCCAACATGAGAAGTTGTTCCGCCGGTCAGTGCAAATCAGGAAGAGCAGTGAACTGAGACACTGGGAGCTTCCGCTATAAACAAGCTTAAAATATAGACTTATTTAATTTTTTTCGGAAAATTTCTCATGTCGGGGCTTCAATACAAGAAAGACATTACAGACGAGCAGTATGGAGGTATTTGGAAGTTTTTTGGTGTGTCTTTTTGGACGAAGAAAAGTGGTATCCATTCACAACCATTATATGGACAAATACTTACTGCTGTTACCCCCCCGTAATTCAGAGAAGGCACGGAGGACTCTGAAAATTCTCACAGCCCTTAGTCGACATGAGGGTGAGTATGAGTGAAATTTGAATTTTGGGTCATTTTCTCCAAAATCACCGGCCCGATTTCAACCAAACCTTATTCGTTGGACTCCCCCCGGACCCCCAGATGATATATCCGAGTTTGGAGAAATTTGAAGAAATTTTAATTTTTGGCCAAAAAAAAACAAACAATTTTTTCAAAATCGCCTGCGTGGTTTTTGCTCATTTTCTCCAAAACCACCGGCACGATTTCAACCAAACCTTCCGCGTTGGACTCCCCTCGGACCCCCAGATGATATATCCGAGTTTGGAGAAATTTGAAGAAATTTTAATTTTTGGCCAAAAAAAAACAAACAATTTTTTCAAAATCGCCTGCGTGGTTTTTGCTCATTTTCTCCAAAACCACCGGCACGATTTCAACCAAACCTTCCGCGTTGGACTCCCCTCGGACCCCCAGATGATATATCCGAGTTTGGAGAAATTTGAAGAAATTAATAATAAAAATTAATGTGATAAAAAATTTCACTTGAGTGGATTGAAAATGTAATAAAACCTGATAATGTAATAACTTCCCAATAATTTAATAAAGTGCATTTCACAATAATGTAATACACTCTTAACCAATAATGTAATAAGACTAGCGGCGTTCTAGAGCGCAGCTGATGGGGATCCTATCAAAAACCTTTAAAAGGCCTCTCTTGTCACAAATTTTGTCTAATCTTCTTGAAACGTTGCCAGGTGATATTCAGACCATGACACACAAATGCATTCAGCATCTTCTTCAAATTCAACGGCGCTTAGCCGTGACAACCAATCAAACTTGACATTGAGGTAGCCAAACAGGAAGTAAGCCCATTTCTCAGCAACCCTCAGCAACATATCTCAACCAAACTTGGTATATAGACTCATGTCATCATCCTGGGGACACCCAAAACATCTGGTGACCTTTGACCTCTAGGGGGACACATATTCTGTCCAATCTTAATGAAACTTAGTGTCCCCTTTCTCTGCTGTCATCCCGCTGTCATCCAGCAAAACTCTCAGCCCACCTCCACCCCTTCTCCACCTCCATCTGACGCCGACCATCTTCATCGGGATCTTCGACCAGGAGTCTACCACCACCAGTGTAGTCCCGGGGGGGATCATCATCTTCAGATGCAAGCTATCACCCATAGATCAGTACACCACGATGATCTACTCCCCGGCGTCTAAGCGCCAAAGCCTATTTGTATGCACAATAAATGCAATTTCACTTTCCAGTCTGACTCTCTTTTCCTTATTAGTCGGTCCTGATTGAAATACTTTAAATGTCTGCTATACTGTCAGACCTCCACATACGTACAGTTTCTAAACGAAATTTTGCTGCCATTTTGAAAGTTGTTAAAATCACATTATCCATTTTCACATGTGAAACTTGTTTAAAGTGCTGATGTAGTTCTATCTTGTTGCCATGGCTACTCTGGCCTATTGTTGCTTGACCCCTTCATTGCTGCTTGCAGCTATATTACTATTATTGTCTTTAAAGACCCACTCCCGTGAAAATCGTGTTTTTTGAGCTTTTCACATGTTCCTGTGGCATTTTTCTTGTGTTAGAGGACATATCAGCAGAAAAGGAAGTGCAAAATTGCATTTCTGAGTTTTTCTGCCTTCAAATTGCTGTGAACCAATGGCAGACGCAAACTGGCAGTTTCAGGGAGACTGGAGCTGACGTGTCACAGCTCCAGGGGAGGGCACTAGTGCTACAAGCTCCCGCCCCGCTCTGCATCTGGCTCAGAGGTGAAAGGGTTGGCAGCTCGGTGTAGCTGTCAAGGTATAACAGGTATAGCTCACCTGGTAGAGCAGCTTGCACTGTGAGCAAGGACTATGCTCCAGTCTGGGATCAAATCCCAGTATGGAGTTTTACGCTAAACGCGCTGAATCTGTAATTGTACAATGTCTAGCTGTCAGCAAGCGGGGGGTGGGGCGCGAGGAGGTGGCTGGGCGGGTGCAGAGCAGCGCAGTCTCCGCCCACCCTCCAGAGGTGCATTGCTAATGTGCATGGCTAATGAGCTGGTTTTAAAATGACCAAAAAGAGTCGCGGGAGTGGGACTTTAAGAAACAAATAATTCACTTTCTATTGGCCCAATTGAGCAATGCATAATCCACTTTTGAATTGTTTTATGTTGTTTTTTTTTCATTCTGTAAATTAAAGCAGAGGTAAGCGATCCGGTCGTTTTGGCTAACTTCTTGTCAGCCGATGGAGTTAGCAGTCCCCGCCCTCGTCATGGATCTATTGGTCCTCGTCCCTACGTCACCACATTCACGCGCATCCCTTGGCTGCACACACAGCCCTTCATGCCGTTCTCTCTCCTCATTGGATAAAGGTTGTAGGATACAAGGAAAGTTTTCTCCTCGGCTTACAGCAGAGCAGAGTGACTGACAGACCCGTGTTTCGGACCAAACACTCTATGTAAGTGATTGCTGTAGGAAGATATAACTATTTAAGACTAAGATTAACACAAATATTCCGCTTACTTGTGCTTTAAATTTATGTTGAATGTTTGTCTTTTGGAGGACCACTTGACAAGCCCTTAGGGTTTTTTTTGGTTTCTCCGGCACATTTGCTTTATCTACACTTTGTATGTTTTTGTTGTTGTTGTGTTCCACTTTTTAATATGCTGTTTTATACATCTTTTATGTGCTAATAAAATACAATACAATACAATACGGCCTGGGTTATAACACAAGCAGAGCTGAGACTTACCTGGACAGCCTTTTACTGACACAGCCTTTTTAGGACACTTCCTCCTCTCCAGCCGTAATCACACCAGTCCTGCAGCCATCACCTGTGACTGAGTGACCACATTTCCACCATTGGTCCGCTGGATCCAAGAAAGTCCATTGGCCAGCGGCTCTTTCATAAAATATTGGCGCAAACTCTTCTTTAAGGGCAGGCCGAAGTGTTGCCAATGTTGTGCCCAGGACACTTTGTAGTTCACAAAGACAATATATAAACAAAGCATCTGGCTGTAGGCTACCGTGTATTTGTGACAACTTTAATCTAAAGTTGGCGGGAGACAGAGAAGCCGCTGAGATTCTAAAGTAACCAAGTAGCCTATATAAAGTTTCTTCTTCAGGTTTTATTGGTAGTTGGTAACCGTGCTTTTCGCTGTAATACCGCCACCTACCGGGCTGGAGTGTGAAACATTTGCTCTTCAGGAAAAAAATTGAGAAAATAGGCCTAAATTATCTTATCAGTGTGTGTGTGTTTTTGAGACAGGTGGTCCAGGCTCTGATACCTCCACAAGTAGGTTCCCAACAGTGAAGATTAGCTCAGTCTAATGATGATCTGAATAGGCCAAGCTATTTATAGCAGCACAGCAATAAAAGCCCTGATAAGAGGTGTTTTTGTCCACTGATACTGAAATGCAAGAGGGTTTTTAATTCAAAGTGGATACATAAACTGTTTTAATTAGGCTTTATTATCAACATAACATCTCAAGGTGTAAATGTTTGTATCTTATCTTTTCTCAGTATGGAAATATTCAAATACATTTCACAAATGGTGGCATTCATTTCATACTTGTGGTTATTGTTTGCTTAATTATCTTTTGTTGCTGTGTCCAATCTCTATTTGTTCCAGGTGTTCCAATGACTAGATGTCCAAATGCAGTTTTTAAACTATCTACTTGTATACCACCTTACCTTTTTATTCTTACTGTATGTTGTACACACTCAATATGGATTTTCCTGCAGGAAAAAAAAATCAATGCACTAATGCACTCAAGGTGAAATCAATCTGGTTACCACAACAACACTTAGAGCCGAATGTGAATCCTGTCTGCATTTTATTATTTGGCTCATCAATAAAATTAAACCATAATGCATGTTTTAATACCTCAAATGTCAAAAATGCGTAGCAGAGAAGAATAATTCGATAGTGGAAGAAACTGATAACCCATGCAGAAAATGTATAATTTCTGACAAATATCTTTGTCTACAGTTTAATGAGAAAATGTATCTTATAAGGAGGCCAGATGAAAAAAAAAAATACTATGTATACAATACAATATGTTTTTCTGTTTTTCTTATCAAACTGTAAATATCTAAAAATGAAATGTGCAACCTGTATAAGAAAAAACACAAGGACAGTCATTTAGAATGCCATTTATGTCATTGACTTTTCAAGAATCTAATACAAATGCATACAGATACATTTCACCACCTATAACCACATATAGCCACTAATGCAATAAACATCACCATACGATTAGAAAAAGTATCAGAAGTCACCTTTCAAGCTTGGAAGGGGTCATGAAGAACCACAAGCTCACATGCTCACAAACTAGTTCAAACACATTCAGGAAGAGCATTCAGTATCTACTCACACACTCACACGCACACACTCTCTCTCTCTCACACACACACACACACACACACACACACACACACACACACACACACACACACACACACACACACACACACACACACAGAGCTTATATAATACAGCATTAAAGAAGAGTGGCTGTAAAAAAAAAAAAAGGCATGTGGACGGAGGGGTCGTGTTACACTATACAGTAAGTATGGGAAAAAGGTAACAGCCAAAGTGTACATAAAACACATTTTTTTTTACAATTAAGCCAACTTTACTTAATATAAATATTCTTCATCCAAAAGTCAGTGCAGTGCCTTCTGCTCAGGCTTCACCTGGTCCTCATGCCCGGTCCACTTTACACCCAGTCTGTGCTAGACCTGGTCCACAAATTTCTGTTTCGACTACACACAGCTCTTTTTTTACATCAGTTTGGTCTCTGATTCCCCATTTTCTCTATTCTCGGTTTGTGTGTGTGTGTGTGTGTGTGTGTGTGTATGTACTGTATGTATGTATGTCAATATGCGTGTGTGTTTGTGTGTGTTTTATGCCACCCAGTACCTCAAAAGTCCAGCTGTGAAGTACAAGAGTTTGTTTTTACCTATTAGCCAATAGAAAAAAAGGTCAACAAATTTACAAGTGTCCATTTTTTTGTCTTATCTCCTGAAATCCCTTTTTTTTAAAAGAAGTTCACAGATGGAGCAGCTCTACTGGATTCCCCTGAAGAGACACATTGCAAAGACCATGGCAAAGAGCTGATGAAAAAAAAAAGAAAAACAAAATTGTTAGCACACAGAAAAGGAGGCAGATTGTTTTCACATGAAAGTGGATCTAACACTACAGCAGCAGACTCAAAGCTCATTACAACAATTCTCAAAACACCTAACCACCATGATTTACGCTTCAATTTTCTGCCCTATCCTGCATCTACATCTGAAAGGAAAAATACTGTAGAAAAAAAACAGTGAATGGCTCAGTTCAATCCTGTCTGTGGAGGTGAGAACAAAAGCAGTTTCGTTTTTTGCCGCACAATTTGTTAAAAAAAAAAAGCAAACAAAAGCTACTTCAAAACAATGATAAATGGTTTTCATGTATTTTTTTTAGGAAATTATTGTGTGTGCAACTCTGCATCATTGACTGCTGGGCAAAGCAGCTCAGCCTTTTTTTTGTTGCTGTAACACCAAGTCTCACCACTAGATGGCGATCTTGCCATACAAAGTGCACATAGTCAGGGAAATATCTGCAGCTTAATGCAGAATTCCTCACTTGAAAGTGAAATGGACAATATCTTTGCTGCAGAGGCAAATCAAAGGCAGCATATGTGATGGTTTGACTAATATGAAAAGCTTTCATACCTCAATGGTCAACACCACGATGGCAAGTGCTCCAGCCACGTAAATGTACAGTTCAAAGTAGTCAACTACCGCAGAATAACAGCCCTGTGGACACACAACAACATGGCATTGAGCTGAGAATCAATGGGCTGTAAACTTGCAGAATTAAAAGGACAATTAAAGTAACATCACAGCTTTAATTGAGTGAGGCTTTGAACAAAGGCCTGGGTGAGTGAGTGGAAAAAGGGGCCTCAAGCCGCACAGCCTTTTAATGAGGCTTCTTTGTGTGAATGAACAGACAGAGACACACATTGTGGATATCTTGCATTGTTCTAGTGGCTTGAAAAACAACAGGTGGAGAGTGCAGTAAAAATCCTGTCATATCAGTTTTCACAGTAATTACATTTCACTGCAAGGCTTTCTATACACCCATGGAGGCAGGGATGTGGCTGTGAAGCACACCTAATTGACACTTATTCAAATACTTAATACTTGTATTTTTGCACACGTTTATGCTCCACAATTTACACATTTATACCCACACACATAGAGGCATACACTAGTGTCTTCACATTATATCACATAGTAAGATTGTCTCTCATGACACCCAAAACATGAAAAAAGCACTAATCAGCTATGGAGGAGTCAGCTAGTCCCTGGATGTCATGCCTCAACTGTCTCCTGCTCTAATTAAGCCTGGAAGTGGTTTGGAAAGAGGAAGAAGAGTGGGAGAGACAGAGAGAGAGATGGTGTCAGTGGATGTCAGAAGTTACCTTGTTATTGCGGAACATCATACTGCCTGATAGGCACTGCTCCTGGCTGATATGGGCCAACTCCCCAGCCTGACTGGCGTGCTGGCAGCAGGCTTCTGGCACCATATGATTTGGGTTGATCAGCCTGAACAGACTGTCCTTAAAATCCTCTGGGCTGTTCACCCCACAGCAGTCAAACTGAAGGGAAGAGAGGAGAGAATAGCAGGAGAACCCCTTATTGCTGAGTGCCTATTTGTGCACTGGCCTGTGTTCCACTGCGTGTGTGCAACAATCCAGCATGAAGATTGACCTAAATGTCTGGGATTTTATCTATAAAATATATCCCCGGACGCAGGCTGCAACCAGACTTGATGAGTTGGTAGAAGCTACAGTATGTGAGCTGTCTGCTATGGGTGCTGTGGCCTTACTGTATTCATGATGGCGTTCCATGTGGAGGTGAAGACGTCAGTGTTGTTGTAGCCCTGATAATGTCTCTTCAGCTCCTTGGTGAAGTACTCCCTGGTCAGCTAGAGCAACATCCAGAGAGAGGACAGGTTAGTGTCACCACACAGATGGTGTCTGTTTCTCAGCATCATGGGCACAAGGGCTGAGTGTCATTATAATGGCGCTGATTACACATCAAAGACTGTTTTCGGGTTTTGAAGAGTGCTACTGCAGGTGTGGAAAAAATGTATAATGCTGTTGGATAATGTAAATAACATGGTTTGGGAGGGGAACAGAAATGATGACATCTCCAGTTCTGCTACATTGATTTTGAGCAGGTTTCCAAACCACCCAGTGGAATACCACGAAGAATCTGTCGAGCAATCTGCAAGTTGTTGAAGCACCGTCATAAAATAATGATGTCCAAATAAACAAGATTATGCCTTTAATCAGAATGTGTCTGGTCGAGGAAAAGTTGTATTAATCCAAGCAGGCAATAAATGCCAGATTTTAGTACTTTGATACTCTGCGTTGTGGACAGACTTTAGTATGAAATTTTAACACTCAGCCCTGGTGAGCACTGGTGATCAAAGGTGGAGAAAACACTTACATGTTCCCGGAATATGAAGGCCAGGATGGCAGCAGCCAGTTCTGCTAAGAAGATGAGGAGGATGAGCATGAAGAACTGCAACAAAAGAAAAAAGGCAACGAATGAGAGACAGTAGTACAAGTATCAGAAAAAGTGCATGTCAGTCACTTAAAATCACATTTTGGCTGTGCCTGCTTCACTCAGCATTAACTATGCATGAGGCTTGAGGCATGGAGGCAAATAGAAGGGCATTTTGCTCCTTAGGCTTTCTGTTTCAAGCATGACAGTCCAAAAACTGACAGACAGAATAATCAACACACATGCACACAAACAAGATCAGTAACAGAACTACATTTTAAATTTGTTGGCCAACTCACAAAGAGGAGCAGACACTTGTTTTCACGGATGGCTCCACAGCAGCCCAGGAAGCCCAGGAGAAAGAGCATGCCGCCCATGCCAAGGATGATGTAGACGCCGGTGAATAACAGAGGGTTGGCTGCTACAATTTCCCTAAACCCTGTGGGGTCCACCAGTACCCACACCCCCACTCCCAGGAGGAAGGAGCCCCCCAGCTGATGAAGAAAAGGGAAAGAAGATACCAGTTAGACAAAACAGAAATTGGCTGCATCTTAAAAATTAATTAGAACTCAGAGGACAGCTCAGTGTCCCCAGTGGCACATGAAACATCCAACAAGATGTCATATAATGGATAGTAAATTTCTGTTTTTTAAAAGGACATAATGCTGGTGATGTGAATCTCTGAAAGACTGGGGTGAGAGCTGAGGCAGAGATAAAAGGCTGAGGATCTACAGAGCCACAATGCCTCAGTGGGGCGGGTGGGTGGCGACATCTACCCTGCTTCACCTAACCCCCCATCCTGCTTTAAGAAATGCACAGCACTGCAGTCCCCATCCTCCCTTCCACTAAAACCCTATCTGCAGCCGCTGTATGGTGACTCATGTGATTAAGAAAAGAAGGTATTGAAGTAACTTCTAGCACAACCCCCACTGGCACAGGGAGAGAGCTGGCCTTTTGCAAATGATCACCGTGTCATCTCAGAGGCAGAGGTTGTGGTATGAGGAGAGAGGAGGTAGCCATTTTCAAATGCTGTGATGTTACATGAATGTATAATTGCCAAAGAAAGACAAAAAGAACATAAGACAGTGGCTGTGACGGGGTGATGCAAAGAGCCAAGTTCACTCTTTGCTCTGCTGGTTGCATTATTACCTCGGCCTTGAACACCCATGTCTGCGTAGAGTCTCTAAATGGTTTGGTTGCGCTTAATAAAGCAGGAAAACAGACAAACCTTCTTACTCTGACCCTCCCCCCCTTTCAGGCTCAGACTAACAGGATTACCCTTGATTGTCTGATCAAGACTGATAAAGTCAGGTGCCAGTCACAAACTCCACATGGCACAGTGTGCCTCAGATGTGTGTCAGCACACTAAAATCTAATCAAAAGAGAATTTGATAGAATCAAGATTGCCTCCGTCTAATGAAATGCAAATGTGGCTCCATTAGTCAGTCGCGCAGGGGGCAGCCAGAAGACCATCTTAAATCGTTAGATTGACACTAACCTCGGAGACGGCTAAATGAAGTGTCTTTGAGGGAGAGATGAAAAATACTTACAAAGATGAGGAAATTGAAGACAAACATGAGGTACTTGATGCAGCTGAGACAGTCCCCCTCCATGGTTGTCCCCCGTGCTGAAGCCTCTCCCTGCCCCTGAGAGAAAACAACATAAAATATGGCACTTAATGAATCCTGCAAGATGCTCACAGTATTCCCATCCTCCTGCAATCTGAATAGGCACTTGGATGAAACTGCCAAGAAAATAATACTCAGTGAAAACCTGTTCACATTGTTAATGAGTTCTGCCACTCAGACATACGACACACACACTCACACATTGCACTGTCAGTTCATTTGGTCTGATTCCAACAAAAAGAAACCATGAATTATCTCCTCAGGCGCACTGTACCAGCCATAGTTCCTTAACAATCGTAAGAAACCATACAAGTCTGGGCCACACAGCCGCACCTGACACAACTCATCTTACCACACACCGTGACAACTTATATAATTTTAAAATGTGCTTTCAACAGTCAGATTCAGCCTGATTCCCTATCAGCGCTTCCTGTCTCCGGACAGATGGGGTGCCTGGGTTCAGTGTGCCTCAAGGGGCTGTCTATCTCAGAGCTTTTTAAGGATATGAGTCCTGACTTGGACTCCATGCGCATTAACTGACAACATATAGCCTTTACTATGGAGCTTCCTCTTAATGTAATGAGGAGCGGGAGGCCTGTGCTCCCCTCAGACAGACCTCTATCTGACACAAACACACTTTCCCTGATGAAGGCCTGCCCTGGAAGCACTCCTGGTTAATGAAGAACACCTCTCCTGCATTAGGATACAACATGGGTGTCTCCGTATCCATGACCCCGTACACCTATATATATCTGCTGCACCACAAAGGCTTCATTGAAGCATTTGTTTTGCCCACCAGGCTGAAAATGAACAAGTTTCCCCCCCCAGAGGGAGGATAGGAATCATCTAAGGATTCATCTCTACACATTCTGCAAAAACTGTGGTGGAAACAATCTGTGGGGCAGCTATAATTGCAGTCTCTGTGAAGGGAGAAAATTAATTATTTGGCAGAAATGAACCGGCACTCTTTGCTTTGTAGTTATGATTATTAATTTACTCTCCCATAGTGATAGTCAGGATTGAGGATGGGTTACAAGCGGATTAAAAAGTGATTTCTCTGAAGAATCATAAATATATTTACACAACTACAGTAGGAAAGTACACACGGGCAACACCAAAACTGACAAAAACAACATTTTAATGGCTTCCTTTCAGTTTTTTTGGCAGAACTTTACAGCACGTCCGTCAGACGTAATCTCATAATCTTCAGGCAGTCTTTCCACTGGCTGATGCACTGTCAGAGGACTCCTCTGGGTGATCTGTCTGCTTCTCTGAGGCAGTGGTGAAGCCTGGGTTATGATCGACGCCAGCTTTGATTCCTGTCTGTCTTTGAAGGGGCTCTGCTGTCACTCAAGTGGGATTCAGCCTTGACCCTTTCACCCCGGCTGCACACAACTGATTCAGAAATTCACACTTTCAGGTGCAATAAGCCTTAACCTCACCGAACCACTCGAGTGGTCGTTGCATATTTTACAAAGAAATAGAAAAGAGCGTCAGTAAGAAAGCTATAAGCCATACCCCATATCTTTACAGTCGGTTCTATTTTTATTGCAGTATGGTTGCAGGGTTTGTCTGCTCTTATTTTCAATGTGTTTCTTTTTTTTCAGTCTCTGTGTAGGCATGTGTAAGTTGCCGTGACAATAAAATTGAACAATACTAAAGATGTGAAGGCAGTCTTTGTCTGCTGTGGGAGCGAGTTAACGTACAATGAGAACATTTCCTCCCCTCACCCGCCTGAGGGCTTATTATTTTCCTCTCTCTCCTCCTTTCCTTCCCCAGACCCAGGGAAATTGATTTAGAGCTATGGTTAAACGCCTCCTCTAAATCATAATGATATGCTTAGGTATTGATCACCGTCCTAGTGGTACTCTGAGAGCAACCAACAGCCTCATTGCCCAAGATGGGTTTTAATTAACCCCCCCTTTCCTAAGTCCCACTGAAAGGCCTAATGATGGCACAGGAGGTCTTAATTGAGATTTGCATACATTACAGTCTCTGAGAAAAGCATCAGAAAGGGCCCTTTCTCATCACTCCTGCTCTCCACTATTCGTCTTGGGCCCCCATGAAGACTGCAAACTGTATTTATTGCAGCTGGGGATGAAAAGGTGGAACGCGGAGGGGGGAGGAAGGGGTCGGCTGGAAAAACTCTCAGGGCTCAGCTCCCATCTCATTCTCCAAGACCAAATGTCTGATTTCTCTTCCAGCTTTCACCCTTCTGCTCTTCACTCTCATCTCAGGGTCAAACCAACTATCAGATCTGGAGCCAATTTTCTTTCTTGCATTAAAATGCATTGGATGCTTATGAATGAAGTGGACTAGCTGAACTCCAAATAACAAGCCTATGGTGCAAAATCGGCATCGTATAAATCAAACTGCCACAGAGACCCCAGAGAAAATGCAGAGTAAACAAACTGGTCTTTCCCATGACTCCCGTGGGATCGCGGGTCCTCATCGATCACAACCCCGTGGTAGAGATCAGACCACTAAGTCTCTGAATATTCTGCAGAGCACTTTAATGTAGACAAGGAAAATGTGGTTCACACCCCAGGAGCTGCAGCCTTACAGCACCAACAAATTACTTCCAGATTAAAGGCAGATCCTCCTCAGGTGTGCTGCTTTGCTAAGCTAGCAGTATGCCAAGATAAGGGGTGGTCTGGTATTGTGTTTGTATAGTCTAGCAAAAAAAGCACTCATTATAAACAAACATGACACACATAGCAGCAAGGAATAGTGCACCGCTATCTCTGCACACAGTGTGTTTGTTAGCAGGAAATAATGTATGTATGTCCTCAATCTGACAATCTAAGTGGCAGTCTCTGCCCTGAGGTATCCAGTAAATACCAGCTCCATACTTCTGCAGCGTCTCACCATTACTGACATGAAATGCCACACGATCCATTGTTTACTCCTGGTGAAGACCGATCCACAGCCAGCCTGGGATATGAAGCCCATCATGGCAGAGTTTGATAGTGGATTAATGAGAACTGATCCTAAATCAACTTTGCAGTGCCAACAGAAGCCAGAGCCCTGTAATGAGGGCAAAAGCATCTGACCTACATTCTTCTCAGTATAAGGATGAGGAATTCTGAAACACTGCTACAGGCCTTTTTTTCATGCTCAACTCAGAAAAGCAGAGGTCTGTCTGACCAGCATCTACACAACCAGCCATGATGGTCATGTCAACTCACTGTAATTAAAAGATAAGGAAGACATAGACCCACATTGAGAATGCTCCATATAGAAATAGCACACCCTTGGGTGGTTCTCCTTGAAGTTGACACTTTTGGCACGATTAATGAAGTGAGCCCATATTCCCCTGCTCCACTAGCCCCCGCCCGGACAAATCGAACAGCACGACAAGGACACTGTGTCTGCTCCTCGCCAGACTGCCGCCACCCTCTGCACCCCGAATAAACAGCCAGTTCACTTCAACTTAAGCATGAGCCTGCATATCAAATAATCATTAATACTGAAACCCTGTTGAGATTTTAAGGGTTGCAGCTTGACCCCTTTAAATGTCATTGACCCTCTAAATGATCACCTGTAATTGAACCCTTGGGACGGCGCAAATCATCCGCTGCTTCTCTGACACAGCTGGAGCAGGTGTGTTTTTCCATCCACTGTATACCACTCTAAAGCTCTCCGGAGTGTGATAATGCCCTCTGACAATGACACTAAGGGACCACACACATGCCGCATCAGCCTTTACCTCAATTAAAAACCCATTTTCATATTTTCCTATGACTTCCTAAATCAGTCGCAGCAAGTAAACACCCCAAAAATTCGAATAAAGACAGGCTCCTCTGGCAGTGAGCAGGGCTCCCCTGAGGCACACCATGTCCCTTAATGAACCTCCAATTAGGAGAGAATGAGCCCTGGGCTACGCTGTCACACTGAGGAGCTTTGAAGTGTACTGAATGCTAAACAGCTATAGCACTGTATGCTGCTTTAGAGGGCATACAGCTTGAAGACAATAGGGAACAACCACAGAAAGAAAGTGTACGAAAGTAGCTCAAAGGCAACCCAGCTCACAGTGTGTGTGTGGGTGTAGCTCGCACAGAGAGCAGAGCATCCAAACTCAGCCGGGTTAGGAAGTTCAGAAAACCTCCAGGCTGGTTGCAAAGGTCCTAACGCTGGTTAGATGCTCAGGTGGAGACAGACAGTGGTGCACTTTTAACCCTCACCTCAGGCAAGTTCAGTTTAATATACAGTAGACACACAGGATTGGTGAACACTATCAGCACCTGCACATTATGGGCAATGCTAGTTCACTCAAAAAAAAGAAGCAACCACTGATGAATTCGCTCTGACTTGCAAAGCCATTTATCATTTAAGTCCACTGTTGCGATACGTGCTGTGAATCCAAAGCACTTCTTATCGGAGCCTGTGAGTGGCGCTCTCCTGACCTATTCAGTTTGGAAATGAAATGAGATTGTGTGACTCCCTGAGGGTAGAAGTCCTCTGACCAGGCAGCTGACACACTCCTGAACAACAGGCTGATTAACTAGAGACGACTCCTCGGATGAACAAATGCACACTGAGAAACACACTGACCATGTGTTGTCAACAGCACTGCGGGCCACATTCTTGACATCCCAACTGGGCGCACAGCCAGCTGTTGGTTCAGTACTAACAGTTGCTCATACTCCTACAGTGAAATCGATTCTCCAGCTCCTTAGATAAGAACGATTGGAGGGGGGGAAGGGCACTGAGAGCTTGTTGGTTAATTCAAGCAGAGGACATGTGATTGAGATGAGAATTTTTTTTTTTGGCTTCTATTGAATACTACTGTGTTTGTGTGTGTGTGTGTGTGTGTGATGCTCACTTTCTCAAAGCAGAGATTCCCACTTAATTGTGTCGGCACCTCTATCTGGCTGAGTGAAGATACAAACTGGCCGCGTGGTGCTGGATCAATACCAGGCCCAGGCACATGGTCAATGATGCATTGATCCCCTGGAGTTCCAGCTCTTAGTCTGCCAGTTGTCTGGTAGTGAGTGAATGTGGTAGCAGCACACAATGAACACATAAACACGTCTTCACCGCCACTGCCGCCGCCTGGTAGGACTAAGCTCGGGCTTTTCCCACGCAGTGCAGTGGAGGATGACACACTGCCTTTGGGGCTTTCCACAAAAATGAGTTACAACTCAATTCAACTACAGTACAGGCTCAATAATTACTGTGACAAACATAAGGGGGATTACGTATTTACTACACTTCTACTCCTAGTTCTGACTTCTTGTCTTACTCCCTCTCTGTATTTTCTGCACAGTCCCATGATCTTGGACAAAATCCTCTTGCTTTGTCAGAGTTATGAAGAGTGGAATCGATATCAGTTCCTTTCTTGACAAAAAGTTTGAAAAATCCAATCAATAATCTCACCACCCAGGCTCTCCACCAGTTTTTGACCCTGAGGCAAGAGACAATTAAAAATGTTCAAGTTCTCTCCGGACCTTGTTTTAAATACTGTTCAGGCCGAGGCTGCTGTCTTTGGCAAATCTCCATATAAAGAGAGTTTACATCACAGATGGCCTCGGAAGAAGTAAACATCGGGAGATTCAAGGAAAGACAACACTTTTAGCCTCAGGGGACTAAACACAAAAGGAACATAGAGAACACAACAACCCACACACAGTGAGTTTGTGTGTGTGTGGTGTGTGTGAATGAAACAATGGATCGAAATTGATACTTTCTTATGGCTCCAATACAAAATTTTGTGAAATCCACTGGGTTTGATTTTAGTACATGTTGGAAACTTTCCAGCTCTCCATAAGGACACTGGTCTCCACGGCAACCCGGATGTGGGGTGAGAGTTGCCTTTGTCTGCAGAGCCGTGTTTGGAATCTCCACTTAGCACCAGTTCCTGTTAGAAAACAAAGGGGAAGCAGAGCCAAGCACTTTGCGACAAGGGGACGGCTCGGCCAGCCATTTGTCTAATGAGCGATCACTCACACCCTGTTGCAAGGCCATATGTTAGTTTGAATACAGCAAGTTCCCCCGTGTAGGGGACCCAAAAGCTGTTTTATCACTTAGTGCTGACTCCATGCTGAACTCGCACACACACACACAGATCTAAACCTTCATACACTCAGCTAAAGTTCAACGAAAAGGAAGAAGAAAAACAGCAAAAATAACTGTGTAACCTACTTTGTGTTACAGGCCGGGGTTTCAAGCGCAATTCAAAGATCAAAACAAAGCCTTGAGGATAAAGCTTGTGAATGTTTGCGTTGCTGTGGGAGCCTCAGATGAAAGAGATACCCACATATAATGGAGGCCCCAGTGCAAATAACAACTTCATAGAAATAAACCAAAAGTGTGTTAATGCTTTTGCATGAGCAGTGCAGCACAGAATTCATGATTCTTTCATTGTACCTTATAATTTGCTGCAGCAGAAGCACCTTGTGCTGTATGTGATTATTAATGCAGCTCTGTGATTGGGAGCCTGTGCGAAAGTGGAGCTGCTTTGTTGAGAAAATGATTGCTCGAAGGATTTATCACAGAATTTAAAGGATAATTTTGGTTTATTACAACTTTGGACTTGTTTTCCATTTATATTCAACAAAACAATTTAACCACAAGGTTTATTTAGAAGCTTTTCAATCTTACTCCTTTGATGGAATTTGCCCAGTTACAGTTGTGAGTGCTAAGATTTCCATTTCCTTCTGATGAGATTGTTTTGCCAACAAGCCTACTGTTTCTAAGATAAAGAAATGACTTCAATCTCAGCTTTGCATGAAAAGCACAGCAGCATTTATTCAAACATCCATATGCAGATTAAGCAGTTTATTTTGAGATAACATGTGGACATTTTGTGAAATTAACATAAGACTACTTACAAACTGCATTGGATGGTTACACCTCACTGTTATAATCCTGTGTGTTTCAGGGTTTAATTTACTGCACTTGTTTCTTAATTGCTGCAATTGCTTTGTCATGACAGGTCTCATCAATTTATTAGTCTAGTAAAGTCTATAAAATAAATAATCATAAAAACTGTGTACAAAACTCAGATGACCAGAACCAAATTACAATAATTAAAATTATTCTTTAAGACACATTTACAAAATCGAAAAAACTCAATATTCTGGTCCTTTTACATATTGCTAGCTCATGTAACACACACCATCTATTTGTCTGGTTGGTTGCTTTTATGGGTCTGACTGACTACTACAGCTGATGTGTCTAGGTCTAAATTCCCCTTTAACCTCTCAATCTATACGTGTCTGCTGCTCAGCCGTGCCTGGAATACTAATGTTACACATGCCAATGCAAATCAGAGGCTAACAAAGACCAGTGCTGGCCTGCTTTAATGGTAAACGAACAAAAGCACTTGTCTGCCTGTTCGCAAGACCAGCTTCAAGCACCGGCTCTCGCCAGCACCGTGCCTCCTGTTGACAGTGACAATGGCTTTGCGCCTGTACTGTCAGCACCTCCCTGAAAAGAGTCTGTCAACAAGCTCTTTGGGCTATTTCTCTCGCTGATTTAACATGTGTCTGCTGGAGTGGAATCACTGCTGGATTTGGTGAAAATCATTCATGGCAACACCCCTTCATTACACATGCTGTGGGAAAACTGGAAAAAAAAAAGATGTTCCGCACATACTAACGTACCATGTGTATCTGCTTGTGCCTCCTCTTTGTTCAGATGAAGCTGGTGATTTCTCCCTGTTTTCCTCCTCGCCTGTTTTCATGGGCTGTTGGACAGAAGCAGAAGAGAAGAAGCAGAGGTCAGGATTGAGCTAATGAGATGAAAAAACACCGAGGCGCAGGCAAGGAGAAAGAAAAGTGGCACATTTGTCTTCGTGTGCGTAATTCATTTAAGAAGAATAAGACTGGGAGCTCGAAAAACACAGAAAATAAAATTGTAGGACACTTAAAATGACGGAGTTTGCATTCATTATGTATGAAGCTCTCGCTCCCAGCAGCGAGCTAATCTAAGATTGCAACAGTGTTTTATCTGTGTGAATATTTCACTTCTTAGCTGGAAGGCAAAATTAACAAGGACAGACTAAAAAAAAATGACTGCCTTTAATAGTAGAGGTCTACGCCTGTGTTCTGTATAGGTAAGATTTTAATTGTAATAAGACTTGAGAATCTATGTTTCTTCTTGCTCAGTTAATTATCATTTATTAGAAGACCCTACACTCCAGTATCCTCATATAGCTTCTGATGTGACCTTGCTGAGCGTCTGAACTCATTCATTATTCACTGGAAGTAAAATACCTTACTTTCTTACCACACATTACTGGCTTGTATGGTACAGCTCTAACCAAGTGTGTCTAATGAGCATAAATGCTTTAAACTTTTCCCTGTTTCCAAACTGCTCTGCAGTGTCTCCCAGCTGAAAATAACGATATAGCAATAAGAGCCAATTAAACTGCTGATATTCCAGCCTCTATGTGCAAAAATAGTCAGCAGCACAGTTTTGACTGACAATACTTTGGAGCCGGTTTCAAAGCACTGGCACTGACAACTACAGCATCAAATATGGCGAGAGCTGCCTACGGAGGCATGAACAGCATGCAGCTCTCGCCACATTAGATGGTGAAATACAGGCATGGTATTCTCATTCTGACAGCGGCTGTGGATGGAGAATATCCCAGGAGTATTCTGGCTGATAGAGCCAGCCACATCATCCCGCCGACACACCATATTGCCAGCAGACATCAGATTCACCAGGACGCAGAGCCCAACTGACAGTGGCAGCCACACGCCCTCCCCCATACAGAATACACAGCCCTGATTACATCTAGAAAAGGCAATCAAAGTCTGAGAGAGAAAACGGAAAAATCTGAGAAGTGGAGAGATGCACCGGAGCGATACACTTCCTTATCACAGAGACTTAAATTCAGACTCTATAAAGCACATGCTCAGGGAATCCGTAACATCTCCACAGTGGCTACACATGCATGGGGAGCCAAAGGATGTGCAGCTCACAGAGAATCATTTACAAAAATATTCACCATAGCTTAGCAAGCATATCCCCAAGCAATACAACACTGTAATCCCTTTTCATTTCATGTCAGCCCACAACAATAACAGCAGCAGCAGATAGGTGCACAATCACCATCATCATCATCAACACCATCAAGTCTGTAATCTGCAACTGAGCAACAGAGTGGTCAAATTTTATCCTGCAGCCTGTTGCAGAGGTAGTCTCCTCTGAACCGCTGTTTAGAGAGCCATTAGCCGGTGGAGAGCAACAGTGTTGAGGGTCTGCATTATAATTTTTTTTTTCCGGTTTCCATGGAACCCTTTTTCACGGGAAAGTGGAGCACCAATAGGATTGCAGAGCCTCATTGAATCGGTTATGGGGGTGAGAAGAGAGATGAGCGCAGACGGCTGAGAAGGCACAACAATAGGACGAACCCTCCAGGGAGACGGGAAAGGCCAGGCCACCGAGGGTCCAACAAAGCCAGGGAACGACTCAACACTAGAGAAAAGGTTTCATCTACATCTCCTCAATGGATTTCCTTTTAAATAAATCTCTCTCGCCAACTTGTCATTGACATTTAAGCTCACGAGCACCGTGAGCAATTCAAACATCAAGGCAGTCACTAATTGATTAGCCTCTGCAGATATTTCAGGCTCTGACATTATTATTGCATCACCAGCATCTATTCTGTGTGCCAATGGGTAGCGCACTATAAATTCTGCCTTTCTACTCACATTATATACTGTAGTTATCCCCCATAGTTCAATCAGTGTAACAGCAGAGGAGACTGTGGTAGACATGGAAAAATAAGAGGTATCACAGTAAGTATCAAAGGCATCAGTAACAATCCACCACAAGTGCCTGTTGGATGATTGAACGGTCTTAACTCCTCCTCCCCTACACGTTTCCAATGTAGGATTTTCTGTAACTCTTCAAATTGATCCAAAATTCACATCCACTTCACACATCGACTGGCCAGTAAGTGGATGTTTGAAAATAAACAGAGTTCAAACAACAGTTTCTGTCACTTTGAGAGTAAGCACACCAAGTGTAATGACATAAATGCCTTCCAGGACAAACCATCAGACGATGTGTGTCTTTATCCTCATAGTTACATGATATCATATCTCATCCTTCTCTGTGACAGTCGGCATTTTACTCCACATTTGAGTCAAGATTGTAAACACTTCAGCCTTCAGGAGTGGTCAGGTGTCAAATCAATTAGTTCTTTTCTGGCTTACTTATATCGTTAAGGGTCAAATATGCCTAAAATTAAGTGTGTGATGAATTGTCAGTATCTGGCCATCTTAAAACCGGAGAGGTCGCATCCAACTGTTGTAAGTTTAAGACGTAGGAAATCCATGAAACACGTTATCATCATTTTGTCATTGGCCAGATGTATTGTTTTTCAGCGTTGACACAGCTACAGTAGCCTACTGCTGCTTTTCATATTCACAACCAAATAGACATGACCTTTTGATGAAACATGATAAAAACCAAAAGACTGCATGAGCCATATGCTGGATTCTTTGCATCGTGTGCCCTCTGTGACATCAGGCTTTTCCTTGCCATTCTAGTGAGTCATAAACATTTTCGTCTTTTGTCAAATACGCACATTATTCTGGAGCACAGCCAAGCCTTTACTATGGTATATGTGCATCACTGGCTAGGGACGCATCATTTGTGTGTTGTCTTTGCTTCCATAAGTCACCACATCCTGCCAATCTGGTGGGCAACCTTGGCTACAATGTCAGAGGTCACACAACAGCAGGCATGCGGTGACACTTCCTCTGGGGACAGGAAGTGGACGGGAAATGAGGAAGGAAGTGACAACTTTTCCATCTACACCTTGCAGCTGGGTTTGACCTCCATTTCTCATCAGACTTGACAACAGCAAACCTCTGAGCCTCAGAGCAAACATGAAATTCAGACAACATAACCTATGGGCCTTATGCCCTGACTCAAATCGTTATAAATACACTTAATAAAAGGAAAAACCTACAGCTAACAGGATGTCATCTATCCCCAGTGATCTCTAGCCAGCTCTCGACACAGTCCACATACATCATGATCTAATATTATAGAAATAAGAAATAGGGCAATTGCCGGCCGCCATATATCTCCTGAACATCTGCTTTAATGAGGGCAATTCTGAGGCAGAATAATCGCTGTACCCCATCTGGATTTATCGATCTGACAGTGCGAGTCAACCACCAGAGATAAAGATAAACCACCACGATGGAGAAACAATCCCCGCTCTGATCAGAGGGCAGTGCACAACTAATCACTCACTCCCTCACTCTGGCCACTGTTAACCCACAGTTTCTTTTGTTCTCCACACTACAGTATTTGCTCTCTGGGTTACACACCAGGCAAGAGAGCATTTACTCATTTGAACTATACAATTATTCCAGCTGAAAGATGCAGACTGAACTCATTACACATTCCTCCGTTTTCTCTGTGTTAATCATCCTGGGCTAAATGGAAACCTGATAAGAATGCAGCCCTTGGAAACATGGTCGGGGGGTGTTATTTTGATGCTGATGAAAGCTGACACCGTCCACCTCCTCGGTAAATCAGAGGCAAACATTATCCAGGCCTCTTCTCTTTGTAGCAGGCTCCTCGGGCAGCAGCCTGTGTCTCTCACCTCTGCAAAGATGCCCTCATCAAAGGTTGTGCTTAGTGTCTTTTCAAACATCTACAACCTGCTTCTATTACACAACAGCAACGATTCTCTAGTGACACCATGATGAAGAACAGCTACCAAACAACTACTTGTTGTTATTTTCTTTAACCCGTGCCTGTCTAATTTAACTAACCACCTCATACACCATCACACTTTCCCTCTACTTCCCAGGCCCCCAAGGCTAGCCCCGTGTCTCGGAGGAGTAGGGGGCCTGGGGGGCATCACAATACCGCTTTGAAGTTGAGCGATTAAAGAGGAAAGACCTGTCGAATTGGGATGATGGGGCTATGGTTGAGAGAGGGGGAGGATCAGCGTGAGGGACAGGAAAGGCTGTGAATACTGAGAGCTCAGGGCCCAGTGGGACACAATTAAGAGCAAGGCTTTTTTTAGTGAGGGTTACAAAAACACAGTAAGGATACCAGCAGTGCAGCCTTCCAAGCCAAGGTAAGAGTTCATTACTACATACACACAGGAGGCTGGGGCTGTTTAGCTCTCGCCAGTTTGTTCACCATCTCCACAACCTACAGGCCCTGCGAGCTGCCGAACAGCCACATGATAACCATTTCCATTCCAGTTAAATCCTAAAGCCCGGTAAACCTTGAGAATCGTGCAGCTTACAGCTCACAGAGCCTCCAATTCAGAGAGGAATTGAGATGAAGATCCAAGCTGTCTGCTCAAAGACCAAGTTTGCATAGTCGTCCCCCAAGATGCTCCACCCTGTTTAAACAAATATGAGTGCACCAAAGACAACATACCAGATTTTCAGTCAAGTTAAAAAACTGAAATTGGTGTGAATTCACACATATATACTACATATATACTATTCACACATACTACATATATACTATTTACTATTTTCTATTATTTTCATATTTAATATATTCATTTTTTTTATTTTATTTTGTCAATTAGTAGATTCCTCTTCTGAATGTTCTATTGTCTGTAGCCCTAGAAATACAAAACTGGTTTGACAAAGTAACAATGTATGGAAAATAGTGACATACGACAGCTACAACACAATAATTAATTTGATGTATTTGTGCGTTAACACACCTGAAATCCTTTGGGGATTAGTGGTATGCTCCACTAAAACATATGGTCTCTTGTATAATATTTTCCATAGGACAGTGAGTGTACGTAGAGATATGTAGCCACTGTTGTCCTATAAGTCAAACCAGCCACTTAGACACGTGTTAAGAGCATACAGTACACATCTGCTAACCATTTTCAGGCCTCATTTCAGTTTTGCTTTAATACCACAGAGCAGTAGGCTGTTCTGTATATTTGTGAAAATCAAATTCTGTAGCAAAGATTACTTTAGCAATGATCATTACCACAGGGTCTAAGAGGGAACTGTCTTTACCTGGAACATTAGCTGTAATTGTGAAGATCTGTCCTTAATATGCCCTCACCTTGACCCTCCTGCCTTTAAAGACGCTGATAAACAATGTGCGAAACTCTACTCTAACTCTCTCTTTGCAGAAGATACAGATGAAGTGAAAACACATTCTTTGCACAATGGGGCCAGATGCAACTTATTTTTTACAAAATTAAAACCAGTGGAGGGCATCTGAGTTTGCACTCCTCTTCTAAAATAAACCATTTTCTCATACGCAAGAAAACTTGCACCAAAGCAGCGATGTCCTACTTTTGTTAATGTCATCCTGGCTCCATGGCCAGTTAAATATCGACCATACGTTATACAATAATGCAAATGAAAAAACAAAAACTTTGACACAACTAAGATTGGTGTAAAATATGAACCCCAATAAAGAAACATAACCATAAATTGGGCTGAGGGACACTTGGATCCATGCCTGGTAGTTCAGCCCAAGCTCTGAGGCGCAGTGGGTCTGGTTCCAATTGCTGATGGTTTTCACTGCATATCTTAGTGACCACACCCTGAAAAGCTAACTTATATATTCTACACTCCTCAGACGCTGATGGTGATTGATTGATTCCAGAAAACAATTTTATTTGGCATATTTGAGGCAAAGTTTTGTTGTTTTCAGCTATGTTCAAACATGGTAACACAGCACTGAAAAGGCTGGTTGGAAACTACACATTTACTTCCTATGTTTACAAGCAAAACATGTGGGTCACATTACTCAACAAACGTATCAACAAACATGAAGAAAGATGCCAGGATTACTGCCTAGTTTATATCCCAGCTCTGGTGCCATTTTATTTCAACCCTCCTGTCAGGGCTTTGTCAACTGTTATAGCCAAATTTCCACTTAAACATGTTGAGCTAAGTGCAGAAGAAAAACACGGCAGAAAAAGAGTTGCTTTATCTGAACATCAAGACTCCAAAACACATGACACAACTTCAGAATTTCTCACAGTGTTTTACAGTGGAGGTAGGCCACCTTGTCAGAAACAAAGACCACATTCACTAAAAATGAAAACACTTAATACAAATAACCTTCAGAGAGAAAGAGAAGATGGTAAATTTTATACAAAAAAATTATTGAACAGTCATTGACTTAAACTGGCTGAAAGATGAAATGTATTAAAGCAGAAGTAAGCGGAATATTTGTGTTAATATAAGTCTTAAATAGTTATATCTTCCGACAGCAATCACTTATATAGAGTGTTTGGTCCGAAACACGGGTCTGTCAGTCACTCTGCTCTGCTGTGAACGAGGAGAAAACTTTCCTTGTATCCTACAACCTTTATCCAATGAGGAGAGAGAACGGCATAAAGGGGCGGTCCTCTCTGTGTGTGCAGCCAAGGGATGCGCGTGCATGTGGTGACATAGGGACGAGGGCAGGGACTGCTAGCTCCATCGGCTGACAAGAAGTTAGCCAAAACGACCGGATCGCTTACTTCTGCTTTAAGGTCTGGTCCAATTGTAAATATCTAAGGATAATATTACTCTAACTGCATTACTTAAAAAAAAAGTGCCATTACAACTGAATTTAGCACCTTAAGAATCAATATTGTATTGTATCGTATCGTATTGTATTGTATCAAGGATTCTAGTTAGTGATGTGGTTTGTTGATTTCAGTCCCAAATTGAACATTTGGTTGTATGGGCACTTTCAGATAAATTAGACAGTAATGTTAATCCTATACAAATTATTGTGTGCATGTTAAAGTCAATTACTCATAGGTCAGACTAGTATACACCAAATGTAATGTAAAATGTTATCAGACATTAATAAAATAGGCTTTTAGCAGTTAACTTCTCTGCTGTGCCACCCACATACACAGGCGTGAGTCAACATTACAGACAACAGTGGCACTAAGTGCTTTTTCTGCTCCAACAGTGTAAGGACGCACAGACATGTGCAGCCAAAAAACATAACCATTTTATGGTAAGTTCAATAAAAATTTAATAAACTCTTCCATGGGGTTTTCCCATCTAAGCCTTGTGTTGTAAATTATGTCCATTTCAGACCAATCAAAATTTGAGAAACAGTTTAAACTGCCAAAAAGACTGGAACTAGAACAAGTTTACATTCCAGTATCAAGCACAATAAGCATTATTTGACTTCAGAACAGCCATACTTGTCCTCATTGAAACATTAAGCAGAACTCCATTACAAGGATGGAAGCCAAGACACAAATATTTCACAAGCTGTATGGAAAATCAGAATGCAGTAGCATAATATAGTGAGTTCCTCCATACAGGGAGATGGTAGTCTGTGTCTTTGAGGATTTGGCAGAGGGCTGTACAGGAGCAGCAGGGCAGGTGTCCCACTGGGTTACGAGAGCCAGAAGCTTTGCATCTGGATCATTTCCTCAGCCCAGAGGGCCTCCACACTGGGACCTCCTCGTAAAGCTGCACATGTGCCAAAGAACCCCAAATCCCTCTGAATCCTTCATCTGCATGAACTGCGTGCGTGCCTGTATGCAGTGGCTGTAGTGATAGCAGGTAACAAGCTGTGACAAACTCACAACATCACAGAGGGAGAAGAAACAGTAAAAATGACTCTGCTTTTTGTCTCTCACACTGTCAAGTATACTCACACACTAATGGCCACACAGCCTGCAAATGTGTTTGTGCATGAGGTGCAAAAAAATGGTTTTATCACTCATATTTTTCAGCAGAGCAGTGTGTGACTGATGGCCAGAGGATTACTGGAGCGGTGGAGGATGAAACCAGGATAAAGAGGAACTCTCAACTGAGTGAGTAAGATTTCTGTCCACTCCAAAATATCACTGAATGCACTCCTTTCCACACGGGTTCACTCTAAGCTCGGTACTACCTGGACAAGGGGTTGAAAGATATACTTTGAGGAGATATCCTGCCTCTGAGTGAGTCCCAAGAGGAAGCCAAGAGGGACTGAAATGTGGAAAAAGGGGGTTGGACATTTTCCAGTCTCGTGAAAACGCAGCAGCGCTTTAAGAAACATTCCTGCGATCGACTGAGGGAGCCACAAGCGAGGAGACGTCAGGAGAAATCATGCTTGGCTCAACACTAAAAGCACTCAGAGAAATGAGATTTAATCTGCTGAGCTTAGAGAGTATTAGCCAGATGTAAACAGTCAGTACCAGCTGTGAGAAAGTTAACTTCCACAGCTCCCCTGCTTGGAAAAACAATGCATAAAACATCAAACATTACCAATGACAGAAATTCTGCAAACACAGATATTTAAAGCCCAAAATAAAACTTTCACAAGGCAGTTGTGGGAATCAGGCTGTTAAGGTTAACTGGCCACAATGAAACACTTTCTCTCAGAGAATACTCTGCCTTGAGGCCAAGCTGTGGGAAAGGGAGTTTATGCAATTACATCACATTGATTTATGGGAGACAGAGGAAAGATGGGGAGAGGATGGAAACTGAGCTGCTTGGAGGCGGTCCAAGATTAGGTCCCCAAAGAAACACAAGTCAATAGGTTTATACCACAAAACATGATGGATCTGAGACAATTGTGTGGGGATGAATGTGGTCAGAGAAGTGCTGGCAACACAGTGAGGTCAAACCTATCGAGAGTCATTGGTTTTGATTTAAGACTCAAAACAGAGAACCATTAGAACAGCCATAATTGTAATGCAGAGGCTTCTCGATGAACCTGCTCATGGAGCACATGCAGCTAACAACTTCAGAATAGCAATGACACCAGTACTGAGCTTACTTTCAATTTGTCCCAACTCCAGGGAACTGATGACAACTGTCTTGCTCGAGCAGATGCTGCTGATGCTGTCTTGAGTTTTAATTGGGTTATAATGATGACATTGTGAGTAACGCGCCCAAGCGTGCACTGCAACGTTTATGGGGAAGCATATCTCCATCAGCCCGCTGTGACAAGCCCTCCCACTCTGCCTGTGGCCCATGGTGTTTTTCCCTTTTCTTGCTTTTCCTTCCTGTTTAGGGGCCCATTGGGTCCAACACACAGCACCCTGGTATGGTTGTGATTTGGTTTTGGGTTAGCATTATTTTTTTTATCACTTAATTAGACATTTTACACTTGAATGCATTCATGCACTTACCTCACCCCTGATATTACTGATATGCATTTCCCACTTAAACCTGTGCTTTCAACTTTTGCTTATCAATAGAATAAATCATCTATAATAATTTGACAACATACATATGCTTTTCTTTAATTATTTGAGTGTTCTGCCTTTTGTCGTGGATTCTGAGTTGGTTCACAACACCACCACAAATCTAACAGTTAGGCTACAGATAAACACATGGGTTGTTTATTTGCACTCACCACTTCTGTAAGAGGACCACCAGCAAGACCACAGCTGGGATATTTACAATGAAGAGACACCGCACTTTAGCTTATTTAAACATTTACATGTCACTTGAATTCTGAATACAAAAAACTGCAAAAAAGAAATTCCACTTGTCTTGTAGATGCACGTACAGCAGTCCTGTGAGCTGCAGCAGAGCGACTGTGTGACTGAAAAGCTAATCTTGTGTAGAGGTAAGAAAGCGTTCAAAAAATTGCCATGGATGAATGTTGCAGATTGTTACAAAGGCTTGAATCTATTCAGCTCTATTGTCTCCATAAAAAAATATATATTGACAATGAATCACAACCAACGCATGAGCCTACACAAGAAAGGAAAACTGTAATTCATTAATTTTCACACCATGAGACTTTTGTTGATACCAGCCACCAAACGGTGAAGCTCAGAACAAAGCAGAGGGAGATTACAGAAGATATTCATTAGCATGAGTGAGTGAGCGAGCGAGTGACTCACTTGACTTGTTGCTCTCAAAATGTATTATTTCCTCATTTTCAGCAGATCCTCAATCCTTTCTACAATGCCCCTACAATTTTGTACATTGTCCATATTCAGTCCAGCCATATACTTAGATTCGGGCGAGTAGCCTAATGTTTAACTTTTCAAAACCTCCAGCTGTCTGAAAATTCTCAAGCCTCTTGGAAACACAACAGACCCATGGTTCGGGCCAAAAGCAACAGAACAAATATACACACACAAAGCACTGGCCAAATATTTAAAGGGGGTGTTTTGAAAGCTCGCGGTATAGACTACGTTATCAGTGGTGGGCGAGTGGGTGAAGTGTGGGGGGTTACTGGATGTGGCAAATACATAGAAAGCTTATCCAGAGATGTTTTGAGTAAGAGAAGGATGGACATCTGTTCCCTATTAAATAAAAAAGCAGCTTGTCCAACTCCAAACTGCCTGCAGAGATAAGCAAAAGTGGTTTGGGTAATTGCTCACAACATTGGCTTTCCTCTCCTTCATTGTTTTTTCACTTTAATGTCAGAGAGATCAAATGAGATCATGTCCGGTTACTGACTGAGACTAAAATTTATGTGAGTATGAAATAAATTAATCTAAAAGCTGTTTTTATCTGCATTCATTTCTTGTTTTATTGTCTGTCCATCGGTTTGAAGCCACCAGTTGAAGAGATGGATCTTATTGTTGTTGTCTTTTTTTCCCCCTTTCTTTTTTGTGTGTGCTTTTGCTCTGTGGCTTCACAGATCAAGCCAAAAGAACCTCTACACATCCAGGGGCTTTCAGAGACACCCACAAAATTACTTTGGCTTCAGAACTGGTGCTGAGGCATTTCACATGGGGCTCCGACTCCTGCCAAGTGTTATCGGGAAAGATGATCTGGGCCCGTTTCTCCAGGGTGAAAACTCCTGGAGAAATGCCTGAGCTGCCTGTTTTGTCCTAAAACACTCCACAGTCTTGAGCGTCACACCCAGGTGGGCAATATTAGGTTGGACGACTTTGCTGCTGTCCCATCGTCCTAATGTGGGACAGGTGACAAATCAGTGGGAAGCCCTCCAAGATCATCACAAAAATGTAAAAGAAAAAAAATCCCTCTGAGCATCTGTGCTATGTTTTTTTAACACTTAAATCAATGAGCACTGTAGCCAATTTATTTTCACATAGTGGAATGGCTGCCCAGCCTGTGCTATCTCTGACGAACACATGTGAAGGTGATCCCTGGATTCCACTGTCAGAGACGTTAGGACTGAAATACATTTCATGAAAATATCAAACTCCTTTAATATATTTCAAATGGTTAAACAGTGGCTAGCTCTCCTGTGCAGTGGATTCTGCTTTTGCCCTAAGCTTCAAAGAAAAGAAGATGCAGCGAGGTACGGATTAAGAATGAAATAAAAAAAAAGGAATTATATTTCATGGTGTGCATGTGTTTACCATAATAACTTTTTGCATAGAAATCTTTACAGCGAGGAAAATAGCTCTTTAACTTAAAAAGATGTCTATTTTTATTCCTCTCCTCTTAGAAAACCACATCTCTTAAGAATCCCTGGTGGAGGTTGATCCACCGAGTTCATTAAATGGAGCACATTCCCCTCACAGTAATGGGAATGAGGTTTGCTTGTGGCCGTAACACATAGGCTGGCATTGACCGACTGTTTGCCCAAAGGACAGAGGCCGTGTTTTAGTGCAGTGACCCATGCATGCTATCTCGCGTAGCGCGCTTTTAAAGTGGTGGTGGGCTAAAAATTTCATAAAGCGGCATCAAAAAATCATGAGGCAGTGAGGCGCTCAGTCTTCGCTGTCTAATTGTTTTCCCCTTTGAGGAATAAAAATAACAGTCTACAACATGTACATCTGATCTGCTGTGAAAAGCCAATTATTCAGTCAGACATGTAGAGGCTGGTTGGACAAGTCACTGTGAGAAACATGCAGTCCGAAATCTCCGCGCAAACTGCTCTGGGTGGCTGAGAGAGGCTGGGGCGCTTGAATGACCACAATTGGTTTTATTGCTGCGTTGTAAGCTGCAGTTCAGCGCCTCTTTGTGTTGCACTTTCAACCACGTGTGGTATATTGGTGTCATCCTGGGCAATAAATAGGAAGGGCAGAGAAGAAACACCAGCAGAGGACCCAGCAAAAAGCACACCTGTATCACACATGAGGGCTTTATATGGCCGCACCTATGTGGCTTTGTGTGGCTTTACCTCAGATGAGATACCATGCAAACAGACAGATGACCCTAGTTTATAAACTCCAAAGATTTTCAGTTTCTTCGCTTTAACAAGCTGGAGCGAAAAATGAGCGCCAGTACTGTATCTCCGGGGCTTGTGATCCTGGCAGGAGAGTGATCATTAGCCGGCCCTTCCCCCAAGTTTCCCCAGGTAGAGGCTGGAGCCCGCTGTGGATTTTTTTTTAATCAAACACTGATCTGTTCCCCTGATGCTGTGAAGGCTGACAAGGAGCCCATATGTCTAATAGACGTGTGGAGAATCCTGTCCTGTGGGAGGGACTGTAACACTGCCGTTATCCCGCAGGAGCTGTGGGGTGCAGCGCCGTGGACAAGGTGTGTGGGCTTCAAAGGAAGCAGAAAGCAGCCGGCGTAGCGTAAAGAAAAGTACTAACCGCTCTTACTGACGTTATATTTGAATACATGTGCACATTATCAGATTGAAAGAAGGGAGAAGGAGAATCACATTAGCCCAGTTACGTCTACAACATTCACTTCCAACTTAAAATAAAGAAATCTCTGCTTAGGTAAGTTTTTTCCCGAGCCATGTTTACTAGTCAAATGCAAAACATTTAGCCTAGATTCAAGCACAGCCATATACTGTAAATATAAAACAACCCCAGCTCTTGTTGAGTGCTGCCAACAGCACCCATGCTGCAGGGGAGTTTGTGTGTGTGTGTGTGTGTGTGTGTGTGTGTGTGTGTGTGTGTGTGTGTGTGTGTGTGTGTGTGTGTGTGTGTGTGTGTGTGTGTGTGTGTGTGTGTGTGTGTGGGAGAGCTTCATGTACACTTGTGTTTGTGTATTTGAGGTTTGTACGGTTATCACTGACTGCAGACAGCAGATTCAGATGCAAACCCAAATCACGCTCAAAATAAATCTCTTTGAGGTACTCTATAATTCAGCCACACTGGAAAAGCCGAGACAGCAAACAAGACGACGTCATATTTACCAACCACCAGTCCTCCCTGTGTCCATAAATCTGGTAAAACGGCACCATCTCAGCTTTGTATCAAGACCTCATCATCATCTATGAGAAAGTAAATTAATGAGCTAACAGCTTCAACATTCAACATGCATTTAATTTGTATAAAATGATAATGTGCTAATTATCTGGGTCACCATTAACAACCTCCTGTCCATCCCTACAATAATTTGTGCCCTCTAAATTACCAAATCAATTTGTGGTGAGAGCAAGTGTTTGTATTTGCGAGGCACAATTATGATATCACATTACACTGTGTAGTCCATCGTCAGTGATTAAAAATAAACAGGATATTTACAGGAGCTTAGATCCCCTTAAGGCTGAGGAAATAAAAATGCAGAGCTGAGTGTGAAATAAAATAGGGCACATTAAAAAAAAAAGCCCGGATGACTAATGAGGGTATTCTTGTAAAGCTATATTCTCTTATTCCAGAACTTGGATGGAAAGAGCGGGAGCACTCGAGGAGGAGAACCTGGGTCTTGAGGGGCGGAGCAGAGGACGGAGAGCTGGGACACAGTCGTGGCTGGGGCAACAGAAAGAGAGGAAGACCAGAAGCTGGGAGAGAGTCCCATTTCATCAGAAAAATGCCTGAGTCAGGAGACGGGAGAACCATTAGGCCCAATGAGTCACAGGGAGAGGCTGTAAAAACAGATCTGGGCTGAGCTCGGCTCTCAGTACCAACCCTGAAGGACGACAGCCACTGGAACAGTAGAGCGGTGGCACACAATGAGGTGAAATGGCTTTTATGGCCAGGAGTGTATCTCCTTACTAGGAGGGACTGATGTCAGTAACTGTTCAGTGAAAGCACATGTGAACTCTATTTAGACTTAATCCACTGATATCAACCTATTGCAGATACATCAATGTGGGTGCATCTGTTGGTCAGTAGGTGACAATGAATTGCAAAACAGAAATAACGCTTTGAGGCCATGTAGTTTGTCTGCCAGAGGCATTGACAAATAGGCTTTTCCACTATAAAACATGCTGCTATCTAAGGGATCTGTGTGTGTGTGTTATGTTATATGTTGTGGGTAACGATAGGTTTCCAGAGAAGCTGATGTAACTACAGATTAGGGCTGCAAGTAAAAAATGATTGTTTTGATTATTACTCACCCTCCAGTTATTTCCTCAATTAATCTCTTAATCTCTACTTCCTAAAGCCAAAGATGGCAGGTTTGTTTTGTCTGACAAACAGTCCAGTACCCAAAGACAATGAGCTCACAGTAAAAAAAAAAAAAAAAAAAGCAGCAAACCATCAAAGTTGGGAAGCTAGAAGTGGATTTGATGATAGATTTTTGCTGGAAAATTCAAAGAAAAGAACATTTGATTAATCAAAAGGAGCTTAATTTTCTGGTGATCGGCATCGGCACTGATTATTAGATTCACCATCTTGGCTCTGTGAGTTAGACAAATGGCAAAACATGTTCAAAACTGGACCTGACACTGACACTGGATATCCGCAAAATCTGACACCCATGCAGGTCAGCTTCTGTGCAGATGGAGAAGCGTGTACCAGCCCTAACATGGAGCCTATTCACAGTATGTTGTCGGAAAATCCAGACAACTGTGATGCTCTTTATCCCACCACACATCTCGTCCTCACATTGAGCAATACAATTCTCCGCTTGTGCTGATAAAAAATCTGAACATTGGGTCTTTATCAAAAGCCATGACAGGAACCAAGTAATTTCAGCAAGAAAAAAGGCAACAAGGGAGAATCACAAGACTTCTTTATCTATAAAATGTTAACATTTCCCCAAATATTATCTATGGTGAAAAGCTCCAGTGTTGGGCAAAACAATCACAAAAGCTCTTCCTCTCTGGTGCTATTGGATTAGCATCCAGCTTCTTCCTGCCCATGAGTGCCAACCACACTGAACCTGATGTGAGTCAACACCATTGTGTGAATTTAACCAAAGAACGTATTGTTCATATATTGTCCATTTTGTCCACAACTAATAAAAAGGGTGCACTGCTACAATTTCTTTTCTACAAAGTTCTCTTAGGCAGCAATGTTCTTAAACTTCAGCATCATTCAGTGGATCAAAGTTTTGCTCCAGTCTATCTGAAGCCTGGTGGTTAATCTCCCTGCACATTAGCCTCGTGTCACCTACCTATCAGGCCCAGACTCCTGGGCAGCCTAAGCCCCTCTCTGGGCTTTGACTACATCTCGGGGATAAAAAGAGCACAAGGTGATGAAGAAACCTGCCAGCAAAAGCGAGAGGATTTACTCAATGTGCTTGCTCTGTGTAATGACCAGTGGGTCCTCACCAGCAGCCTTTAATGGACACCTGAGTGACACAGTTTATTAGTTCTGAAAAACATTATGCAGTGGAAAAAGATGGCCGGGGGGATTTCAAGATAGATGTGATTTAAACATCCTGAGATGAGTCCAAGTGCGCCTTCGGCTAAACGCATACCAAGCTCTGAGCCCGCCTGAGTGCCTGCTATCTGCCGAGCTCAGCTTGTCAAATACATACCTTTTACCTCATTACCTGCTCAGCACAGCCATTATTGAGGGAAATGGGGTGAATTCAAGATAACCACAAAAGATTCTTGGGTTGAGCACAAACAGTCAGCCTGCTTCCTCCTGATAAAAAGGAAGCGTCAGCATCCAGGGGCCCCTCAGCTTCCTGCTCTTGGTGAACTCTGAGGCCGCCCAGCTGCCCCATGCTTAGGTCACGCACTACTTCCTGGACCATATGGAGGCACGCAAGAGACAAAGGCATGCATGAATGTGTGAGTATTACTGGATTATACAGCATTTTTTCTTGTCTTCATGCATGGAAGTGACAAAAAGTTCAACTGGAAGTGATTTACACTGAACAACGAGCCCCACCATAATGGCTTAGGTTTTAATTCATAATGTAGCATTTATAAGAAGTATAAACATGTAGTAAATAGTTGTAAAATAAAAAAATGTAGTTGTGAAAATGTAGAAAGTCCTCAAGTGTTCCCTTAAACTGTTGTCAACAACTGTATCTTCCGGTGAAGAATACATACAGTAAGTGGAATCTGAGACTGGTACGCATATAATAGGCCTATATAAGCTACCTTCATGAGGGAAGTTTGTATTGTTCATTATTGTATTGTTCATTCTCTGAAGCCACGCCTTCACCTTTCTGCGGACGTGGGTGAAGACAACCAACACGCATTGCCAGAGCTACACTGCCATCCACCAGACTGGAGTGTGGCTTTTCCGCGGACGTAGGTGAAGACTCTGATCACGAACACAAGAGGAGGGAGAGGGGGAGAGAGACGGCAGCTTGATTGGGCGTAGGCAGAACTATGAAGGCATCTGACTGGTTTTTCCTTTTCGGAGCAAAAAGCATGGATTGGTCAGAGTTTTGTCAGTCCTGCAGCTGCAACAAAGGTCTGATTATTTTTGTTCCTTTTTCTGAATACACAATGTATTGACTAGTCTCAGGATAGAAGGACCATTTCACCCAGTATAACAAAACGTGTTTCTGGACAGGATTACCAACTATAACTTTAACTGTTGATCATATTAAGGAGTCATTATAATATTTTGGGAACTTTATATATACTACTCATAAATATGGATATGGAGTTTAAGTCAAATATTATCATTGCAGCAGTGGTTACCACAGCTGAAGTTCAGACTCTGTTGAGTTTTAGTTACACTCCTAATTAATAATTAATTTCACTAGTATCACAGAGCAGGGATGGGGAGGTCCACCTCACATTGTTACTGAATATGAGCCCGAACTGACTAAACACAAGTTTCCATCCAAATTTAGCACAAATTCTATCCGAATTTCCAGGAAATCCGCTCTCCCATTAATGCACGTTTATCTGCTAATGTTGTGCAAATATTGGGAGTTGAGATAATCATTCTCCATTCGGGTGCCATAAAGGGGACGCAATCAGATGACATAATTAAAAGAGCCCCAGTCAAATCTCAAACAAATGAAAACGATGTGGAAAATGAGATGGAAATGTGACATTTATGTTTGTTTCATATTTTAATTTGAAAATCGCTGCGCTCCCCTCATTACTCAACACAGATCTGATGTTTTCGTCTGCCGCAATTTTCATCTCCTCACTGGAGCAGAAGCTTCAGTGGATATTAATCATGCATGTCATGATTCATTTTTGAGTCTGTTTCCATTGTGTTTTGGTGCTCCTTGCTTTCATCGATACACCAACTTTTTCACATCATCAAGCTTTAACAAACAACTGAAAGTCTGGTTTTACACAGTCCAGCAGAAAACATCAATCCACACTGTTTGGACATTCACAACATTCAACAACATACACCTTTGTGTCTTTTAAACAGCTGATGAAAAATACCCCCTTTCGAGAGTAAATTATTTCTGCCTGCTGAAAAGCAAATTTCATTTTCTCATGTCTCCTGACAACAAAGATTCTGAACCCATTACTGGCTGAGGCCTCTGCATCACACACATTAAATGAAGGGTCCTCTAGCAATCGAAAAAAGCAATTTTCTCATTGAGCCAATAGATACTCCATTTAGTTCCGGGCTCTCTACGGACCATTGCTGCCGTACTGGGGCTGATACAGGGGAAAGCGAGTGTAGAGCGATGACCCAGCCTCGTTTTCCCTCTCCCTTCCTGCTCTGAACCCATCGATATAGATGCAGGCGCACTCTGCACTCAGGATGAAGAAAATGAAGAGGAGAAAGGATGGAGACAAGACAAAGAAAGAAAAATAGAAACAATGATAGGCTACAGAGGGGGAGATGGTAAGAGAGGAAGGAGGGAGACTGTGGTGAAGCAGGAAGAATCTGAGATGAAGATAATAAAAAAAATCTGCAAATGTGATCAAAAGGCCAAAAAAGGAAGAGGAAGAAAAAAATGAGAGAGCAGAGAGCGGAGGCAGAAATCGGAGGCACCCATGTGGAACTGCAGATTGATTAATCTCAGGACTTTAATGAGCAGTGCTCTGCCAGGCCAGGCGGCATCAAGTCAGTCACCCCGTCCTTCCCAGCAGGAGCTGCCATACACTGCAATTCACACTCTCCTGTCTCTGCCAAGGAGGAGCAGTGAACTCACCACACACACACATGTACAAATGCACAAATACATACACACACTTTCTCTCTATCTCACACTTCCTCTGCTATTCACTTGTTTGTGCTGTTCGCTTCTTCGCTGGCACAGTGAATGTGTGATTAAGAGCAACACATTATCAGAGGCACTATTAAAATGAGCGCTCTGATCACCAGTAGCAAGTCTCACACCAGGTGTTCTGTGTCTGTAGGTGGAATAAATACCAGTGTTGGCTTGTTGGAGATTTGAATCCACTCAAACATGCTCCCCTCCTAATTGCTATCCTCCGCAGCCTGCCGAGGAAAGCCAACGCATCGTTGCTGACCTTTATTCCCTGTGTAAATTACACTGTAGGTTTACAAACCCTGTTGTTTGCATTTTTACTTGTATCCTGCAGACATATCTTCTGTGTCTGTGCAACTCCACTATTTCCCAACACTCATGTGAATCAGGCTGAGGAGAGAAAGGCTTCAGGCGAAGTTTAGTCATTCGTGTTGGCAGCTGCTCCAAAAGCATCAATACTACTGTTTCCTCTTTTTTTTTTTTTTTTTTTTTGAAAAGGCAAATGTTCATCCACAACATGGTGAACAAACACGCCTCTGTTTTCAGTTTGTGTGCTCCTCTCTCTGCAGATCTCCCAGTCATTTAGGGCTTTGGAGAAAGGGTGTAACAAAGAGGCAGACAAACAAAGAGAGAGAAGAATCTTTACATGATGCAGCAATATAGCAGCTGAAGTCGTTAATCATGACAGAGGCTGATTTGTCAGTGTGTCCAGAGCTGCTGGGCCGAGATATGATTCTTCTCTCCTCTCTCCTGCACACGCACACGTGCGCACGCATACACACACTGTACTGTAGCAGCCTCAGGGAGATGGAGAGCCTCAGCGACTGGTTGCGACTTTAACTTAAGGCAAGTGAATCCAGCGCCACACACACTCCCCTGGACACTGGTGTGTGTTAATGGGTCCCTGGGAGCTCATCTCCTCTGGCCAAATCTGATTATAACCTGATTTCCAGGTTTTACTGTAACCTGAGTTCTGTGCAACTTTCTACTCTGAATCTGCACTTTTTCTGCTGCTGATGCTGCTGCTGATGCTGCTGCTGTCCAAACTGACTATCAGACTTTATCCCTAATAGCAATAATAATAATAAAACCCGAAAATCAGCTTGCAGAAAATGACATGCTCAGCTCTTGGTAATGAACCTTTTGCCCTCAGTGTTGAGTACATTTAAGAGTCATGTCTGCTCCACTGGAAGCTCAGACAGGATGAGGAAGGAGAATGAGAAGGAGAAGAAGGTGGTTTTGGATGATACATCCCTCTGATTAATTAAAACTGACAGTGAACTCCTGCCCTACAGCGAAGGTAGCGCCCAGAGACACCCATCTGGTGACCCCCATAAAGCTCTGCAGCCTCCTCCTCCTCCTCGGCTGAGGCTGGACCCCCGTGGGAGGATGCCAGCCTGGAGCCTGACACACATCGCTCCGGGTTGCTCCTGCTGTCAGGTTTCTCACAGTGTGGTCTACTGTCAGGTTAAAACCTGTACGTTTAATCACCACTGCACGTTCATGCGCAAGAGTCTTTTATTCATTCCTTAGTAAACAGAGGGTAACTCCAGCCTAAATGGCGTTAACAGTCTCATAACAACTAGATTTGGCTTTTGCCTCTTTTTCTTATTATTTACTTCATCTCTATGCATGTTAACGCGGTTCCTGCAACTCAGCTGAGCACAAAATGTAACTTGCAGAAACAAAGTGACCTGAGAATCCAACACTGCGCACAACATCGTCCGTTTCACGCTGTAAATAAACCAGCTGGTTCGACAAAAAAAAAGACACAATACACTGCGAACTGCGGTCTTTTTCTCTTTGGTTACAAACCACAACATCTGAGTTGGAGACACTTTTCCGGAGCAGGAACGCGGGGTCTTACCTCAGTGCAGGAACCTCTGTGGCTGTGTCGAGCTGCTTCCCTGCGAGAATGTCACTAGAGAGAAACCTGCGACTGTCTGATGAGAGTTGCCAAGACAAAACAACAAAATGCAGAGTGGGCTTCGTTGTCCACGGAGGTGAATTGAGCCCTGTATCGTCCAACTAATAAAATCCACCAGTCCGGGATGTGCGCTCCCAGTGTGGACAGGCGTGCAGCGCTCAGGACGGACTGGTACGCAAACAGTTTAGTGAAGTCAGTGAAGCTGAGCGGCTCATCCTGCTGCCTGCTCTGCTCCGGGGGGCGGAGACTCTCCGCAGACAGAGGCTACGCGCCTCCGGCTGTAACCTCCACTATTGTCACTACTGACCTCACAGGAGAGTGATAAACACAAAGTCAGTGTTATTTTCATCATTCAAATACAGGGCAGAATCAATAGGTGCAAGAGTGATCTATTAACTTATATATTTCACAGTATGTTCTTTAGTTTTTCATCTCGAAGTCCCACATTAAAGCTACCTCTGTAATAATAATTCATTTTATCTGTGAACTTAAAACAGTCAGTGTAGTGCAGTTGTCATATAAGAAGACTTCAAATGAGAAAAACAATGAGTCAATGAAATTGGGTTAGTATTGAAACCTGAGGCTAAAGCGTACATGTGTTTTAAAAATGGATTTAAAAGAGGATAAAGAGTTTGCCAGACTGATTTCCTACTTGTTCCACAGAGTGGAGGCTTCAACAGGAAAAGCTCAGGACCCCTTTGTCTTCAGCCTGGACTCTGAACCATTGGCTGAAGACCTTAGGTCAGTGTATGACCTTTGTATATTACAGCTGCATTTTACATTTAACTTTTATATTAGGCTACTGTTGAAAATACCTTAAATAATGTTACAGAAACACACACATAAGAAACTGTGCACATAAGTAAAACAGGACAATAGTCACATCAATCCAGATTAAGTGTGATTAAATCTTCTTTCATTCACTATAGGCAACAGGATCAATAACACACTCATGTGAGTAGCCACTTATTTTAACTTAGAATACAGACATGAAATGGGACAAACAGCTAACCAATGTGTAAGTAAAAAAAAAAACTGCCTGTCAGTCTGAACTCAAGAACAGGGAAATAAATGTTATTTCCTAAAATTACTTTAAAAAACTTTTCAAATACTAACCATCTGCATTAATAAGTCTATTAATCGATTGATCAATCAACAGGAGAATAAATGAAAACTATTTTCCTGATCTACAGCTACATACAGACATCACAGACTGTGTTGAAATTATAAACACTTTCTTGCTTTATTTTGTCATTTATAGACAAAACAATTAATCATTGTGTCAGATTAATCCATTTTGAAATAACTGTTGCTGCTTTACACCAAAATCCAATATTTTTCTCATGTGATTTTTTAAAATCTGTCTCTACATTAGTCTCAGTAGGAAAATGCCTGTAAAGTTTTCTTTGTACACGTGGTCATTTATGTCAAAAAGCAATTATCTTTTACATAAGCCAACATCCAACCTCTATGCATGAGACAAATTGCAGTCACTGTGCCGCGATGCAACAAATGGCAGCTCCAGGTGAGCATCAGAGGGGTCACAGTCAAATGACTTTTATAGAAAAAGAAGCAACAAGCTGCAGCTATGTTTTGGATTCCAGCAACAGATAAGCGACAACTCTGATAGGCAGCTGATAGTTGGTGTCTGTCCCTTGTTAATTATTCATGCTGTGTGCCTCTCTCACAGCCAGAAAACAAGAGGAGTGCTTTTGTTTCGGGTTTAGAGGGGGTAAGAGGGGGGCCTGAAGTGTTTTCTCTCCCTCTGTGCTCCTCGTGTCACAAAATCTACTACAGATGGAGAGCAAGATAAGCGCTCCGGAGACTGATCTTTTTGCCTTCTCCTCTAAGGTCGTGACACTGACATTCCCAGTGGCATACGCGATACTTGCAGCCCCCAGCCTCCTTGTGTTCCTCTCCTCATCCCTTTCTTATTGGCCCTCATGATCCCTCTGCAGTTTTAAGTGCATTTCTGGAGTCAAGAATAAACAACAACTAGCAGTTTAAAGTGAAGGCAGCGATCACCTCATGGAAAGATTATAGATTCAAAGGCTCGCCGGGGGTTCGGTCCAGACGTTGGGCCTCTGTCTGTGTAAGAAAAGTATTGCAAGAATGGCCCGGCTGCAGAGCGAACAGCTGTGAGGTATTTTCTTTTTGGCTCCTTGGGTATTTTCAGAGGGCTCAGGGAGTAAAGAAAGGCTGAGGTGAATCACTGACTAAACAGCCTCCTCCCCCCGCTCTCTGAGCACTCACATGCATCACTGGTGTTGGGGAGAGGTCCTCTCTCTCTTCAGACCCTGACACGGTTCACTTCAGTGATTACTTGTTTTTCTTAGCTAATCAGTGATTGATCAACAAATGCAGTGATCTGGAGCTGCTGGGATGTCGTACCTACCTACACCAGTCAATGCACAGCTCCAAAATCAGCTTACAGACACGAGTTATGACCCTTTAATTGAGGTCACTTAGCAGGAACCAAGGGAACATTAGAAAGTGACTCAGATATTAGAGTCAGTCAAGAAACAATTGTACAAAAGCTGAGAGTGATTCAAGAGAAAACACGGGATGTAAATTACTCTCCTAACTTTAATTAATGACATTTGAGGTCATTTAGATGAGACGATGGAAGGTTTCACAGCTGCAGGGAACGAGTACAAGAAGCTATTTATTTCAGTTAAGCCACGTGGAGGTTAAACCATGGGGAGTTTGGATTGCATGCTGAGTTCATTACATGTACAATGATCATTTGAACCCCCCACTTTTATTTCCAGGCATGATTTGGTGTCTGCTTGTTCCCCCTCTATCCAAGCTTCTGGCAATGAAATTTACTCCTGCATCCATGTTAATCACGTAACACACACACACACACACACACACACACACACACACAAGGACGGGCGGACTATGGTAGCTTAGAGGCCGTTCCTCACATGCACATTCTTATCGCACACAAACCCATTTAATTCAATTTACACAGCCCGCGCTTCAATTTCACACACATAGCATCATACCACATGCTATCTCATTAAACAGGCCACGGCCATGCTTCACCAGCTCGCACAAAGTAGGCCTTATTGTTGTGCGCACACATATACACACACACTGGGGGATATAATCTTGAGGAATTTCCCTGGCAACAGCATATGAGTAATTTAATATTTCATTTTGTGGTTATGTGATGCTGGGTTGTTTTGTCTTAAGAGTGTTTCTTTAATATGTAAATATTGAGCTCCTGTAAACATGGGGTGTAATTTAACCGCTCTGTGTAATTGTTGCACTCATATACAACCATCTCTTCCTCATGTAGAGATGAGGTTTCAGTCTTTGGCATTGTGCAGACTTAAAATGACATCAAAGCCTCTGTTTCCACCATGCGGTGTCTTTGCCACCAACACTGACAGGCATACAGTTGTGCGTAGTGTCAAAGAAAGATTTGACATTTTGTTAGAAAACGCTTCTTGGTCTCCTGTTGCGATCTAGACTCTCTTCCTTCTGCATTAACTGGGGCTGCAACTAATGATTGTTTTCATTATGATGAACCCACTTAATTATCTAGTCTGTTAGATGTAAGAAAAAAACAGCGAAATTATTTCTTAGAGATGCAGCACAGCGACTTCCTTGCCAGTTGCCTGGCAAAACATGACAACAAGGTTTTAGAAAACACTGTATGAAGTTGCTGCTCACCCCACCTCCCTATGAACTTGTCATTTTCACAAATTTGTGTCAAACCATCCATTTAAATGTAAATTTTCTTGTGGATGTGAGATACAGACTCAGTGACTGAACATAAACCATGTGGACCAGGCTTACGTTCACAAAAAGGCAATTAAAAAGTAATTTGGCAACTCCGAAAAAATAAATAGAGCAGAAATCGCAGTCGGAGGATCAGTTAGAAAACTCTGATGATTGCTTTTAGGACTAATTCACTTTTGAATTTTGATTTCATTTGCTTAAACAAACAAACAAAGCTGCTGTGGTCTTGTCCCCCCAACTGTGCTGTTTGCCTCCCATTATTCTGATGAATCTAACATCCTGAAGACGCAGGCAGACACGGGCCACATAGACACAGATGCACACACGTAGACGTCGAACACATCCTTGCAGCCTCAATCTGTCAAGGGGCATCAGCCAGCACCCAGGGGAGACGTGCCACGCATCACGGCTTCCTGCCCCCCATCTATGACTCCAGGACCAGGATCAAACAGTGAGACGGGGTGTGGATGGGCGAGACTCATCTCCTGGATGCCCTGTGGGGGAACCACACACATACACATTCAGATTTTGGTTTGCACTGTCGCTGAACAGGCGTGCTTGTCTTTAATTTTCCGTTGTATTGTCTGAGTCATTATTTGGTTGTTTAGCATGTAGGTGCCTTGAGCTGAAACAACCAGAAGATAGTTTTATTTAACCCAGATATTTAAGCTTAAACTCCTCTAGAGGTGGTGAGAGTTTGACTGAGACACCATTCAAACTGAGGGAGCTTTCGCATGGAATCATCTGTGAATTCATGCATCTCCATCTGGCTTAGTGCATCTGTCACACAGCCAGACTGATGGAGGAGCGGAGGAGGAAGGTTGACAATAGACATGAAGGTTTCACTCTTAAGCTGGAAGGTAATGAATCATCTTTATTTGGAAACACCTTCATCTAAACAAGTCCTGTGGTAACGGTGAATGTGTGTGTGTATGTGTGTGTGTGTGTGTGTGTGTGTGTGTGTGTGTTACCTGGCTGTAACCTAGCAACAAGCCCGTGACGCTGTTTACAGGAATAATTGGGCAAATCCGTGGGAAGCGGTATAAAGAAGAAAACCCTAGCATTAACAGAATGAGTGTGGATTTAGAAAGCTTTTTGCACTGAGGTGGCTTTGCACTGTGTTGCACTTCAGCCGCTCCTGTGTGCATACCACTGCATTAAAAAACACCTGTAGGCGATCTAGTGGGAGACTTGCCTCCACCTTAATAATTACCAGTGTCTACCTGCTGTAGCTCAGTCAGTGACAGGAGCCCAAGGATACGGGAGAGGGGGAGGGAGGAAAGGAGGGAGGGAGGGGGAGTGTGGAGATGTGTGTCAATCTGCCCAGATATTTTATACACCCTTGCTTCCAGGAATTCACACACAGAAACATCTGCTGGGTCTGAGCCTAACACAGCACACAAAAAAAACCACTCACACTCACACAAGGCGTCATGACTGCAGAATGAGAGGGAATGGAGAGTGTAAAGATGGAAACAAGAAATGATTGGACCATTTCTCCCCCTTGCTCCCTTTTATTGTACAGTAAGTGTGCTGACTCTCCCTCCCAAACCCCCACTACTCTACCCACACTGAGTGCAGCCATTTCTTTGCTGTCTAGTGGTGACAGACCAAGCGTGGCTGAAACTCTCTCCATATACTGTACCTCCAGTGTTCCCAGGAGGATGAACTGGTTGGTGAATGGAGGAAAGTAGGCCATGGGAGCCACCGCTGCATCCCCTCCTCCTTCTCTCTATCCTCCAGAAATCTAATTCACCAAGAGGGGGAGATCTGTTTGTCTATCACACAGAATTTCTCTGCTTACATTTGGGGATTTTATTCATCTCAGACAAAACATTCATTTTTAACCATGTAGACCTATTTCCTGTATTGAATATGTTTTTTGGTTGTTACATGCTGTGTGTTTACACAAGATGTCAGTCTGTATTTTAATTCAAACAAGTCCACAACTGAGTCACTTCTCCTGTCACAGGACTGTGGTTGCATATGCAGCACAACTATGACGCTCTGTGGTTGCTGGTCTAGCCCAGACACATTTTCTGGTCTGGGAGTCTTGGAAGGTGGAACTGTGGGATATAAAAGATTTTTAAAAATGAGATATAATTTGTGGAGTGAGGCACTGTGGCCCTGTACACTGTAAAACATTGTGAGGTAATTCAACTTAAACATAATAATAATCCTAAAACTGAGCTGACTATACCATTTTTACACAGAATTAATCACTTTTTAGCCCAGTGGAGCTCCCTTGCTCTGCTGACTAAAAACACTGGTGGTCGGCTCAGCAGTGATGCAAAGTCCATTGGATCCTGGTTAAAAGCTTATTAAAAGACGACAAACGCCACAGAAACAATCAGAGTGTGATAACACTCATATCACTGCCTGGTATGGGACCTGCAAAATCTCAGAACACAGCTCCTTGCACAGAAAACCGCAGAAACGTGTCAAGCAACCCCACCGATGCTGACTCTACAAAGTGTGTCAGAGAGGCCCCCAACATAGCGCCTGGCCTCACCCACCATCTCTTTGCACTCTTCTGGGAGGCGGTTTGAGGACCTCCATGCCAGGTCTTCCAGACTACGCAACAGCTTCTTTGTCCATGACCATGTCATCAGGATACTGAACACTAAAGCAAAACACAAGCCCCTGCAGGCCCCTCCACCCTCCACAGGATTTCTATTGACCTCTAGTTATGTGGAGAATAATATTGTGAGTGTTTAGTGTGCACTTCAAAAATAACATAAAAAAACTTGAAGTTGAAGGTAGGTGGCTGCTGCATTGTTAACCTTACGAACAGTGCTTGTAGAGACATTTTATACTGAGCATTGAGCAAGCATTTGAACAGTGATACAACAGTTTAGGTTAAAAACATGGTGGATAATTCCATTATTGTTATTACATATTACATAGTGACCACTAATCATAGATCTACTGAGATCTGTAATTTCCAATCTTCAGAGAAGCAAGTTCAACCAACATTCGTGTTGTCACATTGACATACATTACTCTTGTTTTTGCTCACCCATAATGATGAATGTTCAGTACTTCATTTACTACAAAGGCGCCGCAATCTCAGTTGTTCCATCCACCATCATCAAGGTCAGCATCATTGCATTATTATCAAAGAAAACATCCATCTATCTATCCATTAGCTGTGCCTATCCTTGTAAGGTTGCGGAGGCAGGCAGTGGGGGAGGCTGCTGGAGCTCAGTTGATCCTTGGCGAGGGAGGAGAACACATCATCAGTCTATCACAGAGCTGACATGTTCACACCTATGAGCACATAGCCGGAGAACCTGGATAAGAACATGCAGACTACACACAGAAAGGCGCCAGCCCCCAAGCACAAACACAGAATCTGTGAGGCGACGATGCTAACCACTGCAACACCATGCCACCCCTCAAAGAAAACAACCTCAATCATTTAATTAAATATATAACATCATTTTAGGATTTTCTTCAAATTACAAGAAAAATAAACAGAAAATACATTATACATTGAATGCGTCAATATTTTTTCTCAGAAAACATATTTCTAATAGAGCTATTGACATGAAATTTTCACCAGATGTCAGCAACAACCCAAGGAATGCACACATACAAAGAAATCCAAACATTTATGTCCATAAATTAAGTAATGTGTAATAAAGTGAAATGACATAGGGAATAAGTATTGAACACGTGAAGAAAGTGAGGTGCAAAAAGGTATGGAAAGCCAAGAAACCATGGAGTCTGTAGGTATTTAGAAAGTAATCCTGTCCCCTATCAGTGCAAAGTAATTTAGCTAGTTTAGATCAAATTGATGCCTATGAAAAGATGAGAAGAAGAGAAGGTACAGTAGTAAAAAAGACAAAAACAATGAGTAATGCACTCAACCGCCATGGCCTCTATGCATGCTGCTCACCATGCAAGTCTACTGACGTGTTCAATACTTATTTTCCCCGCTGCAGAAAAAACCCCTTGAGGTGTATTATTTTGTTTTCAAGGGTGTCCTTAAACATAAGCAGATACAAAACGTATCACAAATCCCAGGATAGAGGCTGTCATAACACAAAGAACAAACTAGGGGGAAGCTGTACTGGTAGCTTTACTGTAAACACATGTAATTCAGTTTAACATAAAAGGAAAAAAATCAAAGGATAGAATAGGAATAGAAATAGAGGGTTTCTCACAGCCAGACCCTGGGGTACACCATTTTGCTGAGCTAACAAATATGATTTTCACCCTTGCACAGCCTCACATTGCTTTCTTCCAGCGCATTAACCTCCAAACAATGAATGCTGGGAGTTCTGCTAATCTGCTGATCAGGATTTTCCCTCTCATTATGAGACTTACAGTAGGTACAATGCCTACGTGTTTTTGTGCAGAGCTCTCTTCTTTCTGGGGAGAGAAAGGATACCACAATGACCAGAATACAAGATGAGTTTGTATCTGTATAGGGGTTTGAAAAAAATGGGGTCACTGGAGCACCAGTGCAACTACAGCCTGTTGGAGAATGTTGCATCATGGGTAGTTTGTTTGTAGTAAGTCTTTCAGAGCTAATAAGCCCTGAATTTGTTTTGTTAACCCAGTTTAATGCAGTTGTAGGCGTGGGTGACATGTTACAGATGAAGTGAATTCATGATAAGAAAAAACAAATTTAAAGCATCTCACAAAAATGTTTTTACTGCAAAAATAAACCAGGGAGCAAATGGGTTAAAACAGCCCAGAGTTACAGCTGTCTGAGGTGAGCAGCTCAAAAAGACTGAAAGACACCTGTCAGAGAAAATCCTTGAGAGAGAAATGAGAGTGAGGAGGAATCGATGTGCTACAGTCACTTGACTAGCAGCTACGCCCTCTGAAAAACTGACCTGCTTATGGGCCTGACTGATGAATGCTGTGACACTGACACATAGTTAGGATGAGGAGGTTTGAGTGTTATTTTGTAGTGTAGAGTGCATATACTCAACGAAAAGAGATGGATAACTGCAGGTGAAGTTGCCAAGTTTATCAGGGAGTTAATTTGTTTGATTTTCCTTCTTGCTAATAGTTGTTAATGTGAAATATAACTGAAAAAAGTCCAAAACGTTGTGAAAATGCATAGTTTTAGTTGATGGATTGCCTGAATTTATTTCTTTTACTCATGCGTGAGGTTTTACAGTGTATCTTTGTGGCATGTCTGCTGAAGCCTGGACGTCTGGTTTTGGGAGCTTTTAACTGCAGAACAGTAACCGGGTGTGGAAACAGCACTGTCACGGTGGTCACTATTTTTTCCTCCCTCTGGCCTGTTAGAGACCCCACTGACCAAGATTCATGTGGAAACCTGTTAATACAGTTTGGGCAGGGGGACTTTCAGGACCACAACTCTCACTCCTCTCCTATTCCACTGTACCAGGGTTGCCTTTTAATGTCCTATGAGCCGATAATGACGTTCCCAGAGTTTATTTTGGACCTGCTACACTTTACGCTGCAGCCTTTTTACAGATGCCCAGGTAAGTTTCTTCCTTCCCTTCAGAGAACTTGTATACATAAATGAAATATGGATGCAGCTCGAAATCAACTCCAGCATCCAATCTCTTGAATCAACTTTGGGGATGTTTCCCTGCCAACTCCTGCTTGGATACCAACACTTCCTTAGCAACTGCATGGCCGGTGGCTATATATGTGCATTTAATGCTGACAGGAGCTGCAGGGCTCAGCTGTTGATGGAACACAGTTATCCTTTTTCTCATTACTGTCTGCTCTATGTGAGATTCACCAGGCCTGAGGGAAACCATCAGGGACATACTCACATGCGTGTGTGCGTATGTGCACCGTGTGGCCAATAAGGAAAAGAGACTCGCTCCTGGGAAACACCTGTCCAATACTCTGAACAGAAATCTCAGCATACAAACAAAGGATTTTATCCTCATCACACTCCAGATGTCATCCAATATGGATGTAAACACAAATCCCAGGGAAGAAGGAAAATTGCTCAAACAAGTTGAAAGTGCCAGAACTCGCATGCATAATTTCATTAAGATCATAAAACACAAATCAGGTGCTCCTGCTGTGAGAGCAGTGGCTACAAACCTGTTTCTACATGAACCTGAGCTGCATGTTTCCTTTAACACACAAGACAGGGTCCAAAACAGCACAGTACTGTACTGCACTGGGTAGATGTTTATTTCATGATCCTGTTCCCATGGTCAAATGAATAATCACCTCTGAGTGGAGAGAAGGTGATGCCAGGCCCATGCTTAAAGAAAAACCTTCACATTTCATATTTTATGTGAATATTTTTCTCCAGTAGATACTAAATTGCAACTGTTGTTAAATCAGTTGGTGAAATATTAAAATTGTCAGAGTAGTGACCTTAAGAGAAAACAATAGCTTTAAAAATTATTTCTTTATTGATCCTCCCCATCCTCATAGACCTTCCGACATAAGTGGGCTCCGCCATCAGCTCCTAATGGTCATACAAGGCCAGAGCTTCCATTTTCTGAAAACTCCTGCCGCCTATGCATTGTGCTCAGTAGCCTTCAGTTATATGGCATGACGTTATAACAGGCTTTCAAATATAAAATCAAAATAACAAAATAAAGTAAAGTTGATTTAGAGACTGCACAGATTGTTTCCAATGTTTTTTCTCCATCTCTTTTCGTTTCAGAGCAATCAGTGTACAACAACTGGCATTCAATGAATCCACAAACACAGCAGCACATTAATCATATTCACACTCCCAATCCTACTTCCACCTGAGCAAACACACAAGACCATGAAAAAAACGGTTTCTCATATTTTGAATGATTATTTGGAGTTTCTACAACCAATATTGTTTAATTTAATATTAAATTACAATGCCAATTTCAAAGGGGATGCTTATGTTTAAGCATCTTTTAGCAGCAGAAGAAGTAGAAGAACCCTTAACACCCTCTCTACACCACCTGACCAGTACAGACTGCAGACATAGGCAGTCAGAGATGTTTCGGTGAACTCACTGAAGCGTTAAGCAGCTAAAGAGCTAAACAGATATTTCCCCAAGGAGTTGGTGAAGACCAATACAGAGATAAAAGGAAAGTGAATATTGGACTTAATCGTGTAATAGACCCAAACACTGCATCTCCAAATGAGTGCTAATGTTCCATACTGTATGTTTGCTGTATAAACAGGCAACAGCTTGCTGATTTTTGCTTGCTATATTTTGTGGGGCTTTTTCGCCTTTAATGGACAGGAGAGTTAAGAGAGACAGGAAATGGGAGGCAGAGAGGGGAGGAATGACATGCATAGGGCCACTCGATGCAGGATTCGAACCAGGGCCGCTTGCCATGAGGACTATAGGCTCAACACACGGGGCGGCTTAGAGTTTGCCTCTTTACGTGATAAATCAAATTTCCCACTCACAACACCAATCTGCCACCACATCTGCCAAATACATATAATTCTTAATAAGTTAATTGTGTGCTATGATAATAATCACTTTAAGATTGTTGATATTAATTTCACTAAAATGATGACTACAAGTGCAGCTTGGTGACCTGCTTTGGCTGCAAAGGTTGTGACAGTAAGAAATCCATCAAAGACAGTGGGGCGATGGGCATTTATTTGTCCACCAGGGCAAAGATGAGCTCCATCACATCTGAGTGATGTGACACATTCATTTATTGAAGATCTTGGCCTCATTATTTGAAGATGTGATGGGTGTTCAAAGATAATCCAGGTGATTGATTGGAACGGTCCATCATGAGGAGCCGAGGTAAGGTAGTGCAATTATTTCCAGACAAGGACAAGACAAGGTTAAGGTGGAGAGTGTGATTGAACATTTAACCTTGAAGCAGCATCACCAGTGGAGATTCACAGGTCAGCCAATGAGCTCAAAGTATTAGCTGTGAAATGTTGTCATATGAAAGTCCAATGTAGAAATCCATCTGGTGCAGCAGTGAAGAACAAATGGCAAATGTGTCGCATACCGTCAAAGATGGACTTAACAAGAAGGGGAAAGCAGTGAGGGAATAAAAGCAAATAGGAAAGGAAAAGCAGCACAGGTTGGATCTTATTTGACTCTCCTTGTCAAAACTCAGCGGGTGGCTCCAGGGGAAACACAAGACTGCCGAGTTTCATATAAAAGCTCATTTTTAAATCATAACTCTGAGGCCAAGTCCATCAGGGGAGAAATGATGCCTCTGTCTGTTGGCAGCGTACATATTCTTAATAAAAAGGATCTGATTCTTTGATGCGATATTTATATTCCTTTGGGAAGAATGTTCAATTTGCTCCAACTCCACGATACTACTCGAAAAACTGACATACACATGAAAGTTTAACGTGTACTGTGAACTCAGGGAATACTGTACACATAATAGAGCAGGACCCCCTCTGTCAGTTTTCCTTGTTGGAGCAGACTTGAACTGTAAATCCACTCCATCCACTCACCTTGTGTCAGCTGCTTTCCATTTCTTTATTAAACTGTTTATACTGAAGGAAACATGAATTAATTACTCCTAACGATACAGATGTTCAGCGCCGGAGGGCCTTGTTTAATAATGGAAGCACTTTCCTCTCTCCTGGAGGCAATGAGAAAAAGTACACACTACTATACACAGGAGCAAATTACCTCTCATTTTCTTTCAGGCCAACACCAGTCAAAAGATATCACCCACGAGTCCAAAAGAAGAGAGAGGAGAGATTTTTTTTTTTTTTTTTTTTTACAGTGTGTGTTTTCTCTTTAATTCACACTGACTGGCTTCTCTCTCTACTGTATGGCATGTGGGAATTCCTGAGAAAACCCGCACACTACACACAGCGGGCGAAACTTATAACATCAGCGCTTTAGCTGCACATCTGTCAGTGTGAGAGTTTGTGTGGACTAAAATATATTGGCAAAAAAAAAGAAAGAAGCTGAAGTGTGTCATAGTGTCATGATATGAGGTCAACTGCTGGAAAACATTTCCAAGACACACACATTACAAAACCACTACGAAAACACAGACACTACTTCGATTAGAACCTCAATCTTAATATTCTTTAAACTTAATCCACAGGGTTGTTACTTAATAAACACTGATAGTAAAGTGGGGATCCATTCATTCATTGTCTAAACTGCTTATCTCAGTCAGAGTCAGGCCCAGCTGAAACAGGACAAGGACAGGGCACACTTTGACAGGTCGTTAGTCCATTACATACATGCTATATGCTTTAAGTCCTTATTGTGTTGCAGAATCTTGCTACTATATGTTCTTCTTAACATGTTATGTGCCTTAAAACTTATGCATATGCTCATAGCGTGGACACAATAATGTCCATTCTTGTTTTCTTTGTAAAATTGCAGGCATTTTTACTAATCTACATTATCACAGATCTAAACCATATCTCAATTGATACATTAACAGTCCGAGCTTGACAGGACAGATTGTAATCCAGTGGTTATTAGAAATAAGATCAACAGTCAGTGTGTTTTGTCTTTCACCGACCTGTTCAGAAATCACCAGTCTTCATCCTATTCTCACTTGTTTTCATTTAAGAAATGGAATAATAGGATGTAAATTATGATGCTGTTGTGACGTGTTAATGCCAAAAGCCACTGTCTGTACAAACAGTGATATTTTAATTCTCTCTTTGAAGAATAAATAGTCCATCTCTGAGACGGCTGAATCAGAAAACTTTGGCAGAGCTCCTTTTGTTTTAAATAAATGTAAAAGACTTTTCTGCAAAGTGAGAGGTGAGCTGGAGAGAAGACTCCGGCCACATCCTCTGCTCACTCCGTTCCCTGTGAACCCTCCTCTAATAGCTATTTAATTCATAGTACTAACGGATTATCAAAGCCATTTAAATTAGTCATTATGGAGAGGATAGATTGTGAGACAGCCATGGGAGGTGGGTCACGTTAACCAAAAGGCCTAAAGGAAAGATGAGGAAAGCATGCAAATGAAATATAAAAAGGGTGATTTTTCTTCTCTCCCTGCAGATTCCACAGGCTCTACTTATGATTTAATCTGCTATAAAGCTGAGCCCACTGTGGGAAGCCCTCGGGGAGGAGCCTCTTTCGTGCACTTTTACCAGAAATAATGTTACAGATTCAAAAGAATCTTAAGAGAAAAAAGAGAGACAAAAGAAGATGTGTGTGTTATAGAACAAAGCTGGAGAGAGAAATGGAAAAGCGAGGTGACGAGCGTGAAATACTGGAAACACACACAAGCCAATGAAATATAGATCTCACACCACACTGATGTGACAGGGTGACCTTGCAGCTGGCGAGTGCCACTTATGAAAAGCAAATGCAGTTGGGTTGGGCTGTATTTACTTAATGTAAGCCTATATCACTCTCACTGATTTCTCTTTGCCTTTCTACAGTGTTTTGTTTTGGCATTTAAGGCTGAACCCAGATGGTAATAGCTCTCACAATAAAAGCACAACTACTTTCCTAACAGTAGCAGTGTGTTCAGTCACGACTTATTTAACATACATCTGTAGTATATTAAATAAAGAATAGTTTACCCATGTTCCTTTAAACAAATGTTGAAATGCTGTTTGGATTTTATTTGACTTTTAGCTACTGACAAGTAACAAACAAACCACATCAATAAGTCAGGTAATTTACAACCATGATCAGTTTATACGTATATCAGGATTTAATGATTGAGTACCTGTCGAACAACAGGGAAATTTTTCATTGTAGCCTACTTGTTATTCATGTGTGAGTTAAAGGCCTAAATAAGCCTAGATAAGCTATATTCAAATGAAAGAAAGAAAATCAGCAAATCCTCACATTTGAGAAGCTGCAATTAGTTGTTTGCTATTCTCTGGATAAATGACCTAACCAATAGACAAACACATACACTTTTTTCTTTGTTTATTAATCTCTTTAATAAACTAATTGCTACTGGAATTATAACGAATATTGTGAAGGTGCGGCACTATCAGCGCACTGCAACAGAGATTAATGACTCAAATTTGAGGCACCGCTGGAGATCAGAGAGAGATTTATATGTTGGTTAAAACACAATAAAAGCCCCATTTATGTGTTATATTCAAATCCAAGATTATTATTCCTGTGTGTGAGATTAAAGAGATGCACTCGAGCATCCACACTTGAGCACACAGTCACAAACGTCTGACACCGTCCACTTCATCAGGTCAGGAGTCTGCTCGCCACAGGCCGCCGACTCTCCTCCGTGAAAATATCCTCCAAGCCGTATAAATATTTATGTCCATTAATAGTAAAGAGGCAGCACGGGTAGAGGCATAAAGCTCTGTGCTGGTCTTATTTTCTAGAGGAGATGCACTCCGACTGCCACGACGTCTCCGTCGCCATGACAACAGAGTTCAGCGAGCGAGCCAAGCAGGACTTGGCATCATCAGTCTGCTCAGACAAAAGTAGCATGAGTCTCATAGAGAAGGGGAAACGATGTGCACATTAAGTGTGCTCCAGCAGCAGCATGCATGTTAATGTTAACTTATAGCTACTTAAACATCACAAAGACACGTGTTGTCGACGCACAACACACTTCATCGTTGCCTCTGGGAACAGGCTACACCACAGATGTCAAAATGTGGATATGGACGTGATTAGATGATCTCAGGCCATTTGTAGACATTGTTACCAAATAGCAGGAGCCACACAGAATACTTTGACCATATAAAGATGTGGACGCTTATGAGGAAAGCAGATGTGAGGAATTACAAGCTATCACATTCACATTCCACAGACCAATGTGCGCCTGAGTCTAAGTCCAAAACATTGTCTTAACAAAGAGCCAGAGATTTATTGTCCTTCTGCTTTCACATGTTGAGCTGATGGGAGAATTTGAAAGTATTATTATACATAACACTCTGACTATAAACAAATAAATAATTTCACCCTTGCTTCATTTTTCTCCATCTCTTACACACACTCATACTGTTGCTGGTGTTCTGGGCTTCACACTGTCAGAACAGTGACATTTTTGTGAACATGGGCATGATTTTTCTTTGTGCTATAGAAACAATGACACTTTTGGGCTACAGGATAGATGGGGAATGAAGGAGAGTCTTTCCAGCTACAGCTGATGGATGAAAACAAATGAAAGACAGGAGGCACAGATAACGCTGAGGCGTGTGTCAGAAAACAGAAATGAAGTGTTATTAGAGTCTACGTCGAACACAGCAGCTCATGAGGGATTAGAAGGCCAAGCAGCAGGAGCGATTTGCTCAAGAGAGAACAGCTTACTGACTTTGTGCTTTCAAGGTAACACAGCTTTCACTTCCAGACTCAGCATGCATGCATGCACTGGCTCAAAGTGCCTCCTGCAAGATTAACAAGGAAGTTTTCTCATTGTGTGAAGAAAGGGCACAATATCTTCCACCAGAGGATGGAGCTGGAAAAGTTGAGCTTTTTTTCCTGGTGAAAAAAAAGATGTGAGGTGAGGGTTTACATCATACCCTTAGTCACTTTCCCCATGATGACGGAGTTCCTCTGTAATGACAAGAGTGTGTCTCTCAAAGACTTTCACCTTCCAGCCGAGAGATGATCTTGTGAGAGAAGCAGAGACAAAGAAAGTTTATTAGTGCAGCACAGAGGCAATTCAACGCGCTCAACACGAGACAAAGAAATACACCAGGACAGCATTTGAAAACATATACAGGTAAATAAAAATCAATTAAAGGAGAACAAAACAAAATTTAAAAAAAAAAAGATGTAAAGCCAAGGAAAATCTAATGCAGTTGGTGCAGTAATAAGTTATCAATACAAATTTCAAGTAGAGCACAGAAATTTCACAATTAGGTGGAGAAAAACAAAAGAGTTGAGGTTTGTTTGGTAGGTTTGAAAGTGGCTAAAGTTGGGAACATTTAATATCATGAAGCTAAACACAAATAGAAACTATGTGTGTAGGAGCTGCAGCTTAAACATGTTTCAAAACACTGGTTCAAAGTTGAGACACACTTAGCTGAATGTTTCTTGGAGATCTCCGTGACCTACTTGCTTTATATACTCTTTAAAACACATTAGTAAAATATTTTGGCCATGAACCAGTGAAATGATTTATAAACTAGCAGCAGCTCCTTAAAATCTCTTCTACAAACCACGTGGGAGCCAGTGTAAAGATTTAGAGGGTAATACCAGTTTATTACAATTTGGGATTTTGGGATACTTTCATAGTCTCAGTTATTTTTCTTATGGATAATAATAAGATTGTACTGTTGTATAACTGAAATCAGGGAGCGTAGCAGCACAAATTCACAAAAAAGCCAGACATGGCAGGAATCATGAAACTTTTCTTGGTTCAGGTATGATTACACAAACTGTTCTTTCATTTTCACCTCTTAATAAGATGGTTTAGATTCTTTCATTACATTTGTTTGCTTGATTGCACTCTTTCTGATCATCTCACCCCTCACACATCCCAGACTTCACTGCACTAATATCACTGGTCTCTGAATCTGCAACTTTTTTGTAACCTTTATTTTTTAATGGAGTCCAGGTCTCTTTTGCAGGACAATTCTGATTCTTCAAACGCATCAATACTGGTCTCATTTGAGGGCTCAGGCACCAAAATTGTCAAAAAAATTTCTTTTCTCTGTTATAAAGAAGTAAAAAAACAAACAAACAAAAAAAAACTCTAACTGAAAAAGACGATAAAATGGATGTAATCACACTACTGTGAATACTATTTTGAGTGATGTCCAAAACTACAAGATAAGAGCCAATATTCTCTGCTCTGGTTGTGTTGCATCCTGCTTGAGATTTAAGAGATTCTGTGTGGACATTGAACCTGTAATACCTGCTGTTGTTTGAGGTTGTGTTGTTTTAAACTATTTCAGGTTCGACTTATAGTATCTAATGAAAATGTTCCCTTCCGTGTAACAGCGCTTTGTGTTGTCCGACCATTAGACGTGATGTTATTTGTTCAGACTGCAAACCCCCAGCATGCCCCACTCATGTGTGAGTAGGAACAGGACAGAGAGACCCCATGCGGAGACAAAAGAGACAAGGATGTGGATGAAGACCAGCCTGTGTACAGTGACAGCAGGACTTTCCCACACACACACACACACACACACACACACACACACACACACACACACACACACACACACACACACACACACACACACACACACACCCTCCAACCCTCTTGTGTCCCACTGATTTCGAAACCCCAGGGAGTTTGGGTTTTTGGGGGGGCTGGTTGGAGGGGGGTCTCAGCTGTGCCTGAGGACAGTGAGACAGCAAAATCCAGGACATGACCACACACACAAATACACACACTTATAAATACACCCACACATGCCACTCAGTGTTATTAACACAGGTCGTCAATTAGGCCTGACCTAGAAAGGCTGTCTGCACGAAGGCTACACAACAAAGTGAAGCAGACGGCCTCAAAACACTCCAAATCCCCTCTCTCAGCTCACTGTCTGAAAGCCTGGATTAACTCACACACACATAAACACAAACATTTATTAGACATAATACGTGCATGCAGAAAATTCCATTAAAAAAAAAAATCTCTCCAACCTCTACACTGATTTCCAGATGCAGTAGCACACAGAGAGGCACATAGAGACTGTGTGGTTAAAGAACAGATAGAGAAAGAGGCGGAGCGCCAACACTGACATTGGGAAACTAATTTAAAGCCTTTCAAATGGCTTTCACTGCAGCTGTCAGCACATGAGACAATTAGTTCCACCATGTCCGTAACTTGTTTCTGTCACTGTGCAGGTACATCATGTTGGCGAGAAAGCTGGCAGACCATGTAAACAACACTAACCTGCAGTGGGAGATATGAATACCCTGAACACCCTCACCTTTTTGTCTCTGGCTTTTCTTTTCTCAATGTGGAGTGCAGTGCAGAGAGAGACTATCACAGTCTTTGGGGCCACATTGAGTGAAATAGCAGAGGAGGAGGGGGAGGCAGCCGAGGCAGAAGGATGTTCTGAAGGTGAAGAGGGTGAAAGTTGTCCTCCTGTGCCAGGCATGTGTTCTCAGTTTGCGGGCAAGGACGTGCCAGGGACAAGCAGTTGCATTTGGCTCAGTTCCCTATACCGAAAGGGCTGCGCTTTCATTCATGGTTTTGTCTTAAGAGCTTTTTCCTCCTCCATTGTTACACAAGGCCTATCTAAAGGGTTTATGCTTCTGACTCGTGCTAAGCACTCAGGGTGACAGAGCCAGAGCTCATCACAAATCCTAAAACCCTCTGCAAATGCTTTTTCTCCTTCCTCACTACTCTCTGTCTATATTATTGTTTTTCACTCCCCCCTTCCTTCTGTCCCCTTCCCTCTTTCCCTCCCTCTCTCCCTCCCTCCCTCACTCCCTCACTCTTTGCTCTCTTCATCTCTTAATGCCTCTATCTCCTCTCCACTCTCACTGTGACAGTCGAGTGCAGGCGTGCTCTAATCTAAGCCAGATGAGGTAGAAAAACACAGGCTTCCTCCGCCGGTTGCTTTCCCCATTAACCAAGAGGCCCATCATTTCTTTCTCCAATCACAGGGCAGACTTCTGAGGTTTTACTAGCACGTCTGCATATGCACTAAAGCAGACAAGCCAGTAAAAGTCTTCTATGAGTGATTTATAATGACACTCGACGGCCTTGCTGCTGCCATTTTCTATCTCCTCACCACAGACTATTGGGCAGTGGCTCAGGGCCAAACTCATGGCACCTGTTGAGAAAACTGCAGTGTCAAACCTGTTTTACATAATCCTGTCTTTTTATGGATGGATCTGAAATTCCTACACATTTCAGATCATGGAGGTTCCTCTTCAGAGCATATGGCTATGTAAACGTGGCTCCTGCTCGGACCAGATTGAGTGTCCAGTCGCCACCAGGGTTGAGCTGAGGCGCCATCCTCTCTGTCATGGTGAGTTTGGTCTGATGCTTTCATGTAGGACTGTTTGACTCTCGCTCACTGCTGAGCCAGAAGGACATCACGTCCCTCTGGGGACAGTTGCTGTCCCGCCCTGTCACTTTCACTCCCGTATCCACGGGCCATGAAGCACATGGCAAACAAGTCCAGGCTGCAGTGAAGCAGAGTGAGGGAAGGAGGACAGAAAACAGATAAATGAGACGGTATAGGTGGAAGCAAGGAGATAGCTCAATATATCTATATTAATGACAGTGTTTTTGACTCAACATTTATCTGAGTTAAAGGGATAGTAGTAGTGGTTAAGTTTTTGCAGACAGTTGGATCAAAACATTGATACCACCCATGTCTGTAAGGTGAATGCTGCACAATGCTAAAGCCAGATGATAATTAGTTTAGCATATCTTGGGACAGAGAAACAACTAGCCCAAACGTAATCAAGCTAACAGCATCTCTTAAGCTCTCTAATTAACCTTTATATTTTGTTTATCTTATCTGAAAAAAAAACTAAGTGTATAAACAACATGTGATTATAAGAAGGATTATGTTTGGTGGCCTGTGAGCTTTCTTGGCTGGCTGTTTCCTAACCCTAGCTAGAGGGATTATTGTGAGGAAGGTGTATAAGTGTATTTTCCAAAATGTCAAAATAGTTTTTTGTAACGGCAGAGTGCATGTTAGCAACTTAAATACCTAAACATGAAGCACATTTTCTAGTTCTTCATAAGGTGCCAAAGGTTCATCGTAGAAGAAAAGTTGCTAACACGTCAGAGATCTACTTCTTCATCTGATTTCGTGTTAACAGATTTTGTCACTGGTGGAGAAATCCTCTGGTAGCTGAGGAGAAGGAGGCCATTATATCCACAATCATGCGCTAATCAAGCCTTTCTCCCATGCTCTCCCCTGTGTCTTCTTGCTCCCTTTGGATGACCATGACCTGGATGACTGAGAATCTTCACAGACATTTTTACTCTGCATTTTGGGACGAACATCCTCAGAGAGGTGTAGGAGGATGAAAGCAGCGCTGAGGAAGCCTCTTGGATGAGAGGTAAAACATCTTCAAATATCCTCAACCAAAATCCAGTTGCCCTTGATTGAAACCCTCTTGGATTCTCACTCTGACTCTTCCCCTCCTGCTTCCCGCCTTATACCCCCTTCATCCACCCACCCTCAACTCTCAGTAGAGGGGTACTGTACATTAAGTGAAGATAGTGAGATTTCAATCAGCAGCGAGATTTAGGAAGTGAGAAAAAAGAAACTTTCCTCTCAAAATTTATCATTCTCCAAGTTCCCCCCTGTGACTACTCATCTCTTACAGGGCAGATCTATGATGCTGAGGTAATAACACCGGGAGGAGAGTCTGGTGCAGCGGGAGAACAGGCTCCGGATCGCAAAATAACACACTCAGTATCGAGCCCCGCATGAATCAAAATGACAGAGCCAATCTAGCGACAAATTCTCTCTCGCTGGCTGTAAACTGTGCTGCTCTCTGGATGGGCGGATACAGGAGCACAGGCTGGGGAAACTGTGAGTTAAATTCAAAAAGGAAAATTCATTTAGGTGTACATTCTCTACAACGCCACCTCTTATTCTCCACAGTGGAGTTAATCACACTCTGGTTTATGGGGATGAGCGTTCTTCTCAGTGATACAGGCTTTCACTTTTTGTGAGTGCACATGTGCATCATAAAGGCCTGTCAGCGGAGACTGGAAAGGTCAGTAAAAGTGAGTTCACTTAGCCCTGCAGCTGCCTGTTCAGAGTAAAACTAACCAGAACCACAAGCTAACCTCAAGGGGGCACAGCTCGCGTCCACGGTAAAGATGAGGTCTTTACCATGAATGCAGCAGCTCATCAGTATGCTATGTCAAAACTACAACATTAAAGCAGAGGGTTTCAAAGTCTGACACTGTGGGCCCCCCTAACTGAGACAACAAGTGAGCTTTAGAGGAGGTAATTAGGAAGTACTGTATAATGTTACCACGGAGTCAGTTAGTTAGCCGTGACCCATAGTCGTTGTTAGGTGTTATTTTGGTCTATATTTGCTTACACGTGCAAATTGACACCATTAGAATGAGCTATTAGCAGGACCTGTTTGCAGTGCAACCCAGACATCTTTACTTAGACACAGCAACAAAGTTAAAAATGTTTTTGTAAGGAGTGCCTTTTTTAAAATCTGATTTCTAAGCAGATTTATGCACAGTTATTTATTATGGACATCGGAGATAATGAAATCCCTAGGAAGCCTCAGACACAGCAAATCCAAAAATAGAGATATTACATGTGTGTTGAGATGATGGACTTACTGTATGACTGAGGAGGAGTGCAAACTTTGACACAAATGCAACTGCATACCTCATGTCACTCCTTTTGCCCCACCCCCACCACCACACACACATTCAACTCTCTCACCTCACATTATGAAAACCTCCTGTCTAAAGAATACGAGACTCTCTGAGCACAGTGCTAAGTAACGATGAAATACATAACTTATGTGGGTGGTGAGATGGAAACAAAAGGAGAAGCAGGGATGAGGAGAGAAGGGGTTAAGCCTGTTTCTCTAGCTGGTGCCCAGGTGCAACATGTCCCTCCCCTCAGGCTGTGAGTCTCCATGCTGTGGAGACCCTTTAATAGCCTTGAGATGGAAGCGCACTATCCCCAATAGTCCATAAAAGACAGTATTCCTCTGTCCCATTCCACCCCGTCTGGCCCCATAAAAACTTAACTGGTCTCACATGACCCCCTCTGTCCACTAACGCAGAGACTGGCTGAACCCTCAGAGGCCCTAGGTGTGACTGGATGGCTTTAAACTCTAAAGGGCAAAGTGGTTCACCGCTTCAGAGATGAGCTCATCCCGACTTGTTGTCTGGTCATCCTGAGAAGAAGGGCCCCTTCCTCAGGAATCATCTGCTGGACCCGGGCTCTGGAGGAAAACATGAGGTTACTCATTGATAAAAGCAGCTAAAGTCATGACTCTTTTCAGGACGTGGCAACAGTCTGCAGCAGGACAGTCTGGACAGAAGCTCACATGTGGGGGACTTTTCCTTCAGTGTTTGCGTGTGGTTCGGAGGTTTTGTTTTTCCACAGTTAGGGGAGGTTGGGGGGGAGGTTTGCACTCTGGTCATGTTGTGACCAGAGAGCAAACGCAACTCCCCGGGATCCCTCCCCCTCCACCTGACCTCTTCCTTTTTGTCACAACGCTGAGGTTGCCGCTGCTCAGCTGCTCACGGATAAGGAAGTGTGTGGCCTTGGGGAGCCCATTAGCACAGACCAGAATTTTTTTCTTTTTTTTTACTGAAACAGGATCACCTCCACACTTCTGCTCAAGAGGAGCAACTTCACTTTGGCTGCAAACACATGCAGGCTTCTTTCCTGCTGTCCACAGCAACAGTCTCAACTATTTCCTTCAAAACCCCCCACCCCCTCCCCACCCATCCCTACCTCCCTCTCACAAACACACAACCTTTTGCAGACACACCCACAGGCACTCCAACACATTTGAGTCTGGGTCTGGCCAATGTTTTACTCTTCCATCTTCCTCTTTAAATACTCTTCTGCCAAAAACGTAATTAGGTCACAGTTTATCTGAACAAAAGTACTTGCACAATAAATGCATCTCCAGCTTTTTTTCGTATGAAAAGTATATGTACACGTACGTCCTCAAACTGGCAGGATTAAGATTTTCTTTCTGAGGTCAACAGAGCTGAAAGCCTCAGATGTTCTCCCCATGAACTCATCCTTAAGCTTACTGAGCTAAAACATCTGGGCCCCCGACTTTCTCTGCACAGCTTTCTACTGAGCGCAGAGAGGGATCCTTCAGGATTTGGCCAGTGGGCAACACACACACACACACACAGTCTAGTGTGTGTGTTTTGTTGAGTGACAGCACCTGAGAAGCCGTGGTGTACTACTTATAGGTGAAAAAACCAACAGCAGCGCCCCGTTTGTCATTACTCCTGTTAATGTGGCACAGCTGCCTGCCTGTCACGTGGCGCCACCCCTATCTAAATCCCAAGGTGCTTGGTGTGTGTGTGTGTGTGTGTGCGTGCACATGTGCAGGTCGGTCTCGGTTGGCTGCTCCTCCTGCTTAAAGCCCCTCAGGAAGAGGAGACAGTAGGGCTGCGAGAAGCCTGTGATGTTAAAGGTACGACTTCTCGACTGTGATCGTTACAGAGTTTGGTGGGAAAGGCCAGATCCCCCGCTGTCTCGTCCAGTGTAAACATAGTTCCCCTTCCTGCGAGGAAGAGACGGACAGAGGAAGAAATGTGAGAGAAAGAGCAAAATATAAGACAGGGGAAGGGGACCGAGAGGAAGGGATGACACAGACAGCCACAGCAGGGGGCATGCTGTTCTCCATATTAGCCTGTCAATGAATCTCATTAACATGGCTTCCCTAATCAGCATCCGAGAATATTCCACTGAAGGCCATCCGCTCTGCTCCCCACCTCCTTCCTTTCTTTGTGATTACAGTGATGCATAAATTTACCATTATTTTTTTTCATTCTCTCTTTCATTAAAGAGAACTGGTTTAAACTCCCTCAGAAGCAGCTTCTGTTGTTTTCTGTCCAGCTGCCTGTCTTTACATGTGAAGCACAGCAGGCTGCCTTGTTAAAGATATCCACTCTGCCCTCGTCACATCAGGAGAGGTTTGTTTTCCACCATTTCAGCTTCACTCTGTAAGCAGTGCAACTGAATAGGCACTCATGCTGAAAGCCTGTCTTGTTCTAATGACAGCTTACTAGATAAATACAGCCAAATTACTTACAAACGTTGCTAAAGGTGACAGAAAAAATTTGGAGTTGCTTGAACATGGTAACAGTAATTTCAGAGACAGTGACAAAAGCCATCCTCTTATCTCTTCACATTTGTTGACGCCACTTAACTGTGTTGTGTTGTGTGGATGAAAGGGAAAACAATATTTGCATGTCCAAAATGTCATTCATGTTTTTTAAACTTAAAGTTGAGGATGGCCTCTGAGGGACAAAGAGGTGTCACTAGTCTGTCATTCACATGTGTCACATCACTGGGCCCTAACAGGAAGCTGGCTGGCTGTGAAACAGGAAGGTCCGACCCCATGAAGGGTTGTTTGGTTCTTTTATTTGCCCTCTGCTTTTCCTTAATGAGAGCAGCTGGTATCTAATGCAAACAAACCTCAGCTATTGTCCAGAGACATAAAAACGCTGATGTTTGATTCCGTAGTCTTTAGCAGAGATGTTCACAAGTCTTTTTTTGCAAGTCCAAGTCAAGTCTCAAGTCTTTGGTCACGAGTCCAAGTCAAGTCTCAAGTCTTTGAGGGGTGAGACTTCATCAAGTCTCAAGTCTTTGGTCACGAGTCCAAGTCAAGTCTCAAGTCTCTAAAAAATAAAAGTCTCCTGTCTCTTCTGGTTAATGACCCTTCTATCATCTGCTGCTATCCGGTCTACTAAAGATACTGCACAGCTATATCTAAGAGATTCAAAGCATTTACTGTAGGTTATTATCACTCCTTTATCTATACAGTATTGATTAGTTGTTTATTATATGATCACTTTAAACAGGATATTGCAATGCAATATGAAGAAAACACACAATGAAAGCTTTCCTTTAAAGGAAACTGTATTCTGAGTCAAGAAAGAATCAAAGCTACTCTGCCCCTCTGCACTGGCCTTTTCTCTTTTTTTTTTGCTTTGTTGAATTCAGGAAACCCAGATGAACAACATGGAAAATGATTTAGGCTGTTAATTATAGGTCATAAGATATGTATGGTACCTATAGTTCACATCTTTATGTGCAGCAAAACCTTTCTGGAACCGCATGTTTCTGAGAGAAGAACTGGTTGTTAATATTTTTTTAATTAGCTCCGTCAACTCATGGGGGCGTGTCGACACGTCCAGACTTCCATACGAGCCTTCAGTCATATTTTGCAGCAAAAACATAAATAAACAGGAGGATTTAGCCTACAGTAGCCTGATATGTGCCAGTTATGCAGCAGCTAGTCCCCGTGAAGGAAGGTCTGACAACAAACGGACATTGTACCTCACATGTAGGCTACAGACGGTGCCGCTATTAAAAAAAAAAAAAAAAAAGCCGGTTCACAGTCACCTGTCACTCACCCGCAGCAGCTGACTGCGCTGTCAGAGGAGCTCTGCTGTTCCTCTCTCTTTAGACACTGGTGTTTGGCTGCACTCTGTAGGAGTTCAATATGACGATCTAACCTCCATCTGAATAACGTTACCGGCCATGTGGCGCTGCTCCGCTAGTGTGTGTTAACGGCAAAAAAAAAAAAAAAAAAAAAGATTGTCGGTCGTCCTGTCAGGAGGGAGGCACGAGCCAAAAAAATAATGATTGTTCACGAGTCTCAAAACACGAGTCCGAGTCGAGTCTGAAGTCTTTTGGGCACGAGTCCAAGTCAAGTCTGAAGTCTCTGTGGGTGCGACTTAAGTGCGACTCGAGTTCGAGTCGCAAACTCGAGTCCCCATCTCTGGTCTTTAGAGATATTTGGTGGCACAAGATAAAACAGAGAAGATTAGAGGTTGGGAGCGAGAGCCGTGCCAGAAACATTCCCAACACCGCACATGCTCATTCTTAAATCATGATCAAGTCCTGCCAATATTGGGAAATCTGAATTCCAAAAGCTGTACAGCATTAAATGGGAACAACACAGCCTCGTCTATCTCTCTAACATCTGACAGAGTGACTAATGGGAGCTACTGAAGCTGCACTCCCTCAAAACCCCAAACCTAAACACACTCAGAGAGTGTAAGCCTCTCTCTTTATGTCCTCTGAAACATCCATGACTTTACATGCAACAGTTCTGACACATATTTTTAGGTCCACACTGATTTACTATCTGTCCTCTAAGTCGTCTCCCTTACTCCACACTCTCCAGTGGCTCGAGGCAGCTTTCCCATAGTCCCGTGTGCTCTAAGGGTGTGTTCCTGGCACTGAATGTGCACATAGGATAAATAAATCACATACAGGCCCTCTGGAGAGAGGGGAAACTGACTGTAACGGACTACAGGGAATAAAGAAGACATCTGGCGGAGAAGCTGGAGCCGTTCTGGTGAGGAGAAAATGACTTGTGCAAAGACATTATGTGAGGTGGTTTCACCAAGCCTTCACAGGTTTAACCAACATGTTCGCTAAGCTCAATAGGACAGTTGAAGTACATTAATTCAAGTACTGAACAAAAGGGAAACTGAGGGAAACGCTGCACTTTTTACACTACTACTTTTATTTAACACTGCTATGGATATGACTGTCTTGTAAATTATGATACTAAAAGGTCAAAATAAGGGTAATAACCTTCTGAAATTATAGTGGCAGATATTATATTACAATATATATCTGTCAATCTACAATATTTTGATTAATTGTGCGGCCATAGTTAAACTTGAGCAACTTTGACATAAACACATCGGTTATGACAACATTTTTGTGCACTATGACCTCTTTTTCCTCTAATACTTTCTACTACTGTTGTGTAACTTGAGCTATCTGGAACAAAGCTAACATTAACTTGCTAATGACATCAATTATGATTAACTGGTGAGATTTTCACAAAAATATTCAGACACAACTGGCATCCTGTCCTCATCAACACCAAAGAGAGCGCAATCATCTTCAGGAAACAGGAGTCCATTAAGACTGACAGTGACATCAGGTAGCCCCTCAGAATGGCTCAAATGATTTGATTTTACCAGCCAAGAAGTCATCTGTGCACCCCACACCGGATGTACACAAAGACATGACTGCACATTTCCCACACTCTTAATATATAAAAAAAAGAGGACGCTGCAGTGAAAAAGCATCCACCAACATGTTGTGTTTCACTGAGGAAAATAACTGTTTTCGGGTCTCACTGCAATTAACTGCAATTAAGGCTGAACAGTGAGACACAAAATTCATGGAGTCCTGTGACTGTTCAGAAGTCACCAAACCATGACAAACTTTGATTTTGTAAATGGAATCTAGATTTGTATTGTAAATTTCACCTTTAAAAAAAATAATGAATAAATGACTATTTGTAAAAAGAAAGAAAGAAAGAAAGACAGAAAGAAAGAAAGAAAGAAAAAAGTATGACTTATTGTCAATCAATAAAACATGCATGGAGTGCTGCATGGGTATCAGTTGTCTTTGTCTCTTGTCTCTACCTCTGGTGCTCTTCAGTGTGAGGATCCAAATACTAGATGGTAGCGGGAACTGAGACACTCAGAGTAGGAAGGAACGCGTTGGCTTGGTTTTAATTTGTTTGGCCATGCTGCAATAAAGGCTTTTTAAAACCTTCCTACTCTGAGTGCCTCAGTTCCCGCTACCATCTATGACTTATTGTAATTTATAATGAATACTATTATCATTATCATTATCATTATCATTATTATTATTATTATTATTATTATTATTATTATTATTATTATTATTATTATTATTATTATTATTATTATTATTATTATTATTATTATTATTATACGTTGTCAACTCTGTAAATGAAGCCTGCGTTGTTCTATATATAAGTGTTTAGACAATATGAGTAGAAATACAGAAATTCTACTACCATCTTAGGTCCAACGAATAAATATTACATAAAATTACTAAAATGTAAAAATAAAAAACTCCTCATATAACAACATCTGGTAGGATGTTATATAAAATGTTGCTCATTTTTTCCAAACAGAAATTCATCTAGAAGTCAATAATAAATTCAACTAACTGAGCAAACTAAAATAACAGACTTAGGATGTTTTTCCTGTAATCATTGCCAAACTACTTCATTCAAGGAAATGCTCCAGAAAATAATAATAAAAAAATAATGATAAGAAAATAACAGGGCTGTGAAATAAAGCAAATTTACAAATAGCTACAATCCTTGTGTGAAAGCAGAAAGAAAGCTGAACCACTCTTCTTATTGTGGGATGAAATGAACCACTGACCAGAAGGAGAGATTTCTGTTAGCCAGCAAACCAGTCATTTCAGTGGGCTCAGGCTGTGTGATAGCATTTACTGTTAGCCATTTTGGAGAGGCCGTCGCATTTGTAGTCCAAACACAAATGCAGCCATGAACGGCGGAACAGTTGATCCTGTATCAACCCTGGTCCCAGTGGGTTAGTGAGCACAGATCCTATTAAATAGTGTGGCTGCTGCTACATTCAGTAGACGAAGGGAAGAAAAGGGGGGTGAACATACACTCACACTAACCTCCATCTGCTATGGTCAGGTTTGGCACAGAGTCAGCAAGTCTTTCCAAACGGCAGAGCTTACTTTGTGTGTGTTAATGTACACGAGTGCAGAAAAAAATTGAGAGAGAAAAGAGAGACAGAGGGAGATGGATGGAGTGGAGAGGAAAGTCGGCCGGAGGAAATAAAAAGGGAGAGGGGAAGAAGTGAGAACAGCCATCCGCAACAAATGTGCTGCAAGGCTTTCGTACGGGGGTGACAGGTGCATTATCATAGGTTAATGAGAAGACGAGGGCCGACTGTAGCAGCAATCAGGGGAGTGCTGTCTTCACTACCACCTCCATCAATCAGATCCGACATAAACTCCCACTCCAGCAAAAAGCACACACACAAATACACATAGGTATACAGTACAGTATAGCAACACATACAGTACAAACACCTTCAAGTATTCAGTGCTGAGCGGGCATATTATCACTCGTGGGTAACACTGATACAACGATATTGTGGCCTCAGTTTTGCACAAAAGATTACAGTGTGATTATGAGGTATTTATGGGTACAATGAGAGATAATTAGCACCTCAAGCACAGCCCTCAGTTGTGATCATATAAAGATGTTAAGTACGGCTGGCACTGGAGTCTGTGATCTTCGTAGGAGAAAAGAACAGAAAGTGGTGGAAAAAGGGTTCCGATTATTTATTTAAATGCCCTGAAAACATTTGTTCCCTATCAGATTCCTATTATCAGCTACTGGGTCAGACACAAATACACTATTTCCATCAAAAAAAATGCATGCAGTATGAATGTTTTTGTCTCTTCTCCCTGGTTTAGCTGCTAATCCATCCGCCCTTGGTTCTGAAAGTTCATGTTGCAGGACTTTTGCAGCTTGGTTCAGCATCATTTGTCCAAATGCTCACCTCCTTTTCGCTGCTGCTAAACTGACCGGCACTCCCTGCTCATGAACCAGCCTACCATCTAGTACTGCCATTAAGCTGGCCCTCCCTCCCTGCTTTCCCTGTATATGACCCAGCCTGCCCACCAGAAGCTGCCTTCATCAGCTCTTCTTAACTGACCAATTCCATTTGCATGTGTTTACATATTCCACGCTGTAAACGGTTTTCTTGTCTGTACACAACATCTATTGCATGTCTGCCCATCCTGGGTGAGGGATCCCTCCTCTGTAGCTCACCTTGAGGTTTCTCCATTTTTTCCCCCTGTTAAGGGTTTTTCCACAGTGGATGTGAGGGCAGATGATGTTGTTCTGAGACAAACTGTAAAAACGGGCTATACAAAGAAACTTGCCTTACCTTGCCCTGCCTTGCATTTTAAAATATTAGGTCATATGATTAAATGTCAAAGGTACAAATGTAAGTAAATTAAACTTCAGTTGGAGAGGTTGACCACAGCCCTGTGATGGAGGGACCCTGGACAGGTCCTGCACCCAGCTGGGATTGGCTCCAGCCTCCTGTGACCCTGCACAGATAAACCCATTAGATGAAATGAAACTACAGAAAGTTTCAATAGACTGTTGCCAGAATGGCTACAAAGCCACCCAAATGTTGGCATTTATAAATGTGGCTTCTGCATGTAAGAGAAAGTCCCTGCTGTAGTAGCTGTAGTGCCTGTAGTGCATAACTTGTTGACCCCTAGAGGAATTCTGTGTAATTACAAAAACACTATGTCGTGTGTGGCAGATACAGGCTGCAGTCACAAGAATGCAGGCATTTTCTAGCATGAGTGTAAGCACTGGGGAGCGTACCTATGTTCCCTGGGTCTTATGTTCCCCGTTTTTCCCAAAAAGGGTCCTACGTCGCAATACATACTGGGGAACATAGGACCCCTTTTCTGAAAAAGGGTCCAATGTTCCCCACTGTTGCCGGTTGATGGACTCTCTCTATCTATCTGGCCTGTCTAGCCTCTACCTGGTCTTTTTACTAAACTTAACCAACTCCTTTCTTTATTGCCTAAACCCAACCAATGGGACAATTCCACTTCTCACTCAAAAATAGGCAAAAATCTGCAAAGTCACAACTCCACTTCCAGGTATGGGACCAAAAATTGCATGTTCCCTGGGTCCTTTGGGGGAAAAGCGGGGAACATACAGTAGGACCCTTTTTCTAAAAAAGGGTTCTAGCATGGTCAATACACAGTGGGGAACATATAGGACCCTTTGGGGAAAAGCGGGGAACCATGCTCCCCAGTCACATACAAAACGGGGAACATAAGACCCGGGGAACATTGGGATGACCCCCTTTTATGTAGTACAATCCACTTCTGAACCGTGTCTTGGGCGCTTCTCCGAGTTGTTGGATGTGTCTACCTGACTCATTGCTCCTCCGGCCCCTCCCTTAAAACACATAATTTCCTATGCGCAGCGCGGTAATGTCGCCAATGACATGCAATTCAAAACAACAAATACCGCAAAAAAAAATGCGGAGCTGATGAGTCTAATCAGTGTTGTGTTATCTCACCTAGTAGTGGCTTGTATGTGATGTAAAAGTTATACACTACAGCTGTAAGTGCTATGCCTGTGTAAATGTGTAAATGCACACTGAAAACAATTTGCTGCTCCTGTGGTGTTTTTGTGAAACAAGTAAGCACTCAGTTGTAGCTACCCTCTCTTCCCCGCTCTCTGTTTTTATCTCCATCTTCATATCTCTCACTCTCTCTCCCTCCATCTCACTGGACTGTGTGTTTTCACATACTCATATTATATAGTGTTTGGCAAGGCAGTGGGGCTGTGCCTGAGTGATTTCAGAGGTCTTTATTCTCCGCAGGCCAGGGAGGCCACATGAAGAGGAGAGCTTGCCCTTATCAAACTGGATTAGCCGGCAAGAGGAAAGAGAGGGAGGTATACAGAGGAAGAGGGAATGGAAGGTGGCTCTGAGTGTGAGTCAGTGTATCACTCTTCTCAGGTGCTGGAACCTACAAGCCGCTGGGCAGGAAATGAAGCGGAGGACACCCACTGACCTGCAGCCACTTGCCGCCTCTCAGCCTATCACAGAAACAATTTAAACAGCTAATGGAACTAGGCTGATCCTCTTTCCATCTCATGCAGGGGCACAGTGACTCATACTTCTCATTTCTGATTAGAGCTCCCCAGGCTTTAAAGTAATCTGCACCAGACAGGGGATAGGCCCAGCTAGTTATGTTATTATACATATCTATCAGACGGATATGTGTAACAGAGTGCATACTGTTTGTTTATACATGATCCCTAGGAGAGATTAAAAACAGGAAAGCCAGTGCAGGAGGAAGTGGCTAGGCAGGGGGGTCAGTGTGCAGGTGGAGGAGGGGTCCATTGCAGGGGTGACTGGGGGGCATGTGGGGGTGCAGTCTGACCATGACACAGTGTGAAGAGGATGCTGGGTGGAAGACCACATCGGGCAGAGGGGGGTGGGGGGCCTTTGCCATCAACTGTGTTGGATGAGCACCAATGGAGCGGATAGCTGACTAAAAACACAGGGAAACTAATGGCAACACAGAGCAAACATCCAGGTAAACATACTACTCATTTGCATGGGCTCAGTGCAGAAACATGAAATGCATTTATCCTCAGTATTGACTAAAGTTTTACTCACACTCTCTGGAGACACATTTCTCAGATAAACATATTCTTATAAATCACCTCAGGTCACTCAGCGCTCACTCAACACATGGACTTGACATCTTCATTATTCATTCCTTTATTTCATTCGGTCTCAGTGGGATCATCATCTGTCCCACTTCCTTTGCCCTGGACTCACTGACTGACAGCTGTGTGGAAAAAAAAACAGAAGAAGCTTTCCTTCCTCATAGTGTTTGTCCCTGACAATGTGTGTGTGTCTGCGTGTGTGTGCTTTGATGACTTCAGCAGCAATAGCTCACTATGCTGGCTATAAGGCCATTTTCCATACCAAGTGTACAACAAAAAGAAAATAAATCAACTCCTGTGCACTGAAATACACAATTTTGGTGATATTTTTTCCCCCTAAAAAAAACCCCATTCTACTACTGAAATATGTTGTTTTGACCAACCATCAACATTTTCATTTCAGTAATCTTGCGTGACAAAGAAAAGCATAAAATCCTCAGAGAATGGAAAGAGGAATTTTTTTCTCCTTTCAAAAAGGTTGCAGAGTAATTATGTTTTGTATTACAGTAAATGGACTGAACAAACAGTACCCTAACCTCGGAGTCCAGGGTGACCACAGATTGATTGTTTTGTTTTACCAACAATCAAAACCCCAGTCAATATCCAAACAATCAATACTCCTGTGCATTCATGTTGATATCATGCATAACATGAGGAAAACACTTTCTTCATCCTGTCCTGGAGTCAGCCCATGACACAGGCTCATTTTCCTGATAAATCATTTGAACAAGATTTGTTGGTGACAAACTCACTGAATATCAAATCATTTTAGCACATTTGACCTCTCAGTGGTGAAAGTTAACAGTGAGGCAGAGGTGACACAAACTGAGAACAGTGAGCCACACTGAAAGTTAACTATTGAAAAATGATTTTGGTTATTTTTGATCACGTGTAAGGTCATATAATGTAAAGAGTGAGACGATGATGACATGCAGCGAAGATCCCTGGCCACACCCCAACCATGGATGTTACAGTTACAGTATGTGGCATGGGGTAGTAACCATTCAGCTACAAAGGCACCACATTATTGTACATCATTTTGATCATTGATTGTGGTGTGGTGATTGTTGTGCCTTTATAAACGTTATTCTCGGTCATGTGGGCTATTTGCCTGGTGAAGATCCTTTTTCCAGTCCAATAAAGTTCTGGCTCTAATCCACTGTGAAGATACTGTCCATTTTTTTTACCCTCAAGTAGCCCACAGATGTTATTCTGAAGTTCAATATCGCATTTTAAATGAGAAATTGATGTTTGGCGCTTGAAGCAGTGAGCATGGACCGAGCTCCCTGATGAGCTGCAGCTCTGTGCAGTTACTTGAAAACAGTCTCCAGAGCAAACACTAAGCTGTACTCATTATACTGAGGTTAAGTGTCTTAGACAATAGTGGATTAGAGCAGCAAGGTCTGTGTTGTGATTGTGTTGCTCTGCTTCAAAGCAGTGTAGGTGTGTGGTGAGGTATTAGCTTCTGGCATGATATGACATCATGACGCTCCCTTTCCTTGATAAGAGTCATTGCACTTAAATCTTCCGAGAAGAGCTCTCTTATTTATTGCAGAGCTGAAATCCTGTTATCGCAGTGAAGTGAATGGATGTGGAGCTTTTTGTTCTGCTCAGCCACAAGGTAGTCAGACTAAATTAACAAGAAAATACAAAGACTAATTTGGGGGGAAAAGAAATAAATTAGCTTAGAGGAGTAGAAGTAGGAAGGCAGTGAAATAACTTATTTCTTAAGAATCTGCATAAAGCTCATAATTAAAGCTGCAGCTTTTATAAATTAGGTTTAACATCTTCAATTTCCCACTAAAACACCATAACCTACTAATTTTGCTCATCTTGTCTTAAAGCACGTCTGCCTGAGCCACTGACACTGTTATGTATATACTGCCATCTTCTGGTAGCTTTAGGTACCAAACATCTGACCACGAGGGAAAGATCCCTGTCTGACAAACAGCCTGTGCATATTTAAGCTCTGTTCAACAAATTTTTATGAAAATAAAATGAAATTAAAGCAGAGTTAAGTGAATTTAAGTTTAATAGTTCTCAATAATAAAAACAAATACACAACATAGTTTTAAACTTGGCTTACAGGTCCACAAATATTTTTTCTACGTAACAAAATCATTCTTTTTTTTTTTTGTAAAAGTGTAAAAATATCTTAAACACAATAAAAAGCCTTCATCTCTCATTTCTATAAATTAATGCAATCAATTTGTCAGGTCATTAAATAGAGGCTGACTGCAATTGCGAAAGACACAACTGTTCTTTTATACAACGGCCAGTTTCCTCCCTCTCGTGTAATTGTAGCGTAATGAACATGATTTGAAATAACTTATTTGAGATGGCATGAGAAAACTACAAGCCACATAAAAGTGCAAACTCTTCACTTAATTACCCATAAATTCAGCCATAATAGTGTGTTCAAAATGAAATGGGAGGACTGAGACATTAAAAACGGTCAATAAGTGGGATGGGAAAACTCACAAAATGTTTTTGCAACATGAGTTGATGAGCCATCTTTTCTAGCCATAGCAGCCTCTGAAAATATGCAATCACTGCACAGCTTCCAATTTTTTCTCTCTGCTCTTGTTACTGATAATATAAACCAGGCCAAACAATCGTGCAGAGAGGGGAAAATACCTTGTGGTGAAACAGCTGCTGTTTTCATGTTACTGCTACAATTAAAAAACTAAAACAAGATTTTTCAAAATGAAGGCAGGTGTGAGGATCTTAAATAAAGATGTTTGGGGCATGCAGGCGCTATGGTAGACTGTTCACGAACTAATGTTTTACTAGAGAAATAAAAATTTGGCCTCAAGAGTGATGACAGAATCACTCTGAGGGTTACAATTTTCCTGATTCAGGCCAAATTGAAGGTGACGAGCTGCAGTGGCAGCCACATTCTGTACATTATCGAAAGGAAACGAAGAACAATAGGACTCTTAAAACAGGCGTATGTGTGAGAGCTTTCCCATAGAAAATGCTGACAAAGCACTGAAGTGCCAAAATCCCTTACGAAAGTCATATATACAGTTGTAAAAACAAAACAAAAAAAAACACAAGAGATGACATGGGAAAACAAAAAAAGAATAAAAAGAAATAAAATACTCACTCAACACATCATACACACTTACTTCATGCAAAACTACTCATTTTGGAAAGCTACTGGTTACCAGTCACACACACCCGAGAGGAAGACAGTGATTTGATTTAGAGATGCTAACAGATGATGGATACTGGGAGGGAGGTGGTGGTGGTGGGTGTAAACGAAGGTTAATATTAGGGCTGCTGGGTACGAGGAGCTGATGATATACGCCAAAACCTCCACCGCAGCAGCCCTGCCCTGGGCCTCTCCTCCACCCTGTGCACCAAAAATACCAGCTGCAGGATCATAGAGTAGCATTAATCCTTAAAAAACTCCTCCCACCTCCCTCTCATCTCCCTGCCCCGGAGTCAGAAGATGCTCTGGCTCTCAGCTCACCAAATGTCACTAAAGTGCTCTCTCTACTACAATGTTAAGCGCGTCTTTGAGGTCAGCCAAGGAAAACAAACAATACACGAAATAACATTTGCATAGTATCAAACAGCACAACTCTTCCACTAAAAAAATATCACAAATGTCCGCTTAGAAAACACGTATGATAAGACAAGATTGGTAACTTGTGAACTAACGTCCAACAAGTGTGTCAAGTTTGATTGAGAGGTGTGCGTGTGCGTGTGTTTGTGTGTGTGTGTGTGTGTGTGTGTGTGTGTGTGTGTGTGTGTGTGTGTGTGTGTGTGTGTGTGTGTGTGTGTGTGTGTGTGTGTGTGAGAGACATATGGGGTGTGAGGCAGCTGTCAAGGCAGGAGACGCTCAAATGGGGGAGACAGCTGGCTTTGTGTGTGTGTGTGTGTGTGTGTGTGTGTGTGTGTGTGTGTGTGTGTGTGTGTGTGTGTGTGTGTGTGTGTGTGTGTGTGTGTGTGTGTGTGTGTGTGTGTGTGTGTGCAAAAGAATGTGAGAAAAGGAGAGAGAGGGAAAGAGTCCATCCATCTGTGTGTGGTGTGAAGCTGGCTCCATCTTCAGCTCAGTACTTGGGTACTTTGGTGTAGTCCTCCTGGACGACGCTCTTGCACAGACACATGGAGAGAATCATCCCCAGGAGCTGGAGGAAACGGAGTCATCACCTTAGTTATCAGACTTTCACTCAGAAACATGTGTAAAACCCAGATAATTAAATCACATTCGTTATACAATCTGTACTGCCTCACAGATTCATCTGTTGAAAATACAGCTGCAAATAACAAGCAGTTGTTTGACAGTTGGTCTCTTGCCTGATTGCCATAATTATAATAAAAAAGCCCATTACAATTTCCCAGGACCCAACATGATGTTTGGCAAATGCCCACCTTACAATATTACTAGTAATTCCTATTCCCTGATTATTAAAATAGGTGCCCATTTTCCTGTTGCTCCACTAATTTACACTACAGAACACTACAACTACAGAAATTTAAAATGAAGCTGCAGTTTAAAGAGTTATTGGCAGGTCCAACCTCTCCTCTCCTACATACAGTACTGGCAACAATGTAATTCCACTCTAACATGACTCCACTGTAAAATATGTGGGAAGAAAATCCATAAACACACAAGTTCTGTGTATAAAGGCGCTCCAGAGATCAGCCAGACCAATTATGGACAACATCCTTTTGTTCTGGTCAGAGGAATAGTTTGGCATTTTGGGAAATGTGCTTATTACTTCCTTATTTACTTTTGTGCTCAGAGTTAAATGACACCAATTACACGTTTTTCCATTAAATATGAAGCTGAAGCCTAGAGATTAACATAAAAAACTTAAATCTGCCTACATGTATCTCTAAAGCTCACTAATTAACATGCTACAGTGTTTCCCACAGCATTAGATTTCAGGGGGGGGGGGGGGTATTAAATAAATGAATACACAGTACCATGTATATTGTGCTCCATAGGAATATTGTAATTATCATGTACGTTGGCACAAATAACTGAACAATGTATATGGCTCCATTGTTCAATGTTGTGTTGTAATTAGCTAGTGAGTCCAGTCCTGGTCTACAGATGGAGCAGATCTGAATGGCCCAAATAACTGAGAATGGCGGAGTAAGAGACTGACAGGGAATGTAAAAACTTGTACTAAACTCGTATTAAAGTTTTGCCACGCGCGCTGCTGTTATGCATGCGCGCTTCTCTGTGGTGTGTATGTGTGTGAGAGGACGCGGAGATGAATGAAGGCGCTCGTCCGACGGGGGGGGGGGGGGGGGGGGGGGGGGGGGTCGCGGCGGCGGGGAATATCGCTACATTTTTATTTTTTTAAGACGTTAGTTTAGGCGGCAGCTCTTTCCTGTTAAGGCGGCCGCCTTAACAGGAAAGCGCTGCGGGAAACCCTGCTAGGTGTCATTCATCTGCGCCGCAGTAGTGGTAACAATGAATATATGATTTCATTCTACAGTGCTGTTGGTTGGTTAGTAGGTGTGTAGGTCGTAGCAGCAGTCACACTGTGAGATGGTCATCCTATAAGTGTGTGATTGTCAGAGCCTTCTTTGGTCACAAAACCATGACGACAGGTTGAAGGTGGCTCACAGCGCGACATAGCGCCAATGTTTTGAGGCCATGATGAAAGATATCCCAACACTTCCCTCATGTTGATCATCTTTCATCTTTCATCTAGGGCAGCAAAAGTGTGGACTTGCCTATAGACTAGTGTCAGGGAGAGATAAATACTGTACCTCCACAACTGCCACACCAACGCACATTCCCAGAATAACCCCGCAGTTCTCCAGGAGCCATTTCTCCACATTGGTTATACAGCCCTGGAGGAGAGAACAAGAGAGGGAGAAGGAGAGACAGAATGAGACTGAGAAAGACATGGAAGGAGGGGGGAGGACGGGGGCAGCGAGCCAATGTGCAGAGGAGAGATGAATGACTACGTGATCCCAGCCGGACATGAACAGAGCCTTTTCAAAACACAACTGTTGGCTTTGGACTGAGTCAGTGCGGGGAAGAATAACACAGCTTAGCTGAGCTGAGGAAAACAGCAGAGAGAGAGTAAAGTTCCTGAAACATGCAGACCAAACAACAGAACAGGAGACCTTTCCTGGTATTTGAACACATCACAAAGCACAAACGACACGCCTCGGCTGCCTGAAATCACTGTGCTGATTAAGTGCAGCCACAGTGCCACACTGAGCTGGCACCAGGAGTTACACAACATGAGTCCAACTGACTTATGTAATGAGTAAAGGTGTGAGGTCTATCAGGACAATGCAGGCATGCTGGTGCATTGTTCAACCAGCTGCAGGAACACGGGCGTCAAGATAAATTGTTTCCATTTACACAGACATCAGACCTCTGGCTAGCATTCATCACAGGAGACAGTTAAGGTGGCACCGTGGTAAATGTAACAAAGTACATTTACTTCATGTACAAGTTTGAGGTATTTATACTTCACTGGAATGTCTCAACTTTCTTCTAAATTATTTAAACTGTACTAAAAAACACATTTATCTCAATTACTAGCTGCTTTTCAAATCATCATCTTATATTGTAAATTTGATCACTTTGTAAAATATGCATTGTTATGAAAAGCTGTTAAAACCTGCGGTCCCCCAACAACAAATGTTTTTATGTGTACATATAAAATGTATTAGTATAATAATATATTATGAATCATGGCACAGACTTTGAATGTGACTGTCAAAATGTTTTAGCACTTCAACAAACCCTTCCAACATGACTTTTAAATCAAGAAGTGTAAAGCTACCAAGAGTTTAAAACACATAAATATATGTTCACCATTGTAGCATCACTTGTAGATATCGTGAATGAAAGCAAAAACAGTTAAACTACATGATGTCTGACATGTCTGTTCAGTGAATGTCTCATGGCTGATCAATAAAAGTAAAAAGTAAAAAGCTGCAGTGAAGAAACTTGGTGCAGTGCAGTAAGGTACAGTAAGTGCAGCAGAAACTTTCATAAGGTGTCTGAATGGTGAGTGAGTGACTATGAAAAATACAGTATAAGGCAAGTACTGAGACTGACACTTTGGCTTCAACAGGAAATTCAGATTCACTATTTTCAAATTTAGTGCAAAAACACCAGGACAGATTTAAGAAGTGTTATGTACCGTGTCGTAGACCGGTAGATCCGCGGACATGTGTTCACACAGGCCTACTTCCTGGATGTCCGTACCAGCCAGGGTCTCATTGCGACAGGAACATGGGTAGAGGTTCTTGGAGCTGTTCTTGATTGAAAGATTGTCAGACCAGTTTCCTGGACCAGTCCACCCACAGCACTTCATCTGGTTTATATGAAAAACAGGCAGGATGTGAAAATGGAAAGAGTCATTTATTCACACCACATAAGTAAGTAACTTTAGGTAAGTAGAGTACTGTGGGGTAACAGATTGGTTTTCCTGTTCTTCCTCTGCAGACGTGGTGTGGACGAAGCATTACAAAGAAAAAAACACGTAACTAGGGTTGAGAGTTGACTTCACACCAGAGACACCCACTCTAAAAATATGCACACTCATGTTACTGGAAAACACACTTTAGATAAAGACTCTCACCAAATGACCTCAGTTAAAAACTGTTAATCCAACCTGCGGGTGTGATGTTGATGCATTTACAGGTGTATCAATGATACAAGACATACTAACTGAACCTGTTCAATGGATATACTTTGTTCATTTTTATTTTTAGTATGAGACTTGTGAACATGTCTTGTTCAAACCAGGTTAAAGAGTCAACTCACCGTCCTCTGAATGAAGTCCCATGTGTGCTCTGTGGTCCTGTTCTGCCCAGTGTAGTTGACTATCATGCCCTTTATGATGTTGGACATCTCATATTTCAACTAGAAATGAGATAACAATATATTATTACAATGCAAATTTGAAGCATCTCAAAATGCAGGCAGGATTGATTTTCCACACAGAAATCAATCATGGTGCATGGCAGACAGACAAACAGTGTGGAAGAAAAGAAAACAAACACACCTACAGTACTATATGTTTTGTTGGGTAACACCTCGGGTGGTATTACACTGTGAAGTCCCATGCAGGGCTGAAGAAATGCACAAATTCATCTTAGCAGAAGCGTGTCTCTGTGTTTATGTGTACAAGACCACAAAATAGTGGTGGCGATGTAGCTTCAGAGCTCTACTGGAGATGAGTGCGAGCCTCACCCTATTCTGGGAAAGGGCACCACCCTGCCCTGTGGTGAGCCTTAAACACAGGGAGCGCATCTAAGGCTGCAGACATGTACTCAGAGATACACAGAAACACATGCACACCCCTGCATACACGCTGAAGGGCTTAGAGCTGAGGGGACAACTACGGCCTCCACCTCGCCTGAGTCTACCCTTCATGGGTGAGGTTTATCAAGGGAAAGGCTTTTTATGTGCTGGGTGGGACTGGCCATGTGCAGAGCATGGAACTGGTCCCAGAGTTGGTTGTGTTCAAACACAACACTCCCTTCACACACAGTGCAAACACACAAGGCGGGCTCTATTATTTAACTACGGATGTAGTGCTGCAGTACTGGTGTGATCAGCAGTTTGATATGGGAGAATTACATGAGAGCTCAAAATACATGTTACATTAAAGGTATATTTGGTAAAATTGTGTTGAGTGACTTACCAAAGATGTCCAAATGTTCCACAGATGTAAAAGTGACAAGGGTCATGTGAGATTAGGATGTGTTGTGCATGAGTTTTTGAGTTGAGTTGGTTGAGTTTGAGGTTTTACTGGTATTGTTTTTAGCATATCACTTATGAAATTATGAAAACATAATTTCTTAGCTTGAGGGTCGTGAGACAAACTGTCCTTTAGGAATATGTGAGCATTGTAATGGCAGTGCACCTGTCATATTGTCTCCATCACATGAATTATGTAAAAACATCAACTGTGCACAAATTCAAAAATATCTGATTTCTTTTTTTTTCTTCTAAAGATAATCCATGTGTTTTTTAATTGTTTATTCAGCTTCAACAGTAACCGATAAAGAATATATTCCAGTCTTCTTTCCATTTTTGAGACACAAGGTTTTCAGAGCATTGATACAGTATGTGCCTTTTTAAGACCTGTCTGACTTGTTTTCCAATTTGTTCTTTCCTGAGTATTAGTGACCTAAGTTTCCCCCTGGGCTTGTTTATCCATCTACCAAAAGCTGATCACAGGTTGACTCCCATTTCAAAAACTTCCCACCTTTAGGGGGCGCTGTATAATCAGAGACAATAACAAAAAGTGTTGTTTTTTTTAATTCCTGGAGTGATAATTTACTGATCTACATCGGGCATTGTTGGCCACACCATTTTAATTGACACAAAACAAAGAAAACGCAGAGGAGGAAATGAGACGACAATGGAAACTGTCATCTCAAATCCTCCAGTACTTGCTTCCTCTGCAGTTGTCAGACATCTAACCACGTCCACCTACGTCATCTCACAGTCTACCAGCAGCTCAGGTCTCATCAGGCAAAAAAAGCGGCATCCCATAACTTTCCATTTCGTTTAGCTATGAAACTATTTGATCACAGGATGTACAGTAGGGAGCTTTGAGCTAAGACCTGATGCAGCCAGAGACAGTCGTGAGGAGGGGCTCTCTCCTCTCTGTGCTAACACACAGAGTATTTTCATAGAGATGAACTGCACATTAAAGCTGTTCTCTTTTTCTAGCCAGTAGAACAAGTATGAAATAGTGACTGAATCACACAATTTTCTTTCTTTCCTTCTTTGACCATGTATTTTTCTTCACAGTGTAAACTGTTTGACAAAATCAGGAGGTACACAAATTGAAATAAAAGACTGTGCTGTGCTGATTTCAGCCATATTTGCTTTCGAGCCTCCCATTGCAACAGCAGGGAAAAGCAAACCTGGGGACCTTTGTTTTCATTTAGGCCGACTGGACCTCTTGAGATGATCATACCACACTTGAAGTAAACTGAACTGACACCACTCGCTTCAAATGTGCTATGTTTGCAATACCACAAGCTGTAAATGACCCCCCTGCCTGGAAACTGCTTTCATTTTGAAAGAGCAACGGCCAGTCAGTCACAGTCACGTGGCATTCAACTGACCAGTGGTGGAAATATGATCACGCTGTCAATTATAGGGCTGGCGCCGTTGTTGCAGTCCAACTATAAACTAAGAGGACTAAAAATTACCGTAGAATCTCAGTGACAAGTTATAAAAACGGGAAATAAAGAATAAAGGTAGACTTATAAAATGCACTCATATTTACCGGCTCTCTTTGGAAGTAAATGAGGACTCCAGCAGTGACCTGGGCGATGAGGATGAGAAGGAGGCAGGTGAAGTACTGTGGAAGAGAAACAAGAAGAGACAGCTATAATCAATATTTTACCAGAACAACATCTTTGAATAACAACGTGATGTTTGTACACAATGCAGCATTTAGCAGGGAAAGAGATAAACATTTTTCTCTGATTAGATTAGGCCAAAATAAAGCTTAAAGAGACAAGAGTGAATAGACACTTAACAGAAGAAAGGAAAAACTAGATATGGATTTTTTACCTTTTAATTTCAATTGTCATCTATCTATGCTGGCAGATACATTTTAAGCATAATCTTTATACAGTAGCATTCAGCAATAATAACATAAGCCATTAAAGATCCTTCCACACCTTCCTTAGCCTTATGTATGGCCTTCTTCAGTGTGAATATGGTGCGTGTGTGTGTGTGTGTGTGTGTGTGTGTGTGTGTGTGTGTGTGTGTGTGTGTGTGTGTGTGTGTGTGTGTGTGTGTGTGTGTGTGTGTGTGTGTGTGTGTGTGTGTGTGTGTGTGTGTGTGTGTGTCATGGGGGGTCTATTGCCAGCTGGTCACTGTCACTGGAAGAAGTAGGTCACAGCAGTTCCTCAGTTAACTCCTAGCAGGTTTAACACTGTGGAGGTCATGCACCCATCCCCACTCTTGCTGTACCCCCCACATCTCACCGGCTTTATCCCTGTCACCCCCCCACCTCTTAGTAAATCCACACATGCTGTGAACCCTCTGCCCCCACAGAAGCAGAAAAGCTCAAGGGCTTAATATCAGCAAGAGCCTGTAAGGTGTTCTCAGTCAAGCCTGACATTTTGAGCAGGTGCATGTAGCTGAATGTGTCATTCAAAACAATGTATGTCGTTAGCGTTAGTGTTTTAATCAAACAAGGACGTTTTGTAAGTATAATTAAACTACTGACCCCGATGGCAGAGAAGAAGGATGAGGTTGAGTTTTAAGTTCAAACCCCACTGATTTTCTCCTTCATGTAGCACGGCATTGTTTCCTTTGTGGTCATCAGTGAACTGTGTCTGAGTTTCTTGTTTACTGCTGTGATAAAGGTGTTAACCTAATGTCTAACTCTGAAGAGAATGCAAACAAGCCGTAGCATGTTAGCATGAGAGCTGAAATGTGATTCCTCACCAGACCCAGTAGACAACGGATTTCGTAGATGGCCCCTATGCAGCCGAAGAAGCCCATGGCCATCGACAGCGAACCCACTCCTATGAGGATGTATGAAGCCACTTTCACTGTGTCTGATGATTCCTCTGGTAAAAACAGATCAGAAAACAAAGGCAAGTTCAGTATCAATAAAACCACTGCAGGTGGTTTTGCTACATTTTCGTAGCAGGAGTTTGTAGTTGAATTCAGTTCTTTGATTAAACTCAGCAATACTTTTTTGACCAGATAGCATCCACAATACAATACCCCACACAATCTTTAATAATGAAGTGATGAGGTACAGCCACAGAGACTATCTTTTATCTACATGTATGCTCATGATTCTGCTTCAACCACAGTGGGTGCTTGCAAAAAAAATGCAGCACAGAGGAAGGACTTGTTCTCATGCAAAAATAATTTTGATACAGACAGTAAGAGCAAGCCAAAACTGTTTCATAGAACAAATCGTCCACTCCTCTGAAATCATATTATTGTTGTGTTTTTCTCCCACAATACTTATTCTAATAGGACACCAGAAAGAGTTGGACCAAGACAAGACAATGTGTGGCAAGATTAATTGAGTTTCATCTTTGGTATGTGGAGCGGGAGGGATCCAGGAGGAGGGACTGGCACTGAAATGGAAGATTGGAAGGTTGGAGAAGAGATAAACTGGAGCCATTATGTGGCTGTGTTATCTGGGCTGGAGGAGCTCCAGAGAGCCAGAGCTCAGTCTGCAGATGGAGCCAGAATCTGAGTGTTGTGAAATGGCTTCAACTCCTAAGGATTTCTGGGCCAAGCAAGCAAACCAGCCAGATAACTCATTCATTGAAGAGGCAGACTGACGCAGCAGCTCCTTCACCGCTGCTTTATGAAAATAATGCAATGTTTTCTTTTTGGCTTGTTCACTTCGAAGCTAGATAGATGTATTCATTCAAATCCCCTCTCTTTTTCTCTGCTGATATTTCATGCAGCTATCAGCACATATCCTATATACACCCTGGCAGATGCACAATGAAAGTTAATTATCTCACAGACCATAAAACAAGTTGTCTTTCTATATAACTCAACTGTGTAAAACTTAATGGCTGTACATTATCACAGGTTTCTGGCTGTGCAATTATCCCAAACATGAATAAGCTATTTGTGAGGCAGCAGAGCACTTTAAACTATACCCCAGCATTCTTTGATCCTCAATCAATAGATATGAAACAGTTCCCATGAATTTAATCATTTGTTACTTAAAACAGTGTATTGTTGTATAACAGCTTGAAATGATCAATGTCATACTCAATGGATAGTTAACACTACGAAGACAAACAAAGCACTGCCCATCCTGCATCATGCTATCTAGAAACCAATCTGAAGAACAGAACAGAGCATGTTTAAGCAACGCCTGTTCTCATGTTCCACCTTCTTCAATGTTGTCTGTCTGATACCATTGTCAACTCTAAATGACTTTTGGGTGGCTGGTTGAGCTAAACAAGCTGTATGATGATTTTAAGAAACTTCAACTAACACTTCATTCAAAACCACATATTATAAACCAAGTGATACATTCTGTAACAGGGAAAAAAAGCTAAAGGTTTACATATTTGCATACTTTATGCATCATATTTTGTACATGTACATGTATATAGTGTATTAAAACAACTCTGACATACAAAGATGTCATTACATGAATGTACATGGCTAAGTGTACATGAACTACCAGGGCCGCGGTCGTTTCAGAATAACTGAAAGCTAAAAGTGCTTGGGTCAACATATGCAGAGTGTTCATGTGGCTACAGGGTATTATTTAAAGGCAGGCAGACAAGCATATTGTATGTTCTATATCCAGCACTCTGGTGAAGCCTGTTATTACTCTCTCTCTCTCTCACACACACACACACACACACATACATGCATGCACACAGAAACCAGTGCCTGCAAAAAGCTACCGATGAATGTAAAGGCTATTTGTCCACAGGTTTCTTTAAAACAAAAAAATACCTGAAGAAGCATTGCTAAATCACTTTCAATAGATTAATATCTATTCGGTGACAACTGTTCAATGCTGAACTTGCACTGATTAAACAGTATGTGTTTGTTCTTTCAGCTCACTGATTGGTGAAAAGATTAGAACAACTGAATGAAACAAAGATTTCCTAAGCTACATTACAATGAACCATAAACACATTTCCTCCATTTAGATCATAGACCAGTTTTCTATGTCTATTAACTAAAACTGAGATAGATGCCTGTGTGTGGTTTCCTTGCAACCCAAGGAAAAACTTTGTGTCGTGCATGTCTAATGCAACCTCATAACAACTCTCTGTTGTGACCACTTCTAATGTTTTCATCTGAGCAGTTTTCTAATATTTTTGGCATGGCAAGACATCAGCCTTTTTTGGATTGACTATTTCCTCTAACATCATGTAATAACTAACACTAAAATGCACTCAGCAGGACTTGAACATTTTCAGCTACACTTCACTTTCTGTGTCACACTTTGAAACAAAGCTCTTTTGAAAGCCAAAAAGAAAAAAAAAGAATGTTTCCTCTCAGGGACACTCCCAGGTGTGTCAAAGTCACAGAGTAGCAGATAGGGTACGTGACATGTTTCCAGCAGTAAAGCTAACATCTGTGTTCTTCTGTTGCAGTAGGAAAACATACAATTCTCCTGAAGTCAGCATGTGGTTGCCTGGTTACTGTTACTGTTCTGTCATCCACTGTGGCACATTTCCATGTAGGTCTCTGCTAGACTTTCTAAAATAGTTTGTTGGGTGGTTTCCGTAGAACTTTCCATTTAAAAAGAAAATGATATAAGCTGCTGAGGGTGGAGGGAGGACTGTTGTCTGTAAACCAGAGATGAGTTGTTTGTAAACAGCTGGAGAGAAGTCATTATGCAGATTTAAAATGTAAGCATGAAGAATATCAACTCTAGAGTTTGAGCCATCTAAATCATTTTCACCCAAGTTCTCTTTCCTCTTTTCACGACTATGGAAAGTTTCTTAAATAATCTGCAGCATATTTCCTAACTGGGCTCTGGCACACTCTCTGGCTGTGGAAAGACCTTCTTTCCAAGGCTGACTTTTGTTTAAACACAGAGCAACCCATGTTTTGGCAAGTGCCAGCAAGATAAACTTAAGACATCATATCGTGGGGGTAAACTATCAACAGCAGTGTAGTGATATAGAACGGTATACATTTAGGGGAAGATGGCCTTTTAACAGAAAAATAAAGGGGGGCTGAAACCCAAACATTCCCCAGAGTTCCCCTGCTTGGAGTCTCTGGGACAGCTGCAGAGGCCTCTATTAATATCACTCATAAAGAATGGAAACTGAAAACACAGAGATCCTGTTTATGGCCAGGCAATGGTACAGCTTCTAAGGGGAACACACAGAGTCAATAAACAAACTTGTATGCAGCTTTGGTTTTCGTTCCTTTACAAAGTAGTAAGAGATTTCCAGTGAGGTTAGAAATCCATGGACAGAGGGAGGAGTTGAGGTCGACCCACCCAGGGGTACGGGGAACATAAGACACAGAGGAGAGAAGGTCATCGAACCCCTCGTAGGAAGGGATGTCCTCAGGGTATCAGTGGAGCAGGATCTCCACTATCTCTGGAGGAACAGCTGGATTATCATAACAATAGGACTGGGGCTGGCAGGGATGATGGATACTGTACTGCCTGTATGTTCTGAACGCCTGGCTGGAGATAAGCAAACTCGGCTCAATAATAACCTTGAAGCGATTCCTCTCTCAGCAATGACCTCGAGAGCCAAAATAGGGAGATATGGCTCATTCAAAATGGTTCAGGACTCAAGGTCAGTTCTGGATGATCTTCGTCAAAACCCATTAGTCAAAGCAACACTGTCCTCCAGCCTAAATATACATTTCTTCCGCCCTGCTCCGGAATATATATCTTAAATAAAAATAATTTGCTTATGGTCTGAAATCATAAATGTATTCATTTACAGGCATACTATCTAGAAGATGTCTATAGATTATCACCTGTTTTTTTCTGATCTATAGTCCAAAATAAAATCAAAACATATTCAATACAATGATGAGACAAAAAAGCAAGAAAAAGGAGAATGTGCAACTATAAATTATAAAAATCACTAATCAATGTCAACTAATATATACTATATACTATAAGGATTTTCAGCTCAAATAAAGTTACCCTGTTTTGTTTGAATAGTCTCAATATGGGAACAGAAGCTCAGAGCTTTCAGTTTGGCACAGTGAGGCAGGTTATAACCACATTCAGATTCCTAGCACTCCTTGCTACTCAAAATGTATCTCCTATGGGAAAGGAGCATCACCGTCTAATTTAAATAAATGCTGAATTTGACTCCCAACAAGTGTGAAGTTGCCAGATAATAAACTGAAAGAATTCTTCTTTGTTAACTGGGAGAAAACTTCACTGCTGCTGTCGGCAGATCTCCATCTGGGAAGAATACACTGAAAGCATTTATAACAAGATTTATTGCAACTAAGAGTTTCCGTACTTGGATCCTTTTCATTTTAGGCAAGGCTAGAGCTGGCTTTCATTATGCTTTCTTTAGTGCCTTCACAGCAGATAACCTAAGTGAGAGACATGGTTGTCTATGACAAAACTGACAACTTTGCATCTTAAAGCAGGAGGCTTGGAGGCTTGGTTTCTCACTTACTAGACAGTGTCTGCAAATAGATCTATGACAACATCTGTGGGGGTGGGAGATTTTATCTGCGGCCCTCTGCCATCTGGGGACCTGGGAGAAGTTCAAAGGACAACTCTGTGGAAACTGTGGGGGGATTAAGCCGCTAATTTCCAATATGACACAAAACCTTGATAACTGTCACCTCCTCCTCTGGATCTCTACAGATGTGTTGGTTAGAGTGTGTCTGTATGTCTTCAGGGCAGCCTGGCAGAGGAAGTCAGATTTCATCTGAGTCATATTTTTGGTTTCTGTTGCAAACATCCTTTTGTGGTGCCTTGGGAATGAGTCCACATAAACTGTGCAGAGTAGGTCAGGGGTTTTAGGATTTGACAAACACACTGTCCAGTATCGCTATCTACATTTCCACCGTGCTCAGACGAATGACGTTAGAGTTATTACACAAGGTGTGTGCTAGTGTTACATCACTTACGCAGAACAGCAATGAAGCTCTGGTTGTCAAAGAGGACCCAGAGTCCAAAGCCCATGATCAGTGCTCCAAAGATCTGCGGAGAAGAAAAATAGAAAAATCAGGTACCGAATCGCATGTGAGAGTAAAACAGGCCCTGCTGGTCCTGGTATGTCTTAAAAGAGCCTTATTTTGACTTGCTCAGTCTGTCACATCTGGAATTGATCAGATTCTAACTCTTCTCTTGCCCTTTCTTTTATGTCTTTCTCTCAGAAGATGCAGAGGGAATGAGGATGTGATCACAACAGATCACAAGAGGCACATACAGTATCTCCTGTCTTAAAGATATCAACCTGCTCTCACCTCCACTTTGCTGGATTTTATCACAACTGTCACCAAATAGCATTGAATGTGCATAAATGGATCACCACTATTCTAAAAAACAGGAATCATCATTGCCAGACTGGAACATTTTGTTACCAGCGTCTACAAATGACCTGTTTTGTCTTGTGTACCACATAATGAGGTGATGAAGTTCCGAACGATGTAATTAAGAGCACCCTTGTTTAGAGGATATGGGGCCCTATAGTGGGGGCAAAATCCATAGATGACAGACTTTGTTGATTCACCAGCTTCCCTCTGTTACACCACCCCTCCCCAATCTTACAAAAGTAATTAGAGCCCTGGTTAGGAGCTGTTCATTTAAAGGGACTGCTGAGCTCCTGGCAACCATCATTAGCCCACCACTTCCTGGCCTCCTAGCCTCCCCTTGTCTAATGTGTCCACATGGACAAACACTGACACAACACACACACACGCTTCCGCTTAGACACCAGTTGAGCATTCACATCAAAGGTCTGCATCAGGTTTACAGCCGCAGACTCATTGGAAAGGTCTGGACATCCTCGCAGTCGGTTTTAAGAGTCTGGGGTTTTATCAACCCCTGGACTTTATGTTGTGGTCAATGTGAGCAAGGAGGAAACAAACACAAACCATCTGCTGCTGTTCAGACCTGGATGTGCTGAGGTACTCTTTGCTCCAGGCAGAGTCAGGGCAGCAACATTTCCCTATGTATCTCTGGTCCTATTTGAATAGGCTTGCTTATTCAACCTAGAATTACTGCTCTGTGGTGGTACAGTATGCCTGTGCCAACCAGCTAAATTGCAGGGAAATATGGTCACAATCTGCCATTCCTGAGTTACACTGTTGAATAATAGCAAGAAGTATTTTGCAAAGCAGTATTATGTCACAGTGAAGTTATCCTTTGTCTATTTGGATATGAAATATCATCACTTCAACCACGTCATTTTATCCTAATAGACATGTGTGTTGAATTGTGTCATAATTAAATGACTTGAACAGACATGTGTGAACGTATAGGGGCGTACAGACAAAGACATAATGCTGCTGGTCCTGGCTGTTGTTCATGTGGCAGAAGGCAAAATAAAAACCTGGAAGGCATCATGCAGCTCTTAATAGGTCTTGAGTGTCTGGGCATAGAAGACCTATCTTTCTACAACTGGGTGAACACATGCAGATGTGTAAAAGTGAGGTGAAAGCTATGTGACATTGTATGCATGGCTGCATGTGCAAACTGCGGGAGAACCACCATGTGATGATGAAGAAATGTATTACTTACAAAGAAGAGGAGGTTGAAGAGAAATAGAAAGTACTTGGTGACCGTGATGCATCCTTTCCCCATGGTTGCGCTCCTGGAAGACAGTTAAGTAAAGAAATGTTTTGGTTATACTGAACATTAGAGAGGAATATCCTAGAATAGTCTGGCCATGTAAGATATATAGAATAAGAAGAGATACTGTAAGACAGAAAACAGTAGCAGTTAGCCTTGTGCTAGCCTGGCTTTAATAGCATAGTATATAAGCCACAGAATAGGGATATAAGGAACTCTGCACAGTTGGATCCTTTATTGAACACGGCTTTAATCTTCAAAGCAACACCAGCCTAATTTGTTTTCACCAGGCACATTTCTCCAGACTGAAACAGCCCAACCTGCTCTAATCACCACTTCCATAAGACAACAATTGGCCTGTTGTTGTAGAATTAGGTTTTATGACAATACTGTATGCCCGTGAAAGCAAGTTTGTTAATGAGTCCTCTTTTATTCTTGACAAACAAAAGGAACCAGCCTAGTCAGACAGATTGGGGGGTTGGGACCACTACAAGGTGGCCAGTGGTTAAGTCATGATGACTGTTTGGAGTCCATACAGTTACAGTAGGCATGCTATTGTAAACACAAGAGGGAGACTAGGATGGCAGCAACAGGCTAGCTTCTAAATCTACACATGTTTTACAGTTAACATTATTTCAAGCCACATACACAGTTTAGCTTATTCATTACCATATCAACAGATATTCAACAGATATGTCTGATGTCATATGACAAAATAACAGACAGCACCATAAGTGTGTCTGACCCTCTGTTGCTGTCTGACAGTCTAAGTTTGGGCATGTTACACTTACATCTGCATTGTTCTACAATCAGTTTACCTCACACTCATATATAAATATATAGGCTATATTTCATACAAGTATGACTGACTGTGTTCAATGACTTCTCTGTGAGTAACATTTTCCTCTGAGAAAACACCTGCAGGCCAGGCCAGCACCACACATACAGCACAGTAGGGACACTTTATAAAACTCTCTGGCAACATGGTTCCAACTAGCGTCCATAAGTCCAAAGAAAATATTTACCACAACCAGAGCTCTTCCTTCAGGGGAAGACTGAAAATATAACCATCCATTGTGGTTATTTGAGGAGTCTGAAAATATCCCATGAAGACAACTCCCCGTGTACCAGATGACAAGCTCTTCTCCCCGGTCTGTTTGAAAATCCAAGCTGCAGGTTCTGCACAAAGGCTGTTTCATATTGTGAACTTAGTTATAATAATGTTGACTATTTTTGTAAGCACAACCTCATTATCTGCAGTTACAGTGTGTTTTATTTCTGAAGTACATGTATATTTTGCTTACAGTAATTCAATAAAGTACTTTATTTTGATAAATCATTGTATAAATACTTTCATATAGTAATGGTGGATTCCTGATCTTTTTTTTATTAGACTAAATACAAACACAATGAATGTTATGTTATGGCAGAGCAAGTGCTGTTCTTTTTAGTAGCCTAATGTTTCATGAGGTATAGTTTCACCTACTAACAGGAAGTATCAGCAGTAGACGGCTTTCGGGTTACCTTGGATACTCAGTCACACTTGCAAATAAGCATATTTACTTAATATCCCTTTAACATCTGTCCACTAGACTTTATTCTTCCTCTTAGTTGATAAGCAGTGTGTCTGTCAGTGTATAGCTACACCCAAGTGAGAAGTGACGCAGTCAGATCACAACTGCCATCTCTTTTTGGTTTGTGCATCATCACAACAGGAAGTGAACCAGCCTATTCTAAATATAGAACAGGGTATTTAAAAAAGAGCAATCACGTTGTTGCCTTTTTTTCCCACATGGTGTTAAGTTAAGTTTATTGTTGTCATTGCATAAAAAACATACACAATGAAATTACTGCATTACTGTAACACATTACGTTATACGCAATTAGCCTATATGACCATTATTGCTAATAAAGTCTTCAATTTTCTTCCTTCTCTTTGTTGACCTTCCCAATTAGTCTCATGGTTAATTTAGATGCAGTCAGGATCCACTAATTACTACAATTTAACTGCTACAAACCATCTAAAAAGAATGAATTATTCTATTTAGAGTTACCACATGTGAACACTACAAATAAACACTGTATATCTATTTGAACCAACATAACTGGCCAGGTTTAAACTTTTTGTTTGGTATAGTTTGGAAAGCAGGCAAATTAAAAGACAGACTATGCGTACTAACCACCTATACTAGGATATTGAATGTACTCGATATTCAATAGCCTAAATACAAACAGAATTTCATGTTTACAAAACCGAAAACAGCACAAAACCCAAACCTCATAGCAGATACCCCTGCAAAGTAGATAATCCTTAAAGGAGATTGTTGGTCTTTATGTCTAGATGGTGAGCAGCAGAACAGATTAAAAAAGGCTTAGTAATGACTAACATTGTCTGTTGGCTGAGCCCTGTCCATGTGAAAACAATTCCTAACAATACCCCACAGCTACTTATTATATTTTTCAAACAACAAATTAAATAGGCTATCAGGCCTAGCCCAATTCATTCTAAAGAAGCCAACAGACTATGTAGTAGAGGTTAGGAACAAAGCCAAGCCGAACCATTAATATACTCAAATTCTTTTTGCACAGCTTCCATGAAAGCTCACACATGGGTTAGCAGATACAGTACACTGTGGGGCTATTTGACAGCTTGATTTCTTCTAAGCCTACCTGAGCAAACCCAATCACAGTGGACCTAAAAGTGAATGACAAATCTCTTCTAAAGTGGAAATAAAGACTGGAAAGTGGAATGGAAATTCAGAGCAGAGCCAAACAGCAGTTCCAAGGAACAGTGCCATTGTAACTTTCTGTATAAGAACTACAGTAGTACCTACAATGCTGCTGAAATCAAGAGACAATTTGGTTTATTTAAACTGGGGCAGCTGGAAACAGGCCAGAGGAGGATTGAGCTCATCGTGCAAAAAACATATGCAGAAAGAACGAGTTGCCCTGTCCTGTGTGTGCAAATGAGTCACCTGAACTTTCCAAATTCTGTGACCCAACGTTGCCATCTTTCCCTTCATAGCCCCCACTTTCCTCCTTGTGGTTTGGCAAAGGTCTCATCACCATCACACAATTTTGGTGGGCAGTACGAAAAGAGGTCTTCAATTAAAATCAGTACTTGTCTGTTGTACAAAGAGTGCAGTCAGAATCATGGGGTACAGAGATGATTATGAAGACAGCATGAGTGGCAGATGGCAGTAGCCCTGCTGTCTGTTATGAACCCAGCGTGGATCAACTACAGCCCTGGTGTACACAAAAAGTCAGGCCATGTGCCAACCTTCATGTACGACCTCCTATCATATAAATCCATTTACACATCTGTGGGGCCATCGTGCTGGCATGAACCTGATCCATCATCCTGGTACTAAAGCCCTTAATACCACGCAACAATGTCGTTTATCCCTCTGTATAGACAGGATGTAGTTCATTGTCTACCATGGTGTTTTGGTGACTAAAATGAGAAGATGAGCATTTTTGTTTGAGTGAGAGGAAACAGTTCTGCCATATCCTAAGGAAGGGCAGTATAGCGATTACGCAAGGCAATAGATTCTGATTCTGATGATTATGATTATGATTTGTAGAGATCAGAGGTGGTAAGAAGTGGCAATGATATAACTAGACCAATAGGAAGCAGCAAAGCACTAAACTGTGTCTTACTGTAATAACGTGATGAGGCTTCATCATCACACACCAGAGAAATCAAACGAGTCCACGCTGCTTTGTTAAGAAACAGAGAAATGTGTGAAAGTGCTGCACACAACAAAGAGGAAGGAGGAGGAGGAGCTGATAAAAAAAAAGACCTGTGCAACATCCATTGTATGGATGACATTTAAAAAGTCAGACAACAATCAGAAAAAGATAATCTGCCATTTTTGTCTGATAACAATGGTTGCATGGGGTGGAAATAAAAGTAGTAAGTTCTATCAACTCCAATCAAAACCTACTCTGGAATATAAGGAAAGCAAAAACCAAGAGTCCTCCAGACCTCCACAAGTGACAATAGGCTGGCTACATCATGCAGTTGTTGTACCAGCAAGCAATATAAAGAAGCATATTTATATTGATAAAACAATAAAAGTACCACGACAGGTAGGTACCATCTATGCCACAAATAATAAAAAATAAAAAAAAACAAACTAGGTCATAAAACCCAGCCTAGCCTTAATGTGTAGTTCTTGAAACAAAGATTCCTGTAAATTCAGCTTTGTGGGAAATAAATCTAATTTAGTAAACATAATTTAAATGGTTAAATTACTGTTTACATGTAGGCTATAACTTTTTTTTCCACCAGTATCATGCACAATCTGTAGCCTCAACAATGCTTGATCACTATACAGTTACGCATGTATTAGGGTAAGTGTACCTATTAAGCCCACCAAATCTGCTTTTCAGCCATTTTTAATATATACCACCCCAATTTAAGTGAAAACATTTTAGTTCAAATGATAGTCTAATGTCTAATTTGAAGTGTCAATCATTCATTTATACCAATTTTTAATGTTTTTATTGTTTAATTTGTCAAAATATACCAAAAATCTGGCATGGGCTTAATGGGTACTTAATGTACCCTTTAAGCCCATGGGTGTTCCAAATAAGCCCACTTCACGATTTGTTGATAAATACATATATATATTTAAAAATCTTAAAAATCCAAACTTATTCTATTAAAATATGTAATATCTTAGCTCTCAATAGCTATTTTCATTTTGTCTCCACTCCTCTCCTCTGCCCTGTAAATGGCATTTGAAATAGGCATGATCTGCCTATTTGCTGTGTTGTCAACACAGAAAAAGCTAAACTTACAACATGTCTTCTTTGGAATGTAGCCAAAAAACTATTCATGAACAAAATAAAAATTAGAATGGAAATTACTCTTTAGTACTTAAGCTTTCAATATCTGTTGTCATTTTGTCTGTATCTCTATCCTACATTATACAATTGGCATTTACATTTGGCCAAATTTTCTGGTCCAGCCAGCTGGTTGAAAGTGTTTTTATCTAGATTTCTGAAGACCCAATGACTGAGAGAAAGACAGTTTACTGGTTCAATACTATTTTAAGGATAATAAATGAATCAATTTCAGTATTTACAACTAAACAAATAACTTTTTAAACGTAAAAACACATCTTAAATAGAAACAATTAATAAAATGAATGAATCGGCCGATGCAATATCACTAATATTTAAATTTGGGTATTTAATTATCTGAATTATGAAGCTGATTGATTAGGTGAGGTCAAACTTAGGCAGGAAAATGGTTCAAAAGTCAAAAGGAAGAAACTCTCCATTGAAACACAGCCAGTGGGCTTAATGGGAGCAGGTGGGCTTAAAGGGAACATCAGTGAATTACTGGTCAAAAATCAGAATATTTTTATTCTACACACATGACATTTAAAAACAACTACATGACATGAATCTATATAAGATGCACTAGCATAACATGAAAAGTATTAATTGATCATGTATTTAAGTAATTAGCTATACTCATTTACATCTGCCCTAAATGGTGTGATTTTTTTGCTACTGTCCCCTTTAAGCCCACTTGGTAAAAATGTTAATTAAAAAATACATAAAGATAAATATTCATATGTATTATCAATTTAACAATATAATAGGATATTCTCCATACAAAAATGTAAACTATCCATGTTTATCATGCTTTATGTCATGGCAATGAACAATGCTATGCAGTGGCTGTATTGATGCAGCATGTGGGCTGTTTGCTAGCATGCTAAAATGCATATTTTGAATTAAAAAGAAAAACTATTTCTAATTCTAGTAAAATTCTAACACATGTTTTATTTAAAGCACTAATCTCTTAAATGTTGGTTACAAATGAGTACTTAGCTAAAGTCGGAGTAGAAATATGGAATAAATATCGTTTTTTCAGGGCATCAAAATCACTGAAGTTTTTTTGCAACTTCTTCGGGAGCAGCAGGCACATGTCACACATATGCTTCGATAACTCAAGATTGACAAATCTGATTTGCTTAGAATAAAAAGTATAATTTATGTAACAAGCTGCTTCATTGGAAGAACCATGAACCAGCAAAAATGGTGATGTGGTTTTTTTTTTATTTGACTCAGAAGTCACAAGTGGGCTTATATGGTACGTGGGCTTAATAGGTACACTTACCCTAAGTATGATTTAAGGAATTCCATGAGAAGAAGGGGGTTTCCCATTTATCTGTCGGACTTTCATGCGATATGACGTAACGTGGTGAAATCCCCTCCTGGTGTTCAGCGTCAGGTAACTTCCTACCATCTGGTGGAAATGATTACGCATTGGGGTATTAGACCTATGGCACCTATGGCAACAGGACTTAACAGAGCACAAGTGACTTCAACCCATTTATTATTACTGATTATTTGTTTAATTTGCAGTCACAGAGTACTCGACACCAATGGTGACGGATTCACACATTTTGATGAACCCAAAAAACAAACGTTTACAAATTAACAGCATAACTATTCAAATAGAATCTGTTGCTGAGTAACAATGTGTAGTACAGCATAACAGGATATGAAAACTGAGGGTTACATCTGTGTGTAAACCACAATATTGCTTGAAAGTGTGCACTCAACTCAAGGTGTGACTGGCTTACTTTTCAGTTTTACTACAGTGATACATTGGTACAGTCTAGTAACAGAAATCCACCAGATAATGTTTGTATCCCAGGGAAACCTCTTCAATGGCCTTGCTGTAAAACGATTGATCAGGGAACTATCTTATAGATAGATTTTAGAGCATCACGTCCAAAATAGGAGTTATGATTCTTGTTCTGATCTTGTTGACGCATACAGTAGGCCTAAACTTTATTAAAGCAGATGGCTCCATTACTCACGACAAAGTATTTGCAGAGACTAAAACACACTTACAGTAAGTTAAGACATTGACTGATCCCTGTGTTGAAGGACAGTTTTCCTGACACAAGTGGTCTAATACCCCAACTATAGGCTATCTACATTTTAATTTTGCCATAATGCTGAACCCATAAAAGTTAAAAACAGGCTAATCCCAGAGGACCTTCATTTTCAGGATCATTTGACATCTGTCTAAATCTGTTAAAAAAAAAAAAACATTCAGATTCCCATATGAGTAATGATGATGCTGCTATTTCCTCCTGTTCCCACTGTATTAAAAGATATCAGATGTCAAGGTCAGTGGCAAATCCCACACAGTCCTCTCAAAAAACATTAGCATTTTGATTTTAAGATAATATGACACGAAGTTAAGTTAATAGCATGTCTCTACTTTAATTTTTTTTTTATCATAAAAAATCCCCTCTGTGTTTCCCCAGTGCTGCAAAAGGTGAGACATTTACAGGAAAATGGCTGTATCTTTTAAAGATATCAATCTGCTCTGACCAATTTGGACAGAATCTGAGATTAGGGCTGGTTTAGTTTTTCTAATGCGGGTTTATTCCCCATCACTTAGCCTACATCAAAGGGGCACTATGAAGGTCTCAAAGATCTAGTGTGGCCATGGGTAATGATTACAGTACGGGCAACTTGTGTCAGTGTCCAGCTGGACATTGAGATGATAACTGTGAACTTTAGTTATAACAGACAACAGTGTAGCTACAACGTCACGAGGAGTGAATACAACAACCGCTTTTCAGGCTTTACAAACTTTACATAGATCTTAACGAGCGATGACAACACGTGAAACCTGTACGAAGGTGACGTTATGTGTCTTTTATCTCAAGGGTGTCGACACTTTCAGGTTTTATGAACCAAATCAGCTCGGTTATCATCTCTACACTTTACCATTAACGTAACAAAAAAAAAAAAAAAAAAAAAAAGTTACATGGCTGACGTTCGTTACGTTGACGGCTGCTAACGGACGTCTCTTCAGCTCACACAGCTAACCTAACTGAGGTGGCATGAGGACACTACATTATCTGTTAGTTAAGGTAAGAAACATGTCATTTAATTGTTATTCTCAGGTTATACAGAGTTTTCTCAAGGCAAAGGAGATGGCGGCGAAACTGCAACAGTTTTACACACTCTCAAATGTTTTATATAGGCTATAAGCGAGTTACAAACTGCGGATAGGACTAAAACTTACTTGGACTTCTTTTCCAAAGGTGGTAACAGTTGGCTGCGGTGTCGACCGTCCTCTGTGCTGACTGCTGAGTGACTAAACTGTCTGCACTGTTGAGAAACCAAGCGTGTGCATGTCAGTCTGTGTATGTTTGCGTGTGTGTGGGGGGAGCGCTCACACCCCCACCGTGCGGCAGCGATGTGGAGCTGCTCTTTTTTTCTTTCTTTCTTTTAACCCTCTCCTGTCCTGTCCAGGGTAGGACACCTGCAGTTACTAGTTCATAAACTTTCAGAACGAGGTGCTTATAACACATTAGAGTAACAAAGAGTGAATTTATTTTTTGCAGAAATTCTTTGTCAGTTTATTAAATGTGACGTTTTGTAGCTTTTCTTTAATTAGGCCCTACAATTAAATTGTTTTTAGGAATTCTAAAGTTTCAACTAAACATAAACATTGTAAAGGTGTGACTTTAGGCTCACTCGTAATTTGCATCCCATTACAAAGTTGTTCCACCTCCATGATTAGTCTAAACTTTAAGGTTAGAGGCCATTACGCTGCAGACTTTTTTTAATACCTTGAGTACTAGGCTACATATTCCTGATTATACATAATACTTTAATTAAATACAAATATGTGTAGGCTTTAGAAGTTGCCCTGAGGGGATTGTTTTTAGGTAAAGTAACTTAATACCCTCTCTTGCACACATAGGCCTATTTTCATCTGATAACTTCCTCCCCTGTTTTCCCCCTCTTTACTTTTTTTTTGGCATTTTTTGGAAAACATAATTGCTTATTAGCAATGACTACCACGAAATGCTTTATGTGCCTTTAGTGCAGTATATTTACTGTTTCCATCACAGGACGACTATCAGTCCTCAGTGATGGAAACATTGGTTGTAGCCTGTGGTAGTCAGATGTTGCAGCAGCATTAGGCAGAAACTAAACTGCATAATATCTTCTGATTATAGTTGATTATTTAAGACGTTTGGATCTGCCTTTTGAATGATCCTTTGTGAGTTACTCTAAAACACTGTTTACCACCATGCTCTAAGAAATAAACCAAGTCTCAATATATTAAGTGGAAAGTATGGGGAGAATGCAAACGCACACAGAGAGACACATGGGAGCTTTTTGCCTATAAACAACCTCAACCACACATACATTTCCTGTGCCTCACAATCCCCCTTTTCACAGTTTGCCCAATGTGTGTGCGTGTGTGTGTGAGAGAGAGAGGAAGGGAGACAGAGTGCTGGAGTAGGACAGGAAAAATTTAGCTTGAATATTTGGTAGACTATATCAGGTACAATTAACTCAAAATATTTTTGTGGTGACCTGAAGATGATCATGTCATGACATGTCAAACACCTCCCAAAACAGAAAACACTAAACAAAGGGTGGGATTACACAACAGCCCTTTAGTTTCTTTCTTCAGACATGTCAAGACAAGGTTGTAAATTCAGTTTTGTGATGCATGATGTTGTTGAATTTGACAAGACATTTTGCTGAAGGCTCACTACTTTCAAGGCTCCTTAAGGGAGGCAGAAATTATTTTGCTGAGGGTATAATGAGTGTATAAAATGAAAGCCTCCCTCTCGCTGCTGGGCAATGATACACGTTTAAAGCTTTCTAAGTTCATCTCAGAGAAAACATAAGTGGATGTTTAACTTAGAAAGCCATCCTCCACTAAGTGAAGTATAAATTTATGGCATTTCAACCTATATTTGAAGTAGCTTGGCTCCAGTGATAGGATTTTCTGCTTGTATTTATCATATGAGGTTATATTAGGCTACAATAGCCTTTCAAATGTTGCGATTGTGATAAATAAATTAAAAAAATTTAAAAAGCTATTTTCAGGTGAGGGTTTTTTTTATGCCAAATTGGAAATAATCAGCACATTAACCAATAATGCAAACAGTTAGAAATATGTAACTATCAAAAGGACAACAAGGACAAAGTAGATGTCACTGCTTTTGAAGTCGTCAAAATAAACAAAAGTGTTTTCTTTATTTGAAACTAAATGGTAGAAATCCATAACAATTCGTTTCTGAGGTACAGTATAGCACATATACATAAAAACACACTGCTACAACTTCAAACAGTTTGACCTGGTATGCTAGTCACAACAGTACAATATATTTTGGATCTACATCAGAAGGAACGAATAGCTCAACTTGCCCATTCCTCGAAACAATTTACCAATGAGAAATCTTGACTAATTTACGTCAGAGAACCAGGAGGATGAAAGAGCGATTTCTTTGCCTCCCTTCTGCTGCCAATCCCCCCTGAAAGTGCCCATCTCTCCTAAAATAACCTGCCTTACAGACCTTTGAACATTTCACAAGGCTGATGATTTGAGGCCTGTAGTATCGACGGAAATGGAATGACATTTTTCTTGAACTCCATAATTACCATGCTAGTCAGGACAGAGTGGTAGGTTGGGGCGCACAATGTCACTCAGGAGAGTTGCATCTAATTAAACACTGAAAAAAGGATAATTACTAGTATAGGAGTATGGGAGACCTCACCCATGTTTCGAGTTCCCTATATCTGAAGTGAAAGCTCACCCAAGTACCAAGCACATCTGCCTTCAGTGCTGGACTTGCATCTGGAAACCCACAATCACTGGGACCTCAGGACCACTCCCTTCTTGGGCGGGACTCTATGTGGTCATTTGCAACAATATGGACCACCTTTAGAGGAGGCCTGTAGTAAGTTCCTTGTTCAATCCAAAATAGTTTTTTAAGTTAAATTTACAAAATAAGTGGCCTATCTTTAGACTGTGTTTTTGACTGGCCTTAGGTGTTGAAGAGTACTGTATGAAGAGGCCAACATTAGCACAACTCTGAGCTGGGATGTCTCCTACCTGAGGGCAGCCCATTTATTGGGAGGTAGAACATGTTTTGAACAAATTGACCGGGTAAAGACTGTCAAATGATGGGTTATGTCTGCTTGAACTGCCTCATAAATAAGTGTTTCCTTTTCAGGACGTTGATTTTTGACTAATATATTCATCCCCTTTAACATCTTTATCAGCTTTGCATTCTAGCTATTTGCCGTTTGCGCTACACTGTTTGAGCCATCTCGTTTGGTGGGTATATTGCATGCATGACACCAAAACACAAATGTCACTTGAATAGGTACAAAAGAAGACACGGCAAGAGAAAGATCAACCTCTGAAAATCATTTAACTAATAGTGAACAAGTTCCCTGTTCGGTTCACAAGAACACCACATGATGGTAAATAATTTTATTTACATATATACAAGAAGTAGGATGCAGTGTTGATGACTGTTCTTTTAAGTAGTTTTAAGGCAAGGCTAAGGATGTGGTGTATGTAAAAAACTGTGCTACATCACTAAAGAGGAACCAGGTCAGGTTTGTTTACCCTGCACACTGACATGCTCGGCTTGTGACACTAGCACTACAGTAAAGGTCAGAATGATAAAATACCTTCTACAGGATCACTCGGGCTAAAGTCCTGCCAAGCAGCGCACACACACGCACACACGCACACACCAAGATGAGAACGACTCCTTTAAGAGTCCTTTCACAAGTGTAAATATTCTGTACAAAACAATTCCTATTCACTTTGGTAGAACCTCATGACCGATACCCCAGGAATAAAAAACTCACTGTGTCCCTGAAAAATTATTTCGAGTCAGCACTTCATTTTGGGTCGTCTAAATCTGATGAAGATGATTGATGGGTTACGATTGGGAGTATAAACTGACCTTGACGGAGTTTCCTCAGTGTGCTGGACCAAGAAAGCTATCAGCAATGTAACAAGAGGGTCACTGTGATTCACCCAGCATTTAGCTTATCTGACTGCACCTGAATCTTACACGAAGCACAGCTGATGCTTTTGCCATTCAGTGTGGTCACTGGAGAGCTGTCAGAGAAGCATGCAAGAGCACAGATATGCAGGCTTCACTTTGGCATACATACAGTTCAAGTTAACATCAACAGCATCAAACAGGAAATGAGTAATAGCACAAAATCTTGGTCCTTGAATGTGATTAAGAAGCGGTGTCAAGATGCAACGTTTTATCAAACAGGTAGAATACTAAATACTGAATCTGGAAATCATGTAGCTGTACATTAAAAACATAGTAAGATTTCTGAAATTACTCCATACTGTACATATGAAATCATAGAACTACTGTAGGCGACACAAGAACACGATGCACTACTGCTAGTTCCTTCTTTATAATAACAGCTTGTAGAACTGCACAAAGGAGGAATGTGTGTCAAGAGGGGCTTGACCTCACAGCCCAGTGAAAGTGTAATTCACTTTTGCTGTGAGGTTTCTTGTTCTTGGAATGCGAGACTATGCTCTTATATTGAATACTATGGGTTGCAATAGGTTGGGTCCCATAGAAAGGGGCAGGGGGCATTCATTGACAAAGTGATGCTCCAAGCCCCGGTGAAATAATCATCCAAACATTCTGACCCCACGTCCGTGATCTGTGCTCAGCTGTCCCCTCTCTGGAAGTATCACACAGGCAGCTCAGATTTTCTTCGGCTTACGGCCCAGGTGGTAGTAGTAAGCCATGGTGACCACCAGGAAAAGCACTCGACTGAGGAGCAGGAGCATGGCGGCATTGGGCAGGATCCCAATCTCTATTAAGGTGATGGATGTCACTGAAATCACAGGGCAACATTCAGCACTTATATGTTTTTGTCATTATGGGAGAACATGCACAGCACGCAAGGTTCGGAACATCTTTAAAGTGGTTCTTAAAGGATAGGTTCACATTTCACTAAATACAGTATGTCTTAAGCATTTCTCAAAGAAGTTTGTTTTTGTTAAAGCGTTGTTAGACTGTGCAACAATAACAATCATCAGACTATTTCATGTCACACTGTTCAAGAGGGATCTAGTGAAATCTTGGTGTCAATCTGTGTCAGTCCTGATGTAAGTGGATGAGACAAGTGAGGTCAGTTTACACAGAGCACATTTCAAAAGAACAACTAAATGCATGTTGATACTGTGTCAATGTACTACATATACACAAGGGCATGCGTGTAATTTCTCTCAGATGCTATCCTTAAATAAAAATCCAAGGCTGTAACTCCACTTTCTCAACACAAGAGGGCAGTATCAACACAGAGACAAAGCACACTGGCTAAAGCGATTCTGACCAATTGATTGTTTAAACTCAGCAAACCAATGAGGTTCACTAAGAGAGAGTGAGAGAGTGAGATAGCGAAGGAGGGCTCTGGTGCTAAGACTCTAACAGCTAGGGGCAACTAGACATTACTGAGACTGTAAAATGATGTGTTGGAGAAGTGTAATCACCTAGAAACTGGACAGCAAAGTAGCAGGCTTCACTGAGCAGAGTCCACTGGATGATGATCTTCTCCGCTGTGTAGAGACCATTCCACATGATGAGGGCCAGGCCTGGAATAGGATGTGATAAAAGAGAATTTATAGGCTCAAGGGCATGGGAATGAAAACTTCAGTAACAGAAACAGTTCAGAAAAAAAAGCCGCAAATCCATCGACAAAACTACTCTGAGAGTAATTAACTTGCAACTGTAGCCTGCCTGAGTGAGATTTACATTGTGTTCACATAGCGATAATTGGCCTATTGATTCTGCTAAATGCTCTGCCTTGATTCTGATAAAAGCCTGTGTTAAATCATTTCATTTCCCACCACAATCTTCCAGTTCATTTTCCTGTATTTCGCTCCACCCACGCACACGCACCAGTGAGGCTGTGGAAATGAGCAGGGGTGGGTAAAGAGGTGGGAGGGCTGATGGACTGTATCCCCTCCCTGCCAGGTTCCATCTGTGTGGCAGATGAGACCCCAACCTTCACTCCCTGTGCTGCTCCTTGTCTCATAAGACATCACCTTTTATCTTTGCTAATCCCCGCGGCCCTGCTGACATTTAAAATAAAGAAGCCAGTCTTTTGTTGGCCTTTAGAGACTGAACGCTGCTTCATTCAGATCTTCCTCCACAGTGCTAGGTGTCCAAGGTTTTACCTCTCTTCAGGCGATTCAGTAATCATAGAGGGTTATTTTTGATTTGCTCACATTTTACATTAAGGTTCAACTAGACATGCATAAAATGTGTTAGAGTACAGTATCTGTATCTTTCTCATTATGCCCGTTTGCATGCATGCATGTTTAAACAGATTCAGTATTTTTGAATTCTTATATCTATTTGAGATCTAGTTGGCAATGTTCGGACACATGTCAGACTTATATCGTGCCTGGCTTAGGTGAAAATGACAACCTGGCAAAATATCTTGAACATATGCCAAGCCTTTGCTCTTTCCCGTCATTCTCAGCTTGCTCTCCCTGCTGACTTTCCCATCAAGCAATGACCTGTGTGCTACCTGCCACCGTCACAGGCGCGCTCTGCCTCTTCACAGAGCCATCACAAAGCCAGTAATCATTGACTCACCGGCTTGCCTAACAGTCACAAACTGAAGCCATTAAAATGAGTGCTCGCAACTCAAATATAATCTGTCTGTAATTGGGGAGCAAACCGCAAATGTCACGATGGCGTACCTGGCATGTTTACAGGCACTGATTGCCTCCTGTAGATGGTGCGACAGGAAACAGCGAAGGGAAAAAAAAAGACAAAAAAAAAAATCCCCCCTCAATTTACAGCGAGTGAGTGAGCTGTAAAATTTGAATGTTGAGTAAAACACTACGTCCTCTCAGATCAGACCCACACAAACAGTGCATACACTGTGCTGCCATCCCCCCACTGAGCTCCCAGTGGATTTAGGCCTTATATATGAGGTCACAGAAACAGAGGCAACTGGAGCTGCTGCTGTGAGTATTCTGGAGAATTGGTCTCTGTACCCCTGTCATGCCCTCATAGTGAACTGTAGACACACACACACAACTGAATCAAATTACACAGGCTCTGTTTGTAGCCTAAAGGAATGATGTTAGAGCAGGAAGACAGTTTTTTTTGTACATTATCTCGATGCTTATGACCTGTAATGAATGCATTTAGAAAACATTATCACAGAGAAACCAACAGTCCACCAGTGTATATTTTTAGCAAGTATATAAAGAAATATTAAATCACTGTGTGGCAGTACCATTTCAGGACTGTGAATGTGCTGCTACATTACATGCGGTATGTATACTTGCCTTACTGCAGCTATGTATGAGGGAGTATCAAAAGCTTTATGCATCACGTCTCTTATCTGTGTGTGTTTCTTGCAACTTGAAAGTACGGACTTACTAAGCAGTGCTCCTCCATAGAGGCGAATGGAGATGCTAGTCATGGAGAGTTCCTCCTCAAAAACAACCTCATATAGCTGGTTGGGAAACACCAAGGCCTATGTAGGAAAACAAAAGCACAAAACAGCTCTGTCACATCAACACAACAGGATTCAGTCTTCCCCCGAACGCCTCATAATGGCCCTAAAATGCAGCACAATTGACAAAGTATTACTGTTTGGGAGTTGGAGTCGCAGTGTGTGCCATAAACACTGAGGATATTGAGCAATTAGGTGATATAGCTAACAAGAATGAAGCTGTTTATTCAGTTATTCAGTTATTCAGTCTGCCAGTGCAGTGCTGGGTTCATATCAATCATTTTTCAATTTCTGAAAAGAGGGGTTTTTTTCCTATCCCCTTACTGTGCAAAATCGTGTACTGTGAGAAGTTATACAGAATTGAGAGAAGACGTTTGAAGTTTGAAGGCGTGACACGTTTCACTTTGATGATAATTTAAGCAACACTTACCATCACAGCCATAACTGTGAAACCCACTGCAGAGATTAATATCCACACCCTAAGAAGAAAAACATTAGATGAGTGCATATCCTTCCTGCAACCATTAACATAAAAACTGTACATTTGTTTTCTCAGAGTTTAGAAGACGTTGAACCTCACAGGAAGTGATACACACATGACCATGCACAGTGTACTATTGTACTGTGTTAATAGTGATATAGTCTGGGCAGCTGAATTCTTACCTCAGCCCGATAGGTTCTCGCACTGCAAACTTCAGCTCATTCCCCAGCATCTGACTGATCTGTAAGCAAATGAGAACACATCAAAAGAAAAAAAAAAGAAATGAGTTGTGAGAGGGGAACTGCAGTTGCAATTATGCCATTTAAACAGATATCTGTCATGACAACATTCGAAATACACAACCTAGAACTAACAGCTGTCCATGGAGGCGAGTTTAAAGTTTCTAAAACATCTTGGCCAAGCTTCAACAAAGAAGCACATTAAGCAAAGCAGTGGAGAGAATACAAGAGTGTCAGAGAAGGATCTACTAAGATGTTAATTAGAGACTATAAATGTCTTCACCTCCTTAATCACCCCCTGAAGATTAAAGGCATGTCATAACAACATCTTGCAGTGAATTATGAATGAATAACCAGGTCTATGGCAGTAACATTTTTTTTTTTTTTTTTTACAAAAATGAACAAAGCAATACACAATATATAATCCTGACAGCTTGAAGAAAACAGTGTGGTGCAAATAGCTTTCAGTTTGTCAAAATGTTCTCCCACTGTGTCTCTCAGTAACCAATTGCGGTTGAGCACGAAATTAATATTTAATTGAGATGCCATACAGAATACATGTTATCATTCAGCACTATTCAGAAGAAACACCCAAGTGTCTCTGTGGTAACATCTGCTGGGACAAGCATCTCTTATCACAAGATGGTGGAATGCTAATAATCAGCAACTTCATTTTCTAGCCATGCTCCATGAGGCACTTATTTATACACATGGACGTCACCCAGAAACACTTATTTAAAGCATCCAGATACGCACTGTGGCCAATTTCTGTTCTTTTTAAAAAATATATATTACCAGGATAATGGTTGGTATGATGTATGATCAAGCATATTTGCTGGTTCCAGATTCACTGCTTTTGTCTGTCTTATAGTTGTTGTTAATTTTATATTTGTATTGGCCAAAGTGGTTAATCAACATAATGCAAAAGAACAAGGGCTCTATACAAAACCAAACTCAGTGGGCTAAAGCACCATGTAGTAATGTTGATGTGAAATGTGAATTTAAGAGAAATTGTAACTCTTTTAAACTCCTCAAGTTCTCTACATACAGGTGTATCTGTAGTGTATGACTGTGATTAAAGACATGGTTCAGAGGGGGAGTGGAGCATTTAGCATGTTTAATCAGAGAACATAGGCCTAGAAACATTCAGACTGAGACTTCTAAGGACAAGGGAGTAAAGAACTGTCTCAGACAAACCACACAGTGAACGAGTGAATAAAAAGCCTGAACAGACAAAAACCCACAGAGAAATTACAACTGTTGGCTGACTATGCAGTTAAATTCCTTCATCCAAAGCCTCTGGGTCCTATCAGTGCCCCAACAATTATCTCCCTTCATCATTAAACATCTCTTCCCTCAAAACTGTTCTTGTGCTGCAGTCCGAAATAGCATCTCTGAAACTAAAAATACACAGAGGCATGGAAACCCCTAAGACACAGAAGAGGAATCAATCCCCGGCTCGCAGTGTTTACAGGGAACTCACTATCAATTGGAAAGTGGTTTTCTGCTTTATAAGGCTGTGAAATATCAGAGTGAATGACGCCAAGTCATTCATGTCTATGAAATATTATAGTTCAACACAAGACTTTTCATGGGCTTTTGCCTTTTCCAATTTGCACCAGGTAAATGTAACTGAGCAGAGCAGCTGGTACAGTTTTAGAGAAGATAAGAGGAATATATATAACAAATTATGACGATAACAATGACAGCCAGTTTCACGCTATTGGCTGAGACTCTTTAGCCCTTGTGGATGACACAGATTGTAACTTTGAACATCAGTTTCAGATTTATGTGTGAAAGGTGGATTGCTCACATTACCATTTTTTGATGTATATTTATAAAGAAAAAAACACTTATTGAAGATGTGATAATAATACCCTCATAGCCTAGGGAGTTTAGTCTCTAAAACAGCTCCTGTTGTTGTTGCCCATGGCTGCAGCTAGCTTTGATCTCAGAGCAAAAGCTAAAGCTAAAGAGTTGCAGCGAAGACCCGTTCCATCCCTCCATGTACTGTCTGTGGCTGAAGTGCCAGGGCATGAATCCGTCATGCCAGCTGTGATCATGTGACCAGGTGATTCAGCCCTTCCTGTGCCATGGATTCAGTGGCTGTTTTTGACAGGAACACATAAATATTCATGACTAGCATGAGAAATACTCAATGGGAACTGAGTGTCAGCTGATGGCACAGGGCTAGCTTTGGGTGGAATAGAGCGGAAGGGAGTCGGGGGAGAGATGGAGCAACAGGAAAAGGAAGAAATACACAATGCTGTTTGTAGAGAGAGAGAGAGACGCTTAATCACAGCTGCTATAATAGCCCAGCTTTGTTATCAATCACTCAGTCGGCTACATCCAGTAAACAAAACACGGCTTTTCTGCCAGAGAGCATGGCAAATATTGAGAATCCATTATCCACCAACCTAAAATCTGTCACGCGAGTGTGTACACTTCCCATTTAATGGATGATGTAAGTTTGTGTAGCCGCAATTCAGTAGATAGCGATCACCATTTCATCCATCCCAGTGGTAATCCTCTGGGAAATATTCACACAAGATTGCTATTTGTCTTTTTTTTATGAACGCCTGCAGGCTTGATTGTTACAGCATGACCTCGGCACTGAAGTAGCGTACTAGTCACTAGTGTGTTAAAGAAGTTGTCAATAGTACCGTGAGCAATGTAGGCGATACCTCTCACAAAGCTGTACACACACACAGTAGCACACAAAGCCCGTCTTTGACTGAAGTATAAGTAATAGGGATAGTGTTCTTATCTCAGAGCAGAAAAAGAAGCAGGAAAAGACAGTGGACCACAGGAGCACTTCCCTCCTTTGTTTACAGGAACCACAGGGATAAAGTCAACCGTTTCCTCCTCCATACTAGCTCCTGCTGTGCAGCTAACCTTACATCTTGATCCCATGGGCCTCTTTACCACAAGCACTTGTGGCGAGGATAAATAGGGCGACTCGACTAACAGCACAATGCAGCAAGTGAACAATTCAGCTGTACGAGTGACAATTTCAGTTCTAAATTAGGGTCATTGTCACGGTTAAATAGGGAAACACACTTTTCAAATCAGCACATACAATAGGCCACATCGGGCAAAGCATTGTGTTACTGTACTCTGCATTGTTGATATCATTACAGCAGTGTAAGCAGCTAACATTATTCATCTTTCTTTATCTTTTAGATGAAGGTCCCAGTCACTGCACTCTGTACATGCGATGTGACAGATGTCTGGGTTAAGCTCCTTGCTCAAACATTAGGAGAGAAAACAAACACTCTGGAGGGCTGAGAGAAGGGAGCAGACATTTCATCACAAGCCATCAGCCAAAAACGTATGCCTGCACCCTTCTGTTCTGTTCCATGCTCTCACTTGCCTGATTAATATTTCAGTGAGCAACAGGACGCTCTGCCTATGCTCATTTTAATGCCATCTGAGTATGAAAAAAAAAAGAAAAGCTGGATCTTGACATTTCTATACCAAAATAGAACAAGAAGTAACTGTCAGTCTGCAATCGTGCCTCTCAACACGCATGGATATGACAAGAGTGTTTACTGGTATGAACCAGCATGCGTGCTGTTGTGTTTTGGTATACACACACCACTGTACGCTCTCTATACGAATGCGCAAACACATCCTGGGCAGGAACATAGTAGATGAGACGCAAGCGGAAGGGAGGCTCCCCAGGGAGTCAGTTAACATCTCTGTGGAGTTGCAGGAGCTCATGGGATAACGTGCTCTAGATTCACTGAGGCGTACGGAGCAAAGCAAATGCACACGATGGGACACTAGGAGTGATGAGCCAATTAGCAGCCCATTGTGGCTTTTAAAAGGAATCCATAGCTCTTCTCAGGGGTTAATGAATGCATCTGTGGTTGTATGCCACTCTTGCTTGTGCCTTGCAGAAATATTACCCATTAGACTGACAATAGTTTAACACATTTGTTTACTTATTGTCATAACTAAGCTTTGTGTTGCACTAATGCCTTTGTTTTTATGCATTACTCCCTATTAAGGAATGTGTTCATGTAAAGTAGTGTGTAATCTGACCTTTGAGCGGTGTACTTCGCCATCATCATCCTCGCCACCGACTCCAAGGATCTTCCGGCTCTTAAGGCGGCTTATCAAGTCTGTCTGGCTGTGCTTCTTCATCAGAGGAGGGTGAGGTTTAGATGCCATGGTGCACACACCTGACAAAGAAATGGAGACAGATTATGTAAAAAGCATTACTTCTGTTACTATCCCTCTTTACAAAGCAGGCATGTCTCTACAGCACATTTAGGAAGAGATATCTATCAATCTACAAATAACCCCCCAAAGGACTTGACTTATGCAACACAGTTACATAACAGTTGTCTATACAAATACAAACACATAAAGCCTTCCTTTTAAGTCAGACTGGAAGCAGGAGGCAGATGTCCTGTAGGTCAGCTGGGAGGCCAACAGACGCAGGTGCCTGCTCAAACAGCCACTGCATCAGAGAGTGACATGGGCTTTTGCTTTACACAGCCTCACACACACACACATGTAAATGGAGCTACTGTAGAGTTTGCGAAGACTGAGTGAGGGTCTTGCTTCATTCATCGATCAAGTTTCCCAGAGAATGTATGACACAGTGGAAGGTGGAAGGTGGCTTTGATGTCAGCTTGTATTGTCCACACAGCAATATGCCCAAACCTTGGTTTCAGAAATATCTGCCCCACATTAAAGAGCTCCTCAGTGGCCCTCGACTGCAACAATGATTTCATCATCAGCTTTTATTTTTGTCCATTTTTTGGCTTTGAGCTGTCAGCACTTATTTTTATTCCGACTATTTGGATTAAACCAGACAAAGGCAACATTGTGCTCGGCCAACTTTGTTTCTCGAATGATAAAAAAAAATGCATTTTATAACTTGGAAGGAATTGTGAAAGAAAAGACAGCATGAAATCAGAAATAATAGAGAAAATATGTATTTCCAATACATTTTTACTTTGTAGTGTGCTTGTGCACAGTACCTGTTGATTCAAAGAGAAGCAGAAGTTAAATCAAGAGAGAACCTCTTCACCTCAATCATGTAACATCCACCACAGCTGGAGGGAAAAGACATGAACAAACAAGTGTACACACAAAGAATGGGACAGCCTGTGTAAAAAATGGATGGCTATTCCACAGGCCAATTCTCAAGATGAATAAAACAAGAGCAATTATTGAACCATGGTCCCAAGGATGAGGACACCTCCTGTAACAGTGCTCTGCCCCAGGAAAGAAAAAAAACGTGTATTGTCACAGTTAGAGGCATGGCAAGCTTTGAGTAAAATTAAAACAAGTGCTGTGGTTTAGGCTTAACTGCACAAGAGAACAGACTGTAAGCAAATATAAACTGAGAGAACAATATCATAACGAAACCCCTGCTACAGATCCATTAATCGTCTACATCGCTGATCCACAAGGGTACAGTTGACCCTGGACAGGTCACCAGTCCATCACAGAGACACTTAGAGACAAACAACCTCACACGCTCACACTCGCGCCTATGGGCAATTTAGAATCTCCAATCAACCTAGTGTGCATGTCTTTGGACTGTATAGGAAGATGCTGGAGAACCCGGAGAGGACCCAGGCAGGCACAGGGAGGATACGCAAACACCACCAGGAGTGCTAAACACCACTTCACCGTGCCGTCCACCAGCAACAGTGCATGAAAAACAGACAGACAGACAGAAACCAGGAAGTCTGCTAGATTTTTGTAAGGATGTAAATAAATACTGTCATTTAAGTTTCAGTATTTTATTTTAATAAAGTTATATAATGTTACCAGATATACCGTTGAAACGTTAACGTACAGCTTTTAATTTTACATTTTGTTTTTTTATAAACACTTGATAAGAAATATTTTTGTCCCTCCTATAAACATTTCATTTCAGCAACACCTTTCTTCTTTTTTAGAGTTGTAAATTATTTTTTTTTAATCCATGAGAGATTTGTTAGCTTTTTCTATGCTCAGGGAATCAACACACTTGAAGTGATTTTGAGGAGACATTCGCCTCAGGCTAAGTGATATTAGTTATCAGATTAAATTAACTGTCTATTAAATTAGTCAAAAAAAAGAGGAAACTATAGTTCCCAGCAGTAAAACCTAATGTACCATGGTGGTCTCATTTTGCGTAATCACACTCCATCCTTTGTAATGTGATTATTACATATTATAGCCTACCATTTTAAAGCTGAAATCATTTTCAGACCTAATGCCTTGCTCATTAAATGCTGAAATGTGTGTCCGATGTCACCCCCTCCATTCAGAGAAAAGTAAACAGGCAAATCATTCGTTCCTTCTTTCATCACAACATCTCTGGGCGGTCTGAAAACATGGACTGAATAACATCCACATTATGCAAAACCACAGCAATGAGATAGTGGTCACATGAATTTTGATCTGTACCACCACTATGACCCAATCAAAATCTATAATGAAGCAGAAGCAGCATGACACACCTTACTACATTGCTTTGGGAGATGACATTTTTCCCACATGCTAAAATACCCTTGCATTTCCCTACCCGTGCTCCTTGACTTGCTACTGTAGAGCAATGCTGATGCAGTTGCCTAGCAACTGTCAATGGACCAATAGCTTCTTCATTACTAGAAGCACCTTTCATGATTGAAACTACCTTTGATGATGAGGTCTCTGCTGAGAGCCACTGATGCTCCGCTGTCGAAGCAGGTGACACTTAAAGATGAATCAAGAGACTTTAATCTTATTCAGTGAACAGAAGTAGAGACATGGTTTCCTAATGAATGGCTACCAGTCAGAATAGAAGACTTAAAGAGCCCCTAGCTTACAATTTTAACTTCAAAAGCAGATACACATTTAGTAAACAGTTGGTAATTACAGCTACTCTTACACTTGTGAGATTATCATACATATCATCGCACTACTTCAGCACTTCAACACATAATGGATTAACCTGGGTTGTGAACTCAAATATATCAATGATGAAAAAGGGGGTCAGATGTGAAGATGTGGGTATGATATGTGTAAATGTAGAATGAGATTTTGACAGGACTGAGGAGAAGCTGACAGAACATGTACAGAGTGTCTCCTACCTACATACAGTACAGAGGTGAGAGCAGAGGTGGTCCTGTAACTTATAGCAATTAAGTGCTCCACTGCATTTCAGTAATGGTTGTTGTCAAGTATTAAAGGAGAGCCGAGTCCATCTCTACTTACTATGCTACTCTAAGGTTTTCTATAATCTGTCTGTGATGCATTAAATGCATTTACCTTGAATTATAAAGTATGTTAAATGTGGGAAAGTGCCCCTTTTTATTCAAAATCTAAAAACATTCAAAGCTACATCAGAGTTTCAATGCCAGGCAGAAAACCGTTTTAACAAATAACAATCCAATAATTATTTTTTGAGTGACTGTGTTGTCAGGCACAATTTGTTGCTTTTTTCTGTTTTATATCTCTGTAATCTAAACATGTTCAGTTAAAACAAGCGTCTTTGAGTGCCTTTTAAAAACGCCATACAAATCTAATGTATTATTATTATTTAAGACATTTGAAGAGGTTACTTTGTCAATATCAGCAATACTGACAGGCATCTTTAACAGAGAAAGTAATCAATCAAATAAATCATCTTATGATTAATTAATAATGAAACAGACATTAGTCACTGCACTAAATTAAAGTGTCAACTGTAGAAAACTAATTAAACCATTACTGATGAGACTGTAAGAGTGCAATGTGAAACACACAAGATGAAAAAAAACTTTTGACTGAACTGCTAACATTCAGAAATGCCTCCAGATCACTTCTCACAAAAATAAGAAAAAGGCAATTTAAACATGCACCACTGAGTGCTATGTTATAATATTCATCATTTTTCAAGAAGACGTGAATATTCCTGGAGCAACTGTTTAATAATGTAATCCTGTTTCGTCCCAGGAAATCCTATTTCCCATTTCAAGTGTGTATTAGTTGGAAGAACTAAAATATTTGGTGAATTAAAGCCGTCAGACTAAAATATAACACGCCTACTCAACACATTTCAGCAATTCACAGTGGTTGATTCCTCAAAAGCATTGCATCCGGGATGATGACATGTATAAAAACATCGACAAGGATTTAAAGAGGCAGGTGTGTCAGGGCTGTGTGTTTGGAGAACATCAATGCATTTACCTCCTTGATAACAAGAAAGAATATTATATTATAATAATATCACAGAGGGATATATAAATAAAAAATCAAGTGAAGGATGGACCAAAACCTGAGAGTTAACTACCAGCAATAACATAAAGTAACAATACTCTCTCTGTTCCTACCATGGGTTTCATAACAGAGCATGTGCTGTGGAGAAGAGAAGCTGCTAAACATAGGAGGAAGATACTTTGGGAAAGGTGAGAATTCCCGGGGAGATATCTTGTTATAGTGACTAGAAAGATGTTCTAGGAAAAATAATTGTGTCATTCGAACAAAGCAGCATGTGGGTGTGGAGGAGCAACTGTGAATAAATGTGTTACTCAAAATAAGAAAGCAGACTACAGCATGCTCATCTCCTCTTTTCCACAAATAATGTAAGACACAGTTGTCCAATGGTCTCCAAATCCCCCTGCCAACATGTTTGGGATATCTAGCAGCATGTAGTGCCAAGAGCAGATAAGGCCGGAAAACAAACCACAATTCCTCTACTCAACAGACTGTGGAAACAAGAGTGAGTTGTTCCTCAATGAAATGTCCATCTCCTGTGCCCACTCAGAATGATTTACTGACCTCAGTAAATGTATTACCTCTCGTGGTAGGTGTTAATGGTATCGGCTTCTCATTGTCCAGAGGAAGACAGTAGCTTCATCATCACAATATAACTTTAGGCTGAGGACAGGAGGATCCAGGCTCCCATGTTATGGTAGAATTAGATCAAGTATCCAAGTTGACCCTTATTGGATTCCAGATCTCCTAACAGTGTTAAGGAGCTACTTGTTTGTGTTACTGCTGCAACATCCCAAACCACCCTCTGCCACTCAGGTTGGAGCTGTAAACTAGAAGAGTCATTGGAAATGTGATACTACTTTTTCTTTTGGAATGGATATTTTGGTCTGTCAGTCGGGTATCAACTTTGGTTCAAAGTGAAAAATCTCTTATGCCAGGATCAGACTACACAAATTCAGGCCGATTTTCACGCAATTCTGTTGTGGCCGACCAATTTCCAGCATCAGGCCCAATGGGCTCTATGCACAGCTCCACTACTTCCTGAATTCAAGGCTGCTGCTTTATTTCCTGTCTTACATTATTGGACAAACTGATTAATCCAGGTGTGTCTGGCCATTATGAACATCGGGAACAAAGAATGGACATGTAGTGTAACATACCTGACAAACAGCGATCTTGCCTCTAGAACACTACGCTACAATGTCTAGCATGTTAGAATTTTTTGCATTTCTTCGCCTAGTTTGACATCTCTTACAATGTGAAGCTTGATGTTGACCAATGGGATGACAGAGCGCTCTGATGTATTGTTTACATACAGTGAAGCTCTGTTAGATCGCTTCATGTGCGCAGTTTAAGTTAACAGTTTTGAGGCGTACACATTGGTGAATGCACTTCATGTTCTCTCTGAAGGACAGACGGTCATACTGTCCTCCTCACCAGACCCAGGAATGGGACCACAATCATTTTTTCTTCCTTCTTCTATGTCTGAGCAAAAGACCGCCAGGATCACTCACAGCGCTACGGTAACCATGATTGACAGTTTGTTGTTACGACTACCCAATGACCTATGAGCTCACGCGACCGTGGACAAAGATTGGTCAGGGTCATACATGTAGTGTTGCCAGTCTCCCGACCAAGACACAGCAAGAATGTATGCCACTGTGAGTGTTTAGTCTGACATGGTGACCATGGTGACCATCGTGAAAGACCAAAAAATCTTGTAGTCTGATCCCGGCATTAGACTACTGGAGAATTAGCCATTAAATGTTGTGCAGAGACATTCACGGTCAGCGTGCTCTTACATAACCAGATCCATCTCCTACTGCAAGCACGCGGCAGCACAAATAATCATCAAAACAGCTAATCCCCCACCCCAAGACCCAGCAGAGATCTATGTGGACTGTGTGACTGCAGGATGAAAATCTCCACCAAAGTTTTTTTTCCATTTGGTCTCAAGTCAGTTGTTGGTGTTTTGTATCTGCAGTGTTTCTGTTTTATTACTGCTGGTAGTAAGGGCATTTTAGCAGATATTTGACCAATCTGGGAACTAAATCCTTACCAAGAAATTTCTTCACAGTTGTCTTTAGGAACATGCGTAGTATGATGTCTTAAAATGTTGAAATTCAACTCCTGTGGGAAACCCCCTAAAAAACGACTCGAAGTTGGGGTACCCGTACCTGGATTTTTGAACATTCCGTAATATTAAATTTGGCCTTAAGTAACTTGTGAGGGGTCAAACTAGGGGTTTTTCATGATTCTGAGTTGATCGCAAACATTAGTTTTACACCCAAAACACTCCTTGGTGGAGAAAAAAACAGCCACACCCACTTTTCTTGTTCATTGGAACCCCCACTACCACCAATAGAATGTACTGCAGAGAAGCCATTCCTTAGCATTGCAGAGGTTGTGTTACATAATACTACTAAATACTCAATATAACTTTCTACCCTTTTTTCTATTTTTTTTCCTATTCTATTTCTACAGACCCTCCAGGATTTTGTGGTGTCGCTAAATTTATTTAAAAAGTTATTATAAATGTAATTTATTATGCGGATCGGTAGCAAGCAGCGAGAGAGAAAAGACAGTGGACATGCACCAGATTTAACATACCAGCAACAACTGAAACAAGTTTGTTCGAAATGAAGATGGAAAAAGTACAAAATATACATAGTGGTGCTACATTGATTGCAAACATGGTAATGTTAATCTGCACACACAGTGAGCATCAATCTCCATTGAGCATCCAGGCTCTAAGAGGTCGTTTTTGAAGAATGGAAAAAGATAGATGTTGCAGTGTGTCACAAACTTGTTCATTCCAGCTTGGGCCTATTGCTTGGTCATGACCGTATGGTAGCTGTTGTAGTGTATTATGGGATTTGTAATGTGAGTAATGTGAATGCTATATTGGTGGGCCATTATTAACATAATAGGGCCATATAAAAGTGTCGCAGGACAGATCTGGCCCCCAGGTTTTTGACATGACATTGATGTGTGTGCTAGATTAATGTCCAACAATGTAAAAAGGTAGAATATAAGTTATATTAAATATTCAGTAGTAATAGTAGACGTTTTTTTTGTGACATTAAAGAAAACCTCTGTCATGCACAGGAATAGCTTACTCTATCTCTAATGTATTCTATTGAGTATAGTAGATCACCTTTATTATAATAGCCTAAACCTAACTGCAAAAATCCTTGTGAAGACAATAGGCCTACACCATGTTTTCCTAGCTTGATAGCTAATGGGGCAGTCAGCTAGCATTTAGGAAAATGAAATGGTCAGAGATGGTCATCAGATTCAGTCGCACATAGGAGTTGGCTAACTAACCATATTGTTTACTGTTATTTACCAACTAACACCCATTTTGGTAAGACTTTGACGCCTATCTCTATAATGCATTATAACCATACTTATAATGAGTTATAATGTGGTTATAGCATTGTATAACTATAATTATAAACATTCATAAATGATCATAATGCTTTATAACAATAATCATAACACACTATAAAGCATTTTATGATGACTTATAAGGTCAGGTATTATAATACATTATAATTGTTAGTAACTGGCTGACAATGCCCACATTGATAATACATTATAAATATAGTTATAATGTGTTATAATCTGCTTATAAAAGTGCATAACCATCATTATAAATACTCATAAATGATCATAAGGTTTTAGAACAATAAGCATAACACATCATAGAGCATTTTATAATGGCTTAAGGTCAAGTATTAAAATAGAGTTATAATGCTCTATAATGTGTTAAGCTTATTGTTATAAAGCCTTATGATAATTTATGAGTGTTTATTATGATAGTTATACACAACTATAAGCCAATTGTAACACATTATAACTATATTTTAATGCATTATCAATGTGGGCATTGTCAGTGAGTTCCTAATAGTTATAATATATTAATACCTGACCTTATAAGCCAAGATAAAATGCTTTATAGTGTGTTATGATTATTGTTATAAAGCATTATGATCATTTATGAGTGTTTATAACTATAGTTATACAGTGCTATAACTGCATTATAACTTTTATTATTATAACCCATTATAAGTATGAAAATAATGCATTATAGAGATAGGCATCAAATAAAGTGTTACCACAATTTTTAAGTTTCTTATGCATGTTATCAACGCAATGACATGACATATTTCAAATTCTTATGCTCTCACATATGGTGTAAAACGTAGTATGTCTGTCAATGATCTAAGGTTGTAGGCCTTTATGGCTTCAACATGTCTAGCACTAGCTAACTCCAAAATTCCTCACTTTTAATGCTAACCAACTACAACTACTACTAAACAATACTTAGGCCGATTTACCATGGCAATAAATAAAAAGTAGAAGAAAGCAACCTTTTAATGTACATGTACCCAATAGTGAGAAGTGTGTGTCTGTGTACATACCTACACTGTAGGCTATGTGTATGTTTCCGTTTTTACTGGTATGTGAAATCTGGTGTGCACCTCATGTCTTTCCTTCTCTCTCGCTCCCGATCCGCATAAAACTTAATGTTATATGAAAACAATAACTAGTAATAAAAACACAGACATGCAAAAAAACGTAATGGAAACACTGTGGCCACAGCTGACCACAACTAGCCACAGCGGTCTATGATAGCAAATTTGCAGAAAAGTTGCAGTGATAAGGCCAAAGAATTCATGATTGAATTTGCATTAAAGTAACATTGCAGAGTTTTTCGGCCTTAAAATAATGTTTCCAGACTCATTGCAATGGTAGAAAAATGGTTAATAGGATGAATGGTGCTGCCGCTGCAGCCTGAGCCGGGTCGCGTCGGCTGAAACTGCACTATGGAACTTCCCTGCACCAACATTCTATTGGTGGTAGTGGGGGTTCCGATGAACAAGAAAAGTGGGTGTGGCTGTTTTTTTCTCCACCAAGGAGTGTTTTGGGTGTAAAACTAATGTTTGCGATCAACTCAGAATCATGAAAAACCCCTAGGTTTGACCCCTCACAAGTTACTTAAGGCCAAATTTAACATTTCGGAATGTTCAAAAATCCAGTTACGGGTACCCCAACTTTGAGTCGTTTTTTAGGGGGTTTCCCACGGGAGTTGAATTTCAACATTTTAAGACGTCATACTATGCATGTTCCTAAAGACAATTGTGAAGAAATTTCTTGGTAAGGATTTAGTTCCCAGATTTTCATATGTTGCCCTTACTATGGGCTTTGCTGGTGAAAGGTCTGTTTTGTACTCTGAAAGAAAGAAGTCAAGCCATGACTATGTTATCAGGGTTTTTTGTCTTGTGTAAAAGGGGTTTTAGTGGAAAAACCAGACTGTTTTTCTCTCCAATTTTATTCTCCTGATAAAAGTCTTGTTCTCTGTAGTTTTGTCATTGTTGTATAAATCTTTATAAATATAACATCAAATTAAATAGGACAAAATGACTGCCAGAACAACAAGAGGTGTGAAGAGGCGGAAGTGAAAGGCTTTAGTGTGTGTGCTGGTGTGCATTAACAGTCGATTAAGACTGCAAGAGAGGAACAGAGTCATTACACCTCCAAACAAGCACTGCTAACGGGAGTAGATTAACACACAGTACGGCTCAGACAGGCCGGTGAAGCCTCAGCTGTTATAAGCTTCCACTCCTTTTGGTGTGTATCATGGCATGTAGCCGATACTGTATTACATTAGTTTGTTTCATTGAAAGGAGTTTTTGTTAATTTGTCTGCTAACATGAGTGCAGGACAATCACACACACTAACCCTAACCCCATAATATAACTATAAATGTTAAGTTGAATCATAACTGTTGAGTTGAATCATAACTGAAACAACCAAAACAAAAAATTATGGTAAGTTTTCACTGCATTTATGTTGTAATATACGTGAATTTGAACACCTATGAAATCTACTGTCACCTGTTGTTTAATCTAAAAAGTTTTATAGTCAATATAAGAGTCTTACATTGTGGTTTTTTTTTCTTCCTGTGGCCTACCTGCTCACACACTTGACACATTGAGTTGACCTTGACGTCAGAACAGCTTAGTCGAGAGCAGCCACTGGTAGCAGAGACCGCCAGGTTATTTTGTGTAAGTGGAAGTATTGATCCTGGAGATGTATCAAGCTACCCAGACGTGCTTTAACTCAGACTTCTAAATCATCTAATGTAGCGGTTTCCCTGTCTGACAGACACTAGCACTGATGATGAAGTGGAAATTACAAATGAGGTTCATTTGTGGCAAAGGGGCAAAGAAAGCAGATGAACTCAGAAAGCTGTGCTTGTGACAGCTGCTCATAAACAAAGGACAATGCAGAAGGCACTGAATTCCTATCTTGAGTTAGAACAGGCCACCAACACATACCCTGGAAACTGTGCTCCTTACAACAGAGAGAAGATCTGTATATGCTGACAGTCTGAGGAGAACTGCTCCTCAGTTACTATCAATGGGTTATTGTGTTGACTTCCAACAGTTTAATACTGTGAGATCATCCTGGGACAGTTAAGATAGAATGAACTACTAATGATTTCTGGGATTTGGAGTTTCCCTACCTAATATTGAGTTATTATATCACAGTGAACCAAGTAAAGGGAATTTACCCCCTTGTTGGATGACTTCTTCCAACGTGATTACATAAGCATGTTGCTAGAGTGGTTATTGAAGATCCATGGGGAGTCATGACGACATACAGAGCTGAGTGCATCAGTAGTCATCTATATTTGTTGTGGCAAGGTTTTTAGCAAAGGAAATGTGTGTTTCAAAATGACTAGTATCACAACCCAATGCTGTGACATAATGTGGATCTGTGAACAACAACCATTTCAAACACTGTCCTAGGAACTCAGCTGTAGGATAATGACATAGTTGACTGTACAGCAGTGCAGCTGGGTCTCTGTTGACTCCCTGCTGGTCCTCGTTCTAGTGGAGACCCCTACTCGATCCCTCCTTACATTACCACTACTCCTACATAAAGGAAGTACGGTGAGGAAAATAGCAGATGGGAATACACCGTTTTTACAATGCTGATTTGAGCATGGTTGCGTTAACCCCTGCTAAATATTAGGTAGAAACCAAATGGTAAGCTGGACTGCACCGGTAACATCACAAGTCAGGCTTCAGTATAATACTAATTTTCCACCAACATCAATGTATAAGCTAATAAAAGCAAGCTGGCCCTTTTTCTTCTGGCAGGCAAGTGTGTCTTTCTGTTTGGACTGAGGACAAACTACAAGGAGCAGAGCACCCACATTAACAAGGGAGGGGGAGTGAGCTGCTAGCCACCATGCAAACTAGTGTGGCATCAGTTACTGGGTGTTTCAAGAACTAATTCCGTGCTGCATTCCCAGTGCGCAGTGAAGCCACAGTGTTTCTGGTTTAACATCACGATACAGGCAGGTGACAGGTGTGTTTACAGTGGTTTTGAAAGCGCAGAAAAAGGGGCAAAATTAGAGGGCTCACCCTGATAAATACCCGCGTCAACTCCACCTGAGTGTGAGCGCTGATTGAACTCTCTTGCCATTGTCAACAAAGGCCTGATGTTAGTGCTCTGAGCAGTTTTTCTGGCCAGTGTCTCTATGGCAGTAAACCCAGTTACACAAGCTATCAAACACTCCTTTACTGTGAACTCTGGCTCCTAAATACTGTTAGATACATCAGACATTTGCTAGTCTTAGCCAACTACATGCTACAAAAAAGTGTTGTGAATATATTTGTATATCATATACAGTATGCAGTGCAGTAGGGGTGTGCCAAAAAATCGATTCAAATAAGAATCACAATTCTCATTTAATACGATTCAGAATTGATATAAAATGTCCCAAAATCTGCTGGCTGTCGGCCTCCATCTCCTTAGAATTTAAAAGGCAGCATGTTAAACTGCACTATTTTTCTTAATAAAGAGGCACTTTTAATTTTACTTAACCCTTGTGTGGTGTTCGGGTCTGTGGGACCCGTTTTCATTTTTTATCAAAAGAAAAATGAAATGATACATTATTTTTTCAAAGTCAGATTCACTGGCCTTGGCTCATTTTCTGTGAAGAACATATATCAGAACACATTTTCAATGACCGCATACTGTAGACCCCCCCTACACGTTTATATTACATACAGGGTGTTCGGGTCCACTGGACCCGGGGCTAATATTAGCATGGAAAGTGTAGGTCCTGTGTACCTTCACTATGTCTTCCTCCTGTCTGGGGCTGCTGATAGTGTGTGTGTGTGTGTATGTGTGAGTGTGTGTGTGTGTATGTGCGTGTGTGTGTGTGTGTGTGTGTCTCCGTTGCAAAATTCAAGCACTCATACTCTGTCCCACCTACAAATTGGGGGCGGGACACACCTTTACCAGGGTGGTTCCTTATCAAATAATACTAATAATTGCTTGGATTTCTATATCGCTTTCATGGCACCCAAAGCACTTTACAGAAACCATTATTTATTTTATACACATTCACATGGTGGTGAGCTACGTCTGTAGCCACAGCTGCCCTGGGGCAGACTGACGGAAGTGTGGCTGCCATTTCGCGCCAAACAGCCCCTTCGACCACCACCATGATCATTCATACACGTTCAAACACATTCACACGGGGCAAGGTGGATAAGGTGCCTTGCCCAAGGACACTACGACAGTGACTAGGACAGAGCAACCCTCTGGATGACCAGCTCTACGGCCTGAGCCATTCCCGCCCCAATTGATCACTACTGATCAAGACAGCCAAAAGATTATATGCTGAGAGGGCCTTGCAATTGATTTTGGAAGAGACAAGCTTCTGATGATGAAGAAGAGGTTTCAGAATGTGAGGACCACAATTCTGAAGATTCAGAGTCTGATAGTGACAAAAACCACACAAAACTCTCTATACAACACATGAGGGGCAGCCCTCATGTGTTGTATAGGCTGGTGTGAAATGGCAATGTGTTCAATGGGGCTGATGGTTACTGTATGTGTTCAGCTTGAGTTATGTCAACTGGCCTGAATAGGTAACATTTCTAATGAAGTTCAAAATCAATAGTTATGAAAAATCTTGCTTCATTTGTAAATTTGTTGATTTAAATATCTTGATTATACCTGATTTTCTATTTTTATTACATTTTATTAAAAAAACTAACAAAAAACGAGTAGCATATTAATTCATAAATGTGATCTAACAAAGGTAAAAGGCAAATATTAACCATATATGCTGTTCATATGGCTTGTAATTAGGATGAAGTAAACATCTGTTGAGTATTTTAACATAAAATTGTTTGATTGTGTTGATTTGGAGACCCAAAAATGTAGCGGGTCCACCAGACCCACGAACACTGGCTGAGTAACCAAAATATGAACACCACACAAGGGTTAAGCAATATGTGATATTGCTTTTATGCAACAGTTTCAACAATTCCATCTAAGCATGGATAAATGTTTAAAACTCAATAAATGTGAAAAAAAAACACTTTAGTCATTCTGTCTTGCAAAGCAGACTGGAGTAGATCATGAGGATCCTTTGCGCATGATAGACTGAAGCAGAAATCATTATGAATCAAATCGTTTTGAATCGAAAATCAAATTTGAATCGAATCGTAGCCCCAAAAAGATTCCCACCCTTACAGTGCAGTATGTGTGTGTCTATGTGTGTGTAGAAAAACAAAACCCAGAAAGTGACTTCAGAATGATTTGACAAGAAAGACAGGTGGTTTATTTTTTACCATCCTTTACATTGTGCTCATGTGGGGCACAGGATTGATGTACTGGATTGTGTGGTGTTTCTATCTGTGGAGCCACCTTAACACAGCAGGCTCACTGTGACACCGACTCAGAATGTGGTGAGGTAAAGCAGAGCTGACACTTGGTGCACACACGCACATCTGGGGAGGTGAATGATCTCCTCCGAGGAGCTGAACCATCTGAGCTCAGCGGGGATCGAGCACACACGGATCAAACGTACATGCGAACAAAGCTGGCACGCAGCTTCAAAGCTCCATCTCTGTTGCGCTACTGTGAGAAACTGGCAACTAGTAATTATTTCTACTTGTATATAATTAGTATTTTTTTTGTGCCTAGCAGGGTTATTGTTGATTTGCTCTTCTCTGTGGCACATTATCACAGTGTCACTGAAATTTGAAGATATGTGGATAATTACAATTGAACAGCGGTACAAGTTAAACAGCAGATGTTCTGTTATAATACCTTTAAAGGTACAGTAATACTATACACCAGCACAACTACAGACTGCACTGCACCCCCCAGAATAACATAACCATACCCCACCATCTCTGCAGAGTTAAATCGTGAGAAAATAAATGAAGGTATTAGTTGTATAGTGGAGTCACAGGTGCTAGAAATACCAGATGTGAAATGCTTGTTGACCACGGTAACTGTTAGCCAAGAAGACTAATTAAGAGATCTAATGAGGCAGACTTTAATGAGGCACAGAAAACAGTTATTAGTGGAGAGAAAACCTCATGCTAGATTGCTGTGCTTTTTCACTTGTGGGTAATAATTAGACTTATTACATGTATACCCTTTAAATGCACAGAGCAAGAAGCACATCAGAGCCTCTGATGGTTTTTGCTTGGGAGAACAGCAGAGGAGACATTACGGTTATGAAAATATGTTGTGTGTCTTGGTGAGAGCTGTGAGAAATATGCTGTTGAGTAATAACTACACTGCAACAGGCAGTGATCAGTACTAGTGACATTTAGAAAAATCGCAGCAGTGATTACACACTGGAGTTCAAATATGGTGGTAACTCCATTGTCGATGTGCCTCTCCTGTGAAAAGAGATAACAGAGAAAGTAGGCACTCCCAGCTGACAAAAAATAATTTTTATGTTCTGCGGTTCCCTGGTTAGAAACATGGATCCAATAGTTTGTTTTATAGCCAGCAACAATTTCAATATCTCATTCTAACATTACTTCACCATGGCAGGTTGAGTTACGGACATACAACCCACCGTGGCCTGTAGATTAAAAGATTATTTTCCTCCCCTTTTTAGGAATGATCAAGATGTGAGGAAAGCATTGTGCATAAATCCTGGGGCTACAGAGGAGTCGGTTATAGTTTGAGAGATTTAATGGGAAACTGCACACTTGTTCTGGACTTGTGACCTCACAGCACATATTTTTCAGGGCAGAAAATGAAGGTTGGTTCTCCTTCAAACTCACTTCTCCAACTTTCCTGTTTACATTCTTCTACTTCTCTGATCTTGTTGACTACTGTGCTGAAGAACTAAACAGGGAGTGTGATAATCTGCAATCACCGAAAGTAGAGCTGACATGTTGCTGGGTTCCTACGGAAACCCACGGGGCCGGGGGCATTTACTTTCTTTCCATGTCAGTGAGTAAGTGTAAAAGCAGCTTAAACTGTTTTCTGCCCGTCCTCAGGAGCTCTGAGACTGTGAACAGCAACTGAGGAGAAACACATTTCCTCGCTGGTTTTTGAAGCCAGTCCATATCTAATGTAAAAATACTCCTGTATGTGTTGCTTCTGCTTGTAGATCTACTATTATTAGCAGAAAGTGTCATATATTTATACAACAGAATCAATTGTACAGAGGACTGATTCCTGAGGTGACACCATATGACTATTTCAAGCCCTCTCCTTCGACCCTCCTTGCTCAGCTCGTCTTGCTTGTTGAAGCGCTACCTGGTTGCTAGGCAGCCCTGCCGGATGACGAAGAGTACTCATTTGACGGCTCAATCTGTGCCACTGAGGATTTCTTCACGAGGAATTAATTGCCCGGTAAATGTCAAAAAGACATCCTTAAAATATCAATCATGTTGCCATTTATTCTGCCGTGGTTGAATGTATGCATTTTTATCCTTTTCCATGTCACCTCCTCCCCGTGGCTCGTCATCTAATCCTGCACTCATGCTTCAAGGCATGATACTGGTAATGGATGCACACACACGTAGGCTGGTTCATGTGGCAATAAACGCACTTATATTGCCTATAAAGTTTAAAAGAGCCAACAAGAGGGCTCCGCAGTAACAGCCATTAACATCAACATTATTGTGAGCGGGTCAGCTTTTTAGTGTTAGGCCAGACGCACACCAGACCAAATAATAACAACTTCCATTTTGTTGACATTTCTTATGTCTGATGGCCAGTGTTAGAAACTGTGATTTTATAGGGTGTAAGAACAATGAGGAAAATACCAAACAGAAATGGGACAGCTGTAAGCAGGCACAGGCCGTGTCGACAAGCAACAATGGTAGTTACGACTGTGACTGGGTCAACTAATCATCTGAGATACTACCGGTAGTTTGTTCTCAGCTTGTCTCACACTGGAGACACGGGCCAATAATCCTGAAATTAAAAAGCTCATTTTGTCTTACAAACCAAGCAGCGATGCCACACATTACTTTGTGTGCCGACTTGGCACAGCACAGTGTTTGCTTCTATCTGAGATCTGCAAAACCGAACCACCCAATGTGAAGATGTCGCTGCTCTTTTTCCACTGAGCACATGTTAGTGAAAAAAAGAAGGTTGACTGAATCAAGACCAACACACTTAAGAGACACCAACTCATGATCCCAGCAGTTTAAACTGTGTTTATATACAATGCCTGGCTTTTTTTTTGCATGCCTTAGTGTGGTCATACTAGTATAAACATATTTAAATCATACTTTGTTTGTTTGTCAGAAGGCGTTTTTCTCACACCGAGCACTACTCAAAACACTGTGTTGCATCCCTGAGGTATTTTTTTTACTGTTTACCTCACCACTTCACGACTATCACAATGAAAAATCAATCAATTGCAAAGTAAAAATTGTGTTTTAAAATCTTCAGTATATAAACCACTGTGCAGTGTTCTTCTGTTTGCTGGCTTCAGAATCAGAGATTTAATCGACAAACTGGCTTTCCTGAATCCTATTCCACCATCACACTAGTACTTGAAACAACACGCCCGACCTCTGTAGCCACCACCTACATTGTTTTTTAAGAACAGGTAACTTCTTTAAATGTCTAAAGAAAAACTAGATGTAAAGTATTGTATCAATTTTGTTGAATTGTGTACTTAAATAATCTATTTACTCATCAGAATCAAATCCTTTTCTTTACATGACGACTGTTTATACATTTTAAAGTTATCAGAGAAACTGAGCACAGTGTGAATGTACCTCTGGGAAAACTTTAGTCATTCTAACCAAAAGAAGTTGACTGCAGTTACAGTAATGACAAAGACAACAACACTCACCATCCCACACTACTTCCCAATCTCACTCCATTTTTGGAAATATTTAAACGGAGAGATCCCGAGAAAACTGAAAATCTAAGGTTTAACACAGTGATACATGACCAAGCAGTTGGCACTTGATATTTTCTATTCTCAAGAAAAAATAAGATTGGTCCTCAAGAAGTGAAATTGATATCAGCTCCAACATGATTCAGTACAGCCAAGTATGTAATGAGTTGATTTTTAACTTACACATTTGTCAGTATCATACAAAAACACAGATTCAAATTGTTCTACTGCTGTTGGTCAAGGTTAGACGGTCTGCTGGGGCCTATTCTCCTGAGACAATCGTCATCTCCAAGCTACCCCAATATCTAAAACAAAGAAACCTCATTTTCAGCATTTCATCCTACTGCCATATTGTCGGCCTTATACCCTGTTCTGATAAACACTTGAATCAATTCCCTCTATCAGTACGCAGAGCACAAACGGTGTAAGGCACAGCTGCAACCACACCAGCACAAACAGATATTCTTTTTACTATTCAGACTGTGATTGGTTTGTCCATCACGCTCCCACGCTGCAGACAGAGTGCAAATAATAAAGGTTTTCTGTGACAGAAAATCAATACTTTCAAACATTGCATGTTGTAGCCTGATAAAACCTCAACCAGCAGAAACTACCAAACAATCCTGAAAAATTACCACCAACAGCGTGTGGTTAAACACAAATTTTCTTGAATTATAGGGATAACAGCAGTCGCGCTGAGCTTCTATCTATTTCTGTTTCTCTATAGTAACCTGCTCAGTCAACCCTATCTCTTACTTAGTTTGCCAGCAGACAATGCATTGTGCAAACTCATGGGGTGGAAGACAACATAATTTGAGTCATTTTCATTGAGAAATCATCTCCTCTTGGACATAGTCAACACTTTCCTGCAGACAGACAAGAATGAAATCTTTGTTTGTATGAGCCACTGGATTTGTCTGGACCAAAGCTTGCAGTGGTTTTTCTCTCCCCAACATCTCCTATTCTTCAGTACATCTCAAGTCTGTCTAGACGTGGTTGCCTTTGATGTAGGGAAATCACCCTTTTGCCCTAAATGTATTCGAGCCATATGAGACTGCCAGAAACAGCTCAGACAGCCTGTTACTTAAAACTGTGGGTAGACTTTAGGCGCACCACAGTCTCTGGTGGGTTGTATGTGTGAAGTCGTGAAGCTAATTTCATGACTTTTCACTTTCACAGTGGGGAAAAATAAATTAAACTGTTGCTGAATGGTGCCTTTATATTCATGTATGGTCGGAATATTAAGTAAAAACTTTCAGAGGAAGGTTCCCATATAAAGAGGGTCATTACTGCTAATATTGTCAGCCTACATTGTTACCTCATCTTGAGATAAGTCAAAGCTGCCTCTTGGTAAATGTGAATACAACAACGCAGCTTGCTAATCAGGTTTTCACACAGCAACACAAATGCCATGAGGGCTCAGCTGAGTTTACACAGAAACAAATGAGGGAATTAACTTTAGCCAGAGGCAAATCGATGCCTGCCCGATATCTAATCAGGAAAAAGACTGCATTTGTCTCCTGGCCCTACTAGATTTGCTTCATTTTCTTTCATGGTGAAAGTTGGGACTTCATTGTTTTAATCCGTTTGGATTATGTCGGAAATATTGTCAGGACCAGAAATCATCCAGACAAAATACCAACAGGCACAAAACACCATTAATACTAGAAAGTGCAGTCAAAGAGAAATACAGTATTAATCAAAGTACTTCCTTAATTACTGCAATACAAATATATATAACTGACATTCACGACAATCATTTTTTTCAAGACACTTAAATCATTAAATGTCATTGTTTTAATTATAATGTGCTGACATTTATACATAAACAACAGTGTTTTGTGAAACAGCGAAATATGATCCTGCTAATTATATGAAGTATATAAACTAACTATAATATACATCTTAGGGCAGGGCCTAAGGATTCAATACCAGTATTTGCTACATATTTGCTCCACTGCAGATATAGTATTGTAATTGCAAAGTATTATACTATAAATATCTGTCAGCCTCACCTGCTCCTGCCCTAGCTGGTTTTTCCACAGCAGCATGGTGGCTACTGTCCACCTCCTCCTCTCCTACTTCCATCTCTCTCTCCATTAGCTGCTATCTCTCCCTGACCGTCTCCTACTGCTTCAGCTGTCACAGTATGGGATATTCTTTTGATAACACCTCTGGTCCAGACAATCTTTAGGTATTCTTGTTATATCAGAAGAAAGAGAGGTCATTGTGACTTTGACCACCAAAATTTGATCTGTTCAGATTGTTGAAAGTTGAGGAAATTCCTTCAAAATACTATAAACCTTTGTAAGAATGAGACGAGTCCCTGAAATCATAACGATTATTATATTTATATGCAGGAAACACTATCATAATAATATTAGGCTAATAGTAATAATACAGTCTGCTGACTTTCCATAAAATAAGTTAGCATGCTGAACATTATATAAGGAAGAATAATCTTGAGAAACAGTGAGTGAGCCCAAGCAGTTCCCAGAAATCCTTGAGACAGTGATTCCCCCCAGGAAACTGATTACTGTAAGCTGCGAAAAGTCTTGAGTCTGGCGTCTGATTTGCACCACTACGTTTTTCCTCAGACATTAGTCCCTCATTGTGACCCAAGCCAACGGCATATCTCCGTTTTTTTATGCACTTACTGTACTCAATGTACTTTTTCCAAGACCTTCCAAGGTCCTGCTTGGATTAATTACTGCAAAGAAAGAAACGATTTGTTGAGTACCAGCTGGCCTGAATCAGGCAAACTACCATTCTACCCCATCTTGTTATGTAATCATTGGTATGGCAAAATTGTTTTGTTTTTATGCTGATGTCACTACTGATACTTGGAATTTAAAACACGTTCCCTCCCTTCACTTGCCATTATGTTGACACTGGTCTGCACTTCCAAGAAACTCCAAGAAGCTCAACATGGTATCTTCAGAGGGGCTGACACTCCTCCTTCTTCTCCTCGTAGTAATCCTTAAAGAGGAACTATGTAAATCCAGTCGCTTTTCCATTGTTTTGCTAACCCCTGTCCTGGCCATGTGCATTTGTTTTAGGGCTGACCCGATTATCATATTTTCATAATCGAAGCTTCGTGGACATAAAATCGATTTTAATCGAAGGCGCGATCGTACCGGAAATAATGAAAGTGATGGCAAACAAACACTGCATATCTCCAAAATCAGGCAGGTTTCCAGGATGCCAAGTCGCCTACTCGTTTTAATGTAACAATTGCCGATGAGAACCGGTGTCAAAAAGGAAAAAAGGAAGAAAAAAAAACAATCGATCACGGACTTCATGATCGATTACCATGGCAACGAACGAAGCTTCGATTTTTTTGGGTCAGCCCTAATTTGTTTACAACAAAGCTGGTGAGAAATGAATCAATATAATTACAGTATATACGATGTTACATTGTGTAGTTTAATTTGTCATAGACAAGAGATTCCGGGTTACAGGGTACGTTTGTACCGCGGTGCGCAGACGAGAGCTGGACACCGGGGTGGCGGCCCCAATCTTGCAAGGTTGGTTTTCAGCCAAGGGACATAATAAGTAACATGCACGTGGAAGGCAGAGAACCTCCATTCTCCCTCATAACAATTACTCCAAAACTGTTTAATTAAGGTAAAAATGTAGCATAGTTAAACTATAAATCCTGCATAGTTCCTCTTTAAATTAAAGCAGAAGTAAGCGATCCGGTCGTTTTGGCTAACTTCTTGTCAGCCGATGGAGTTAGCAGTCCCCGCCCTCGTCATGGATCTATTGGTCCTCGTCCCTACGTCACCACATTCACACACATCCCTTGGCTGCACACACAGAGAGGACCGCCCCTTTATGCCGTTCTCTCTCCTCATTGGATAAAGGTTGTAGGATACAAGGAAGGTTTTCTCCTCGGCTTACAGCAGAGCAGAGTGACTGACAGACCCGTGTTTCGGACCGAACACTCTATGTAAGTGATTGCCGTTGGAAGATATAACTATTTAAGACTTATATTAACACAAACATTCCGCTTACTTCTGCTTTCACATAACTACAGTACAGTTCACTTAACAGCCACCAGTGAGTCTAAGTTAGATACTGAACCTTAAGGTGCAAAATAATATGGAAGATGTGAGCACAATATGGGGTTATTGTGTGGTATTATTGGATGAAATGGGATTGAAATAAGATTCTCCTCAGTGGAGGCATGTGAGTCAACATGCATTAAAACAGTTTGGATGATTGAGTGTGGTCTGAACAATATCAATCTTATAGAGCCTCAATATTACAGCTCACACACTAAGGGAAGGAAGTACAGTGTCAAAACTGAACACTAAAGGTATGTTGGAGGGCAGGAAGCAGATCTTTCCGAGCAATGTCAACACTAAAGTGTGCGTGTGTGGTGTGCAGGACAGGACTTGGTTGGCTTCCATGCAGGCTGAGTTATATTTTACCATTTCAATCCTTTTTACAACAGGATGCTCGGTTGTCAGCATGCATTTACATACATTTGCATTAAATATATTTCATCCTTCCGGAAATATGATATATTACTACTACTGTTGCCCTTTTTTGACATGTACAGAGTGTATGGATTGTAATGGAGGTACGGGTGACATTTAGCATGACAAATATGTGTCACTCACATCATGCCAGGTTTGAAATTGTATAAAACCTCAAGTTCGAATTCTGGTTATTACAACACTACACTGTGTTATATGCTTATTCCATGCCAACTTATCTCAGTTAATATCATGGATTGAGTTGAAATTTAAAACATCCAAGAAACTCCAAGGGAAATTCCCTACATTTACATAGTCCTGTCTTCTTGAATGTTTCACTGTAATCAATTTCATAAATATTTCTTTAAAACCCAGACAAGGAATCTTAAATTTCTTTTACTAGTCTTCTTATGTGCAATCAAATATTGATTATGTGTTGCATGAATATAGTTCAGTGGTTTGTGATGTTGTACTGTGGGCCAGGACAAAATACCAGTTCTTTAACTCAATACAAACACACCATTTTGCAATTCTAAAATTTTCTGGACTAATTCCTGACATCATAGTAGCATTAGTAACAATAAGGCAAGTATGGGCTAATACAACCTGAAACAGGTTTTCGGAGGATTATTGCTAAATGGATTGCAACATCCTGAGAGGTATACAAAAGAGCCAATCATGTCGTTTAATCTTTTATGCGTGAGTGAAATTATAAAACTGTTGGAAAGTACCAACAGTCACGATCATACTTTTGAGAAAATCAAATACAGTGAAAAGTTCTGAATTTTGTTTGCGTGAGTGGGCATGAAATGACCTGTATGCTAAGGTTTCCTTGTGGTTTTATTTCCTTTTTTTCCAACAGATTTTATTGATCATTTCCATTTACAAACAGAAGGCTTTAGAATAGAGAGTGATGCAGTGACTCAAGTTAAACTGTACGTAGGATGGTTGTTATAAAAACAAAAATATAGCTAGAAAAACCAGCATTCTCTTCCATGGACTGGACTGAGCATCACTGGCTAATAGAGAGCCCTGGGAAAAAGCCTGACAAATTATATCGGTAATACTCGGTTTTGGTCTGGAAGGAACTTAATGCATGTTTGTGCCAGCACTGCCAGGCATACAAAACTCAGGCGAAAACTATTTTAGACCTGCGTCATGGGAATAAGATTCCCGACACTATCTAAACTATCACAAGAAAAGTCTTAAAAAGCACATTGTTGATATAAGTGTCAGCCAAGTTGGACCATAGACATACATCTATTCTGCTGAAAACACTGATGCTGCTGAATGTTTTGACATTAATTCAACCATATTTGGCAATTTATGCAAACATGCGATTCCTTCGTAGTAATATCTCTTATCTAAATTGTTTGTGGTGGCATAATTTCTTGTTTTAAAACAAACAAGAACGTAATTTCAAACAATTAGTTGAGTAATAAGGCAATCAAGTGGAAAAACTATTTTGATAAACAGTTAATAGCTTAGTTAAGTGCTTACATGTGGGTTTTGGACTTTTGGTCAGTAAACCTGCAAGGTAGCTGCCAAGCTCCAGATGACTGGCACTGGCTTAAAGCAGTTCAGACCAATAAACATCCTGTGCAGGAAAGAAATACTAATGTATTTCTTGAGTGAAAGACGAGTAAAGACCAGCAGAAGGCCTTTTCTCAATGGATGGATACCAACTGGCTCCACTGGTGATGAAAATTAGAAGAATGCAGCATTTGATTGGTTGCGAGGCCTTGACAGACACATGGTCCAACCAATCACCTGCCAAGTACATTTTGAAATCAGCGGTTTTCCAAACAGTTTCTGACAAAACCTTCCCAGATGGTTCTGTGTAAGAAACCATCTGGCATGTCAGGTTAGTTGGTTGGCCAATAGAAAGAATTGGAATAAATCAACATGGGCTATGGAAAATGGTTTAAGACTTCATCAGACATTTTAAAGATTAATCAGAAAAAATAATCAACAAAGAATCAAAAAATGTAAATGTTACTTGCCACTCTATACTTAAAGAATCCAATTTTCATCATGATAGGACACAATATCTAAACACATCAGCAAAGTTATTTCATTAAAATGTGAAGCTCTTAGTGGTAGGCCTACTACTTGCTTTGATGGTGGGGCTCAATTCTCTGCTTTCAGTGGTTTTCCATTCCAATCCAAGCAAAGCTTGTAATGTAATGAAGTAAGTTCTAAGGTGAACCAGCATGTTAGGTGTTGTTATCGCAATGCACTGGCCCCAGTCCCTGGGGATGCCACTGAATGACCGCTGAGTGGTCATTCAGTGGCATCCAAATATCCAGTGATGATATCTAAATGTAATCAGTGAGTAAATGAAAAAGACTAAACCACTGTGTGAGAAGGATTCACAAACCTGCATAGGGATGGCTCTACAGTGACAGGGTAACACTATGGAGAGATAAAACCTCCTTTATCTTTAACATTTAACAGCTAAGACATTTTCAATTCTTACATCATTTTGTAAAAACTGAGTTCCTCCAGTAAAAGGTCACCAAGGAGTCAGCTAACTAGATGCTGGTGTTGAAAATGTTAGACGTGATGTATGAGTGCTGCAGCAGAGAAGTGAAAGGTGACTTTGTCCAAATGGCAAGGGTGAAATGTGAAAGCATTAAAAAAAAAGTTCCATGGACTCACAGACGCAGCCAAAACAACCACAATGCTCCACTGTGAGAATGAGCACATACAGCGTCCAAACAACCAGTCTCCACAGCATAGCTCACCAAACAGCTGACCAGCACAGCCTGGCATATTCCAGGCGTGAGTGACACCCCTATGCCCCAGACAGAGCAATTAGTAAACAATTATGCATCAGTGAAATGAAACAAAAATGAAACTTTTACTTACTGAATTCAGATATGTGGAGTTCACTGTGTTCCTGAGCTCAAATGAAGAAGACGTCGATACTCCCGCTGCCACAACCTGATTTTCCAAATCTCCTACAGAGTCCTCTAAGTCAACCTGCCCATAGAAAATTAAAGCACATGTTTTATGAGTAGGCAGCCCCTAAAAGTCAAAGATTTTTTTTTTTAACAATGCAAGTAAGTCTTACTTAAGACAACAGCATGCTCTACAACATTACAACATGAAGTAAAGAGGTTGTAAAACTTAATGAATCCCAAATGAGATTTTGGTGGTGACAGCTTGAATTGCCTGAGGGAAATTACTTGCCAAATATACACAGAAATTGTCCACAGTGCCTCCCACCCCCACCCCCACTTAACAGTGGAATTGCTTTTCTGTCTTCCCCAGATATAATCAATGAGTTGAGCAGCATTTTACTACCATAAAGAGACAAAGTCTGAAGAGCAGCATATGGTCTTGGCTTCTCTAATCTTGTCCACTGGAAATAAACAGAAGCACAGCTGCTGTGGGGTCATTATTAAAGTCTATGGGTGACCCACTGTCACAGCAGACAGTAGGAAATTAAAAGCAAAGATGCCAGGAAGAAAGCCATCCTCAGTGACAGAACAACATTGCTGGTGCGCAGTAATCCTGAGAGACAAAGCAGGAGTCAGCACAGAAAGATGCAACTAAATATAGCTTGCCACCATTTTGCTTGGGTAAAATGATTACTTGTTGCCATTAATCCCACATCCAGTGCTATGAATGCAAAAAAAGAAGTACAATTTACTATAAGAAACGTATAACTAACAAGAAAGTCTTGAGGCAATCCCATCTGTCAGAGACAAGAGCCTCAAACAGATACATGTGCCTACTACACTAAACTATAAATAATCTTTAAAACAGTTTGTTGTAGCTTTGGTGGACTGGGTTGTGAACACAAGTGTTAATTAATCACTGAGAGGTTAAAGCTTAAAAAAAAAGAAAAAAAAGGGGGTCACCATCTGCTTTCACTACCCAGCATGCAGCAGGCCAAGAGTGTGTGATGGACCTGTGGGAATGCCCAAGGCTGTTCCCAGTGCTACTGCCTGCCTCAGTGCCTCGTCAAAAATCTACACAGAGACGCAAACCCATCTACACATGCTACTGCTTAACTCTCCACGGATCATTTCAGCCTCACAGCCCTGCTCTGGTGAGACCAGTCAAACTCTCTATCCAGTCTGGTGGAGTGCACGAGGGCGCCGATTCAGAAGTTGCAAAGAAGAAAAACATCTGCATTATTCATTAGGTTTCATAGTAAATATGGTAAAATATTTCCACCAACACCAAAAGGTCATATCATGCGAGGTCATGATATAATGTGATATTTGTAGCATTTAAACAGGTGTAAAGTACATTTACATGGCAATGTGTATCTTTCCATGTGACATTATGTGATGTGCGGTTGTTCTGCATAAGAGCCATTAGTGACAACGAGGTTGCAACAATAGCTAAAAGAGTCTTTGAGGGTTGGCTGAGGTGACAATGCCCTGCAGTCACAAGCGTTCCTGGAAAAGGAAAACTGTCTAAAAGGTCAACATCCAGGCCAGATCTGACCTATTTCCTAGAGCCCCTTCTGCATTCAGACACTTAAGCACAACTATGTTAACGGTAAAAACACCTAATGCATTTACAATGCTTTCCATGGGTGAAAGGACAGAGGTGGTGTTGAACACCTACCTCAGCCAGAAAAACTGCTGATGGCTACATCAGCCCAGCCACAGAAGCTTCAACAGACACCCACTGCCCACTCCACATCAATTTTATTTACTTTCCACCAAGCTGACATTTTTGTCACCATGGACACCAAGAACAGAGAATGAAGCCCCATATCATCTTTTTTTTTTTTTTTTCACTAGCGAAGCCTGGATGATATGTTGATTCCTGACCACAAAGTGATTATAGAACAACTGTGCTACTGCTGCCATGGAAATAAAGCATGAGTCATGACAAAGGCAAATCAAATTAACACTTTAGAAGGCTTTGTGCTGAGGGGTAAAATCCCTCATTTGTCTCCCCAACCCGTCACAGATACAAGGAATGAGTTAGCCACCATGCTGCTTCCCTCATGTTATTGCATCCAGTTTGTCTTCAGCCAGCAACCGTGGGTTAGGCTGTGTTGACTGTTGAAATGCCTGTACCATTACAAACGTGGGCATGTTCATGCACATTAGGCAGTGGAGTCATTTTGAAGGAAAAAGTCAAGTGTTTGTTGTTTCCCTTCTCCACCTGAAGGACTCAACACACTCAGCTGCTGGATGTTGGAAAAGTCAGTTAAGCTCAAGTTGAAGTCAACAGGACTTTCTGCTATACGCTAAGCTATAGCTCTGTGCACCACACCGACTGGATGACTGTTCGTTTGGAGACTGCAGCAGCATTGCTGAGCTGCACTTGGGACAAGTCTTAACACATCAAATACTAACCTCAACTGTGATAAACAGACTCTCCTTCAGAGTGATCCACTTCTCCTGAGAAAGGCATATCTATTCTGCACCTGCCGTCAAACTCATTTGATAATTAATCTTACTTCAATTTCAAGGGAAATGTTCTGTATAACGCTTGTTTTATATAAGAATTGCATTACCATATTTAGGTGTATGTCTGTCCTCCTGCTTCTGATACACCCAGCTGGTACACAAAGGCATTTGTTCTAATGAAATATCTTCAGTTTCTGACCCAACTGGACATTTTCCATCACCCAAATATTCAGATCTCAATGTGTTTTGGATCACTCACTGCCCTGCCACACAGGTTAATCTCCTTTTACTTATGAGTGGAGTTAATTCAATTGTAGGCTAATACGAATGACCTCTGTCATTAAAAAATAATCTTTTTCAACATTTTTAACCTTTATTTATTTTCTTTACAACAATGTGTTTTGTTTTTGCTTGATCAAACAGGGACAGATCATGAAACAGCTCTTTCATGTAAAAAAAAAAAAAAAAAAAAAAAAAAAAAATGGCAGCACAATTTGTCAGAGGGCATTTAGCTGGGAAACCAAAATAATTAGTTATCAACTAACGTTAACCTTTGGCTGTTAAATAACTTCACAGCTGTCCTAAGTAGGTGGGGTGGAGCAGCTCAGCCATTATAAAGTTATGGAGCAACACTATAGAAAAATAATAATATATGAATTTGAACTCCCACTGACGTGTTTTCCTTCATACAACTGTTACAGTGGAAAATTAATGTTTGTTTTCTTTGGCGGTTTATTTAACAGAGTTGTCCACAACTTATTCCCCAGCTTTAAAAAAAAAAATAAAAAATAAAAAATGATACCCACTTCCAACAAACTACTACTTCGACAAAACAACTTTAGGCAGAAATTACAAAATAAAAAGACGTGCAGAAATAGTCGACAGGCTTTTCCAGACGAGCAACGCGAAATAGACTTTAGCTGTAGTAGCACTTACTTGCTGTTAACTCCACAAGTCGTGGACAGATACGGTTACAGACAGCTTGAAGCATCTTAAAGTAAGGGGAAAGAAACACTACAATGCGTGAGGAAGATATGAGAAGAGTTACTTACAGTGTGGAGCGTAGTGTGGTCTAAGTACAGAGGGGTTAGCCGTCAGTGCGCTGGTTGAGCAGGGAGGACAGTGTGGTGGTTCATCGCACCGCTCTGCGCTTTCACAGAGCCCGGAGCAGCTCACAATCCAAGGGATCTGCCGATTACCGTAATAACCGGCGCTCACAATAAAAGCGCACACGTGATTTTTACCACCGTAATATGTAGACTAGAGTCGCCACGACCCAGTGGCTTTGGGCTTGAAAATTTAGTTCAGCTTTGGTCACCAACCCGTGTATTAGTAGTACACGTGTACTGTACCTATTACACCTAATCAATAATTATTTTTATTATAGGGATTTCACAGCGTTTCAGACAGGTCTCCTCATGAATGTTAGGCTACTGTGTTTTTTTATACTGTCGAACTGCTCTTGTCTGACAAAATCATAAATGTAGCCCACCTTCCTTTGGCTATTCTCCTGTCACTATTATAGGCTATTGTCTCCGTAGGCAACATGGTGTTCCTGTCCTCTCTTTGTCTCCACTGGTGTGACAACTTCCTCCTCTAACCAAATCAGCTACAGCTATCTTTAATTTCACCAGAAGTGGCAAAACCTGCTTGATGACACTGAATAGCAAACATGTATGTGAAGTTTTTTCTGAGAATGGCATAGCCTACTGTTTTGAGAAAATTAGCTGTAGATTTAAGAATTGATCACACCAGTTTGAGAACCATGATTTTTGTTTGTGTCAACGCAGCAGAGGAAAAACTGGAAAATTCACTGCAAACATCAACCTCACAATCACTGAGTAATTTGATTTTTAATCTTCAGTAGGCCACATTAACTCTATAATGTCTTGAATAGGTTACTCCCAAGCCAATTGTGATGCAATACATCCTGCACATTTGTGCCTATAAAATATTATGTAATTCCAATAAAGTACTCTGCCATACCAACAGAGTAATACTGTACTAAAATACTATATTACCTTTTCAAAGAAGAAATAGCCTACACCATTCATAAATAAATAAAACAAGTGCCTGTCCAGTATTTCTTGGTATTGCAGTTTAACGGCCTTATATTTCCTCATTGTGTCTTTGGAGTGTATAAAGGCAGGGTTATGTGTCTTTAATTGCCTTTGTAACAGCATCAAGGATGTTCACACAGGTGCTAATAAAACAACTTTGAACAGAAGTGCTGAATTAGTGGCAGACAGGATCTCTGGGGATTTACTGGCAGCAGAAACAGAATGAAAGGTGTGAGGGGGGAGCAGTACAGAGGCTGGCAGTAGGATTGAGTAGCACACAATTTTATCGAACATCTTATCTTACACACAATTTTGCACATTTTTCTAGCAGTGTACAAGTTACTGTACATTTAATACAGAACTGGAGGTGCAACAAATCACATTGTATCCTGTTCTGTGTAACCTCTATCAATCTATTTTGATGGCATATAAAAAGTAAAAAAAAAAAAAAAAAAAAAACATCAGCAATACAATGAAAACAGGTGACGGGTTTAAATCAGTCAAGCCATGAAGCTGTGGAAAATAACTGAAGACACAAGTTCAGTTTCACATCAAATTAGTGAAGATTCAGAGTAGAAACAGGTCACAGATATACACCAATCACCTACAGCAATAAAACCAGTCACCCGTTTTATTGTTATGGCTGATTGGTGTATGATACTGCAAAAAGAAAAAAGTTAAACCTAGGATAATGATTGAATAAAATATAATATAATGACATTGATAACATTTTACACAACAAATCCAACTGTCAGCCAGTGGAGGCACATCATCACAACACACTCAATAGTTAACATATTGAATCTTTTGTATTAGTATTTGGTCTGGACACCACCACCACTACTACTATAATAAAAGCTATACTCTGACAATTAAGGATGTGCTCAGTAATTTGACCAAAGTAAATCAAGATTCCCATTGAAAGGGGGAAGACTTACAAAACAGACTCAACTGGTTGATAGGTGAGATGTGATATTAATAAGTATTCATAATACAGGCAAATTCAAGGCAAATTTGAATTAAGGATCCCAGTAGTGACATCAAAAGGATAATAGAGAAGAGTCAGTGATCATATTTCAGTGGCATTTTCGCCCACCTGTATGACGTCCACCCTTCAGTGGCATATCAGGGTATTGCACATTCAAGGGAAACAGTGACATTTTAGAGGGACAGATTATGGCAGAAGGTGGATGTTACAGGTGACTGACAGCCAGAGGTAGTTTGTAAGAGATAGGAAGGGCAGGGGGTTGAGTGCACTGCTGTGAGAACATGGGGAGAGAGAAGTCATGGTTTGTATGGAGAGATATGAGAAGTTGAAACATGAAGCTTCCCTCTTTATTCTTTTTATTGTGGCATTTTTCAACACATACCATTTTTAGCCTGAAGGCAGAGGAACTCAAACATGTGCTGTATGAGATGTGAGCAATGAACGAGAAAATATGGGCTCTGAGAAAGGGGCTGCTATGTGGGAGGCATATGCGCTTTGTCTTCACCCACACTGGAACCTGTCAAACAAACAACACTCTTCTTCCGCCCCCAACCCGCAACGGCCAATCAGGTTTCGAATCGCATCACTCAATTTCCTTGCCTGTTTCTGAAATAAGATTGTCTGGAACAAGGTGTTTGAAAATTGTGGATGCGGGAGGGAGATATTACAGAAAAACCCATCATGCTAGTCATGGTTGATTGATTGGTCAAGATATTGCAGTAAGTCAGAAGAAGTTAACAACAATCCTTCATTATTCCAAATAGCTTCTAAAATAGCTCCAGATGACAACAAAATTTGGTTCCTTGGTCAACATCAACCACAAAGGCTGGGATACAAATTATTTTTGTCTTGTTGCATTCAAGAATAAAGATCCTTAACCACAAAGAAAAACCAAGAATACAGCTTAAGAACAGTCTCAGATTACAGTAACAGTTGTAGACACCTCAGTGGACCTTGGTGACACCAAGGTTGTGTTATCAGCTCACTCACAAGTTACAGACATCCTACGTCTTCAGCTAATCATGTTAGACAGCCCTCCAGGAATAAGTATTAAATTCCCCCGCTGTGTCTCATCTCACTTCACATCACAGGAATTCAGGGTGTTTTAAAGGCATGATATAGTATCTCTCGTGTATGGTAATCATGTATTAAGAGCCCCAAAATCTTATCCTCTTAATCCTCCTTTGCCTCAGGACAGTAGGATATGCTGTTAAAGAGCAAGATTGTGCTATTTGATTCATTTACAGGAATGGATTATTACGGCGTGTTGCCAGCGAGCTGAGAAAACTGAAACCAGCACAACAGGAAGACTGGGGGAAATTGATCAGGATGGTGACTTCCTGGAAAAGAGCAAGAATCAGCCAATACTGCCCACAGCCAATACAGCCAGGTGAAAGGATATGATGAGGCAGACACTATAAAACAGGAAGTTGAGGGGTGTTGGCCGTCATGGCTGGGATATTGACTCAAGTGGACAAACACTGTCCAATACAGTTGTCATCCATTAAGTTTACTGTATCCCCATACAGTAAACACGTGGCCTGGAGGCCATCCCTTCTGTCACATGTTTAACACAGCCAGCTGGAGTGAGGTGGGGTGGTGGGTCCATGATGAGCAGCAGTCAGCTGCAACTAGTTGTTTATTTATCTGTGAGAATCTCCCATGAAGCTCAGCTTTAGCCCAACAGTTGCTCAAAAGGAAAGAGGCAAAGGTCAAGTATTATTGCAGCCCCCCTCTCCCCTCTACTCTGTCTGTGAGCAGGCTTGTTGATCTGGGCTCCACCATACTCGACAAACGCACAGCAAGTTAATCATTTCCTTGGCTCATCCTTTACTTTCAGATTAATCATTATTTTCTCTATCCGACCCTGCGGAGAATTAGAAAACCCACTAATCCAATAATAATCAGGACATAAACTGAATTACCTTTCCAGTGAATAACCTCCACAAAAAGCAAATGAAGTGAGATGAGAAAACAGGAGAAAAGCAACGTCTGCATAATACACAATCAAGGCGTTGTCTGTTAGAAATGCACTTGAAATTAAATCTGCACCCATCAACACAGCATACAGACTGCATAATTGGGTATATGCAAAAACATTAAGCAAATGGAAATAGTCTTTTAATATGAAGGAGCTCTTGGCACATTGTGCTGCTACGTGGGATCCAACTAAATATTTAGCACCTAAGCTGCTCTTCTTATGGAAACAATGGTGGTCTTTCTTTCAAATATAATTAAATTTCCTCTTTGCCTCGGCCAAGAGCTATTTTGAGAACCTGGCTCTTATTTGTTCCAAGCAGGAGAAAATTATTAACCCAAACACAGGCTTAATTCAGATTTGAGGGCATTTTGCCCCCCAGCTTTGACAACAGAGGCTGAGTGGTTGATTCAAAAGGAGTGAAACAAAAATGTTTCACCAGCTGAATAATAATAGTAACACTACTACTACCAATAATAATGATGATGCTAATAAAAATAATAATAAGCAGAGATAGACATTTTAATTTAAGAAGCCACATGTTTCCAATAGAAGAAATGCTAATTAAAAACAGATTAATTCAAATTAATTCTAGTTTAAAATCAAAAGAGGCGTTGGCTGTGCCATCAGCTGACTGCATGCACAAACAAGACCAATGCTTGGAAAACACCATCCGTGTTCAGACTAATAAATACAAGTGTCATTGATCAAATCCACTCCCATACCACCCACATCTGCCTGGTGTGTATTACTGCAGATGCATAAATCCAAACCTTTACAGCATTTCCCTCAGGATCATCACACACAAACTGTCTCTACAATCATATGGTTTCCTGCAAGTGCTGCGTAAGCTATTTACATATTTCACCATTAAGGAAGAAAACTGATTAGAGGAAGAGATGAATGACTTCAGCCAGTATGGGCTAGCCTCTCCTCTATCACACTGAGGTAACACAAAGAAACATGGTGCACTGACTCTTAAAACACATTTGCTGTAAATATTCAAAACACAATGGAAGTGTTTTCAGGTGACAGATTCAGTAAAAAGCTCATCTTAGACTATATAATCAGACTTCACCATGGTCAAATGACCACCAGGAAACTTGTCGACTGTGTCAGATCTGTCAGTGTGATGAATCCCTGACAACCTCTGGAGTCTCATTTACTGTAACCACCACCGACCTGCCTTAAAGCAGTACTAAAGAATTTTCAGTTTTGGTTGAGTTTGGCGGCGCCTGTGGACCAAAGCGGTAGTGTTTTGCCTGAAGGAAGACTCCATTTCCCATGAACACTAGCGTGAAGCCCTGTAAATATCCTGCATTACTGTAAAATTAACAGAAGACATCAAAACTAAGTTTCTGTTTCCAGTGGATCATTTCAAAGTGAAAACACAAACATAATCCGTTGCTAAAGTGCCGTTTTGCCTGTTCCCTCCTTGTTGTGACTCGCAAAAGTGAAAGTGAAAGTAAAGTGAGAGCCGGGTTCCTACCATGCTCCTCAAAGCTGCTTAGTGCCAGAGAAAGAGATACAGACCCCCTCAGACCACGACAGAGGTGTCATTCAACTTGTTGTAAGTCGATGTATCATCACAAAAGTTATGAAAATATTTTATGAAGGTTGAAAAGTTACTTAGTGCTGCTTTAAGATGTGAAAGCTTAAAGTTATCACCTCTGGGTCTTTACTGATGAATGTTATGCTGAATATCAAAACATGAAAATGTGTTGAGCTTGTGTTTACCACTCTCTTTATTTCAGTTATCTACCAAAAACCTATCCAAATAACCCACAGTATTTGGAATTGCGGAAGCGGAAGTGCAAAAATACTCTGTTGTTTCCTGGTTCGGGGACTCATTCCTGCAGCACTCTGTTAGTGCCACATAACACATTGCACATAACAATTTATTGTGATATTTACTACATGTCTAGAAAATACCTTTGAGACTCATTATGTAATATGATTCATCCATTGAGAAACAGCTTGAACTGAGGTCCAGAGGGAGATGTATGTGTGCAGCAGAATGTGAAAAATAGATTAGAGAGGAGTCCAGCTCACTGCTCATGATAAAGGAGGAGGATTTAAAGTTCTTGAGCCCAAAACTCTAACAAACTAAGAGATTAAATCTGAGGCTGTGAGTGGGTGAACAAGGTCGTCTTTGTCACCTCAGCAAACACCCGACAGGCCAGAGGCACAGGAAAAACTGAAGTATTAAAAATAAATGAAAGAGAGGGTTTTCGCTGCTTCACCGACACAACTTACAGTAACTCCTCCAGTGTATCACAGTGATGATGAGTCCACATAGCAGTATCTTACTCTCTAATACAGAAAATTGATTACATCACTTGAGTAGAAGTTTGTGCTTGTTTTCTGTGCGTTTTAAGAGAAGTCAAAGCAGAGAGCTCTTTAAATCTGTATCAGGGCCAACTAGTAGCTTGATATCTCGCTGAGACCTCAGCTCAAAAAGTTCTCATGTGAAGGCATATATTGATTTGTCCCGTACCCTGCTGACATGACAGTTGTTGCATTGATGAGAGGAGAGGGAACTGAGAGTGCTGTATCTTTTTTCCCTGGCTGACACTCCTAAAGTCTCTGCTCTTGTCTGGTGAAATTATGACAGCTCCCCAGGGATCCAGAAGGACAGCCGACTTCTCTTACTCTTCACTCTGCTCCCTTCAGTCCTTTATCCATGGATCAGGATATGTTCTCCTCTGGTGCACACTAAAAGCTGAAGGCAAAAAGTCAGTGTGACCAGCTCCTTTAAAATGTTATTGCAGTCATATCCGGAGAATGCTGTCTTGAATGTCACTGGCTCAATCTGTATTTGGAAATAAATCTGAGCTGAAGTAAAACATGAGTGAAATATTTCCCACTTTTTCCCAGTTTAGAGAATTCACAAAAAGAATATACTATCACAAACATTTTTCCCTTGTCTATCAAATCTTTAAAATTACACAGGGAAACTGGCAGTGAGGCTCACCTGTTCAAAAAAAAAATATTATATTGCAATTATAAGCTTTTTTGGATTGAAATATGTTGAAAAGACAATATAGTCCATTATGTAAACTCATGCATTACAGTAAATGTCCTGTCACTCCACCACTGCAATGTCAACTGAAATATTTTAAAATCAAAGACTATCATGGTCCCCAAAGGACGACTGACGTACTGATGCTTCCTGTGGCCTTTCCTGTTGCCCCCCCATCAAAGTTTGTTTATTATGGATCAAATAACTTACATTTATTATGTAAATGTGAAAAACTAATGTCTTCCCATCAGCTTGGTCAGATTGCCAATTGTGTGTATAGTGCACAATAAAAAATCTTAACATTGCTAAAACACAGTAGCAGTCCAATGTTAGCATAATGTAACCTCAGATAAGCTACCCAGGGCTAAACCTAACTAAGAAATGCCAGGAAATAAATCAAATCTTGGACTTCATTATACTGTCATCTCACATTGTGTTTATCCTCACATCTCTGTGATCAACTATTCCGACAACTTGCAGGCGATGAATGTGGGAATCTTTCCCATCTCTATCTATCCCACATGAATTGAATACAGCTAGTTCTTGTTTACTACTGAATACCCAAAAGACAAACTGTAGGTGCTTTATATCTACACTTGACATCATTTTGTTTATTAGGGTTTGTTAGGATATACATCACATATGAACACTCTTCTCAGCCCTGCTTTGTCATTGGTTGCTAATATGAGTGTTGTTTTTTTCTTTTTTGATAAGTGCTATGTGATGTACATTCTTCTTTTCATATCCCACCTAACAGACTAATACTCCTGGTGTTTCGATGGACCATTGCAGTACCACCCACACACTCATATAACAAAGTAGTATAACAAAGAAAAACTTTTCCATGTCTCCAAAGCTACAAAGACAGAAATACATTACTGGTATAAGCCTGATGTCTGATGTTGTGACATTAGCCAGGCCCCTATCCTCTGAAGAGCTTCATCGAGAAAATTCTTAATCATGCTCAAGTGGAATTTTTTTTTTTTAAAGGACTTAAGTGACAGGTATGAAGAGAAGTGTGTTCAGGTGTGACCAGCCGACAGCCCCAGGGAGCCAGACGTTATTCACATTTCACAATGACACCGAATCGGAGATGTGAAAAGATCTCCCAAGTCAGCAAAAGCTCAGAGGAGACAAAATGAGGGTGTGAGAGGAAGATAGAAAAATTAACTGCAGGAATTTTTATGTGCAAAAAGATAGATCAAGTGAAAAGGAGACACATAGCCATTTAATGAGCATGATGAATTTTAGGGCTGGGACGATATGCTTTTCTCCCGATTCGATTGTTCTACGATTTTTTGGATGGCGATTCGATTTAAATTGCGATTCTACGATATTGCCGATTCTCTCGATTTTTAGTCTGCACTTTTAACATTTATCTGCACACAAATACTGTAGGAGCCTATAAATTAACATACTCGATTATAAAGTGAACTTAAACCCTTTTCAAAGCCTGTACTCTCTGTATGTAAAAGAGGCTAACAAATACACATTGCACAATATTTAAAAAAATTAAAAAAAAAAAAAAAAATCGATTTAAAAATCGTCAAAAAAGATATCGCGATATCTATGTGAATCGATTTTTTCTCCCACCTCTAATGAATTTATTTTAGGATACAGGGACACATCAAAAAATAGCACAGAGCACATTTCAATGTTTTTCTCAAACAATAAGACAAAAATAACATATAATGATAAAGACATTCAAAATAGCCAATACAATAATGATTTATAGCTTGAGACGCCTGGACTGAGAATACCCTGGTTGCAACGTATTATGTATTGTCAGTATAAGTCTTCATAAAAACAGCAATAATGTCAGAGTGCATTCCATATATTTCCATCCACGGGCTCAAACAGCCAATTACCCTGAGACATGTAACGCCCCTGTCTACATTGGTGAAATAAAAACACGCTAGACAGCCGAAAGCAGGCCCAGGAGGGAGTCAGGGGGAAATGAAAGCATTGGGTGATTACATTAAGGATGCAATATTTCTGCACCAAAAAGGCCTGATTGCTCAGGGCAGAGTTGATGATCCCGGGCCTGGTTGCTTCATCTCCGCATCACAATGCTGCCTCATCACAATGCTGCTGGGAGTGGAAATACCAAACGTTTTGTTGCTCACAGCCATTCAGTGGCTGAGCATCTGCTCAGGGTCAGGAGCTCTCCTGGCTGACATTTCAGCAGTGGAGGTGGAAGACAAATGTGATGACACATGCTGCATTGTTGCTAAAGACTCAAGTTGCAACACAATGGATGAATGTTAATTGTTTTGATTGTTTCATTCACAACATTCTCATTTATAACTAGTAATCATCAGCAATGAAATCAACACAGTGAGGCAGTTTGTCTCACTGATCCTGTTAAATGGATCATAACTTTTCCCTGTAGCACTCACATAAACATTATTAAACCACATGCAAAAATAACCAGTGATTGACTGCACGGACTGTGGATGTTAACACTGTCAGATTTGTTTACATTTCACTCACATTAGTCAGCTTTTTAATTTTCATCTCTGCTCTTGATGCCTCTATCCTAGCTGTGGCACTTTTTAAAAATGCAGCCGACTGTTGAAGAAATATAGCTGTTTTGGGAAATACACTTATTAGTTTTTGTGCTGAGAGTCATGAGAAGATTAACACCACCTCCACCTCTGCGCTAAACAAGCTACAGCCTGCCAGTTAGCCCATCTAAGATCGAATACTGGAAACACAAACAGCTTTGAATGACTGTAGCTTCATGTTTAGCAGAGATATGAAAGTAGTGTCACTGTTGTCAGCAAGGAGGCAAATCATTGTATTTTCCATGTCGAACTATTGCTTTAAATACAGTAATTGCCCTTGCATGAGCTGATCACTATGTACAATGTTTCCCACACATACTGTATACGTATGTTTGTGTTTGTGTGGGAAACATTGTACATGAACATGGTTGCAGGAGTTAATGGCTTGGACACATATAATGAACTTCAACATTCACACTCAGTCATCTGATTTATTGCCAGAGCAGCGAACCATGGAAGGCTCTGTAACCCTCACAGTCATGATTAGGCTCATATGATATACACACACGCAGCACAACTGTGTCCTTGGATGACACACTAATGGTTTATCAATAGTTTTCCAGATGAAACATGTTTGTTTGCCCATCCACAAATATCTTCGACTGCCTGGTAAAACCGTACTCTGAGCTGCATGGGAAAAGACACAACAATCGCTGCACTACATTAAAGGATTAAAAACACAATGAGGCTCTGTTTCTCTGGTGATTGTGTGTGTGTGATGAAAAACCTGCAGCCTTGGCCAAAACAAGAGGTAAATCCAAAAAAATCAAGAGCCACAGTACACTGCGTCTGTCTGGAACATGAAGTTGCAGGATGATGATGATGATTAGAGCCCAGGACCACTTCAGTTAATTTTTGCAAATATTGTTTCATTAAATCCTACCAAGGCCTTGAAGGAGTCCCCAAAGGACAACTTAAAAACAAAAAAACAAAAAAACAACTGAAAGTTTAGAAGCATGCACCACTGCTTTGAAAGTAAATCTGGTGTCAATTCAATTTAGTAGATCTGATTTACCCTTGAGGAATAAATTCAACACATTTGGCAAATCCTTATAAATAAATACTGGGCACTGTAGATCCTTTCAATAATATGGGGATTATTTCTAAAACATGAAGTCAATGCTGAATAGGAGGAAGCAGCAGATGATCAAGAAACAGTATCACAGAAGTGATTAAAAGATAGATTGTGCTTCAGTGTTGTGTTGCAGTGGAGTGGTAACACCATCCTCCAAGCAGCATACAGTAAAGCCCTACAACCATCACTGCCATACTATGGTAGATGTAATAGTTTTTTTCCCCCAGTTTCAAAGAAAAGTGCTCAATTTGGAAGCTGGTATTTTTCACGAGAGCTGACTTTCTATCAGAGGCTTTTTTCAACAGACCTTTCCAGTGATTGCCTTCCTTCATCAGGGTGGCATCTGAGGTTGCTGCAGGTTTCTTTATAATAGGCCTACATCCTATTGATCAGGCATGTGACCTAGAAATCCAGTCCATACTCTTCCCTTTTTGACAGATTTAGATTATCTTGTACACCAGTTTGCACCTGTGGACAAAGTCAAAAATATCGGGCAGAGTGGGCTAAAGTAAGAAAACAACTGGCCCCACAGTGTGTGAGGCTCAGTTTCTCATCAGAGGCTTCTGCTCAGACGTCCTTGAACAAGACACTGAATCCTAATCTCCATCGACCCTGCACTCTGACCTTCCTATAAAGAGGCCAAGAGAAAAGAACGATAGGTCAAACAAATAAATAAACAATACTAAAGACACTGCAGCTATTCTGAGAGATGACTGGTAGGGGTGTGTAGAGGAGGGGGTACAGTATGTGGGCTAAAGGAGGTGGGGGAGGAGGCAGACAAACACTACAGCTGACGAGAGAAAGTGTTTGAAATAGACGCTGGCTATTTCCATCAAATCTCACCGCACTGACATGTTAATGGTCGAAGGACAATGGCACTAAGTAGCCTAAGAGCAAGACATAAACAGATCCAAATGGATACAACTGTCATCCAATTCAGGTGTTTATATTACACTCTGCATAATTCAGCGGGGTTGATTAATTCTACATTCTGGATGTAAAAAAAAAAGTGCGTTGCCACAGTAAACTGTAATCACATTACAGCAGCACAGGCAAATGTGAGATTTGGTTTTCGTCAAATTGGATTTCATCAATCGAGCCGTGGCGGACGGACAGATACAGAGATAGATCTGCTCATGAAAGTCATGAGGCGTTTTCTGTGGCACAGTTAAGAGTGGATTGATTTGCCCGGGGAAAGGTGAAGGAAAAGAATAGGCATGTCACTCAACAATAGGCCCACCACTTCTTCTGTCTCAGATTTCCCCGGACCTTGCCAAGCCTGGCAGGTGACTGGGTGAGACACGTGAGACTCCCCGCTCACCTGAGCTCACCAACTGTTGCCATGCCAACAAAAGATATGGCTCCAAGGCTTGATGGATGGATGGATGGATGGTGTGTGTGTGTGTGTGTGTGTGCGTGTGTGTGTGTGTGTGTGTGTGTGTGTGTGTGTGTGTGTGTGTGTGTGTGTGTGTGTGTAGAGACCACGACAACACCTGATCATAGTTGCACATAGGCAGTATGCTTCTGTCTTCTGAAAAGAGAAACATCAATGTAAATGACAATACAATGCAATGAGATTAAAGGACTATTACACCAATCAATGAGTAATCCCTTCTCTGGGTTCTTAAGGGGTACAGATTCACTCCTTAAAGCAAACTGCATTAAAAGTCACCTAGATTCCTATTCATTTTTGGACAACAAGTAATTTGTATGCCACACAGGCATTAGATGATCAGGCCCGGGCAATTCTTTGTAGAGAGATAAAGTCATTGCTTGCTTTATTTTTCCACAGGATTTGCTGATAATACAAAAGGATTCATAACAAGCCGCACTCTTCTGACAGAGTATTATGTCACTGTGTACAAAGCAAAGATGGAGCACACTCAAGAGGACCTCCTGGGATTCGCTCCTAGATATTAATCCAGTCCTCGACGGCTACAGGTTAGGTATCAATGAGGAAAACAGCGGCAACTTGTGTGTTTGTCATGCGTGAGCAGCCACGTATCTCTGCTGCCTGCTAACAAGCTGATAAAGTGGACTGCAGTGCAAGCTAATGTCTGCCATCGCTCTCCTGCTAATGTGTATGTGCCTTCTAATGAGCACACACACCCTTCACAGCTCCTTCTGCAAGCAAGATTTACTCCTGGTGTTGCTAGAGCAATTAAGCTCTGCCATAGGTTTCTGGTTCATTAGATAACCATTATGAGGACAATAGCTCTGTTCGTTTGTATCTAACATTACCATGATATTCCAATTACCAAGCCAAGCATTGGATTCTACCAACAAACATAGATAGACAGAAATTGTTGTGAAACTCTGAGGGCCATTCAACAAGCATCCACAGACTTTTCATAATCATGTCTTTGCTCAATTTGTACAACATGAACCAAAATGACCAATTCATTCACTGTTTATTGTCAGACTCACAATCGACAATAAAAACATACAACACTCAATACATACAGTAAAAACAAATCACTCAATCAATTCATCTGTCAATTTATCAGTATCAACAACATATCCTAGACATAAGAGATTTTAAGAAACTAAGAAAAACAGTGCTAAACAAGACAATCATACCAATGATTGTATCTGCATTGTTGTTTCTCCCCAATAATTTACAATTTTATGCAAAATGTAGGTTCATATTTTGCTCATGTTTGTCAAAATGAATATGAACATGCCACTTATGACAACCGAAATTAGGAAGTACAGAGAAACTTGAAGCTAAAAAAAAATCAGAAAGAATGGATGTTTTTGTTTTCATCCAATGGTTCAAAATAGTTTTTAAAGAGAGCAAGAGAGCTGTGGATTGACTCGCTGTGCTTATAAAGATTGTTGGGTAATTATTTTTCATTTTTTGACTCAAAGGGAACGGCAGATGAGAGGAGCGAACTGCAGCTACTGAGACGACTGATCTTATCTCATTGGTTGCATTTCATATTTTGTGATGATGCAGCATTATGGTGAATTCCCCCCATGATGATTAAGTGAAAACAGATTTTTTAGAAAAGGAAAAATTGAAATATCACACTGACATTAGTATTAATACATTTTACTTAGTATTCAGACATTATACTTAGTAGGCTACAGGCGTATATAGCCTCAAATCTTCTTGTGTGACATGACAAGTGTGTGACAGGTGTGACAGTGATGGGAATTTTCTGCCGTTGAGATCCAGGTCTATTGAAGCTGTCAGATCGGATGCTGACAGAGGACGGCCATTTTCAGGTCTCGCCACAGATGTTTGATACTTTCTGAATACACTGTAAATGTAAGATTTTACATGCTAAATTGACTTATCATGACTCCAATCAGTGGGTTTGACTGATCTCGACCCAGGAGTTAACGGTTCACTCACATTTTCCAGTGGAATGCAAATTGAATTGCTGACTATTCTCAGCCCAGGAGGAAATTCAGTCTGTGCTTTGCAGTCTTACACCCACAGAAGACAGAAAACGCCTTTAATGTTAAAACTAGCTCACATCAAATGACTCCATACGTCAACCCCTGAAATTGAACTAGAAATAGTTTAACCTCGGAGCAATCTTACCAACAGGTCACAATAGAAAAAACTGGACCAGAGGGAGAGTGACATTTAGTGGCATTAAGCAGACAAACCACTGCCGGCTCTGTTTGGAAACCTCTGACCTCTATAATTTCATGCCATTTCTCCTTTCTAATAACAACTATGAGTGGTAAAAGCACCAAATCTAAATCCTAATGAGAGCATTGACTGGGAGAGCTTTTGCAAATGAGATTCACTTACTGTACTGCTTCATTATTAATCTGCTGCAAAAGAAAGGCAATTCCTCAAAGGAAACAAATTACATTTATGCACGACTGCTCTCAACAGTCGACGAGTTTAAATTCTGTTTAATTAAGTATTGATTTTAAGAGCAAATACCTCCCTTTATTGCCTGGCTTTCTCCTTTTAGTCTGTTTTCGATTTCTGTTTATTTGCCTCTGAGTGGAAAGGAGCAATGCATTACCATAAATCACGTTAAGCTTACTGTCATCAGAATTCAGCTGCTACAAGGCTGCATCCCCGGAGTAATCTTTCACTGTAAACTGCCATGCCGCAAAAGTGCTAATTTAAAGATTTGATTCTTTGCATATTCCTCATGAGACAAAAATACCCGAGTGAATCTTATTATGTGAAGACATACTGACAAGCAAACTCTTAGGCTGTCACCTACAGGATATCGGAGGCTCCTGGGATTACTAATGACAACCTCTTGTCCTTTGGTTTACTGATTGCCCATTAGTTGCCAGTGAAGCTGCCCAGAACTTTCAATACAACACCACCACATACATTTTATTCCTTATTAACTACCCGACACGCCGCTCCCTGCCAACGCAGTATGTGCCCTCAGCTCATCTCATTTAATGGTAACAAGTCTGGAAAAGCTTGCATGAGGCTGGCTGAGTTTGAGAGACCATTGGATGGACAGGGAGAGGAGAATTTAATAATCTTAAATGCTCAAACCCCTCTCCTCCTCCTCCGCCTCTCCCTCTCAGATATTGCATCCTGCTTTCATGTGCCAGCTGGGAAAGAGAGAAAGAAAGCAAAGCCCCACAGAGGGTTTCTGACTACCTTTGGATCATGTGGCTGAAAGTGTGAAATTGTTGCCATGGTCGACTGATGCACCTGCGTGGATTCAAGTTTCTTAAGTGTGTGAAATTATGCCAAATAAAAAAAAGTCTGTCACAAGAGGAAGCAGACATTTTGGCAAGACAAGTTATTAGAAAATGAGAGTGTAAGTGTAGGTGGTGAACAGCTCTGAGCCGTGCTCTGTACAAGTTTCTCTCAGTCATTCACTATTGTGGTTATTTGCAAATTCTGAAGTTTTCAAGCTCCTCAATTATTCAACAGGTTTGGATCAACCTCAATCTTTGGCCACCTGTCCCTGAACCACTGGCATGCTGCCGCTTCACCAGTCACCCAGAACGAGTTCACGTCAATGCTTTGATCCCTCTCGGTGACGTCAACAGCACAGACCACCGGTCAGAATAAATGAGCCTGGAGGTGGGCAATTTAGCGACAGTAGCGATCTGTGACGCTGTAAGGAGTTTGTGCCAAAGCCAGTGTTTGTTGTCAGTAAATCTCACATGCTGTGGGGGCAGTGAGAGTTTAAAGTTAGCACACCAACTGTCACCTGTTGAGGGGAAACACGCCACCCACTCACGCACCTGTGCTCCTATTTAAATGCAAATAGGAAGTATGGAGGCACAAAGTAACGCATGTTTACTTTGCTTTTGAAACTTTGACCTTTTTATTTCTGTAGAAAGAAAATGGCTCAGAGGACCAAAAAGGTATCAAACATCTCGCACATAAGAACATTTGGAACATTTTTTACACAGATTAAAAGTTGAAATATTATCAAAATCATTTTTTCATTGATCAACACTCTTAATATGCCTCCAATTTAAAAAATCAACTGTGCATATTGATCATCTACAAGTTAAAACTCATAAAAACTGAGAAGTATCCACTGTATGGAATGTTACATATATGTCACATAGAGCTAATATGATAAATCCAGTGCTATGGCATAATCACATTGTTTTGCAAAAGCACAGCATCACACAATGTATGATAGCATCCCCGAGAGTTTTACAAACTGGCACAGTTTATGAAGAAGTGGTTTTCAAATGGATAAAGGCACTGGACTTTCAAAAGTCATGTATATTTACAGCAGACCTGACATGCCAAGCTTGCATGGTTTATGACTCGAACAGAGAACAGATAGCCAGCTGTGTTTTAGACACAGACAGGGCTGGGTAAAGAGGGTCAGTAAACCTGTGCTGGTAGGAATGCATTAGCGCTAGACTGCCCTCTGGTGTCACATTAAAGAATGATAAAATACCCTCCTCATAGTCGAGAAACACTCCCACCCTCTGCAGCCCGTTTGCACCCACAGGAACAGACACTTTGTTGTGCAGCGCCTCCACCTTCCTTTTGTCACAGCTGAGGCACCAGGAGTAGCTGTTGAAGCCCAGACGAGAGCTGTCCTTCTGGCCCTTCCTCTCTATCTGTCCCTCACTCAGCCCCACCTTCCATCGGCCCTCGTCCACCGACACGTTCACCTCCCAGTACCAGCGGCCCCCCTCCAGGGCACGGGAGGCAAGGACTTGTGGGAAGGAGCTGAAGCGAGCGTCGTGCTCCGTGTAGAACTGCTGAGCCTCGCTGTAGGTCACCCTCCTGTTGCTCTCCGACAGCTGCAGCTTGGAATGGGCTGTGTCTGCATCCAAGGAGGGGATAGTCCCATCTGTGCACAGGAAAGTAAAAATATAGCATTTTTTACTACAGGATGTATTTAGTCAATGGGTGAAATCAGATTCAATTAGTGAGTAATTGGAGAATTAACAGGTATTGGCATTAGAAAAATCCACTTTACTCACACAGCAGTCTGTAGAGGTCTCTGTCTTTGCCAGGCACAGTGGTCATGACCGTGTCCAGACGCTTCTCGGTCCACCTCTGCAAACATCTCAGCCGGGCCTGATCGACCTCCTCTGGAGCCTCGAACTGCTCCACAAAGTTCTCTCTGTTATTAGCCCTGACGAAAAGAAGAAAGAGACTTTAGACCTCTTTTTTCCTTGATGCCCCCATAAGATAGGGTATATCAACAAAGCTACACAGAAAAACATAAAAGAAACAAACAGATATAAAATAAACAAAGAGTAACACAATAAAGAAGAACATTAAATGTTCAATTTAAATTAACAAACATACAAATAAGCAAACTGCTTGTTGGTAAATATTAAGTGGTTATTTAAAAGTACCGGTAGCTGTTAATATTTTAGCAAACTTAGATAAAGCTTCTGTGTATATGGCTGCACAGAAACTGTACCCATATTTTACATCTGCCACAGACTGCAGCTGTTATAAGGAGCACGCTTGTAAACGTCTCCATTGATCTCTTTGTAGGTGTGGAGTAGAGGTCGGCCAATGATGATAGTTTGAAACAGGAAAAAGTCAAGAGCTGAATCCTAACAAAAACACTGACATCATTATGAACAAGTCCACAAGTTGGAAGCATTTTTTCTTTAAGCAGCTGATGATGCCATGCTTACAACCTTTAGCACATAACTCTACTTTTTGCTTTTCCGGGGGCTCGTTCTAAAAATGCCATCTATAATGTAAGAAAAAAGATCCAGTATTCAATATTTATATTTATGCATATGACAGAATAAAATTTGGTAATTTATGCATTGAGAGGGATGAAGCAACAGAACTCTGTGAGCTGCGGGCACAAAAGAAGAAGAACATGGCTCTAGTGGAGGAAGTGGAGAACCTGAACAAACGTGATGCTTGGACACAATCCATCCTGGAGCCCTGTTCACGTCTTTGACAACTGTTGCGTGACAAATTTCCTGTCCTGACGTTCCTTTGGGCTTTTTATATAATTCTCTGTCAGTGTCGCTACACAGGTATTTACAGAATTAAAAAAAAGCCAATTTAATTTTTTTTTTCACCAGTAAATCTGGTTCATCTTTGCTGTCACAGATGGACAGAACAATACCCACGGGCTGTAAAAAGCCCAGGTCTGGACTGATGCAGAGTTTCTAGTCTCTATATAAAAATAATCTCCTCAGAAAACAAACGGACTTGATTAAAACAGTAAGTACACAATTATGATGTCGCAGGTTTAAAAAAGAAAAAAAAACTCTTCTGAGGGAGAGAGGAGCTGACTGATACTTTAATGTTGGGCTGTTTGGCTGCTGGCTGGTGCTGAGGGAAAGCCTGTATGGGTCTTGCTATAGCAAAGACATGACCAACAGTCTTATCGTGCTTATAGTTTATGAATGAAGTTGTCTAAGTACCAAAGGCCTTACTCTGGCTTTACCTTAGCCTGACTTCTGCTTTAACAATAGTTTATTAAATGTTCCATCAGTGCTAATTATTCAGCCAAACAATTATTTGGTTGACCTCTGGTGTGGACAGCATCACTGTTTCTAGATAGACAAATCACTTTCTTCAAGTCTTTTTCCTTAATTAGGCTGAATGAACATTTAAAACGTGGTTAAATGTTCATGTGGGATATGTATCCTCAGTTGGTGGCACATTCAACTACTGACATGTTCAACAAATTGCTGCTTTTCATGCAACATGGCAGAAGTTGAAAGGAAAACACTTACGGTTGGGCGACTCTGCTGTACTCCTGTTATGTGAGAAAGAGGAAAAGGACATTTTCTGTGAGTTTTCATAACAGTTTATCTGATATGGTTTACAAACAAAGGGTGTTTCCCCCCTAACGTTAAACTTACCATAATGAAAGCCTGGTCCTGAATGCGTTTATCACCCTTGGCATCAGCCAGCCCCTCCAGGGAGTGGAGGCCTTGCTGCAGGGACAGCAGGGAGCTGCGGAGGTGGCTGAGTTTCTCCTCTAGTCCTCCCAGAACCCTGTTGTCCTCCTTCATCACACACTGAAGAGCTGATTGCTCCTCCTGCTCCAGGGCCTCTCTGATGGCTCTGTACTGCTGCTGCACCCCTTCTCGTGCCTCATTCAAAAGCACCTGGACATGGAATATATCAATCGGTGTAATGCAATGTTATATATTTCTCAGACAAAAAATAATTTCTTTTTCTTTTTTCCCCCCAAAACTTCTTCTTTTTTTGATGAACTTCTAATACCCATTAAACTCTCAACAGCAGTAATATAGTTTAATAATGTGACTATTTGAATTGAGAACTATTGTTAGACAGTTTTCTATGATTGCTTTCACACTAAAATTAGAGAAGCCTGAGACAAGGGGCCAAAGTGAGCAAATATATAAGCACAGTCTAATTCTCACACTACACACACATCTCTACATTAGACACAGAACTCTTATTCATATTTGAGTTATTTGCTACAGAAGCATATTGCATTCACATGAATAAAAAACAAAAAAAAAATCTGTTTTTTCTGAGTAATTTATTTTGTTGGTCTGTTTTTCGAGGTAATGGGCTCTATGCACAGCTCCAGCACTTCCTGAATTTAAGGCAGGTCCTTCATTTCCTGTCTTACATTATTGGACACACTGATTATTCCAGGCGTGTCTACAGTATTTCTGTTCTTCTGAGTTAAGTCAGAAAAAAATGACCTCGAAAACCAGGAGGAAAAATATTACCCCGAAAAACAGAAAAGCAATTAGTCAGAAAAACAGAAATTATTACCCCAAAAAACAAACCAAAAAGTAAATTACTCATGGATGCAATACGCTTCCGTAATTTGCCATTTCAAGGGCCTACCTTTTAAAATACCACACCTACAGTATGAACTGACTGATCCCACAAGCCCATCAAGTGTGCAGACACTTCATTTTAAACTCGTTAAACATTACATGAGTTGGTCTTCAACAAATATAGGTAGCAACAATGCAATAAGAGAAAGGGGAAGAGGAGTGTGAGCAATATTGGTTAACCATGTGGACTTACTTTGGAAGTCTCTTTCATTTGCGTAAATTCAGTCACTCTGTTCTTCACTTGCTGTTCAGCATCCTGCAGTTGTTTAATCTCTTCTTTCAGGTTCCCCTTGGGACAAAGGCACACAGAGAAAAAAAACACAGATTTACTGCTATGGCTTGGTTTAGACACATCCCAACTTTAAACACTATGTCTATAGTTTGCATGGCTGTATTCAACACTCACCCTGAGCTCTCTCTCTGCCTCCCGGATGCTGATGCACGCGTGGTCACGGTGGGAGCCGATGACGGTACACACCGTGCACACGCACACTCCACACTGGCGACAGAAGATTCTGTTTATCTCCTGGTGCTCCTGGCACCTCCAGGGAGAAATGTCCTCCACTGGAGGAACCAGGGTGTGGTTCTGGAAAACGGGGGAGTCCAGGTGAGGGCGCAGGTGCTCTGAACACATGGAGGCTCCGCACACAAGGCAGGTCTTCACAGCGGGCTGATACCCGGCTTTAGGGCAATAGTGGCAGGGCACAGGGCTGCTGCTTTTGTTTTCTGACCTGGAAAAGATGCCGGCAAAGCTCGGAGATCCTGGAGAGGCAGCAGGGCGATTTGGGAATTTCAGAGGAATCTTGACATGTTGCGTTGGAGACTTATCTCCACCTGGTGATGAGACCCCAGGGGTGGTATCAGATTTGGCAGGTGAGGCATGATTTCTTGTCACTTGTGTGACTTTCTTAGGTGTTGCAGGAAGAGGTGCATCACATAAATCTACTTCATCCGAGCTGTCAGCATCATCCAATAGAATTTCCTCTGGTTTACGGTGCTGGCTCTGCTGGACTGAGATGCCTTGTGGGACATCAGACACCACCTTGCTGTCAGACTTGTCACTGGAGGATGAGCCGTCACCACGCTCAGACCGAGCAGACTCTGGGTGCACCGTTCTACTGGCTGTCTCCACACCTGTTGACTGCCCAGGTTGGTCTGAGAAGGAGGTGGTGGGAGTCTCTGTGTCGATGGGGCGCTGAGGGGGAGTCTCTACTGCTGCTTCCACAGTTGATCGCTTTGTGTTGGGCTGCTCTGGTGCAGGTGTGCTGGCCTTTCTCTTCCCCAGGAGTGTTCTGGTGATAGATGCTACCCTTGACGTTGAGTCAGATCTGTTATGTTCACTGGATGTGGCTAAAAAGAACAGAGGATGGGGGTTGTTTAGCACTTTCAGAGCAATATGCACATACACTCACAAGCTGCTGTTGATCAGCACATCTGCCCTAGAATTGTACAGTCTATTGAGCAGTTCTGTTGAGTTGAATAATGTAACTTCTGGTGAAATCATTTTTATTAATGACATCTGTCAAAGACACTGTATCTAGGTTGGTTTAGTCATGTTATGGCCACAACCCAATCCACATTAAATCCACTATCCACTTAAAATAACTTGCAGCTGTCAAGGCAACTGTATGGTAATTAGTTACTGCTAGGTGTCAATCATAAGCAATGGAACAGATTTAATAAGGTGGAAGTGGGAGGTGATTTATGCCAAACACAGGAAAACTGCGCTGCCGCATACTTGCACTGACCATGTCATCGACAAGTTAGACTTTTACCCTCACTGCCTTATCTCCTAAAGACAACAAACTTTGGCCTCAACATGAGTATAGTATTAGATTGATCCTCTGGCCACTGGCATTGTTAACAAACACACCGTTAGTCTAGACAAGTCACACAAGAGACAATGATGTTTCAGAAATGTAATTTCACTTGCTTGTAGTGTAAAACTTTCAGACAGTATTGAGGGGTTGTACTTTTTACTTTTATACCACTACAACAACACATAACTTGTAGTCATGCTTCAGATGTCTATACAGATAATAACCCTTGTTTATATCGCACCTCTCAAAACTAAGCTACAAAGTGCTTCACAATTAACAACAGGAACCATAAAACAATAAGCATTTAATTAAAATCCCAAACATTGAAAGGAAGATGCTAAAAAGTACAACAGAGCCACTCCTCAACAAAACGGCTCAAACAATAGGCTAATGCTTAAGAAAAGATTTAAGAGGCTCCTGAGCCTGAGATCTTCAGGCAATAGACTCAACAAACTGCAAAAGCTCAGTCGCCTTTAGTGATCAGTTGAGATTCAGAGGAACCTAGTAGTGTCTTGCTGGACGCTGGACGATCACCGAGTCTCACAGAGAGTCAGCAGGTTGCAACTCTAAACCTCATAGGTAGACACAGTGAAGAGCTACAAGGACTGGGGTGATATGGTCTTGATATGTGTTAAAAGCCTGCAGAGTTTTTAACTAATTGTAGATGTTGCAATTTAACCCATATTGGAATAAATAGCTTTACAATAGTCAAGTCTGGAAGCAATAAAAGTGTGTAAAACCTTTTTTGCACCAAAAAACCATCCCTTGGTTGTGAATACTGTGCAGACAATAGAAGGTATAAATGTTCCTGGATATAGTGAAGAAGGTAACGTAGGTTCAACTGCTCATTGCATATAAAATGTCACACAAGAATGAAAATTAGCTGTTACCATTTTAAATTGCCTGAGGTGATGTCTTTGGATAAAAGCAAAGAGGCAAATCTAACTTCACCTTGACTACAGGACTGAAGAGCTGCCTACACTCCAGAGCATCAATACCACTACAGCAATGATAACTAGAAAATTTCCTCTCGGGAAATTTTGAATGGGCCACGGGAGCTACTGCGGGTTGTGCCATCTCTGTCAACATGGGAATCAAACCCACGATCTTAATGTCAAGACAGAGCTGATCAGACAGACACATGATCATCTTTCTATAAGCACTGATATGGAGGAGCTGTAATCACATTAGGTTAACTGTGTGTGTGTGTGTGTGTGTGTGTGTGTGTGTGTGTGTGTGTGTGTGTGTGTGTGTGTGTGTGTGTCACATGAAGTTACCTGTAGAGTGTGGGAGAGGAGTGCGCGCTTCCGCGCGCATTTGTATGTTACCTGTGTGTTTTGATGTGTGTGTAACTGTAATCACATGAAGCTGGCTCTAGAGTCTGTGTGTGTGTGTGTGTGTGTGTGACTGACTTGACACATAGTTAGTTAGTAGCTGCATCCTGTGTCAGTCTGATTTAGCTGTGTCGGTGTTTATAAACATGTAAACGAGCGCCAGGTGGATTGTTTATGAAGTTAACGAGCTCTGGCCTGAGGATCAAAGAGGTTACCACGGCAACTCCAGGTGGTTACCACGGCAATAGGGGCCCCCGCAGGCTGAGACAGACAGAAACGTGGAGAAAAAGAGCCATTTTCTGCCTCTGCACCGGTCTCACATTTAGGCTTAGCATGACAAAACGGTAACTCCTATCAGAACAAAACACAGATCAACGTTGCTCTAAGGACTTACTGAAACTTTTGGTACGATTTGGTGTTTCTACAGTAAATATTTTGGCGACGCTGGCAGTTTTAAAACATCAGGCCGTTCTGCTTCTCTCAGAAAATATTTGTATTGGAGTCTATGAGGAGCAGAGACAGACGTGGCCGCACTTAGAGGCTCAGAGTTTAAATTCTGTAAGTCTCTCTGATATTTTGAGCAGATGATGAGTGACAGGACAAGTTTGTCTTACAAATTCTGAAAAAATTATGTGTGTAGAGTGTAAATTGTGGCCGGGCCGAGTTTGGAAAGAGAAAAAATCTGGAGTTTTTCTGGCATCTCTCCCACTCTAACCGACGATGTCACGCACTCTGACACGAACATTCCGTCCAATACACACCCATTATAATCTCATAATTTCTCCAAAAATGATCATGGTCATTGAACAGGGATTGATCAAAAACTATATGACCTATCAAAACGTGGAGTAAAACGACAATACACAAGACTTGTGTCTACTGTTTAAAGTTTAAATGGAGTCTCTAGGTGAAAGTATGCCTGAGCAGTAGACTTTTGTTAAACTCCGATGATTGGTCTTTTTCGGTCTTTTTTTTTCGCCCGTCCCATTGACTTACATGCAAAAATTTTGCGCAGTTTTTCGCGACTTACGTCGCGAAAAATTCGTACACTGTTGAGAAAAGTAATAGCACACCGATCCCGATCAGGACGCACGTTTTGATATATAATATGTCCTGCAACTCTTCGAGTTGCAGGACTAGTAGCGAATCGAAAATCGTCCGGAAGATGAAAAATAAAAACTAGGAAAAAATCCACACAATAACAGTAGTGCCCGGTGCGATTGCCCGTGGCCCTAATAACGATTATACAACAGTTAGTTCCGACCGGTCCCAACCGAGCAATTTGATTGGACAACGAGACATTCCATAGTGCTGATATACAGTATAACAGCACTGGGACTTTTCACAGACATAATCACTCCGCTGTTCAGCAGTGGACAGGAGCTAAGTCAGAGCCACACTCCCCATACAGGAGCTGCCCCATCTCTCTGCTGCTGCTGCTGCTGCTGCTGCTGCTACAGTTATAAACGGACCTGAACATTAAAACCTGGACCTGACCTGGCCAGTCTAATTGGAGATACATCTCTACTAAACCCGGCTGGAAAAAAAAATCGCCGCGGGGGCAACTACGTTTTGACGGTGATGTGTTTTGATATTAGCGTTAGCTGTTGTTAGCCACGTAGCTCAGCTACTTAGCTTCAACTATGTTTATATTGATTACATAGCAGATAAACAAATGTAATACGGTATCGATAACGTCTCTGTGTGTCTTCACGCTGGTCCTGTTGCTCCGGTGCTGATCAGACACGGGCTCAGAACCAGAACCAGCACTGGAAGCAGCTCGGTGGAAAACCTTGTAGCTAGTAGCAAGCTAGTATGAAATGTTTATGTGTTGCCTGGCAACAGCCTAGTCTCCCTTCCAGTTGCGGAACTATTTCTGTTGGCGGAGCCAAATAAATGATTAAATAAACAAACAAATCATAATCTCTTGTAGTTTATTACTGTTCTAAAATGCGCTCGTAGCACTGTTGTATAAAAGCAATATCGGTGTGATTATCGGTGTGATTATCTGCGGCACTCGGCCTGCGGCCTCGTGCCTACGACCGAATCACAGCCGTGCTGATATACAGTACAACAGCACTCCCTCTCGTGTGATATTGCTTAATAATCATCATCATCATTGATAATAACAACAGCATAGGCTATGCTACTGTACATGTTGCTAAAACTACAATCAACTTACTCAAGTTGTAACGTTGTCTTTACTGCAGGACATTTACTTGTGATGGAGTACTGTTATATTACATTCACTTAGGCTAAATCATACAATTTCAACTGGATTTTGTTTCTTCTTTTTTTTAAAGAAAAAACAGTCCACTGTTAATTAAGGAGCTGAAGTAGCTGAACACTGTTGTGAGCCCTCATGTGTATTTTGAAGTATCAGCCTGTTCAGCGGATACCTGCCGGAAGTTAGCTAAATTAGCTCAGGTTACCCTCCACTCACACATCCACATGTGTTTAACACGCCACTAAATCAACAGTCATCTCCAACTAAGCGGTCACATGGTGTTAAACCAGCCGCCACTGTACCTGCAGCGCTGCGGGGCTGAGCGCGTCGAGCCGGGGCGGGCGGCCGTATGAGGCTGCGGTCAAACGGCAGAGTCTGGTACGTGGTGCTGCACCTCCACTCCGGACAGCGGTACGGCCCGTCCGGGGTGACGCTCCACAGGTCCCCGATGCAGCGGCGGCAGAACCGGTGGTTGCACTTCAGAGTGACCGGCTCCCGGGTCAACTCGTCGCACAGCGGACACCTCGCCGGAGTGTCCAACGATGCACCCATTTTGTTTTGGCTGATGTTTAGTTTCTGTTTCCGGGATGTCAAACAGAGGAGGCGGGGCTAGACTTTTGAATCCCGCTTCCCGTCCCATGGCGCAACTCTTAAAGGTGCAGCCATCTAAATATAATACATCCATGGTATCGCAGCTGGAATAAATTGATAATGGGTAACATTACTGTGTTGATTATTATGTATCATTCCTGTGTTATTCTGTAGCACGTAAAATACACGTATTTTTGAAAGGTTGTATACAAAAGTCGAGGTTATGAGATAAAACGTCATGATAATGAGATTATAATAAAGTTCTACTTGTGAGATAAAATGTTGAAATTATGAGATAAAAGATAATAAAGATCATTATGGAATAAGTAGCCTAATAAAGCCAGACACTTGATGTATCACTAGAGGGAGAGCAAATTAAGAACAAGACAGGACATTTCAAAATAAGACAGGACTATTAATTGAAACACAAAAACACAAAGGCTACAGGTTTCTGTTATGGTTTTGTCTTGGCCAGAGGTTGTCAACAGATGATCAAATCACACTTTATATCCATCATGGTACCACTGCACTTTCTCAAATCAGAAGGTCAGCAGGTTTCCTGTTAGTGATTTCCCCAATTACTCATGTCTTCCTGTTATTGTACCCCCTGCCTTCTGTACTGTAGCCTACCATCCTCACAGACTCCACACACTCTCTCACATCATTGCACTCAGCATCATGTGAGCACAACTAATATACCATTAGCAGGCTGAAAAGATATCTTTTAGGGATCAGGGGCAGGAGGAGCCAGTGGAGACCATGTAGAGTGGGTCTAAAGGGTCAAGGGCAGAGCCGTGGAGAACAGAGGGTGTTTTAATTCAAAAGATCTAAATATGAATTTCAGTGTGCTAAAAGAGGAGGCTCTATCTCTGTGGTTCCCAACCTTTTTTGGCTCGTGACCACAAAAAAAAATCACAAATTTCTGGCGAACCCATAATCATGTGATCATGGCATTTGTATCAGGGATCATTTGCTGCATTTTGGGGTCCCGACCCCAAGGTTGAAAAACACTGCTCTACTCATGCTCAGGAGCAGCAGCTTGTTGTTGTTGTTTAAAAGCATGTCTGCTCTGGTCTGGATGAATCATAAAACAGGGAATTAGTTATTTAGTTTGCATGTTAGTGCTTGTGATTCCCACGTCAGGAAGTTTATAGGTTTAACAGCTACCAGCCTTTTTTCCATTTTATTCCATTCCAGCTTTTATTTTATTCCATTGTTTTCGAGGCAAATGCTTGCCAGAAAACTGCCCCTGACAGGAACGCGCATCAGCTGTTTTGCATGAATTTACCTTGAAAACGACTTTGTCTCGTAACGTTCCATTATTATCTCATAACGTGGTGAATGTGCAGGTCACAACTTGTCCATGAGAACGTTTTGGAGTTGTTGGATTGTGTATTTGATGAGTTTGATGAGGGAAACCAAGAAATCCCATTGGCCTCCGTAGCGTATACTGTAGCTCTGAGCAGCTTGCGGCTCGGCTCGGCCGTTCTAAAAATAGCTTGCACCGACAATTAAAGGTAACGAACCTACTGCTATGACTTTAGGGATTATGGCAATGGGCCAATTTGCCAAAATGCTGTTGAACTATCCCTGCAAAGCAGCCATGCACATCAAGTGAGGCAGGAGGTGCTGGACTCAAAAAACAAATTGAGTCTAGCTTTGTAAATGTTATCAGCTCATGAACCACCCCATATTAAACAGGACAGTTGAATGATCTTTTTAATGGGTACATTCTCTTCCCTTATTTATTATTATTAATTCAGTCTTTATACGGAGGAAAACATTCTCAAAAGTATATTCATTATAGATGTGTTGATACAAGTATTACGTTCATGTAGCTGTGGCTGGAGCTAATGTGTTGAGTAATTAAAAGCTTCTTGCATGCCCATGATCCATCTGTTTGAACATGCAGAGACTAGGCTGAGATTTTCAATGGCTGTGCCAGCACTTCTTCCAAGCAATTTTCCCCGCCCCCTAGCAGTTTGTATCTTTCATGTGCCATCACTGCGAGTTTGTCCCAAACCTGTAATCAGAATACTGCTATCATTTTAGGTGGTCATTGAGCTGCAATGAAATGCAATAAAAAAAAAAGCAAACAAAGTTACTCCTCCACCCTCTGGATAGCCAAAATGACTCCCTTGAGGACAATGAACTGCGGACAGCCATAAGAGTTCTGGAAAAACCTGATATGGGCCGACAATATTTAGAGTTATGATCAGTAAAAAGCTTTTTAACTATTCTCTTCTCAGAGGAGAAAGCCATCTGAGCCACAGAGGCACTGGTTGTTGCTATTTTGCCTTAAAGCACCAGATGAGAACAGTCCTGTCTGAAAGTGGTAGAGGTCTTGTTTCTCTCCACAGCATTCTTGTCTGTATTGTAGTCAAGACATGTGACTTGGATAAAAAGATTTTTGTGACTTGTGAGTGAGAGGTTAATCTTATAATCTCATAGCAGTTTTGTCTCAAAAAGATTTTTTCTACATTTTCGTACCATCCATGTTGCTTGGAAGTAAGAAGTCAGTTTTAGTCTACTGCAAAGCTAAATGTTATGCTCTGAATTTTTAATGCACCTATATGTAAATTAAAGGTCAGCATAGATAAATACATAAAATAAACAGTTTAAATTAATGTGATAATATACAAAGTTATATAATTTCCTTCCCTCTACCTTTTCTCCTCAAATGCATTTTAATTGCTATGAAAGGGATACTGTAGCCTAGATACTTCAGTTCATACCAAAATCAATAATTCACCAATTTTCTACTCACCTACCAAGCCTTGTTGTAGTAGAGTGCCACAATTAGCTTGGCTGCGCGAGAGCCATGCGCAAGATGCGCGAGATTTGCTGCAAGGTGTTCTTCCGCCTCGCACAGATCTCGCATGCGCACAAACATCAACAGAGCCACTACTGCTACGACAAGGATAAAAACAGAGATAAAAATATTTTTTTCCGAACAACTTTTTCATGTGGCGGCTTCAGGACTCTTGGGTCAGTACGGACTAGCAGTATGGAGGTATTTGTATGTTTCATAGTGTGTGTTTTGGACAATTCAAAAGTGAGCTCTATTTGCCGCCATTATATGAAAGTCCGTTGCCAGCTGGACCCCCCTGGAACTCCAAAAGCGTTTCGACAAGTCCGAAAGTTCTCTGAACCCTTCCTTGGCATGACGGTGAGTCTATCGATTTTGGGTGAAGTATCCACATTGGTGCACCAATGTGTTAGGTAGGCCTATCTAACATGTGATATTAGTGGATGGTGTGGTGATATTATTGAATGAAACATCCATGACAAATTAATGTGTAATATGGGTGAATGCTATATGTTTAACTGCAGAGCTTGAGCTGGGATTGTTTTGTTGAATTTACCATGAAAGGAATGTAGAGTAGACTATGACGTCTCTGAAAAGGAAACCCACCAGAACAGGTTGAGCATTAGGCTAATGTTTGTTCTTTGAGTGAGTCAAAGACTCATTGGCAGTGCTTGTAGGCTATTTGTGCACCATTTATGTGGCCTTATAGCTGTCTTCTTAACAATATTACAGCAGCAAACCTAAGTTGTGACTGTCAAATATGCCACCTAACTCCAGAGCACAAATTGGAAGACTTGCAAATGCTAAGATTTTAAAATGTCTGATTCTGGTCACACTTGATGCAGCAGAGACAGAGAGATCCTGATATGGGTCAAATTAATTGTTATTTGCACTGCAGGATTTCTGCTTTACATTTGAATATTTGTGATTTTCATGCTCAAGCTTAAACATTCTGCCACATGTCATTGTGCCCCTTTGACAAATAAGAACCTTGTGAAAATGAACAAAAAAAAAATCAAGACAAAGTTTTACAGTGAAAACCTTTATTAAGTGTTCATATATTCTTTAAAGGAATCTCTTAAATTGCTGTAAGTTAACCTTCTCCTCATTTGCTAATTGTTTCGTATCTATAGAATAACTATTTACATAAGAACAAATCTTGGCTGGGACGGGCCTTAAACATCCATTATCACCAAAGTTCAACCCAGGCACACCTGTCACCTTTTTACACAATACTCCAACTCCATTATGTTACCCTGTATGTCCCAAAAGAAAACAAAAGGGAGAAAGGGGGGAAAAAGAGAGAGAAACAGAAAGAGAGAGCTGGAGACAAAGACTGAGACAGGCAGATTTAGCTACACAACAGGACAATTGTGTGTGAGGCTGGCATATTGGATCACTAGCCCAACAAACTATTGCACACAACACATTCGCGCTAACATTCACATACTGCATGCACTCACGCTCACTCCAATTCAGCCATTGACCTCCCTGCACACACACACACACACACACACACATACAGAAGCACACTCGCACAGCAGCTACAAGTCCTGCAGCAGACAGTCCTAATAGCCCCCATCACAGTGTAGATACCACAGACTATAAAATATTATATTTCTTCTCAAACTGAAGCGCTGTGGAAAGTTAGCTAGCAGGGCATTGAATGAGTTTTGTTAAAATTCCTAGAACATCTTTAATATTCACTGTACATACTTTGTAAATACAAGTTTTTTTCTCTTTTGGATGATAATATTCTTATAAAACAGTCTAAATTTTTTTTTTCCAGTAAATGAAGAGGAACAAAGGAGCATATGAGCAAAAGAAGAAACTAAAACTTTCATTTCATTGTCAAACCTTACATATGAAACACAACAGATTTACAGCAACCCGATATTATCTGAAATTGAGCAGTTTCTTCTTTTCACAAATAAAACATGACACACATTCTGAAGATGATACACACAGCTAAGTGTTAACATATTTTAATATTTGTTATTACAGTTAATGTATTGTTTGCGTGGATTGAATGTTTGTACAGAACTGTTGTGGACATGAGTGAGGTGGCAGATGTGTAGATGTGTGTCTGTGCTCGTACTGCAGGTGTCAACCCTGTGTCCTCTCAGGTAGGTAGTGGGTAGTCCATAAACTTCTTGACGGAGTAACAGTCTCTGCCCCTGCCATGGTCTATGTAATGCAATGCAAGGGGTTAGCTTGGTAGACACACTGGGATAAAAGAGCACTGGGCACCATCTAAGTGTTGGAAATGATGTGGGGGCTGCGAGCAGGATGGATGGACTTCAAGGGGAGGGTGACACCGGGTGTTTGGCAGGTGGATGTAAAAGGCAGGCTGGCTGGTTCAATAATATTCCTCTCCTCTACAGATCTCGACTGCCTCCTTCCCTTTGAGTTGATGTTGAGGGGCTGGTACTTTATGGAAACGGACACATGGTGATTCAGGGACCTGAGAAAGAAGAAAGAAAGAGTGAGTGAAAAAACTTTTAAATTATATATGATCAGTTTATAAAACAGAGCATTGTTAAAGATTAAAACAGTGGTTCCAAACATTTGTGACCCCTGCATTAAAGCAATCTATGAGTTAGGCTATGTACAGTTCCACCAAAGGTTAGGATTTCCCCTCTAAACTTCATTAAATAACACCTTGACACACAACTAATTTGAAACTAATTTAAATTTCTGCAGCAGTCTTCGTTTTGTCTTCTTTCATACCACATTAAACATCTCTGATTCATCCTGTGCCCTGTGAAAACAAAACTGCTGCCTATAATGCACAATTCATTGTACATGTTGTACCACTACTTTATTAGGTAAGACAAACAATAACATTGGAACAGTGTGCAAAAGGACACTAAGGCATAATTAAAACAGTCATAAAACCCTTACGAACAATTAAAAGATAGAAATGAATAACAAAAAATAAACTCTAGAATAGTCTTTTGAAATAAAACATAAATGCAAAAGTAAAAGGTAAAATGCAGCCTTTGACTAAAAGGCACCAGCAAATGGGGAAAGTCTTCAGCCATGTTTTAAAAGAACTTGGGGTCCTTTATTAAATGATCTGAGTATGTCTTATAACACGATTCAAGGTACTTCATTGTTTGTGTCCTTGTGATGCTAGTTTATACCACATACAGAGTGAAATATTATTTTTTTTTCCTCCATGACATTTACTTATTAGCTATTATTAGTGGGTATTACATAGGTTCAATTTTACACACTAAACCTTTTAATATACTCATTCACACCTAATAGTGTGAAGTTATTAAAACTGACTTCACCTTGAGCAGCTACAATAATAAACTGCTATTTTCACTGTATGACAGCTGTATGACAGCAATGATAATAGTAAATGTTAAAAATGTACAATATGTTAACATAAACAGTCAAATTTTGTGTGGTGGTTTAGACATCAGACACTGTTTGATCATGTATGTGTATAAGCTGTGTTTGGTTCTTACTTACAATATAGTTTTGTTTAGGCGTTGCCTCCCTCTGCAAAAAACAAACAAAACAGAACCACAGAGAAAAATATTAAAGCACTACAACATGGGACTCAAGGTCATGCTATTAATAGTCCCATGTTCACACGTTGCTAGACACATGCACTCTTCACAGTGTCTGGCTGTACTGCACACAAACACCAGTAGATGGCATCAGGGATGAGCTAATTGGTAAAAAAAAAAAAAAACTATCAAGCTGTAATGAATAATTCATAAATGATAGAGCCAGAGCCCTAAACTAAGGAATGGCACATCACTGGGCAGCACAATGAGGCCATTTATTGACTAGTAAAGCTACTGATAATCCTTTTCAACTTTTCTCTCTGTGGCATTGTCTTCATCTTTAATCTTGTTTCTTTGTCTCTTGTTTGCCAGCTGAAGGTCACTGGGGTTGGGAATGAGAAAACTGAAATTATGCAGACTTTGTCTTATTTTACTTTGCAGATGATTACTGTAGATATGTCACAGTGATTATGTTACATGTTTCTCTCACAAGAGAAATGTACACTCATGTGATGCCAAACTGAGGACTCAGTCTTTCCAAGCCCCCTGTGCCCCTTTTAAAATGCAGTCTTCCTCTCTCACTTTCACTCTGTCACTTTCACTTCACTTCTCTTCTGTGGTTTGCTGGATGTCCATGCCTGTCTGGTTCCATTACAGGCTACATGGCATGGACATACTAATCCCATTTCCCACTGGGAAACATACCTGGACCCAGTCCTTGTCACAGTATCTGACTGTGTGGACCTGTGACTCTGGTCCAGAATTGCATAGATGCCAGTTGAAGTGAGGCCAGTTTTACCATCTCATCCCCTCACTATATTGTAGATATCTGCTGGGGCAGTGAGATCTGATGGTGGTAAAGTCAGTCAGACATTCTTTCTGTCTCTGGACCATTGTCCTGTCATTGTGCAGTAGGAAGCAGATGTCAGATATGCTAAGATAAAACTGAAAATGTCATCTAAGTAATGTTAAAAATCCTTAAACACAGAGGTGGGTTTGTCACTTCATTGTGAATGACATTTGTTAAATCCCTATTCATTCATTGATGAAATGCATATTATTTGAAAACATAAGACACCTGTCTCTGCCCTAAAAAGAGAGAGAAAAAAAACGTTGTTTTGTGTCCCTGTAGATTTAGTTTCATTCCAAAGTAGATCATGACAGCATCAGAAACAGGAAGAGTTAAAACAAGTGCATGTGGTTGTTCATTTGTTTGTTTTTTAGCACATCAAACTTCTTAACAAAATCCCTCCATCATGTCCAAATTGTACATTTCATGCTTTCTGATTTTAATGTTGCTTCTTTTTTTTTTAATTGAAGCTGCATCAAAAGCTCATTACATCAAAATGTTGGCTCTCATTTATCATAAACACCAGTAAACACACTGACTGTGATCCTGTTATGAATTCAACTCACATAATCTGGTTGCCAGACAAGTGTATGTTTTATCACTATGTTAATGGGGGTGCACTTTCTCTTTTCACTCTAGTAGAAAGTTGTAATAAATCAGGAGTCTATGCTTCAAGCAAGCTTTAAAGTACTCTCATTTGCAAGTATCTGCTTTTGTCAACCCACTATAGCAGCATGAATTGCACTGAGAGTGCACTTTTAGACTAAATCATGTGGGCCATTGATGTGGAATTGATCAGTTATGGCACCAGAGATTTATAACCCAATATAAGATTTAAAATATGCCCAATCTTAGATGATTTTTCTGTACATGTAGAGATGTATCTATAAATTAATTTAATACCAAAACTAGCGATATAGATTCAGTGAAGGTAGGCTAATGGTTGAATGATTTTCAAGTATCAGTCATGCTCCCAGAGTGCTATGACGCTGGCTCTGACTTTCAGTGTAGTGCACAATCAAAAAGGAAGTTTTCCCAAGGAATATCAATAAATTATCACATTTTATCGCATTAGTACATTCTCACCCTTGCTTTCAGCCAGCAGCTCCTCTGACATGAGGCCGTCCTGCCGGTTCCCCAGGACAAAGGCCAGGAAGGAGAGGATGAGGGCATCCAGGATGCCCATTATAGCCAAGATGTAGGCCCAGCGCACTGAACAGGCCCCCAGGCTGTATTTGTCCGTCTGCTCTCCACACATCCGCCGGATCTCATCGCTGTCCCAGCCATCAGGGTAGATCATACAACCCAGCACCAGACAGACACCTAATGGGAAGCAGAGAGAGGGCAAGAGTCGATGAAAGAGAGGTGGCAACATTAGTGAGGATAGTGGATGAAAGGGTGGGATAAGGAGAGGAAGGAGGAACAAAAGATATAAGCAGAACAAAAATGAGCATGGGAGGAAAAGTGCACAGTAATAAATGAGGTTAGGGATAATGAGATTTTCGGGGGAAATGAGAGAAGAACGATCATTTCAAGTGCTATACAAATCTCCACCCTTTTACTCTCCTCAGTGGGTATTTTACAGGATTCATCACTTTGATTTTCGTTTCATCCCTGCAGCGGGAAATAAGTGTCTAGACACAATGAGTGTCCATAGAGCAATAAAACGCGTAATAAACATCCACAAACAGTCATGACCAGGCACAATAGCACCAAGCGGTGTAGATGTAGAGGGTAGGAAGTGTTCTGGTCACATGAAAAACTCCAGGATTTCCTTGTTTCCCTACAAAACACCATGGATTCTCTCCCTCTTGCATTTTAAGAAGTGGTAATATTAGATTTAACTCGCATCTACTGACTCTCAGATTTTGCCTGAAGTGTAAAATCTTTTTCTCTCATCTTCAATTTGAATCTCTCTCATCTTCAGATTAAAAGAGATTCTTCTCTGAGGTGATGCTGCGGCAGAGCAGCACAAGCAAAATGAAATACCATCCTCAGTCTTGCAGCCTTTTCTCCCTCTTTGGATTTTAACTAACCACTCCTCATTCTCAGTTTTAGCCCAAGGGGCAAAAACCTCTCTCATCTTCAATCTGAGTGAGGTTCTCCTCTGAGGTGATGCTGCAGCAGAACAGCAGAAGCTGACTGCACAATTATCCAGAGTGCATTGTACATTAATAATAAAACACATTAATAAAATGAATCCACTTTATCCCCCCAAACACTTGCTTGTAATGTTTCCTCTCTGATTGCTGTTTGTTATGTATCAGGGTTTAGGATTGCGAACATTATTCTAGTTTGTTACCGACGTAATTTTAATGTGTGCAGCATTTACTTGAACACCTTTGTGCACAGATGTATGAGTAAACAACTTATTTTGGCCTCATTTCTATCTTTTCCTGGCTTATTCTCAGTCTTAAGATCAAAAGTGGTAACAGTGGTGTATACACACGCTGCCCACACATACTGTATCCATTAAAGCACAAACACACACACTGCTTTTGGTTACAGTACCGCTGCAGTATTTACTAGTCCTGAAAATTAGCGGGTGTTGAGAAGTGAGACAATGAGTAAGGGAGAAATTAGAGAGCAACATACGCTGCAGACAGACCGCATACCCAACAGAGCTCAGCATCCCCAAGACTCCTCTGCTACCCTCCCCCATGTCTCCAACTGTCATAACAAATTCATATGCACAAAGTGTTTCAGGGAGCAAGGACTCAGGTGCTTGATGCGTGGAGGAGTACTGCAATGACCTATTCTACCACAGACAGTCCGGTGCCATTTACAACAGAAGATACTCCTTTTGATGTTACTTGAATGTGCAAACAGGTAATTAAGTGACAGAAATAACTGTCATATACTCTTCTGTCAATATTACAATCTTACGGCCATGGTCTCCAGGCAGAGCCACAGATAAAAACAACACAAAGCAACAAGCCTTTTCCTCTGGAGGAAGACTTAACCTGGCCAGGGCAGGCTGCCGTAGGGGCCTCAGTTGTTGCAGCATATGTCACTCAACCCACACACGCTCTATATGCAATATAGCATCACAATCTGTCAAACATCCTCTTGAGTCTAGTACATGATTCAGTACCCGAGTGAATGTCACTGAGGACCTGCTGCACTTTGCAAACAGTAAGCTGACAGCGAACCGGCCAGTTTCTCCCTGCGTCACATGAAGCCGTATACCTCCACAATCTGTCTGCCTGTCCTTCTCTTCCTAACACGTCTCTGATGTCCCCCTCTGACAAATACAGAAGGTGACTGTGGCTGCAGTGGCCACGGAGCAGGCCCTGTCTTGACAATTTTACAAATTTACAGACTTGTGGAGTGTTACTGAACGAAACTACCTTTCAGTGTTTTCAGTACGGAACAGTCACACAATCAGTGCAGACAGAGAGAGACAAAGCTTTCCCCTGGATGTCCTTGGCTTGAACATAGTTAATAGCCTTGATTTTGTGATAGAGGAGTTCAGGCTGAGATTGTTCTGATTAGCTGAACCCATCAGTCAGTTGTCATGTGACTTGCTGCTGACCTAGGGGGGAAGCTGTCCATGTGAAGAAATGGTCAATCATAGATAGTGGTGCATGATATGAATATAATTTTTTCAGCTAAGAATTAATCTCTACAGTCCATATTTCTCAGAATATTACAGAGGCTCATGGAATAAGTTTGACTGAATAGAGGTGGTGCCATAGAAGACCAAATAACATTTGACACTCGGTGAGTCAACACACATTACTATTCCCCTATTTCCCTCGTGATGCGTTTGTTGCAAAGGTAAGAAAAGCTTTTCCAGATCCTTCTGGGTGTCTCTGGAATGCCGTTGGCTCAATTCAATGTGATCATGAATATTGCATTGAGGCTCAGGAGGAGAGAGAAGAAGGCTCACAGAGAGAGATGTAGAGAGAGAGAGAGCAAGGGTGCAGGAAAAAGACGAATGAAAGAGGTGTACACCGACAAATGCTGATAGCATCAGGGGAGAGAGACCAAAAGAGAACAAGAGATACTAGAGCAGTAAAATATCTGTCACAGTCACTGCTGAACATTATCTACTCTGCAGATGATCATCTCTGAGGGATGCACTGGCCAGGATTATACCAACAGAGGGTGCCACATATGCCACTCGTGTTTCCAGAAACGGCATGTGGTTAGAGGAGCAGCACATGTCCCCTGCATACACTGTAACAGTAAGTCTGGAGTCAACTAATCCATAACCACACAACACAGTCCAGGAGACCCAATCCAGCACAGTGTGACATCCACTTACATAAGGAGAGGCTTAAGCAAAATTCACAGAGGAAAAACTCACAGCTAAAGTGCCATACAGTCTATGCACAAGTCAATAATACCAAAGTCAATACCAGAGAAATCTGTGAAATGTAAATGCTGCGAATTTTGAGGAAGCAGCAGCAAGGCATTAAAATCTAAAGATTGTATACTGTATATCATCGTTTTGATAGTCAACAGATTCAAAATCCAAAATCCAAATCCAAAAATGAGAGTAAGGCACCACATAAATTGTAATAACAAAACAGGAACAGCACAACCTAAAAATTAGGAGATAACATGGTTTATATGAATCCCTCAGAGCTTGAGCATCTTTACAAGTATATCATTTTGCACTAAAACAACGTCTGAAATACATTAAGAGTATCATCGTAACAAAGAAAGTAGCTGAAGCATCATTAGCTCCTAATGCAGTCCAGTCAGACATCATTAATGCTGACTTGTCTCTTGTTTAGTCATTTTCTTGACACTTGACTATAATGGAAAGAGAAAAAAATCCAGCAATTTACAGTCATATATAATATTTCCCAACTTTAGCTGTAGGGTTTTTGTGTGAACATGTACATTATCCTCTATGTCTATGTCTCTATCTTTGGATTATTGGTTAATCAATTACTTTAACAGACATCTTCACATATATCAACTATTAATTAAATGTGTGTGAATATTAAATGGGCGGGGGGCTTTAAGTAGCATCATCTTTAGTTAACCGCTGGCTTCACCCACTCCCTTTGCATCGGAGCAGAACTTCATGCTGCAGTGATGAACTGTGTGCTCCAAATCCTCGCCACGGAAATAGCAGCACACTTGACAGAATGCAGCTGTCAGTCGGAGCCGAGACTCGATATTAACTGATGGCATTATCCTAACCCTCTCAGCTTTGCCCTTCTCTCTGCTTCTCCTCCAGCAGGAGCAGGAGGAGCACAAAAAGAGGAGAGACAGATTATGAGGCAGGGCGAGGCAGAGATGCAGAGAGAGAGGGGAGGGAAGGTGGATGTGGTGAGAGACGGCGCTCATAGGGTGCTATGCTCCTGCCCTGTGTGAGACCGCCAGCAAGTACCCAGCACCACGCTAACGTCATGAGCACTGGCTACCATATGCTGGAGCCCCACGGCGAAACTATTCAAAGCATTTTCTTTCTCACACACACACATACACCTCTCTGTTTGTATCTTTCTCTTTCTGGGAACACTGGGGTCGTGCGAGTGGAAAACTGGGCTGAGAAATTGTTGTTGGCTAACAGCATCTTATGTAAGAGACTGTAGGTAGGGCAGATTAGGTGCAAACAGCGCTGCAGGAGAGTTCGAGGGCAGACCAGCAGATGGTACAGAACGGTGTGATGGCAGTAGATTTGTCAGGAGCACCCTGGCTCATTTTCCCAAAGAGACTACGATAGAACCATCGATGCTGAAAGAATCCCATTGCTTCTTATAATCTCTGTGCGTCATTTACAAGTGGTGTGGGTGATGGGAGAACTGATGTCACTTCCAGAGAAACAGCTTGATCTGAATTTGTGGTTTAAAGACAAAGTAAAATAAATCACATAAACTGTATAATGTATTTAAAAGACTAGACTTTAATCTACCTCCATAGCAACTGGCTCCTGCTTTGCTGTAATACTGTCAATGCAATTGCATGTCTGAGTGTGTCGCTAGTGTTTCAGCATGTCATTGATTGCACTGGGTGGCAGATGGAAATATACTCTGTTCTCTGCTCTTTCCATCACTTACACATCTGCAGCACATCTAAGCAGCCATGAAAAGGGATTCACATTTTTCAACTCCCACAGTCCTTTGTGGATCCCATTTTCTCCTCTTCCCATTTAAATAGCTGTGACAAACTGAATTATGCATACACACCAACCCAAACTGTGCTATCTTACGCCGCATACGCCTATCCAGTTGTACGACAAACACACACATGCATAGACATATACAGTATGTACCGGTAAACATGCTCCTTCTTTGTGTGAAATAGACTAGCTTAAGTGCTCATTCATTCGTCACTTCTCATAGTGACGCATCGTGGTGCTGATAAATAAAAGAGTGTGTTTACTGAACTGACAGCCTCTCTGGTGAACGAGCCTGTGGCTGGAAAAATGGCATTTAAGGTAAAAACTAAGTCAGCTCAAAAAAGGAAATCAGCACAGACATTCTGGGAACAGCGTTCAGTGTTTATCCCAGTGGGGCTTCCTATGAATATGCATAGGTAGGTTTGCTTTAATGTAATAGCTAATGTTACACTCCCACAGGTGAAATAGTGACCTGAATGTGGGTAAAATCCAACCACTTCAGTTCAAAGAGTTCCTTCTACAGTCTTTTCTACTCGACTGATTAGAAAACAAAAATGAAAAGTGTCACACAGGAAGCCTGCACCACTGTTATTCACATTCAAAACATTTTCTGATTGTTCTTCATTGGCTAGTTCTGCGGTTCATCCCTGATGCTTGTTGTCTACGTTGCCGTTCTCAGAATTGAGCTCCAGGCGGAGTGAGACTCCTGCCGCTGCCGAAGCACAGCGTGACAGCGTGGCTGGGCGCTCGGGTCACTCAACTTGCTGAGTCTGGAGACAAGCAGCCCAGGGCCCAACAGCACATTGTGGGAGACAGAGAGAGAGAGGTGGGAGCAGTAAATAGCCTAAAGTTTCAACAACCACACAGCTGGTTCTGCTTATTTCACTTATTTAACAATTTCACAGCAAAACTGCATGTATTTTACATTTCTGCAGACATGTTTCCCAAGACTGGATACTGGGAATTTGCTGCAAGCATTTGAAGGCATGAGTAAGTTAAGAATTTTCAAAACACTTTCTGCCCACAACTGACATCACAAGTAACATAAAGCAGAAAAAATGTGACTCACTACTCTCTACAAGTCTATTACACTACTATATTGTCATGAATTGATACATGGTATAAAATATGACCTGAATTATCATATAATAGTATCTCTCAAAGGTACCTATAGGAACCCCTTAATCTGTATCTGTTAAGCATGTGCAGGTGTCTTGACACACTGAACAGCACTGATAAAGAGTAAATGGACTTTACAGTTTTCCTATAATTCATCTATTTACACACACCTCACAAGTCTACTGCCCCCTGATAGGAATACCCTAGAATACATGCATCTACGTAGATAGGGAAACAGATTTAGACACGGCAGACTTTAAATGTCGATATGTCATGCACAACACTAAACTAAATGGCTAAATTTGACATGATACAAAACATTGATTTGTAGTTCTATTATGTGAACCGCAAATATATCTCTTCACTTGGAGAAAAAAGTGGCATAGCGTTCAGGTATACCCTGGCAGCATTGCACTGCAGCTATAGGAGAAAAAATAATGAGAGATGTGTAGGATTTAGAGTTTCATAGTTTCACACAGCACAGGAGATGAGCATACTTTTAGACAGCTGGTTGGATACAAATTTAAGACAGTTGTCTAAAAAAAAAAAATACTTCCGAAGTGTCAAGGATACAGTGGAAAGTGGGGCAAAAGAAACTTTTCAAACTGACTCCAACTAGCTCTCCTAGAAGATGAGGAACAGGTTTCTTGAGATGAGCTGTCTACAGTCCAAATCTATTTCTGCTTCAGTTGCTGGCAAAACTCAGTGGCTGCTCGAAGGAAGCAAGGAGCTTCCAGGAATCCTCTGTATCCCACTCTGTCCTCAGCAATTTACCTCTCAGTGCAATTCAAAGGATTAGAAGGAGCAAGAAATTGCTTATTTCATCAAACCATCTCTGTTCTGTGCCAGGACAAGGCTTCCAAAAACTTTTAAGCACCTTGTAGTGCTGCAAATGGTCTTCTCACAACAGCATATTGCATATTAGTGCACCTGTAGGCGGCAGAAAGCACTCCGACCTATACCACAGGGAATAAAACTCAACTAGAAGGAAATCTTTAGAAATATCATTTCCTCTGCAACTTCAGAACCACCCTGATGTGCTGTATGAATCTGAAAAGACTGAAACACATCCCTGCCTAAAAGGAGAGGATGAAAAGGTGGCAATGTGCCAATTACCACCCACACACTAATACTCCAAATAGTTCAGTCAGTCAATCAGTTAAACAAGCAACTGAATCCAATAAGTCTGTCCGTCCGACTGTCTGTCCGTCTATCTGACTGTCTGTCTACACAAATCGTGTTTTTTTGGCACATGTGCTTTTGTAATAGACATTTCAGGTTAAAGCAGAGGTGGGGTTGCAGAGTTAGAGGTGGGGGGAGGGGGAAGAGGAAGAGAAAGTGCAGTGTAAACCGCAGTGAGCAGAGCAGGAGAGAGTCAGGCTGGGGTGGGGGGCTTATGTAACAGGTCCAGATGCAGCCTGTACCTCCATAGAGGAAGAGGATTGGCAAGGGCAATGGGGATCAAAGAATGCCTTTGAATTCTCTGTGAAAATACGGACTTCAGTCAACAGTGAACATAAGAACGATTCACCCTCCACAGACTGAGGGTCTGCGACAGAGCACTAACGAATGATGATGTATTTGAACTGGCATTTTCAGTGAAAGTGGCAAAATGAAATATTAAATAAAATGAAAATACAACATTTCATAAATGCTCCCTCCAGCCACCACTTTCTAACAAAATTATGCTTGAGGGCTAGACTGACTTGCGACTCCTGAAGCTGATACAAATTAATATATTACACAGTTTTAAATGTTATGCATTTGCAGTGGAGGAAGATGTATTCAAATCATAATACCAAGTATGTAGTCAAAGTAGCGATAAGCAACCAGAGATTATAGTTGTCAAATGAATGACTTACAAATGTCAATATTTACCTCTTGAATGTAGTAAAGTATTGAGTGGCATAAAATGTAAGGCACAAGTATGTCAATTCAAAATTATTTTTATTCTGTCTATGCAGTAGGCCTACATACATTCATGTAGACTCATCTATCCCCTCTCCTTGCTGTCAACCATCAGCAGTATGGAGAGCTGTATGGGTAATGGTTCCCCGGTGTTTCCCACAGGCTATAATTAGATGGTTGAACTGGCTGCATGGGTTTCTTAATTACAAAAAAACATATTACCTGTGTAGACGTGAGGGAAATAGGTGAGAAACCAAGACAGATTGTTCCTTTTGTGATTTTTTTTTCTTTAATGAAAGTAATCAAAATGGAAGAAATGGGCTATGGAGAGACAAATGCAGAAAAAGAACGAAGAGGAGACACGGTGACGAGTTTGTTCTGAGGAGCAGCTGGTGCACAAAGCTGTGCTGTGTGTGCAATTGTTTTGATTGAAGGAAGGTGGTGGGTCAGCACATTCAGCTCAGGTGCTGCTCTGAGAAGAACCGGTGAAGAATACAGATTGGCTCTGCAAGTAATATCCTAAACTAGTTGTTGTCGCTTCCCTTTACCACAGCCACAGATTTTAGGTGTCCATTCAGGATTAGACTGCAACTCTGCTCTGATGTTTCTGTTGTATCAAAATCTCCTGTGGCCTTGTCTTATTTATTCTGTCAATTAACACAGTATGAGACCACACTGTTATCTCTCTTAGACACTGCACTGTTGTGTCATTGCTGAAAGTGCTAATGCACCTTGCTGTAACAACAGCAGACAGCATGCTCCCATGTTGTTTCACTATCTGTTTTACACAAATCTGCCCCACTGGGTATTAGGCTTGATGCGCTGCAGAGAGACATTACTCCCAGCTCTGTATGTAGCTGCAGCACCACGAGTGACTAGATGCATTACACTGTTTCTAACATGTTGCTAGTAACAGACAGCCCCCAAACTGTCACGCACTGCTGTTAAATAACAAAGGTCCAAGCCAGGTGAGGTTTGCTTCCTGTCATTGGCTGCAGTTCAGATTTTTTTAAGGTAACGTGTGAAAGTTTCAGGCTACACAGTCATACAAGTGGACACATTCAGATTACACACACTGTGCAGAGAGTAAGTGCACAGTAGTGAAGTTAATTTGGGTGGACAGGCCCCAGGTAATTTATTCATTGGCCTGGGATGCATGTTGACAGCATTTGACAAACTAGTTTATTTTGCCAACTCTTTTGACAGATCATATTGGTCACCTTACATCACTGTGTGAAATTATGATGCAGGTGTATTTGTGAAGAACATACACAAGGTCAAAAAGTTGTCTACATCTGTGAATACACTATACAATAGACAATAAACAAACTTTCATCAATTACTTGATATGAAAATGAAAATGTCTACTTAACTCCACTTGAATGCCACTGAATTCCACAAAAAGAAATATGAATTACTTCAATAATGGTATCAGCCAGAATACAGGAAATATCACTTACTTTACAATTAATTGTTAGTAACAGATAATTTTGCCACTTTGTGTCAAATCAACAAACTATAAACATAAAAGTCTTTTTGCTGAAGCAAAATGTTGCTTGCAGTAATTAATTTCCAGCAGTTATATAAAGCAATATTAGTATTGATCTGGAGCCTTGATTATCCCTCTCTTTTAGTTCTGCTTTGGTCTCAAACACTTCTTTATGTGAATATGTGGCTCATTAGCTGATAAATGCTCCTCTGGTCACCAGCTAGTTGCTTACACTGCCAGTTGTGGGTTTGGCACCATTAGTGATCACTTCAGTATCAATTTAGATCCACTGTTAACATCAAAATATAGATTAGAGCAGCTTAATAGCAATGTTTAAAGGTGTTTCAAAAATTCAGTAACACCAAACTTTCTTTCCAGTCAGCCAGTTCCTTGGCTGCACACACAGAGAGGACCGCCCCTTTATGCCGTTCTCTCTCCTCATTGGATAAAGGTTGTAGGATACAAGGAAAGTTTTCTCCTCGGCTTACAGCAGAGCAGAGTGACTGACAGACCCGTGTTTCGGACCAAACACTCTATATAAGTGATTGCTGTCGGAAGATATAACTATTTAAGACTTATATTAACACAAATATTCCGCTTACTTCTGCTTTAACTGAACTGCAAAAACAAAAAAAACAAAAAAAAAAGTAATTTACTGGCGATAACTGAGCAGCCCAATGGAAGTCCAAGTTTTCTGGGTAAACACAGTGAAGATATAGCTTTAACGTGTGACGATAGTCAGCTTCACTCACTTCAGCTCAATGTGACATGCAGTTATAAGGATGTATATGAAATGACAGAAAAATGCTATAGTTATTTAAACAAACAAATCTCTGGTGTGCTGAAAATGAATATAGCCTATAACTTTTCTTTGTAATTGCCTTGACCCTGAAATCATAAACAAAGCTGAATCGGCTTAAGACCCACCTACTGTATTTAATATGGATTTTAAAAATATTTTCTTAGTCTACTGATGTTTTATAGTCACCAAGTCTTTTGCTAAGGTTTTAATGTCATTCTTCTTCTTTTAAGGATGCTTTAATCATGTCATTCTTAGTCGTTCACTGATGTTTTTAAGACCATTCTTATAGTTTTTTTTTACTGAAGACTCTGATGTTTTAATTGTCATTTTTATCTTCCATGTACTGTTTCGTGTTTAATACATAATATTTTACTGTATATATCTATATACACACGCTATCTTTCAGTGTTATATCTTTAGTGTTGTATATGTGGGTGGACAGTTAGCACCTGAGCGTGTGTGTGGGTCGGTTTGGGGGCAGGAGATTTATTTCTTTTTAACCATGTAAACACTTTGTGCTATATTTATTTATGTGCATGAAAAGCGCTTTATGAAAAAAGTTGGATTGAATTGAAACGGCGCTTCATCAAATTAAAGTCTGTGCATTTTAACAGAAACAAAGTTCTTTATATGTACTTTGCTATAGCATGATACCGTTTGGGATGAACAAAGTTATTTTTCAACAAAGCATGAAGCTGTGTGAGTAAAAGGATGTGCCTCTGTTTTGTCTACTCAACCAACTAAATGTGGCCATGTGAAGCATGCACAAACACACAGGGAGCAAAGCAACAAGCAAAAGCAGCACAGTCAGCCTTTTTCTCTTCTCAGTCAAGGACTAATTTGCTTTTAAAGGCCTGATTGGTATCCAGACACGAGTACCCATTTGTAGCATTCCCTTTGAAGAGCTGGAGCACGCAGGTCTGGTCCTGCTGCAGTGAAAAGTGCTCTGAGGCTGAGCCCCACAACTTTCTACATTCAACTAGGTTTTAATGCTCCTTTCAGAACAAAACTCTCTATAGAGCTAATGGACCATGGAAGTGAAAGTCAGTCACAGAGAAACCTTTCTACTAGAGAGAGAGAGGGGTGGGGGGGTTAGGGTTAGTCTTTGAGCTATGTTATCTGATTTGTTTTCCGTCTGCCTTCTGTCTCTATGTTCAGCTTCAGATCTCTTGTCCTCTCGCATCTTATCTTTCTGTTATATGCTTTATTGTCATCTTTGTTTCTCCTTTATCTTCCCACACTCCTTTCGGTCCTCTTGTTTGATTTTTATCCATCTTTATATAAAGTCGATTTTAACTGTTTTCTTGAAGGCTGTATTTGTTGTGGCAGCATATTGGTTCAAACAATAAAATGTATACGACTAGAAGGGCACTCACACTCAGTAGGGCACATACCTCGTCCACAAAGGCTGGCAACCCCACACATCTTTTGTTCAATGCAGTGTTATCTGTCTTGAATTCAGCTTGAGTTTTGCTACATGTTGTATGAGACATCAGCATTATGCATTTCATACAGCTCTGCAGCTGAATTGTTGCATCACTATGTCACAACTACTATTGTTATTGTGTAATTGTATCAGGTGTATATTGAACGAAATATAAGTACAACTCTTTGGGTAGTGTGGATTCACAGATTTCCTCCACCAGATCTGGTTATCTGGATCTACACTAAGTAGTACAAACTAATAAATTTGTTTAAGATCAACATTGATGAGAAATGGGTAAAAAATATGATAGAAAGCCAGGTCAGCACCTAAATGTAATGGTCCGTGCCACATAACCCACCAAGTGTGGTGTAGATTAGTTTAGTACCTTTTCTGTAGACACGTTACTAAGTTATTAAACATTGGTTAAAATATAATCTCCTTGGTGGAGGTAGTTGCAGTAGAAGCAGTTTCTGTGAATACTGATTGCTGATATTATTAAAGTATAGCACTGCACTACAGAACTGTTAATCAAGTAAACTGTCTTTTTTCAAGCACAGTTATGTGGCATGCTGCCAGTAACATGGTCTGGTCTAAACTTCTCAGCAGTGTGGTGCTGCTGCTGCTGCTGCTGCTGCTTTTGTTTATCTTATGTAACAGTGATATGACTATCTTTTAGTTGTGAACTGTTGGTTTATTTGGGAAGGTCACCAGCAGTTTCATCAATAATGAAAATAACTAATTTTGTTGTTTTTTAAAGGTAGTGTTGGAGATTGGATTGGATTGGATTGGATTGTACTTTATTGTCCCAAAGGGAAATTTGTTTTGGGCTCGGAGCCACTGCATACACAAGACAATACATACAAGACATCCATACAAAATACTTTTACACCTTTAACACGCATTCAAGACAGTGAAGGGTGCTTCCACTCTATTACAAATAGGTCATCAGTCATCAAATAGGTCAGTAAAAACAGTCTGTAGAACTGATCAGATCAGCAGCTCTTTAAGTTAAAGTGCTATGTGCGCTGTGGTTCAAATCAGCAGCTCTTTAAGATAAAGTGCTATGTGCACTGTGTTTCAACAGAGCCAATAACAGAGCCTAAACCAATAGAATAGAACCAGCTATACATAAATGAACTAAGTGCTAAAAAAAGTAATAAAACAGTAGAACTGTAAAAAAGAAAAAAAAGAAAAAGAAAAAAGAAATAAAAAAGAAATAGGTAAAAACCGGTCGAATTAGTAAAGAACTTACAGTTCTGCCATTAAAGGCTACATATTATTGTTTAGTGTTTTAATGGCGGAAGGGATAAATTAGTTCTTATATCTATTCAATCTACTTATGGGGACTCTGAGCCTTCGTCCTGAGGGCAGCACATCAAACTCTGGGTTGAGGATGTGTGTCGGGTCGTTAAAAATCTTTTGTGCTTCTCTGAGCAGTGATTTCTCATATAACAACTTAAGGTAATTCTGCTCCTCCCCCCCTATGATTTTCATGGCGGTTTGAGCCAGGCGTGCCAGTTTAGACCTCGCTGATACCGAGGTATTGCCATACCATACTTGTATGTTGTATCGAATGACACTCTCAAAAATCGCTTGATAAAATAAGAACATTATCTTGTTGTTCACGCCGTACAGCCTGAGTCTTCTCAAAAAATACATTCTTTGCTGCAGTCGGGAACAAAGCTTGTCAATGTGCACCTGCCATGTAAGAGTGTTGTCCATATGGACACCTAGGTATTTATATGTAGCTACCTGATTAATGGCTGTATCATGGATAAGCACTGGCCTGTGATCACCTATTACTTTTGGGTCGAATATCATTTCTTTCGTTTTATTCACGTTCACAATAAGGTGATGAGCATCACACCAGTCCACAAACTGTTTGATTTCAGAGTGATAATGTGCTGTCTCCTGATCTCTATGCAGTAAGCTAAGAATGGCGGTGTCATCTGAGAATTTCACTATATAGTTTTGTGGATTTTTGCTCATGCACCCATTTGTGTATGCCGTGAAAAGAACTGTGGAGCTCACAGCCCCTTGGGGAACCCCTGTACTAATCAGTTTTGCATCAGAGATTGCATTATTTATTTTTACATGCTGGACTCTGTCAGTTAAAAAAGAAAAATACCATTTGATAATAAAATGACTAACATTCATTTGTTTCAGTTTGCTCAGTAGTAAATGAGGCTGAACAGTATTGAAAGCTGAACTAAAATCAATAAAAAGTAAACGTGCGTAGGCCTTAGCGTTTTCCATGTGTTTGAGGACTAAATGAGTGATACTGCTAACCGCATCATCCGTGCTCCTTCCCTGTCTGTAAGCAAACTGCCAGGGGTCTAATTCTGCGTTAAGCTCAGTTTTCAGTAAAGACACAATACATTTTTCGAAACATTTCATCACAATTGAGGTTAAAGCAACGGGCCTGTAATCATTATTCTCAACTGGACGGGGTTTCTTTGGGACTGGAGTGATAATAGTTTTTTTCCATAATGCAGGAACAGTGTGTGTGTCCAGTGAACGCTGAAAGAGTGGGCACCAGGCTGGGGTGAGCTCTTGGGCACAGGTTTTGAGGAGACGGGCAGAAATCCCATCCGGCCCACTGGATTTCCTGGTGCACAGCTGACGGAACAGTGACTGCACTTTAAGGCTGTCCACTTCTGGCTTTGTGCTCGTGCCATTGTCAAGGGAGTTCAGAAGGGTACTGCACTCGTTGGAGAAGTCCTGTGTCTGAAACCTGAGATAAAAGTCGTTCAGTTCATTAGCTTTCTGCAGGTCGTCAGTGGTGGAAATTTGACTTTTATTTGTCTCCATATTAGTGATGGCTTTCAGTGAGTCCCAGAGCTTTTTAGAGTTCATGTTGGTGTACTGCTGCTCAATGGTATCCCTCTGATGTCTTCTGGCCTCCTTCAGTAACTGGTTAAGCTCTTTTTGAATCGTTTTAAGTCCAACCCGATCTTTGTTCCTGAAAGCTGCCTTCTTTCTATTAATGCAGTCTTTAATTTCCTTCGTTATGTACGCCTTATTGTTCGGGTATACAGTAACCTCCTTTTTGGGGAGTATACTGTCCACACAAAAATTAATGTAATATGTTGTTGCCTCTGTGGCCATGTCAATGTCTGCATCGTTAAAAATGTCCCAATCTGTGCATAGGAAACACCCTTTCAGTTCATCTATGCCATCCTCTGACCACACAGTCACTGTTTTCACCTGTGGCTTGCTGCGTTTCAGCATAGTTTTATATGTGGGAATTAGGTGGATGGTATTGTGGTCAGAGTTAGCCAGAGGGGGTTTAGCTCTGGCAGCATAGGCGTTTTTAATGTTTCCATAACACTTATCTAAGATTCTATCATCCCGTGTCCCACATTTAACATATTGCTCAAACCCAGGCAGTGACAATTCAAGTTTACAATGATTAAAATCGCCCAAAATTAAAACGGGGGCACCTGGTGTGCGCTGTAACTGTTCGTGGATACAGTCTGCAATGCAAGCTGCTGCTCTTGCTGCGTTCCCACTCGGGGGGACGTAGACTGTGCAGACGGCCACACTGCCGAACTCCCTCGGGAGATAAAACGGTCTCAAATTCATGCACAGAAGCTCAACGTCAGGGGTGCAGATGATTTCTCTAACTGTGTACTGTTTGCACCAGTCATTACTCACGTACACAGCCAGGCCCCCGCCTCTGTGTTTCCCTGATAGTTCGTTCCTGTCCGCTCGGATGAGGGAAAACCCCTCGATATCCACCGCCGCGTTGGGAATGTCTTGATGTAGCCACGTCTCCGTGAAGGCCATCAGACTTGCGGTGCGGTATTCGAAGCAGGATTTGGTGTTGACACGGAGTTCGTCGATTTTGGCTCGCAGGGATCTTGCATTGCACAGTATCATGGAGGGCAGGGGAGGTCTCTTTCCTCGTCGTCTTAGGCGCTGTCGTACTCCACCTCGCCTGCCCCTTCTCCGCGACCGCCTGTTGCGCTCAGGTTGGCTCCTCACACACTCAGGAAGGTCCATAGGTGGAGTCGCTGCTGCTGCCCGGAGAGCCAACAGGGCATCTCGGCTGTAGCTAACAGGTAGCTTAGCTTCCACGCCCGCCGCCAGGTGAGGCGTGTATAGTCCCCATATTATCAGCACCAGGCAGGCGAACTGGATAAGCGTCTTCATCTTAGCTGAAGGAAGCACCTTTTCACAACGTAAAACAACATAAAACAACAAACTACGAGGCTTGACTTAGACGAAGGCGGACAAACAAACAATTGCAGCGGACCACACGAGCCCGGGTCGCAGCAGGGCAGCGCCACCTCCTATTCTGGAGCATTTAAAAAAAAAAAAAAAAAAACACGGCCGTTTTCATCAATTTACAAGGAAGTGGGCAACACACATACATTGGAGTGAATGGGTTTTCTGGGCGCTTTTGCAATACCCATATCCTGCCACTCGGGGCGCAAAACCCTTACCACGGGAGTCAATGGTGGTGTCGTTACTCTCTTTTCCAGTGCTATAGCGCAAACAAAGTCTTCAACGAGTTAAGACGACAGAAAGACAACAACAGTGATCCAATGTACCACACTGAAGTCTGGTAGGGGGCAATGTATACCTCTAAGCTTGATGCTGGGTGGTTTATTATGATGTTTGGTGTTTTCCTTCATGTGATTGAGCCATGAGAGAACCTGGCGGCCGCGGACAGTTAACACGTGACAGTATCGCGGAAAGCAGCGTCGCTCGCATTGGGATTACATTGGGTCGAGCCGTGATCGCGATACCTTCAGGACCTCACCTTGATGTGAACCCAACACTGAACAAGTGTTGCGTGTTCCTGAGCGTGGCTTCAGAGAGAAGTCTGAGGAAAGGGGCTTGGACTTTTGACTTGTGTATAATGTGGTCTGCTAGAGCCGTTTTTCCAGGATCTCCAACCCTACCTTTAAGGATGCCGGTGCATAGTCCCAGCCTGGTCAGTTGCGTACATGAACTGATGAAGCCTCTTGGATGAGAGGTGAAACGTCTTCCTAGACAAATAACTAAGTCCAGTTGCTTTCGATTTAACCTCCTTTGAAATACCTTTAAGGATGGGCAATTTCAGTAATTTCAATATCCAAGCACTGTCATGAACTTATGAACAAGTATGTGCCTATACTTAAAATCTACGTGTATATTTTCACCATAAAAAAGAAAATACAAGAAGTCCCTGTCTGACTGGGAACAGACGTGTATGATGAGCTTGTGGTTCCAGTCAGACATGGACCTCCCAGACCAAGGCCCACTGTTTGGTTGTCAGAGAACATTATACTTTCACAGTAGTTGTACCCATCATCCCTATTATTTGTAAAGCTGCTAATTTCACATTTAAATGAAATGCGTTCACAGCTGAGGCAGCAGTGACAGCAGGTCCAAATGATAATGAGACAAACCTTTAAAAAAAAAAAACACACATTCGTGTGTGGCTATTGGGCGCAAAGTGATGCTGTTAAACCAAAACCACACACATTAGTGCAGCTGTTATTGACTCCATGGTCATTCCATTATCAAAATGTCAAGCTCATTCCAGGCAGGTTAAAAAAAAATTGTTGAGTTTGTTACACTAACAATAGCCTTTTTCACAGCAGGCAGTTTCACTCACCATACAAGGAGAGACATTATGAATAACATTAACGATGTGTTGGTAAATCATAACGTGTGAGAGGCACCTGAACCTGAAGTAGCTCAAAATCACAGTTCTCACCTGAGTTTTCCTGACCTCAATATGAATGTGAACCTCTTGATCAGAATATTAAATCATTACATCATTTCTTAGTGATTTCATGATAAATAAAGCCTGACAATTTCACAAAATACAAAAATATATATCCCATGAGTAGCTCATTGGACAAAGACTTAAACTTACTCCAGCTCATCAACAGAAAAAATCCATACAAATGCCACAAGCACAAGGACAGGATGGTGCATCTGAAAACAGATTCCTAAAGTACAGTATATGACATCAAATAGAGGTAGATGATTTTCCCAAATGCAACTGTGTCACTTTGCCTAATTATTCTAGCAAGGCAAATCTTTTCTTTCTTAATTATTTCTAGAAAATATCCCTGCCACACATTCAAACCCACACTAATGAAACAGACCAAAGAATAACAAACAACTAGAGGGAAAAATAGAAATCTGACCCTTAAATGCGGTCATTTTGGAAGCAGTCTGTATCTTTCCAAACACACCTCCCTCTGTCTGCACTTTTTTTTTTCTGCTGACTTCACAAAGCTTACGTCTTGCTTACTCACAGGTATGACTCATATCTGTGCTTTTTTTTCCCCTTTCATTTTTTTAAAGACAAAACAATCTCAACCGATGTAGAAAGGGCTGGCAGCCAACATGACAGGGTATGCAGACAGGGTGTAAAGCTGTGAAGTAATTATCACTGACCTCACAGTCCTCTTAGTTAATTGGTGCACAGACCCCTGTAGAACTGCACTTACTGTCCAGAAAAGATAGGGATGTGGACAGCACAGACTGTACAGTACTGAGTGAAAGAGAGAAGCGAAGAGTTAAGGGGAAGAAAGCGGGGAGATAAATAAATAAAAGAGAAATAACAAAAAGTAAATGGAATGGGAGATAGAGTAAGGTCAAAATGAGAAACTCAAATGAGCTGAGATGCGCACGGAGGTGAAATTGTGTGAGTGTAACTGAAAGAGATAAGGTAAAGGGGCTTGTGCATCGCATATCTTGCTGTGCTCACTTCTGCGGAAAAAAACACGCTTACATCTGCATGTCATAGACTTGAGCAGATGCACAGACAGAAATAGCGCTTGTGAGGGAAGAAAGAGAAGGATACGAGTCCATCTAGGGCAGCAGGAGCACTTCTGCACTCCACTTCATTTGGCCGTGGTAGACATTTTGAGAGTTCTAATGTGACCTGGTGGTTTGCTTTCTCATCAAACATTCAACTTTTTTTTTTTACCTGCATGGGCCTCACAGAGAATTCGCTTCCTGCATGACTAGAGATGTGTGCGTGCTCTCAATAACTGATTCAGGAGCTGTGTGCAGTGGCGTGAAGTTGGTCTATGCTGTGAAATGTTTATCAACAACCTTCTGACCTCAGCCCACAGGGATTTGGGAAAGCTGCATGCAGCACGAGTGGCACGCAGTATATCACCTTAGTTATATATTCTTAGTTAACACATATGGTGTGACCTTGATATTGAGTTAGTGTATCTAAAAGGTCCTTTTACTCCATGGCACAGTAGTTATATCATGTTTTTTTCATACTTACTACATACATATCATCCATTAAAATCTGCTTTGAAGACAATAAAAAAAGTTATGAACTGTAGCCACACAAAGAGAAAAAAAAGAGCTGTAATGATGATTGATGAAGCTGAGAGAGAGAGGGAGAGATCAGTGCCACAGAGCAGAGAGCAGTGCTCTGAATACTGACTGTGTCATTCATGTCCTTGGACCAGTCTATCAGCAGGGATGGGAGACAACAAGCTATGTCTGATCCACTGTGTGAATTTTAATTACAGTTTGCTTTATCGGCATGAAGCGTGTCACATTACATTCATGTTGCCAAAATGTTTCAAGAAGGAAAAAACAGTGGATAAAGAAATCTCACTCTCTCTCCCCCTTCCTCCCCTCACACGGATTCTGGCCACTCATTTATCACTATCATATTGACAATTTGTACCTCCCTATCAAAACATCAGCTGACAGTGAGGGGCCCATTACAGATGCCAGTGGGCCACCTGTCCTCCACAGGGCTGGTAAGCAAAGGCAGCGTGAGTTTAACCTTCAGCTAAGTGTAATGAAGTCTGACAGTGCTAAGCAGCCAGGCTTGCTCATTAGGCATCCCTGTGCCAGCCTGTCGTGGTCAGGGTCTCTCCTCTTGGCTTTCTCTTTCATCTCTTAGCTGCAGAAGCACAAAGCCCAGCGGTCTCCTCATTAGGCAGGCTTATTGCGTTAATTCAGCCCCAACATAACGCACTGAGCTGGAGTTGTTCCAAATAATCCCCCTCATTTGAGTTGGTTGCAGACGGTAGCGGTACAGATGAGCAGACCAATATTTGGCGGCATTTGGGCTCTAGTGATGACGATGACGATGATGGCTCTGATTTCTGATGACGGAGGCCTCCGCTCACACTGGATGACATTAGCCCTCAGTTACAGTGACAAAACGCTGCCAGCAGTTGACAACATTTAAACACCCTCAACACCCCCAAGTCTTAGCAGACAAACAGACGCAGACCTGTTGGCTGAGGACAGACTGCAGATCACAGAGCTAGCTCATCTGCATGAGCAAGAAAATACTTAACAATTAAATTCGTACTGATACAACACACAAGCTGTAGCCTAATACCATGTAAAACATGGAATTTAATACATGTTTTATGTGTTGTGGTCTCAGAAAAAGAAAATTTCTGAATTAATTTCTATTTTTTAATGAAATTATACAATTTATATGTATATGGTGAGCCATTTTGAAAAACTATAAGGAGAGGAACATCTCATGTGGCCACACGTGTAGTTTATCCATTCATTCACTGAGCAGGTTAGGGTTAAATGCAATGGCTTTCATGGCCTCTGCAAAACTTCAGCACCATGGACAGCACTGTCTTTTCAGCAGCTGTGTCTGACAGCTTCTACGGCAGAGCCTGTCTGCTTATCTTCACTTTGGCTGCTCCCACTGACAAGTCATTCATCTAATCAACGGATCAATCAAATTCACATCCATCCCAGCGTTCAAGAGTTCAATGGTTTGTAGCTCCTATTATGTAAGGGTCCCCAAAACAGAAAAAAAATGCCCCCATACCTCGACTTTATTGATCCTTCAAGGTCTTGTCTGTGTGTAGATGGGGGATACGGCAGGAAAAAGTTGTTTTATTTTGAGTTATATCATATGCGATTCCCCTATCTTTTTGTGAAAGCAGTGACAGTAGATTTACCCCAAACACAATCCAGTGTCCTCCCCTTATAGCCCCTGCACCCAACTCTAGAGGCACTGAAATTGCACTTACCTGATGCTGCTTGCATCCAGCCACAGATCTTGTACACGGTGGAGGTGCTGAGGAGGAAGAAGAGACTGAAGCAGCCGATGCAGGTGACAACGAGCATCATGGACATTCCTACTAAGAAGGAGGCGGCCTTGAACGCGGTGGAGGGGATGGCGGCGAACTCGGTGAAGCTACCCTGGCAGGCCAGCTCTCTGGCGATCCCGTCTCCGATGCAATAATGAAAAAGGCCGAAGTAGCCGGCCTGCGGCGTATCCACGCCATCCCCAATCCAGTAGGGCTGTGAGAAGATGGTCACGTTTACAATGCCGAACAGGATAGTGAAGATGGCCCATAAAAGTCCGATGACACGGGAGTTGCGGACGTAGTTGGTCTGGTACAATTTCGCAGCTTCTGCAGATGGTAGCATTGATGCGGCAGATCCTGGTATCATTTTATGCAATCCCGAAGACTAAATGAATGTTGCGATGTGTCCGAGCACAAAGCGAGGACTGAACATTGAGCAGTAGGCTAAATAGGCTATATATATTTTTTCTTTTACAGAATCATCCCTGAAACGGCGAGAACAAGCGGAGAATCTACGCCCGTGCAACTGCAACACAGCAACATCTGTCAGGCGCGATCAACTCATGACGTCGCATCCTAAAGCCAGGCGCTGAAAAGCTGAGGAGTGGAGCGAGAGCAAGAAGCGGCTCCGACCCTGGATGTCTCCGATAACTCTGACAACTCGGGTTCTGGCAGAAAAACAGGCTCCGTCCCCTCTTGCTCTGTCTAGCCGCCAGACGTGCACATCGCTGCCGCACCGCGTCGCTCGCTGATGTCCTTGGGAAACCTCCGAGTGAAACACAAGTGTATTATTCACACACCGGCCTCAGCTACACAACGCGAGATGCGCACGTATCCTTCTTATCAAACCCCAAATACAAACAGCAGCAGCCTATAACGAGCAGGTTGTAACCGTAGCCTCAGAGGCGATATCACATTACAGGCCCGTACTTACGAATGGATGCAGCCAAGCATAATAGCCATTAAAGAAAATACACGACAGATCTCCTCAGGATCGTTAAAGGGGAGTTAAGTCTCCGCTTTATGACAGCATCGCCGGGCTGTCAGTGATGCTGCGAGCCGGAGAGGGAGGGACACGAGCGGCAGACGCAGAGGCAGCCCGTGTTGTGCGCGTCAATCTTGTCCAAACAGTGACACACACCTCATGGATAGCGCTGCGTCAACATCCACTCAACTGACGAAATATCAAGGCGAGCTGAATACCCGATAGAGAACCAAGAGCACCGTGCACCGAATAGATTTTTCTATAAGCAAATCAAATTGCAATTTTCTTTTTTAAATTAGGTATTATATTTTTTCTAACAGGATATCCGCCCAAATCTCTTGGCGAGTCGTTCCCATGCCAGTGTCACCTGCCGCGTTAAAGACGCAGAAAACGCCGCTCGGCTTCATCAAGTGTGCTACTTTGCTGCCAGGAGGTTATGTAATAACTCCACGGAGCTGCACATGATGTCCTGGAAAATCATACAAGCCAAATACATTGAGTAGTGCGTGCCTTTATGCAAGAATGTCATAAATAAAGGTTGTAAAAGTAGTTTCTAATCTTTCTCAAGCAAAGAACTGATAGCCTAAATAAAATATTTCAAATTAAAAAATAGAGAATCTACTTCATCTGCAGCTTTTTCCAGTTATTTTAGTGTATTTGTGTTATGCATATAGATCCCAGTCTACATGGACATAAGACACCAAATGATTTAGTGAAGCAACATTTGTAATCTTACAGAATATAACCATTATGGATGTGAATATAGTGACCCTGCTCACAGAGATCTTTCACCTAATTTTTTGCAAGTAAATAGTTCCACATTAAAGACAATTCAGCCTGTTGTACATTTTTTCACTTATGTAGCCAGGCTGATATACTTTTGGTTATGACTTTAATAAGCTGTCATAGATTTGGGTGAATTAATGCCCATTCTTTCTTCCCATGTTACCCTGGTAACTGACTACTTCCATTGCGTAATGCTGCCTCACCGCACTTTAAATAATTGTATGGACTCTTATCTGTATCAGATGCGTTGTCCTACTTTTGCTGCCTTTATGGCCACTCTGCATAATTCAGTTTAATTCAGTTGCTCACATGCATTCAGAGGATTTGAGTTCAATACTGATGCATGGATGACATCAGTGCTATCACTAGGACTGAAATAGATGTTTCCTATTTCAAATGTGTTCAACTCTTTAGGGAAGTAATGAACAACGAGAAATCATAATGCATCAAGCACCACACAGATTTATGAGCCTAAACCAGACCTTAATTGTATCAATACCAGAGACGTTGCATAACAGTGTAATCATTTTAATGGAGGAATATTCTGTCAATCAAATTGAAAAGTTTAAAGTAGAAGCCTGCATTGCTTTTCTGTCTCTGCAGTGAAGATAAATGATATAGCCTACAAATATGTCAGTATGAGATAACAAGCAATGTGTAGAGGCTTTGAGAGTTAAAAATTAACTTTCCATTTTTAATTTGAGATATAATCTAATTTTGCATTCATAGTGTTTTAATTTAGCATTTACAACCTAATACAATCTTGTACAACAGCTCTAAAATTAATCCCTCTGAAGCTTACGGTCAGTTATGCTTTGTCTGTGCCAGAGAGGTGCTGATTCAACCTAATTTTTTTTTTTTTTTTTCTTCTTTCTTTCTTTTTTTTTTTTTTTTTTTAGATCATACCATATTAAACCGTCTCTCTCATATACTGTATGTAAATAAGGTGAAAACATGAGGTGGTACTCAGGACAAAGACCAGTGGGACATGGAAAAAATCTTTTGAGTTGTGCCTTAATTTGTTCATTGGTTGTGAAGGGAACACAGTGGGGAAAAAAACAGCTCCTGTGCTGCCTCCCCTGAGTATAAATCGATCTTTGCAAAGAGTCACACATCTTAAGAATGTTTTCGCTGTAGTATAGGAGTGTGAAAATGATAAAACCATAAACAACAACAAGCTCAAATTTTTCAGCAAGTACACAGAAGCTCCTTTGACTGTTGCTTGTTTTTCCCAATGTAGGCGGGAGGGTGCAAACAGTGATTTATAGGCCCCCATCAATTTTCTATAGGAGCTGTATAACAAGACTTTAACACAGGCCCCTTGACATAACAGGCCGTCAAAGATGGATTCTTAAAGCCCCTTTATTTCAGTTGCCGTTGTGTTTGGGTATGAATAAAAATAAATAGTAAACATACAAGCGGACATTGCACTGCACTGCAGATAAAGCTTGCGCAAATGTTAGACTATGAAAATAACAATTTGCCACAATAATACAACTATATTGAACTGTACAGACATACTGTAGCCTATATGCTGAATTATAGGTAGATGGTCACTATAAATTAGGTAATTCCACATTTTCCTACCAATGATAATACAAAACTTTCAACAGTCAGACAGTGTGATATAGAGTTTGTTTCCTGTTCTGAGATAGCTTTATGTGTAGACATTAATGCAAGGGTAATGCATTGCACTTATTAAAGCTAGCCACATTTTTTTCCCCTTTCCTTTCCTTTCCTTTCCTTTCCTTTATCAATAGAAAATAATAAAATAATGTGGTGTTTTGATCCTGATGTTGTTTCAAGTCTCAATGTTTTCCATAGGCTACTTGTCATTTTAGCTGCAAAATATCTTGAACTAATTAGCCTATTGCCATATTGCTGATCCTGCCATTTCATTCATGCTTATGATATCATCCAGGTCATCATCCAGGTCAGAGGTTATAGGTCAACCTAGAGTGCATAGGTCAACCTACAGACCCCGGATGTTGATAACACATCTAGCAACAACCACTAACAACAACCCCGGACTCAGAGGGGAATAGCACTAGTGTATCACAAAATATCGGTGAAATGAATGAGTTTCAAGGCAGATAATGTATTCCACTGCCCCATTATATGGATAAACGTGGCTCTCAGCTGGATCTAATTTCGTTGAAACGACTTGTAATGACACCAAAATTATCTGGGTGAGTTAATGATCGTATTTTATGATAGAAATAAGGTTGTAAAAAAAGTTTTTTTTTTTTTTTTTTTAAAGGACATGGGAGAAGTAATTTAGAAGTTATAAAGACTTAAATGTGCCTTTAGCATGTTTTCACAATGACGCAGCTGCATTTCTGACGCAAATTCAGCTTTTATCAGCATCAGAAGCTAATAGTACGTTATAGGCCTATAGGGAAAAGCTAACTTTTTTTTCATTACTATGCAGACCACGCGCATTTTTTTTGATATGTCGGTAGAAAAAGTGTTTGAGGAGCCAAAAACATCTTCAAAACACAGGTAGGTTGTGTTTTAAAGTTGTGTAGTTAGCTCGTGACTCCAATGTGTCAACATTGTGTGAAATATCAAATGTGTTGATGAAAGGTAAAAGGAGAAGTTTTCTTTTTCTTATCATGGCTCATGTTGGACCAAAAAATTTATGAAAAATGTTTGAAAAGGAGGGTTTTAATCGCTAATTTTTCAGGCTGAAATAGGCTAACAGTTAGTCTAGCTAGCCGGTAAAATTTAGCTGGTTCGCAGGTGTGATTAATTGTAATTAATGGCGACGACTCTACTGTCAAAGTTCATTACTTGTTTAATCAAAAAGACAGTCTAGAAAAACAGCACGCACGTCCCAACAAACTTAAATACTGGGTGCCAGAGGAACTACAGCATGAAAAAGACGGAACACTGTCTGGTGAAGGACCAGGGACCTAAATGTCATGTATGTATGTATGTGGTAAATCAGCTTTAGAGCTACTTCTGGTGTGTAGACCTTTATTGTTTAATAACGCCTGTGGTTTCCATGAAATGCATAGTAAAAATGCACATTGATGCAGACCTAACTCATTTGAGTGGTAGCCTATATGGGTCATTCCAGAATTGGAGGACGTTTCATGTCCCACCCATTAATTTTCAAATAAATCATGCATGAAATTCCAAAACTTGCATTTGTGGTGAAAATTATAATTACTCTGAGACCAAATATAAATATAGTTATACAAAAACTGGTTCCAAAATATTATTTAAAATACAAAATAACTCTAAGCACCCCCTAAAATGGCCTTTTTCTCTTGTCCCACCCTCTTGATGGCCAACATGCATGTCAAATAAAATTTTAGTTTTTTTGTATGATTTTGTTGATTTATGTCTTTTGTAAGTGTAAAACCACTTAGTTTAATCATAAACATATTTTAAATAAAAGTAATTTTGCACTAAAGTTGTGTCCCACAACATCCACGCAACCCTGTTACCAAAACCTTTTTAGCAGAGAAGAATAAGAAAAAGAAGTGTGAGACACATGACACAAAAATAATTTATATTATCAAACTGTTAGATAATAGCATGAGTAGACACAAGGTAAGTCCTCTCTTCTATTTTTCATATTTTTCATATTTCGTCTGCCCTGATTGAGTGTGTCACTCTAACCAATGCAACCCTGTTACTCATATTACCAGAATAAGGCAAAAATATTTTCAAAGTTTTCTTTGTTCCTTTAAATAACTAAGTTTGTTCTCAACCTTACAGTAACATTACATTCCATAGCTAGCATCTTTTTTCTGCTAAACAGCTGACATAAGCATTGAGTTGCAACCCTGTTACTTGCAACCCTGTTACTCCAGAGTAACTGGGTTGAGATTTATGTCATAATCTACAATCAAAAGTAATTCATCTATTCAACCCTGTTACTCTAATTTCAACCCTGTTACTGTGTAATTTATCTTAAAATTATCTTAAATGACTGTATCAGCTCATGAGGGTTTATCCTATTGTCATTTTGGTAGTGTGTATGATTATATTCATTATGTATTTTGGCAAATATTTATAGATAAATACTTATATAATACCTTTACAGGTTCCTGAGTATTGGTAACAGGGTTGCACCAAGCAGCACACACAATATATAAAATATCTAATAAAAAGTGTCACTTTGAGTCCTGAGCTGGCCAAACATAATTATTTGATGATTAATTACCTGTATTTCTTAAATATATAGCAGAAAATGATCAAATAAATAGTAGAATTTTGAGATGTTTCAGTCCGTAAATGTCCTCCAATTCTGGAATGACCCATATATTCATGTATTAGCTACAGCATAATTCAAAACCATATTATTATTTTTAATTGTCAAGATAACTTTCACCTTGAGGTAGAATGCACTTTTCCTTGACCACCACATGACAAGACCTTATACACAGGCATTTCCCAGCCTTTGTTAGCTATTTGCATTATTTCTGTTATTACTGATGTTTTGTTTTTCTGCTTTCTCTCTTTTTTATACAGTGACAATGGAGAGAGGAAAGGTTGAAAGAGACAGGGGAACAACAAAACCCCCGAGCTGCCATCAAACTATCAACATACCTACTGTGTCACCTGATGCCCTAGTCCGTGCTACTCTAAGGTGAGCTCATATCATGATCGCACTAAACCTTTTACTCATCTTTTAAAAGGTTTTTCTGAAACAGTCTGCTAAGATCAGGTAAACCATTATTCCAAAGCAAAATGATCAGATGAAGGGACTTGCCTGAAGCTGGATGCTTTGAACCAAAGGCTTTTGATATTTTCTGTCTTTTGCCTTGGTCTCCTACTCATGTTTTTGCAAATTGCATCAATTTCAGGTCATTTCTTTCTGTGTGCTATATAACATTGACACATAAGGGTAAAAGAGCAAATTATGCTTTATTGACGATGGCCTATTTTATGTACCATAGTGTACAAACTACTTTGTCTCTGTAAGTGTTTTACCTGGAGGTGGTGCTACAGTATCACGCTGTAAACAATAAGTTACGAAGGAATCGATAAGTGGTGAGCAGATGCCAACTTTATACTATATTTCAGAATGCAGATCATCTAATGATAGATTTTACAATTTACACATATACATATCAACTGTGTCATTACACACATTTTAATTTAAACCTGGTATTTTGTCAAGGCTTCCTAAGACCATTGATGCTTTACACAGAAAACCCTATTGGACCTTAAATGGCTGTAGTACCTCATCTGTCCACCAAGGAGCAGTATAGTCTAACATGAGTGGTTCAGGCAGGCTGGGGGACTGGGTTTTAGGGATGACTCACTCTCTTATATAGTATTGCCAGAGATATCAAACACAGATATATTGTTTCAACAAATATAGCGCGTCAGGAATATTAATTGTCTTACATAATGCAGTAGTGTGTTTAAGTCAAGCTTGCCGTTGTACAAGAAAGGCCAAAATGCTGGAAGATGATTTATGATGTCACTAATCTCTTGTAATCTATCGTCTGATCCCTGTGTGAGTCGTGGCCCAGATGTCAAGGCCATGCCTCTCATGCTCTGTCCCCCTGTATCATAACCTCTATAAGCCTGGGGCTGTGCTGAATGATATGAGAACAGAATAAAGACATTATTTGGGAACCAGCTTGAGCTTTCCTGCTGTACTGCATCATGATGACCAGTGACACAGAGCGGATAATGATTCAGTAACCAGTGGAAGATATTAAGTCACTGTAGTAGCATGATTTAACATAATCAGGGGCCCATTTCGCCACATCTGGCTAAACTGTAACCCAACAAACCTGTGCCACATGATGCCACTTTACCTGGATTTTTCCTAATGAGAAAAAAAATGTCACATTTTCTTGGGGCCTTCTCGGTTGAGCCAGATTATTTTAGGACAAAAAAGACACTGGACTGAGAGAAAGGCAGAAAAAAGGCAGGATGCAGAGTGGGTTATGACAGCGAATTGCTTAGTGATTGCCAAAAAATTTGGAGATTTCAGAGGCAATGCTGGGACAGAAGGGGAACTGTGCCTGCAAGAGCTGAGGAGAAAGAATGGTTGGTAGCGGATGAGAGAGATTTGCCTCCATGAATTTTAGGATGAAAGATAGGCTGGTGTGTGTGTGTGTTTGTGTGTGCATATGTTGGTATGTCTGAGAGAGAAATAGGGAGTGAATGCCAAAGACAGAAAGCCTGGGTGTGTTGAGATAAGCATGGGTCGTTGGGAGGTTGTTGTTTTCTGGGCACACTACATGCTTATATGCCTGTGTGCATGTGCTTGTGTAACTGACTGGTTTTAATGTGTGCACACAACATTTTAGACTAGTCGTTGAGTTGTGATTTGGGTCTGCACACAGTTCTTTTTCAAATGTCAACCCACAATGGCGCCATTCTCGATAAGCGTCTCCCTTTCTCTCTCCCTCAGTTTGCTGATCTCTCTCTGTGTCCCTCAGTGTGTTCACTGAGTGTTTCTACTGTTGTGTACTTTTTAAAAAACAACAACAACTTTTTTTAATGTGGCCAAAAATGTGTCTTATCTTCTTTGTGCTGGGAATAGTGCCAATTTATGATCTCTTGCTTCCATGCTGCAATCACTACTCAGAGACCCACTTCATCACATAAACCCTGTGCAAGGCTAAATTTGTGCTCTGTGATGGTGGACAGCAGAACTATGTGGGCTTAGCCATCTGTTGATTTGTATTTAATTCACTTGGAAGACATAAAATCAACTTGCTGGGCAGGAAATTACAATTTCAGTAAACAAAATTCATTCAATTATAGACCTGACTTTAATCATACCACAGTTTTCAGTAAACTCATTATTGGAATCTCACTGAGAGGGTGGAGTGGAGAAATAAATCATTTTATTTTTTGATTGATCTGTTAATGTGTTTTCTTACTTATAATTTTACTGTTCAGTGTCTGAGAAGTCAACAACATGGTTACAAAAATGCCAGTCACTGGTTATATGATGCTGAGGTGATACCTTCACGTCTTTGTTTATCCAACTAACAGTCCAGGACAGGTTCCAAACATTTTCACATTAACAAGACATGAAAACACAGCAGCATTGTGATTTAACGGCTGAAAAGATAAATTGGTAGAGGGCTTCAGCCAACTATTATTTTTGACAATTAATCTGCAAATTGTTTGAATCATTTAGTTTGTGATGTGCCAAAAAGATAGCAAAAACAATACCCATCATAACTTTCCATAATCAGAGGAGACATATTGTTTATGTCCACAAAAGAAAATTAAATTAGTTTACAGTGATACATGATAAAGAAAAGCAGCATACCTGTAGCCTCCATTTATAGGAGCTAAAGTAGAAAATGTTTAGTTTCCTAATTATACTTACATATTATTCCATAATAATCCAATTTATAAAATTGCAAACTAGATAAAACACAAAAATGTTATTCCTTTGTTTCTAAGGTAAATATGGAGGTGCATTATATTTAATTTTAGTCAAATCCTTCAGCAATAAATCACAATCCAGTTCATATTGATTTGTGAATGAGAGGTCTGAAGACAATAAATCTGGCAAACATACAAAGTGTTGATAGTCATCTTGTCTTTTATTTTAGCCTAGAGTGATCAAACCAGCCTCGCTTTCATCTGCTCAGTGAGTAAAACCATTCATTGAAATTTTTTTGGCAAATGCTAGACCTCTGTGCTTTGTTTTTATTTTTTCCCCCTCAACATCAAAATTGTCTTGTGGTGTTGTTGATACTAAATCACCACCAGCCTGCTGAGTGCCGACTCACAGCCTCAACGCCTGAAAGGGCTGGTTGGATTGAGAGGAAGTTTCCGGACTTTTTATTTCCCAGTTGAAACTCAGGCTTGTCTATTGTAGAGGTGACCCCCACTGTGTCACACAAACACTCCCTCGCAGACTGTTTACCATCACAATGCTGACACTGGCACTTTCCCTCGCTGTCAGGAGGACTCATATTTATGTATTTTCATTGTAATTACATGGCAGTGTTTTTTTATATATTTCCAAAATACCCTTGTTTTCCCCCACTGGCGCTTTTCATCCACGACCGCAGATCAAACTGAGCTACTGCCAACACTTTGCTTCCCTGAGCCACTGAGAATAAAACCCACCAGTAAACAAAAGATAAAACACCCAAATGAAAGCTGGAGAGAGAACAAAATCAACACAATGAGAGGGGTTGTTGAATAGTGGCGGGAGTACTGTGTTGTCTGATGCTGGCTGGTGTTGGAATTTGTGGATTATGGAGAGGAAATGTGTGTGTGTCTCTCAATGTTTGTGAATGTTAAGGCCAACTGCAGTTTAGTAGATTAATCTGTAGTGTTTTACTTTGTACTTAGTTTGGGGCAGATTCTTGGCATTTGTTGGCAAAGTGAGAAAGATTTATAAGAAGAACCACATCAATCTGATTATTTTTAGCAATGCAAGAAATTTAGGGCATATTGCTCACTTTTTGCACTGTCAGGACATCCCATGTTTACAGCCTGATGCAGCATATTCCTCTGTGTCATTCACCTCGATTGTTGTCTAAAACTATTAAAAACTCATCCCGGAGCCACATAATTTCACTGGTTGCCATGACTGTTCATTACAATGAACACGCTGATCCCACATACATTGATCTGCACTGTCCCCAACAAATTCACAATTTACAATTTATTTACACTATAGCCAGAATTTTTTAGGAAATGATTTAGACTAAAGAAATGAGAAATTGTTATCTATTTTTAAAGATTGGGACTGGGTACCACAGACAGGATCAGGAAGTACTGAGAGTCTGCCTAACACACTGTTGGTTACGTGGGATTTGTTGATAAAAAAAAAATACAGAGAGCTTATCCCTTAATGGACTGATTATGTTCATATCATGAATCCTGACATGTACCAGTGTTCAACGTGTTGATGGGTGTACAATCTCCTGCCTTCCGGGATGTTACTTCCATCCTCCTTGGGGAGGATGAGGAGTCTGTTCTGTTTTTGCTTTCCAGTTCTGTTGCTCTACTGTCAACCATCTGATTACCATGTTTACACTGCTCTCATTAGACAGATAATGTCCTGCACCATATTAATGAGCCTTGTTGTAACTCAGAGTTTGCTTGAGTGTATGTGAGTATAGTCATATTCGTATCAGCAGCTACGCTGGTATCAGCTTCTTTACTGAATCCAGCCTGATCAGTGCAAGTCCAACCTTATTGAAGAACATGTCTTTATACAGGACGCACATGAGAATATACACAGACACATAATTGGTCGCATTCATGGAAGGGGGAAAGCTTTCAAATGGCCTGGAAAGTCAGCATCTAAAAGTTAACGTGACTGTGACTGACCACATCCTCTGTATATCATTGTCTGGAATTAACATCCCCCCCTGTTGCATCAGAACGTTTTTCAATTATCAATTTTAATTTCTTTAGATATCTGGGATCATTTTCTACATTTTCTTCCAAATCACCAAGTAGAACATGTGTTTGTCCTGTGCTGTACCACTAGATGGCATCCTGAGAGAGGCCTTGGTCATCATAGCAGTGCTAGTTTATATGAGTGCAAGAGGGACAACATAGTAAAAAAGAGAACACTAATCTCCACAGGCATACATTTTATATGTGCCTAAAACTGGCTTGATATATTTGCTGCACTTCAGGCTGTTTTTGTGACAGTTTAATGTATGAGGCTAATATTCCCTCCCTTTGATTCTTGTCCAGCCCTTTTATTATTCTGTCTCTGCACAAAACTATTTATAGTTATTAGTTATTTGTTTGCTGCTGATGCAACCATGATAATGTCCAGGGATCTGTCTGGACTGTCTTTTGTGCACATTCGGACCATCAAATGAGGATAGTGGGTGCATCATGGCATTTTAAACTTGAGACTAATCATATTTTACATAATATGAAAAGTTATTCGAAAAAACTCTGTAGAGACATGGCTCATACTTGACCTAAATTAGATTAAAGGAAATACCTGATTTTGCACAATGGCATGTGAGCCCTTTTTGTGCCTGTAATAATCCATGTTCTTGATAGCTTGACTTGTTAATACTGTGCAACAAGGTTCTCATAGTAGCTGCACCGAGCCTCCAGGAATGTTAAACATTTTTAACTAGTTTAGAGTTTTCCTGTGTCAAAAAGGCTTCTTTATAGTGACAAATATGACCTGTGGCAATGAGGTGACGAGAGCTCTGTGTGCGCCTGTGTGTGCATCTGTGTATTGAATGTTTGGCATTGTGAGACAGGCCAGGCTGTGTTTGCTGTGCGTGACTGACTAAGAGCAGAGGACCAAGAGCAGAAATGTGTATGACAAAACCAAGGACAAAGATTACATGTGGAAAATAAATGTTTTCACCACAGCAGGTCAGATCTCCTTCCGCATACTTAGACAGTCTTTCGTCCTTCCCCTGTCTATGAAAACCATTCGTCAGTAACTCCTTTTTTTTGGTCTCCTTTTTCTCCACTATGTCCATCCGTACGTCACTGCCTCCATATCCCTTCTCACTCTCCCTCTCCCCTCAGCTCAATCGCACCACACTGGCTCTCTTTTCTTAGCAAACCTTTCTCTCATCCATTATTGAGGCTTGTTTTTTTTCCTTCAGTCTCAGAATAAAGAAGGGGAACGGATCTTTTGAATTTTTAATGCCCCACATGAAAAATGAATCATCAGTCATTTCTCAACGATACGAACTGGTAAACTTTTTGCAGGACACAACGGTCCAAGTCACGAGATGTCTTGAGACAGAGAAAAGGAGGAAACAGAGAGGCCCTATGGCCTCTGATGTGGAGAGGCAGAGAGGGGTGTAGGACAAAAGCAGATGGAAATATGGAGTCCAGTGTGACAGGAAAGGTGAAGTGATGTCCTTGTTGAAAGTCACAAATCTTACAAAACCAGACAGAAAATGAGCAAAGTAGAGACGATGGACAGACAGACAGACAGTCAATCTGACACAGATGGCCACTGAAAAAATAAAGAGAGAAAATAGATAATCACATTCAGTGAATACCTGAAATGATTTAAATCCCAAAGGTTGTGGTGGATGCTATTGAATCCCAGTTTTACTTTGTTATGCACCAGGAGAACTTGTTAGAACTCGGTACTCCATCTCCCCCTCCAGTCATCTAACCCATCACCCATTCTCCCCTCCCCTCTCACCTGAGCTACAGAGCGTGCTTCACAGCTCTTCAAACAACAGCCAGGTCAAGGTCAGTGTTGTGAAATGGTAACAACCTTTGCCAAGAGGAACTCACTGTCAAACATCAGGTCTGGTCCACACTACACATCCCTGAATATGATGGGATTTGCCCAGGGCTGCAACAGCCAGCAAGACATGTACTGTGCCAGGAGACGGACAGAAGCAGGTGGAGAATGGGAGTGCGTATGCCCTGAGTAGGAAAAGCCTCGCAACTCTACGGCTGAATATGTTTTCCTGTTGCATCTTTCTCTTGCCACTCTTGCACTTACTCTTTGATGCTCATACCGGCAGCCAAACCTGGTGATTTATGATCTCGCAAGATGCAGAAAATTCTAAAACATATTTCCATGATGACTACGTGCCATGTATCAGTTCAGGCACCATTGTATGTCAAATGAGATGAGGTACATGAGGCAAGGAAAGTGGAAGGCATGTAATGAATTCTACAGCTATAGCGCAGTAAGCTTCATGAAAAACACTATACCACACCGTTATGGCTGTGACAGGCTGATCTACCCTCATCTAGCTACCCATATCATAAATCTGCCCCCAATGAAAAAAAACCTTCAGTGCCTCCCTCCTCTACTTTTATTCCACATATATGTATACATATATATAAATGTACACATCTCAGAGCTTAAGGTGTGGGAGAAGAAGAAATGGACCAATAGCCTGAAGGTGTCGTATATTCCTGCCATAAGCCTGGAGCATGCCATCTATATTTATGCACTCATTTAGTTGTTTGTGTCTGCAGATTGGCCACGGCTTGTAGGAGCTCATAAATAATCCCTGGGCAAATTGATGTAATGTATAGTACCCCGATGCCCCTCCTTTATGATCTTGCATAATCTCAAATGGGAGGTTAATGCCAACACACACATGGAGAAATCATTAAAAAGATGGGTCAATGAAGGAATGAATTATCAGCCACTATTTCAGTAGTTAGATTTAGCATATTTCTGCAACAGGAGGTCTTTTGTCGTCGGATGTGTAAGATCATCAAGACTAAGAGGTTGTTGTGTTGCATTGTGTTGGTGAAAAATCAAGCTGAGCATTGGTGGCGTCTAATGGAAGGTTTTATTCTGTTTTCATTCATCTCTCTGATGTTAGTTGCTTTTATTGTGTGTTTGTGGTTTCCAGTAGCCTTGGCCAGCTTATCACTGACTGCCAGCCATCCGTCAGGGGGAGCGAGGTAGTCTAGAGGACAGGGACAGGGAGGGGCCCACTGCTCTAGTTTCAGGAGTCAAATTGACGGCAGGAGGATGTTTCTGCCATGGGCCTTGGCTGGTTATGACAGTCAGGAGGATCCATTAAGGGACCTGCCCTCATCTATAACAGCGTGTCTCTGTGAACACCATTTAGCCAGAGGTACTGTTCTCCCCAACAGCAGTGGCAGTGAAGGACATCAGGACTGTGGTTTACTCTGTGGTTTTCAAGGCACCTAGGTGGATAAACAGTGATCAATCAGGACAGCAGAGCAACAAAGCAGTGAGTGGTGTGTTTGAGCCACACCAGCAGGTTAGCTTACCATCTCAATAATACATAAGGCTTTAGCAGTGAGTTCCTGTCTCCATAACCAAAGAAACCCCGTAGTAAATTGCTGTACAAAAACCCAACTTTCATACTGAATGTAATATTTTACAGTGTGTAGAAAGCAGGTGTTTCATATGTGGGTTTCATCTGTACATGCACAATATGCAGAATGTATAGCCTGCGGCAATGGACAGAAATAGAACCAACAGCCTGGCAATGAACTGTCAAGAGACAAGGAGCAAGAGGTTCAAATGAAGAGGAGGAACAGTAAAGGCCCAGTTAATGAAAGAAGGAGTGAACCACTGAAATTCCTCTATAACAACAGGAGGGAAACCAGAGAACATCTATAATCATATCTGACATACGTGAATGTCTTCTGTCTTCATTTTTACGCCATCCCATTCCTTTTCTGAAAGTGATGAAGTTCTAATAAGGAATTGATTTTTTTTAGGCAGAGGGAAAGCGGTTAAAGGAGTGACCTTCTGACCGCATTGCTCGTTGTAGGTGTGGCAGGAGATGGTCCTCATCCCTGAAAATCAATACAGTACACCTCATAACCACCCTCGGCTGATTTCAGAGGCCCAAACGTGTCATCAACATGTCATCGAGCATACGTCTTCGCCTGAGGCGACAGGACCTTCCCCACCCCACCCTCTGTCGGACGAGGGGGCGGAAAGTAGCATTTCCCCCAATTCTGTGAAATGGTGCAGAAAACAGGAGAAAGAGGGACACTCCCCACAGTGTCTATCAATCCTGAGTCTGCAGTGCTGACCTCCTGTGAAACTTCATCTAGATGCCCTCATCTATCTGTCGGTGAATGGGGAAGGAGGTAAAGGAGGAGGGGGTGGTATTGGAGCCAGCAGCCAATCTCCCCTCCCTTCTCAGATGCATAATTCAGTGTTTCTCTCACAACAGCCTGCGCTTCGAAGGGCTCAGCTCCCCCAGCCATGCGGCCAGCAGTCTGCTAATATGAAAGAAGAACCCACTCTGTTGTTCCTTAAGGCTTTCTGGCTCTACACTCTCTCAGCCATACTTGTATGATTTATTCAGCTTGTTCATCCATGGCGTGAGACTCGGACCCCAACGGACGAGTTGGGAACCACTTTTGTCTTTGTCAGGGTCCAGCCGCAAAACTTGGCAGAGGAAGTGTGTCGGCATCACTGTGGGTTGTCAAAGTGACACTGGAGTAGCTTAACCTCCCACTGGTGGTTAGTTTTACTGCTCCTTCTGAGAGGCCCACCACCGAGCCTGTGCACAGTAACCCTGCGTTGTCCTCAATATGCAACTAAGGAAGGAAGCATGGAGGACAAGAGCACAGGGTGACTCTTCCTGTTCCTCAAAATGCAGTCCATTTTAGCCACAGTTGTTTAAAGTTCACCCAAAAAATGGTATCCACTCCTGTTTGTATTTGTCTTTTCAGTGTGTAACAGCTTAAACCGTATCCATACTTATCCATCTGTCTGAAGAGAAATAGGAATTAGGCTTTTTCATTGATATTCTCACCAAACATTTCCACAAAGTGAGGGATTTTTGGACTGTGGTGGTTTATCCGTTGAAGAAGGCAGGCTAGTTAGAGCTCCAGTAGGGGTATAGTATTGGCAGAAACCCAAAACTCCACATGGAGAGCCTCCTCACTGAGCTGTTGGACTACTTTTTATCTTCCTGAGGGGGTATTTTATTGAAACCTGGCACCACCACAGACATAAAATTGAAACTGTAACGATAAGTTTGTCTGTTACCACTGTGCAGTGAGTAGGAGGGAGAGTTGCCAAGCAGTACCGTGGTTTTCTAGAGGAAGGGTCAATGGTTACTGGATTTGGTGAAAAGCCTGATAAAAAAGGATGCAGTGTAAACACATGTTCAGGGCTGTAGTAAAGAAGCAAGTTGTATGTCCTGAAATATTTCATTTTTATTGGAACATTTCTTGAAAAAAGAATAGCTAAATTTATGAAACTATTTATCTGGAGGGGCAAATCATCTTGACCAAGGAACAGATTGGCCTACAGGCCCTAAATTACTGTTCTCTGTTCTCTGTCTGGCGTTCTAGGGTCTGAATTGACCTTTAGCCTCTCATTATATGGCTATTTCCTTTGTGTGTGTGATGTTTAGTTTGTGTTTCTGCAGGGTCTTCTTCATTAATGTGAACACATTATTTCACTTCCTTATCTCTCCTAAAAGCAAATGCTCTTTCCAGTCAAGTGGTTCTATAATCTGTTTATGTTTTGCTTCAGAAGCAGAGGGATGATGGCGATTCTTTAATTGCTGCTTGGCTCTCGCTGCCCTCGCTGTCCATGTGCTTCTACAGGTCAAACAACCCACTGTGACGTCAAATGTAATGAGATGGCATAATGGCTTATTAAATAGCTTGGCGTAAATGATGGCAAGAGGAGGGGTGGTGGGGTGAGTGAGCCTAGCCTGGCCCTATGACAGCATCGCTCAGGCTTGTGACCATAATCCATCAGCTTCTGCTGATGATGAGATCCCCTCTCCCAATTCATGATTGGAATAGCCATTTAATTGCATGGAAAGTTTCCACCCTGGTCCAAGCAAATGGGTTTGATCTCACTCACTGTTGTGTGAACATTTCATATCCCACCCTTATCTCTCTGTCTCTGGTGCTCTCTTGATCCTCTCTCTAATAGAGAAATGCATAGCTTGGGGAGCAGGTTAATTATGGAGGAGCTCATTACTCATGTTTAATTATTGCAACTAGATTTTCAGCTGATCAAAATGTTTCCTCTTCTTTTCGTTGTGTGGAGTGGAAATACTTCTGTGTTTTACCGCCTCAGTGATTGATTTACTTTAGGTGAATATTATTGTCATTTACAAAATCCCTTTGCATTAATTCCAGATGACTGAATGATCATGACAAAGCAAATGAAGTCAAGGAGTCTTTTGAACTATTTAAAGGAATAACGTCATGGTGCAGATGAACAAGTATAAATGATTTTTAGCTATTCATATATAGATGATGACACTGTGTAGGTTATACAAAGGCTTTGCTCTGCATAAGCTGTCACTGAGCTGCCAGTGTAGGACTTGGTCATTAGCTAGCAGTCATTAGCAACTTGTTTAATTGAACTCATTTACAGGCTGTGCTAATCTGCTGAGGTGACCTTGATTCTGCGTCTGGGTAATGTTTATGCCAGTGCAGCAGAGTGTGTCTCTCTCTGTGTGCCATTATGTGCACAAAATGCAGTTAGCCCCATGTTTGGCCATAAAAGACTGCACTTCATTAGTCATAATTACCTTTGCTGTTGCCCAGAGAAGTGATGAGTTTTCTCACTCTTTCTAGGCCGATGCCAGGAGAGCAGAACTCATCAGCAGAGGTGCTGAGGGAATGGAGTGCTAAAATCTCAGTTCTCATCTCTTCCTCTTTTTCTGTTCTTCCTTTTTTCTCCTTTTTCACTGCTTACTGTATATCAACCTAAACCCTGTCTGTGAGCAGAGAGGTTGTAAATCTGGGGCAGGACAAGTAGCAAATGCATCGTGGAGGAGAGGAGCGAAGGTGCGAGGGGGGGTGCTTGTTGGAGTGATAGATTAATGAGGCATGGCCTTGTCTGAGCAGGGTGTGTGGTTGTCTGTGTGGGAGGTATAGTATATTTCTATGACTATGTATCCTTCATGTGGCACCCATGGCTCCCCTCTCCCCCATTTATTTGGATTTTATTTTAAGTGTTTTGACTTTTTTTCTTTTTTTAATATACAGTATTTTCAGCAGCCTGCGTTACGTAATATTCACATTAATATTTTACACCACACCATTTTCTACAACACTAGTAAATGACCAAGAGATACTTCAATGAAGATGAGCAACGTTACCACCCATTGTGCTACAACGCCAGCCATATGTTGACACAGTGACACAGTAACACAGTGACTGCCACACACAGGGTCGACTTTCCCGGCTAGTTACCAGAAACAAACACAGTGCAGCGACACAGAGGGAGGAAAATATTTTTCTTCTCTCCAGGTCCAGTGAGTTGAAAGGGAGAGCTTCCCTCAGGGCAAGAGCTAGAGACTTACCATGTGATGGGGAGAGAGAATAAGGCAAGAATAAAGGAGAGAGTAGGAGACGGAGTGAGTAACAGTGGAGGAGCGTAGGAGAGAAAGCTTGGAGAGAGGGCAGTTATTGAGAAAAGGGCAACCACAGAGAAAATAGATTAGTCTAAAAACTGCAACAACGATGCTTTGAACAGTATAGAACGCCAGAAGAGGAGAGCAATTTAATGGAAAAGGCTTTACATATAGAAAAAAAATGAAAACATTCGAGTTTGTCAGTGTTACAGAAGTGGAGGTGGCCATTTCTGTTAGATATAGGATTGGTCAGAGCAGGACTGTGAATATACAAAGAGCATAAGCCTGTGATTGGCAGACACATTTGTGATGGAGACAGACAAAGAAGGAAAGCTCTGTGAGCACAGTCAATAGCCATTTAGATGAGACGAAGTGAGAGATGACAGCTGAGCAGAAGGGTGTGAAGAGAGGAGGATGAATGAATGAGGAAAATACTGGGAGGATGGGGAAAAGGGGGTGGGGGAGGTCCCATTGTATATTGCGGTAGGATGGGACTGTCTTGTGACCTCTGACCTGTAATTGGATCAATGAGTGTGTGGAGCACTGTGCTGAAGGACCTACAGTGCAGGATTCGGCGGATGGCTTTATTTTGTGTAAAGGTGTGGCCGTGTGCATGTGGATGCATGTGCTTACAGTAATGTGTATCTGCACCTCACTGCTAATTACAGTCTCTAGCCATCATGATGATGGCGGAGCAGGTGTGCACGAGGCACTGTTCTCTTTGTCATTGGTAAACAGTAGTGGAACAGCCATTGTCCTTGGTTTTCATGATTGAACTTGCAAGTGTACGTGTGTGTCCTTTTTATTGAAAGCTGAATATAAAGTCAGGGAACAAATTCCACAGAGATGTTCTGTTGTGCATTATCAACAACTCTATTTCTATCCAGCGTTTTTCTTTTCGGCTTATAAATGTTTCAGGATTGCGCGTGGAAATTCATAAATCAATCTGTGCGTGTGTGTTGTTGTATTTGCATTTTGGTTTCACATTATTAAGCAGGGCCTCATCATTGATTGACTCCCTGAAAATCAACTAGCTGTCTGTGCATTTGTTTGACTTGTTGATCGCCTTCATGTGGGGCCACCAGCTCCTGGTCCGCTGACCCATATAATTAAGGGCAAGGCACCCCCTCCTTCTATTCATAGCCAGAAAGATGAAGGGCACATTATCATCTGTATCATCTGTCTCACTTGGTCTCCACCAGCACCCCACACCCTCCCCCAATGTTTCTCTTCTTCTGCTGCTGATGCTGGTTTCTAATAGTCTCGTGCTTTTTGACATTCTTAGCGTGTGCTCTGTTAAAGAGATACGTGTCATATCTGACCAAATCCTTTTGCTTTACTGAGCCCAGGGCAGGATGTTCATCCATCTGTGTGGGGTTTACATGCCAAAAGAGCTGTGATCCACTGTGTCTCTACAAGATCCACACCCACAGAATCGAGATGCCCACAGCCGCTAACTTATCTCTGCTCGTTTACACAACGCAGCACAATATGGATCTGGCTACACAACACAACTTAAACGAGGTGCTGTGCTGCTGCGTTTAGCCCGTGGAGCTACAGCAGGCTAGACCTAGATGGTAAATAGGAGGGATGTGTGCCAGTGTGGTTTTCGGTCTGGAATTTATAAGCTCCCATGACATCCATGTCTTTCTCTAATTGGCATCATTCTACCAGCCACAAAGTCCAGCATAATAAACTATGGAATATGAAATGGAGCCAGTTGGATTTGTTACAGCAGCTATATACAAACAGATACAGTGGTTGAACAACCCCCCACCCACCCACCCCCCCTTCCCACAGCAGGTTGATTGTCAGGTGTCAGATTCCAGCATGGTGTGGTACCACCAGGATTCATCCTGGGAATAAAGGAAAGTAGCGAACACGGCGCTTCCTGTCCATGTCTCTGGAGGCCCACAATAGGTGGGGTGGATGGAGTTGAAGAGATGGATGCTGGGCAGCCAGTCTTTGTGCTTCTCCACAATGAAACCTTGATCAGGGATATGGGAAGGATGAGGAGAAGGAGAGCTGGGAGGAGGAGGATGGGCTCCAAGACGGTGTGTGAAGCTACTGGTTTAAAATGAGATTTTCAGTTATTTATTTATTTAGCTGAGCTCATGGCTCAAGGCTGTCTTCTTGCTTTTTGTTGTATGCTCTGTGGCCTCAGTGCCCCCGTCTCCCTCCCCCCACTGTGTTTTAAATATGAGTCTATCAGCAAGTGCAAATACTGTATGTGTGTGTGTGTGTGTGTGTGTGTGCGCGAGTGCATGTATGCACATTTACACCTCTGCTGCTCCTCCTTGTGTGTGTTTGCATCATGTGAATGAGAGTTTATACTGTATGCGTCTTAATGGTATTTATGAGTGTGTAGGTGCATTTTGTCCCCGTGATCCCTGCATGTGTGTTACTCTCCGTCTTGTATGAAGCGACAGTCTGAGCTGGTGTCTAGGGATGAATGGTATCTTTTGGGATAAATCTGTTTTATTATGTGTGTGCCAGACACACTGTGTGCATCTACTGCACACACTAAAAAAGCAACCTCTCCCAGGCTGTTGCTGAGCACAATGCTTGAAAACAGCTCAGATTATGCAGGACACAGCGGAATGAGAACAAGAGCTGTTTTGTCTTACTTTTTTTTTTTTTTTTACAAGTTCATGGATATTTGTACCAACCACACTGAAATCAATATTGTATCCATTAGGCTATAACATTTTATAAAAGATTTTTGGCGAGTGAAGGATTTCAGATGTTACAATATTTCTCTATCATTTATCTAATTGATTTTCAGGCACACTCTCAGCTTTTGTAATCTTGAATGCAGAAAAAGTAACAGAAGCATTTTGGAGCTTTTATACTGAATTTATGTCAGTAGGTGAGCTCATTGATTTATTTGATCCAGGAAACTTGAGTCAAAACCAACTGAAAAGATTATATTTCTGGATTATAAATATATGGTTGCCACTCAAACAGTAGCGTTCCTGTTTTTCTTGACTCTGCTGTGTCCCACAAAACTTCTGCCCTCCTGTCCTTCCTAATTGCTTGCATGCTGGATGTTAAAATGGGGGAAATGGCTGTCTGTGGTGTCAAACCATTCAGCACTCCCTCCGTCTGTCTCCGTCACAATGTGGCCATGTGTCTGTCATCTCCTATGTCTCATATTCCTCAGCTTGTTCTTTCACAGCTCCGTTGCCATGACTGCAGGATGGGAGGGGGTTGATGACAGTGAACTGGGAGCTGAACTGAAAATGTGGAGTTTGGAGAACAGATTTTGTGTCTAGCAAATGCAAAAGAAGTATGAATCCAGCAGGCTGTGGAAGCAGGCAGCCCTGAGCACGCACTTTGGCATGCTCAAAACTCACAAAGAACTATGACTCACAGCCACTGAAAAAAAACATTTAATGTTTTACACTCAAATGAGGCCAGGTCATGTGCCTCTGCCATTTACTGTAAACTCACACACAGACATATTTGTTGTAGCTACTGCAGACAGCGATGTTTGCGGAACAGTTTTTTTACTACGTTTTCTAAAGAAAATTCATGGGATCATCATCGTGGCATAAAGTGTGGCTCAAAACCATCTCAACAACATGCACCTGCACTCATTTAATCTCTACCGTAATCTCTACGTACTTATTTTTCCAAGTGTGTTGTGAGGAACAGAAATCCTGCAGTAAATGCTGAAATATGCACCTACATCCTGACTCGCAAGTGTTATGGTGCCAAGCCAGCCTCAGCTCTAACTAACCAACCAACCCCCCCGCTAAGGTTAGCACAGCCTAATAAAATTCATTCATTTTCCAAAAGTGGGGGGGGTCACATTGTGGGGATTTTACTTTGTTGGGGGGGGGGGGGGGGGGGGCTACAGGTCTTATACTATGTCCTATTACCTGAAATTACATTTTGTTGCTCTCCTTTAACTTAAGACAGTATTCTCTGCACTTGCTGTTCTTGTCTCTTTCTCCTTCTCCCTGAGTGGTCATCTTTTGGAGCTGCATCTGTGTCTACAGTCTTTGTTTTGGTGGCTCCCTCTTCTCTCTAGTCTCCTCGCTCTATTCTTTCCAGAGCCCAAATATCTGTATATTTTATGCTTCAGAAATTATACTGCAACTACACATCAGTTCAAAGTTTTATTTGTCACATGCTAAGGTATAATACTCAGTGTTACAGGGTTTTCCCTGGCTTGACAGTTGTACCTTCAGATATTGTCCACTCTCTATTAAATATGAAAGGAGGCTGAAAATCACAGAACATGTCTGTTCTGATAATATAAGTTAGCGGTCCTGACGTGTGTTTCTCTTTCTCTTCTATAATTCACATTCTACGGCCCAATTCCGATTCTATTTTTCATCCCTACCCCTACACCTAGCCCTACCCCTAGCCCTTAACCCTTGCCCTTGAAACGGAGCTGGGTTGAAAGTCAACCCCTACGAATTGGGACACCACTTCAACAATCACATACGTCATCAGTAGTCTCTGCTGGCTTTCACATAAGCAGACGTGACGAGCTTCTGCCACAAATCCTCTATTCAAAACCACGTTAACTTAATAAAATAAAATAAAATTTAATTAAGACTGATCGGTTCATTGTAAAACATTTATTTATTGATGTAAATGTGGTGATTTCTGTATAGGCTACAGACCCCCCAGGCAGTGCTGCTCCTGTGTCCAAAACACATGAAGCTTCACTTTTAATTCAAACAAATTAATGCGACTGCCACAATTGTTACATTTCATCAATGAGACCAGCATTTATCTCCTAAAAAGAATGTAACTACGCGGCGGTAAACCTTTAAAACCCTGCGGGTAAGTTAATTAGCGGTCGTCTTTTCTACCGGGATGAGGTCGGGAGGTTGGCCGGCTGACAAGCTCTCTGGACGGGGTGGTGTCTCCGTGACGAGCCGTTGATCTGCTCCACAGGTGGAGGCTCCAACGTGGAGCTTCACTTCTCCGAAAAACATCGGAGCAAACGTCTAAACAGCCGTCATTTGGATAAACCGACCGCACATTGGGGATCTAAACAGCTACTTTCTTGCATGAAAAAATATTAAAACTTAACAAAATGACGTAATAACAGCGCTACAGTGAGAAATAAAACAGCTGCCGGTTGCCGCAAGATGCATTCTGGGAAACTTGCCATAGCCCTCGGTCCGTAGTGTGCCCCTGAAAAATCTCCGTTTCGAGGGCGAGATAGCCCTACCACTTCCCCCTAACCCTCGTCTGAACCAGAATTGGGACACCCCTACCACTTCATGTGAACGCGCAAAACGAAGGGTTGGGGCAATCGGAATCGGAATTCACCCTACATCTCTGAGGCGACGTCTTTGCACATACACTGCTTTCTTCGTCTTTCAAACGGGGAGTTTGTGCAAAACGCTACATCTGAACAGCCCCCCATGCACACTGTAACCAAGGTGGTGGCCAAAATCACCATAGATAGGCAGGAAAACTATGTTTAAGTCGGGCAGACATGTGCGTGTGCTTCACCTGCTCGTCGCAGGGACGAGCTGTCAGAGGAGCTCTGCTGTTCCTCTCCTCTCTTCCGTCTGGTGTTTGGCTGCACTTTAACAGAGTTTAACATTAGAAGATCTAATCTCCATCTGAGCACCGATCAGCTGAGACAGAGCGCAACCAATGTGGCGCTGCACAGCTGTAGCAGTGTGTGTGTGTTTTATAACATCGGCAAGAAAAAAAACATCTAACTTTATACAGTAGGCTACCTAAACTACAAACCAAGACGTGTGTGTCATTTAAGTCAGACCGTCTGACACAGCGCTCCTGTAGTGTGTTCCAGTAGATTGGCTGGTTTGAAATGTGTGCGGGAATTTCCCACATTATGAGTGCTAGATTTGCGGGAATCGGTACAATTATGCTATCCGCAATCCCGAATCGAATTTCAGGCCCTGAGTCATGCTCTACCTTGAGATATTTTAGTGTGGTGTTAGGAGGCATGGGGCCAAGGGGTGAATACTAAAAATTTTTATTCCTTGTTGTACTGTATATTAGGGCTGCCACAAACGATTATTTTGATAGTCGACTATAGTCACCGACTATTTTTTTCGATTAGTCGACTGATCGGATCATACGTAAATTGAATGTAAAACATACAGCTTATCGCACCAGCATGCAGCTGCTCTTATATACCATCATTAGCTTTCAGCTTGAAGTGTTTAAGGTAGTATATGCTAACTAAAAAATAAAGACAATTAAGATGATACTTCATTAAACTTTTAATGAAATATGCAGCTTGTAGCAACAAACAGTTCTTTAACTGTAGCATAAAGTGCAAATAGCTGAGTAAAATAAGGATAAGGCACTGGCCTAAACAACACCAAAATAAATACTTAAAGCAGAAGTAAGCGATATATTTGTGTTAATATAAGTCTTAAATAGTTATATCTTCCGACAGCAATCACTTAGGCCTACATAGAGTGTTTGGACCGAAACACGGGTCTGTCAGTCACTCTGCTCTGAGCCGAGGAGAAAGCTTTTCTCGTATCCTACAGTTTTTATCCAATTAGGAGAGAGAACGGCATGCGTATGTGTAAATAATAGGAGTCTTTCTGTTAAAAAAATCGAATAGTTTATAAGACAATCGTCTTGTCTGAAAAAATGTAAATGTCCCTTTTTACTATCACAGAAGGAGAAACATGGAAAGACTCCACCAGAAAGTTCTGTGTGAAACTGTCAAATGAAAACAAGTGAAACTGAGGTGCAGCTCAAACTCTGCAAGGTGTGGACTGTGATGGGAAGCTACCGGAAAATATTGACGTAGATTTACGCCGGGAGAGAAGATGAGCGCTCATTACGTGACCAGGACGCGGTAACGTTCCAATATTCTCCAACACTGAGTCTCAAAGTCCGCGATTTTATTTTTAAATGACGAACGGCTGTTTTTCAGTCCGTGATTTAAAACGATGGACCGGCGGTACCGCTCCTAGTATCGCTTCTCATTTAAAATGACAGACGAGAGAGAGAGAGAGAGGGAGAGGAGCGGTGGCGGCGGTGGTGGCGGGGGGGAGGGGGGCTACACCGGTGCCGCTTGATGACGGACAAGACAGGTAGAGAGAGAAAAGAGAGAGAACACCTGTAAACTCACCTTGAGTGAGTGAGTGAGTGAGTGCATGTGTGTGTGTGTGTGGTGGGCGGCTGCGGCGGCGGGTACGTGTGTGGAAGGTGCCGCAGCAGTTTTGAGAGAAAAACAAAGTAAAAAAAAAACAAAAAACGACGCATCGACTATTAAATTAGTTGTCGCCGATTTTAATAGTCGACGTAGTCGTGACTAGTCGACTAATCGTGGCAGCCCTACTGTAGCCTATATGCTCCATTGTTTTTTTTATCATCTTAAAACTCACTGTTCATGATGACACACTGCTGGATAGGACTGCCCCCGACCAAAGATTTTGTTGGTCGACCAGTAGTCGTCACTTATGGTCGACTAATCAACCCCTCCCCCCAGAAAAAAAAAACGACCGGGTCCGAGAATCAACAAGCCGGTCGGGTTTTAGCCTACCGTTATTACCGGCAGTATGCCCGTTAAAGACAGTAGATGAGGAGGGTAAAAAGTTACTGAGCTTTGGCTGTGTGACTGGTGGGGTGGGGAGTCCGCGGCGTGGAGCGGTGCGGGTCTCTGACTGCAGCGGGGACTATCATGGATCCGCTCCGTGACACTACGAGACTGACCGCCGGTGAGCGCTGTGGGACGGGACCGGGGCTCAGACAGGACCCCCTAATGGTTGAAAACAGCGGTGATACGAGAGAGACTGCCGTGCTCCAAATGTTTTTTTGTTTTTTTTCCTGCGACCAATCGACCAATGAAATTTTGGTCGGCTAATGATTTTTTGGTTGACTCGTGCTTGGTCGACTATTTGGGGGCAGCCCTACTGCTGGAATAAAACGTTTGTGGACGTTTCTCCCAAAGGAGCAATGCAGTTTTTGGTCCAAACAGAATATGGTAGTCTGCAGTAGGGGTGACTCCAAATATACAACGATTCATTGATTTGATTCGGAGAAGTCTGATTCGACTGCCAATCTCGCTGTCAAATCATTACAAAATATGGTTATGAAAAACAGATCGTACCATTCTGACTATATGGGGGTGCTCACTGCTGCTGAACATCTGATTTCACATTTCACAATCTATTTGTTGATATAACCTATTTTGATACAAACATCACTGTGGGTGTTCAACCTTTTCAGTGGGTGCTCGAGCCACCCGGCTCACTATCTCTCAATGTCTCTCCTCACTCCATGTCGTTTCCTTTCAGTGGACGAAAAAAATTGAATTTGGGCCGAAAGTTTTGTTTACAAGATTCAACTAAGTGACGTGTTCCCTGTCTATCGATCGCACAGCACCTACTCACACACACACATGCAAACACACACCCACTACACACAAAAAAGAGCGCTGTCCATGGTGCTGTGACACTCGACCCCTGAACCGACTATACAAGCATTGATGCACATATCACATTGCACATTTTGATTATTACATCCATGTATTTTTAGGCTCCTTGATTAAAGATATAATTCTTCAGTGTATGTAAACTTAATGTAAATGCAGGTTTAGCCCTGTTGCAGAGGCTAAACTTACATTTACATTACGTTTACATTAGAGTCTGAGGTGTTTCAGCAGTGTGGTTTAGTTTGGTCCTACTAAAAAGAAAAAAATGACTGATCCACCTGTTCTTTTATCAAGATGCCTGTCCTGCTAAATTCTCAGACACAGTCATACAGTACATGTGTAACATTGTCTAAGTGGCACATGGGTTTCAACTCATCTACTAGCACTCAGAGAGTTTATATTGCTTATTCCAAACAACAGGCCAGAAGTCTGCTGGTCAGTTATTTATGTGAGAGAGGAGGACCACAGTATGTGGAGAATGTTGATCTTCAAAGGATGATTCCCCACTTGGTCCACGGGACAGCTGAATTTGTCAAGGTATCGGTTAGACCACTTCGGCCTCATCTTGAGTGGAGCCTGTTCTGACCCAGGAGGGCTCATGTTTGGCATTGATGCATTTCAGGACTCATGGAGCTGAAAAATGTGACCACGAAGGCATGAACTGTATTCTGTAATCACTGCCGTGTAAAAGTTTCACTATTTTAACAACTCTACTGTTTGCAATCATAAATCAGTCACTCAATCTTTGAACAGCATGATAAACTAAACATTTAAAAAAAACAAAACAGTGACGTTTGGGCTGGACATTTTTACAGATACTACCCTTATACAGGCTGAAAGTGGATCCATTTGTGGAAGAGATAAATATAGCCCCAGCCCTGACCATTGTTTGAATGGGTCCTAAGAAATTACCCTGTGTACATCCATTAACCTAGTTGGAGCCATTTCAAATGGATGTTCTTCTTCTCTCTTAGACAGTCTGAGCAGTAGCAGATCATTATTTAACAGTTATGTGTGTTGAATCACTGTGGAGTCATTGATCTCTGCATCTGACGTTTAACCTTAATGGGGACCGTTTCTGCTTCCAAACAGATAACTGGTGCCATTCAACAAGTTATTGTCAAATGCCCTTTAAAAAAAAAATTAGTAAAAAAAAAGTACAGTGCAGTGGCATTTATTTTCTGTGGCAGCAGTGCACATGGAAAAAGAGCTCTCCTGTGTGGGGATTCAAACTGGGACTAGGTTACAACGGAAAAAACCTACCACCACTAATAACTATATCTTACTTTCTTGAGCCGTGACGTCGTGTGCTGTGAGAATTTATGTTTGCAGTTCTACAAAGAAATCAGTCGAGTGTCAGTTACTAAATGAACACTTACACTAAGAACCATGTCTGTGCCATTTATCATCTCAAGACACTCCAGTGTCTTTGTGCAAGTGTTTTCATTGCATATGCCCACTGCTGAGACCTGAATACCAGAGTTCTTGTGTGCTGGCACTGTGAGACCCTTGATGGTTGTGACTGCATCCCTCCCTCTGTGACAGGGCTTTGAGATTTTGGGGTGATCCTGGCTGGTTTTTACACACAGACCAACACACCCCTCCTTTAACTCCTTTCAGGGGGGACAAGCTTTTCATGGGACTAATTGGAGTGTGCAAGCCATCACAGCTGAAGTGCTCCCGCAGGGCCTCTCTTTCTCTTTTTCTCTTTTCTTGCCTTCTCCCCTCCTCCAACACCCAGGCTTTTATTATCATTTGCCATATCGAGTAAACAACCTGTTAGTGTAAATTAGGGTCCAGTGAGTGATGAAGCGACACATCCAACCCCTCCTGCCTTCTTTGCCTCTGCGTTCTCTTCTCTCCCTGGCCGCCACACTCTTTCCATCCCTTTGAGCTCTTTCCTCTTTTGTGCCCCCACCCTCTGTTCTGCCTTGTTTGGCACGCAGCCTTTTCAAAGACAGTGGTAGTGATGGTGGTGGTGTGTGTGTGTGTGTATGTGTGGATGGATGCAGGGGGTCTGAAATGAAGATTGAAGCGGACAAAAAAGCCCTGGCGCAACCTTGAGGTGGAAATTAATAATGATAAAAATAATTACTGCCCCACTCTCCTCGCCCACTCCTCCCCGACCTAGTTTTCATAATGGAGAACGATAGCCCCAAGTCGCACATTATGTGTGCTTAAGTGTGTATTGGTGTGTCTGTGCGCGTGCACATAGGGGAAGGGGCTGCAGAATAGCCATGGTATAATAGGGATGGATGTAGGACAGGACCTACATGAAGAAAACACAGAGGCCATCAGGTACGGAGATGTGTGTTGCTGTTAATAAAGACTGCTACAGGTAAAACAGATGGCTCTCTGGCACACATGAGCTGTTTCACCCTCGTTCTGTCTCTTGTGCATTAGAAGCACTTGTAGTGGTGTTTGTTCATCCCTTAGAGTGCAGGGATCTCGCTCATGTGGATGGCTCCGTTGTTTGGGGAAATGTATTTTGTGCGATTGTGTGTTTGAGCACTGCGAGCATGTGTATTAAGCAGGGGCGAGTGGAACATACACAGTGAACACTGTGCTGTGACCATTCTGTGTGGGTCAGAGAAGGATGCAAGCACGTGTGTGTGTGTGTGTGTGCACATATGCACGCACATTTTGTAATGATAAACAGTCACAGGCACAGTCTCCAAGTGTGCGTGTGTGCAAATGAGTTTGCATATATTCAGTTGGAACAGTGAGAAATGTGCCGTAGCAAAACTGAGCTTCAATCAGCTTTTTTGCCCATCAACCCTGAATTTTTTTGGATTGGCAAACTCACAGTTTTGATGCAGTGGTCTCATGAAATAAATGAAGAGGCCTTGATGCGGTGCTTTTGTCAAAATAAGTGGTGCTAATTAAAAGCAATAAGCTGTGTGGGTTGTCAGTGAATCAGCCATGTAAACTATCCTGAAAAGGCCATCCACTTCATTATTAGCGCTGCATTGTACACCTTGTCTAGGCAAACATGTTTTTATATAAATAAAATAAAGAGGCTGCTGTTGCTGGGCTCAGTTGGTGTGTCAGAGTCAAACATTATACTGAGCACATGTTGCTGAAGAATATGGTGAGATGTCTGAGATGTTCCAGTGGACCTGTTTACTTACTGTCAAGGCCTTCTCCCCATCATCCTGACCTGTCTATGTTTCAGCAGCAACTCTCTGTGCCCAGCCAAAAGTCTGCTGGTTAAGGTGTATGGGCTTATATTTGTCTCATTAAAGGACAATTCTGGGCAAATTCAACTCAGGGCTGTATTTTCCTAACATTTTAGGTCTAAAAGAAGCAATCTTAAGATTTTCAGTTTAATTGCTCCTGTTCTGCGCTAGTTGTGTCTGTCCCCGCACCGCCACGGCAGCGATGTATGGGAGCGGATGCAAGTTCTGCTGCTTAGGCTGTTTACATCTCTCAAAGCCACAGACAGCGTCAGATGGCTACTCAAACATGCACCAAGAAGTTTATTTACTTAAAGGGACAACGAGGAGTTTTGGAAAGCGACGTGTTCTCATACTACATTTACCATGAGCCTCCGCGTGCACGGTGAAATTCTTGGACCGGTGCAAGACGGACGTCTTGCCAAGAATGTTTTCATTCATCAACAATGAAAGTCGGAGGTTCGAAGACGATCACATACCGTCGTAGTTCCGACCATAAACGGCGATTCGGTGGCGTTATTATCATGACCCGCCGGGCAGCGTCCGTGAAACCGAAAGTAAGGAAACACTGTTCGGCTCGCCCAGCGTTTCTGCCACTAATTAAAATAACAAAATAACGATAGAGACAAAACAATAATATTTATTGAAAATGGAGCCATTAACAAGTGTGGGTGGCGTAGATTCATCCACATTAACGTGAGACTTTTTTATAACCAAATAGAAACTCCTTGTTGTCCCTTTAAAGCAAGCCAACATGTTTGTAAAACTAGATCTAATTCAAAGTCTCGCGCGAGACCCAAGTTGACGCACTTGGTGTGTTTACGTGCAGTCGGAAGCTCCCGTTTGAGTCATAAACACAGGAATATCAACTCTTGACTTGCTTGAAGTAAACAAACGTTTGAGTAGCCATCTGATGCTGTCTGTGGAAAAAAAATGTTTACTGTGTGACACATGCCGTGGCGATGCGGGGACAGACACAGCTACTGCAAAACAGGAGCAATTAAACAGAAAATCTTCAGATTCCTTCTTTTAGACCCAAAATGTTGAATGAAAATGAATGAATGAATGAATGAATGAATGAATGAATGAATGAAAATGAATGAATGAATGAGTGAATGAGTGAATGAATGAATGAAAATACAGCCCCGAGTTGAATTTGCCCGGAATTGTCCTTTAATACCAGTAAACGCACAGGTGATCTACAAATATTCCTTGGTTTGCACACGTGTTTTGCTAACCACAAATACAAATTTCAAATTTGTAACTTGTATTTTGGTTTTTACAAAAATGTAAATATATTGTGCATTTGTAAATATATAATTTTCCATTTGTAAAAACAAAAAAGTCATTTATAAAACTGAAAATTCTGTTTGTGAAGTGTGATTCAGCATTTGTGGATCACCAATCACACACGCATCTCTTTCCTCAATGACTATTTCTGAGGCGTTCTTGTCGAGATCCACACAGATCCACAAACAGCTGGTGATTCACAAATGGCCTGCCCTCCTCACCAGTAGGGGGCAGTGTTGGCGAGTAGCTGAATTGACAACAAATGAAGAAGGTTGCTACTGGATTGAAAAACGGTTTATATTTTATACATGTCACGTGGATTTCTGCACGGCCACGCCCTTTTAGGAGACTAGCGGCAGCCTTGAGTGTATTGACTCCAATGGGAAAATTGAATGTGCACAGATTATGGTCAATTCTTTCGCCCCACCATTACTGAAGTAAATTTTGGATCCATTTTTCACAAGCCACATCTCTTCTGAACATTTTGACACAAAAATGGCAATTTTCAGACGGACACATCAGGAGAAAATGAACTTTGTTCAAGACTTGTTTCTGTCTCAACAACACACTCTTGCGAGATTTGGCACAGATCTCCTCGGCAACGTCAAACAAACGGTTGCGAACGCCCTCGAAAAATTATTTAAATAATTTCCGTCATGCTAAATATGACTGTTAGCAGTGTAAATATTTAATGTTATCATAAGAAAATATAAATATCCCACTTTAAGTTTCATCTCCCTACAAATTTTATAAATCCACTCACACATTCACAGAACGACGTGGGGGGACCCGTGACCACGCCCACTTAGGAGACAGGAAGTGTAACCATTTCATATCATTGGAGCAGCCCGTTAATATAATACATCCATGGAGCAGCCTCTCATATCTTGGTATATGAGTATCTTTGCTGGATTATCTCGAGAACTTATTTTAATTCCCACTGTTAATACATCACTTTATTAAGTTTAAATATTTTTTTGAGAAAACAAGCCCATTAACTTACCCGTAGGTTTTTAGAGGTTTACCGCCCGGCTGGTTAAATTCTTTTTAGGAGATAAATGTTGGTCTCATTCAGTGGTATATAGTCTGTGTGATAACTATTTAACTATAGTCTATAATGGGCTATGTACATTAAAGCAGAAGTGAGTGATCCGGTCTTTTTGGCTAATGCTGCGTTCCAGGCAGGCTGTTGAAATCATAAATTACAGCTTCAAGTCACAACTTACGACTTTGTAGCGTTCCAGGCAACCCACTCGTGTTTTTCCGACCTGTTTTACCGGTGAAAGTCACTATAACGGCCACTCGTAACTTCCGACCGGTGAACACGTACCAGATCGAACTGGTACGACTTCACGGTCGGAAAAATACGAGTTTCCTTGAACGCACCATAACAGTCCTCGTCGCTACGTCACCACATTCACGGCGTCCCTTGGCTGCACACACAGCCCTGCATGCCGTTCTCTCTCCTCATTGGATAAAAACTGTAGGATACGATAAATGTTTTCTCTTCGGCTCAGAGCAGAGCAGAGTGACTGACAGACCCGTGTTTCAGACCAAACACTCTATGTAAGTGATTGCTGTCGGAAGATATAACTATTTAAGACTTATATTAACACAAATATATCACTTACTTCTGCTTTAATCACCACATTTATATTAATAAATAAATATTTGACATTGAAATGATGAACAACGCAGGTCGTTTTCTCCCCCGGGCTGACGACGCAGGTTAGCCAAATATTTGTAGATCACCCTCTGTGCGTATTAATGAGACAAATATAAGCCCATAAAGGTGATCCCTGACATATCCAAGCCCAGACAGCGTTCTCCTCCAACTTGAACGTTTCATCACTGCTGATGTTCCCTAGCAGTTACTTCAGCTGCTACTAGGTGTGCTGATACCAATACCAGAAATGCTTCAGATGCTGTCTAAACACTGATGTCTGTGCACTTTATAGTTTCACACCATGGATGTATTATATTATAATAGATCCCATGATTCACATCTAGTCGAGTCAAATGTATCCGTATAGCACATTTCATGTGACCAGCGTAGCTCAGTGTGCTTAGATAAGAGCAATTTTAACACAACAAAGACACAAGAGCAAATAAATGACATAAGAGAGTGTAGCTGATTTAAACCACACACACATCTAGCTAAAATCTTGTGTTTTTAACCTGCGTGTGAAAGTGGATAATGATGTGATCTGATGGTAAGGTCCCATAGACTTTGACTGTAGTGACTAAAAGCACCGTGAGCTGATCTAGACCGTATACTTGGAATAGTGAGGGGGCTTCTACCTCCAGATCTCAGGAGCCTATCCAGTGTGTACTTGACCAACAGGTTATAAGGCGATAAAATAATTCTTCTTAGCTGCTTTATAACAACAAATACAGGAAGTATAGCCAACAGGAACTGCTGTTGTACAGTAGTATAGTGAGGAAGACTTGATTTCCAGTAGAAAGTGTAATGTTAGCCATTAGCAAAATGTCAGCAATTTGGCTACATTGTACTGAAAAGTCCCATCAGTAAAAAAGCACATGTACAGTATGGCTTTAATTTTGAGGGGTGGCACTGGCATCAGGACAACAAGAGTTGTTGTATTTATTTGAAGATTTACACCTGAGATGTTCACGTATCAGACTGGTTATCACAGAAGGAAAGATGGTATCGGAACATCTTTGTTGACACTGTGACAGGAACCAAAGACCTTCTGGAGCTTTGAGTAAGCATGGCCTGGGCTCCCTGTTCCCAGTGACCTACCAGGTACAGTCGTGGCAGAGTCGGAGGGATGTCACAAGGATGCAGATCACAAAGGTTTTTCTTGGGGCAGCATGGCCTTTATTGGGCTGATAAGGAACTTCTTGCTGAGATTATCAACTTATGTAAAATACACAAGTTTAACGCAGACTTCAAGTCAAGACCTGAAAGTTAAGAGGTATATTTCTTCAGTGAGGACTCGAGGCTGTAACCATAGTATGGCAACATTTACAGAGTGGAAGGCTATCGAAGCTTCACATAAGGACTTAAGCTCTTTAAGAAGTCTCACCGGTGAGTTAATGCAGTTAGATTAATTAAAAGTACTTAATTAAGGCAATGAGGGGCTGAAGCAGGGTGGCTGTGAACTGGTTGAGAGGAACAGCAGAGGAGGGCTGAGATAACCTCTGACCTCACACTCCAGTCTCAGCAGTCTGGTCCACTTCGCTGACCTCATAAAGCAGCTAGGGAGGACACACTCTGTTTCTGAAAAGTTAGTGCCAGTCGGACCACCATACACTGCTTGGTCATGGTGTTACTATAGCCTCTATGATTAAAAGGAAATGCTTGAGCAACTGTGATGACTTGGTTCTTTAAGATTTTAGGAGAAAGTTGTTGCTGTATAGTTGCCATGGATGAAAATGGATTTCATCAGACATAAAGTGTTCTCAGTGGAGAATAAATTGTGAAAGACTGTAAAGATGATCAGGAGAGCACACACAGAGTTTTGTTTCTAAGCTGACAGAGTACAGAATTGAGTTCTTTTCTTCAAACCAGACCTTCAGTAAATGTATTGTAATGTTGTGTGTCTCTTTATTTGTCAGTAACTACTGATCAGACTGGCCACCATAGATAGACACAGGACTCGCCAAAGGGAGAGCAGTTCCCCTTTAAAGTTGCGTAATATTTTTCTTTTTGTCCAGCCTCTCTTGGACGTCTGTATTTCTGTGTGGATAAACATGCTGACTAGAGCTGGCCTGGGAGCAGCAGCTGGCCTGGCAGGTGAATGACTTCACTTGAGCCAAATATAAATCTTTCCTCACATCAAAGCGAGGACACGCAAGAAATGAGATGAGATACAGTGAATGCACTGCATTTAGTTGTAAATAATAGCGCACACACACGTTTTGCTTGTGTGTGTGTGTGTGTGTATCTGCTTGTGTGTATGTGCGATCCGGGGTTTAGACTGTGAAAGCATCTGGCCATGCCGGCCTGGCTGCGCTGTCCTGCTGTGGGTCAGTCAGGCTGTTTGGACGTGAAGCGACTGACAGTGTGTGTGCAGCTTGCTGGCTTAGGAGTGTTTATGTCTGTAATAGGCACTTAACCACACAAACCCAGCAGGCAGCTAAAGAGAAAGACCAGAAGAGACACTCGATGGTGTTAACAGCAAGTTCTTTGAGGCCCCCCTCCTAAAGAGTAATAATTTATTTAATGTGGTTTTTCTTTTTGGCCTTGTACCATGGAAGGTATTGTATAGCCACTGGGAACATTTGTGTGTTTGTGATGCACTTGGAAAATTAATCTTTTTATATCCTCAAGGTCTGCTGAGAGAATAATCGAGGGGGGGTGGTAGTGTATCACTTACACACAGTAAGAAATGGATGAGCAGAAAAAGAGAGAGACGTGGAGGGAGTGTGTAGCTGAAAAGTGTGAGGAGTGAAGATTTGTGTGTGCGTGTGCTTTTCGTATTTATTCTTGAATGAAAAAGTAGATGATGAGAGAGGGAATGTGCGAGTGTTAGAGAAACACTTATCCATCATTTGGTGAGCAGAGGGTGAGGTGGGGGGTGGGGGTAGAAAGCAGCATTACTGCTGGTGTCTTCAGTGTAGTGGTGGGTTAATCTGGAGCAGAGAGGTGGCGCACAGGGGCAGGGTGGAGGAGGGGGGGGGGACTCTGACAAGGGAAAAAAAGTTGGAGAATCCTGTGGAAAAGGAGATTCTGATGGAAAAGCCATGAAAAAAGCAACAGTAGTGAAGAAGAAAAACAAATCTGAGTGCTGCTGAAGACAAGAGGAGAGACTGAGCGGCACAGGGTTGGAAAAAGAGGGAGAGGGAGATCGAAAGAGGGGAGGGGAAGAGGCACAGAGAGAGAAGCAGAAACAGGGAAGGAGAGGGAGGTGAAGAGAACGGAAGAGGGAGGGAGAAAGGAGGTGTGATAGTGGGTGGGAGAGGAGGAGACAGTCTGGTGGATGGGCAAAAAGACAAAGGAAAGAGAGGAGAGTGAAAGGGATCTGTCAGAGGGCTGGTTAGGGATGAAGAAACTAACAGATGCATAGAGATAAGACAGCCAAGGTCTCATGAGAGGGATACAAGAGTGCAATGTGGAGTAACACAGTGGTTTAGTGAGAGGTAAAGAGGAGGAGAGAGGAGAGGTGGAGAAAGAGATTAAGGAAAAAGACAGAGTGATAGACTGGCAGAGAGAGAAAAGGGAGGAGAGAAGAGCTGGATGAGAGAGAGGAGGGAGGCCGTCTCATAGAGTGCATACAGCACGCGTGGAGCTGGTGTTAGAGCGAAAGAGAGACACAGAGAGGGAGGGAGGGAGGGAGGGTGGGAGGAGAGAGGGAAACAGAGGGAGGGGGTGAGGTATTTAAACGCCGGAGCAGGACAGCACAGGCGAAGCTCTGAACTCCCCGAGAGTGAAGGTAGGACAGGGAGAGAAGCAGAAGAACAGAGCTCCACAGTTCTCTCTCACAACCAAGCCCACACACTCACACACATTAATCTCACACATACAAACACACACAGACACAGGCACGCACTTTTGGACTTTCGACTCATCCGTGGACTCCAAGAGCTGTCCTCTCCTCTGGGACTCTACCTGTGCCTTCCTTTGCTCCCACTCATCTCTCTCCTCACCTCTTCACCCACCTCCACTCCCCAGCCCCTCGCCTGGTGAGGGCAGATGGCCGTGGTGCAGGCCTCTTTCGGGGGTGCCTTAGGCTGTGCCCTGCTGGCCCTAGTCTTGGGGAGCAGCAGCATGGATTTCGGGGCGCCCCCCGCAAGCTTCTACCCCCGTTTCAACCCCTTCTTCTTCCTGTGCACCCACCATGGGGAGCTGGAGGGAGCCGGGGTGGCAGAAGGTGGGGGAGAGGTGCTACTCACCCTCCAAATTACGGGCAGCCCCACTGCCTACACCCCTGGACAGGAGTACCAAGGTGAGCACACCCACTACGGTGTCCACTTTTCCTTTTCTTTCTTTTTCACTGCATGCTGAAGAGAATGGTGTCTATTGTTTCACCAGTTTGTTTATCAGTGAAGAATAACACAAAACAAGTGTTTTCAGATGATGTGAATGTAAATTTGGCGGCGAGAACACAACTTGTGTTTTAAAACTGCTTTTCTTTTGCGAAAGACTTTCACTTTGAAATTGTATATATTTTCCAAACGAACACATATTGCTAAATCATGCAATTTTTAAAAAATATGCAGGGGATACATTACAGTCAAGATATTAAACGTACACCTAAATTAAACAAGCACATGTGATTGGATTCATTTTCTTGCAGGTGCTTTGCTTCACACATGATGTGTTGCTATAGTGTGTGCATATGGGAGTGTGCGGTTTGTGTGGGGTGGCTGTTGTTGGAAACCAGCATTTATGTAACTGTTATAAGTAGTGATGCTGAGTGGGACTCCTGTTCAGTGCTATGAGCGGCTTTGGTGTTTTACTGAGCTGTGCTCCTGATGCTCCATGTGTAGGTGGCTTCTCCACAGGACTAACAGTGAGATCCCTCCAACTGAATGAGAGTGAGAGTGCGAAAACTGCAAGTGCGAACGGACAAACAGAGCGCCATAGAAAGAGAATTCTCTGACTGATAGAAATAAAGATTTCAATCAGGAAACCTAGAGTATAAGAGGAGACATAGATTAATGTTTCCTTTCCCACACTGATGTCCTGGCACCTGGTCCTGGAAAAAAGATCCACTCTGACCCCCCAAACAGTGTCACTCACTCTCGCCACTCACTTAACACTGAGGACAGTGACCCACACAGGCCACCACAGACCGACTAAGGTCACATTCCCATGCAGCTATCCTGTCCTATGAGTTGGATGTATACACAATCAGGTTATATCTAGCTTCCTAAATACACACATATCTTGTGTACATAAATTTTGCCCATATCTTTTCCTAGCCCGGTCTCTGTTGAATCTGCCTAATTTGATATGGCAAAAACAGTTGATTTATTACTCTGTTCTTACTTTAACAACTGTATTCCATTATCAGAGAAAATAAACCTCTTGATTTCAAAAAGGATATGAGCAGCGGTGTAATTGTATATAGGAAGAAAAAATAATAGATATGAGAAGGCCAGGAAAAGAGGGCAGGAAAGGAGAGGAGTCTGGAAGAAGCAATATTATCCTCTGCCTGAAAACAACAGCCTAGATCAACCCTTCAGTCAAGCACCTTTTAACTGGGGCTGGGCTTGTAGGGAGAGCGGGTGGGGAGAGATTTGAATAACTAGCTGGTGGATGGGAGGGATAGAGTGCACGAAGAGGTTTAAATAATTAGCATTAGAAATGTGGTGGACTGGGAGGAGGGAGAGATTTAAATAGGGCCACGGCTGGGATCGGATGGAGTAGGGGGAGATTTAAATGACGATGAGAGGATTGAGCTGATAAGATACCAGCAGCGGGGCTTGCACGAAAAAAAAATGACAGGGTTCCAAGCTGCTCACTTTTTTTTTTCCTCCATCCCATGTTTTGGCACATGATGATAGCTCATTGTTAAATTTCTGGGGTTTTGACTGAGTTTGCTTGGGGATGGGCGGATAAATGGGAAGTCAGCAAGTGATACATGGCTGGTTGTGTCCTTAGTTGTGCAATCAGGAGTAATCCCGGTTTCTGCCGTCTCCCCCCACCTCTGTCTCATCCTCTCAAACCTTAATGGTTACATGAATCCTTACATGTTCTCACCACGGCCGCTGCCTGCTTCATTGTGACAGGAATTGTGTGCGAGATATACAGACTGGGATTAAGGGTGCAAATGTGTCTGCCTGCTCTACTGAAAACTGAACGATACACAAAAACTGTTCAATATCATCTTCTGGTGATGTGTAGAAAAGGGGCCAGGGAAGTGTTTTTGGGAACATTTTCTGTTTATTTCTGCACAGGAACTTTTGTATTTCAGCATACTTCTTTCATATGCTTTGGTCAATTGTTTATTCCTCATTGATTTTATGTGCTCTCTAGGCCTTAGTTCTGGATTACATTTGGTTTAATCTTCTAAAAGCAACTTGTGATCTAACCACTGAAAGAGCTGCATGTGGAAATGGTGGGCGGAAGGCATTAGAGATGCTGGCCGTGCGGTTGAAGGGCTGTAGAAAAGCAAACTGAAGAAAGAGTGCGAAGGAGAGAGAGGTTGCCGGTGGAAAGAGGGAAAGTAAGAAAAATAAAAGACAGATGACCCCTACAGTATGAAAGAGACAGGAGGTGAGCACCTCAAAAAAACACCTCAGCATTCAGTGTTTAGCAAGAGTAAGACTCTGTGTGGCCAATTTGTCGTACAGTAATTGGGTTTCTGATCTGACCTCACCGCCTCTCGCTTCTGTTGCTTTTGAGTGATAAGACCATGTGTAGGCAGCCAGCATACTTTGTGTGTGTACTGTATGTGAGACAAGATGCCTGCGTTTAGCTATCAGAATGAAATGACCAAGAGAGGTTGTGTTACTCTCTGCGTGAAATGTTTGAGAGGGTGGGTGTATTGGCAGGGTCATGGTAGACAAAATGAAAACAGAAATACTGTAGAGGCACCCTGAACTGCTGGGAAACGGAAAGAGGAGAAATGAAAAGATTTGTAGAGTTTTGTGTGCTTGCATTCAAGCTCTCGGGTCAATCCTTGTACTAGACAAATGGAAACCAAGTGTCACTCGCACACACTCGCATACTGCCCACATATAGCCTTATCTTTCAGAGAGAGAGAAGCAGAAAGAAGTAAGGTCACTCTGGGATTTGAGCCTGTCCTCTAAATAATCAAATGACCCTTTTGAACCGCTTTTGCTACACTCAGGAAGCAGTTCTTTAGTTCAGTAATGTCTAAGCGTTTTTCTTTCATTTTGTGTCTGACCTCTTTTAACACTGCTGTGGGAATGCAAGATGTTCTCCATACAGCAACCACATGTTTATAGGAAGCAACATCACAATACATAACCCAGAGCCCTGTCTCTAAACACAGTTAATCAGAAAGTGTTGTTTTTCCATCCCTGTTGTTTCTTGTCTCCCTGCTTTGCTGTGTTCATTTCGCTGATGAACAGCAGCGCTCAAGACAGGACGGTGACACAGCAGCGGGAGAAGAGGAAGAGGCGAAATTCCTCTAAGCAGACTGTTTTAGTATCAGAAAACATGGCCTTTCCAGTAGAGCACACTGGATTTAAATCATGAGAAGAGAGGGACATCATTCTACTGTGTCGTGCAGCCAGATTAGAAAGCACAATGGAAAAGATCGGTGAGGGAAAGGAACAGCAGTGCGGTGTCCTCTGTAAGTCAGTGGAGAATAGCTGCAGAAATGGAGGTGCAGGAGCAGAAATGGGGCCAGTGAGATTGATTGAGTGTCTTTGTATGTCAAGGAATTTGTACTATTTTTTCCCCTTTCAATTTCAATCAACTGCGTAATGATGGTTAGGCACGATAGATAAAAGCTACAGTTGTGTTTGTCATACCAGCGGTTTCAAGCACAGTACACATGTTTGGCCAGAAGAATACATTGTTTGTCTGGTGTCAATTTGTCAGTTTGTCAGTTGTTTTAAGAGGGAAGAACTTGAGTTTGTGCTTGTGCAGTCAGGATTTACATTTGCATGTAGTGTGGAGTTTTTGTGAGTTTCCGTGTGCAGGGTTACTGGTGTCAGTGTCAAGCACTGAATGAGCCACTCACACAAGTCCCTACTGAGGCATGCAGGTTCAGGTTGGTAGCTCTCTCTCTCGCTCTCTTTCTCTCTCTCTCTCTCTCTCTCTCTCTCTCTCTCTCTCTCTCTCTCTCTCTCTCTCTCTCTCTCTCACTATATCCATTGTTCCTATACCAACTACTGAAAACCGAACAATATTCAGTGTGTCTCTACCACGCTGCAACAATGGAAAACAGGAGGCGAAACAGTGGTGCAAGGGAAAGTGACAGGGTAAAACAAGAGAGCGCCTTGGAGAAGTAGTTGACAGTGCAGGGCTGAAATGGCCATTGCTAATCTGTCAATGGTCTCTACTGCAGTCCTCGTTTCATGGACCTTTTCATGTGCAAATGATTGAAGAGGCCTGAGAAACAATCAACATTTCAAGGAGATTTGGACGTCGCCACTAAATGACATTCTTAATGGGAACTTTGAGATAAATTCATCCCCACAAAATGCCATCAGCTCTTCCCATGATAACCTATCAGATTAGACATTGTGAATTACTTCAGCAGCTCTCCTGCCAACCACCAGAAACAACTCACTGCGCCTTGCAATGGGAGGAAGGCCATTATCTATCTGTGAAGTTGATTACTTGTCGTGGTTGGGGGGACTTCTTTTCTGCGAGTGTGCTGTTGACTGATGCCTGTACAACAACAAGTCGGCCATGTTAAAGTGAAGGTCACAGACACAAGGCCTTGGTAGTAAAGCAGATATTATCTTATCCTACACCGGGTCATATCAGTAAAGCCACACCAAGGCGTCATGGAAACAGAGGGCAAATCTTTAAGCCTTTCACAGGAGGCGCTCACAGCCATCTTTGTCTTTAGATTGAATGCCAAAATGGCATCAGTCTGCTGTGACCTAAGCAGCCCGTTGGATGTCATCATCACCTCCTGCAGCACTTAACCTCTGAGGGTCTGCATTCTGACCTCCGACCGCTACTTGTCAGTGCTGCATTGCTCGGAGCTCTGTTGCTGCGGAGTGATTAGATTTGGTCGGTGTCCCTGCTCCTCCTGTCCAGCAGCCTACCGGTCCTTACTTCTCTGTTCATCTCAGATCTTCTGTTTTACATTTATATATTTAAAAAGACCAGGAAAACTCTTAAGATATTTCTTACGGTGCAGCAAGCATTGGTCAGTGAACCATCAAAAGACTGGCCTAGTTTTCGTGCAGACCTCCAGTTTAGGGGAGCAGCAGCACTGTAAACGAGGCAAGAGTGAGGACAGAGTAGAGGGGATCGGGGCTAATGGTTTAATAGGACTCTCTTATGAGCAAAGGAAAAGCAACACGCGGATAGAGCTAGCACTTACAAGTGGTCCTGACCCGTGCTTTCATTAGCTTTACAGCTCTTCAGACCCTCTGCCTCCTGCTGCTTTGTCTGAATAGGTCACTTCACTGTGTAGAGAGAAGTGTGTCAAGTGTATTAGTGTTTGTATGGGCTTGCTGGGTGTGTTTGGATGTTCTGTCTCTGTGGACATTGAATGATGAACCATTTAAAGAGCTTTGTATTCACTGAGATATGCCAGTTTCCTATATATGAGGGAGCAGATGGGCGAGAAATGAGAATGGATATTCATTGGGAATCTTCCCTTTGTCACACATGCACGCTTGGCCATGCACGCAGCACTCAGTTCTTAGTGGGTGATCCATCATGACACAGAGACAGGTCAGATGTTCCACTGGCTAAACACAAACGTCCTGATCAGCAGGCTATTCCAATCCTTTGTGACAATGTTACACCAGGATGTGACATGATAACACGAACAGGAGGTTGGTATTTTCCTCCTGTCAGGTGCTAAATGAGTGGGTCAAGGTGTTTTCACAGGAACATGCTCTATATTACCATACTGTACAAATCTATGACGATGTAATGACGCCACAACAAGCTGACAGTGACGGACTGATTTTCTGTCTCTACCTTTGTAATTTCTCGTAAAGAATCATTGAGCTCCAGCAGCTGTGGAGAATTTGAAGCTGTGACAGTCGAGATGGGCCACATGCCACCTATATGTTACATTTATGAAAAATTGATTTACTGCATCGGAGCACGGCGAATCGCCTCAGATAACAGTGACATTGTTAGCCTTTGCCAGGATGATGGCAGCATGGTGCCAGGTGTGGTAGAAAGAGCTAAAAATGAAGGCAGCCACTGGATCAACGCCAGGCAGAAGTGTGTGCCTGTGCCAGTCTTATCTGGGCAAGCGGCAAGGAGCTCTTACATTTTTTATTTTCAATTTCCTCAACGGGTTCGTTTTCCAGCCAAAACAAGAAAGCTCTTAACAAGCAAATGTGAGTTTTGTTTTCAGTAACTTTCATAAGTGGGCAGACAAGTGGGCGTAAGTATTTTCAGGACGTTGGAGTGTGTGCTTGCCTGTTGGGGGTTTGCCTGATTTGGAGTGCCTCTCTGTTGATAATACAAGCTTGGGTGTGCAGATGCTATACTCCCGCTGTCCTAGTAAGTGCACGCTTGTTGTGTTTCCCTTGTGTTCCCTTGCAGCTGTCTGGAGGTTTAAGTTTCCGACAGCACAAACAGGAACAGACTCCTCTTCGAACACAACTTTGGCAACATGTAAACTACCCAAGTGATTGTGACATTGTGAGTGTTTCCATGCCTGAAGCACAAAACGTTTGGTTGAGTTCCTCTTGGTTACTTGCTCTCATTTCTGGTGTGACTGAAGACTCAGTACGGTGAAGAACGTGTATTTCAATCACTGTAAATATATCACTCTCTATGGTAAACCATAGTGGGAAACAGAACACCAGCTCAACAAGCCCACACCACACACTCTAGACCCTCAGGGTGAGCCACACTGTATTTCCTGCCTCAGTGTTCTAATAGAAAACACAAGAGAGGCACCCCTCCACCATCTATTTAAATAATTAGTTCCCCCCCTTTCCTTTACCTCTGCTTCTTTGATGTCTACTTTTAACTTACAAACAGGTTGTAAACATAGTTTTGTTTTTTGTTTTTTTTACTTCTCAGAAAGCTCAAACACCAGGTTTTCATACTGCGTTCAGAGCACCGTTTGTCTATGCAAACTCATGCTAATGCTCCCGTCCCAATCTACCTCATAACAATGGGCCAGTGTTCATTGTCCTTAAGGAGTACCAAGTGGCTCTAAGCCGGATTTTGAAAAGTGATGGATCCTTTTTAAATCTTCCCAGCTCCCTATCCTTCACGCTGGACATGTTGTTCTCATGGGGTGGTTTCCCAGCCACCGCTGATTGGCGTATCAGCTTTGCCGATGGCCTCTTCCTTTTAGAGAATGGAGCTCCTGTTGGAGGATTGTGTACCTCCTCCTCCTTCTTCTCCTCCTCTTGCGCTGGATCCTCCTTCTGGCGACTTCATTGAGAGAACAGTAATCCCTGCTTGGGGGCCAGTGTGTCGTCTGTGCTGATAGCATTCAGAGGGGCCTTGTAGCGCTCCAATGGACCCACTACAGAGGAGGCGGCATGGTGCAACTGGCTGGGTGCTGGGCACACGACGCGTGGCACAGGCGGATTAGCCCCAGCCCTACCCCCATTCAGCATCAGTTTCTTTCAAACAACCAGACCCACTCTGCCCAGAGAGACACAGCAGGCTGGCAAAGCCAGATTACACATCCGTGCACACACACAAGCTCAAACATATTCCTGCCCAAAGTGGCAGCATGGTTTAGGGGGTTGGTGTTTACAGGGCCCCTGAAAATATTTCATTCCCTTAATGCTCTGTTGTGAAATCCCACATATCAAACCTCATACAACCCCCACCCCCCCTCCGTATCATCAGCGAGCTCTGACTCAGGATTAAACTATCCACAGATATTCTCTCAGCAGATGACAACAAAGATTAGCTACATTTATCTTCTTTCCCTTTATCAGCAAAGTTTAAGGAAATACAAGCTTACCTTTACCTTTCACAAATCATGAGTAGTTATTGTCCCTTTGAAATGGGACATCAGTGAACATGATAGATAAACCAAAGAGTACCCAGTGGACCAGTATATCTTACACCTCAGTGGATTAGGTGTTTGATTGTACCGTCTTTCAGGGAGCGGGTGACTAGTCACTGAAATTCAGAACACTACAGGTCTAGACTGAAGAATAAGTGAGACTTCACTTTTCCAGCTCCCTCTGCTCTGTAGAGACTGGACATGTCCATCTGATGGAAAGGACAATGTTCTCTTAATGACTGATTCAGCCCTTAGTTTTAATCTTTCCTCAGAAATGAATGTGAGGCTGGGATGACATCAATCACCTGGTCAGTGTTTCCTTTCACAGGGACCAAAAGTATGAAATGAGAGTTGCTCTTAATCACGCAGCTTTTACTATAGACCCTGGTGGAGATGACAGTTCTTTTCAATCTCTTAGTGAAATTGCTCAAATACAGCTAACCCTAAACTAAACCCAGATAAAGGTGTTTGAGAGCTAGAGTGAGAACAGACATGATGCAGAAGTACCTGTAACTAGTTTACCCCTATCAAGTACATGTTTTTTTTTTTTAAAAAAGCATGTGACTGTGAACTTGGGCCTGTGAATGAGCATGGGCCATTTCAATCAAATTATACCCTGATAGACATGAATGCAGCACTTACAGATTGTAAACATACCAAATGATAGTGCCATCCTGATATAGAACACTCTCATCATAAATATGATGATATCTTTGTCAGTGACTCCACACATTTGTGCAGGTGTCACTATGTCATGACAGCAGCAGAGACAGAGTGGTAGAGCGAGTCGTGCTAAGGAATGAAAGCAGAGTTCTGAGCTAGAGGTGAAGACGGAGAAGAGATGGGATGAGAAAGGGGCGATGGACGGAGCGTGACAGTGTTAATTACGGCAATGAGTGCATTCTTACCAAGCTGAGCTGCTGTGATTAAGACTGGATGTCAAGGGAAATGCTCCCCATTGATCCACTATGAGTAGAGACCATCTAGTCTTTCATTACAGCAACCAGCTTGTTAATTAGAAATCAATCTTTCCCCTCTGCTCCATGCAGCCCCAGCCACACCACTGTGCTGCTCTCTTTCCACCCAAACATTTATACCCAAAAGCCATGGAGTCATGTCAGACTTTGACTAATGTCAGTACTTTTTCACTTAGTTGGCCATAATCTGTAATTTTCACGCCAAGAAAGCACAGGGAGCGGAGAGCAAAATAGTGAAGCACAATATCCTGCCTTCCTGTCCAGCTCCCAGGACGTCTTTGAGTTCTTTAAAGAATTTGCCAAACTCTCAGATTGCATTAAACTGAGAAGTGAATTCAATTTTACCAGCTGAATAACAGTTGTACTGTTGGATTTCAGCTACATCTCTCTACAATTTTATATTTTCAACATCAAATTATTCAATTTAGAGGAGAACTGTATTACATCAGTGGATTTGTTTTGTACCCATAGCAAGTCATTTGAGCAAGCCAATCTTTTGACACTTGTTTCATGATTATGTAATGTATCACTTTTCTGAATGAAGGAAAAGAAATGCTACTTCTACATTGTACCAGATGTATTTTTAGTGTCTTGTTCTGTCTTTTACTATACAGTACACTTTAAAGTTAGAGTGAGAGGGGAAGGTGTGTGTGGAAGAGATGCTGCAGAAGAATCAGCTGAGCACGAGGATGTAAAGTGAACGTCTTTGTAGTTCCAGTGTTCATATTAGAGCTTTTATACCTGTGAATGAGAGAACATGGTTTGGACAGCTTGCGCCTGTGCATGTGTGATCCTGTATGCACATATGCAAGGGAATAAGATGCTAACAGGCAGAGCAGCTGTCAGGCTTTGCAAAAGGAGAGGTGTCCAGATGTTTTAGGACAGTAAGAATTCAAACTGAGTACAGATGTGATTATGATACAGACACAGGTAACTGGGCTCATTAGCAGACTAATTGCATGCAACATATTTTTAAAAGTATTAACAGAATACTGTAGTAACAGCATTACTATAATGTATAACGGAGGAACTTTATTTTTTTTCAACAGATCATTTTTTTTATAGGGCTGTCAAACAATTAAAAACATTAACTTGATCAATCGCAATACTACTCTGTGATTAATTGTGATTAAAATACTAATATTATACATTTATGGAAATGACAAACTACTCTGAGAAATCTTAGTGAGACCAGACAAAATACCTTATGCATAATATTCATTATTGGTAAGTAAACGACACAAACGTCTACGATGCGACTGCACTGGTAGCAGATTAATTGCATGCGTTAATGCGTTAACTTTGACAGCCCTAATATATAGGCTACTATATTCCATATATAGTAGATGTAAGTAATAGCTGTTTAATAAAAAATAATGCATACTGTATGCAAGTGTTTTTTGAAACACTGACACTGCTGTCCAACATAAAACGAGCATCATGTCTTTTGCTCTTCAGGTTGAAACTGCTCAAAAGTCCAGGTTGATACTCTGATAAAAACTGCAGTTTGAAGTGTCAGCCCATGAGGATGGCTAAGAGGAGGGCAGGTGCACCTGGTGCTAACTTGCTTACTTATTCCCTTTTATCTCATAAGCCTTAGTGAGCCGTGAATAATATGCAATGTTGAAAAACACAGGGATGGTTATTCACAGGAAAGAAAAACAAACGGAGTGACTGTCTTTTGATAATATAATATTTTTAAAAGTTCATATGAAAATATTTATATTTTACTTTGTTGGGCTATTTCATCTCAGTTGGAAATAATTCAATAGAAACACTGTGAGTCATTTTAATAAAACATAGACTTGGTGGCTCCAAGACACTGACTTTTATTAGATTTGGTACATTCATCTCTTATAATGGGTGCAGAAGTGTATATTGTGTATCGCCAATGATAGCCTACATTCAGACTAAAACAACGATAGACAAAGGCTTAGACTGTATTCTCCTGTGCAGTATACCTGCCATTTCATCAGGTTACTAAATTCTTTCAAATAACCAATTAGTGATTTTTTATATAATGGCCAACGAGAAAAATTTCCAAAACGTCAGTACAGGGAGACTTTGGAAGCTTTAAAATCATAGCCTGAGCTGCAGATCTCTAGTGATCAAATTAATGTTGGGTTTGGCCAAGTAAGAGGCATGTTGAGCGTACCTAAATAATTGCACTGTTATGAGTGTCTGTTATGCAGTAAGCATGCCGATCCCCTCTCTGCATGCCACTTTTAATATCTGCTTTCTTAGGTTAGAATGATGTGGTTATTGAGCGTTTGGATTTGTAGGTTAAAGTGGACAGAAAGGGTGTCACAAGAGCATCTGTCCCTCTCTGAACGTCTGTACAGCTCCCTGCTCTTCCTTGTCCAAAGTCTTCATGGCCTTGTTTTGACAGATGCCTTCCGGTCATGGCTTGCTCCGCTGTGAAGCGGTTTGTTGTGGGCCGATTGGGGGTTCCTGGGAGGTGGGGGACAGACCAGCTGTGGGGAAGGAGATGGAGGTCACATAGGCTAAGTAGCCTGGTGTCCCTGAGAGGGACATAGCAGGCAATGAGGTTATATAGGCTGTGGCTGACAGCTTGGCCCTCATTACCCCCTTCCTGGTTCGTATGAGGGGAGCTCCCAAAAGAGCAGGTGAGATGGAAAGTGAGTTATGCAACAGTTTTGGTCGATGTCCAATGTCTGCATTTTGTCTGTGTGTACTTGCACAGCTGGTTTACTGGTTGGCTGTTTGTGTTTGTAGGTCATGTTCCTGTGCAACTAAGTTAGCGTGTGTTGAGGTTTCTCCTCACATATGGATAGATGTGTTTTATGTCATTGACCTGGCCATAGATTTTTACTGCTATAGTGTGTGTCTGAGGTTTTGTGTTGTGCATCTCTGCTGTGTGTAAGGAACTGTGGTTTGGCACTTACCCCAGTTTCGAGGCAGACTGGTGTTTTAGTGTTTTCCTACATTCCTAGGATTTTCCCTCAGGAAGGCTGTGGCGACTTTTCTCCGTAACCCTTGTTAGTTGTCATGAAGACCGTTTATATTATCTGGGTCATGGTTCTCATGTTAAACACCTTTGCTTTTGATATGGTATTAGCATGTTCAGCTTGGCTTTGATAAGTGATGGCAATGCTATGCTTGTCAGGCCTGGATGGCTGAAACCATTTCTTTGTCTGCAGAACACATGGTGTTGATCATAAGGACAGCTCACACTCCAGTCCTGGCAGTCACCAAGCGACAGAGGGAAAAAATCATGGTGTTCTGAACCCTGTTTCAATATAACCCTTCACAGTAACCACCAATTTATGTGCCTTGCACTGAGTAACATTCCTTTAATACAGAAAGTTTTTTAGATTAAATGTCATAATACTTTTAATGTTATTATACAGGATGCTGTTGCTCACACCTTCACCTCTCTGATTATCTGTCTTTTACTCTTAACACCTACAGTGCTGTCTTACCTTGTCACCCCTCATTCTACCGAGTCTTCTTCAACACTGATGAAGACGAATTCAAAATAACAGAACTGTAGCTTATCAAACCTAATTTTCCGCGTGCTGTTTGAGGCTTTCGTACAATGAGCCCATGAATAATGCTGAAAGCTCACAAAGATGATTCCCTATCAAAGCCAATCTCAGGTAAAGAGAATAGCCTTTGAGTTGTCACAATGTGGTGTGCTTCTTCTGAACATGCAATGTTCAGTTATCAACTATGAAGAAATGCTCTGTCATAACTGATTTTGCCCAGCTGATTAGTGGATATGCCTTCCTGCAGGGCTCGTGTCCTTTTTTATCAGTCAAATGTCAACCTTTTGCCTTGTAACTCAGAATGAAAAGCATATATAGTGCATTGTGTGGAGAATGATATTATTTGTAGATTACTTGAAGATCATATGCAAATAATGCTGAAAATCATAACAAAAAGACAGAAAGTGTCCCCAGAGCACTTACTTACGAAACTTTCAATTCTTATACTCTGGAGACTTAAGGAGCTTAGGAATAGATGCTGTGAGGCTCGTGTTTTTGTGGAATAACTTAGACACCTGTGCTTCCTCGTGTTCAAGCATGTGACACACAGGCACATACGAATGTAAACAGACTTGCATACATTGCATCTTATAAAAGCAGCACAATGAAGTGTGATTGTGAAGCAGATTATGTGTGAGGAACAGGATGGTTGTGATAGAGCTGCCTCTTCACTCCTGTTTTTCTCCACGGCTGTTGCAGGGGTGAAGCCAAGTTAGGCGGGCAGAAAGGCTTCAGCTCCCCTCTGTGGTAAACAGAGGAGAACCTCAACAAGGCAAATTGGACCAAGAACAAGAACAGGCTGCATGTTATGATCTGTGGCAGTGACCATGAAAGGACCTGAAAATCGGTCTAAGGAGATAAATTGCTTTCATTCAGACATTTACAAATCATCGTGGAGATGTTGTAGTTCAGACCTGTAGAAGCTCAGTGGCTTATAGGTTGTCTGTGATCTCGTGTTTCACAGCAGCAGATGGCAGTGCCAGCAGGCCAGGATCGTGCCAGAAGGTTACGCAATGGAATGATGCCTCTTAGACCTGACTAGAACACCGCATGACACATATATGTGCAGAAACTCACTTCCCACACCATCTTCTAAAACTGTCGAGATGCATCCATGCTTGTGGGGTTCAGTTTGTCTGCAGATTCTGCAAGCTTGCTGTCAGCCTAAAGGACCAGCCCTTCCTGTCCTTATCATAGGAAACAGTGACCTATCCTTCATGGTGTCATGCTCAGGTGACTGACGGTTTGAACCATTTCATGAAGCTCGGAGTGAAGAGGCACGCCGGCACTGGCATGACCACGGAAACAGATGGAACTATAGCTTCCCCATGGTCTGGCCTCCATTTCCTGGTCCTCTCTGGGGCACGTGTGTGTCTGCCAGTGGGATATGGGTCAGATGGTCGGTTATCTTTATCCAGGTTGTTGCCAGGAAAACCTCCATCCATTTGGAAACAAAAAGGCCATCCTCCTGGTTCAACTAGGAGGAAAAAAATGGGGAATTCATTGATAATCTGCCTGTTAACACACATCTCTTTCTTCTTGCCTTACACTAATTACTTTTCTGAGTTTATAGCTTGTTGTAGTCACGTCTTTCCAGCCCTACAGTAGGTACTTTCTAAATGTTTTTCTGAGACTTGCGTAAGTACAGTAAAGGTTACGAATGTAGGTGTGGTGAAAACGGGTGGGTGTATTTGTACACAAAGAGCAGAAAGGAGCTGTTCAGGCCATGCCAACCACACAGGGACTTATATGCAAGCGGACCAAGCTGCGACGTAAATCAGGTCTTCTCTCAGAGCTCACAGACTTCCTGTCCAGCGCCAGCCTAATCCCTCAACGTGCTGTTTTCTAAGAATGAGCTCATGCCACCAAGGGTTGCCAACCGCAGTCCACCACCATGCTTTGCTACACCATAAGGAGACATTACCATTCCTTTTAGGATGCCACTGGGCCCTATTTTTCAGGTTCCTAACATGATTACTGACCCAGCATACAGTGAGCCATTCACATTAGTTCAGAATTTCCAGCATGAGCAGCACTTTGGTCTGTTTTTCATCGGTTCTTGTTTGAGGAATTGGCTAAAACCATCTATCAATCATGGCGGCTCCCACACTCCATATAGAAAGAAACAACCAGAAGAAACATATTCTCTTAGTTTCTACCAATAGGTGCATTCATTTCTAAAGGCATCAGCATACCTCTGTGGGACTAGTTTAAAATGTACTCTAGGATCTTATGAAATTTTAAACATCTATTCACTGTCGTATTCCAGTGCCTTGTTTGTCCCATGTTGAGGATGCTTTTACAGCATTCAAGATGCACTCAGGTAATACCTGGAGCCTAATGCAATCCTGTTGTTCCTCTTGATTGCCAGGTGGGCAGAAGAAGTCTGGGGAAATCCAAGCTGAAATATTAACTAAACAAATGTAAGCCCAGAGTTGGACAAAACAAGTGGCACGATAATCTGCACATTAATGATCCTAGATGGAAAACAGATTTACGATTTACTGGTAATTATTCTGGATCTTATTTCTACAGAACCGATTTTCGCAAAAGATTCATTTTCCATAACCGATTAGTCCTCACTATGTGCGTGTCTGTTCTGTGTTTCAGCTCGAGCTCTGATAGACTTGACAGTGAAGCCAGTATTGCTTTTGAGAACGTGTGTTTTGTTGCACTGTGTGGTACGCTCATACCTTGTGCCTTAACATTCCTCCTGGTGGATCGAGAGAAGTGAAGAAAGCCCCCGGCCCATCAATAGTTGAGTAGGAGCACGGTTGTGTGTCTGTAATGAGGCATACCACATTGCATCATTAATATTACATGCTGGCTTAGGGCCAAGGGATGTGCTCTGTGGTGTGTTCAAGTATGAGCGTGTGCATGTGGGTATGAGTGTTTTGTGTGCAACGTAATGAGTGTTTTGCAAAAGGTGCACTTGCAGGAACTCAAGTTTGAACAAGAGATTAATGTGCTTAAAGTTTATTAGCCTGAACACCCCATAATTGTTTGTAACACCCACAGACAGGATTTTACAACTGTTAGAAGTTGGTAACTACTTATTTTTTGCATGGATTGCAAGGTAAACACTAGAAATACTGCATTCATGTAACAAATTAATCCCCCAGGTTGGGATGTTTGCATGTCTTTGATTGGCCTTGTCTGTCAATGTCACATTCCTTTGGCAAAACAATGCACATTCATCCAACAAGAACTTCACCGAACTTTTCCTGCAGAAGTTAGACCTACCACCATCTAATCAATCAATTGTCTCCAACCTGGTAATCTAAAACAAATATGTTATATTTCCCTCGAATTAAAGTATATTTTAATGTTTGTGCAGATGCGTGCTTGATTTGTAAACCAAATATTCTGCATCATCCATTCTGCATATCATTCAAAGTTACTCATTGAAGAGATATAGAGTGTATTCTATTTGCTAAGAAAAGCCTGTAGTGCTCCTTTCACGTAGCTTTAGCGCGCTAGTCCAACACATGGTTTATTTACCCGTTAACAAATCACACAAAGTGCAGTTTGCACACACAAACACATAGTCACACACAAAACCTTCTAATGTGTTGGATGAGAGTGTTGGTAATAAAGTTCACCCCCACTCCCGCCTCATCCCCCTCGGCCAAGTGAACGCTACTCAGAAATGAGGTATGGACAAGAATGTTAAAGGCTACCATCAAAGGCTGCGAGCCCCCTCCTTTAGATCTGGATGTGTGTGTGTGTGTGCGTATGTGTGTGTGATAGAGGGAGTTTGTGTGTGTATTTGTGTGAAGTACCCCCACAGGTGATTGGATCTGATCTGATCTCATCTGATTGGCTCATCCGTCTGATACGTTCCACAAGCGAGTGAGAGAGGGGTGTTAGAGGCCTGTCTAAATAATTTAGATCTTGCATTTGTATTGATCAGGTAGTGCGGCTCTCCGTGGGCCACTCCACTACTCCCTGTCTCTCCATCCTTCTTCGACCCTGCTCTTGTTTTTTTTTTTTTTTCCGATTGTAACCTTGTGCCCCCAGCTTTGCCTCCTCTCCGCTCCCCCTACTCCCAACCTCCACATCAAACAGAGCGCGGGTACACTGCTGCAAGGGAGCAGAAAATGCATGAGAAGGGAGTAGATGGGGAAAGTGCAGGAGAGAGCTTTTTTTTAACCATGATTTCTCAGATGGGAGTGAAGCTGAGTGTGAGAGAGACTGGAAGAAAGGTGAGCTGTGGATAAAGAAAGAAATAGCGTGGTGAAGGCAGAAAAAATCTTTTGTGTGAGTGTGTAATGGAGTGTGTGTAACCTTGGTGATGCAGGTCAGTGGAAATGTAGAAATTAGCGTATTGTGTGAACTGAGGATGGTGAAACCCGGCGCAACTTAATGCATTAAACCCAGTACATTACTCCATTAAATACTGCATCATGCCACGGCCTTGGATCAATACAACATAATGTAAATACTGATAACATGTCTCACCACACTCTGGAATTGCTTTGTAGAGTAGGTAATGTATTCTGCTGAGCAAAAAATAGCACAAAAGAGGAGCACACGTATACACAATATGAACATGATAATTGCTTGTTTGAATGACAAGGCCTTTTCCCTGCATTCTGTGGGTATTGCGATGCAAGAGATGCACTGAGCAACATGGAGTGAATATGATAATGCTTCTGTTGCCAAGCAAAATAACTCGTTCTCATAATACGCTGTCCTACACACGTCGTACACGCTGATAGAATTTGGTAGTGCTTACAGCTGAGTAAGTACAGGAGTACAGAGAAATGACTTGTTGCTCATAGTGTCTTTGTTTGAGCCATTCACAAAAGAAAAATATATTTGGTATTTAATTCTCTAATGATACTGAAACTAGGTCTATGTTTCAGTTACAGAATATTGTGAATGGACCAATAGTGACTGCAAACAGCTCACTCTTTTGTGTGGTTGATAATAAATATATTTCTTTTTTCATTGTTTATCAATTAAGATGAAGCTGAAGGGGGTAAAGAGTGTGCAATGACTTTGTGTTAACACTAACACTCTGACTTGTGTTAGTGTTACTCTGTTTCAGATATGGAAGACTAAATTTAACTGTAGTTGATGCATTTTACCATATTCCACTTTGTATTTTGGAAATGTGCAAATTTCCAAGGGGCAACTGACAGAACAGTGTGTGTAAACAATGTCAGCGAGCAGATTAGGATTAACAAGCATGTAATTTACTGTTGTATACTGTAATGGAGCAGAGCGCATGTGAAATGCAGCATTAGTGCCATAGCTGGTTTTTTGTATAAACCCTGACAGTAGAGTAGAGGAGGAAATATCTGGAGACAATAAAGAGAGTCGTGGGATGAATTATTGAGGCTTTGATATGGAGGAGAGCTGGGCTCTTAAGACAGGGTGTAGCACGTCCAATATACGCAGCCACATGCAGAACACACACTTTCAGACACACAGAAATGCCAGGCGCTTTATTTGAGGACCACAGACAGACAGACAGACAGACAGACAGACAGACAGACAGACAGACAGACAGACAGACAGACAGACTGCACCACTAAGGAGTCTGCTCGGCCCAGATTCCCTCATCGAAAACACACCAAGCCCAGAAGAATCAACGCCTCAAGACCATGTTGCTGTTGTTACTAAAAACACACCAACGCCAAGGGTGTATCCTCCTTTTCGCATTTAGTTTTCCCCCAAAAGCAGGGGGATTCCAGGGTCAGGATAGAACAATACCTTCATATTTCCCAAATGCAAAGCATTTTATTCCTCCATGTGTAAAATGTGTAGTTTTTGAGAGTGTGTTTTCCTTTTGAGCCGCAGACCGTTCCCCTGTGCTCTGATCTGTCTGGCTGGAAGCAGTCCAGTGGCTAAGCTCTTTTCCTCCGGTGATGTAGCTGGCTCTGTGGTCCCGTCACTCAGGGTCTTTGTTTACTGGGTGGATCAATAGTTAACTTGCTGCTGGATACACTGAGCTGTAGATCTGTTCAGCTGGATAATAGACTGGCAGTTTTCTCTTCCTCTGCTGTTTGTGGTGACCTGTGATGAAGAGAGGCTTAACAAGGCTATCGGGGTTACAGCCAATTAGCTCATCACTCTCTTCTAATATGGTTGTCAATAGAGACGGGCTTTGATGAAAGCACTGTGATTTGTCCAGATCAGTTAGATTACATTCTGGGGCCTCTGGCTGTGAGGTGGAAAGCAAGGTGATGTTATCATGTTGTTATTTTTGTAGCTCAACTACTTTAAACATGACTCAAGCCCACATTTAGCAGGCTCTTTAATTGTGCCCCTGTGTGTGTGTGTGTGTGTGTGTGTGTGTGTGTGTGTGTGTGTGTGTGTGTGTGTGTGTGTGTGTGTGTGTGTGTGTGTGTGTGTGTGTGTGTGTGTGTGTGTGTGTGTGTGTGTGTGTGTGTGTGTGTGTGTGTGTGTGTGTGTGCGTGCGTGCGTGTGTGTGAGGCATGGATGCTTTTGCTTTAACACCTGCCTTCACATCTGTGCACTTCCCGCTCCTCTCCTGCTGCAGGGCATTTGGTGTCACTGACTTCCCAGTTAATGGTCACTTTACATTTCCATGTGTGAACACCTGAGCTCTGTGCTCATTAGCAGCACGATGTTAGGGGATCTCTCTGCAGTCCTGTGTATACAGTTCCAGACTTCCTGTCCACATGCATGTACATCACACTGACTAATTATCTGCACAGCCTGCAAATGAAGTGTGAACACGACTTAGTGCTTGTAATCTCTGACACCTAATCAGTGGCACATAATTTTTTTTTCCCACTCCTCTTGTGAGGTATCAATATAAAAAACAAAGAATGGTGATTTATGTATGTATTTATAAGTGTTATGTATGTATTTATGAAATAATTAATCTTGCCTTGGATGCTATGACAGAACCAGTTGTTTGTGCAATTGCTACATCACACAACTTTAGAATAACACTAATGTTAAATCGTTTCCTTTTCTCTCTCTCCTCAGTAACCATCTCTACCAGTGTATCCTTTGACGGTCTGCTGGTGACTGGCCTCTACACCTCTACACCAGTCCAGTCAGCTCCCATCCCTGCTCCAGCTGCTTTTGGCTTTGGTAAGGATTCACAAGATATCACTGTAGGCTGTTTAGAGTGGCTTACTCACCATTGGCCTCCCCGTGCCAATACAAGCTCCTCATTAAATGCTCAACTTAGTTTCGCCTTGTAGAACAAACAAACTCTTAGATGCTCTAAATAGTAACTCAGTTCTGGGACCATGGGGTATAACAGTGAACACAGCACAGCTCAGAGATCCACATCCGTTCCCAGAATGATTATCAGACCACTTCCCCATTCCCATTGTGACTGGCTGTGATAGATGAGGAGCGGCATGATGTGACTATGACTTTCAGCCATATGGGTTTTCATATGACTTTCAGCCATATGGGTTTTCATTGATGTTTGAGAGAAGAGAAACTGAAAACTGAAAGGAAGGAGCAGGCTTCGGAACAGCCTCAGAGATAACAATGAAGACCATATTAATGTTCAACAGGTCAGATGGTCAAATGCTGAGTTGCAGGAAAGGTGGTCCAGTTTTGGCGGTACCTAAAATAACAAAAGTGAAACTTTATTCATCTAATATTTTAAACTCAGTATTTTCCTGTTAAGGAAATAAGGGTGTGTTTCATTTTATTGTTGGTTTGCTGTAAAATCTGCAGACCCACATGATATTTGATATACTGGGATTGCAGTCGTCAAATCCCAATTTTCTTAACATCATCAGCATTTAGTCTTTGCACTGTCTGCATCTTAATTCACTCCTGGCTATGCATTTACAGTGTGCTATAAATTAATAAGATTAATTAGTAAAGTTTTAAAACAGTTTTTACAGTATAAATGAAGTCTAATTGCAGAGTGGATGCAACTGAGTTAAAGTCAGTATAAGTGCGACCCATTTTTTGACACACAATAAGGATTTTTAGGCTCAGATTAAGTGTGTGCGGATGGAGCCCCTGTGTGAAGGGGTGGGGGTTCTCTTGGGGCAATGGACCAGCCATAAAGAACTCCTCAGAGAACGGGGCTACTGGCCCAGAACTGCAGCCCAGCGGGCTCACTTATCCTGACTAACTCCACTGTTCTTCAGACGCTGACTTCACCCCAGCCAGAGCAGCTCTTCACTCTTGGCAGCACTGTTTACTGGGGAGGCATCCAAGCAAGGATTGCGTCACCTTTGCTTCATTCTCATTAATGTGAAAAGTTTTAAGGGTAGGGCTGCACAGACTGATAGGCAGCAGCTTGTGGAACTGTGGGTTTCCGCATGGTGTGTGTTTAAATAAGTCTGCAAAGCCTTCCGTTACAGTATGTGTAATCTGCTAAGCAGCGATGCTGTCCAGGTTTCACAGCGCAGTCACTCAGCTGAAGAGATCTCTGCCTCTCTGCTCTGATTCTACTGCATCCTCTCCCAGGTCCTCGGGACTTCATGCAGCTATGAGCACACACACATGCGATGTTGTTTACAGAGGAATGATTTATTACTGCCACCATAGTCGTCTTCCTGATGTCCGAAGTGGGACTGCTGTCTAAATTACAGTTTGAGTTTTCCTTTACTTCATTTGTCCGCACAATTATTAAAGTTGATGGGGTTTTTATGAGGAATTTTCTGTAAGCAGCCTCACTGGCCTGCAGACCACACTCTGTGGCAGGGTGTCACATCTGGGGATCGAAGGCTCTGCAGCTCTGGAAGGCCTTAGGAGGGATGCTCCCAGAGCGAGGGAGCTCCATCATTGAGCTCATGGAAACCCAGTGACATTGCTGTGCATAAGAACAAAATGCTTTGAAGATAATGCAGTGGAAAAATAATAGAATGAGACGCCACTTGATGTCTATTGTTGTGACAGACAAGAGGGTCATGCAACTCCACAAGGGAGTTTTATGAGCCTGATGTTTACTGTAGAGTATCTAAGATAGGGTGTGGTTCTAATCCCCTTCAATGGAGCCACATAGGGGACACGAATACACATGGGTAACAAAATGCATGCGCACATATAGTACATATAATTCATTTAAGATACACATTCTCACTCAAGAGCACACACACTAACCCCAGCTGTGTACAGCTGTTGATGTGGTGGCTGGGTGGGTGAACATGTGGTTGACAGATGTATCAGTGCGGGAACCATCATAAACTCCAACATGGAAGAAGAAGACCTCACCACATGACTGCACACACAGGGAGGGAAGCAGTGGTAAATGAAGACAGTTGAATGTTTTTGAAGATTGAAATCACAAGATAATGTTAAGTTAAAAAAAGAGGGGATAAATGTTATGTCAGTGGAGTTTTTATTTTTGTTGGATTGATTGTAGAGACTAACACAGAGAAATGGATAGACAGACATTCAGGAGTGGTTTCAAACGGAGGAAAAGGAAATGGAATAAACAGATAAAGGCAGGGGCCTGTGGAGCCAGAGAGGTTGGTGTTTGTACACTGTGTGATGGGGATGTCTTGAGGTTGGTGTGGTCGGAGCTGTGGCAGCTAGCAGACAGGATGACTGCACGCCTGCCTCTAAAGAGACAATTCCTCTTGGCCTTCTGTGCCACTCTTCACTCCACTCTTTTTATGGAAAATTCATAACACCAGCGCATGTACATTGTGCATGACCACGCTGCATGTAAATACACATGCTCTATCACTAGTTGTCTTCTTTTTTTCCTGTCATTCTGTCACATGCACTTATGTGGACGACCTAACAGACACCACAATTTGGAGACAGAAAAGTGAGCATTTTATTGGCTCCCACTCCTTCTAAATAACAATGCACGTCAAACTACATTTGTAATAAAAACGTGAAGCTGTGAGAGACCGACTTTTTTTTACTGCTTTGTCAGAATTCAACACCCACTCATTGTCGAATTAGCTGGAGTGTGATGGAGCAATTGGGGCAGCAATCAGAGCAGTCTGTGGAGTGCCGTATTTTTGGCTTCTGGGCTGAACTGCTGCTCTGGTTGCCCAAGGCTCATTCCTCCTCCGCCTATAGGCAGGAGGTTCCCCACTAGCCACCGGGCGGCTAACCACAGACCTTTATGATGCCGTAATTGTTTTGCTTTGACTAGTGCAGAATCAGACAAACCGGAGCTAAAAACAATGTTATGTTTGGGAGCTGTGCCCACTTGAAGGCGGGAGAACACACAGTGTAAATTGACTGTGGTATTTGCCCATAAGGGGCCCGATAAACTAGTCTGGCTCAGGCACAGCCGCAACAATGATCCCGTCTGAAGGTGCCAGGCACAGGCAGGAAAGACTCAACATGTCATTTTGCGCGTTACGTAGTCATAATACACAGTTAATGGACGAGGCAGCGCGTGTAAAGTGATTCATTCCTTTCTTTTGTGTAGTGGAGTTTGACAACATAATTACTCATTAGACACCACAGCAGATGTTTTACAGTGAAACTTAGAAACGCTACGTTAGTATGTGTGTGTAACTTGTGGAGGGGATGTCTATACTCTCTGCCAGAAAAGCAACATGAGTCTGGACTGACTCAGCTGCTGGAGAATTCCAACTGCTCCGTGTTTTTCCCTCCTTCGACTTTTATTCCATTAAGAGCTCTTTCTTTCCATCCCAGCGTCTTGGCTTTCTGTAAGGAACTCACACCACGTTCAAACTGCTGTCTGTCAAAGACTTTACGATGAAAACAATGACTTATGTACAATATCATAATTTTGATTTATTTGGTTCTGGTACACAAAAGAACAGTTGATTGTTGTATGTCGCGCAGCAGTGATGAGGTGATGTATTGGACCTCGCCAGCCAGAGCCTGGATGGAAAGAAACATGTCACATGCGGTCAGATTTGTATTCCCTCCCCTAATGGCAAAATGTTTCCCATCAAATCATTATCCATTCAAACACAAAGACAGAAAATGCGTTCGTTCTAAACGTCTTCAGCTATGTAGTAATTATGATGATGAACAAAAGGCACTTGAAAGGAGGAGAGAGCTTTGAAAATAGACGGAGAGGAAAATGGATAGGCAAAAATGCCAACATGTGGGTGACAAAGTGTTTGAGATTAAGGGAATGAATGTGAGTGGAGAGTGAGAGGAGAAAATTAGAGGAAGTGTGCATGAAAAATGGCAAATAGGGACCAATGAAAGGCGGACAGTATGCTGATATAAGATGGGGAGGCAGAGAAGGAAGATGAGAGGATGGCGTTCCATCACTCCCTCTGACGGAGTGGCTGATTGGTGTTGCCGTGCCAATGCTGAGCTGCTGAGAAAGTGGTCATTGATGGATGGCTCGTTTGCAGGGTGATGTTTATTTTGTCGTTAATTTGCATATTTGTATGTATTTGCGGTGTGGTTGGCTTCTGCTAGAAAGGATCAGTCCCCATCTCAATATGACGGATCTGGCTGTCTGACAAAATGGACAGCTTAGTGACAGGGACATCCAGCCGACACTCTGTCCCCATGACGGATGGGCTCATGCTAACACACAGCCAGATTAGAGATGAAATCCTGCTGCACCTTGACCTGCGGAGGAGGGGCTAGCAAGGGTGTGCAGCCAAAAGTGTAATCATGCCATCCACACATTGAACAGGGCCGAAACGGAAACATGTAGAGATGCACAGTAATGAATGGCCTTTTTCTCCTATTATGCGCAATTATACATTCAAATCCAGATATCCACAGCCTCATCCATCTCAAGGCTGAAGGTCGGCTGTCTGCGCCCTCTTGCCACCAAGCCAGATTGAATGTCAGCCAGAATGTCAGACTATGAGAGATGGCAGCTCATCATGTCAGTATTTACAGAGACACGATGCTTCCTACTGAACAAAGCCTTGTTTTGGAAACCTCTGTGTTTTCTCAAACGCGCTACTAACAGTCCCAAGAGAGCGCAAGTGTGCTTCCGCATACTCCCTCCATCAATGGGAGGAAGAAAAACTGAGAGGGAGACACTGTGTGTAGGGAGAGATGCAGCATAAAGAGGAGTGATATAGAGAAAGGGTGGTGCAGGGAGGAGAAAAGGGGCAAGGGAAGAGGTTCCCATGGGGAGAGAAGCTGTCAGTCCCTAGGAGACTTCAAACGCACTACAGCCCTGTGATCAGCCTGCTCCCTGGCTCTCGGCTGACAGCTCCCTGACTGCGCCGCTTAGACTCCTTCATGCACACACAGATCCACACATGCACACACATACTCACTTGCTTGCTGCCATAAGAGCTCTCACACTCACTGACTTATCCACTCATACCACAACATATTCAAATTCCATTGACATACACACTCTCATGCTGATTCTCACACTTTGGATGTGCAATCGGTGACAACGTTTGTGCTGACATCCCTCCTTACAATAACCTTGAACACCTCCAAAGTTCCCCTGTTGCAACTCCGTGCCAAGGACGCCACTCACTCCTAAACTGTTGCTCCTGAGCTGTTTGGCTGAACAGAGGCAAGGTGCTGTTTGTGATGCCAGTGATGTTAATAATGACGATGATGACTTATCTAAGCCATTACTCCTTCTCTGCTCAGGGCTGAGGCACCCAGAGGCAGATCCCTCCTGATGATGAATTCATTAGTGCGGAAGATGAAATGAGTTGTCAGGGACAGGGTTATGTATGGGAGGTGATTTGTGTTCTCTGCAGCACAGCGTTAGATCAGACTTGAGATCAGCTTGGTTGGCTTGCTGTAAATCTCCCATCTTTGCTGGCACAGGTCTTCCCCAACTCTCTCACCACCCTCCACTGGGCTGAGCCTCAGTTCTGTCCCTCCCGTTGCCCAGCATGTCCTCCCCCACTGATCTCTCACTGCCTGGCGATGCTAACAGGTGGCTAAGCATTTGGGTGCTCTCAGAGTCCAGAGGAATGCTTGGGTGATTATGCATTGCAAGTCATGCAGCTTCTCTCCATGTGCCACAACCTCTTCAGAAGCAAAAAGCAGCCCCACCTTCAAAGAATTCAAACAGAATACAACATAGTGCATTATTAATTTATGGTAGACCCACATCAGACTCCGATGCATTAGTGCTGACCATACGTCGCAACAGCATAGGTCTTGCTTCTCAGGTGCGATGGTACAGTAGACCTGCTGGAGCACTGCTGCTGGGAATTTACTGGTTCACTTAGTGTACACCAGCTCTCTTGGAAAAACATAGTCCTTTCTTTGAACTCCCACAGCACCACTAGGTGTGCTTACATTTGTATGTGTATGTAGTGTTCAGTATGCACGTCTGTGTGCATGCATGTGCGCATCGATTTGTGTCTGCGAGCGAGCGTGCATGGGCGCTTGTGTTTCTATTTGCTTTTTGCCGGAGCTCACAAAAATTTGTATGCACATGCTGAGAATGCTTTTTCCTTTTTTTCGCTGTATTTTTTTGCATCCAAATATAAGGCAGAAAAAGGGTCCACAGTGACACAGAGATCAGAAATAAGAGAAACCAGGAGCTGGACTGACTGTGATAGAGATTTCAAAGTGGTGTGTGAGCTGTTGGGCAGTTTTATTTTTTATTTATTTTTTATTTTTTATCCTGCAGGAGAGAGCAGCAGGCGTAGGCTGTTTCTCCCATGTGTGGTCTCTCTTGAGCGGAGCAATGTTATTTTCTGCCATGCAGAGAGGTTGGTTACATGCCAGAGAGAAGAGAGAGAAATAAAGATAGAATAACGACAGAGAGCGCTTTGACTCAAAGACTGCTCAGTTTGACACATTTCTGGGAACACTAGTGGGTTTGCATCATTTCAACACAGAGGCAAGTTGACTTTGAAATTTATCTTTGTTGTGTTGTGATATAAAACTCCTTATACTCAAAAACCTCCGCATGCACCTTGCAAGTGTGTGGGCATCTGTGGGTTTGGTGTGCAAACTGAGAGCGAGTGATTTTATAAAGTCTTCTGCACAAGGTGCACGCCATCCAGGCTGCACTCTGAAGTCTATTCATTTTTAAAGTTCCGTTACAGAGAGTATTAGAAACAGCAGAAGTGCTCTCTCTGACTCTGTGAGAAGAGGACGCTTAGTGGGTCTTCTGGTTTCTCCCTGTAGGGCCTGACTGGATCTGGTCCTTGACCATTTAAAAGCCTGTGAGATGGATAGAAATGCTTATTTTTTTTTACATTCTATACATTTTTTTCTATGTGTGAGCAGCTCACCCAGATCCAATCTGACCCATATTTTGGCAGCGAAAATAGTTGGTGACCTTCTCTATGTTTCGCCCTCCTTACGAGAGCCAGGCTGTTGCCATGATTAGTTCACTGCCTCCCAGCACTCCTCTGTCAGACCAGGCTCCGCTCCAGCCTCCTCCGTAAACACAGTCAGATACACACACATGCTGTATGCACACGTGCATGCAAATGCAACACAGGCGCCGCGCCTCGCTTTCCCATGGCTTCCACTGGCTCCTCACCTGTCGCCCCAGGTCTCTGTCTCTCATACTCAACATGTGTGTGTGACAGAGCCTGCGAGACCGCTGCCTCACCAGTTTGTTTGTTTGCTGAATTGACGGGTGGGGAGCAGGGACGTGGGTGCAAGAAATTAGCACAAGTCAAATCAGATTAATTAATCCCCAGCTCAAACTATTAGCTGAGGAGTCGTGTTGAATTAAAAATCAAATTAGCCCTGGCGCCTGCCGGTAAAGCTGTGGTGTGTGCCTGCCAAGCTACAATGACACACACCCACAGAAGGCAGCCGCTCATGGGACTCACTGAGGGCTGGACGCACGGGAGGGACGGATGGTTGGAAGGAAGGAAGAAGAAGTAGGTGCTCAAGGACTAGAGGGGTGTTGGGGGGGGGGTGGTTCAGTGACTTTGCCACCCAGTGTAGTAAGCTTCTCCTGGGGCACGGAGCTGGCTGTCTTCCACTGGGTGCTGCTCCACAGGCCTCACACCACTAGCACCAAGCAGGCTTGGCTATGTTGCTCCAATTAGGCCTCTAAGCAACACTTCAATGGTTTATATAACACACACTGAAACCATTTTTGTGCAGGCCCCTGTTTTTCTATTTGACTCATAAAAACAGAAGGGAACGCAAAATCCAGTTTTTATTGTATTATAATTAATATCATATGATAATAATAACATTGTGCTCACAAATTAACGTCTGAGCTCTGAGAATGTTGAAACATTACCAAAAAGAAGCAAAACCTGTACTGTAATAGGCTACACCTCATATACCATATGAGGTGTTTTACAGTACAATAATCAGCCCCACTTTTCAGTCACACTTACATGGGAGAAAGATTTTTTTTTTTTTAATCTAAATTGTGTTTTTTGAATAGTCATCACTGTTGTCAGTACATTTTTTGACCAGGTTTTTGACTACTCACCTTTAGTTTCACTCCCTAAATTATTCTTTCCATCATTTCTGATCATCCGACTGATCTTGTGTCTTTCACACGTGTGTATATGCATTTGGGTGTAGTTCATGTGTGCTTGCAATTATGTGGGTGCAGCGTTGAGATGGATTGCAGGGCTATGCAAAGAAGTAGAGGCCTCATCTATCATACGGGCTTGGGCTCCAAAACACACAGCACTTGTTTGATTCAGAACAACATTCATTTCAATTATGACACATTAGTTCAGGGGGGTATATTCTGCTCCACTAGTGCTCCTATTTGCCATTTATCATCCATGCTTGTATGGCTTGTAGCTCTTGATCATTGAATGGAAGCAGTTCACAGCCTCAAGCAATTACTATTATTATTTTCTTCATATTTTCAGTTTTTAGTCTTGATAGATGCAACATACATGAGGTGTATTACAGCAGAATAAGCAATGATTAAATTAGTAGATTACTTTTACTAAATTATTGTCCACATATGACCATGTGCTGTTGTGTACAGTGCTTTCTTTCAGCTGGTCAGCGCCATGCTGGCAGCTCCTACAATGTGTGTCTATGTTTGTGCGTGTGTGTGGGTGTGTGTGTGGCCTCGCCTTCAACAGTTTATGGATGATGGATGATGGATGCTGTGAGATACAATGGAAGCCTAAATGAAAGAGCAATTCTTCTGTGAATGTATGCACAGGCAAAAAGTGGTCAGGTTCTTAGAGTGAGGGCATGAATACATACATTTTATTTACACACATGGCTTCTTTCACACAACATCCAATTGCATGTAGTGTGAACACATGGAAAAACATGATAATGTAAACACACACACATGCACGGTAAGTCTCTCTTGCGCCGCTCAGCAGACCTCCAGGTGTCCTTTACTTCCATTTAAACGCTCTTTCATTCAAGTGGCAAACGTCTCCACTTCACTTTTTCCCACAGAGTCTCTTACCCCCTTTTCCCCTGGCCACTGGCATCCCTCACCACCCATATTAACACACAGCGTCCTCCTGGCAACACTGTGCCGGACCCCTGCCATCACCACAGTGCTGCCAACCAGTCTCCATGGCAGTGTGACTGTCAGATGCTGAGATGGATGCCTGTTTCAGCCAATGGCAGAGCAGAGTGAGGTTGTCATGCGCCGTGAGACCCCGCAGTGGACCAGCTGAAGATAGTATTGGGGAGAAAGGGTGAATGCGACGCAACAGGCGCACACAAACATGCACACACACTCACATAAAAGTGTATGGGGTCCCTACTCAGGCTGTCAGTACTGTTGTGATGTATCATTTATGTTGCCATTGTGTGGCCTTCTCCTGCAACATGTTGACGGAGGCATTATTCTGCCTTTTGACAGATTCCCATACATTCACACGCTTTTAATAACACATGTTAATGCTCCAATAGGTTTATGACAGGTTTTGAAAATTACCACATGAAATATGAGCCTTTAATGGGCTTGCTCTCCAAATTATCTGGGGTGGTATACTTTGAATTTCTAAGTCTGAACAAGTGGGAGAATGATCACTGTTTATAAGGCCATTATCTGTCTGTGTGCGCATACATACACACACCACAGCCATGCACACAACAGGCCTAGAAGACAAAAGATGTGCATTATAAACTTTAATCTTTTCTTTTAAATGAGACCTACTTTTCTGTGTTTAATCAAAAAGTGTATAGTGATTGGTGACATATATAAATTCCCCAGACAAAAATCAAATAGCCTAATCTCCTTACAGCACATTACACTACTTCATAGCACTTTCATTAACGCTCTGAGCAAACTGCTATGCACGCACATGGATTTTTTAATATTCTTTTCATGGTTGCTCTTCTGTGTGTTTGCACAGACGTACAGGGTCATGTGCATTGTGTATTTATGGTTCTGTGTGCGTGTTCTCTCGCATTAAAGGCATACATGAATTCATTAATAACAATCACTCCAGTAAAGGGAAAGCAGGACCAGCTTACTAGATTCACTGCTGGGGGGAAAGGAAGCAACAAGCTCCCAGATTCCTCTTGCCTTTAGGGACTGAAGTGTATTTTCCCACTGCCTTCCTCTCAGCAATTCCTTAGTGACATAGAGAGGGAATCAAAAATGTTCCTTCACTGTACTGAATCATCTTAAAAGTATTTATCTGGAACAGATACAGTCACATAAAACACAGACAGGTCCCCCAAACTAATAGTTTTCTGTTGCTGCAGAGCCAGCTATTGCCGAAGGACAGTTGTGTGACTGCAATGGCTGCAAATCCCAGTAGCTATTTGGTACTGACCAGATGTCAAATGGTGCGTATAAACTCTGAATGATTCTGGTAAATGTGCACATCAATTTGAATGGTGCCTCTCGGATCCTCAGCACTCTGCCACAAAGCCTATCTATCAGTTCTAATGCCAGTTAGACCGGCTCCTGCTGGTCCTACAGTGTGAAGCTGCTGCCAGGCTGAGCCACCGATTGCCCATCTGCTCCATCAGGGAGAATTCTCACTCCATGTATTTGACTTGTTTTGAGCTTGGCTGCAGAGAGCTCATTAGCTTTGCAAAGTGAGATATAAAGACAGATAAAAATGCCCTGTCTGAGCAGAGAGAAGTTAAAGAGGACGCAGACAGATGTGAATTGACGCGTTTGCGTATTTGAAAGAGGAAGACTAGATGGAGGGGCAAAAGTGGAGAGAAGTCTTTGTTGCTTCAGACATGGGCGGACTGAATATGAATAAAGAAGTGGCAGTGAACTTCCCACTTCCTTTTTATGGGACGCTTTAAAAATTCACTGCAATTACCAGCAGAGATTGATGTTGGGGTTACAGTCCTACAACCAACACGTGACCCTTGAAATTCACACACACCCATTTCCTGTGTTTCTTTATATCTCAGTGAGTTTTTGTGTGGCCATGCCCAACAATCCATGTAAAGGCATTTGTGTGTGTGTGAGAGTGTGTGTGAGAGAGTGTGTGGGTTCATATTTATGAAACATGCTCTGCCCAGTCATACCGTGGGAGTTAGCAGGTCATCTTCCCTTGCCATTAATCACTGCCGACAGCTCATAAGTGCCCAATCTGCATGTGAAAGAACTGCGTGCGTTTGTGTGTGTGTTTGAGCATGCATGTATTTGACTGTTGATGTGCGGTTGCCTCCAAGAACCCTGGCTGCTTAATGAATTTGGATGCGACCTCTGGTGATACTGATCTAACATCACCAGCGGCATTTGTGCTGCAGCTACAACTTAGGTCATTGTCAGCTCAGTAGGTGAGTTCTGCATGAGGCTGATTGTGTGATTAAAAAAAATAAATAAATGTGGGGAAAAAAACAGCAAAAAACAAAACATGAAGTAAAAGTTTTTTGGTTTGTTTTTTTGCTTCATGATCACCTGCTAACAGAAGCTTTTAATTAGTACAACTGCAACGTGCTGAAATTACATTTATGAAAATGTGGGAATAAAAAAAGACAAAGCAAATAAATATGAAATACGAATACAAGCACATAAAGGAAAGTTAACATCCATCCCACTCAAAGATAATCTGAGCAAACTGTGTTAGTTGTTTGTGTGACCCCGGCTCACAAGGACACAGGAAGGGCTCTGTTATATATTTTTCATTTCACAATGATGAAACTGACTGTTTTTCTGCTCATCTCCCCGGATAGAACCAGGAATGTCAGAGTTTCTGTTTTCCAGGTTCACTACAGCTTGTTGCTTTACTGGAACGTTTGGGATTTGGATCTCATTGAATAATTGTGATTTCTCTCTCTCTCTCTCTCTCTCTCTCTCTCTCTCTCTCTCTCTCTCTCTCTCTCTCTCTCTCTCTCTCTCTCTCTCTCTCTCTCTCCACACCCCAACATGAAAGGGACTAGTTTCGCTATTTGCATTTTTACGCCTGAGTGTATTTTTCAAGTGGGAATAGAAATTCTGTGAGTGGTGTCGAGTCCCAGCGCTGCTGTGTCCTGGAGTGCATCAGTCTGCCTTTTCATCTTCGCCCTAGCCAAACTGCTCTCTGTTTTTCTTCAGCCATACCATCAGTTCCTCTTTCTACCTCTCTCTCTGTATCACCTCGTATCTCTGTCCCTGTCTGTTACTGTCTTTATATTTACCTCATTTTCACACAGTGTTTTGTCAATTTGTTGAATTGTGTGTTTGTATTAACTTTGGGGGATGTTAGTTATGGTGGTATTATCATAACAGTAGTAGGACTCAAAATGTAAATGAATGAGAGATTCATTATCTCTGTCCTTCTGTCCATACTGCCACAGCCCTTTACTCTCTCCTTCTGCTGTCTCCTCTGTTCACTCTGCTGCTGCTCAGCTCTGTCGCCACTTTTCTCTCTGTCTGTTTGTCTTTGCAGCTTTTCCACAAAGTGTTTTCATTGCCACACGAGCTAAGCTTGTATTATGCACATCTGCAGGGATTCTCAAATTGCACCATGGCAGTGCGGTGAGAAAGATTCATAGCACTTCTCCGTCTCTTCATCTGCCACAAAATTGTACAATTAGTTCCAAAACTGTTGTCTCGCCTGCCCTTGTTGTAGCAGTAAATTTGTGGCACGTAACAGCAAGGAAATTGTTTTGAAAATGGCAGTGTTTTCTGTCAGAGGGGGTACAAAAAAAAGAAGGGAAGATGTATGGGTATGTCGGTGCATGCTTCCCTGAGTGCTTCATAAGAACCAGCACAGAAACTATTTCTGCTGTTCTGTATGTTGGCAGTAAAGATAGGCTGCTGAGGGGATCATGCGCAAACAAACAACACAGCAATAACCCGAGACAGTAATGTGTGTTTGCGTATCCCGTGTGAGTGTGTACGTGTTTGCTTAGGAGTAAATCGCAGCCATTACACTGAGAGGTTGCAGCCGAGGTGATTGGAGAACAGCAGTACTATTAGAGGGTGATTACATCTCAGTCTCTTATTACACACCAGCAGCTCCTTGTAGGGCCGCTTCGCTTGACACCTCGTAAATCTGACACATTAGGGGCCGCATGATGCATGTACTTGCACACAATGTCACAATATGTTGTAGTCATGTGAAAACCTCTTAAATCACTTAGCTTTTGATTATCAGTTTGAAGTCCAATTAAAGAGTTTGATGTTTCTCTACATGATTAGAAAATTTACAACTCCTGGGTTGAAGAAAACCTTTGGAAATCCCGCAGGGTGCAATAAATACATGTAAAGAAAAAAAGAAAAACAAGGTTGTTTTTCTTAGTTTTTCATCCGACAGCATTGATAACTAGGTTTGTTTGTACCATCGTGCGCATACACATCAGCATAAATTCTGCACAACACTACAAATGAACACACACACACAAATATACGCGCACACACACAGCTGGCAGAGTCAAACAGACACATTTACGGTGCTGTCGACATTGTGTGTATTTATGGATGCAGTCTGTGTGGCAAATTTATTACTGTCAGAAATGGGCGGAATTATTTCTTTTTAAATAATTAGTTTTGAACCACACACGCAGACACAGACGCACACATGCACTGTCTTTGCATATTGATTTGCACATCGATCCAGGGGATGTTAAAGCTCAGATGTTATTAATCATAGCTGATTATGTTTTCAGGGATGCGAGTTGTGATTGAGGAGAGGAGAGGAGTAGAGAGGAGAGAGCAGAGGGTTGTGTTTGAAGGTTGTGTAGAGCAGAGGCCAGCCGGCACAGCACTGCAGCTCACAGCACAGCTTAATACACAGATGGGTCATCACATACATTTTTAAAGCGGCTGAATGTGTTTGCTCTGTGGGCACTGGACCACGGTGTTGACTTGGTGTTGTTGAATTATGACAAATGGCCAGATTATCTGTCTGGGAGATGTGTCTGTGAAAATGCACACTCCAGTTTCAGTAGTCCCTGCACAGTTTGGTCACTACAACGCTGTTTACTTACGGTAAATAATTAAACTGTTCTGTACGTCCGCACACTGATTGATGAGTCTGGTGGCATCCTGCCCTTGCCCTCTGTGATATGAAGGAAAGATTGTGTGACATGATGTCATTCCATCGGTGCAATCATAGCCGGACTCAGACCCTCATTATGTAGTGACGGCTCACAGGGACGGAGAGAAGAAGAAGGAGGGGGTCCTGGAAAAAAAATGAATGATGAAAGGAGAGAAGTGAAGAGGGGAAAAAAAAGCAAAGGGGAGAAGGTGGGTGAGCAATGGGTGTGAGGCAGGAAGCAATGAAAGAAGAAAAAGAAAACTGCAGGATGCCAGTGGATGGAAGAATTAATAGTACAATGGCATGGGATCAAACGAGTGAAGGAAGGAGTAAAAAGCTAATGGAAAGAAGGGAGGACAGGGTGGAGTGGATATGTATGTTCAACTCAGACATCAGTGCTTCGCTTTGACTCTGTAGTTCAGACTTTTAATTGTACACGAGTTGATAGGTTTGACTTTGCTGCAAATCATCTCACACAGCACACCATGTTTTATTTTTATATGTTGCTACTTGTCTTCTTTTATTTCACTACTGCATAAATTCAACCTGAACAGACTTGCTTGAGATAGTTTCGGTAATCCATCACAGTTTTGCAAAAGTAAGTCTATGAGTATGCAGCAGTGTGTGTATTAATTTTTAAAAGACTGCCAGTGGGAAACTAGTGAGAGCCGGCTACCAAAAGCAAATTTTCACCCCAGGAGGCCATAAATTAAATATAACCCCTTACACCACATCTGTGTTTTAGTTATTGTTTGTCTTTGCGTGTTGTTTTCTGACATTCCAGCTTCTGAAGGCGACGTTTCGAGGAGGCTGATGAACATACAGCTCATTCACTTTGTCTTTTTGGTATCTCACCTTTTCTCTCCTCCTCTCTCTTCTCCAGGTGTGATACCAGAGCGTCAGTTTGGGGGGACCCAGTTTGTTTGCAGTGTGGTCGCTTCCCACGTTAGCCACCAGCCCTCCACCAGCTTCAGCTTTGTTTGGATCGCTCCACCACCCGGCACTGGCTGCGTCAACTTCCTGTAAGTCACTGAATGTACATGCGAAGAAAAGAATGAGTCTAACAGAGTGTAAGACGGAGAAATTGCAAATGAATGAGCCTTGTGACACAGACAAGGACCTTTACAGCTGCTGCACATCTAACCCTGACATGGAAGTCATAAACTCTAACAATAATATCCGTTAATGTTATGTGGCCGCATATTGACCCGTGGAGCCTTAGAGATCAGCTCACATCATGGGTGGTGTTTTCTTTGTTGGGGGCTGCAGACAGGATGTTAAAAGGCCATCCTGTCAGAGAGAGAGCATGCATGATGGCTGGAAAGAGGTGAAACCAGGGACAGACTTGGCGTGTGTGTATATCCCCTAATTACCTTGCTCGACATGGCCTTTGCAGTAGCAGGTGTGAACGTCTGTGTGTGTTTTATGCCCTGCTGAGAATTAACGGAAATATCCCCATCCTCTCATTCAATGGGCTCGCTCGCCCTTCTCGTTGGAAAAATGTAAGCTGTTGGTCATGTGTGCGCATCACACCCATCCCCCGAGGATGGGTGTGATGCGCACACACGTTTGGCACCCCAAAAAAAAAAAATCATTTGATTGATCTTCTATTACTTTACTATTTATTATTAGTTTTTTGTACTATTATTCAGGGGCAAGCAGCTTACATCTCACAGGTAGAGACATTCCCTGAAACCTTGGCCCAAGAGAAAATGGCTCTAGATGTGCACTTTTAAGAACAGCCTTGGTCTTTCCTATTTTCTAACCCCCCCCTCCCTCCTATGGTTTATCTCGCTCTTCATCATTTTCTCCATCTCTATCTGTTGGAAACACCCTCCAACTCTCTTTCCCTCTAGTTCTCTTGGCTGGTGATTTACGGCCTCATGCTGATAATCAGTCAAAATGCAATTAGCAGCTGTTGTGGGAGAAGCGTAGAGGAAAAGGGAGTATTCAGATAACTCTGTAATGTGGTGCTGTGCGTGCTGCTGTGACTTTGCATGGGGCAAAGATCTTGAAGAATTTCAGTCTTCACAGTATTCATACACTTGACAAGTCAAATCTCAGACTTTTTTAAATCCAGGACAGCCCAGTGTATTTTTAAACGAAACACAAAGTTAAAAGCATTATTATTATTATCATCAGAGATTTGAATGGCTGGATAGTCAAATCAAACTGCAGACTAATCCCTCCTTTTCTTTTTTATCACCAGTCATCCTCTTTCAGAACTTGAAAGACATTGCAAATTGCACACCAGTGTTTCATAAAAGCCACAACTAAATTAAACACTTTGGCAGCATTTGCAAAAATCTTTCAGTGAATTCCTGGAGGGACTCGATAGACTTTCAGACAGAGACTTTTATGGACAGACTGACAGAAAAAGGATTCAGCTCGGGAATTTGCTGAAGTGGAGCCGCCATTTAGACAATATCCACAGACCCAAACAGATTTACTGGCTTTTTTGTCTGCCAGCAAACACATTTACTGTTGAGTATGTGTCAGCTTACTAGGACTGTGCGTTTCCTCCGTATTTGTGTGTGTGTCAGCGCATGAGCCGTGTGTTTGCGTGCAAGTGTAAACCACAGCGGTATGCCAATGCTGATGACAGTGGGGCTGGCAGGGGGCCACCACTATATGACAATAGGGACCCCTGCGGCTGACCTTATCAAAGTCAGCCAGTCACACTCCAGCTGGCTAGAGACTGCTCCTCTCTCTCGCACACACACGCACACACTCACTGCACCCTGTTACAGTTCACAGCTTCCATCTCCAACAGTATATCCCCGTCTGCACAACTCAGTGGGGGGAATTCAGCAGGCGAGGCCCCTGTGTCCAAAACCAGGGCCACCTTGGGTGCCACATCAAATTTCTCAGGAGCGCACTGTCAGAGTTGTTACTCCTGAGGGCAGGATCAAATCCATGTGTGAGGCTGCCGTTGTCTGTCATACTTCAGCATCTTGGTTTATATGAATGGGCTGCAGAAATGCAGTTTTGTGACAAATGCCACAGTCAGTTTAAAAGTCAACCACGATGATAAAAATATAGAGCTATGGATGTCACAGAACAGACATTTGTCTTGACAGCACAAAATGTAAATAATGCAATGTCCTGCCCTTGCGCACAACACTTGTGCCCTGATGGATACAAGGACCATTTTCCACAAGCGGTGTCCATGAGTGTTTGAATTAAAGCCACAGACATCCTACGTCCTTCACAGGGCTGGGGCCCGGCCCGACGCTGCATTAATATGGGGCCCATGAGCAGTTTTATGGGCGATATTGTGGGAGTGTTCCTGGTAACAGATCACTAGCCGGAGTGTGATAGAGTGCAGTGACGTGGGGATCGAGAAGAACTCATTTTCTGGGTGGCTGTAAATTGCCACCTAAAGAGATGTGGAGGCCTTGGAGGAGAGGAGGCAGAGAAGGTGGAGGAGGAAGGAGCAGACGTACATCCATGAGAACAGTTTTTATAGTTGCTATATGATATCAGTCAGTCCTTTAGAAAGCAAACTTTTCTGTTTTATATCAGTGTAGATCCTATATAAAGCAAAGCAATTTTAAGCTGTAACATTGGAAGATACTTCTTTATGTCGTTACTGAAGAATTATTTGATAGTTTAATGTTCAAAGGGAACCATCAGTTCCATCTTACTCTTACTCAGGCCAAGAGAAAACCCTTTCTTACACAAAATAAAAACCAACTCAGGCTTTAATGATTGCATAAAACATAGTTGTGCCCCACTTTTTATTCTTCTTGTGCAGACATGACAGTCCACAATGCCACACAATGTACTGAATGCTTTGCTGCACTTAGCAGAGGTGAGAATGGTTAATAGCTTCCTCTGGTGAATGCAAAGATGCACTGGTCTGTGTGTTCCTTTCTTTGCCTTTATTCTGCTTCACTTCCAGCCCCAAGGCAGCAGTCGGTGCTGTGTGTGTGTGTGTGTGTGTACACAGGGTTTTATATGTAACCAACTACAGCTACCTTCAGAGAAGAATATTCAACCCACCGTTACAGAACTCTTGCTTGTGTCTGGGTGCTGGATGCAAACATGGAGCCCTGAATGAACATGTCATTGTTTATTGGTATGTGTGTGAGATGTGTTTTTGAGCTGTAGTGTTTTGTACCGACTCCCTGTGGGACTCAGACAGCTGCTGGGTTGGAGATTGCTTTAATTACTGGATGTGAGCCCCCCCACCCCCCCTTCCAAAATGATCCCCTGAGGAGACGGGTGCCTGCAGATCTAATAGCACACTGTTCGTGTGTGTCATGGCATGCAATGTAAGTGTGTGTTCAAATGTGTGTGTGTGTGTGTGTGTGTGTGTGTGTGTGTGTGTGTGTGTGTGTATTAATATATACCATACAATATATGCTTTTGGTCGTGTACGTTCTTGTGTCTGCATCACTGCTACCTGTTTCTATGTGGAGACCGAGACAGATTGAAGCCACTTGTTGGAGCAATTAGGTGGAGAAATAGAAATGAAGAGATGGAGGGCAGGTGGGTGCTCAAACACTCTCTTGTCTTGTTAGCTTTAATTGAAAAGAAATGGTTCCGATATTGTAATTATGCTGGGTCTTGTTGCATTGTTAATACTGCCATCTGTCTGGAGGGGGCTGGTCTGTGTGCAGATATGCACACAACTGTACCGTATAGTACACTACAGTCCACTGTTGATATCAGTCCACTCCTGCACATGGGTCGCAGTCATTTTAGATACTATAATGCAGATGTGCAGCTAAAATTTCAGACCCATGCACTAGAGATCATTCAGGACCCTGAAAACAGTGTAAAATAAAACAAAAGCATCAGGTGCAGATGTCCTGTTTGGAAACATGGCGGCTCAGTCACAGGATAAAGTGATCAATTCAAATTTGGATTGAACTTTCCATTTTTTGATCCTGACAAGCAGAGTGATCGACAGCTTGTTGTATTAATCAGAGGTCAAAGGTCAGAGTTCAGACATCAGGCTGACAGATAACCTATCTCACCCAGCTCCTATTTCTCCTCCTATTAGTCTTCCACATTGATTTGCTGTTATTCAAGTCAATCTTGGAGTCTGTTTCAACATAAAATCACTGGTTAATGAGCTCCCCTCATCATTAAAGCTCCACACTGGCCTCTGGCTGTGTGACTGATTCACTGTAGACATTGAGCCAAGGAACATGAATGATTGGTTCAGGCCAATCACATTTTTGGCATTGTAGATATAGAAAAATTGGGGGGTAATGCAAAAGATGACAGAACACATAAATCCGATCCACTTTTCCGATCCGACCAGAGCCACAAATCTGACACAGTCCACCCATATAATTTCAATTTTCATATATCACACATTCACACACGACAGCAGCTCCTATATCTCTCATACCCATGTGTTTAACCTTTCTAAAATTTCAAAATATGTCACTTTTTTTTAGGATGTAACAGTAAATCACTGCCTTTAAGAGGCAAACCCATTCTCGTGCTCCTCAGCAGATCACACCCCAGGCTCCTGTTGCTGTCTATCTTAAAGGTCTCTGCATCCATGATAGTGTCTTATTTCCCATGGGGCAGTCCGTGACCCCTTGTAATTATCAACATACACCTGTGTACACAGAGACACACATGCACACACAGATATGGTAGTACAGATCGGTGCTCTGATCAATACTGCCATAAATTGCCTGCATCACGTATGCACTGCACCAGAGACACAGTCTCATCAGGACGTTGCCGTCCCATCTGCTGAGACGGTGACCTCCCTATCAATCCCAGATGAAATAGAGCGTGGAGTTTGAAAGAGAAATGCACTTCATTTTAAATGCAGCAAAATGAACCATGCTCAAGGGACAGGAGGGGGGTCGGCTCCAGATGTATTTTGTGTGCTCCATTGTGACTGACAAGATGAAGCCCGGCAACATGACTTGTTGCCGGGCTTCACCCCTCTGTTGTTTGCTCTGGGTAAATACATTCAATTCTTCTCTTTCTCCCACTCTTGTCCTGATCTGACCCTTTTAGAAAAAAATCCAGTTTTACAGTACAGCAGCTTTTTGTGAGACTGAAAGAAAACACCTCGTACTTACCTGAGCCTGAAAATAGGGAGTTTTTTTTAACCTCTGTTCTATTGTCTTTTTCCTCACATATTTACTCATAATGACTGTTGTTTTCCTAATCCCTCTAATTATTACTCGCTAACAGTAGTCAAGGTCAATTGCTCCTCTCTTGGCTGTATACTGAGCAATAACTGCACTTCTTCTGGCTGTATTCGGAGCCGTAACTCTCTATGACCCTGTGCTAACAAGCAGGTAATTTGCCAAACAACTCCCAAATCCCTCCTCTGTGGAGCTTCATTAAATTTGCATGTTCTCCAAGAGCCTTTTTTTCAATTAATTAATTTAGTAGCAGAGGGAGGGGGGAGGGAGTAATGTGATTTCACAAAGCCAGTCACACCTTCTTGGGCTCTGATGGTGATGAAAATGTCAAAGCTGGGGTCGAATCAAGAAAACCTGCTCAACATTTCATCCAAGCTCCTGAGCAGCGATGTTCTAGAGAGAGCCGAACACGCGCTCGCTCAGCCTCTCTCATCGTCCCATCTTTGCTTCTCCATCTTTCTGCCTCTCCGTTCTTATACTCGTCCTCCCTGATTGCGATGCCATAACCACAGCTGGTCCTCAACATGGAAGATAAATCAACCAATTAGGGTGTATTATTTTAAGGGCTTGGTCCAAATGCACCAAATCAGCGCTGGCGACTGGAACTGCACCCCACTGAAACTCCTCATATTAATCATGATTACCAACAGGCCTAGTGAGCTGGAAGAGAAAATGAGCTTTTAATTGGGATTTGAGGCGAATGGGATGGGAGTGTCGTCTAACGAGGGAAGAAGAGTGTATGTGTGTGTCCTCTGCCCTCAGATCTAGTAATTAGTGTAGGGAAGGTTTTTTTTTTGGGGGCCTTTTGTTAAAGAATACACTTTGAAAAGTTTGTTTTTGTGTTAATGTTCCTGTCTTTAAGGTTGCATTCGCTATATTTAACTGCATGTATATGGCTTAAGGGTAAATCAACTGTCAGGGTTCCCCACTGTGTGTGTGTGTGTGTGTGTGTGTGTGTGTGTGTGTGTGTGTGTGTGTGTGTGTGTGTGTGTGTGTGTGTGTGTGTGTGTGTGTGTGTGTGTGTGTGTGTGTGTGTGTGTGTGTGTGTGTGTGTGTGTGTGTGTGTGTGTGGGGTTAGCAGGGAGCTGTCAAGCCGGCTCCTGGGGGATAGTAATGGCCAACAGCAACATGTAATCTAACATGGAAGACATGCTTGGTAATTACCCACTCCAGGCCCTTTTGGGAGCTCTTTGAGTGACAGCCTGTCCATCTGCATACATGTTAAAGCTCATGTGTGGCATGAAGTGTGTGTGTGTGTGTTGATCGTATGCCTTGCTATTTGACAGCAGATTGTGGACTTTGAAGACAAGGCCATCTAACCCCCCATCTCTATTTCCTCTGACCAACCCCCCCCAATCTATCCATCTCAGTCTCTCTCAATCCTCCTCTTTTTCTCCATCTCCTTCAATCCCTCTCTCTTTCCCCTCTCTCAGATTTGCTCCTCAGACTAATGAGAGGGGAGAAGATGACAAAAGATGAATGATCCCTCGTTTGAATCAGAGGAGAGTGAAAGGAGGAAAAAAAAAACAGCAACACATTTAGTTCCTTAATTGCTTTTTCCCCCCAAAGAAAGTCAAATTAACATTTAGATGTTCAATAAATGTTTTGTGTGTATCCACGCTGTTCGGTGCCTGCGTGTGTGTGGCTCCCTGAGTGGAGATGGTAATGAGAGACACACGCTGAGGAGCCGCTGGAGTGTGACGGCAGGACAGACGCTGGCGTCGCGCTGCGACGATCACACACTCTCCAGCTCAGACTAAATGCCCTCTCCTGGCTACTGTTTTAATGACATACGCGTTATTAAGTCGCACATAGTCAGACCACTCACTCATACACACACTTCCAAGGGAACAGCAGCAAATTTCCCACTGAATTTGTCTCCACTGACATTTGTTCTGTCTTTGTATTTATTGAAGGTGAGGAAAACAACATCATTAGAAACAGACAAGTACTGTACTTGTCTGAAATTTTCAAAGACACCTCTGTATAATTTACAAAGTACTTTTTATTCATGTACTATGTTAAGGCTTGTGCTTTATATTGCAGTGTACCTTTTCTGTATTTCGTTTCAAATACTGCACTCTTGACCCTGCTCCATTTATTGGACATTTGCTTTGCAGATCAGGAGATGTTGCCAACAAAACATATTATCAGTTTATAAAATATGACACATCCGAATAATGTTACCAACAGTATGTAGTTAAAACTAGTGCAACCTTTGTTCATGTCAGTGTTAGAATATCAAAATGCTTCTTACAACTTACAACATCAGGACTCTGCATAGTAAATTCTCATACTTTTAAAATGTCAATGATGTAAAAAGCTTTTTCCTCCAACTCTGCTGCCTGGATTATATTTGACTGTCTCACTGGTACATACATCAACACACCTCACTAATGCAGCCCCTTTGCATTGATTTAAAATGGGGAAAAAGTCTGTCGTAGATGCATCATGCCTTGCAGGACCTTTTTTCTCCTACCTGGTTTGATAAAAGGTTGCTGTCATCGAGGTGTGTGTGTGCATGTGTGTGTCTAAAATGTGTGTGAGGTCAAACTTGCTTCTTGACAGAGCCCCCTGTCCCTCGTCACTTAACAGAATCTGTTTAGTGAACTTGACTTGAGACAGTGTTTAGTAAATATTTAAGAGCCTTGTTCCTACATCCCCACCCGCTGTTCGTTACGCACCATCTTTTATTCATAAATACCAAACTCAAATTAGTTTTCGCCCAATTCTGAAATATGAGTGTAATTATGTATGTTTTCTCCCCAGCTCTGCACATGCACTGGAGCTCTTTACTAATTAATGAGGGGTCTATTCATTATTCATGAGCTGAGATGAACGTGTAAATGCCTTGGCACCCATAAATGCCTGAGTCTGCATTGTGGGCCCGAGTAGGGCAGAGTTTGGGAGGTGCAAGGCAAAATCCACACGGGGTGGCAGAGAACGAAAGAGACATAAACAAGCTGGAGAAGGAGAGAGCATGTGCAATAGATGTGGGGCTCACTGACTCAGGTACCTACTATATTCTGTCTCCATGAAGCCTTCCTTATTTTTAATCCTCCTCTGAGTTTGTAATGTACGGTTTGTTGACTGGGTGTGGCACAGCACTCTGCACAGCAAACTGTCTGGATGTTTGACATTCAAGTTGACATAGAGTGAAGTTGAAATCTCAGTGATGTTATCCAGAGCTCTATTTGTTTCACTTAGATAATAGAAATGTTGTGTCATGTCTTTGGACCCTGGGAATTCCCTGAACACTGAAACAACAGTGTAAGGAGCCCAAGTGTGTCCTTACATGGCAGAGACCTGGACAAAGACCTCCTATTTCCACAAGTGGCCCTTGAAGGGACTTTCTAACTGTATGTGGGTGGCACAGAGAGTTTGTCATTGCTGTGTCAATGTGTGTTTTTAGTGTGAGGTTGCTCCTATTTACAAGCCACAGATGATGTTCATTATTAATACCGAAGCCAAATTACAACATTAAAACATTGTCTGGGTGCCAGGCAGATGAGACAAGACTCCAACTGCTCCTCTCTCCTTGATCGAAACATGGTAACGCTCCAAGCTGTCAATGAGGAAACACGTCATGCCTGTGCCTGTGTTATTTATCCTCCTTACATTTTGACCTCAGTCCCACTCCAACCGTTTTCCCTCTGTGTATTCTGTGGGGAAAACCAAGACCGTACCGGAGGAGTGGCACAGCTTTTACTAGCCAACTAAAAGTGTTGTGCCATCTCCTGTCGCCTCCTTCATAGGGCCACTGCTACACAAACCATTTTGCTGCCTTCACTAAATGGAATGAGCTACAAAGGGCTCTAAAATTTTACAATTTTTTTTTCCAATAACTCTTTTCAAGGCCACTCTGAAGAATGCAGCGCACACTCACAGAAATCTTTCCATCTCAATCCCTCTCCTGTTTCTGAGTTTCTTTTATTTTTTATTCTCTGGCTATAATCCTGTGTTTTTACAATGCCTATTTTATTTCTATTTTTATGCTTATCATCACCAGTTGCTGCTGCTGTTGCAGCAGCAGCAGTTGTTATTGTTGGGAAGAGATGACATCCCTCCCTATACTTCTCCAGCCTCCTCTGTACAGTATGCGTATTCCCCACTGTCATTATGACATTGCATATGAGAGTGTATCTCTTTCCACATGGCCACAGAACAGTAGAGCACGACTCAGTATCTGTGTATAAGATCCCACTGCACTCGCAGCCATTTCACCCTCTTTGATTTTTAAACATCTCTCCATTTTCAAATGAATAATGCATTTTGAGGCCACTGTAAGGAATTTATTACATCCTATACAGTAGCACGCAACATACTGTACAGTTACATTTACACTGACATGCACAAACGCTTTATGGTAGAGCAAAGCACTTATATTGGAAGATATATGATAACCCACTCTAGGAGCTGTATGAGCACAAACATTTTGTCATGTCATCAATGCATTAACATGAAAGAGGAAAGTAAGTATGTCGATAATAAAATCACAATTATTATTATTAAAATGCAGTCATAGAAACAAGACCTCCAACTTTGCTCCAAGATAAGATAATAATCCAGGGCATGTGTTGTTAGCTGAGCTCACTGTTGCTTTGTGTTTTGTCATGTCTGCCATTCACATGTAAATATTATTCTATCCCACATAGCCTCTGAGAAGCTAGTTTATTAAAGTTCCCATTTTGACAGGGCTCTGAGGGTATTTCTTTTTGTTTTCACCCTAAAGTCACATCATAATGAAGTTCATAAAATGTCTGCTTTCATGTCGGATGCTCGAGCACATTTTGGTTTGGTGGGAAATGACGCCATCTGTGCTGTATTCATCTTCATATATTAAGGACAGAGTAGTTAACTTTCCCAGTAGTGCTGTTTGTGTTAATGCTTCGTCTCTCTTTGTCTCTCTCTCCTCCTCAGTGCCACAGCAACACATCGAGGACAGATTTTATTCAAGGATGCTCTGGCCCAGCAGCTTTGTGAGCAAGGAGGTGAGTAGCAGGCACGACAAACATATACCCCTCTCCCCCCGTCATGACACAAACATGTTAATATACTGCACTTACGGGCAGATAAACCTGCACAGATGCACATAATGTTTGAGCACATGTGCACCAACATGTTCACTCACCTTCCCCCCATCATACCTCCTATTACTGTCTATCATATGCACGAATAGTCAAAATATGGATGACACAGTATGGTTGATATGCAGCTTCTTCATGACAGTGGCATTGCAGCACTTCCTGCCTCTCACTAATGATGCAGCTAGAGCCAGAGATATTTGGATGTCCTATATTGCCAGCTTAATTTCAGCTTATGCTAAACTCAGCTTTTTTCCCCCCTCTCTCTGTCGGAGATTTACGCTTTATGGCCAACACTTCTTACATCCACTTTCTGTGACAGCCTTAAGTAGCTATTGACAGACAGTGCAGTCCCACTCTGCATGCTGAGTGTGTATAATTGCTTGTTTACAGGAAAGAAGCCTCCTCCTCACTCAAGAACTCCTCCTTGTATATCATATTTGACTTTAATGCTAAAAGTAGAGAAGCACTTTAGCTGCTGATAGGTTTTTTTTCACAGTTTCAAGGTAAAATAACAAATTTTGCGCTTTAAAATATGCTTAGTCTATTAGGGGAAAAAAGTAATTGTACCTGGTCTCTGAGGACTGTTTATTACAAACATGTCCCCTAGCAGGTCATTGGAGACACTGCAGACGATTGTAGCCCTTGCCAGGCAGAGTGCTCAACTTGATGGCTCCATGCCACTTGGAAAAGATGGGGCACAGAGCCCTCAGTCAGGCCTGGAAGAGTGACAGAGAGTTAGCGACAAGGCTTCTCTCCTCTGTCTCCTTGCCCGAGCGCTCATCCTCTCACCACCACTGACACACTGCCCGAGTCTCCTCCCTCTGCACATGAAATATCTGCAGCCAACAACAGTCACTTAGTTGTTCCCTGCCAAAGCTCTGCAATATCACACTAACACACAACTACTCACAGCAGACAAGCTGGAAAGTAAAGATTTAGACCTTGTGATGCCTTGGAGGACAAAAGTTGTGAATGAGAGCAGACAGAGGAACTAGCAGAGAGGTAATGTAAAAACTGAAATCTGTAGGGAGTGAATGGATGTGCAGGTATGAGGGATGGACAGTTGGTCATGGTGATAAGGGATACATAGGAGCGATAGCTGAGGAATGTAGTGCTATAAACTAATGACAGTTTCATTGTGTCATTGGTAAAGGAGAGCTGGGAGGACAGAAGGAAATAAATAGGTGAGACAAAGAGATAGTGTTAATGAGAAACTTGAAGGTCATAAATTGCAGGCGATGAGTGTTGGGTAGAGGTTATGTGGTAATTACACATCATTAACCAAAAAAAGTGGGCAAAAAGTAGATGTGAACGGATGGTCGACCTTGTTATCGGCAAATTCCTTTGACAGCCAATAGCGCAACACTCTTTCTGTTGCCGAACTGCGCCAGAAAATCTGAATTACAAATGAAAAATGAACATGCCGCAGGCAACAGAAGGCAAAGACGACTGAGGAAAGATGATAGAAAGGAAGGAAGAGAAACAGAAATTAGCCTGATCATTTCTGGTCTCTTGTGGATTTTCCAATAAGCACAATTTTTCTCTCCTCTGCTGATCTAACTTACCGTTGTCAGTTCCTCTTCCTCTTTCCCAACCAGAGCCTGGAACTTCAAAAAAGCGATGCAGATTTTTTTTTTTTTTTTAAATGTCATGAAACTGGACTCTGCAAGACTCCTGACATAAAAATGAAACTTGAGAATTACTTTGACATTAAACAAACTTTGCTTTGGTGCAGTAAAAAAAAAGTTAAGTGTGATGAGGCAGAAACCAACTAACTGTAAAGGGGAAAAAAAACTTTACATAAATTAAATTTATTGTCTCAGTTCCCTTAACAAAGACAGACTTACCAGTGGGTGAAGCAGAGGCTTGTCGACGAGTCCTTTCCAGCAGGATCAAATCGGCTACAGTCCCAAATTCAACCGCAGAGTGGCAAAGAAAGTGCAAGCTGCTCCGAGCAAAGTTACTTCAAATCTCAGCATTAGTATTCAAAGTGGAATAAAAGACACAGGGCCAGCTCAAGCCACTTCAGAAGTTCATATGCTTAAGACTCGAGCTTTGAAGAGCTGGAGAAATGAAAGCTATCTAAAGCAGGGTTATGATCCATGGAGGAGAGGGAAGGAAAAAGAAAAAGAGAAAGGAAGGGATGGAGAGAGAGAAACAGCGGCAAGGCTGCTACAGTAGAATAAGAAGGCAATCAGGGGTGATCAGGCAGGGCGAAGACTTAAAGAACAAATGGACAGATTAGCCAAGGAGATAGAGAAAGAGGGTAACGCTGGAGTGTGAATCTGAGCTTAGAATGATAAAGAGGTGGAGGGAGACGGGAATCATTCAGTTAAATTCTAATGTAAATAAGAGATTTAAGGATAAAGATAGAAGAGGAGAGATATAAGTCTTGAACTCGCAGGGGGAAATCTGGCATGAGGCACTAAACAGGAAACCTTTCTACAAGTTCACCGAGACAGGTTATCGTTTCTGATATTTCCACTCTGCTGCTCCTAAAATACAGACATAAGCAGAGGTTGGATTTGTGTGTTTGTGGTTTTATGTGTGCACATGTGCATCTAGCATTGGAGGAACCTGGGATGCCTGGTTCCAGACATACCGCTCCCCCCTGAGCGCTTACAGCTTCTTTTTGCTGGGCCAGCATACTTCTCCACCCCGTCCCTTCAGTCTACCTCCGATTCATCCCTCCAGCTTCCCTTCCAGTTTGCTTTGATCTACACCCCATTACTTCAGCCCACAACCAGCACAGAAAATCCCCATATTTTGTTGATATTTGTGGATTCAGAAGACAAAACTAATGGGAGTCTGACAAATGCTGCTGCAACTGAACAAAATCTACAGCACGACCGAGCGGTTCGTGACACCAATCAGCACATCGCCAGATTATTTGGACAGGCTCCTTGAGATGCGTTAAAGCATGATGCAGCAAAATGCAAAGTACCGCCACTGTTTTAAATGATTGCAAGTATCAGAACAGACAGGCGGGAGGATGAAACAGAAGTTCATTTCTGCTGTGCCTGAGCAACCATAAAAAGACTTTAATGAGCCCAGATGAGAGAAGTCAAGTTGGGGGATAAGGAGAGGTAGGGGTGGGTTAGGAAAGGGTTTCTCAGTGCTAAAGGGTGGAGTGGTTGTGGGTGTTGAATGGCGCTGCAGGCCGTCCATCAGCTCTATCTCCTGACAGCAGGGCCAGCAGTCCCTGCTTTCTGCCCAGCTTCGCCAGGTCCCCTCATTTCCAGCAAGGGAATAAATCAGGTCTTTATGGGCCTGGCCGAGTGCACTGCACCCCAGATGGATTATTAAAGGGACATATAACTCAAAGAGGCCACTGCTCCCAGAGGGACGGCTGATCACAGCGCAACAGAGGAGGGACGGGTGGCCTCCACTCTCCCACCTCCACGCCACCCACCCGGTCTGCCAGCCAGCCTGCCTCCCTGGCTGGACTCCAGCCCGCCTGCCATCCCTCATCACTCACCAGCGAGAAACCTTGAGACCTCAGTCGTCTATATCTCTTCCCTTCCTGGCTGTCTCCTCTAGCCTTGTTTTCTCCGCTTTATTTCTTTCTTCCACATCTTTATTTCTTTTGCTCTACTTTTAAGATTTTTCCTTTGTTGCTTTTTTTTTGTTTAATTTATATTTGAATGACATCACTTACTCAACATCCAACAAGTGCGGAGTGACGATATGTGTTGGTGTGTATACGTTGTTTCTCATCATTTCTAACGGTAGCATGAAGATGTTTGCTTGAAAGATTAACACAGAAAGCTGAAATAACCCCATCCTTGTGTTTTGAGACACTCGTCTTTATCACCTTGACTTGAAACACACTGTGAAAAGCTAACAGCTAATCTGAAAATAATAGTGAAACCTACACATGTGCTGGCTTCCACTCCAGTCACCTGTGATTATTATGGTGATGCCAATTGAAGCACACACAAGGGCCCTGAGTGGAGTGGCTGTAATCTGACCTTGGAGAACCACCTCTTTTTAGTCACCGGAGAAGAAAAACAACAGCATCCTGGGTCCTGGTGAGTCAGTAATTGCAACCGTCAGTTAGACGAGAGCAACCCGACTTTAAACGCAGTTCGTGTCGTCAAGGATGTGAATCAGACGAAGGCAAAAGGAGCAAACGAGAGGAGAGCAAGGGAGATCGGACGAGTTGGTACAGTTTGCGGGGTGCAGAGAGACAGAGGAGAGAGAGGAGATTAGAGCTGGGAGATGGAGAGAAGAGGGGGAGAAGATTTAACATGACTTGTGCCCTGCGCTCTTTGTGTTGAGATGTCTGAGTCTGCCAAAGCTTATGCTCATTTAGTCCCCCCTCGTATCACCCCAACCATGCTCATCAGCACCCAACTGATTTTAGCCCCGGTCTAGTTTACTGAAACCCCCCTCCTTTTTTTTGTTGCTCCAAAATATGCGTGCATTTGTGTGTGTGTGTGCATAGCAGAGAAATAGCAAATAGGGTTGGGTCATCTGTGGAAGGCAAAGCCGTCTGAGTGTGTGTGTGTGTGTGTGTGTGTCCCTCTGTATGCTTGTGAGTGTAAGCCCTGGCCAGGGAGATACTGGCATTAGCAGAGATGAGCCGCTAATAGAGGAGGCAGTAATTGAAGTCTTTAAGAAAGTGAGAGGGGATTAATCCAAGTGAAATAAGCGCCACTGTCTGCTCCCGATGCACAGAGGGTTAGGCAGAGAGAGACAGAATGGGTGCGGATGGAGGGGTGGGCAGCAGGGAGAGATTGTGATAGAAGGAAAGAGAGAGAGACAGCAGGAGAGTGCGATGAAGCATAGAGAAAGAAAACTGTAAATTAGGTCTTTTTGGAAGCTTGAAGGGATTATCCACCCAAAAAAAAAAAAAAAAAATCTTACCGGCCTTTCTCCAGCCAAATGGCCTCACTAGAAAGACTGAGAGCGGTTTAGAAGGGTTTGTTTAAGAGAGAGATGGGAGAAGACTGTAGAGAACAGAATATCAACCAAGCATTTATTGCCATGTGAGTTTGAGAAGGTGGATTACTGGGACTGGAGTTTTAGTACAAGCTCTTTTCAGGTTGAATTTGTCAGATGAACACATTCTCATGTAAACTGAGCAAACAGCTGTATGTTATATTTTTTATTATAGCTTAATAAGAATAAACCACGAGAAGCACGAGATAGTTACCCATGCTGGGAGTGATGTTTTGAATCAGCAAACATTGGAGGATTAGGGGGGGAGGAAAGGAGTGTGCGAGAGAGAGGGAGAGAGAGGAAGAAGGCCCTTTGATCTGCTTTTAATGGGCTTCATCGTGGAGCCTGAGCCACAGCCGTGGAGTTGAGCGTCAGGGTCCACCAGAGCAGCAGCAAACAGTCGCAGCCACTGAACCGCCAAGCTCTGTCACACGGGCCGCTAAGACTCCAACTTCAACAGTCAGCATGAAACTTTACCATCAGTCTGTGAAATGTAAATCCATTTCTAAGAGCACAGACTTTGGATCCAGTGTGAGAGAAAAAAACGAGGGCACCTAATGAAATTGAAGTTTGAGCTCAAAGCATAGACATTTGCAGAGCCATTACGATGGTAAAAAAAAAACCTTTTTTCAATGGTCCCTCTCTCTCTCAATTCAGGTTCTCTTGTCAATGAGGAGGTTTTAGGTGGGCTGCCTCAAGTGTAAGCCCCCTCTCTTAGAAGTAATGTTAAAACTGCTGTGAAGTTAGAAAGAAGGTCTTAAGTAACCCAAAATGAAACTCAGGAATGAGTCCTCACTGTGTTATCTGAGTGTGTCTTATCAGGTGGGCAGGCTCATCCTGGATGGAGAACACTATGGCAGATTATCCCTCTCTTCAGTCTGGAGTAAGGCTTTCTTAAAACACCCCACTACCAGAGAAGAGTAAAGAGGCTCAAAGGGACTGAAGGGTGATGTGTTCACTAAGGTCAAAGCCACTGTGCTGCTGAGCAGTCACGGATCATAAACTTCCCTAATTCCCTAATATGGGGAACATAATCTGGAAGTGTAATTTACAAGATAAAACAACAGTGTACAAACGTCCGTCTAGTAAATTGATGGTTCTCAGTGGCCAAAGGTGAACTATCAAAGCAAAGTTGTATGTATGAGTATCATCTGACGCAACTTTTTAGTAGTGCAGTCCATTGCATCAGTCAGATGGTGTAATTTGTCACACCTTTCATGTTTCTTTCTAACAATGTGTACGAGCTAATAGATTGTTTCCTCAAAACGAATCTATCAAAAACTGCCTCGGTTTGATTTATTATGTCTTCAAGCTCACTTTTTTCTACCCTTTCCATCTATTGACGCACAAAAACCTAATGGCAGCTAGCTGAAATGTGAATGCAGACTGTATTCTACAAAGTGTTCTCAGTAATTTAGCTAGAAAGTCAGGCCAGTGTTTTCTTTTTAATACCCATGTTTGATTAATTTAGTCTTACCCCCCCCCCCCAACCCAACCCAACCCTCTCCATTCAGCTCCCTCCACCCCTCAGAGCTGTGTATCCCCTGGGAGAGATTGATGGTTGAGTGTGTTAGCTAGGCAGTGGCCACAGATTACAGCACACCGGCGCCCGTGGGGAGGATGGCGGTTAATTGGCATTGAACCGTTAATCATGGCCGCCCAGTCTTTCATTACTGAAAGGAATTAACATCAGCAGCCAGGAGACTGCAGATGTGACCGGCCAGGACACAGTGAAAGTTTGTTTCATTCAGAGTTGATTTGAGAACCGGACCGTTTCCCTGCAGTTACAGAGTTAATACATGTGCATATTTCACTATGCAAAGCTGAACAGATATGAAAAGTTTGTACATTTTTCGATCTACCCAGAGTCAGTGACAGCCTGTTAGTAAGACCCAGGAATGGCATATTAGGGCAAGCCTGACATCCAACTATACCTTAACATTTAAGTATTGAAGATGTTCCTTAACTCCTCCTCTTCTTCCTTGTTTCAGCTCCAACCGAGTCCCCATTGAGACCCAGCCTTCGTGAGTCTGCTTTTCATTTCACAATGTTGTTTATCTCCCTTGAATATTATAATCACAAAGGTAATTACAGCATAAAAAGAGCTGTTATCAAACAGGTTGTGTCTAACTGTGAGCATATGGTGTGTGTGTGTGTGTGTGTAGTGGAGCTCCATGGCAAACATGCTGTGCTGCGTGACGACTTTGACTCCAACCTCCAAGGAGAGCTGGACCCCAGCATCTGGTGGGTAATCTCCTCTCGTAAACTGCCGGTGCTGTCGATCACTGTCACCTGACGCTTCTCACCTTTTGTTGTAACTCGATCTCTTCTCTTCTCTCCTCGTCTCTCCCCTCAGGTCTGAGTGCAGTAACTGTGATGTGGGAGAGCAGTGTGGTGTGCTGATGCATGGCAGAGCGGTCACTTTCTGTGAGCCCTTTGGAGAACGAGAGCTGGTAACCTCCATGTTTGACCACACTCTGACCACTGAACATTTCAAGGCCCATTGACCATGTATTCAAACTAACCACTCAGTGGCCACAAGCGCAACTGCAGTAAATCATAGTCTACTAGATGTAACAACACCTCTTCTAACCAAAGAGCTGGTTGAGGTTTTGTTGCTTACCATGGTTTATATAGTTTCCAAAACACAAACATAAATCATGCATGACTGTTGAATGAATGTCACATTTTAAAATTTAGGACTGCGTGTTTCATTTAAGCAAGAAATATTACTCAAAAATCATGACTAATGACTAAACGACTAAACATTCCTGAATAATCTGACCAGGGAGTTATAATTTCAGGCAAAAAATCAAACAAAAATCATAGGAAACTAAATGCAAAGTTTTCATAGAGCCAATATTATGAAGCTATCTTTCTCCAGCCAGTTGATGAGCTGTTGAAATAGAGGAATTATGCTTCTTGTATATTCATTGTAGAAATTATCTTGATTGTTGTGATTTGTTGTCAGTTTATTACCAAAAAAAAACCATGTATATAATTTGTAGATAATAGCTTTTATTTCTGTCATCTGTTAACTCAATGGAATTTATGAGTTTCCAGCAGCTTACTGTAAGCCAAAACTATTTTTTTTCCTGCTGCTGTGGGACAGAAGTTGATGAAAAGCGAGTGTGATGCAATATTTAAAAGTGATAGTGAAACCAAAGGCAGTGCAGGACTGAGTATCACATGATGGTCATACAGTGAAGTACAATAGTATCAGGATACTATCTGACATGCCATGTGGCACACACACAAGCACACACACATACACATACACAGACAGACACACATACAGTGATAACTGCTTATCAAACCTATTCATGCCTTCCTTCTATCTGTATAAAGTTGATTTCAAACTGTTCATTCTGCTGTTAGAGATGAAAGCCAGTCAGCAACAGAGAAGTGTTTAGAGCCTCATGATTCTATTTACTTCTGTGATAAGCATTTGCTCTGCCTGTCGCTGTTCCAAATGTTTGATGCCGCTGCCTGGCAGCTCTTCTGTCAAGTGCAACAAGCATGCACATCCAGAAACACAGGGATGTTTACACACAGATTTTCACCAGTACCACAGCAACAACAATCAGAACACACACATACATGTACACACAGCATATCCACACCTCAGACACACACACACGCACGCACACACACACACTCACTCATACACATTTACACAAACACACAACAAAAGCACAGGTTATCTACAGCCCATTAATGGTTTTATCATATTGATAACATACAGGAAAAATGTTCCATCAACTTGCCATTTAAAGAGTAACATAACACCAGATGAAAATGTTGTACTTCTCTCCAGTAGTTAATGATCTTACCCTTTTACAGCGACACAGAAATGTCTCCAGAAAGGCTGAAACATTGGGTTACATGGTTTAGTGCTGTTACTGTAAATATTCAAGAAAGCAACATTAGTGAGCCAGTGCTTTTCAGCTTGGTGTTAAATTAAATACACTTGCTTAGTGCATCAAATCACAGCGGACATTTTTCCCCTGAATTATTAGATGATATCACACTATAAACTAGATTTGATTATTTATCGGTGACGACCTAAACTGCCTTGTGTATCTTCCCCAGATCACTGTTCCTCTCAACACCAGCACAGCTTCAGTCCTGCAGTTTGCCCTGGGTGAGTATTAAATTGCACTGCAAACAATGGCTATGTGTGTTTTGTTCAGCAGACTAACTGCATGTTTGAGAAGTTTTTAACCCTGTTGAAATATCTTAGCCCTGCGTGCAACTGTGTTCTCCAGCCAGCACAGCAGATGCCTTTGTCATCCTCTTGAGACAAGCATCTTTTGCCCTGTTATATGTCAGTAAACCAACTGCTACACAGAATGTCTCTGTGTTTCACTCTCTCTCTCTCTCTCTCTCTCTCTCTCTCTCTCTCTCTCTCTCTCTCTCTCTCTCTCTCTCTCTCTCTCTCTCTCCGTGTCTGTCTCTTTCCCCTCTCCCCTCTCCTCCTATCACAATAATGAATGATTTACAGTATTCTGGAAAGACACCCAGAAGGCCAAGACAGAGTTTTTAGAGGTGTTGTATTTTTCATGTCCATTACATGCATCTGCCAGTTCTCATGGGAACGCGACTGGCTGGAAACAGGAGTACATACTGTATCAACAACCCCTCTCACCCTCACCCCTCTCCTGTATTTTTCTCTCTCCCTTCTCTCGTTCTGTCTGGCTGCGCTTTGCAGGTCATTAATATGAGTTTGTGTTGCGGTAGCGTTGTGTATTGGAGCAGTTCAGTAGAGCAGGACAATGAAGTGGTGGCAGGTTAATGCACGGCTGTATTCAGCGGGGTTGGAGCATCACAGTAGGGCGCCAACAGTACATGGATGCTGCACACTGTGAGGCAGTGGTGGGAGTAGGAGGGGGAGGGCAGTGGAGGAGAGAGTAAAGGTGGAGACATGGGGATTTGCCTGCTTCCTCCATTAGCAACCTTTGACCCTGCCTACTCCCACAGCACCCACACAAACCCACATGTTTAAGGTGCACAAATTCCACATAACCTCTTCATATGGACAAGAATACCCCCCCCCCCACACACACACACACACACACACATACAGTATACAGGGATGCACTGGCAGTGTTTGGCTACAGCTGACTGTACAGTCTCTGGTCCTACATCAGCACTTCTCCTCTGATCACCTCTGCCCAACCCCTTCCATATCAACTCCTACTTCTACTTCGCTCAGCCCTGTTAAGCCGCTGATCACTTAGTTCCACTATGACACCATTTAGATACAATTTTCCACTCGGCTAAGGGAGGGGAATGTGGGAGCAATCAGTCAGAAGAAGCCACCATGCTGTGCCTCACTGCTCCTTGAGGCATAAAGAGGATCATTGCGCTGCTGATGAAATTCAGTTGATAAAAAAAAGGAAACTAGCTGACATATTATTTAGCTGCTGTAACAGTCATATACCGTAAGTGTGTCTTCTTTGTATTTTATATTTTCCAGGTTCAGGCTCCTGCCGGTTCAGTTACTCAGACCCCAGCATCACTGTGTCATACAGCCTAAGTGGTAACACCAATACGTCAGATGACTGGATCACACTGGAGAAGATCAGGTCTCTCTCGCTCTTTCTCTCCTGTCTTCCTTATCCGTCCTGCAGTCCTTCAATCTGTTATGAACACCCACCTTGTCTGTTTTCCATTATTCGCACCTCCTCCTCTCAATTTGTCATTCCTCTTCTGTTTGTGTCACAGTGATCCCTGTGTTTGTCATCCCTCTTTCCCTGCCACTTTATCAGCTCTCAGACAGAGGTATGATGTAGTAATACTGTCTATTAACCATAATATTGGAGTATTTCTTTGCGAGGGCTGGGCTCTCAGAATGCAGAAACAGACTCATAGACATTGCTGAAATCAGTTTTCTCTCTCATTTTCATCCATCATAAGAGGATGCAGTTTTTTCTCCATATTTGACTATTTTTGTTTTCAATGATTAATGAATGACAAATGATCATTTTCATGTCAGCTGTATGAGTACAGCCGCCATCCACACACTCATCAACACTCTCTTTTGTATGTTTTCTCTCTCTCTCTCAGAGCCCCAACCAACAGCAGCACCGTCATCCACCTTCTTCCCCTGCCACATCAGTCCAGGGCTGATGGTGTTCGTATCCGCTGGTCTCAGGAGGCTCCCCAAGGCCCCGAAGGCTACGAGTCCTGCTGGGGCTTGGACAACGTGCTGCTGGTGAATGCTGCTCACAGAGCCCCGCTCATGGAGGACAATTTGGACCCCCCAGACACTGCTAACTGGCTGTTCTTCCCTGGAGCTACCATTAAGGTAGCACTGTTGTTAAAGGAGCAGAACTAATGTCATAAATATGTGTTGTTTTAAACCTCAGAGCAGAACTGCAGCATTTGCTCTTTATTTTTTAAAATGTTTTCAATTGCGCGTGTTAACACCTTGTTCTTTCTGACCAGCACGCCTGTCAGTCCGAGGGCAATGCTCTGTATTTCCATGGTGGCGAGGGAACTGGCCACAGCTTTTCATCCACCAGAGACGTTGACCTGCACAGAGAAGAAGGAAGGAGCTACTGGGAGGAAGACTTTGAGAGCCCACCATCCAAGTAAGTCAACATAATGGTCAGATTCCATCACCCACTCATCAGATTTATAGCATAAGTCAAAAGTGTGTTCAAACTACTGTACATTTTCTGAATAACCCGACAAAATCTGAGAGTTTCAAAAGTGCATATTGAAATACAACACCATAAAAGTGCAACAAAACAATTTACAGGGGAAGGTCAAACTATGCCATTAAAACGGTATCTAATACAAACTGTGAAAAAAAAACGGTGTAACATTAAACAGATTTATAGGTTTTTAAAAGCCTTTTAAAATGTGGCACTGACTCAGCTGACCTGATACTGAAGGGGGGTTCGATCAATAGCAATTAAGCTAATATAGTGTAACCAAATTTGGTTTCCAGACCTGAGGCAATAGTCTTTTATCATGTTACAGTAAATGATGAAAATATATTTCAGAGCCAAACTGTGATGAGGCTTTAAAAGTAGTCATTATATTCAGTGATAATCTAAAGCCTTTTGAGTTTAAAGACAGAATTAATATTCATGATGATAACATTTGGGCTCAGAAAAAACAAGCAAAAAGCGATTTAACATAGAGAGAGGATTTTGGTAGGATATCAGCGCTCTGATGTTTCTGTCTGTGCGTACATATGCATATGCTTTGACACCTGGCTGTCACTTGTTATATGTCAAGCACACAACATGCAGCGTGTTGAACAAGTTTCAGTCAAGCAAACACAGGTGAATGCCATGCCTCTGACTGCTACAAAGACAGCAGTCCATCTGTTCAGAGTGAGACGTGCACACATGCAGCGAAACATACACACACAAAGACGCACACTCGACAGCAGAAGCAAGGAGACATTGTGAAAAGCACAGTGAGAGGCAGAGAGAGAATAGAAAGAGAGGATGATAGTGTTGCTGCCAGAGAGTAATTAACGGGCCTCATGCACCAGGTCTGTCACTACATTTTTCCATTAATGAGGAGGACGTCAAACAGCAGCATGTTTCTGCAACCAGTCCACGCCCTCGCACCTTCTTGCAGCATGCCAGCATGCTAGCATGGCACACCACATGCTTGCTCTCACCCCTCACACATCATGGACCGACACATGTGTGAATAGGGCAAGGAAAGTTTTTTTCCGGTGATGCCACACTCCACTGTGTCATTTAACCCAACACTGGCTGTGACAGAGACACACCAGCCTTTACGCCACATGACAGAGAGAAGAGAGAAAGAGGGGAGGAAAGACGGGGGGATGAGGATGAGGGAGGGGCAGAGGAATGCAGGATAGAGCTGACACACTGAGCTAACTTCTGTCAGTGCTAATGAGGATACTCTCTCTACTGTGCAGAAGTGTGTGTCTGCATGTGTGTGTATGCTCTCCCATGTGCGAGTCCTCCTCCAGGTGATTTATGCAGCATTCCTGGCATTGTATGTTTGTTGAATCGGCAAAGGGTGAATTATGGCAACTGTTTCCTGACTTCAGTGATACTCCTGAGGGAGATGTTGTGTAAAAGATGCAAATCTGTAAACATAAGTGTTGATATTCTATTATTTGTGTCACTAATGTTTCAGTGAACTCTGATTTGGAGATAATATTTGGCTTTGTGTAGGTGCTTATAATTTACAATAAATGGCCGCTCTGCTCTGTGTTTGTTTAACTGTGTATATAACTGTACATATAACTGCAAGTATGACTGTACATATATAGGTATTAAATTGTAATTTACTGTGTCTTAAAAATTAATTCTTGTAACACATGCCTGAAAAATTTACTACCAATTTGTAGGTTATTTAATAGTTTATCTAACAAGGTCACAGGGCACAAAGCCATCTTAAAAACTGAATATACGGTAAGATTATAATTACTGTTGCTGTAAGTTACTGAGATCATCTATAAGCATTTAGAGCAATAATACAAGGAGATAGTGAAAGAATAATGGTGGGGAAAAATTACATCAAATTAAATTACATTTTCATTATGGAAACATGCAACACAGAAGTAGATAATGATACAGATATTTTGTGATACTGGGAAATGATGAAAATGAACTGTTTGTTATGTGCTGACCATAGAGTACATGTACATCATGGATTTACATACTGTATTTAAACACTTACCTCTGAGATGAAAATTTGAGACACTAATTCAACCCTCCCTGTCTCTACTCTGTATCCAGCTGGGACATAGAGGGAGCTGTCTATGGGACCCAGTGTGGAGAGATTGAGTCAGGCTCAGCCCTAGTTTTTGAAAAGGAGGGGCGGAGGCGGGTGTGCACCCCCTACCTCGACACCACGTCTTATGGAAACCTCCGCTTCCACTTTACCATGGGTATGGAAAATCCCCCATCCATCATACTTTGTCATTTATTTGGATTAAGAAAAAGTGAGCAACAGTAGCTCTACTTGACATACTAATACATTGCTGTGTAATGGTATTTTTATTTTATGGTGCCCTCATCATGTGTATTAGATTTCATAGACATAGTTTGTGTTTAGGTGGTGGCAGCTGTGATCCCGGAGAGTCCCATGAGAACGATGTCATTCTGTTTGGGAGGTCTGAAGGCAGGAGGGAGCGTGTGACGCTCGACACACTTCCATACTCCTCGTACAAGGTGAGACAACAGTATACTCCATATTCACACACAATAAGTAACACAGCTTTCAATTTCTTGTGCTATGACACCACAATGAAATGTGTGACACTAGCCCTAGATTTCAGGTGTTTCAGTGTTTTGACTGTGTGTATCATTCAGATTAGTAGAATTTGAAATGGGGTTTTGAACAGTCATTGTTGTGCTGTTCACAGAACCAGCCAATCCCATGTCTTTGTTAAAGTAAAACAGACCTTATTGATGTATTTTCATTAGAGCTCCACCTGTTAGTTGTCTGATAGATTACTATTTGTCAGCTGTTAACTGATCAGTCACAGTTTTCGTTCACTTTCCAGTATTTTATTTATCAGGATTTGCTGTTTTTCTTCATCATATGTCATAGTAACCTGAATATCATTTGGTTTTAAGAAGAAACTAAGCACCTTGCAGCTTTCCTCTTGAACTTTGGGGAATTGTTATTGTACAAAATTGCAATGTTATCCTATTTTCAGAAATGTTCTATCAACCAGTTGAGTCAATACTCCGCAGTTCATAAATCATGAAATGATTGAAATGAAAATTGATAATTGCAGCACTAGTTAGCATCTTCCTTCTGCTCTGATCTATTCAGTCTTTCATTCATTCCTCCTCTGTCAGACTCCTGCCGTGGTATCAGTAGCACTGCCCACTGAGCTGCAGACACCAGTCACGCAGTTCTGCCTGGAGCAGCGGTCACATGGAGGTGCCAACCGTCATGTCTGGGCCGTGGACTTCATGCAGCTGCTCCCTGTGCTGCCTGGCACACACACACATGTTGCTCAATTCTCCATCAACCTCGGCTGTGGCTCCTACCAGCCTGCCAACAGGTGTGACACACTTTAAAACTGGGTTAGCCAGCATTTCGCACAAACATAGGGCCGCTTTTTTAGTGATAATCACAAAAATGGCCTGCAACAAAGGAGATCGCCACACCCCAAGTGAGACATCCTAGATTCTCTCAGTTATTTTGGTGAGTGACGCACATGGGAAACTGAAGGGCATAATGCTTAGAGCAGCAGCGTCTAGGGGAAGCTGAACTCATTTGACCTAGGTATGTAACCCGTACGTCCTCATGTTTCAAACGCAGCCATTTGAAGCTGCTGATGTACAAAATCACAGAGTGCAGTTTGAATAAAAGAGTAGAAGTAAAGGCACAGACGTTGCAACAGAGTCTCAGAAGACATAATTAGATTTTTTTCTCATGTATTCTTAGTAGAGAAGTTCAGTGTTTTTACACTGCTTCAAGATGAAAATTGAATTCTACTATTAAGATGTGAGATAAGACACTCTTTGTTCTCTTTCATTAGCGTCGGTCTGGAGTTCTCCACCAACCACGGTCGTACCTGGTCTATGCTTCACACTGAGTGTCTGCCCGAGCTCTGTGCTGGACCCCATCTACCTCACAGCACCGTCTACTCCTCTGACAACTACAGCGGGTATGAATGAGAATGCACATCTGTATGTGTGTGCATCTGTGTGTATGTGAATGGACTATATGTTTATATTAACATATCTTGGTATACCTCTCCAGGTGGACAAGAATCTCCATCCCTCTGCCCAATGCTGCCCTGACAGAGACCACACGTTTTCGCTGGAAACAGTCTGGTGCTGGATCAGGCAACATGTGGGCCATCGACAACGGTTAGAACAATACAAGTTTCTAGGTTGTTTTATAAATGCACAAAATATCATCACAAATGAAAATCTTGATGTCAGTTGTGCAGACTATAGTGCAGTATTGATGTGTAGAGTTATCTTCTACCTGTAGTGTCTTTGCTGTTAATTCTAGCGAGATAATACACACTGATCACAGAAAGTCACAAAAAGGTTATTATAGCTCATTCATACATAAAAGAAATAATTGCTTGCTGTAAAAAGTAATTTATTTGTATTCACTTATTGCCTTTCAGTGTATATCGGCCCAGCTTGTCTTCGTTTCTGCTCTGGGCGAGGACATTGTTCCCGAACCGGCTGCAAGTGAGGATCTGCTTTTTATTAAACCAAATAAATCCGGTGTCTCCCCTTCAAAATGAGTCTGCTCATTATCCACCTAATGCCTTGCAGCACCAATCACCATTCAAAATTAATCAAATTGTATTATGGTTATGATTTATTAATGGATTTTCATTATCTCTGTCTACTTTTTGTCATTATATCCCTCACTCTTTTTAATGTCTCATATCTCTCTCCTCTCCTCTCCTCTCCTCTCCTCTCCTCTCCTCTCCTCTCCTCTCCTCTCCTCTCCTCTCCTCTCCTCTCCTCTCCTCTCCTCTCCTCTCCTCTCCTCTCCTCTCCTCTCCTCTCCTCTCCTCTCCTCTCTCACACCTACCAGATGTGACCCAGGCTTCAGTGGTCCAGCTTGTGAGCTCGCCTCCCAGACCTTCCCGGCTTTCCTGTCAGAAGGTTTCTCCAGCCCTCGCCTCTCCTCCTACCATAGCTTCTCTTCTCTTCGTGGGGCTGAGGTCAGCTTTGGCTGTGGGGTGCTGGCCAGTGGCAAGGCTCTGGTCTTCAACAGGGACAGCAGAAGACACTTGGTTACTGCTCCATTAGACAGTTCCCAGGCCAGGTAATAAAAGTGCTGATATGGAAAAAAAAAAAAAAAAGATCATCATTTTTGTAAAACAAAAAACAACAACAAAAAACTTTTGCTGATTTTAGTTTCAGTAGATATACATTTTTTACTTTGTAAAAGCATGGCTTGTCTTCATTACTGTAGGTTGAATTTTGTCTGATAGATACTGCAAATGTTCCTGCCAGTCAGCTCTCCACTCTCCTCCTTTGTCAATACTCCTTCCTTTCTGGTAGATGGATTATGATCATGGGGAGGACTGCAGATGAGAGGAGAGATGGAAGCAGAGAATAAAAATGTGAGGGAGAAAGATAGAGAGGGTACGATGGCGTTAGATATGGCATCTGTGTTAGATTGATTATGCCTGTTGCGGCTTGCAGTGTGCCACCTGATGGCCATATTTAATGCCAGTTTCCTGGCTGATTGAGTGAACAGCTGCCTGAAAGAGGAAACTGCACCGCTAATGAAAGCAAAGCTAAGCCAAGGACAGAGAGAGCTGAGGGGTGACTGGCAGCCTGAGACAGATGATGGAAATTATAATAAATATTACATTAGTATAGATGATAATATGCCTGCCAAAACCTAGATGAATACATAAGATCATGCTACATTTCAACTATATTCAGTTTACATGAATACAAGGATCTGACTCCGATTCACACTGTCTCTGTCTTATTCTTTTTTCCCTCTACCTCCTCTCATCTAATTTTGTCCTCATTCATTTAATCATCTCATCCATCATCCTGCCATCTCCCTCCCTCCTCTTTGCTCTGCATGACTGTCTGTTTATCTACCCTTTTACCCGTCTCTCTCAACCCTTCTGAGCACACTGGTGGTCACCTTACTTTTTCTTCTCATTCATCACCCTGCCCTTTTCTCCCTCTCTGTGTCATTTCCTTACATCTGCTTACCTTTTCTTCTCATGTTCTCACTCTAATTCTGTGCAGGTACCTACAGTTCACTCTGCGTCTGGGAAGTCGCAGCACCTTGAGCTCATGTCCCGCTCCAGACCAGCCAGGAGAGGGCGTCCTGCTGCATTACTCCTCAGACAACGGCATCACCTGGACGCTTCTGCAGCACTACGCTTACCAGGGCTTCCATGAGCCAAGGTACCTGCTGTAGTCAGCCCGTATGCGTGTGATGTGTGTGCATAGACCTGTATGCTTATGATCCCATAGAGACCGTATGAGTCCATTAACACACACATTTACACTGCTAATGAGAAGCTGGAGGTGTTAGCCACTGGGGCCCATTGAGTCAGGTAGTGCCATCTACTGTATGTGCATAATGAAGACAAAGTGGGCTGGCCTCCAGCTGTGGATGCCAAGTCTCTGAGCTCTCTTCATCAGCACTTACGAGGTCAACAGGGGTCAGTGAGATCTGGTGCAAGGTACCAGTGAAGGTTCTTACTGGACCAAAATGTTTGTTTGTACACAACCACCAGGAAACAGCAGTCAGTCTTGACAAAGAGAAAAAGTCTTTGTGGTGTAGTTGGCTATAATAAACTATGATTAAATTGCTGTAGTTATGAGCCTCGGTAATGCAGGCCATCTGTAATGTGTCAGAATCTATTTAAGCTTGTCTCCAAATGTACATTATTTACAAACAGCAGACTGGGATTATGTCAGTCTGAGTCACAGTTCAGTCAGCCCGTGTGATTAATTCCAGCTGAAATGTTTGGCATTATTAATGCTGTCCCCAAATTTATCTTACGATTCTTTCTCTCCATGAAGTGTCAGTAAAGTTTAGTTCAACAATTTCTTTCCCCTGAACAGGATCGTGTCAGTTGAACTCCCGCCCGGTGCTCGGAAGTTTGGCGTGCAGTTTCGCTGGTGGCAGCCATATCACTCAGGCCGTGGTCAGGATGTGTGGGCCCTGGATGAAATCAGCATGACCTCTGTGCTGTTCAACACCATCAGTCTGGACTTCAGCAACGTACTAGACGTCACCCAGAGTCTTGGATTCTATCTTGGCCATGTCCAGCCCTACTGTCAGCATGACTGGACACTCAGGTAGTAGATCTAATGCTCTGATAGAGATAATGATCATATTTGGATTCACTTGTTTATGGTTTTATTTAGTGTCTGCTGGGTTCAATCATACTGTAATTAAATAGTTTGTTTATATATTGCTGTAATTTGCAATCCCTTCTTGTTACTTTGCCTATTCAAAGCCCCTATGTGAAGTCCATTGGTTCTGCCAAACCCAGTCATGTTCCACAGCACCTCACGTATGACATCCTCCCTGTTGTGCTCCAGTTTCTCTGGTGAGCCCAGCCCTGGCTCCAGTATCCGTTATGTGGAAACTCAGTCCATGCAGATCGGAGCCTCTTACAGTCTGCAGTTCTCACTGGTCATGGGCTGTGGCCGCGAGCCGTCCCCTCACATCGACACGCAGGTCCGCCTGGAGTTCTCCACCAATCACGGCCTCACCTGGCACCTGGTCAAAGAGGTAAGAAGAGTAAAATGTACTCGCCTTTGTTCCCCTCTCATAAAGTGATTGTTAACATCTGAACTCTTTTGTTTCAATATTGTGACTCACACCTTTGTTTATGACTAAAACTTGTAGAAGTCGTCCTGGAGAGAGAGCAGGGAACTTATCATTTATTCATGATCATGAATATTGATTTGCCCATTACAGCCTCAGTAATAATGTGTAAATAATGAGAGTCCTTAAATGTAGCACTTTGTTTCAGATGAGAAATTATCGCAATTACTTTTTATCATCCTACTATTAGCAAATACATGACAATACTTGAATCAGCAAGCAGATTATCTTCCCATGATTCAACAAAGACTTTCTGTGATCAGAACTGGCTCATAAATATTCATGAGGCACCAAAGTATCTGCCAAGATTTTTATTGCCTTTGGAATTGAATAGGGTGTAATGAGTCCTCCATCAGTGAAGTTTCTCTGATTCTCCCATGTGCACAAAAATGCAGTCATCTGGCAAGTGCAGAATGTAACACAGTGAACGTCCTGTACTGTTAATCTTTGCTTGTTTCACAGATTTCAAGGTCAGTGATAAAGTATTCCTAAATTGTCCTTTTATATGGATATACTGTATAGGGATAATAAAGTATTAGGATATGTGAAGTATATCATGCTGTTTTTGAAGGAATTCGCTACAAAAAAAGTCATCATTCAGCAAAGCAGAACTGTTTAGTGATGAAACCCATTATTTTCTTAACCTAGGCCTGTCTGCCCGGGATGCCAAGCTGCTCTGAGTTCACAGCTCCGAGTGTCTACCACCCTTCGGAGTTCAAAGACTGGAGACGCATCACTCTGTCTCTGCCTCAAAAGACATGGTAAGTATTGCACATCTGTACAACAGACACCAAGGAAGAGATTCTCAAAGTCCCCTTTGAGATGAAGTTTTCTGGTTATACAATAAAGCAAAACATGACGTTACAAAACATCCACACAGACACACACTAGTGTACACATCTATACATAACTACAGACATCAGAACTATTCCACATCAAACTTTTCCTGAAAGAAAGCAGCAGTGCTCTTTGGAAAGAGGTTCACAGTGATTAACATTGCACAACATGTTTTCAGCAATACATAACACTGGGCTTTTAACACACTGTATTTCTGTGATGCAAAATGCTGTATGCCCCTGCTCTCATGCACAGAGGCACAGAGCTCGACTAAAAACACTAAAGAGTGTCACAAGGATAATTTACATCGAGTATGCGATGTAAGAGAAAACTGTGTAACTTTAACTTTATTGCAAAACCGTTTACACTTGAAGGAATAAAACTGTTTTTGGAGTTTGCGTCTGTTTTTGTCAGACCCACTTGGGTGTTTCAATCACAAATGTGTTTAATTTCCATGTGACATGAGACATGTTGTCTAACCTGGGTGGAACACACATTATCTGTGTGGTTCACTAAGCGTTGCCATCATTTTCTGGAAAAATAAAGTGCTCCCAAAAATGGCATCTAAGGGATGAGAGATTCATTGAGCTCTAGCTTCATGTTCTCATTTGTCATGCCAGTGATTCTAGGTGTATGAGCTGGGTTAATGTGACCAGCATGGTTTATCTCACAGCTACTGATACTGCCATTACCTTCCTCGCACTGGAAAATTTGTGTTCTGCCTCTGCCAATACAAAAACTGTAATTATTTTGTATTAGACTAACAAGACTGTAATTATTCAGTCTAAAGATCAGGCAGACCTGAACCAGTTAGTTCGTATTGGACACTTTGTGAGAAATACATCTTCTCATGAAGCTCTAGCTCACATACAGTATATCAATTCAAATAATCACATAAACCTTCCACACTGAGCACTGTGACCTCCACCTCCATTTCATTCTACTCCCCAGCTCCTAAATAAAGGTGATCTAATCTCCTGCACTTTATGATGAGAGGTCATAGGGTCATGGCAGTAAATGATAATAAAACAGCCGTGGCTGGCCCTATACGACCAGGAGGTGGTCTTGAGTTGATAAAGGTCACCAAAGCAGCACACCGAAAATGCTCCCTCCTATATAATCCTGAATATACCTGACTATCTGTGCTTCGATTGCCATTTGTCATTTCTGTACATGTAATAAACAGCAGGGCACTGAAAGTCACCCGCAGGTACCCATACTGCACACACATACACACATGTGATACGGTTTATCTTTACCTGCTGGAACATTAAATCCACAAATCTCTGTAGCTAGTAGAGAAGTAGATTAGTGAATATGAAATTGTGATATGATCAACATGCCACCAATCACTCTTGGTCATTTGATTTTGGAGATAATGTGATGTATATTTAACATTATATTACTTTTTCAACAGCTGTAATAGAGCAGTCCGTTTTCTACCATTCACAATATGATGTATGTATAGATTCTAACGTGTGGATCTAGTTAAATAATTTGTGTGTGTCCCACCTGTGTTCAGGTCCAGTGCAACACGGTTCCGTTGGATCCAGAACTACTATGGCGAGCAGGATGAGTGGGCGCTGGATGACATCTACATTGGCCAGCAGTGTCCTAACATGTGCCACGGACATGGCTGGTGTGACCATGGACACTGCAGGTCAGCCTTTACACACACACACACACACACACACACACACACACACACACACACACACACACACACACACACACACACACACACACACACACACACACACACACACACAAACCTTAAACTTCCTGAGGTTGTTCTTTATTACTTTTTTAATATCACTCAGCATGGAGGCCCATAAATATCTTTGGATGGATGATTGCGGGCTCCATATTAAATCATAGATTAACCCAGAGCACCAATAAGAAGTTCAGTCACCGTCTTCTCTTGTAGGTGCGACGATGGCTTCTCAGGAACAGACTGCCAGCCCTCCTCCCCCCTTTCATCCAGCGTGCTCTCTGACTTTGAGTCCCAGGATGCATTGCTGGCCACATGGCAAGAGGTGATTGGCGGAGAGGTGGTGACCCCTGACATGGGTTGTGGAGTGGTCTCATCTGGATCGTCTCTATACTTCAGCAAGGTAGAGCAACCAGATTTGCCGTCTCTAATAATACTGTGTATATGGTCTTTATGCTCTTTTTGTATTTTTGTTCTTACTGAAATAGTTTTTTCTTTAAACTCAGATGAAGCCGGAGGCCTCATTTCTTAAAATTGCAGCTTTTTTCATAATTTTTCATGAACTTCTGACCTTATTTGGAAGAAATTAAATTGGGCACATGGATGCTATAATTGTGTTTTGATGCAAATCCAGATCCAGATGTAAAAAAAAAAATATTGTGTTTTAAAATAAATAATAGTTAAATAAGTAGTTTAGAAGATTCTGCAGTCTTGGTAAATGTAAGAATTTGATTTCTCATTACTTCCTAGATTTTACTGCCAAAAACTGCTGACCCCTGACCTCTGAAAACTTATAGAATTCATTCCATCTGATTGGATGGAAGTGTAGATAGCTGAACACTTTGCTTATGTTGTTGCAGCTTTAACACTACATTTTAAATTGATCCATATAGTTTAGTCATAGCAGCTGTTCCCAGAAAATAGCTTCATTTACTAATGGCAGGAACATTTATTTAAGTGCATTTTCAAAGTCTAGAATATTAGTCTAATAGTTATTGGCAACACATTTAAAGAATGTATTGCCAAAAGTACAAAAAACAATACTTAACAGTTTGATCATTGGAAATTGTCCATGATTTACTGCATCTTGGGCAAGTGGGAGCTACAGCTATTGGAAATATGTCCTGTAGGTCCTAGCTGTTATCATCTACTGTACTTAATATGCACAAATGTACTTCTGTGTTGTTGTCAGGCGGGGCTGAGGCAGCTGGTGAGCTGGGACCTTGACACTGAATGGGCAGAGTTTGTCCAGTTCTACCTGCGGGTGGGTGGAGACTGGGCAGAGTGTAACCAGGCGGACAGCAGAGAGGAGGGTGTGCTGCTGCAGTACAGCAACGACGGAGGAATCAGCTGGGGGCTCATTGCTGAGATGTACTTCACTGACTTCACCAAACCGCGGTGAGAAATGTGGGGAAGAATAAAATGGAAGAAGCTGATATTTCACAACTTCACAAGGAGTGTTATACTGTATGTCCTTGTGATGAGTGCATATACTGCTGGAGAACTGTCACTAACCTGTCTCTTCTACCACTCTCAGCTTCGTCCACTATGAGCTTCCCTTGGCCTCCAAGACTCCCTCCACAAGGTTTCGCTGGTGGCAGCCTCTTCACTCTGGAGAGGGCTATGACCAGTGGGCAATCGATGATGTCATCATTTTGTCAGAGAGGGAGAAACACATCATCCCCATGGCCAATCCTACTCTACCACAGGTCAGGAATCAGTCTGAGGAGGTTTTCCTATAACTTGTCATTTGTACTGCGACCTTGTGCAGCAGCGTTGGCTTCATCTTGAGATATTACTTCCTTTGTTGTAATGGGAAGTGTCAGATAGAACAGCTATACAATCTTGAATCTTTGCAAAAGCTTATCAATTTATCTTACGATGAATATGTTCTGCTGCCAACACCGGTACCTGTTAACACCCAACACTTCACTAAACCCGCCTGCCTCCTGTGTCTACAGAACTTCTATGAGAAGCCAGCGTTTGACTACCCTCTGAACCAGATGAGTGTGTGGCTGATGCTGGGTAACGAAGGTATGGAGAGGGATGGCAACAACAGCTTCTGTGCCCCAACGCCCTCGGCCATGGTGTTTGGGCGCTCTGATGGGGATAGGGTGGCCGTCACGAGGGACCTGGCCCTGCGTCCCGGCTACACCCTTCAGTTTAAGGTATCTGTGTGGAAAATGAAATACTTGTAAAGCAACAGAATATTCAAATGAGCCATTTTGGGGAAGAGGTATGCAGTACAACTTGATCAGAAATTAATCATTTGTTAATTTTCTCTCCTTCACTTTCCATACCAGTTGAACATAGGCTGTGAATCAGAGTTCAGTGCTTCTGCCCCAGTCCTGCTGCAATACTCCCATGATGCCGGTCGTAGCTGGGCCCTGGTGAGAGAGGGCTGTTACCCAGGAACCCCAGGGGTAGGCGTGTGTGAAGGCAGCGGCCGTGAGCTTAGAGAGCCCACTGTCTACAACACTGGAGACTATGAACAATGGACCAGGGTCACTGTGGTCATACCACGCAATGTTGCAGCCAGGTAGCTATGGTAACAAGCATGCACTTGGATCTGCTAAGCTGAATAAGTGTTTTTGGACTTTTTTAAATAGATTTTATACACCGAGTATTTTTATTAGTAGCTGAATAGCACAGTTTGAATGTCTGCTGTATCTCTCATTCTCTAATCCTTCTCCCCTCATTATCCCAGTAAAACCAGGTTCCGCTGGTTCCAGGAGAGCAGCATGTACAGAGATGCTCCACCTTTTGCCTTGGATGGCGTTTACATCTCTGAGCCCTGTCCAAACCACTGTGGGGGACATGGAGACTGCATCTCTGGAGTCTGCTTCTGTGATATGGGATACACAGGTACAGAGACAGAGGGGAAAAGGAAAAGGATGAAATTGAAAGAAATTATTTTAAGAGGTGCTTGGCGGTCAAACGTTAGAACCTATCTCATGTTGGCATAGTCCAAATGGATGATCGCTGGTTCGAGATGATTTTTACCGCATGTCATTCCCCTGTCTTTCCCTTTGTTCCACAGTGGAGCAGGATAGTTGCGTACCGTCTGTGGCCAGTCCCACAGAGCTGACCGAGGGCTTCGAGGGGAAGCTGAGCCCTCTGTGGCAGAGCCTAAGTGGAGGGCAAATTGGAGGAGGCTGTGGTATCATTGGTGAAGGAAAGGCCCTTTACCTCAGTAGCCCTGGGAGGAGAGAGGCACACACAGTCCCTCTAGACACTACCAACACACGGTGAGTGGAATTAACAACTGCAAATCTCTCGTCAGAAAGTGATGGACATTGGAAATTGCTGCATGTTTGTTAAATGTTTGAACTGAAATTTGTTTTTGCTTTTTACATGTAGGTTAGTGCAATTCTACATCCGCATCGGCAGCAAGAGTTTGGGGCCCACTTGCACCAGGCCTCGCTCCCGCAATGAAGGTAATTATCTGTACTGCTGTACTGCTCTACTGTATCTGGCTTGTTACTGTCTGTTCCTTTTCACTCATGTGTCTTTGATCAGCCTTGTGATCCAGCCAAAGCTGTGTAGCTACAAATCTAATTCTCATCGTCAAATTTTTTTCTAATGAAGAATCAAAGTCAAGCGTTGTCTGGTCTGTTCTCTTGATTAGTCAGCAGATTGTGGATTTCTAGCCTGTAGCGGCAGAGTCTCAGTCCGTTTCTGCAGTGTCAGATAAAACCCTGCCAGCCTTTTAAATAGCTTGTCTGTAATTATCAGGATTTCTGGACCGTATTTGTTTGGCATTTTATTCTATTGTTTTTTTTTTGTCTCAACTAACCCTGCTCTGTTTTTCTGTATCTATGAAAAATGAATTCCCATCTAACTGCTATACACCGTGCTCTTATTTGTGTAATTCCAGGTGTCATTGTCCAGTTTTCGACCAACAATGGCGTCCAGTGGCAGTTCCTAAGGGAGCTGGACTTCAGCTCCTTCCTGGAGCCCCAGGTGGTGACCATTGAGCTGCCACCTGCAGCCAAAACGCCATACACAGTTTTCCGGTGGTGGCAGCCACAGCAGGGTAAGGTCATCATTAGGACACAGAATACTAGAGAAAAGCACAATTGAAAAAAATGGTATATTACTGTATCTTTTTAAAACCACAACTTTAATTTGTTTTTGTTTTTTTACATCTTTCTCTCCATACTTGTAGGCAAACACTCTGCCCAGTGGGCCCTGGATGATGTCTTGATTGGTATGAATGACAGCTCCAGGACAGGTTTTCATGACAAGTTTGATGGCACAACCCCTCTGAGACACAACTGGTACCGCATTCAGGGTGGAGAGGTGACAGTGGACTGTCTGTCTTTGGACACGGCACTTACCTTCAACTCGGAGGCCATTGATAGTGAGTCACACGAACACATTACTGTCCAGCAACACAGACACTTGGATGGCTGCACGATTGTCATTTGTAGCTCCTTGACTGGAGACTGGAGAGGACGATGTGCACACGGGAAGTAAAGGGGTAACTCAACACTCCCTCAACAATCACTGTCAAGTGGCTCCTGAGTAAGACACTTAACACCTGACTGCTTCAGTGAAATGGCTGCTTTTGTAGTGAGGACTGAATGTGCTGAAGTGAATGACATTCTCTTACAGCATTATACTATAGTGTATCTGAGATATTTTGACCTGATATGTGTGTGCGAGTGTGAGTGCTTGTGTACTTGTACATGCCCAGACATTTTATACACCATATGCAAACCATATATCTGCACACACACACACACACAAACAAACCACATAAGTGGCTGTGCGGGGACATCACAGCATTCAACACACAAGAGACTGAAATTGAATCACCCATTTACTGTGGGTGCAGTGGGTCCTGCATTATTAATGAGAGCAAACCTGATTGAACATCCTGCCTGTTATTTATTCCTGCATCAAGCTGTGAGCGGATTTACTTTGCACAAATATTACATTACAACTGGGCCCATTCATTAAGAGTGCAAAGCAAGAGCAATTTGGCAACACATCTATAAACAAGCTCCCATGTGCCTCTGTGAACACATAAAGCACTGATTGTCAGACTTGAAGGCTTTTCTCATATGTGCTGACACATGCACACATTTCACACATAACTCTACAGCATTCATTCAAGGCTATATTTCCATTTGTATCTGGACTTGTGTTGACTTTGTGTTTTGTGTAAACACTTTTCATTTTGTGTGGCCCTGTCACGGAGATTAGACAAAGTGAATATGGAGAATGACTTTGGTTATATATGTTAATCAGGCTATACTAAGTGCCTACAAATGTAATGTTGCCTTCACTCTGTTTCTGCAGAGAAGCCAAGGTATGCAGAGAGCTGGGACTTTGAGGTATCAGGCTCGTCATTCCTGCAGTTTGAGCTGAGCATGGGCTGCAGTAAGTCCACCTCCTTCTCCCATGGTGTGCGGCTGGAGTACTCCACGGACTGTGGTCGTCACTGGTCTCTCATCACTCCAGAGTGTGTGCCCCCAGCTATTGGCTGTGCTGGTTATACTCAGAGCTCCATCTATACGTCAACTCAGCACAAGCACTGGAAGAGGATCACTGTCTACCTGCCCAGTGCTGCTAAGTATGTTTTTGAACATTTATACCCAGAATTAGTGGTTTGTGTTTGATCAAAGTGTAGAAACTCCTGAACCTACTATACTTTATAACTGTGCGGTTGAATCCCTCAGTTCCCCCAGAACCCGATTCCGGTGGATCCAGACCCACTTCACCCCAGGGGCCGAAGGATGGGCCCTAGATAACGTGTTACTTGCCCCTGGATGCCCCTGGATGTGCTCTGGACATGGTCTGTGTGACAACGGACGTTGTGTGTAAGTAAAACTGTGCTTTATGCACAAAAGATTACATTACATTTACATTTATGTTGTCCTGTCATGTAATTGTTGCTTTTGCCTCACTTTCTCACACAGGTGTGACAAGGGTTATGGAGGGGCCCACTGTGTGCCTTTGGCACCTTTACCATCTGTCCTGAGAGAGGACTTTAATGAAAACCTGCAGCAGGAGACCTGGCCTGAGGTGTATGGAGCAGAGAGGGGAACTCTGAGTGGAGAGCCTCTTAAGTCTGGCACAGCCCTCATCTTCAAAGGGGTAGGCGTCTCACACGTGATGAAAAGAACAGCAAGAACAATATTAATATCATTAAAACAAACAGTACAGACACTGCTTGAAATCTCTGGATCAACAACCATCCCTATAATCTGTTTGCAGGATGGTCTGCGAATGATCGTGTCAAGGGACCTGGATTGTACAAACACTCTTTATATACAGTTCTCCTTCAAATTCATCACCAAAGGTACTAGATACATTTTTGTCTTCTTAGTATAGCTGTATTTTTGTCAGACAAAGATCACTAAGTCACTTTTTTTTCAAGCATTGGTGTAATGGTTCATCTCTGGTTGCTTTTCTAGGTGTCCCAGAGCGCTCTCACTCTGTGCTGCTGCAGTACTCTGTGAACGGAGGGATTAGTTGGCTCCTGTTGGATGAGTTTTACTTTCCAGCTTCCACAGACACTCTGTTCCTCCACCTGCCACTGCCAGCCAGTGCTCAGACCAATGCCACCCGCTTCAGACTCTGGCAGCCTTACAACAGTGGTGAGTGGACTGTCTGTGTGAGAGTACAAACTATTTATATCTGACTGTTTTTTCTTCCTGTTTGCTTTTCTTTCATCTCATCTTTCCTGAACTGCCTCCCTCTTTCCATCTCTTTTTCATCTTTCCAAACACCAGTATGGCTGCATTTGCATTTTCCCACACATAACAATCTTAAGGCCTATGATAATTGTCATGATGTTCTTCAGGTAAGAAAGAGGAGGTGTGGGTGATAGATGATCTCATCATCGACGGCAGCTCCTTACACAACCCACCAGTGGTGATAGACAGCTTTGAGGAAGGTCCCAATGAATCCAACTGGCTGTTCTTCCCTGGGGGAAACACTGGCCTCTACTGCCCCTACCAAAAGACTGGCTTGTATGAAAAAAACAAGAACTTAACTTTGAATTTATCACAGTGACTGTGCCCCATTGTGCATATTTTGTTTTTACATCATCTAAGAGCCCAACAATGATAAAATTTGCAAAACGATGTTTCTGTGTGTGTCTGTGTGACTGGTGCAGGGAGGAGGATGAGTCAGCGCTGGTGTTTGTCTCCAGTGAGCTTGGAGAGCACTCTGTTACCACCAGAGACATTGACGTAAATGAGAACACTATCATCCAGTTTGAGGTATACAAACACAGCCTCGATGAACTCTTTTCCAAAAGCAACAATGAAAAATACGTAGTCCTTCAAGACATGGCTCATCAACTTTGCTGATGTCTGCGTGTTTTTTTGTCTCTCCAGATTAATGTGGGCTGCACAGCTGAGAGCTCTTCGACTAACCCTGTACGCCTCGAGTTCTCACGGGACTTTGGTGCCACATGGCATCTCCTGGTACCCCTGTGTGCTGGTGGGCCACAACCATCCTCACTGTGCTCCACAGAGCTCCACCCTGCAAGCATATATTTCCCTGGTACAACTCAGGGCTGGAGGAGAGAGGTTATTCACTTTGGCAAGCTTCGTCTCTGTGGGTAAGAGCGGGATATATCCTGTACAGTACAGAGGCAAAAGAGAACAAGGGGAAACTTTTTATAAAACCTTTTCAAATTATTTTCACTTCCTTACAAATAACATTTATTTATCATCTCTAATTTTTCACATTTTAACCTCCGTACAGGTCTGTGAGGTTCCGTTGGTACCAAGGTTTCTTCTCAACTGGTTCCTCTCCTCCCACATGGGCTCTAGACAACATCTACATTGGCCCACAGTGTCAGGACATGTGTAATGGCCACGGGGCCTGTGTTGGTGGCACCCACTGTGTGTGTGACCCTGGCTTCTCTGGACCTGACTGTTCTGTGCCTGACACCCCCAACCCAGACTTCCTCAAGGAGGACTTCGAAGGTAGAGCAACACACAAAAGGACATTAGGGAATAGTTAATTTGGAATGCATATACTGTATTTTGGGGGTATTTGATTTAATCTGTATAGCATTTGTTGATCAACTAGAATTAATCAGAAATTGCATGTTTACAATTGACTGGTTTCAGTTTATTTGACTGTGAGGTTTCAGGTTAGATTGTTACACATTTTATGACTTTATATATTTTCTTTATATTTTTTAGAAATATATTTTAATATTTTTTAGAATTCTTTGCATTTGGACAATTGCTGTTTAGTGTACATGATGCAATAATGCTGATATTTTGTGTTAGTATTGTGTACAGTAGTAGGTATCGGTTCAGTTTTCATATGTATTGTATGTGTGTTGTAATGTAATAAATTGGTCTGTGTATTCTTATGTGTTTGTGTCTTTAGGTGGAGCTGTGGATGCTGAGCGTTTTAGACTTCTTAGTGGTGGTAAACCATCCAGGAAGTGTGGTATCATGTCGAGTGGAAACCACCTGTTCTTCAGCGAGGATGGGCTGCGCATGTTGGTCACAAATGATCTGGACCTCTCAAATGCCAGGTATACCTACTGCTATCCATGCAAAGAAAATCACTCAACAACTTCATCAAAATGCAAGATGCTGTTTCCAGGTTTCATTTGTGATCTCATGTGTTAATGGCCTTACTCTGTAGGTTTGTCCAGTTCTTCCTTCGTCTTGGCTGTGGAAAGGCGGCTCCAGACCCTCGCTCCCAGCCTGTCTTGCTGCAGTTCTCTGTGGACGGAGGTCTCACCTGGGGACTCCTCCAGGAATTTCTCTTCAGCAACAGCAGTAACCAGGCTCGCCTGGTGGCCCTGGAGATCCCACTGCGTGCCCGCACATCTTCCACTCGCTTCCGCTGGTGGCAGCCCTCTGAGAACGGACACTTTTATAGTCCATGGGTCATTGACCAGGTACATTAGTATAGTATCCGGTCAACCATCCAGCCATAAGGCTTTTATTTCTGTCAAGAATTGAAACATCATGGCTATCACTCATGCAAAAAAAAAAATCATATTCCATGTGAATTTAGTTTACTAGCTTCTGTAGCTTCTTTGCATTAATTATGTGATTTATAATTTATCCTAGGTGGTGGTAGGTGGCAGTGCCAGTGGCTGGGGGCCTCTGGAAGATGATTTCTCCTCAATCGATGGCCGCTCATGGCTCCTTCACCCAGGAGGAACCAGAATGCCTGTCTGTGGCTCTGATGGACCTGCTTTCGCATTCATTGAGAAATCCAACACTCGTTATGCTGTTACCACTGACATCAGCTTGGGTCAAGATGCCTTCATACAATTTGAGTTTTCAGCTTCCTGCTCTGTCACCAACTCCTGCTACTGTAAGCAAAAGAAAGTCAGGATAAAACACATTGATTGTCTGTATGGAAACGTGAATAGCACTAACATGAAAGTAGTCCTTTTATTTTACATTTAGATTCATATAGTAATTAGCTTCTTTTCTTTCTATGCAGCTGTAGAGTTGGAGTATTCTCTGGATCTGGGTTTGACCTGGCAGCCTGTGGTCAGAGACTGTTTGCCTACAAGCCCAGACTGCTCTTCTTACACACTGCAGAGGCTTCTGGTTTCTGACACATACAACAAGTGGGGACGCGTTACCCTGCCCATCCCATCATATGTCAGGTCAGCAGTTCCCTGTACCTAACATAGACGTATTGACAAATTTAAATAAGCCTGTAACATTTCCTGATTCTACAATATGTTCATTTTTTTATGTTCATGTTGGATTTACAGTTTATAATTTATTTGAACTTGCCTTGTGAAATCTCTCTGGTTTTAATTTATGTCTTTAGGTCTCCGGCCACAAGATTCCGTTGGTTCCAGCAGGCTCCGTTTGACAAGCAGCAGACCTGGGCTCTGGATAACCTCTACATTGGAGATGGTTGCCCAGATATGTGCTCTGGACACGGCCGCTGCCAGCAGAGCTCCTGTGTGTAAGTAATGGCAGCCTCTTGCAGGCATGTGTGGTAATGTGGGGGAAATTTATGTAAGGTACTGAATGTAACCAAAGTCTTTAAAGTAAGATGTGGCAGTTAATATTGTAGTGACCAAAGAAGTGAGGACCAGGAAAGAGCATTAATAAACATTTATCACAAGCATTTAAAACCAAAGACTCCAGGACCAACTAAAACCAAATAGAATACTAAAGAGCAATAAATCTAAAAAGTCCAAACAAAACAAGACTAAAATAACAATGAAAATAATAATGCTGAAAGTCTGCTTTCCATCTCCCACATCTTTCACTGCTCACTTCTCTGCTTCCACTCACAGAAGAACTCAGACTTCTTTATTCAGCAGTTCTCTTTTTTCTCACAAGTCAAAACGCTCACAGGTGCAGGCAATCAATAATTAGTCAGCAGCAGATAAAAACCATATTGAATAGCAATAAAACACCAGATGTAAAACTTGCGTACACCAAGGTTTTTCTATTTCTTAAAGTAATGATTTAAAAGTCAGCAGCCCAAAATAAGTAATGAAGTGTTAGAGAGTAAAGTTTTCAAAGTTTTATCAAAACTGTTTTGTATATTCTTGTATGGGACCATGTTGTTTAGCGAATAGTACAATATTTAGGTGCTTAATGAATGTTTGTATTCTTCCAACGAGACCTGGGCGCTGGAGACAATCCTCTTAATCAGAATGGGGTAATGGCCTTGTGAACACAGTGTATCCTCAAGGGAATCCTTTCAAATTTGACTGAAACATCCAGTTAGTTCAGTGGTCAAAGATCAAGTTGTATAGAACTGAGTTGTATACAAATGGTTAATACTTTGACCGTTTAAGTTTGGTCATGTACAGTCATTTATGTTTGTGTTGCAGTATTAACATCAATCAATCAACTAACTCAATTTGAATTAATGGCCCGTTTCTGTTTAAATATGATTATGTGCATCTGACTTCACCATCCCTCCCCAGATGTGACCCAGAGTGGGGAGGAGAGTACTGCGATGAGCCTGTGGTTCCTCTGCCATCCCAGCTGAAGGACAGCTTCAGTCGAGCTCCCTCACTCAGTCACTGGCACATTTTAACTGGAGGAAAACTCAGCACTGTGTGTGGAGCTGTGGCCTCTGGAGCTGCTCTGCACTTCAGTGGTGTACGTATACATCTACCTTCATTTTTCAGTCCAGAGATATTTTTGAGAGCCAGACATTTGAAACATGTTGCTTTAAGTATTAATTTGTTATGTAAAAGACCATTAAGTGGGTAGCCATCAGCCTTTCTGTACAGCTTAACCTCTCTGGAGGCACTTACTGTAGGTCTGTATTGCAGATAGATGCCTATTGACAGGCTGATCTTAATGTGAAAAGGCACTCTGCCAAAGAGGCCTCTTAAGACTGGTCGTTTAGGTCTAGCAATTGGCCGTATCAAGATAAATGATCAGTGCTGTCAAAGGTCAGACTGCACCCACTATTTTTATATGTAAGTCAGTGTTATTATTATTATTATTATTATTATTATTATTATTATTATTATTATTATTATTATTATTATCATCATCATCAGGTAAAGAAGACAAGACAAGACATTAGGTTGGGGACTTGTAGATCTGTTTGAGGGGAATGATAAAGATAAATAGACAGGTGTACAACCATCACAGGCCTGTGCTAGCTAAACCCTCTGATTGACTCATGCATTTTCACGTGTCTGTGCACAGAGTTGCAGCCGCCAGCTGGTTACAGTGGACCTGAACCTGACCAACGCTGAGTTTATTCAGTTCTACTTTATGTATGGCTGCATGATCCCACCTGGCAACCGCAACCAGGGTGTGCTCCTGGAGTACAGTTTGAACGGCGGCATCAACTGGCACCTACTGACAGAGATCTTCTATGATCTGTACACCAAGCCTGGGTCAGTGTTTCACCTGCCACACATGACTACCTGCATATAACTGAGTGAACAGTGAACCACAATATCTGATACTGTGTTGCCTGTGTTCAGGTTTGTGAATGTGCTGCTGCCCCCTGCTGCCCGGCAGGAAGGGGTGCGTGTGCGTTGGTGGCAGCCACAGCATGAGGGAGCAGACCACAGTGATTGGGCTCTGGATAACGTCCTCATCGCAGGCTCAGATCCACGCGCACAGATATCTGACACATTTGGAGGGGTGGCGCTGCCCAACCATGAGCGAGCTCCTGCTGACGGGACTGCAGGGAGGATAGGTCAGCCGAGTGAGCAGGAGGAAACACCCATCGGTACATGAACATTCGACCAGGGATCTAAATAAAAGCAAAACCTGAAAAATCCATTACAATGTATACATATATATGTATGTTTTGCTAATCAGAGAACCTCTTTCTTTATTCTCAGTGAGTGACCACTGGTTGTTCTCAGAGGACTGCTCTGTGCAGCGTTTCTGCAGCTCTCCTGATGGGGTGATGGTGTGTGGGAATGCTGATGGAAGAGAGGTGTATGCTGTCACACATGATATTATCCCCGACAAGGGCTGGGTGATGCAGTTCAAGGTAAATAAAACAAGCCTAAAACAATAAATATGTGTTTTTTTCATTCATTAAACAAGTTCACTCTGGTAACATGCCATCATTATCTGTGTGTTGATTTAGATTGCAGTCGGCTGCAGTGTGCAAGAGCGTCACGCCGACCGGCAAATTCATGTCCAGTACTCAGCTGATTTCGGAGTGACATGGAAATACCTGGTTCCCCAGTGCCTGCCCGCTGACCCCCGCTGTGGAGGTCAGGTCTCACAGCCGTCAGTCTTTTTCCCTGCCGAAGGTTGGAAGAGGGCGGTCTATCCCCTCCCTGACAGCCTCGCTGATACGTGAGTTATCCTGCTACTCTTTGTTCCCACAGTGCAACCACAATGACATGCTTGATAAAAACCACACTCATATAAATGATTAAAAAAAAGCCATGCGTCTATTTTGATTACCTTCTAACCTTTACCGTCTGTTCCTCAGTGCGGTGCGGTTCCGGTTTTTCCAGCAGCACTCAGACATCCAGTGGGGTGTGGAGAACTTTTACATTGGGCCAGCATGCAACAGCCACTGTGGGGGACATGGGGACTGTCTGGATCAGCGCTGTCTCTGTGACCCAGGATTCACTGGACCAAACTGCTACCCTAGCACTGCTCTTAAGGTGGATTAATGGTTTTTATATGTATTCTAGTGTCAAAAGGAGAGAAGAATGATGAGTTGTTGTTTGATTTTGCTTGTTTCAGATACCCATGATTTATATTCTGTGTTGTTTTCTGTAGGCATCTCTGAAGGAGCGATTTGACTGGGAAGGGACAGCAGGACCTCAGTGGCAGGTGCTGGAGGGTGGCAGGCCCTGCACGGACTGTGGTGTGTTAGTAGAAGGGACAGCCCTGTACTTTGGTGGTGCTGATGCCAGACAGGCTGTCACTGCTGATCTGGACCTTCGTGGAGCCAAGTCAGTACTCACCTTCTGTCGGACAGAACAGGATACGATACTGATCTTTAAATATTGTGTTTTAAATCCTAACCTGCATGTGTTTTTGGACAGGTTTGTGGAGTACTGGGCCAGGATTGGAAGTGAAGATAACATGACCATGTGCCATCGTCCAACATGTCGTAAAGAGGGAGTGCTGCTGGACTACTCCATTGATGGAGGTGGACTGACAACATAAATATTACATTGCATTGTGTGTTTTCAACATCTTCCCTTTTAATTTTTTCTTCCATTTTCTCATCCTGTCAATGTTGCTTCCTCAGGTGTGTCCTGGACACTGCTGCATGAGATGGATTATCTCAAGTATGTGTCAGTGAGGAGAGACTACATTGTCCTCCCAGAGGGAGCTCTAACCAATGCTACCCGTCTGCGTTGGTGGCAGCCATTTACCATTTCCTCTGGTCTGGCCACCCCCAGCCTGGAAAGAGCCCAGTGGGCCATAGATAACATCTTGGTGGGAGGTTCAGACATCAACCCATCCACCCTGCTTGACACCTTTGATGATGGTAAGTTTTTTTTTCTGTGCTGATGGAACAACTTATTTGAAATGCTGGAAATCATTGTGACTTTTCAAAACCAAACTTGTGGTTTGTTTCTCTGCCTTTCTCCAGAGGGTGTTTCCCATGAGGAGAGCTGGAGTTTCTACCCTAATGCTGTACGCACAGCTGGCTTCTGTGGAAACCCCTCATTCCACTTGTACTGGCCAAACAAGAATCAAGACAGAACACACAACATCTTGGCCACTCGAGAACTCATTGTGCAGCCTGGCTATATTCTGCAGTTCAAGGTACAGTACTGTCAGAGGGTGACGTACATTAAGTAACAACTGTCATTTGTCTCGTACACTGTGACCTCAATTCTTAACATCTCTGTCTATGTAACAGATTGTTGTTGGGTGTGAGGCAGACACATGTGAAGACCATCATTCTGTCCTGCTGCAGTACAGGAAGGATGCAAGGTAAAAAAAAAAGAAAGAAAGGAAAGACATGCTTTGAACATGTGAAGTTGGGAACTCATACTTAATTAACCCAATGACCTCTATAGTCTATATGTCTTAGCTCTGAGGAGCCATGTAATGTCCGGTGGTGGTTTTTGCTTCAGTCTTGCATTGTTGTTGAGCACAGCTGACAGAACTTTTCAGGCAGAGGTTAGACCCACTGTACACTGTCAAGCACAGTAATAGTTAGTGACTCATTAGTGCACATAATGTGACATCAGCAGCTTAAGAGCTGCCTGTGTCCCCAGATCACTGCTAATGTTTCCCTATTTCTCCACGAGGTGTAAGTAGTGATAATTCATGATAACGTGTCATTAATTTGTTCACAGCTTGTGTCCACTGCCTCCAATAATCACAGATTGGATGAAATACTTTTGCAGTTACAATCAGGGCTTGTTTTGTTATTTGATGGGCTTTCTTTCATATTACATTGATTAACAGCTAATGTGTAGCTCATGCAGAAAGATCTTTACAGCCATGATGGAATTCTCCATCAACTGATAAACTCTGACTGACATGATATATGACACAGCAGCATCACTCTGCTGATTATCACCGTACTATGAATATTTCTAGTTTGACAACATGTTTATTTTGTCATACAGATGGATTTAGCATGGGCTGTTTTCACATCTCGGTCTTTCCCAATAGGTCTGACTCATGGCAGCTGGTACAGTCAGAGTGCCTCCCCTCATCGGTCAACAACGTGGGCTGTTCACCTTTCCAGTTCCACGAGTCCACAATCTACAGTCCAGTCAACAGCTCAGCATGGACAAGAGTCACTGTCCAGCTGCCAGACCACGTCTCCTCAGGGTAGGAACTCACACATTTTACTTTTTGGTCAACAGTGGATCATATCAACTGTTCAATATTCAATATTAACTGTGGCTTCGTTTTTATCTGTCATCATTCATATTTCTAGACATATGAGCAGAATAAAGGGCAACAAATAAGTCTGCTGTCAGTGGTGAAAGGCTTTTATGATTTGTTGCATTTGTTGCGTGTTTCCAGGGCGACACAGTTCCGATGGATTCAGAAGGAGGGAACAGGGGAGCGGCAGAGCTGGGGAGTCGACCACGTTTATATTGGAGAGGCCTGCCCAGGACTCTGCAGCGGCCACGGCTACTGTACAAACGGAGTGGTCTGCATCTGTGATGAGGGTCACCATGGTGGGCCACAAACGGCATATTACGCCAAACTGCTTAATACACACAAGCATTGTTTATACTGTTCAGCAAAGATTTGTTGCATTGGGGTATTATTGTGCATTAATACTGCAAGACTATTTGTGACAGCAGTGCTCAGTGACTTTTTGTTCAGAAATGTTGCAAATGTTTACTTTGTGTACTTAGTGTCATTTTTAATTCTGTCAGTTTCATCACCTCCCCTCTGCGTCTTCCGACCTGAACAGGTGACGATTGCTCACTCTCCAGTAGTGACCTGCCCAGCTCCATCAAGGACAACTTTGAGTCCGGCAGTGTGTCTCAGGAGAGCTGGCAGCTGATCCAAGGTGGCGGAGTCGGCAGCGGCTGTGGTCAGCTGTCACCTCATGCGCACGGAGACTCACTGTACTTCAATGGCTGTAAGATGAGGCAGGCAGTTACTAAACCGCTGGACCTCACTCGAGCCAGGTACAGGTACTACCAAAACATACTGTACATAAACTAATGACAAATAATCTGTTGTGAAAAGTTGAATATTTTATTTCTTTGACCTCTCCTTTTTCTTTTCTATCTCTTCTGCAGTAAGATCATGTTTGTGCTGCAGATTGGCAGCGTGGCACAGACAGACAGCTGTAACATAGCTCTGGATCAGGCCGATACAGTAGACAGAGCCGTGCTGCTGCAGTACAGTGTCAACAATGGAGTCAGCTGGCATGTAATCGCCCAGCACCAGCCCAAAGACTTCATAAAGGCCCAGAGAGTCTCCTACAACATCCCACTGTGAGTGCAGTGCACACAGGGACATGCAGATAACTAGTACTGTCATCTAATCAGACATCCTTTATAAAGGCTTTTAAGCTGTCACTTAAATCACAGTGAATGTTTTACTATTTCATGTATAAATGGTTGTAAATCATTAATAAAGAGTTATGGATAATGGATTATACTTCTACCCCAATAATCATAGAACAGACAGGCTAAATTAACTAGATAGATAAAAATAATAGACGTCTAAATGGCGTATAACTCATCCATAAATTGGTAGCAAATTAATTATTAAAGTTTTCATTTATTGGTTCATTTATTATCATTTATATGTACAGTATTATTAGGTTGTACTGTTTAAAGCAGTGTGGTAAACATGAGGCTGCTGGGAAGCTACATCAGTGTAACTAGTGCTGACACATTTGTTGACCTTTGCTGACCCTGCAATTTTTCCATGGTCTCTCCAGAGAGGCGAGGGTTAAAGGGGTGATGCTGCGATGGTGGCAGCCACGTCACGATGGTGCGGGACATGACCAGTGGGCGTTGGACCATGTGGAAGTAGTTCTGTGAGTACCCAATTCCCAGGCAGACCCCGGCCCCCCAGGCTGGCCCCCCAACAGAGCCCTGATCTGCCATTGTCTCTACCTCTGCCTGTAAAAAAAAAAAAGAAAAAGATCCCCTCTACTCCACACAAACACAGAGATACTGTTTACCACCTACAACAAAACCATCAGCACTCACCCGTTATAAATGCTCATCATGGCCTCTGATGTCAGGCAGACTAGACAAATTACTGCAAAGTGTGTGTGGAGAGCTCTGTTTGTGGATGAAAGTTCTGTGGATGACAGATCAACCCCTGCTGTCAAATCATCATATTTTCAGTGTCTTGTAGAGCCCATGCATTGCCAAGAAATGATAAAGGACTGATGTGATTTTCCATTGAAATGACCAAAGAGTCTTAACATGTTCAAAAGCATATCATATTAATAACCTGAAACAAACTTGGTGAGAGTTGAATTTAACAACTGAGGTCATAAATTCCAACATTGCTTAAAATGTCGCCATTTGTTTTTGTACTGAAACTCTTATTAGATGTGAAGCACTCATTCATTTATCCATTTACAGTATTCACCCATTTGCAGTGGCCCTTATAAGTCATGGCAGAGATCACTGAGCCAGGATCAAGTACAGTACACAACACTGCTGGTGGCTTCACATCTGTGATGATGTGTCTTTGTTCTACTGTCAGCGTTTTGTTTTGTGTATTTTCCACTCCCATTTCATGCAAAACTTGTCCGACGTTTCTTTCTACAGGAAGTAAAATGTTTTACAGACTGACAGAACTTGCAAAACACACTGCACTGATTCATTGATTGTTTCTCTCTTTCTTTTTTCCTCCTTTTTTTTTTACATTCATGTTTTGCATTTTAGTCTGTAGCCCGCATCAACAAAACATTTTCTCCGAGGGGCAGTCAGTTCCAGCTTTCATATAGAGATTCAAATCTGCAGACTCTGCAGGGCACTGAAGATATCATGAAAATGCTCTATACTCAAGCTAGCATATTCTTAACATGGCAATATCATCAAGCATTTTGAATGCATTCTCTGCATGTTGCTGTGGGTATCAGAGCAATGTTCCCACTCATGTGGGTGCTAATTGTTCATTTATATGTGTACCCAATGCATTTCAAATGCTGATTACAACAGTCATGTGAGGCACACTGATGTGTCCTGTACAGTTACATGTACACACACACATACGCACTTGAACATACACTTATGCCTAACCTGAGCTGTCCCTGGTCTACGTGGCCGTGACCTGTCCCACTACCCTCCCCTCGCACCTGCACGGTTTTCAACAGTGTCTGCTGAAAAGAGTAACCGTGATCCTCACACTTTGCTCTGTTGTTTATTTCTCTCTGTTCACCACTCCTCCACTCCTTCACACATTCCTCCTCTCGCTCCTACACCTGCTCAAATCTTTTCTTTTTTGCCACGCACCTTTCCTCCCTGCTGCTTAATGTCACCGACGTGTTTGATCATGTGGTCATGCTCACTCCTCCGCCTGTGCCGCCTTGTGTCCTGCCTAATGTCACCCTCCTCCTCCTTCTCCTACTCCTTTTCCTAACTTCCTTACCACTTTCTGACTGTCCCTCCTCAAATCTCTTTCCCTCTTTCTCTTCTCCCATTCTGGCATACAACGGATGGATTACTGCTGTATATCTTGCTCTCTGTCTGTTCTGTCTCTCTCTCTGTTTTTTTCTTACCTTCTCTGCATCTTTGTTGCATTTCTTTACTGTCATTCACTCACTCTTCACAATCCACTCTTCTGCTCTCCATTCTTCTTTCATATTCTCCTTCTTCCTCATTGTCTCTGTCTGAACGTTCACTTCTTCTTTGAACTTCTGACTTTCTTTCTACCTCTCCTCTCTTCTCCCTTCTCCCCACTTTGGGCCCCTGCCTCCCCAGGCCGGGGCTCCTACCCCCCCAGACCTTTCTGCGAGACAGCAGTCCCCTCATCCTGCCTCTCCCCTCTCGCGCTCTAACCTCTGCTCTCTTCTGTATTCTGCTCCCTCTGGCATGGCTGTAGTGTCAGGTAAGTTATCCGCCTCTTCCTGAATGCAGCCCCTCCCTCACCCTCCTCCCAGCCCTCTCTTCCCCCTCTTACACTGCGCACACCCTCCCTCAGTTTCACTGACACACCCCTCCTTATCATCACCACGGTCATCTCCATGCCCTGGCCTTAACACAGCACCAGGCAGGTCAACAAGCAGACCAGCTGCTCACAGCTCCCAGGTGGAGGCTCACTGATTAAATGATCCAACACAAAGAGCTGCAGAGACAGAAAGCACAACCAAATTCACAATATAACAAGAGTAGTGAAATTCTGACAGGTGGTGGGATTTTTTTTTATCACCAAACTTAATTTTGACATCACATGCCTTAAAACGGTTGAACACAGTGTCACCAGATGAGAAGAGACTCCTGTTAAATGGCTTGGATTTTGAATATGCAATTACACAGTAATTTACACATACAAATGTCAGTGGTACTGTGTTTGTGTTTATATGTGTGATGTAATCCATCACTGTAGCTGTTTCTGTTTGTTTTGTTCTGGCTACTACCTCTGCTACAGGCAGCTCTAGCCTTTTTGATTGAGCTGCTACTTTACAAGCCGACACATGCAATGCAGTGATCTTATGTGGAAGAGATGACTGTTTGTGGGTCCAGGATGTTTCTAACTCAAGCCCAAGATAAAAAGAGGCTTCTTTTTCCCATGCAAACACTAGCATCAGTTGCAATGCAGGGCATCTTGCACCATTCATTTCAAATGAAGGCACATTTGGCCGGACAGTTTCATCCAACTAATCTCCTTCATCCAGCTCCTTGCATGGCTTTGTGGACCGACTGTTGCGACAGCTCTCCATCCCTTTTTCACTCATGGCTGTCTGTCTGTCTGAGGACAACAACACATGACTCTGAGCCAGGAGCTCCCTCCTCATTGTCCCTCACATTTCTGACCATAAGTCAGAAACATGCCAGTGTACACACACACACACACACACACACACACACACACACACACACACACACACACACACGCTCAAACAAACAGTTTACCAACCATCCCTCCCATCCACCACTGCAGTTCCACCTCCACAGCCATCACACACGCACACCACCATCACCCTCCCTGCCCCACCCGCCCTTATCCCCCCTGCTTCGCAGAGGCCCCTGCCTGCCCTGGCTGCACTCCTGGCTCACTGGCACCGCCCTGCTGGATGGAAGAGGCAATGAACAGGCTAAGCAACAGCGATCTTCCGCAGCTTTTTTCTGTGTCTCTTAGTTTCAAAACCACCCCTCTCTGCTCATAACCCCGCACCTTTATGGCCTTGGTTTAGTTATTTTTCTTGTCGCCCAGTGATGGCTGTCGACTCTGACCTCAAACACTCAGTGTCAGAGTTCCCTCTTAGTATTTGTAACCGTGTGTTTGTAAATTGTGTCCCATGTCTTGTCCTGTGACATTTGGTCTTCCATTGAATACACGTAGCTGTAGTTCTACCGCCATGTTCACGTTGTCTAGCTGCCTCTCATTTGTGGAAAACATAAACGAATCCAGTTGTGTAGAGTAGAACCACCCATTATCCGAGCCATTAGACCCATACAGCTGTTGAGTGTTTGAGGTTATAGCTGAAACATGATTTCAAAAGCAAGCATGAACCCGGATGTGAGAGAGTACGGAAGCTGCCCATGACTTCTCATGCGTGCGTGTGCGTGCATGGATCTGACTGTGTGCATGGGAATGTGTGGATTTTTAGTGTCCTTCTCTCAGTCACTAATGTCCAGACTCCCCCTCTCCCCCTCTTTCACCGTCTTTTGTATCCCTGCAGTACCCGTAAACAAAACTACATGATGAACTTTGCCAGACAGACCGGCGTGCGTCACTACTACAGCCGCAAGAGGCGGGCACTGCAACAGCGTGCCTGAACCCAACCAGAAGGGATTCGCCCTCTGACCTGCCAATCACACATCGACCTGCCACGCACATCCTTTTTCTCCTGACGACATATCGCCCTGTTGAGTCCCATCCACCGGTGGATTCCAGTCAGCCTTAGACTTCCCTCACCCATCTCTCCCTACTCTCTGCCAGAAACATGGGCCATCCAATCAGTTTACGTCAGCCAATCACGGCCTTCCCAACCACACGGGTCGGCGGGAATGAAACTCAGAAGGAAGGAGTGAAGCGGCCATTTTGTTTACTTTTTTTCCATGGACAGTCGGGGTTTCTAGTTGTTTTCTAATTGTTGCTGTGGTTCCTCTGATTCCTGTCCCCACCTGCGATATCCCTCCCTCTGGCTTACCTCCCCATCACACCTCTCCCCTCTCCTCACCCTGCTTTTCCTACCACACTGTGAAATTGAGAGATAATATATCACTGCTGAACTGACCAGCCGATTGGAGAGTTGCCTCCCAGTTCCACTGAGCCGCCGGGGGAGGGGGAGGACCGCTCCACTGCCGCCAACCAGTACGCCAGGAGAAAGACCACGATAATGATATACTGACCATGAAGAGGAATAACGGTGATGAAGAAGAAAAAAAAAGTACTGTGTTCTTGCTGTTCTGTGTGTCTGTGGGTTCTTTTTGTGATGAGTTGACTGTGGTGTTCTGTTCATTTGTTTGTTTGTTTTCTACTAATTCATATGCTTTTAAGGGGGGAAGGGAGGGGGGTTGCTGGGTTCTGTTTCCTTTTCCTCATTTACCTGGAATGGATGTGGGCTGGGCGGAAAAGGCCTGGCCTTCACAGCAAGAAGGAATGAAAGAATGATTTGCACGATGGGAAAAGGAGAAAATAAGAAAAAATTAAAGACTGAACAATGATTTATGTTTTTTTTATCATTTTTTATATATGTTGGTTCCCGAAAATACAGATATTTATGGTAAATGGTTCTTCACGTAACCTATTTAAGATGCACTGTGCGTGAAATCTGTATGTTATTTTTTAGTGTTAAGTTATTAGGCAGTTGAGTCAGGCTCTCAGACTGCATCATCTCCCCTCTTCCTTCTCTTACCTCTTCTCTTGTGCTGTTTCCCCCTTTCCATTCCTCTCTCTCTCTCTCTCTCTCTCTCTCTCTCTCTCTCTCTCTCTCTCTCTCTCTTTCTCTCTCTCTCTTTCTCACTTTGTCTCTCTCTCTCTCTCTCTCTGCTGATTTCTGATACCTGGAGGTGAGGCTCTATTAGTGTTGTTTTTTGAAGTCTGTGTAATATGGACCCTCTGCCCTCAGTGTAACTCCAGTATAGCAATCTCCTGTATATATATGTATATCCACTATGGGGAGACCCAGCAGCCTTATAAAAGGGAAATAAAGAACTGTCCAAACCTCATACTGTACACATTGCTTCAAATGCTCTCTTTCATTATTAAAAGACAAACCTGGCATTTGTCCATTTACTTTTCTTATTGTCAACATGCCTCTCTTTTACATTTCAATTTGCCTTTCATCTGTTACACTCCTCTTAATGCACTGAATCTGGTTAAAGATGCAAATCATTTGCACCAGGATGGAGAACATGGGACTGACTTAGAAGTTACAATTACTGAATGTGATCTATCAGTTGTTGCACCTGTGTGGTTCACTTCTGTGATTTCATCAGTTTTTGGACACAAATGGAGCTCTACAGCACAGAGGAAACGGACACCACGCGTTTGTAGCATCCGTTGATTGTTGTGGTTTTTTCATGAAAAGTGTTGACAATAAGAAAAATATGGATGAAATAATAGAGAATAGACAGAATTGCCAATTTTGTCAGGAGTGTGTGGTGCAAGAGAGAGAAAAGTAAATATACACACATCTGATTTAGAAGATTTATTTGATAGACATTCAAACATCAAAACATATTTGGAATTAAAATATTTAAATATACAGTATATATAAATATATAGTAAAATGTCTGGTGCATAAGCCAGTGTCTTCAGACTGGGAATTCATGACAGACAACTGCAGGCCTTCATCACTGCTCCATGCTGAGGCTGCAGAGATGCCTTGGTCTTCACCCATATGCACATTGTCACCCTTGACATAAAATTAAAAATGCTCATAACATAACACACCAGGAGTCTTTGGTCACAAGCTGCCAACCATCACAGCTACAGTGGCAAGTGTTACAGTGATGGAGAGGAGATTGGCTGTGACGGCCAGGCAAGAGTTACAGTACGGCTTGTCACAGCAGGCATAGCTCATGGTGTAGACAGTTCCTTTGATGCGCATTTTCTGCACCTGGCTGCAGTCCTTCTGCGGCATGCAGCCCCTAGTCGACCAGACACTGTGATTGCCGTAGCGACCATCTGCCTTGTAGCAAACCTCACTGGGAGGGCACTCTGTCACAATGAAGTCCACCATGCTCCCCTTCGGCACAATGGGGGTGTAGTAGCAGAGCAGGTTGTCACATAGTAGCGAGGGAAGGAGAAGGTAGAACCACAGCACAGAAACATGCTGGAGCTGCAACATGCTCAGTCTGCAAGGAGGAGACGGACATCTGCTATTTTACTGACATGACTTAATGTGTTACATATACAAATAATTCTCAATAAAGTTTAGAGAGTTTTAAGAGAGATTTAAATAAGAAAAAAAATTTCACTCAAGCTCTTAAAAATCACTACACTAGTTACACAATGTTCCATTACGCAACTTTCAACATTTAAATCATGCAATTCTTTGTACTCACATAATCAAAGTATCTACAAGCCAACATCACATCACTTCAGACTTGACAAAGCTCCAAAAAATTTACATAAGCACTTCGATTAATACTGTATATTGACCGGTAAAGTTCCCTGTTTTCAAGAATTGCAGTGAAAGAACCAAGGAAACTTAGCAAGTTCAGTGATGCAGTGAAGCCTTGCACAAGTGTTGATGATTTCAGCTGATTGTCACATTGAGAATGATTAATGCCGTCAGGGTAGACTGATGGAAGAAACACAATTTGAAGTCTACAACTTCAAAAAGAAGTAATATTATGATTCAACTCACCTGGAGATTTTAAATCCAACCTGACAAAACTCTTCACCATGTGAACATTAATCCCAGCACTGACTTGAGGTCTTCTTGTATAGGCCACACCTCTCAACACACCTGTTTGTAACATCAATTCAGCCCAACTACACCAAATGGGGGTTTAATCACTTTGCTTTTATTGAGCCTCATCCATCAGTAACCACACAGATAATGTCAGCATTTATTCTTTGAAATTATTCCAGGAGGCTGGCTTGCAATTTCACCTTTTTCTCTCTGGAGCAAAAAAAAGTAAGCACACAAATCACTTATCCTTTAGCAGAAATACAAGTCATCACATTCTAAACATTTGACCAAATGTTATTTACATTTCAGAGACTGAGATAAGTGCCTATGACTAAAAGGCCTCTCCCCAATCTCCTATTATGCAGCAGCAGGTAATGTGGTGGTGCTTAATGGTGTGTAATTTGCACATGAATCCCACGACTCCTCTTTCATAACATTAGTGACATTGACGTCTGTTTCGTCTGTTATTATCCCCAGTAGCTTCTTCAGGCCGGCCTCAGTCTTTGGCGGCCCATTACACTTGTCTTTGCAGCAGCAGGTGTGGCTGACGTTGTACTTGACCCCCCTGTAAGAGAGGATTTCTGCCGAGCCACAGAGTTGAGCGTCCACACAGCTCTGAGCAGAGAGGATGTGGACGGAGCCGTAGTGACCTCTAGAGCTGGAACAGCGCTGATCAGGCAGACACTGACTGGTGATGTTAGTGCAGGGCTTGCCCTTGTGCTGCAGAGGACAGTAGTAACACAGCAGGCTGTCCAGAGTTAGAGCTGGGACGAGCAGAGCTGCAGCCAACAAGATGGAGGTCAGGAACCAGCATGGTCCCAACAGAGGGATGTCCAGACTGGTGTCAATCCACACACACACAAAAGTACACAGAAATTTGAGTAATGCTTTCATGAAATTAATCACCTTCATCAGTTAGTGCTCGTGTGGTTTGTGTGGATGTGTTGTTCACCTGTTCTTTCTTTGTGGGGCCATCTTCCTGTAGGAACATGTGAAGTTGTGTCAACCTGTGAAACCTCCAAACATCAGGAGAGCTGCTGATTGCCAAGCAGGAACAGGTGTGTCTTTGAAGCTATTTGAGCTCTATTTGTGAATAATTTCAGAAATGTACACACGACACAAACAAAAATAGAAACAGGGTTTTAGCTTAAAATTTATTGACCAAAAATAACATCTTCCCTTATCCCTCAAAATGCTTCATACAGACTTAGAAAAAAACACACTTCTCAAATCAGGCAAAGACAGGGTGACAGTGCCATCTACTGTCTGGTGTGCTGCATGGTGACAACAGTCTTGTTTTGCCATTTCTCACAATTTTTTTTACACCTTTTTTAGGGAAAAAATTATCTAAAGATATTTTTTAAATATTTACCAAAATTTACATAGACAAATTTACATAAACAGCAACTTGGCTACATTTGTGAGGAACCTGCAATACAAATTATAAAAGACGAAATCCTTCCTCTGATCCAGGCACGTTGTTCTCTCTTGTTTTTCTTTTTCAAGATCCATAATCAGATGAAAGGGAGAGTTTTCCCACCTTGTACAAAGGTTCCTGTAGCAAGCAAAGAAAAAATAATTATGGATAAAGAGAACATTTTGATTACCACAGGTGTGTGACGTTGAGCTTTAGTGATTTGCTTACAGCCAGCTCCTCATACTCATCCTCCCTGCCACCGTCGCTCCAATCCCGTTGTTCTGCGGGGTCGTACGTGTACAGAGGAATCAGCCTGTGACGTAGCTCATCTAATCTGCAGGAGGCAAAAACAATGACAAAAAGAAACCAGAACAGAACAGACAGAACATAAATTATTTTTTAAATGCTCTAAAATGCTGCTCAAACTACAGAAACTAACTTACCTTGCTTTCCTCCTAATGTAAATAATCTGCAGTGAAAGTGCAACAATACACACTTAATACAAAGCCTGTGATGCAGTAACATGAAGTAAAATATGCAGAATGAAAACCAGAAGTTCTTACCAATGCCACTACACAGCCAATCAGAATTAGCAGTACCAGGGGGATGAGTGCATAGTAACCAGGAAATTCAGGTCTGGGGTTGAGGGGTAAAGTAGTAGGAGTAGTAGTAGGAGTAGTAGTAGGAGTAGTGCTGTTGAAAAGCGTTTCTTTCCTCTCCATCTCCTCCTCCATACAGCACACCCCTCTGCTGCATGCACCTCAGCTGACACCTTTGTGAGACATTCAGTGGATCGCCGTTGTTGTCATTCCCAGAGAAAGGCCTTGTTGGGCTTTATTAACACCAACAAGGCTCATACATACAACTACAGGAGGGCAAACAAGCACACACTTTACTATGACATTTATAATCCAAACCTCAGTGTCTAGGTCTTACAGAGTTTCATATAAGCTGAACAAGAAGTTGATGACAGTACAAAAGAGAACATGAGTAAATACCCCAAACATTTCTCAGTTAGAAAACGTAATCTTACCTTAAGTGTCATAGGTGAAGAGAATGAAAACACATCTCCTTCGTGACGCTTTCATTTCAGTTTAAAGGAATCACGGCGCTGCATTCCTCAACCTGCTCAGTGACATTCCTGAGTGAGGAGTAGATGTGATGGGAGTCTATTGGTTTAGTTTAAAATGACTGAGTCCACTACACACATGAGGAACTTATCACATTTTTTAACCACAATGAAACACTAGTATGCTTTCTGTTTGAGTGATTACTGCATGAGGTTACAGTTCACAGTGGCCCTGTCATTGTGCTTCAATACCAGAACCATCGACTGATTGAAGCATTACTTGGAAGATATGAAATGTAACCTACTTACAGCTTTAAGTTATGATTCATGTTAGTGTTTAATTTTCTCTCACTTTAGTATGACACCACTGATGTGTCAAATGAAAGAAATTTGTCATAGGCTACATGCCAAGAAAAATATCAAAGCAACACTAAGACTTACAATTACAATCACTAGTGCTCAGTTTGGGTACAGTGAAATACAAATCTGTATGCATTCACTCTGTTTTTTCCGGGCTTTTTGTTGTTGTTTTTTGGCTCCTCTTGCATTTTGGCACCTGTTACTGTTGCCTTTATCCTCAATTACTCAATTGAGTGTTCAACTTCCTGATATTATTCTTGTGTAAAACACGCCCCTGAGTTCCCAGCAGACATGATCACGTTTCTGATTAGTCACGTGCAACAAGCACCGCCCCTGTCGGCTGTCTGAAAACCGAATCGATCACCGCTCCGGTCGCGTCAACTCGGTATCATCTCCACCTCACGTGCAATACTCTGTTTCCTCCAGCAGAGGGAGCGCGGCCGTGGCTGTGGGCTGCAGAGAGGGAGAAGGAGGGAGGAGGGGGAGGGACAGTGGGAGGGCTGAGGAGACACAGATGGAAACCTCTCTTAATGTTGTACAGGTCTGACTTGCTGAGCATGGTTTCAGAGAGAAGCACCTTGTTGACACAGGACAGGAAACCAGTCAACTGATCTTTGAAGGTGAGTATACGACTAGAAGAATATATGTGTTTATAGACTTTTTACTTAATGTGACAGACCTGGAGAGTTTATAGTGTAGTTTAGGCTGAATATCTGTTTGATTATAATTTCACTTTCAGTTTTCTTTAGTCAAGCTGAGTGTAAAGCTTGAAAGCAGAATAACTTGATGGTGGTGGTTTTGAAGACGGAGGCTTTCCCTGTTTCACTTTACACAAGTAGAACAAAGTATTGTCATTGTCCCGGTGGCGCGATCTGGTAGAGTTCCTGTTAAGATTTGAAAGGTTGTTAATCATTAGACCCTAACCCTGAGGCTCAGTCATAAAACAACTTACTTTTCTCCTGCCTTCCTCTAAGTCTCATACACTGTCATTCATTTTGAATTCTGATATGCTTTTTGTCATAACAGCAAAAGTGTTTTCATTCTGCAGTGCTATGAAGTGACAAGACACTGAGAGACCAGGAGGACTTGCATGACAATGTGATGGATCCACCTGTGAGGCGACATGGACCAATCCAGAGACAGGATGCGAGTGTCTCTGACCTCCCCTTGCCTCTGAGAGCAGATCTACACGCAACACGTCTCTACGAGGACATTGCTGTTTTTCCTGAATATGATGAAACACATTTGTATGAGCACACCTTCTCTGGGCTACTAGCACCAGCTGAACCACAACAGCAACCCCCAGACCGTCCAGATACCGGGGGTACCGACCACCACAATACAAATGGGCCTCTCCTCGTCCCGGCCCGTGCCCCTCCTGTTCCACCCAGAACCAGGCTTCCGAGTGCTTGTTTGCCAGGTAAACCAGCATGCGAAGCCCCCCCTATTCCCCCCAGAACGCGAATACCCCTGCACAACAGATGTAAGCAGTTTTCCTTTGGCCTCACTGAGCCTGCTCACAAACTGAATCGCTCCAGGACAGAAATAGACAATCATGTGAGTATGTGAGACAGAAACCTCTTTTATAGCTGAATAAATTGACCCAAATTAAAAGTTAAGATCAGATAAAAGGCCTGAGTCTTTTTTTTTATTCTTCTTTTTTGACATCAGGATCCATGGACCATCAGTTTAATAGACACCCCACAAGGCAGCACCAAGAGGCTCACTTCTTTCTGTGAGGCAACCTCCAAGTAAGAAAATGATAACTAAACTTCTTCCTAAATATTTGAAGCAGATCATTTTTCATTAACGTTACAGCAATAACTTTTTCTCATGGAAATTAGATCCATATAAAAATATTGTATGAGTTAAAAAAATTTAGTTTCAAATATCCACTGTCAGCACCAACTCTTGTTGTACAGTATATCTACAGTATGGCCTGTTTATTTTGAACCATTAGTAAATTAATCTGTTTGACAAACTATTTTCTACGGTTTAATGGCTTAAATCAGTCAAACAAATGTACAGAATCAACATTACAACCAAGCTGTTAATGTGCTTTGGCTGATCGGTGTGTAAGTATTTTGTGTGTGTATTTTGTGCATGAAATGGTTCATGTGAAAATAAAAGGCAAGTGTAGAACATACACTGAATGCTAACATACTTTCGCTCTCACGTTGGCATGCTCTTTGTCTCGACTGTCTCTTTCAGGCTGGTGTCGCGGTACAAAAACTCAGACAGTGCTCATAACTCAGGTGTGGTTTGGGGCCGACTGTTCCATGTCCACCCTGCGCTGCTGCAGCAGGTGGAGGTGACGGTCAGTGTGGCCACTGACTGGGACAATCAGCAGCTCCCCTTCCCCATCACCGGTAAGACACTTATTTACCAGCCCTCCACGCTTAGTTATGCAGAGGTACTTCCAATAATGGCAGTCCTCTCCCCAGAGAATATAAAGCAAAAGCAAACAGAGTGTCTTATTAGACTTCTTAATGAGCCAGAAAATACAGAGAGATGACTGTTACAGAATGGACAGCTGGGTTTGGTCGTATTGACTCATAATAATGCACACTATAATTATACAGGTATGTGGATGCAGATAGAGCTGTGGTGATGAAGACGAAAAAAATACATAATTTAATTCAGCAAGAACTTTGTACACCGTACCACCACGCCCACCCCCATCCTTTCTTTGTTCCCCATCCCTTCATTAATTTGAATGCAATCTGGGTCAGTACCTTTCCATAATCCTCATGACACATAAACAAACCCACAGACAGTGAGTGCTAATAATTTATTTCTGGTGTCACTGTGGCATGTGAGTTGTTTGTAATGCCACACCTTTTGGATCCATGTTTGTCATACACCACAGTATCTGCCTAAGGTCTCAGCAGCATGTGTGTGGACTCTGAACTGTGAAATCTTTTATTCAGTGGACAGGACCGTGCAGAGTCTGATCGATAAAACCTTCCAGCTGCTGGATCTCACTCCCAGAACAAGTGGCTACTATCTTATAAAACTTTGCAACTCTGATGAGTATCTCAGAAAGTAAGTCACCAATCCAGGATTGAATGTTGCGTCATTCTTGTGCTAAAATGTCCCGGTCTGTGATGTCTATTCAAACACTGTGTATTTCTACATTGATTTGTCTAATCAGGTGAACCATATGCATTCTCCCCTATTTCTCTTTAGTGATGAACCGCTGGGAAATCATGAGATTATACAGAGCTACAACAAGTTTCAGCTCGTTGTCCCCCTCCGACTGCTCCACGTTGATGACCTCAGACACTGTCTGACCAGGGATGTAAGTCAGTTCAAACTCCTTCTGTGTTCCCCTCCCACCTGCAGTATAGATCATTTACCAAGGAGGGCTGGACTGTCTTCAGTCTTCAAATGCTGCTCTCACAGACTCATGTGCCTGGCTCCTGCCCAGATTCTTCTTATCTGGTTTATAGCAGCTGTAAAAGCCTCCACCCTGACTTCCTGGCTCGAACTGTTTACACTAAACGTCACGGCTGCTGCAGAACAGTTTAGCAGCAACAAACAGAGTGAACAAGTGAAACGAATGTGTCCTAAAATTTAAAAAAACATTGTCATGTAATGATTAGTAGTATTTTTGGGGCTTTTATGTCTTTAATTGATAGGACAACTAGTGAGACAGGAAAGCAAAGGGGAGAGAGAGAGAGAGGGAACAACACGCAGCAAAAGGCCACCGGTGGTCTCGAACAGGGGCTATAGCCTCTGCACATCAGGCGCCTGTTGCACCCACTGAGCTAATTAACGGCGCATGATTTCACTTATTTTATGTATTTTTGATATAAGCTTTCTGTATGTATTAAAAAACACTAAAGTGCCATAATCCTCCACAGCAGTCAGTAATTGAACCCTTGTTTCTCCTCTAAGGGAGCTGATGACGAGACCCCATGCCAAGTCTACCAGTTCCTGCGTCCTGCCCGTGTCTTTAACACCAGCAGGTAAGACGACAAGCAAACCAGTATTCCACATCGCTTTGTGAGATGAGTGTGTTTGTGAAAACAACAGTTCAGTGGGTCATGAGTCCACTTCATGTCTGTTTGTAGAAAACATTAGCAGAAGTAGCTCGCCTCAGTGCCATGTTGTCATCAGTGTGTGTTTAACGTGTCCTCCTCTCTCAGGTTGAGCCTGCAGAATGTACTCAAAAGTTTCAACAGAGAGGTGACAGAGGTCATGAAGAGTAAGGTGAGTAAAGACAAGTTGATCAGTAGGAGACATGTACGTCTGTTTCCATCAGTGTTTGATTTTGATCGTTTCTCATGTCATCGTATCTGCAGTCTGCGATGAACGTTAATGTGCTTGTGGGCATTGTTCGCGACATCAGCAGTCTGCTGTGTGGGCTCACGTGCCAGCAGTTGGAGGACGCCATCAGTTGCCTCAACAGACTCAATCCCATACCGTTGGTAGGGTGTTAGTTACATTTTTGATACTTTTATTTGCAGTAAATGTAATCACACACAGAAAATCATCTGCTCTAAGCCTTGACTTTTGAACTTTGATGAGGTGTTTCACCAGAAGCGCGCTAAAATCAGTGTAGTAAAGAAGACAGTACCTATTGATCAACTAATCTGCTCTATTTTCTGATCCGTTTGACAGACCTATGATGAGAACTCTGAGTATGAAAGTGGTGAGTAAGAATTATTCAACTCCACTGGTGTGGCGCTGGTGTGTTTGTGTGTGTTTTTATTTGAGGGGGGATGCAAAGATCCTGGGCGGGATGTTACCAATTCAACAAGAAACAATGAGCGCGGAAGTGTTGAAAAACCACTGTCAGAATCACAGCAACTGTCTCTCAGTTTTTTTTTTACTACTGTGTGTGTATTTTATTCGATTTTCTGAACACTGAGTGATATAAATGTGATTCAGAACAACTCTCAGTGGAAGTGTTTCAAGCATGTACCCTATCCACAGTGCAATGGTGTATTATACAGTTTAGTTGTTTTTTTTTGTACTGTATTTGTTAAGTTCTTCAGTATAACTTGTTCTATAAACCAAATAAGGAATGACAATATGGTAAAACAACATTTTAATGATGTAGAATATGTCTTCATATGATGAAGACATTTTACACAGCTTCATGAATGTTTAATAGAGGCATTTATAGTAAAATGTAAAGTGAAATTACCGATTTCGTATGTAACATTTGTTGCATTTGATGTTTATTCTCTGTACCGTACTCCAGCGATAATCATGCTCCACGGGGCGCTGCTCAAAGTGCTGCAGATCTTTTTTGACAACTTCCACTCAGACTTCCGAGGTCAGGAGTTGGCCTGCAACCAGCAAACACATGATGTGGAGGCCAACACAGAAATCTGCCAATTCAACATCGCTGCTCTCTACAGCCTGCAGCCCAACTGGATCACCAGGTACAGAATGCACACATTTTCTGTTCACACACGTTTTTATGTGTGCACACATGTGTGGTTAGTTACGAAAATTTGTGATAACTGGACACAAGTGTTAACCACATCCCATATGATAACTGGACACAAGTGTTAACCAAATCCCTCATGTCGACACCTTTTGTTGCTTTTATTTTCAGTTATGAGTACTTCTCTGTTTCCTGTGAGATGACGTATGGAGGAGTGAGGATCTGTGAAACCGGTGTTTCTGAAAACATCAGCACGGCTCTGTCATATTCACACAAGATCCAGTGTAATCGCATGTAAGACCAACATCCTGTACAGTCTCATGGGTTAGGGTTAGGGTTAGGTTAATTTAATTTAATCACACTTCCACCTCACATTTCTTTGTTAATGTCAGTGTCATATTGTGACTGATAGCAAAGCTAAAGTAATTCAGGCGTACTGGCTTAGCTCACTGTCCTTGCTGGAACCAATAAGCATGTATACAAATTTTGTTGTCTGTGTGTGTGATGATAGGATGGTCTTTCCGGTCCCAGTGAAGGAGCTGCCATATGAGAGCATGTTGACATTTTATCTCAGAGGCACTAGGAAAGGGAAGAACCCAGAGCTTTTGGGCTGGGCTGTACTGCCTCTTTACAGCAACAGGTTTGTTGCCTACAATAGTTTACACCTCTGTACCACCTCATCAAGTTTCTGATTTTTTCTTCTTCTTTTTTTTCTCCATATTACCAATTTACAAGGTGTTTTGAGGAGAGTAGAACTATTAAAACTATTAAAGTTAGGAGTTAACAAATGAGCTACAAGTCAAAGCAACAGTTTATCTAAGAAGGACAGCTGAAACCTTTTATTAACTTCAGATAGCCTTTAGAACACATTTTTATGACCCTGGTTTTGTAGCCCAAACTGAAATGACCTTTGATCACATCATCCTCCTCCAACCTCACAGACAACATCATGCAAATGTTTTCACAGTCAATTGTTCACCACACGAGTAGTGGAGTCATCCTCATGAGCAGAAATTGGCAGATTCACCCTAAAAGACAGATGCATCAACATTTCAGTCACTCCTGTGCCTTACATGTTTGGAATAATGATCAGTTTTTTGGCTGCAGCTCTCTGTTGTTGCCACAGTAAACAGTGGGACATCTGCAGACTATTTAGGATGCAGCATGGAGGACTTGAGCTGGAGCCTGCTGAGTCTGCAACAGCTTTCAGATCAGTTTTATTGTCGCTGAGGTTATTTTCTTTATTTTGCTCAATGAACACTGGTTTGATTTTACATATGAAATAAATCTGGTTCCATTAAATGAACTGCTACTACACAATTATCATAATTCTACCACAAGTCCTTGTTTTTATTAACTAGAGTGTGTTTTCTATTATGCTTGTGCTTACACATATCCTCTATTAAGCACAACAGCATACACAGTAATTTGTGACATATGGTAATTGTACTCCACGTCTCTAGGACTCTGGTTGGCGGGACTGTCCTTCTCAGTCTGTCCCCGCTGGCCGTGGCACCTGCCCCTCCCTCCCCTGCGCTGTTTGACAGCCATACACAACCCACTGGGGTCATACTGCAGGTCAGTAACACTGAACGACTCTGCCCTCTGCTGATTAAAACACAAACAACACCACAGTGTCTCATCCGTCCACTTTTCACCAGCTGGAGTTTCAAGATGATTTGCAGTGGACGTATCAGAGGCCCATCGCACTCCCCGGTTCAGTCGTATTCACTCAGGCTTGTGAGGAATTGCAAAAGAAAATGCTGAGGGTCTCTAAGAAGCACTGCCTCTGCTTGTGAGTAGCAGAAAACAGCATGCATACAATAACATATAACACCAACAGCACAGGACATACTTAATCCTTTCATTTACGAAGGGAGAATTCTGTTCTCTTGTTTTTTATTTGTCTTCCTTTCTCTATCAAACACGGTCCATTTTTCCTCCTCTCTCAGTCTAACAGAAAATGAGAAGACTTTCCTGTGGGAGAAGCGTCACTGTGGTGACAAAGGATGCACGTTCCTGCACCTGATGCTGGGCGGAGTCCAACACTGGCAGCCTGAATACTTGACAGAAATCTACACAGTGTTAGAGAACTGGCTCATGTATCTGCCTGAGGAGGCCCTCTTCCTGCTCAGTGACAGGCAGGTTACACTACGCTCACATACAAAAATATTTACACAGGCATAATGCAAAAGACACACACAGATAGATAATACATGCAGAGATGGTTACTTTGCTGTTAACTGTTGATCACAGAGCTAAAATCAGTCAAAGCATAAGCATAAGACATAATTCTGCTTATGAATAGAAATACGATGTGGTTTGACCACAACGAGCAGACCAGTCATATAAAAAGTTATGTTATGCTACAACTCAGGTTTCCATTTGACGTGTTTGGTAACTTTAAATGTCTCTTTCAGTTTTCATGATCAGACTGTGCGGAAAGTAGCAGTGCAGTACTTTGAGCAGATATCAGATGATGAACTAGAGGTGTATCTGCCACAGCTGGTCCAAGTAAGCGCACTAACATCCACCACTATTACAACTAATACAATACAATTCAAATACACTCACCTCCATATTTGTCTTGAGGTATCGTTAGTTGTGCAAGGTAAAATCTCAACGTCTCGCCAGAATCAGTCCTGTACTCTAGGTGGAACACTTCCTCATAATGATCATTGGTCATCCCTTTCTGCAGGCTCTGAAGAGTGAGTGGGAGCTGGATGGACCTCTGGTGATGCTGCTGCTGGAGAGATCACTGAGGAACGTACGACTGGCCCAGCAACTCTACTGGTGAGCAGCAGAGACAGACATCACACTGAGGGGGTGTGGATTTGGAGCCCTCTTGTATTTTCATCCACTATATTAACATAATGAGAATTTCCACAAAGATAGATCACCAGTCATGTTGCAAAGAAATTAATATAAACTAATATTTTACTCTACTTTATCTTTGCTTTTGTGCTATTTTCTGTGTTTTCATGTTTTGTGTTTTTTATTGCGGTGTGTATAGTCAAGTCCATTTGTCATCATCATGTATTGATATTTTCTACACTGGCAGGCTGCTGGAGGACGCCCACAATGACCCTTATTACCAGAGCTGGTACAGTAAGATCCAGGCTGCCCTGCGGCACTGCTGTGGCCACAAACTGAGGAAGGAGCTGGAGCTAGAAACCCAACTGGTGTCCCTGCTTGTACAGACGGCCGACAACGTGCGCACTGCCGACAAAACTCGACGCAAGGTCTGTAAATAGATTGTTCATCTACCCATGCATGTAAGCGCTCACTTACTGGCCCATTGTCCTCTATTATTTTTGACGATCACTGTGAAAGTGATGCATTTTTCCCCCATTTTTATTTATTTGTCTGCAGAATGTTTTGAACAAAGAGAAGCAGAAGATCGCTGACTTCTTTAAAGATGGGGTCAGCTGTTGTCTACCACTGGATCCTGCAGTCCGTGTAAAGGCAGTGAACTTGGATGTAAGAAAGTTACACAACCCATTACTCTTGTTTAATATATACACATAACTCTACCAGAGATAGATTTATTCCTTCTGATATGTTACTTATAGGCTTGCAAGTTCTACAACTCCAATGCTGCTCCTTTGGGGATCACATTCACCTGCACTGACCCTCTGTCCAAGGAAGTCAGTGTTATCTGCAAGGTCAGTAATAATATGGTACTTGATTGATCTGTGTTGTCTTTCTCCTGCTTACCCTAAAGGAGAACAGGGAGTACAACATTTTCAGTGAACTGGTTTCATTACTCAGTTACAATATGTTGTTCAGACAGGAGATAACCTGCGTCAGGACATGCTGGTGCTTCAGATCGTCCGTGTGATGGACAGGGTGTGGCTACAGGAGGGGCTGGACCTGCGGATGGTCACCTACAGGTGTCTCTCTACAGGCAAAGCTCAGGGTCAGTTTTTATTTATTTGTGTTTTGAATCTACATCAGTAGTTCCCTTGACACTCTGTGTGGCTGTGAATTTTTCAGCACTTCTGCTTATATTCTATGTGGGTGTCAGGTTTAGTGGAGGTGGTTCCAGAGGCAGTCACGCTGGGGAAGATTCAGCAGGAGTGGGGTCTGGGTGGGACCCTCCGTGAGGACACGCTGGAGAAATGGTTCCATATGTGGAATAAAACCAAGGAGGACTATGAGAAGGTCTTTGATATCTTCTTCTTAACTACTGTAGAAGTTTGACTGTACTCTTGAATATTCAGAGTGCTGGGATATGTTTATGTTGCATTGTGTAACCTTCTCCCACTGTGTATGTGCAGGCTGTGATGAACTTCATCCACTCTTGCGCAGGGTGGTGTGTGGCCACGTTCATCCTGGGGATCTGTGACCGCCACAACGACAACATCATGTTGAAACACAGTGGACACATGTTCCACATTGACTTTGGCAAGATTATGGGCAATGCACAGAAGTTTGGAAGCTTTAAAAGGCAAGGCAATGAAACAGCAAGCAGCATTTTGAAAGCAAAAAACAGTGTTTGTGAGAAGACGCATAAGGCAAAACTCTGAATTATCAAGATTAACAAGAACTCTCCACCATTTCTATTTGTGATGATAGGGACCGGTCACCGTTCATCTTTACTTCAGAGATGCAGCACTTCATCACAGGCGGGGGGCAGAAGCCTCAGTGGTCGCATCGCTTCGTGGAGCTCTGCTGTGAAGCTTACAACATAATCAGAGGGCGCTCTGCACTGATTCTCAGCTTGTTGGAGCTGGTACGACCTTTTACTGAACAACACCACCACAGTGATAACCTCACAGCTCTATCTGAAAACAGATTATATGAAATATATAACATCTTGCCATTCATGTTGTGTCCAGATGCTGCGTGCAGGTATGCCAGAGCTGAAGGACTCTAACGACCTGCAGTACGTCCAGAACAACCTCAGACCTCTTGACACTGACCTGGAGGCTACATCCTATTTTACAAAGTAATTCAACGCACTGCACATAAATGTGCACAATCTGTATTTCGAGTCAGAACAATTCTTCAAAATGTCTCCTGCAGTTGTATTGATGTGACACTTAGTATATGTGTTTATCTGCCTCCTGATGTAGGAAGATCAAAGAGAGCATGGGCTGTGTTGCGGTGAAGTTTAACTTCCTGACACACAGCATGGCTCAAGGGAAGAAACAAGAAGAAGCCAAAACCAGGGAGGGCATCCCCAGTCCCAACAACAACATCCAAGAAGCCGTTATCCAGGGATACAACGTCAAGGGAAAAGATGTGGTAAAGGCAGCATGTTTCTCTTTGTGCTTTGGTAATCCACACATAAAACACTGGCCTCAGTTTTCAGTCTTAAAAACAAAATGTCACCGAAAGATTTTGCCTGACGCACCACAGAGCTTCAGTGTTAGATCCCAGGAGCCAGGGGAGCTGATGAAACATGTGGAAGTGACAGCGAGTTCACACTTATTTGGTCTGAGAGGAATAACCCCTGGTACTCAGCTGACAGTGTGTGTTTGCTGTCGCACACTCACAGGATGTGTCTCTATTCCCTCGCCCTTTCAGAGTCAACTGAGGACTGTTTCTGGTGTTTGTTGGCATTTCACTGCTCTTTGATCGGAACAGGCTTCCTGATGTCAGGTTAAACTCTTTGAAGGTAGATTGCTAGCGACTTTCCAGTCAAAGCAGAGGTGCAGAGGTTTTCTCAAATTGCCCAAGAGTGTAAATAAAGGGTTTCCCATCAGATCAAAAGTTAAATAAAAGCATGAAGGGAACTCATCTTTTCTCTGCTTCTGTGTGTTAGCAGTGCTTGTTTTGTTGGCACAATATAAATACACAAATTCAGTTTCCCACGTTCTTCTTTTTCCTGGCAAGAGAGGAAAAATAAAACAGATAAACCATTTAAGAAGCCGCTTGGTTAAGATTAATTATCTGAAAGCTTGTGGCTGTGGAGGCAAAACCCCTGGAGACCCGGTCTAATAAACAAATTGTTAATTATAGCATCAGCCTGCTGGTTTAATAATAATAACTCTGAACTTTATTAAGTTAAGTAAGAGCAAGATACTTTACAAACTCTACCTTCAGCAGCCGGGCCCACGCAGAGAACTTGTATCACCTGCCTGGGAAGTTCAACATGGGTTCTGATTTATCAACCCTGAATCAATTTGTTTTGTTTTGATTTGCAGATCTATACCCTGAGAGTATCCATCCATGATGGTTATCTGACCAGTGAGAAAACGTTCGGGCAATTTGAGCTGATTCATAAGGAGCTGCAGAAATACTTCATTGAATCCATGCTGCCTCAGTGAGTGAAGAAAAACAAACCTTCCAGGGTTCTTTTATTTTGAAGCACATCAATTTTCATGGTAACAACACAATCGTTTTGCTTTTTCTCCTTTACAGGTTTCCAACCTGGTATATGATGTCATTCACACCAGCCAGGAAGATGTCTCTGCTGAATAAATACCTCAAACAGCTTTTTGAGGGACCATGCAAGGGTGTAAGTTCATGTTGTCATGGTTTCCATCATCTCCTGATTTCTCTCTGATCTTCTGTCTTGCTCGGCTCGAACTGATTAACCTATCTCACTGGCTCTCCCGCAGAATGAATATGTCTGCAGCTTGTTCCTGGATGGCCCCAGCGTCGTTCAAGAAAGTGTGGCGACAGGTAATTTTCTGCTCTTAAATAAAGAGTGGGTGTATAAAAAAAAGATAATAAAAGATTCAATGAAAGGAACACTCTTCCTGCTAAAGGCAATATTGTAAATGTGAATGTTAATCCTGTGCTATGTCTGGAGGAAACTGATGGTAGTTCATATATAAGACATTCTACGCTATGATTTACCGGCACTGATGCACTGATCTATTGCAGGAGCCCGTCCTCAGATTCAGCTCTACATTTCTTATGTTAACTCGAAGCTCTCGGTCTTGGTAAAACACCTGAAGAATGTTGTGAGTTTTCTCCACTCTTATCTTATCGCATTATTTGGATCCACATGCAAGAAAGCAAACTATATACATACTAAATGTTTCCTGTTTCAGAAATATTTGACGATGTCTGTTTGTTTAAGAGGAGGCTGTCTCCTTTTCTTCTTCAACAGAAGCAGGCAAACGGCTCCAACCCTGACGCCTACGTGGTCACTCGTCTGCGACCCGACCCTCACCAGCGCTCCAAGAAAAAGACAAAGGTGGTCCGCAATAATGACAGCCCCACCTTCAATGAACTGGTATGTCGCCGTCTCTGATGAGTTAAACTGAATAACGGTACAGACAAAGTGAGGGACTTAGCCAGTGAACACAGTGTTGATATTCAGCAGCAAAGACTTAAATTAAATATTGGACCTGAATTCATTAGCTGGACATTGTGCACAACCTCAAATCAGTGGTAATGTTGCTCCTTGTCTGTTGGATGCGTTGCTAGGTTTCAGTTACCGTGGCGATAATATGTCAGTGTTGTATTTGTTTCTAATGTCCACAGGAGGGCAAAACAACTTGTTATAGCAGGTGCAATCATCTAAATCCAGATACTTTACCCAGAGGCTGTGGTTTTAGTAAATAAATTGCAAACTCTACATAAAATGATGATAAAAACTTAAAATACTGTACAAAATCAGTATAGTACAGAAACCTAGTGCAGAAATAAAGTAGTCTGTGGTGGAAGAGATGCTTATTAAGCCTATTTTCAGCACTGACCTATATTTAAATGCTGTTTTAATACAATATTATAATGTGGGATTTTTTCCTTTTGGACCCTCTTGAGATGATGAGCTTGTTGTGTGATGATCACTGTTACTGTGGCACCACTCTCCTCACTGTGTGAATCTGATGTGATCTTTGTTGAACCTCGGAGACTCTGACCGGTAGATTCCCACCAACTTAATGGCATCTCACTACCTTTTTCTGTGCTGCACAGTTAAAGTCTTAAAAGAATCTAACAACTAGAACAACAACAACAAAAAATCCTTCTTCTGACTCTAAAGATAAAAAGCCAAACAGTACAGTATACATAACATCTTACTGCATGTTCTGGAGGCAGAGCTGTTTGATAACTAAAATATCTGCCTGCTGTTCACAGCTGGAGTATAATTCTGTCCCACTGCTCTATGGGATGGTGCTGGAAGTGACAGTGAAGAGCAAGAAGACGTTTGTGGCTGCAACCAACATTAAACTGGATGACAAGCTGCTCGACAAGGAAACGTGGTTTCCCCTGGGGAACTGTGCAGTCTGACATCAGAGCTGTGCACTGTACTGTACGTCTGCTGCCAGCAGGGGGCGCAGCCTCACCGATGGAGGCGTGTCCATTCAGAGATTTCTCTCACACTGTTAAAGGGAGACAAACTCAACTGAGAAGAGAAACCATGCACTGACATTTTAACCTATTTATCACAAGCAATCAAACATCACTCCAGAGCTGAACACACTGGCAGTGAATCAAGTGTTTGGATGAAGTTACAATGCTGAGTAAAAAAAAAATACTCAGGGAAAGAGACTGTTTACTGTGCGAAGCATCAATCGCCTCCTTTGTTTGTTTTTAAATGTTAATCCAATGAAGGACATTTGCTAATGAAGTCTGATTTTATGGATGTAGCCTTGGTGATGGATAAAGGGTTAGGAATCTACGTATTGCATCAGAGTTGCACTTTTATTTCTACCTAAACTTTGTTTTTGTCACTGTGAGTGACAACAGTCATTGTAAGTGTGTGTGGGGTAGACTGTCAATGTGACAGTGAGTGGGGAGGTGATGCAGTGCAGTTAGGAGCTGCCTGCTTGCTACCTGCCCTGACTGAATGTGTTGTCCCTTTGGGCTGTGTCAACTGTGTCCTTGACCAGTGAAATTGGAGGCGAGAGGCGGGAGGGTGAGGAGGGGAGGAGAGGGGTGAGGAGAGTGTGTGAGCAGGATGACAACACACTGCCTCTCTGGCCTGAAGGCTGAGTTAACACCCCTCCCCTCCCAACCTTTGTCTCATCCATCAATGGCATTGAAACACAAATATACCGTACATGCATGCACAAATATGTAAAGACAGACATTTGTTTGCCCACAAAAATACTACTGAAACAGAGCCTCTCTGCACACACACACACACACACACACACACACACACACACACACACACACACACACACACACACACACACACACACTCACACTCACACTCACACTCACACACTCACCTCCAAGGCCAAGGCAGGTCTTAATGCCGTCCTCCTCTGACAGGCCTACTGACCTGTACCTCCCTCCACCTCATTCATAGGATTTAGTGATGAACGAGGATAGAAATAGACTTCCCTGCACTGGATTTAGTTCAATAATGTATACCTCTGTGAATGCTATTTATATTATTCCCTGCTGGGTCTCTCACAGGGAGGAAGGCTTGGTAGAAAATTTTGGCTGCTACTCTTTCATAGTTGTGTTCATGGAGTATTAATGTATCCTGGCATCACACATCAATTTCAGCCCTGATATAAGAATGACGTCAGTTGTTTTGGAAGAGATGGCTCATAAAAAACAACACTGGATTCTCTAAAGTGTGATCAACTCTAAAACACTAATTGTACATGCATCAATGACAAATTTTATATTAAGAGACAAATATGTTACTCCAGGGATTCCTGCATTACTTGTGTGATTCTAGCAGAGAGTTTATTCTTCATTAAAGGGCTTTTCAGCCAGGCTGGAACCTTCCCCTGTTTTCCTCTGCAGCACACAGTGCAGGCAGCAGAAAAAGGCACGTCTATTTTCTAACAATAAAACTGGTATTTATATCTGAGGAAATGGTGCTTTTGATTTATTTATATATTTTTGTTGTTGTTGTTGCTGCATCAGCCACGCTTTTCTATCTGTTGGTGAGGTGAGTGTGTGTGTGAGAGAGAGAGAGTCTGATAGGGAGAGCTGTTTTTAGGAATACCAGACAAAGACAAAGAGGGAAGCTGGATCCAGGCTGCATCCGTCTCGGGACAGGAGAGGCACCCAGCGGTAGCCTGGAGGAGGAGAAGGAAGGGAGGGGGCCTTGAAAGGAAACGTATGTATAGCTGCTAAATACATGAGCATCATGGATACATCGGAGTATTTCCATAAAAACTTAAGCACAGAGCAGAAACCAACCTTCAAGTAATGCTGACATGGTGACTGAAGGGAAATATAATAATTGGTCCTACAATGTCACCTCATGTAATTTATCTCTCCATTTGACTCCCCACCCCCACTCACTGTCACTCTGTCTACTGCTGTGGCTCACCTTTCTTCATGCTGGTGAAGGGCAGAGTGTACTGAGCAACAAACTCGCTGCTGAGGAGGCCGGTCTGGTCTCGGACACAGAAGCGGATGAGGCACAGCTCCGGGACGCTGATGTTAAAGTTCATGTCAGCATCCCAGTGAGGACTCAGAGCTGGAAAGGTAATCACAGTTTACCGGTTCAATAAGAAATGATTTGATTTGGGTTTAGTGTCTTGTTAAGCTTGTTTCTGCTGGCCAAAACATATTATTGAAAGTTTGAAATATTGCGCAAAGTTAAATGATTATAAAGCCCAAACTGCTGACACAAGCTAAAGACAAGCCCTTCTGAAAAAGCTTGTTTTAAGAGGTGATATTCAAAATGTCGTTCAACAGTCACAGTGCTCCGAAGCCAAGGGACCTTTGACAGGAGAGGACATGGAGAAGAAGAGGAGCTACATGTACCATCCCCAGAGTAAGAGACCCACTGGTTCTGCTGTAAAAGACTTATTCATTTATTCATCTTATTGATGAACAAGGTCAAAAGTCCACAGTCTAGCTAATGGCTAGAAGGCTGTGCTTTGGTGCTTAGAGCCAAAAGCAAACATGAGCGTGCTGGCATGCTCGCAGAGACAAAGGCTCATGTTGAATAAGAGCAAAATTAGCAGCTAACCAAAGGTACAGTTAACAGGAATATTGTTTGTTTTGCAAGAATTTAAATTTAAATTGAAACCAGTTGGTGTGAGGAAAAGTCAGAAAGTCAGGAAATGAAGTTATATCAAGCTGTCCTTTATATTAACAACATTTCCTGACCATCCATCTAACAGCTGAAAAATAAGCAGTTATCATATATCTCTGTCATGGTAACGAAAAATGACATGGGTTATTTGCGTCCAGTGTTCAGGAGAGAGCGCGACATGACCAATGAGTCATCTCTGCTGCCATTCATAGCCCATTTCTGATTCAAAGTTCTTCTGTTCTCTCGACACTTTCTTTAATCCACATGCATTTATATTCACCAGTGACCTCATCCATTTCATAGTGTGAAATGATTGTATGATTTATGCTCATGCATAAGCACTCTGCATCCTCCAGGAGACTTTACTATCTACCCCACCCCCCATTTGTCTCATTTAAGCAGCAGCAACACGGTGTTGTGTCGCTTAATGCCATGTTTTGGTCTTTAGTTCATTTTCTTGTTGCCATTTTTGAAAATGCAGGTTCAAATCAAAGGAAACAAGCTGCATGTTCAGGGCTGAGCACCACGTGAAATATGAAAGGTCTGTCAGAAAACTTGACAGCTGAGGGCTTAATTTACTCACTTGAAAGTCAGATGATGGCTACAGGCTGTAAATGTAAGTCCTAAAAATCATTTTTATAGTCATCATTAGAAATAAATAAAGAAGCCCTGGTCGTTATGAATGTTGGTGATGACTATGTTTCTTCTGAACATGAAAAATCTGTATGTATGAGGGTCCATCTGGTGCTTTAAATCACTGCAGCCCCTCACTAAGGGTGCAGCGACTGCTCCATGTTTCCAGTCATAGCAATAGTGCATGTCAGTCTTCTCTTCAAAGGAAAAACGCTTATACGTGTTGAAGAAACCCATCAGCATATTTTTCTTCAGAAGTCAGACATCAGTTTACTGGGGAATATATTTAAGGGAAGTAAAAGAAAACACCACAAAATGCTGCTGTCATAGAAAACTACCTACAATCCAGTTTAGGTGGTTTCCACTCTATGGTCTAATTCAGCGGTACTCAATAGGCGGCCCGCGGGCCGCATCCGGCCCGCCGAACCTTCCAATCAGGCCCACGACTGAGTTCTACTAGTTTACATATTACTGTATACTGTATTTCTCGGGCTCCGTGCGCCTGTAAGTCAAAGCGCTGGGACATGGAAACACGCGCGTAGCGTTTGTGTGCCTGTGAGGCGCTGCACTGGGATACAGAAACGCTGACGAACCCAAATCATCATGCGCGAGTGTTCGGGGAGCGGGCTGGACTGCAGGGTTTTCCCTGCCTGTCTGCAAAGGCCGTGGCCCGTGGGTGATTTTCACCGCCGTCTTGGTTCAACTGTGTGTGCATCATGCATGGGGGCCGTTCAGATGAAGCGTCTTTTGCGCGCGCTCAAACCCATTCAATGTAGCCGCGCGTCATGCACGCTCACAACTCAAAAGCCGTAGCCGCGCACATTTGATGAGACGCAATTGTTTTTTCGTGCACGTCAGCGGTGCACAGCTGCACGACCTGCTTCTCCCCCGCTGTTGTACCCCGGTTCCTTCGGCCTGTGTCTCTCCTACTGTTTCCCACTGAGCTCTGCCTCGTTTGAAAGGTGAAGGAAGCCTGTGTGTGGAAAGACGTCGCCTCCGAGATGTAGAATGTGTATTATAGAAGAGAAACACACATTTCAGGACCAATGACTTGTATCCTCAGAACAGAGTCAGACATGTCCTGTGATGGTCAGCCTCCTTTCATATTTAAACTGAAAATCACAGGGCATGTCTGAGGATACAAGTCAGCAGTGTAAAGCTCCAGCATGATATGGAAATTATGATATGATAATGTCAAGATTTTTCATATCATACAAAACACCATTAAGTGTATAAATAAAAATGATGTGCTTACAAGTAAAATAAAAATATTTAAATTATTAGACGAAAAAGGTGAATTTAATTTCAATCTAGGCCTATTTGAATGTGTGGCCCCCAAGGTGTCTGTTAAGAAAAATTCTGGCCCTTCGACAAATGTATTTGAGTACCCCTGGTCTAATTTGTCCTATGATGTGCTTGTACTTTTTATGTTTTCTGATCTAAGAGGTCAAGTTCTTAGTCATGACATGAGTCTGTGAGGGTGTCAATCCCATGACTTCCCCTTTAGTGCCACTATGTGGTTGACATTTGTGGTTTTAAATGAAGCGTCTCAAAAACTTTTGAATTGGATTCCTCTGAAATTTGGTTGATATTTATTTCCCCCTCAGGACCAACTTTGTATCTCGCTTCATCATCAGGTCAGTATTTTAATTTGTGTCACACTTTGCTTTCTCTTGATACAGCTCCACAGAGCAGCGTGAGTGGCTATCGTCATAATAATATCAGACATAGCTCACAGCTCCTGACTTAAATGTGACAAAGACCATCTTAGATTGGAAGTTAAGCCAGGTCTGATGAAGTAGACATGACCCAGTCGAGCTGTCTGAGATGCTCCAACATAACTGTGCAGTACTTACAGTTGTTTTTGACGGTATTTGTGCTTTTTCTGCGGGAGTCTGATGAAATCCCATGAATCTCCACTCTGACGAAGGGGTCCAGAGCTTTGCCACTCCTAGGGACGGGTAGGTTGGACCCACTTATGACCTGAGGGTAATATTGAGAGTCACACAGGAGGAGGGAAACAGAGGAGTGGAGAGAAGAGGAGAGGAGTGTTGTAATTACACCAGTGTGGAGAGAGGCAGGCTTATCTGCAGTCCTCTCACATTGAGCCTCCCCTACCCTGGCCCTGATCAAAGACAAACCTGCTTGTACTTATCATGACATGCGCCGCTTGGCACTGATGGAGCTTTACAGTGTCTGGCCCGAAATTACAGTCCCTTTCCTCTCTAAAAGTCATGCAACCAAACACTCTGCATTATTCTCCTTCATAACAACAAGGGTCTGTATTTCTGAGTGCATAGATAGCTGTTTGGAGTCCTCAATTCATAAAGGTTTGAAAACAGACCATTGTTTATAGTTGACAGTTTTATGCTAAATAGTCTGATGAAAGCTCAAGGGGAAATATTGTTTTCCTGAGCAGATGAATAATTTAATCTTTAAAAAATTGAAAACCGACCCTACCTTAGTAACAACAGTGAATGCTACTCATGACTCTGATTGCCACTGAGTTGAAAGCTGAGGCAAGATTGCAGGGTTTTCCCTGAAGTGATCAAATAACACAGTGATGATTTGAATAAATAAAGTTTGGGTTTTTTCCCAGGGCATCCAAAAACAGAACACACCACATTTATATTTCATGCAGTGTGCTGAGGAGATCTACAGTTTGTGTGTACATACTCTATTAGAAGACAATGTCTGATGTGCTTTTAACTTGCAACAGTCTATACATTTCCATGAAGGGTTGTCTGATCAAGATTCCCCTCATCAGAGGTACAGCAGAGACATGAATTGTAGCAGACTTTAAAAAGCAAGTTACAATTGGCTGCATTTAGCGTGGTGAAGTCAGCTGAGGAAAATAAACCAAGATCAACGACAGGATCCAGCTGAAACGTATGAAGCCGTCAGTTTAGGCATCAAACAACTTTGCTGCCATTTGCTCAGCTTTTGCAATTTGAGTTTTCTGACACCATCCAATACAATGGATAGACGTGGAAATCATAACAACAATATCCCTGTTGGTCTGGATACTCAGGCCATGTTGCACCTTGACAAACAAAAAAAAGAAAAAAAAACTATGAGGCTGTAGCACTCCGCATGCTTCTAGTTGTCTGAGAGGGATTCAATTTCAACTTGGATGACACCTAGCTCTTGTAGTCGTCTCCCTCCTCTGCAGTGAGTCTGTGTGATTCCCATGTGATCCCAGGCAATTCCACAATTGTCTTTGCTGTACAAAGCCCCAGATATCTCTGACTCCCACCACTCTGTTCTACACACGAGCAAATCTCTGTAATTGGACTCATGTGTTGACTGTAGAGCTTATACAAACACTATAAAGATGACTACTGACTTTGACTCTCCTATGACTTAGATACTGTACCTTTAAGTTCTGCCATTACTGTGCCCCAAGATGCTTAAAATAATGGAAAAGGGATGATTTATTAATTGGACCCAGGGTCTAATTGCATTAGAGCCCCCTCCTGCTCCTCTCCCTTTACTTTCTGAGGGAGATAATCTAATTAAACGCAGACACTCTCAGGGAGCTTTACATCATAGTTGGTTCGCAGCATCCGGCATTTATCTGGAGGCAAAGAGTGAGAGGAGCTTCACCGCACAATGCCCTAGATTGTGAAGCATAGACACATGCATACATGCACACAAGAGCACACACCCAGACAGAGTCCTCTAACATTACACCTAAAACCATAAATCCACCCAGAGTTGATTATTCAGCGTCCGGGGCTCCGTAGCTGTACCTTGAGCAGCAGGTGTGTGGGACTGAACCTGTGCTGGCTACATCCAGGATCAAAGCTGCTCGGACTGGACATGAGCACCGCCGGCTTCAGGACGTACCCACAGCCCCCGTTGTCCTGGAAACGGCCACCATTAAGGTCCATAGGCAATCCCAGAGACTGGTAATTGAGAGCCACTGCAAAACACCAGAGTTGGGACAGCAGAGTTAAAACAATGAAAACCAGGAACCACAGAGCAATGGCAAAAAACATTGAACAAAATTGAGAACGCCTGAAGCTTGTTAAAATAAAATGAGCTGCATGAGATGATCTCTCTGTATACCTTCCATTTTCTAAAAACAATTTACAGAACACATTCACACTCACCAAATGTGCAAGGAGTACAGTGTGTGTGGTGTGATTTTTCTGCAGTGCAAAGCTCACTCTGCGTTGGCATGTGTGCTGTGTAGCTGAACTGCATTCATAGCTTTTAATTATGGTGTAATAACATTTTTTTTTTATATTCAATTTTGTCCAAACAGATAGATGCTGCAATACAACCTTTCATATTCTCCTCATGTGTTTCTCAGGGGCACAGTGAATCTGCTCATCTAACTGTAACTGATCCATCAAGGCTGCTGCTTTGTACCACAGTCTCCTGCAACTGTGAGAAGTGCCGATCACCATCTGCACAGCTGCCACCACAGCACGTACACAGTCTGCTCAGCGATCAGAGCGGCTCCACGTCAGAGTCGGTGGCTGGCTGGCTGAGTGATGGTGGCGGATGAAGAGGACGTGTAAGACAGGCAGAGTGACAAGAGCTGGCCCAGACAGCGCCACACAGAGCAAGGTAGCGACTTCTGCTCACGGGTGAATCACACATTTCCAGGGAGTTTGAGGACATCATGTTTATGTATGACTGCTGAAGCATAGCTCACATTTGTCTTGGTCATTGCTGATGCAATGCAGGTGTGTGATATGGAGTTAACTGTGTGGGAAAAAAACTAAGCTGTGACCCATACAAGGATGTAGTTTAAAGATGGAAAAAAAAAAAGCACTTTTAGGCGGGTACAAATCGATTTAGAAAAGTTGTGATAAGGACCAGGAGAGGACTTGCTCCAGGGAAAACACAGATGAGGTGGTCAGGCCGTGGACTGGAATGAAATGTTCTTTTCTCTGCTAATCGACAGGACGTTTGGTCAGGTCCTTCCCTTTGAAGTTTGACAATACAAGTTTCCAGACTGCTCTGTCTCAAAACCTGTAATGGGTTGTGTACACTGAGAACATTTTGATTCCTGTTGAAATTGATTGAACACAAATCCAAAAAGAAAAATACTACAAACAAAGTTTACAAAATTAGATGGGAAACTTTTAGACTAGCTCGTTATTAGGAGAAAGCATTGGAGATAAGAAAACAAGATATCTAACTTGTTTATTATACAAATCATTTAACATGTTTTCTTTCATTTTCTTCTTGTATGGATATTTGTTACACATTATTTTATAGCTTTATTTAGCATATGCATAAAAAAAATACTATACTTCTTTAATTCTGACCACGGTGCGTCTCCCTCCTTCTTCATGGCTGTAAGAGCCAGGCTGTGACAATATTTATAACCAATTAAGACATTTTGTAACTTTTCCCTCCTCCCATTTTTCACCATTTAAATTACATATACACACATATACCCAAAACATAATGGGTTAATTTATTTTTGGTGCATTTACTGAGCATTTCTGTGACTCTGACCATCCTCCATAACTGTATATCAGGTAACATTGCCACCTGTAAACTTGTAAAGACGTGGTACTCAGTAGTGTTTGCTAAGTTATAAAATTCATTTTAAATTCCTGAATGAATGTGTGTACATAATATAAACGCATGAGTGTGTGTATGAAATGTAATCTATATCTTATCTTTACTTGCAGACTGCGTTATGTGGTGTCTGACTCACCGAGCTGGGAACCAACATTCCAAAATTCCTGAGGGTTGTAATTGGATGAAGACGTCCTGGAGCCTGCTGGGTAGATTCTGCTGAGGAACTTCTGGTTATGGCGAACAAAGTCTGCACCTGAGATGGTCAACACACAGATGAGGAAGTTAGTGATTTAAACTTCACAGGTTTTATTTACATGACTGCAGCAGCGACAAGGTGAAACATAATATATAGTTATAGAATAGCATTGTTACAGGATTGTAATTTTCCAATTAGTCAATGTAGATTCCTAACAGCACAGATATGATTCTTTGCTTTCTGCTTTCTTGACTACATTGAGTTGCTTTTATCTAGCGCATTAACATAATCTTGAAAAAGAAAATTAGTTTTCAGTTTAGTGTGAAGTGGATTTTTTTTCATGAATAATTTCCCTCATTCTGGATTGACTAGAAAAAAACTTTGCACGCAGCCACAGCCTGTGATCGCACCATAGCTGTGTCATTTGCCTGTGGGGAGTGACAATGACAAGACACTACAAGGTTTTTTTTTTTTTTTACGGCTTCACAGTCAGTGAAGCTGTTCATGGTGCCTGGCAGCCAAGCCAGCCAGCCAGCTCATAACATTTCTATGTGTCTGGAAAGTGTAATTTCTCCTCAGCAGATACAGATTTCATTTCTCGACATCACTCTGTTTCTCCAATATAATGCTGCACAGTAGCATGATGACAGTTTAAGTGATTATCAGTTGATTCAACCCTCTGTGGGCTCTTTTCACTCCCTGAACGCATCTTTGGGTTTGTGCTGTTGTGCTTTATTCCCTAACAAGCAATCCTCTATGCCGCATATGTCATGTTTAATACACTTTTTGCTATTAAAGAGGTTTACAGCCTTGGGTATAATTGCATTTTTTTTTATCTAAAGATGATCTACAGGGACCACCTCTTTGAGCTCAACAAATCTATAAATCATGCAGATCTTCTTGGCTCATCACAATTATATTTAATATGTAATGTAATATGTGCAATTAATTATATACAGTACTTTTACTATTTCATAATCCAGCTTCTATTGGCTTCACTTCTCTCATGATTTCAAATCAATAAATGAAATTTTACCTGAGGCTTTTGCTAGCTTGCGAGCTTTCTTCTCTGCCATAGACGTGTTCTCATAGTGGTTCTGATTATCCTTCGAGTGGGAGAAGCTGACGAACTTGACAGACCTGGTGTATATGACCAGGTCGGATAAAGCCTCGGCCACCACCACCTTCTTCTTCTTCTTCTTCTTCTACTCGTTACATTGTAAGAGGAGAGGAAGACAAACCGAAGAGAAGCAGCTTTATCTCCTTGTTCTCATTTAAAATGCGCTTCAGACTGTTCTTGCCCTGACTTACTTCCTTCTTTGAGCCTGCCTTGCTGGGAGACCAGAACTTCGCTTTGGTTTGAAGGTCCTCCTCATCCTCATCCTCCTCCTCATCTTCCTCACCCTCGTCTACACTCTCCTCTGTCCCTGAAGCCTCCTCTGCCTTCACCTGAGGCTTCAGCTTTTTATTCTTGATGAGGATTTTATACTTCAAGTCCTGGCATCCCCACAAATATACATCATGTTATGTATCAGTGTATGACCGAATGCACCGAACCCATTAATCCACTTAACTGAAATGTCAGTTCAGTAAACTCTGAACTGTCGCTGTATCTGCATCCTTAAACTTAGGATTCCAACTTCAAAACGCTCCATCTGCACAAACTACCCTCTCTATGATTTGTCACAAAGAGCCTATTCCTCAGTAGACACATCAACATCACACAGCCAGGTATCATAAAGAATCAGAGAGCAGCAGGTGAGCCAAATCACTGAAACACACATCTGCTGCTACATCTCACCAGCCCAGCTCCAGATCTGTCAGAACTCCACAGATCTGTCTGTGCAGATGAGCTGTGATACGCTAAAGGAAAAAAAAAAACATGATAGTCTCGAATTTGGAAGTAGCTCTGTGGGGAGTCACACGACAGGACGTCACGCAGTCGGTGCCAAACGTACTGTACTGTATGCACAGGAAAAAATATGCAAAAAAAATTACAGATCTGCCACCATTAAAAACCTGTAAAAGCCCATGTCATATGAAAATTACAAGCTTCAGTGCTTCCTTTGGCACAGAACTCTCTCATTTTACTCTGCCTTTACACAAAATTGTACAGTCTGGGGAGCTAGAGTAGAGGCTTTGCTTCTATCGATGTAATTTAGATATCATATGAGGTCCTTGTGGAGAATTTGGCCTCATGTTGATAATAAAAAAAATAAGTAAAGTAATAACTTGTAAACAAACTAAGGACTATTCTAAACCCATAATAACACTAAGAATAAATAGAGGGAAGACAGTTAGGTTTTTCATCCTTCCTGTGGTTTTGACAACTCGGTGAACACACTTCCAACCTCTGCTCCAACTGGTTAGAGGGGGTTATAAAGTAATAAAGAACTCTGGGCTTTCCATATTGGTTCCGCTTTCATAATTGGATGGCAACTTGGGTATGAAGTGGCATGGATGTGACACATGAACATTGATTCAGTGAGTTGCTCGGGGTTAATAGTGAAGATTAAACCATTACCGCTGAGGCTCCTACATGAGCCCACTCTTCCTGAGTCACAGAGATAAAAAAAAAGAGAAGATATGGGCGATATGGGGGAAAAAATAATCTTATATGCACACTCAGGATAAAACATAACTCCTCTTATTTTGCAGTAAATTCCAAAGCAGTAGAACTCAGAGGCAGCAAAGAAACTCCAGCGAGGAGACAGCACGCATTGATCCACACAGACAGAAAAACCCTTCATCCTCCTTGTCATATTCAATAGACTGGAGTGACTGTGTCTGCATCTTTCAGGCCGGCTGCTCGGTCATGGGTTGATGTACTGTAGATGTTTTCAGTGGAGAACCAGAGCAGGTTCATTCTAATTGAACAATCAGGTCAAGTGCCTCAGCATGTTTGAAATGACGGACACTTCTCAAGATCAACTACATCACGTTGGATTTTGTGAATCTAATGATTAAAGATTAAAGAGCCTTGCCGACGTCCATCTACCCCAACGTCCCAGTGGGAGAGACGGGCAAAGGAAGCCTCAGAAAGAGACTAATGAGGCCCACCGTGGCAACCAAAAGGTCTCATTTTCTCTGTGTTTTGCTGTGCTGTGACAGACGATGAGGATTAATACATATAAACACCACCCTGCCTGAACCCCCTGATCCGACATGAAACACAGATTTTGCCTCTGATCTACCATTCAGATAGCCAAGCTCTCCCTTCTGATTCTTACATTTGGGCTTGGGAGGTGCCCAGCGGTTGGGTGATCCAAAGGTGCTCTCAGCAGCCTGTCCCCCAGAGTAGAGATAAGATAGTGGGCCATTACCTCCTGCTGCTCCCGGGAACAATGGTTTTCCAATGACAGGATCACTGGGTAAGCAGACACCTGTCAAGAAACCACCCCACCAGAAAAAAAAAGTCAGAGTTCAACCCTTATTTCCAACAATTAGAATCAACCTTGATGTTTGCTTCTGAGGACACACACACACACACGCACACACACGCACAACCACGCACACACACACATATATATCACAGAGAATGGCCCTGAATCAAAGACAACTTGCAAGCAAAGCATTACGATCAGAGATGCTAGGAGATTAATTAGAACAAGTGCAGCTCAGTGGGGTCTTCCTCAGCCCAGAGAGGCAGGGTTGGACACTGAGATTGATGCCTGAGGCACCACTCTAGGAAATATATGTCATGTAACATAATATATTCTGTTACCTCAAAGGCATGCTGTGCTACAGTGGTGATGACATCCTTAAAGAATATCTTTGTGGTCAGGGTGTAGCCATGGTAGACGACAGGCTCCATATCTGGCCCATCCCAGCAGTCAATCTCCAGACAGCGACAGCCTTTCCTCAGAGCACTGTGCCAAACACACACCCACACATCCGTACATACATGCAGAGACACATGCACACTCACTTAGCTGTGGCAAGCCTATGATATGCACTTATGATGGAAATTAAAAGTGAAGAGTTGAGGCACAAAGTGAGGCATTTGGCTTCTCCACACAATACCTATTAAAGCTTTCTGGCAAATTAAGCCATCATTATAACATGTTGCATTAATAACAAACAATAATCTATGATAAATATTAAAATCATATCATCTATTCCAACAGTGTCTTCTGCCTGAGTTGTCTGGATCCTTTCCCAATTTGACAAGAGAAAGTGTTGCTCTTACATTTCCATTTCTGTGTTTTCTTCACACAAAAAATAAAATATGTGATTTATCGAATCCAATCCATATTTGGATATGGAGCACATTTAAAAACAACCACATTCACCAAAGTGCTTTACAACAGAGGTAAAATGAATAAATAAAATCAACAAGTTTATATTGAACAGAATATATCCAGGCTTTACAAGATATTGCTTTCTGTTGGCAGTGGACAAAAACGATTTGCCTCCGCAGCAGAGGTGGGGCAAATTATGACTATACAATTGTATGTCATCTTGTAACTTTGATGCAAAGAATCTCCCTTTTACTCCAAACATCTTGACTGTGAAATAGTTATGTTTTATATGAATTCTGCCTTTTCTACCAGTTTATTGCTGTTTTAAATTCAAATTAGGGCACACACACATCTATGGATGTTGTTCAGTACTGTAGTCTTTCATCTCAGTTGTGTTTTTCTCTGGAATCACAAAAATGTCATGATGATTGTCTCATTCTAAATTGTGTATTACACAGTATAACTGCTGTGTGCCTCTGATACTGTGAGCAAAGAATAGGCATATATCATGTTGTGATTGCATGCTGCAATTCAGAGAATGAATGCCTTTAGGATCCAGGCTCACTTTTATCTATTTTAAAATATTTTTAAAATAATTTTTGTTTTGGCTGTTTAGGTTTTATTTTTATTTATAAAGAAAATCAAGATCAACATTAAGGAAATTGTTTTTTTCTTTTTTTGATTTCCATATCTCAGTGCACACAGTGTGGAGCTAGAGGTAGAAACTACTGGTTAACCTTGTTTAGCTTTTAGACTGAAGACTTACGGACATAGTTAGCTGTCTCTGTGTCTTGTATGTCCAGTTACTACATACACAAACAGAATGTAAAAATTTGTAAAAAGACATGGTTTATTCTTTGTCTCAGTTACCTGAGACCTCACATGTGGTTGCAGGATATGCTGCGGTCATGCCTGCACAGAGACTTCAGTGTCAGATAACATGCACAATAACCAGATCTGCTGCACATAGGTGGTGCTGGTGGGTGTATGTTACTTTAGTGTAGGTGATGGAAACTGGGCTGATGTGAAAAATAAAGAAAAAAACTTACATGAGCAAAACAGGGAGTGGAGAGAAACAGCAGTAATAGCAAAGCTGAAACAGAAAACAGCTCAGGCAAAGTCCACCTGCAGCTAATCTACAATTGATATATTGGTAATTTGGCCCAATAAACATGCACAAACTGTCCCGTTGTCAAAATTCAAAGCACTTTTTGCCTGACAAAGTCAGCAACACTGCAGACTACAGTATAAACACTCCACCCCACACCCATTAAATTTGAAAGAGCAACCACCACTGGGGAAACTCAACCACATGGCAACAACAACCACTGGAAATTTGATCACTAAACTTAAACTATCATCACTCAGTCAATCACTCACAGACTTTCACAATTATATGTTTCGCCCCACTGTTGGGATCCAGCTTAGGGAGAAAATAAACATAATCAATAAGACTGTACTTAAATTATACTGTCATTTTTCTTCCATGTTTTTTAACAAAAACAAATTAGGTGATTTTTTAATGTGAGCTTGAGGGATTCTTAAAAGTCGCCTCCTGCCACTTGATTGTCCTCTCAAGATGACTCTTTCATTATCTAAGTAAACCAGAACTTCCAGGCCGTTGGGTTGGAGCGCTCCACTCTACCAGCCGGCCAGGACGCTCAGCATTTTCACAGGGACCATAAATACAGCATTTCTGCTGCCATCAGCCCCTTTTGTAATCACCTCCATTGTCCCATAAAGGGACCACAGCAATTTCACTGTCTGCCTCAGCACATGAGTGGGTCAATGAAATGGGAGGAGAAGACACACTATCCAGATAACACACATGTAGGTTTGAGGGAGAGATCTAAAAGATAATGGAGAGTTGAGGGGCATTTCTGTATCAGAGCTAAATCACTTTTAAATTGGAATTATCATTTGTTTTGACCTACATGTAGATTCATCAAATACCCAGAATACTGCAGAGCTGATGTTGGGTAATTTGCAAAAGTCCTTCACCTGCCTGTGCAATTTCACAGGTTACAGAGGTAACACATCCCCTATGAAGAGTCATGGAGGCAGTGTTCCTCAAGTGCTGCAATATGATAAAGACCTACTTTCTTACCAAACATAGGCATCCAGGTGACTTTTTCCTACGAGCTGATCTCCAGTCAGGTAGGTGTTGTGTGATGAGGAGATGAAGTAGCTGCTGAGAGGTTGATCCAAATCTTGGTAGACCGATGTGTGGGTCTGGTCAAACAGGCAGCAGTCCTTGGACTCCATGTACCTCAGGAATCCTTCAAATGTCATAGATCTGTTTTCTCTGACTGCAGGAAGAGAAAGGGGAACATCAGAGACAGTATCAGTTCCTTCACCATCTGCAAAGCACTTTTAAGCAGGAGCACTGTTCATGGTGTCACCATGCTAAAACTAGTAAAATAAGTAAAGATGCATTGTTTTGAGGTAAATGCAAACTTGTATAGGCTTGCGTACATTCACATGTTCAGTTGTTCACAATGACAATGCTATAGTGCTAATCTTTAACAGATAGTAGCATTACATCTATAAATTTGTCCAAGGGGTATCACGTCTTGTCAGCCGGGACTGGCTCACCAAGTCTGTGCCACACAAGCAAATGGAGTCAGTGCACAGCCAAATGTAAGTAGCCTAGCATTGGATAACTATTTAGCTTGTTTCGTAGACTCCAGTGCTATCTTACATTCATAGTCAGTGACTTAGATCGTGTCAGATCCCATGAACATTAATGTTCAAGCTAGCTTTAATTATAGTCAAGCTAATTTAGTTGCCTTGGTATCTCATTACAACACCGCTGCTTGCAGAGATCATTGACTGTATGGTAAGGATACATTTCAACATAAATAGTGTTTGTTTGCTTGTTTATAGGCTAACTGACTTGATGAGTTAACTTGATATGATCAGGGACGAACTGGCCATTGGGCAATGTGGGCAAATGCCACAGGCGGCTCCACCAGATAGATAAAGTGGAGCGGAGTGGCTGCGTTAATAGGCGGCTGCAAATTATGCCATGGACTAACACAAAACTAACTCTTAAAGCAGAAGTAAGTATTATATTTGTGTTAATATAAGTCTTAAATAGTTATATCTTCCGACAGCAATCACTTACATCGAGTGTTTGGTCTGAAACACGGGTCTGTCAGTCACTCTGCTCTGCTCTGAGCCGAGGAGAAAACATTTATCGTATCCTACAGTTTTTATCCAATGAGGAGAGAGAACGGCATGCAGGGCTGTGTGTGCAGCCAAGGAACGCCGTGAATGTGGTGACGTAGGGACGAGGACTGTTATGGTGCGTTCAAGGAAACTCGTATTTTTCCGACCGTGAAGTCGTACCAGTTCGATCTGGTACGAGTTCACCGGTCGGAAGTTACGAGTGGCCGTTATAGTGACTTTCACCGGTAAAACAGGTCGGAAAAACACGAGTGGGTTGCCTGGAACGCTAAGTCGTAAGTTGTGACTTGAAGCTGTAATTTACGATTTCAAAAGCCTGCCTGGAACGCAGCATTAGCGAAAACGACCGGACCACTTACTTCTGCTTTAACATGTTTCAACATTAAAACTTATTCTAAGGGGCGGAGAGGGGGGGTTACTGTAGGTTGTCTCACTCATCCAATCACGCACGCACACACGGCGGCTGTAGAAGCCACTCGCTGTCTCGTTGTATTTCAGAGAGGCACAGAGCTGCTCTGCCTCTCCTGCCCATACGATGTGTATCTGGCTATTTGCGCATGGGCAGTATGTTCCCCTAGACTTGTAGCCTACGCCAAGGAGGCTACGTTGCCTCATTGCGTAACTCCAGAAATTCTCTGGTACGTTTACGTTGCCTTCGTGAATTGTAAACAAACAGACGCCCCCTCGGATTTTGCGTCCAGCAGTTTAGCGGATATTTCAACTGCAGTGATGGATAACACTACCGGAGAGGCTCAACAACTTTTTTAACTGCATTTGAGGAATAAACAGCAGCTTTTACCTGACGGAAACCAACGCCTGAGCTAAGGTAGCTAACAGTTAGCAGGTTTTACCTACTTTCTCTCTCTCTCCCCCTCTCTTTCTTACACGCACACACACTCACACACAGGAGGTTGCCTGTCATATCTGTTGTAGGCTATACCTTGTAATAATAGCTTGTTGAGTACAGTTAACATTATTGTTGCTTCGGTTTGAGTGTGGATTAATCGTTTGTTGTGTAATGTGAGTGGTGGTCTAATATCGTGATCCTGTTGTTGATGAGTTGGATTTTAATAACAGCTGATCTGTGTAGGCTACTGTAGCCTAGATGGCATGGATTGTGATGAGAAGGTGTTGCACACATTTTAAGACTTATCTGTGCAACCTACAGTAACCCCCCCTCTCCGCCCCTTATCTGTGGACTTATCCCCCCCCCCCCCCCCCCCCCACCCCACCCCACCCCACCCATGACCTGAGAAGAGGCAATGTGGCCTCTCTCTGTCAAAATTGCCAGGGCCTCTTTTTGGTGCCAGTCCGCCACTGGATATGATGCTAATTGATTGATGATATTAAAATCCACATCTACTAACCCAAACCCTGAAGTAATTATTATGATAGCTACAATTTCCCTAATAATAAAAAAAAGTTCCCAATGGCTATGCTATTGCTTAAAGAAACACCCAGTAACTGAGCCCATAGCAGAAAAAGCAGCCAGCCAGTGTGGTCTGTAGCATTGAAATCAATTCCACTTAGGTGAGCTAGTTTTTGGGTCTCTGCATTGAGCATGCTGGCTCATTGTCATGGCTCGTTGGGATACTTGATGGAACTCATTGGAAGAATTTCTTTCACCTGCGCTCTTCCTGCTGTGACGGGTAAAATGTCTGCAGTGAAAAAGATCTATTATGTTGTCTGTGCATCTAATGGTAGGCTGAACCCAGAGATTACATCCTGGGGACCTGCTTACGTTCAGCAGTTTTGGATCAGAAATTGGATGAATTTGAAAGCTATGATGCATTTTAGAGAAAGGCAAAAACATTCACACCATAATCTTCAACTTGGTCTGCAGGTCAGATCCTTGACACCAAATATAAATCATGCACTTCCTCTATATTTAGGTAATTATATAAATCTGTTGTGTGCAACATAATGAAATACAAAAGGTGCTAGATGAACTTAAAACTGCCTCTCACAACCCATTCCTACGCAAAGACAATAACATATTAAAAAAGATGAGGTCTTTGGTTTTGCTACAGCATATTTAGCTGTTTTCTTGATGGTGCAAATTAACCCACAGTACAGTGGGCCATTAAAAAAACATCTGGTCTATGAGCCCACTGACGTGTCTGATTCCTCCATTTTCCTTCCTCGTCATTTAAACCACCCGCCTCTGGGCTTACAGAGCATCATTTTTGTCAGGCAGGCACCACTGGAGCGCAGACTTTAACTTCTGTTATAACTAAATTAAGATTATTATGTGACAAAGCCTTGGTTCTTAAATAATACAGCCATTTATAACCCATAGTAATGGACAGCAAACAGTCTGACAGGACACACTGTTCTGCCTTCACTCACCTGCGTCTTCAATCTCATATTTGTCAATCAGATTCTCAGCTGTCTCCACATTTGCAGTGAGTTCAGTCTGCTCCATGTGGAGGAACCTTAGGAGATCACAGGCAGGCAGCGTCCCCTGACCTGAGGTGTAGCACTGGTATAGATGCTGGATTTCAGCTCTCCTGGAGGAGGGGGCCTTGCTTTTCCTCATCTTGCCCTGCACACATTCATTACAGCCTCTCAATACCTTTTCAATGATCCTAGGAAGTTATTCCTTGGTTTTCTTTGTGAAACTTCCAACTTGTAAGAAGTTGTCAATTGCAATTCTGTGAAGATTTTGTGACGACTAATAATTTGTTCTAAGTCTCCAGTTTTCCTGTAACTCTTGATATCCACCATGATAGTGTAGAAAAGAAAACTGCAGAATTTTGGGCCATTCAAAGTAATTCCTATATTTCTTTACAATGTCACCTGAGCTAGACGATATTACACATCACCCTCTATCTATGATACATGGGATAGTGAATTGAAATGTCAGACCTTAGATGTATCCCAACATTTACCTGAGCTCACCTTTAAAATTCAGCTTTTTAAAAAAACTTTAACTCAGCACGAGAGAGAATAAAAGAGAAGTCGCAGTGCTCACTCTGCACAAAGTTCTCCCACCCTCCATCCCTGCCTCCCCCTCCTCTCCGTATCTCTTACTTATATCAAATACTAAGGCAGCTTCTATGTGGCTTTCCCATTTTAGTCCCTCTCCACTTCTTGTCATTCCTCTCAGTCAGTGAGACAAAAGTGTCTGTGACTTTCTCTGGCTTTGCATGTCTTTTTCTCCCCATACCTTTCATCTCTCTGATCTGCAGCCCTTCATAGTTCAGACATATGCCTGTGCTGTCACTGAGTACCCTGCAGTGGGCCGGTCCCCTGCTGCAGCTGTCGCCTGACTGTGAGCAACACAAAGCAACCAGCTCTGCGATGATCTTCATTAACCTTTTATGCAGAACCTGCAGTAACTGTATCTGAGCTAAGACGTCCCTGTTACATGGTGTGTTGTTTGTAAAATAGCTGCCTTGAAACCCCAAGAAAAGTCATAGATCTTGCTTAAGATATTTGTCTCTCACACTAATGTTTCCCACCCAGTAAACCATTTTCACTGAAAAGGGAATGTAGCTCCAGTGGGACTGAATTGTTTAATTTTACCTGAAAACTCAATAAGAAGTCATGTAAACAGCAGCCTACCTCAGATATCAGTGGTCTCTGTGCCCCCTCTGTAGTAGGAACACTTTAACAAGAAATCAGCAGGTAATAAAAATACTCAAAACAATCAGACTTTTTCAGCCGCTCTCTAGGGAAGTACACAAAGTTGTTGCCATAGTGACACGAACATTCTGATTCTATGGGTGTGCTGTAGCCTATAAAAAAATACCAACGTTTGTATTTGTATTGCATATGGCTTCCTCTTAAGTATGGCAGGGGAAGATTAAACTCACCCAGTGTTTGTCTCCTCATTTTTTCAGACATTGCCATGGACTTGCTGATAAAAAATAAAAATAAAAAAAAATTAGAACGAAACAGTCAGAACAGAAGAAATAACTTTTGCCTTTGTGTTTCTGCATGTTGAATACTCTGTGCTGAGTAAAGAGCCTTTCCCTTTCATCATGTCATGGTCAGAGGTGACCACACAGTATGTAGGCTAATCAAATATGCTCTTGTTTTCACCACGATTAGTCAAGATAGTGAAGATACACTAATTATTTCCATCATTTATGAAGCTCTTCCTTTGCAAACTTCAGCATCCTGCAACAAAGAGGCAGAACACATTAAAATCCAGCCATTTTGAAAAATGTACAGTAGGGATTGGCTGTTTTTGAAAGTCAGTCAATTAACTAGGCTACTGGGTCCAGATTGAGATGGATTTGCAACTATTGGATGGATTTCCATGACATTTTGTACAGACATTCATTGTTTCCAAATGATGGATCCTAATTGCTTTGTTGTCCCATTAACTTCTTATCAAGGGCAACATTTTCAATTTGTCTACTTCTTTTTGTGACCAGGACACAGACATTTCCACCAGCTACTGTTAATTAGCAAAAATTGAGATGCCAACACACTAAATAAGTAAAAAAAAAAAAAAGGCTAATGTCAATATGGTGGAATTGTCATTGCAAGCAAATCAGAATGGTAACATTTATCATGCACTTGGATGGCTATGCCAAAGTAAAATAAAGTAAAGCCTTACAGAGCTGCGGTAGATAGTCTCATGTCTGTGAAGGTTCATCCAGGTCATCTTATTCTTGTGGAGTTGTAGTGTAGCTTTTTTATTACAACTCCACAAGGTAGATAGTCTCATTAAGATCATAATGTTTGACTATTAATGACTGTGGAATTTTTGCCAACAACTTAAGGTGAAAGCAGTGCACATTCATCAAGAGTTATCCTGCAAAATTTGCTGGCATTACATTAATGCAATTGGAACATGATAAATTAGCATTAGCGCTATTGTAAAGGTTAGCATTTAGCATTTGTGAGACCTCAGGATGTATGAGCTTTTTTAGTGCTCCCTACTTCTCCATGGGGTCTGACCAAAAGGAGTTGCTTGTGATTTCCGCCAACAGCATGATGAATTGAAGCACTGGTGTTGCAGTGTCTGCTACAACTGCTACAGGGTGCTTCTGTCTGAACACATCATGCAAATGAATGCACATATTCTACTTTACACAGCACCAGAGACTGATTTCAGTTTAATTGTATGGAATAAAGTTCACATTCTCCAAAATGTCAAAGCCATAGTGGATTCAAGTGTGAATATACATGATAAGAACCCATGTCTGCAAAAGTCAATGAAGCATACAGAACATATCCACTGATTCTGTGATGGTTGTTTTAGCAATTTTGACAAGAACTTCCTCTCTGTTTTTCTGTGTAAATCTGAATGTTATTGATGTGGTGTGAATCACTGGTGCACAACAGTAGTTATTGCCTAGTCATAGTCCAGCAGAGTCATTCCTGTCTACACCAGGCTGTAATGGTTTGGCCTTCGGCCTGTCAGAGCCATTGGGCACACAAGTTTGATGTGATAATTCCCAGGCAGTGAACATGAAGCCCTGTATATGGCCCTTGTCTCTGCATCACTGCACTTCTCTCTCCACGGTCGGTTAGTTGGACTCATTTTGGAGTGAACAGAGCATGCGTATGTAGCTGTCAGTTTTTTTTTTTTTACTTCTGTGCTCCTGTGCATCTGTGCATATTGAAGGGTCAATGGTGAATAAAAGATCAGCAGGCGGTGTGCCTGTGTATGTGCTTGTCCGTGTGAATGACAAGCTCAGATACACCCGCACGTTTCTACTCTATCTGTCTGTGCTGCTCGTTGTGGGAAAATCAGATCACTTCTCTGTATCACAGTGTGATGTGCATAATCAGGGTTTTGTCTTAACCCAGGGCTCAAGTTTAGTACTTAGTCAAAACGCCACCTGTTGAGATGCTTAAGATGAGAACAGCTGAGACTTTTTGGGATGTGACTCAAACAGTGATTTGAATAGGTTGGCAGACCATGTTTTCTTTTGACAATGTATTCCCAGCTGGATTTCCATTGGCTCATTTGGTATTCATTGGCCTGTAGGAGTTTTGAGTCTGTGGTAATGTCCAATGTCAGGGGGTAAGTGGAAAGACGAGGAGCTCAGAAACAATGAAAAGTGACACAGACAAACATATCCATTTACTGCTAACTGCCTTTGCCAAATATGTTTAGGAGGAAACGTAACTGCAAGTTGCGAGAGGGAGGATGTCAGAGTAGGTGTTTAAGCATTTAAAGCAAAGACTTTGAAACTGAGACACCTTGTATCCAGTATGCTGTTTTTAAACTACCAAAACATATCTATTCGCCAAAGTATTCAATCTCAAAATCAGTGTTAATTGTCTAAACATTTAACAGTCATTCTGTAAACCTAACCAGGTGCATTAAATTGTGTTACCTACAGTAAAATCCAATTAATTGTTAAAGCAATAGTTGGAGCATATGGATTTATTATATTTTATATATGGTGGTAAAGCAACACTTTAGATATTGCAGATATCCTCAGTATTTTTGCTTTTGACGTGCACGTTTCAGATACAATCAATATAAACATGTCCTTATTTAATTTATCAAGTAAAGAATGTAATCCAATCTTAAACTTGGTGTTTCCTCCTAAATTTACTTGGTCCTGAAAATTGGTTGCATATTAAAGTGAATGGCTGAAGATAGAGTTGCAAACTGGTCGACTGTTGATCACCTGTAATGTACGTAGTCAAATGGAAAAAAGAAAGAGCAGTAAAGTTGAATGGATGCAACCGACACAAATACATTTATACACAATCTGTATCTCTGCCACAGATGCACATTGTTATATATATATATACACACACACACACACATAGAGAGAGAGAGATTGCATGCTGGCAGAGTTTATTGCCAGCTGGGTGAGGAAGATAATAATGATGGGCTCATTATTATGAACAATTGCTTTATTTTCTGGATCTCTCCACTTCACTCTACCTTTAGGTTCTGGCAGAACTTTGTCATCAAAAGTCTTAATAAAGTCTTGCTTCAGGTTGGGGGGGCAGCTGACATCAGTTTAGAGGAGTTAATTTCTCATAGTAAAATGAAAAAAATTATCATAAAATTTGAAAATCAGAGAACAGAATGAGAAAGTATGGGAGGAGTCTGCTGCTCATAGAAAATGAATCACAATTCATAGCTGCTTAGTATTCTTGCTAGTCCACTCTAGAAATATTGCCATAGCCCTGAGCAACTGGCCATCTGTTAGAGAAAATCACCATCCAGCAGTATGCGTGTTGTTGAGACACCACAGTCATCTTTCTCTGACAGTGCTAGTGTGTTGAGACAGGCAGACAGTTGGTTATTAGGAAAGATCCCTGCCAAGGGAAATCAGCGAGTCAAAAGAGCAGGCAGAGATATTCATTTGTTATTCAGCTCAGGATGGAGACAATGATACAGATCTAGATCCATCCTAAGGAATGTGTAACACTGGTGATACATGCATATAGTATGCAAGAACCCACATGTTGTGACAGGTCCTCCATATCCAGCTCATGCTACCAAAGCCAAACACCCCAGTTACTCAAAGTGAAGTTACTACTTCAGTTTGACATAAGAAAGAGAAACAGAAAGAGAAAGACTTGTAAGGCAGTGTTATTGGATCTGAAATGTAAGTACCTCTCTTTTTGCCTGTGCTTATCACTTGTCTTTTCTTTCTGACAGGAGACACGGAGAATTGTTTAAATGCTGACAGGGCTAACTCTCTCATGAACTGTCATGTTTTTTTTCTCATTATGTTACTCTGCAATTTGTCAAAAGACTTTTAAACCACTTAAAGTGAGCTAAACATAATGAATTTGCCAACACTTTGTATGGCTTAATGCGGAGGAGTATAGCTATAATTAGAAAGCACTACTATGAAGAGTGCTAATTTAATTAATGCTGTTACAAATTACGGCATAATTGTCAAACTTTTGCTGACTGCTATTTTAATTATAGCTGGTTGCAGCCAATGTGCAGTGATCCCTGGCAAATTACATATCCTCTCTGAGTCTCAGTGTGCTCTGCCCATCCATTTTCTCTGCCATCCTGCCCCATAATAGCCATGGGAGATTAATTGGTGTCTCTTACCCTCACTGACTGCGATGAGTGATGTGAGGGAAGTGCCTCCACCTGACCGGGAAAATTAGACTATTTAGCTTTCTATCGAGGTTCACGTAGCTGCTCCATCCTCCCAAATAATTCATGCACCCATATTAACCTAACTAGAGTTAGATGTCAAAATATGAGTTCCATACCCCCCTCAGACAGCTTGTATTGTCAGCCATGTAAAAAAAAATGATAGTGTTTTTGGGTCAGCCAATTAAGCATCTGTCTATACGTGTTTATGCTTGTGTATATCCCTAACCCCTACTTAGCTGATATGAAAGGGAACCATCACTAAACTGTAGAGAGATGGAGCATTTCCTTAACTGTGTTGACAAACTGTCACAGTGCACATACGTCATCAGGTACTAATGTTCTGAATTAGTAAGCCTGATTCAGTTTACAAGCCCCATTAGTGAGGGTAAGCGGCCCCAAAGATCTGGCTTTGACGTAGATAAATAGGAAGTTCTGCAGAGCCAACAGGGGCAGTTAATGGGGAGTTTTAGGGTCATAGATTGTATTTTTATGAGGCAGGTTGTGAAAGGAAGGACTTAATAAACTGCTTCTTAAGCCACAATATTGTTTGGTATTTTGGGCAGATGCCTATCTCCACCAGAGACACAGCAGGGGCTGTATCTGGCAGTCCAGTAGTACACTGCAGTTTTGGTGCCCATTACCATTCACGGCCCATCTGTGTTGACCGAGTCAACACAGCACAGTCACGGCTTGCTTCTATTTTGTGCTCATTATGCTGCTTTAGTAGGCAGAGGTGCATGCATCTTGTACATGTGTGATGTAATGTGAAAAGGTTGCTTAGCTACCTCTGATCCGAGTGAGTAACATATCCTCAGCCTGGAGCTCTGTGCATTGACACAAAGTCCCTCAACAGGGGCTCGTGTAGGACCCGGGAACAGCAGATCTTCACTGCATATTTAAGGGCCTCTCTCCCTGCAAATCGCTCAGGGTATGATATCAAAGCAACATACCTGCATATAGATTTCATACTTGACCAAAAATGGTCTCAGTTTTATCATCTATTCTAAATCACTGTTTAAATGAAATTAAAATCAGCGTACTTAAAGAGCTATTATTATTATTATTATTATTATTATTATTATTATTATTATTATTATTATTATTATTATTATTATTATTATTATTATTATTATTATTATTTATCACATCATCTGATTTTGTTATCATTTCATCTGTGTTAACTGACACTACACCCTTTGACTTGTCAAGCTGAGCTTGCCGTCACTGGAGCTCTCAGAATATTGTATGTTGACACCTGAGTGAAAAGGTGTCACGCAGATGCTTTGCATTTATGCTTTCTGACAGCTTGTCGAAAAGTCCACAACAGGAGAAAAAAGCTCACTGAAGGTGTACTGGTAGATGTCAGTTGGGCAACATTCATACTGCCATATAAGCAGTTGTAGATTGTCCATTGATCATTCATATGGATTTCACAGCACAGGCTAGCAACAAGAAAATTAAGGTAGTGCTGGCTTTGTGTATCATTAACTCCTTTGTTGTGTGTTAATCAGCTTCATATCTAAAATGTAGCTTCAGTGATAACAACCAATGTCAAGGGACTAATTAGTGGGCATCACCTGTGTCTCTGCAACCCCTGACAACTCCACTATTGTGTGGCATAAACACAATTATCTGCATTTAAGAGGATTAAAAGAAATATAACAACAAAAATCTCAAATAGATTAGCTACTCCAGCTTTACTACTCGGTTGGCTCCAGTACATTGCTTTGCACAGACTTTGGTTCGATTCATTTATAGTAAATGACTGACCGTGTTGCCATCAATCAACTAGTAAACAGCATATCCCTGACCACCTGTGCTGTCCCGCCCACCGACAGAGTAACTGATTACTGTTAAAGTATGAACCTGAAGCATCTGCCTCTCTGTTTGAATTTGTGATACCAGATTGTAGTCGATTCTGAGGAGAGACATATTTTAAAATTGTTTACACTTGTTTAATGATGAAGCAATGGACTAAATGACTGGATTTCACATTTTTGAGATATTAACCCAAACCTTTTGCTGCTCTTAACATGATGTGTTGAAACTTTGCCACTGTCTTACACCTCTGTTAGACCAAAGTGCACAAAAAGACCACCCTCAGACCACTGAGACTGAAACGCACTCTCCCATTCTGGCTCCACTGTTTCTCTGCTAATTAATCAGTTGCTTGGCAACATCTGGCAGGGACATGATTTATGGCATACAGCCTAAACACCTGTTATGCTGAGGCAGGAATGGATGGAAGTTGAGTCATTGTGCAGCACATTGGGCCCTCTCACACTGTGCAAATATCTGGCAGCAAAATGGAGTTTGACTGGGACATTTACATATTTAGGCCTCCCTGTGCTCCGGATTTGAGCATATGATTGGGTTTCTATTCTAAATGAATACAATAGCCTGGAGGATGTTGCAACTCAAGTTTCTATTTATATTTTTTTCACCGACATCACCTCAGAAGATCACATGCTGCATGCCTATTGTGGTTTCTGCAAGTACAGCTAATATAAATAGAGGATTTATTTTTTATTTTTTTTACTTTACATTTTTCCCTCACACCCTCATTAATCTCTCACATCATATTCAAACAAAGCTCAACTACAAAGCAGAGATTTCCAAGGGGCACCTCCAATTATTACCAAACCTTTGTCCTGTTCTCTTGCAAATCCTCAAGCGTGCTTGTACCTGCAGGGACGTGGCAGTCATCCAGAGTATCTAGTTGTCTCACATTTTTCAGGCTGTTTCCCTGGCATCTGTCTGCCTGCAAAAAAAAAAGGTAGTCTGTGCCCTCTGCATGGCACTGACTCATTCTAAACAATAGGCTCTTTGCCTGTTTTTTGTTTTTTTTGACACAGATGTCATCTCATACAACCTCAGAGCAACAAAATACTGAATCTGTCAGTTGATCTGTAGCTTTATTTCTTGTTTCTACATTAAAGGTGGTGTGTGTTTTAACATTGAATTTAGGGCATATTATTCTTCTTTATCCCTAAATTTACATTTCTTTGACTGTGCCGCTCCCTCTCTGTCTCCTTCTTTATTCACGCTGATGGAAAAACTTCACTTCCTGAAAGAGGATCATGCTTAGCCTGGATGGAGTGTTGTATGCTGCAGTCTGTCTCAGTGCACTGAGGGGAACTCATTCATCACAGCTCACTTAATAAATCAGGAATCCATTAATTGCATTTCACAGCAGTCATGATCTGCAAATTAGGAATCAAGGAGCTCATTTTGTGTACACTACTGTGATTGCATGGTGGTCACAAATGCAATTATTCTAATCTTCCTCTGACTTTACTGTTTCTTTCATTTTCAATCATGTTGTATCATGAATAATGGGAATTTTTCGACATTGTACACAAATAAACAGAAAAAAGGCCACAGGTTCACAGGGAGGCTAGAGGAAGTGGAGAATAACATTGCGTCATTTAAAATAAATATTTTATTGGAGCAGTACTCATTATGTGGCTACTGAAAGCAGCTCATTTTCTGTCTTTCCTCATCATTACAATCTCTCTGAAGTAGATCTAACACCTCATGACTCCAGGAGGGAAACCTTTCGTATGTCTTAACAGAAACTTGTAAGTCATAGCGTTAAGGTGGATTCATTTAGAGTTGGTCAGCCATTGGACAGATGTATGGACATTTTCTACCCTGTGGAGAAATGTGTTGCTCTGGATCAACAGGATGGTGGAAATGAAGGAGGAGTGGAAACGCACTAAATGTCGCAACTGGCACAGCATGTACAGAGATGTTTACTGATGATATCTAAGAAGGTGTGCAAATCTTAACAAACCAAAGTAGTATCGTTCTTTGGAAATCTGCCAGTGGCAATTGATTTCATTGTTCATGAAGTTGCCTAATATCCCAGTTGTGATTAATATTTGTCATCAGGAAGTGGTTATTACACCTGATGATGAGATTGTTCACAAGGAGAAAGTACATGTGCAAGAATGTAAGTCAGCTGCTGAACATTTTCTTGGCTTTCTTGAGAAGCTCTGGTTTCTCTACCACATTGAATGTGGCTGAGGAAAGCAACAGCTAAAGCATCCCATTGAAACTGAGCAGGTGCTATCCAAGTTTCCATAGAGGAAGGATTAGATAGTGATTTCTGTCCTCAATCTGAGGATTTGATGCATGCATGTGTAAATGTGAAGCAGCAGGAAGGGGTGAAATATTGGTAAACAGTTAACACTCACAGCACAAAAGCTCATGCAGGGAGTTTTCTGTGGTACTGTTCCACCACCTTTATATGCCCTGTAAACTTTACTGTCATCAGAAAGCTCTTTGATCTGTGGCTATGGAGTGCACACATTTGCATATGTCAGTGTGCGCATGTAACCACTGCTGCTTTATTGTCACTTTTCAAATAGGTATTATGCTGCCATTGAAACTAGTTTTCTGCCTGCAATATCTCAACCTGTGCAGAATTAATCCCATCCATCCATCCATCCATCCATCCATCCATCCATCCATCCATCCATCCATCCATCCATCCATCCATCCATCCATCCATCCATCCATCCATCCATCCATCCATCATCACTGTCAGTTTGCTCTTTATTTATTTTACCTTTCTGCTGAGCACAGCAACTGCAGTGAATGTGAACCATCCAGCCGACAAAGCACTGATTAATTGTCAGCCTGCAACAAGAGAGGAGTGAGAGCAGCGGAGGGAGGAAGGGGCTTGGAGTTGGGCAGTAAAGAGGATAGAAGGGGGATAACTGTCCATGCAAGCTTTGACACGTCCAGTCGGAAAAAGGGGCTATAGTCTTCTGGCTGTGTCGCCCCCAGTGTATGTATACATAACCCAAATCTGCACATACCTGTTCTTGTGTAGATCTGTCTTCTTGTCCTTCAGTGTTTGCCTATGGCTTCCTGTAAACCACAGGTATGCAAGTTTTTTTTTTCTTCTTATGTCTGCGTAATGCGGTGTCTTTGTTACACAGCACAGCACCTACCCCGCTGACACCCATCCCTCGTTCTCCTCCCTCTGCAGGAGGTCAAATGTGTGACATCTCATCAGCCAAGCTGCAGTTGAGATAAGTGAGGAATCAATAGTTATTGATTAGGAAAAGCTGCCACAAGAAACTCTTCCCTTTCCCTCGCCTGCTTTGCCTCAGCGTCCCAGTATGGAAAGCAGATGGCCCTGCTTACTCAGTGGTACTCAGCACACGGGACGTGTTTAGTGGCCCAGACACAACCTCTCCACAGGACCCAGCTGTGTTCGACCGCCCCTCCAACAGACTGACAAATTTAGATTCTTATGCAGACACACACATACTGTGTTACACTCTCATAGAAAGAGGTGTCAAGGGATAATAATTTTATGACCTTTAGGAATATTGTGTTGCATTTAATTTAATTACAGAACAACAGATGAAAATGCGTTTCGTGTTTTTATTTTTTACTCTTTATTATGGTGAGTGTGTATAAACCATTCTTTAGATTTCTGTGCAATGTGTAGTAAATGTCTGAGTGTTGATATGCTACCTCTAAGGGTACTGGACCTCGACGAGGGAGGAAATGAGCTCAGATTCCCTGCAACCAATCACTCCTACTTATTGATTCAGAGCCAATTTACGGCCTGAGCCCTTTTACTGCTGCTGACACTGGTCATCGTACCAGATGGTTCAACTATATATATTTATCTTTTAGCATTTGGTGTAGTTTGGAACCCTATGTTCAATACCCCACAGGAAACAATGAACTCACCATACCTGAGCAGGTGTGGAGTGCGAGGTAAAATCCAAAAACTGACTCAGCGCAACATGCCACAAGCAGTCTGCCACATAAGCAAAATGAATAAGTCATCAGTTTACTTGTGAAGGGCAGGTATACAAAAACAGTTCATTCAGTGACTTTGTGTGTTAATAAATGACACTATGTTTTGACTTTTGTTTGTTCCACATCTATTACTAAACAGAACACATACCAGGGGCACTGTGTCTTTGTCAAAGTTTTATTAAAAAACATTTCCTAAAACCTTTTGAAACAAACCTTGGTGTGTTTCAATAAAGCTGTGCCTACAAGAATCTTCTAATGTTTAACACATCAAACTATTTCAGATTTTTGGATATGCCATCCTAACCTGTTGACTGTGCTTATTTTGATGTTCCGTTACATTAACACATTGTGTGGGAGTTTCACTTGTGACTTGTGATGCAAAATGACTGAAAGGCACTGTTTTGCTTGGGTTGTTTTATTAACATGCAGTAAAATGCCAGCCTCATGAGGTCTCTGAGGACAGATCGTTTGTGGTAGAACATTAAATCCTTGTCCCACATGTCAACTTAACACGATGGGTTGTATAAAGCTCTGTGGTTCCTAACGGCATATTACATCAATCATAGCCAGATCTGTCCTCTTAGGAAGTTACTACAGAGCATGGCATCATAATATATACAAATAAATAAGGCAGAACGCCCACTCGGAGTTCTCAGTAGTTTCAATTTCAGTTAAACAATGCTGACGGGGAAAAAAAAAAGATAATAAACTGTGACAAATATGGTCCACTTCAGATGTAGATGTTAGTCACTCGTTTTCTTTTTGAATTGACTATACACTTCACTGAAGAGCATGATTAAGTGCACACAGAATCAACACAGGCCCAGACAGACAGAGACATTTATTTTCTGTGGAAATCCAGAATTTCACAATAACTTCCTGTGACTGAGTCGTTGGACTTAAGAACAAATCCAATGAAGAAATCCCCACGAGTGTGCAACTAAACAACTTTTCATGTAATACAAATAAGGACTTGACTGAAGCCATAATGTTACTTTGATCATGAAAATGGTTGTGCAGATCTCGCTGCTTTCGCGTGACCTTGAATTTTAAAAACTCCAGGCCCAAAATAGCCCCAAGCAGAGCAGATGTTCATACATAAATATGTGTGCGGTGATGTCAAAGACTGGGTCATATGTTTCCTTCCTTTTCTGGAATATGTAATTTAGACTTCTTTTCCATAATTAATTACTTTGTAGATTACTCCAACTCATCTGGATAGTGGGATATATACTGTATTGTATTTACATTGTCTCTTAAGGTCACGAGTTGATAGACACATGTTATGACCAAATCTCTGTGCTTATTTTGCTGATTCAGCATGAGAAAGTAAGCCACTTTTGTGTTCCTATTTTTTTTTTACACACAAGATGTCCAAATAATATTACAGTAAATATTGGTGATAATATTCTAATATTCTATCTGAATAAATAATTTCCTTTAATTTATTCAGAAATATAAATATATTAGCCCTGTTAATATATATAATATATATCCTCTTTGGGTTAGAAAGTAGATGGGGCGGATTGATCACATGACCAACTTTATTGTCCCAAACCCCAGAATCATTTGGGAATATCAGTGTTGTCCTTGAGGAGTTTTTGCCGTCTGCCTTGAGGAATTATTCCTGGACTGGAGCCTTTCTCACTGTCGCTCACATGACCCTCGATGCCCCGAGAAGATGCTCATGACCTGTTTGTCACACTGTTCTGCTTTCCCATCAGACACAGGATATGTGTGTCAACAGGGGAGGACTTCATGCTGAGACATGCTGAATATTGCAAAACCAAACAGATGTTCAGATGTTGTGGTTGCACTGTTATACACATGTCATCAGCCTGTAAAAATAGATACAGTTTATTTCTGTTCATAATGAGTATATGTAGTTATGGTTAGTTTCATACCAACCTTAATTAAGATTGTACATCACCTCAGACATTTATTGTGACCGCAGTGAAATGAGGCCTCATCCACTCCCAGAGTCAGATAATCATGCCTTTACATTACATCACACCAGCACTTGGTCTAAAGTACTTCTCCAAGAACTGATCTATAAACTGCTACTTTACTGTAAGCATAAATACGCTGCACGGGCTTGCACTCATGAAGATGAAACCAGGGGTTGCTACGCATCACGATTTGTGATGTCAGCACATGAGACGAGCTTTAATGAGCCCTGTATATAGGAGAATCACACCACTTTCAGGTTATCTTTGCATTATATCAAAGTGGAGCTTAACCCTGATCAATGTTAAGTAGTCCTTCATCTTAATTAATAAAATGCTCTATTACTTAAACACCACAGCAGGGTCTTTTGAGTAATGATGGCAGCTGCAATCAATAGAGAGCCACTCATGTTGGTGTTGGATGATTTAAAGTGCTGAGCATTTACAGTTGCCTTTTGTAGTGCTTACTAAGTACAGATTGCAATTAATAAAGCAGTTTATGGTGCACAGAGAGCCGGAGGGAGCCAGGGTTAATTTCATTATGTGCACACAAAGGTCCTCATCTAAACCAATAATGCCTTAAGACAACATGTAGGTATGGTGATTATATCAGTTTAGATTTTTAACAAGCTCCTTAATCTTCAGAGGCTGAGCATAGATGTATGATACATTCCTACCTGGTTCTGCTTTTGGTCTTGGCTAGGACTCCTAACCTCAGTCTGCAGCTCTGCAGAAAGTAACACAGTCAACCTTTTGAGTGTGTAAGCACTTATAAACTCAGACTGAACACAAGTCCAGCTCTGTTTTTAATTTACATTGCTAAGTAAAACCCAGGCGTTGTGGGAAAAATAACTGCTGATTTTAAATGGATTTCCTCTCACAGTCACTACAGTCGCAACTGACTCAGGCCACTTACAGGGTCCTCTAATTACAAAATAGAGTACCCACTCATTCAGTCTTAATGACACATATCACTAGTGGAAATCTCATAAAACTTGGAAAGAAAAACATTTGGACGGCACCCAAAAAAAGGCTGTGGATCCAGTGAGGTCATAACTGTGGTGAACAGAGAGTCATTTGTGGGTTGGGTTTTTGTCAGACTGTGACTAGCAGTGATTCAGAGATGTGTGTTTAATGATTCAGAGGTGAGTTGTGAGGACTACACCTCCCCTCATGGTCTGTTTTCCACAAACTTTGAAAGCTATAGTGACCAAAATTCCTATCATCTGCATTGCTAGTACTGTACACTACTACTGACACTACTACTGAATTAAGTATTATACCATTTTTCCATTGTTGCTTATTACCCTCACTGCTGACTTGACTGGCTCTAATAGCTGTACTGGTTTGCGGGTTGTGCATGCCAGTCAAATGATACTGTGTATTGCAATCGGAGAGGCACAGATGACATCATATTCACATCATTGAGCAATGTGTAAGGGATGGGATAAACATGCAGTCCCATAGGAAGTTATTGTGCCCAGGAAGTTTTTCCCCCAGTTACCCTGTGCTATTTATGTGGACTCAATATTGTCCTGCCTGAGGCCCTGTCTTTTATTTCTATTTAATCACATAATAACTAATTTTCCCCCAGTAGTTGTTAGCTGACTATATAATTAAATTCCTTCATTTACAATCCACTAATTTCAAAGCACAGTGTGCCGGCTGAGAGATGGCTCTATCTGCACAGGCTTTTGACGGCAGCAGATGAGAGGTCTGCACAGATGCCAAGTGTCTCCAGTCTAAAGAGGAGAGTCCTCCCTCTTACCTAGCACAGGCAGGCACAAGGCTACCGCTGAGCTGGCACCAGAACGAAGCCCTCCAACAGCTGCTTCATAATGTGCAACCATTAATTACATTCTGATGCCTCAAGTCTTGCCTGTGCGGCTGAGCAGAGAGCCCTCACCTTCCTGAGTGTGGAGCAATTATGTAAGAATGTGTTGAACAATGTTAACCAGACACAACACTGTGTGTATTTAATAACGACTCTCTCATGCACCTTTACATATTCAGGCCCTAGGTCCCCTTTAGGAGATGAATTAATATTTTGTGAGTTGAATTGAGTCTTTGAGTGGCTGGTTGCATTGTGTTATTCAGCTAATTGACTTTCTTTTACTCTGTCTACAACAAGGAAGTGCATTGTACTTGCAAGGAACAGAGAACATTAAAAGATTTCAGTTCCTTAAGACCCTTCTGAGTTTTATATTTGCATACCATTATGAACAGTGCCTCACTTCAGTAGCGTCACATTTTGTGGATCCCAGAGAAATCAGTTTCTGACAAAATGAATAAACATCTAGGGCAAATCTGCAAAGTTCAAGGGCTTAATGGCTTCAGATCTGTTTGGCTTGCTCTCAATTTATTTCCCTTTTCTGTTATCAACTTTAAGGTCTATGCACAGCTTATCCTGCACTGGCTCTAACTTTTCCAGGAAAACAAACATATTTTGTCACTCTCATTCAAGCTCCCACTAGAACTAAATGGCAGTGGTTTGCATAAGTGCTGATGATACACTAGTACAGAGAAGCATATACTGTACTTCACCCAAGAGACTGTGGGACACAGTTGACAAATGTCTGTTCCAGCTATAAGAAGTAATGCATGAACTGACCCATAGAGTTAGACTTTGTTATGTCAGTACTGTCAGACCCTGGAAACACTAGTCCATGCAAATGTGCTTATTGACCAGGGCACCTGTGAAGTTCTCACTTTACCCTGTAACTCAAGGCCCTGTGGGACTACAGTAGTCCAGTCAAGGCAAAATTAATTCAAATGAGTTTCTTTAGAAAAATATTTTATAGTAGACCGAAGAATACTTTTGATTAATTTGCCAATTGATCCCAAGCTTTGTGTGTCAGGCTGGCCTGAAATTTTAAGAGCCAGGAATAGGAAATAGTGTTTGTATATTTCACGTTTCTTCTCTGAATTGAACTATGAATGGTAAGACAGAGGCTTTTGTTGGCTAATGGTAAAATGAGAGGCAGAAAATCCTGGCTCAAAGACACTCAGATCCCACAGGTATAGCAGCACAAACAGGTAGGTATCAGACTCTAATCCAATCCTTTCCACCCTAATGGTTCTTTTTCATGGATGTTATGAAAGGGATTAAATAGTGATGGAAAAGGTGGCGCTTGGGCCAGTAAGGTATTGAACATATTTCTTAAAAGATACATAAACTGTTTAGAAAAGTCTATAAGAATATACAGATTCCAATAGGGAGTTGGGGATGGCTTGTATTTAGCCATGCATTATGCAGCAGGCCCTTTATAACCCCATCTTAAATCAATATGAAGTAACATTTTGATTGAAGTTCAGCTTAGCTGAATATTGTTATCTTCTTTCTTCTCACAGACCATTGGATTAACTACCTGGGGAAAAACAGGCAGCTATTTTGTATGCTGCATTACCTGAAAGCTGTTCTGTCTCAGGTAAGTAAATACAAAGGGCTCAGTGTTTGACATCTGACCAGGGGAGGCATCACTCCCTGTTTGTCCTTCCTTAAGATGTATTCTCCAAAGTGAACGATCTGACAGTTGGCAGATACGTCCACTTCCCACCAACATCACCAGCCCTCTCCAAAGCTGTGGCATAGCATGTGTCCAGGACACAATGCAACACAATGCCAACAAACAGACCAGGCACAGCGGTGTTGGATGACTTGTCTTTGTATGGTGTGAAAGGCTGATGCTGCAGTTTCACAGCACAATGACAGAAGGCGGAGACCAAGAACCTAAAGGTAGAGCTGAAAGTGTGGGTGTACATCTGCCTGTTTGTGCCTCCATGCAAGGCTGGATTACTATATGTCAGCAGAGAGGGCAACAGGGCCCCAGAAGACCAGAGACTGCAAAAACTCCAGCCCTAGTGGGTGGCATCTGATTTGCACTATAATTTAATTGATCATTTAGTTTGGGATATGTTAAAGCTAAAGTTCAACTCTACCTTACAGGATGGGATAAAAGGAGAAGGAGGTGCAATATTATTTAAAAATGGAAATAAAAACAATCTTGCCATAGTGTTAGTGCACTGTTCGTATAAAAAGTAAAATGTGACAGAATAAGATGGGTCAGGAGTGAAAAACAGACCTAGGGAAAGTTCAAGCTATGACTCCTCTCTCACATCTTCTGGTCGATTATGGTGAGCAATCAAATTCAAAATTCATTAATCAACATACAAAAAACAACCGTCATGCAGGGAATACTTGTTTTTTGAGGACCTTGCCTTCTGGGGCCCTCGGTGACTTGACTGCTTTGCCCAGTGGGTACTCCACATGTGTTTATGTGTTTCATCTAGTTATAAAACATCAAATCTGGAGCCAGGCTATAATCCATGAAAAAACGGTTCACACTAAAGAATGACAAACGGGGTCTGTTTTAATTAAAGACATTTTGACATGTCAATTTGGGGATAGCACATGTGTAAATAATAAAATTTGTTATGACTGAATTCGATGTCGCTTCTTAAGTTTCAGGGTCCTGCTGTTGTGCACACTGGCTCGCTGTTACACTGCCCTGGTTTAAGACAGCTTTATGCCAACTCGATGTATATTCATATATCTTTTGTGAAGAAGGGTTATGGGGGGGGTGGGTGGGGGGCAGCATATCGATTTTGCCCTGTGGCCCCCTGCAGGTTAATCCGGCCCTGCCCCCATGGTTGTCCATACTGCTGAGAGGCGTCTTTCTTTTGAACAATAAGCATCCATAGCCACACAAAAGGAAACAACAACATAACCACAGGAAAACAATGTGCGTCGACAATAATACAGCAGACCACACCACAAAGCAAGAAAGAAAAACAACTTTTTAGAGTGGTGATGAAATATAGCCTATATATATATATTTTTTTAACAAATAAAAATACAAATTTGTTATGTCTGTGAGTCAATTAAATCATCTCCCAGACGTATTTATTGAGTACCTGCCTACCCTACCCCCTGGGCTCCTGCCCTCCTCACAGCCATCCGCCGTTGCCAAGGTTTCCGTGTACGCGCTGCCTGCGCGAGCGGAGCCGCGCGATTGTCATACAGTATTGGCAGACATGGCGGCGGACCTACAACCCGAGTGGATTTCTTGTCTCCCTTCTTCCTGGAGTTACGGGGTTACTCGGGATGGACGCGTCTTCTTCGTAAAGTAAATATCCCTCTCAGAGACAACGGCTCAAGTATCTCTGTCTCTGTTACGAACAAAGTCGCCGTGTAGAGTAATGAATGCGTCTCCTTTTCTCAACAGCGAAGAAGCCAAGAGTACAACCTGGCTGCATCCAGTGAGCGGCGAGGCGGTAATAACCGGACACAGGAAAACTCCAGGTGAGGTGTCAGTCACTGAACGGCTGTCAAGTTTCTCCTCCGTCTTTAACGGCTCGTGTCCGCCGTCATGTGCTGGTTGTTGGCACCCACACAATCCCGACGCCGATACTTCCCACGGTGTGTGTGGTGGTGGTGAGAGAGGCTGTGACATCCATGCCGTGTTTTCTTAATGCATGAGTGGGCTTTTGGCGCTCGTGCTGTGAAAAGTGAGCCCTCTCGTGCCCACCTCTGCCCCGGCTCGTGAGCCCCCTCCTCATGTTGGTCGGTCAGTCAAGTGGACGCGGGCTAACGACTCTCTACTGACCAAAGACACAACGTGTTAATGAATTTTGGGGGACGTTTAGTGTCACTTTGAATCAACTATAGCGGCTCGTGTTGACCGTGTCGCCTACCTGTGCAGTTGATGTGAGCCAGCTCGCTCACCGCTGGTCTCCCAAGTTGACAGGTAGGCTAGATACAGCAACAGCTGCCATTGACTGGGGAGCTAGGAAAGGTCAGCTGTAAATCTACAAAATGAGCTTGGTCTCACCCACCCAAACAGCAGACACCCCTGTGTAAAATCACCTTATTTCGTGTATGTGTCTGTGTGTGTGACGTTACCATGCGACTACACACACAGCAGCAGCAGCAGCAGCAGCAGCAGCCACCTCACAAGACCTGAGTCTCTGCAGAGCATTCCCACGACCACAGTGTAGGCTACCCTCTGCATCTCAATCGGACTGCAACTACCACAGTTCTGCTTATTGATTAATCTGCAGAATATTTTCTCGATGACTGATTTGTTTTTGATTCATAACATTTCAAGAAATATTGTGCGTGGAAAGCCCGTTACAATTTCAAGCGGAAGAGGTGAAACAATGACTGACTGGCAAGGATTTCAGCAGCAAACATTTTTATGCTTTTCAAATTTCAAGCAAAGATGCTAAATTTTCTTTAGTTAAATCTTCTCAATTGTAAGGATTTCTTGTTTTTATTTGTCAAGTAGCAGTCAGTCGAATGGTTCTGGGTTTGGACTGCTGCTCAAACAAAACAAGCAATCTGAAGACCTCACGCTGAGCTTTTGGAAAGTGTGATGTGTATCTTTGCAGACATTTTATAGACCAAACAACCACCTCACTGGGAAAATGGTTGATAGATTAAGTGATTATTAAAATAATGGTCAGTTGCAGTGGAATCGATAAATCGCTTAAATTTTCCAAGCCACCATCCTCAACCCATAAGTCTGCTGCTGCTATTATTCTATTATATCCTCTGCCGTTATATTAAAAAAACAGCAAATAATTGAGAGTTTTGTGCTGAAATCATATCAATAGTTGCCAAATAATGTCCTTTTGATCAACTAATTGCTTGGCTCTGCATCTCAGTGTGTGAGCTGACAGCTGAGAAGGTTAATGTAACACACACACATCTGTTTGTTCCACCAGTTTGTATTCACTTGTTTTTGTCCACCCCCTGCTCTTTCACAGACCTACCCACTGGATGGGAAGAAGGATATACTTTCGAGGGGGCGCGGTGCTTTATCAAGTGAGTTAAACTCCCTCCCTCCCTTCACAAGACACACTCATTACAACCTCAGAACCCACGCACACAACATCTAAACATGCAACACGTCACCATGAGGCCTGAACTATAACCAGGAATTTATCTATTTCCTTCTCAGTCACCTCAAATTGAAGAAATGCTCTTTCAAATGCCTGCTACAACTGAGAACATGATCTGTTTTAGAGGGAAATACTACATGGCTATAAACTTGGAACCTTTACTCCCTATTTCTGTGCTGTAGAAGCCTATTGCAAAAGTTAATGATTACACAGGGACATTGTGCAAATATGAGACGGACATGCAAAGTGTGGTTGCTGTCTTCTTGCGAGCTGTTTTTATTTATTCAGACTTATCTCGCTCAAAGCTGAGCCTACTTGGGGAGTTGAGCCAAAGAATAATGCGTCCTCTTTCTGTGACAGTTATCCTCACTGTTAGGGTTTATATGGTCTGCTCACAGTTTACAATGACACTTGTCATTAAGTAGATGCTGGAAAATATTTCCGAGGTACATGCCAATGTACGGCATTACAGGATTTTTAAAGAGACTTCTTAGTTAAAATCTTCTTCCATTGATTTTTCTTTGAACATCATATCCACAGCCTGATCCTTTGTTGTGCTATATACTGTATGTGGGCAGGAGCAAATGTGATATAAATCCTCCATGTCCACCAAATGACTTTGGTTTGTTCAGTGTGTGCCCCCCCTGTGTTTGAAAACCAGGATCTACATGAATTACATTAGTAGTTGGCTATGTTACACAGTCTTTGAACTACACTATATTTCTCATTTTCCTCTCTCTCCTGCTTGGCAGCTTGATGCATGCGACTAATCAAAAGACATCACAAGCACTGTCATTCAGTTAGCACTGATTCATCATGTGTCCTCACTCAGAATGTTTTAAATCCAAGGATATGAGCTGAAGTATTTCTTTATTTTGCATGTCTTAATGAAATACTCCACTCACACAGCCGGTATTATAGCTTGCAAATGGATTTCTGTGAGAAAAATACCAGAATGCCTATGTATGATTGAAGTCATTGCAATACACAGGCTATGAATTTAGGATATTATGTCTTATTATACTCACTGAATCTGCTCTCCTTCTTTGACTTCCTCATGAATTTGAGCAGCTTCATGTGGCAGGTTGCCAGACGGGTCCGACTGAAAGGCAGTAATTTTATATTCTGGTGTTTTATCAGAGCCTCTCAGTGCGAGGCAGACTTGTGGATGACATTGGTTCATCCCCGTGATTCTGGTGGTTAAAGTACCGTAGTCATATTGTCCCCAGCAAGGTGAGAAGACTGTATTTGTGCAAGTGGAAAAACCACTGGCGTAATGCATTATTGGCATCTTAATGAGTTTAAAGTTTTAAGACATGTAAATTCTGTTGTTGTGTCCTTAGAAGCTGTGGATTAATTAACAGCTTTGTTTTATTCTAAAGCCGGCTGCTCTTTCTTCGACAAATTAGAGCTCACTGTGCTGTGTGCAAGATAAACCTGGTGCAGACACACTTTAACTGAGGATTGTGGAATGTGCTTCGATCAAAGAGATATAGACAAGCTGTTATTTCTTTTACCATGAATGGTAAATTTATAAGTGATAAACAATGTAATCTGCCTTTTATTTATTAGCTGACACATACAGCTGAATATAACGTAATATTGTGTGATTAAAATCTGCCTCAGTCTTCTTAATAGCAGTAAGGAGCTTATTGATTACCTGGCAAACTGAATTGGACAATTTAAAGCAGCCATGTATTAGCTGATGCACCACTCACTGCTCAGCAAAGAGGACCTTCTGTTTCATCTGTTTGTCTGCAAAGATGCAGGTTAGCTGCACATGAATCTTTCAGTCACCTGTAAGTGACAGTCCCAATAAACCGTCCAGCTGTGGTGTGCTGTAGAGTGCAGCTATGCAAGTAAAAAAAAAAAAAAAAACTCCAGCATATCCCATTTGTTTGAAAACGAAAAAAGAGAATTTCTATTTCACGTTGTCAGTTTAAAAAATGTTACATATAGTAAACTCTTGTTGTGTGCCTACAGAAAATCCTAGCATATGGTGCACTCACTGCACTGCCTGCTCATTGCGTTCTGTTTTAATGAAAGCTGGCACAGATGGTAGAGGATGACATGTAGATAATAAACCTAAATGTGACCAATGCGCTGCCTTGTGTGGACTGTTTTTAGTAAGACACATTTTCCCAGCTTGTTGCCTGGAACTGGCCCAGGAGGTTTCCTTTTGTTGTTTTTACTTAGCAGGAGCATTTGGAATTCAAGTCATGCGGCCACAACTGTGAGTGTCATAAAACTGGCTGCATGCAGTGATAAACAAGCATGGTCAATTAAAAGGCCCAAGATTGGTTTGACAGTCGCTAGCGACGTCTCTTAGAGCACTGCACATGGCCTTTGTGAAACCATGCCTGTTAATATCGTTGCGACTCATTGTTTTGACGTAGAGATTCGTTGACAGGTTTATGTGATAACTGCCTTGGATGGTGCTTGGAAAATTTTGAGGCTTTATGTGAGGCTGCCTCTGAAAAAGCCTGTGAAAACTGTCCAAAGCCATTAGCCTGGTGACAGCTAGATAGGTCTGTGTCTTGTATTTTTCAGTAGGCTATCATTACATTACATTACCAATCCTTTATTCTGAAGTATTGCAAGTTTAGGGTATAGTTTTGCCTTTCTAATCCAAATAAACAAACTGAAACCAACCCCCCCCAAAAAAACCAACAAAAAACCAACACTCTCCTCCTGTTTTCAGACTGCATCATTGATTCATTTCTGTGACTCAAGTCTTTTTGGAGCCTGCAAAAGGATCTGGCCCATTCACATGCTGGCTGCGTGGCTTCGCTGTTGCCATCGGGTTACACAGTGTGAGCATCAGCGAGCAGATTGTGCTGACGTAGGCTGTCCTCTGATGATATGTGTTGGGGAGGATGGAGTGCAGGTTGCTGGTGTCATTGCGTTGACATCACATGATTTGAAAGCAGCATACGATTTGATTGAGTGACATTAATTGATGCAGTCATTGTTTACTGCCCTCCTCTGACTGAGCAGTCTCTCTTGAGTTTCTGGGCTGAGTGCAGGTGGCCCGATGCCAGCGGACCTTTTTTTATTTTGGGGAGCGATGTGTCAACTGCCCAGTACTTGCTTCCCCGCTAACAAAGAGTGAGGTCATGTGGAGGTGTAAATCTGCAAGCTGTTAGCTTGTCATTTTAATTCACAAGCAAACATGTATCAATCTGAAGTGACTCTTATTTTCATTTTTGCCAGGACAGTTGTCGACAGTTAAAGGTGCTACAGTAAAAAACTTAAATGATGATGATTTCAAAAATATATAAATGATGCCTCTTTTCAACCTGACTGCTTTTTATTTTTTTCTTCAGAACAAATACCAATCACTGTATCCCTCCTCTTCTCTGCTGTGGCTCATTGAGCGGAAGTGAGGGACAGGTCAATAACACCCACAACATTAGAATACATTTAAGTTTTTGAGCCAGTGGCTTTTGACTCTGCGGTCGCAACTGCTGAACTTGGTGATAAATCAGAGAACACTGAGCCGCATCCAGCTACTGTGTTGTTTTGGTTCTTGAAGAGTTGGAACAATAATCCCCACATCAGAGTAATGGACACTTTCTATTTTCGATTAATCTGTCCGTTACTTTGTACCCCGGGCTGAGAGCTAGGAGGAGTTGGGAGATTTATCTCCTATTGAACTGCACTTCTGTGAAAGGATCCGCTCTAGAGTGAGGCTTTCTGATGCTGATGATAATATGCAGTTTTTTAAAGAACACCTATGCCTCATAGGCTCTATGCAGCTTGTTACATGCCAAGCCAAGCCATTGGTTGTTTCATCTCCATGACATTTCCTCTGTTATTTTCTACAGCCTCCCAAAGTAAGATATCTGCTTTTTTATTTGAGACACAAAAACGTATTTTGATGAGACTTTGCCATCTGGCAGATATGTGATTTCCATTTTATCTCTCGAGCACATAATCCTCTACTTTTTAATTTGAGCCTCATCTTAAACAAGACAGGGGGACATGGTTTGGGCAATTTAACGTGTGGTTTGTCAAAGTTTTTGTCTGTCACTTTCTGTTAATGAGGATTTTCCACCTTTGAAGACCTTTTAGAGGTGTTTGTCGGGATAAATGGGGTGAAGTCAGTTTGGCTGGTGCAGAAGGAGAGTGATGACCCTAATTATGAGCTGGATGCAGGAAGTGCTCACAGCAATTATATGTATAAAATAGACAGGTGCAGGTCTCCTGCCAGTTCTCTATCTCTGTTCGTTATTTTTGTCTCATTAATTCTGGCTGGGAAAGGAGGGGAAAACCTCACTGTAGAAATCAGGGCTAATTGCAGTGGTTACACAATGCGATGGCTGACATCTTGTTTTGAGGGCTAATGAGTGAGTAATAAGTACAGTAAGCTTCAAACAGCTGACCCTCATAGTGCTATAGGCCAAAAGTTGAGGTTGATTGCTCTCCAGTTATTAATGTTTCATTTGATGACATTTTGTGGTCCTTTGAGGGCAATTTTCTGCTTCCAAGTGCTCATCAGTATAAAGTGCAACATAAAATATAAATATTGTACCAGTCTGCTCTGGAACCAACACTTTCATTAGGCCGCTCACTTCTACTGCTGCATAATTCATCACTCACAACAGAGGAAAGCATGTCAAATGAAATTTGGCCAATTATGGCAAAAATCTCTCCAGTGGATCTCTGTTTAGCTGTAGGTTCATTTTCTGCTTTGAAGGCCCACACTGTGGCTCACTGTATGTGCATTTAAAAGCTGGAGTTACAGGGTCACTCTCATGTTGATCAATATTCAATTGTGGTAATTGTCACTCAAAGCAAAAATAATCAAATCCTCTTTTTGGATGGCTCTGTGTTTTTTTTTTTTTTTTTTTTATAACCTGTTAAAGCCTTTGTCTGTCAGAATGGCTAATGAGGTGAAAGCTATTCAGAAACCTAATATTTCATGTGACGAATATTGTTATCCTTCTTGTTTAAAAGATGCAAACGTTTCTGATTCAAATTTCATGATGGTGCTATTCCCTAAAATCAGCTGCTCAACGTTTTGCAATTGCTACATAGCCAATATTAGTATTGACAGATGTTTACTTAACACTCTTGCCAAGAGCTTGAGCCATCATTGTGTAGTACAAAAGGATTGCTTTTCACCACTGGAGGCAGCTCTCAGTGAGTCAGTGAAAGAAGTTTCTTTTAGACTGGCAAGTAGATGGCTGTTATGTTAATGTTGATGTTGGCTATAGCACATGTTAATGTTGATGTTGGCTATAGCACAATCAAAACTTCAAAATAGCTCCTTCAACTAGATACTGTGGTGAAAACACCAATGTATGTACTGCTTCTCTGTGTGTGTGAACGCCTATAATGGAGAAAGAGCACTATGCGGAGATGAATGAATGGAACGATATTACGTTGGTCGAGCCAAAAGCCGAAAAATCTATTTGTGGCAGACGTGATTTCTTTGTGGCGGGCCGCCATGAATAAATTAATGTATTCACTGTAAACACTGACCCTGACCTCACCCTATATCAGCAGGAATTAGCTCCAGCTCCCCAACGACTTTGCATCTGTGTGGATGGATGGGTGGATATTGGTTTCACAGACAACATAACTTCAAATATTTTGACAAAAAACATATTCATTAAATGGTTGTTTCTAATTAACTGTCAAACCATTAACAGACAAGAGAATTTGGACCAATTAATGCTATCAATTTAACAGTTAACATATCCTTGGACAGTAGTACCCTCTGTGACAGTCTGCGACTAACCCCACAGCATGTTGCTACTTCTGAATAAAAACCAAGACAAGATGTCCTATTCATGCTGAAGACTATGGGTAGACCTGGCCTTTTATTTTGTGATTTATTGCCAGTCTGACTGTGAGCAGTAGTCCAGCTGTTCACAGCAAAAAAAGCACATTTCTCCATGCTGGTCAAAAAGTGATTCTGCCTCTCTGCTCTTTTTTAATCGCATGTGACTTTTATAATAACCATGAATTTATAACTTGTGTACAGTACAGTATTCTTCGACAAGTTGGGCATCATCATTTCAGCTGTAACAGTGGAGTTGAAAGGACCATCTACGTGTGACATGATCTGCCTGGAGGGGTTTCTTTCCTGTGTGTGCATGCTTGTGTGTGTGTCTGTATGTGTGTATGTGTGTACGCTTTTTCTTTCTGTTAAGACTCTCTGGATTGTTTCAGCACACTTACAGTACGTTGTTTTTTAATGGGTTATAATGTGGTATGTTAAAGGTTAAAGGTAGAGTCTGGAATTTTGTTCGTAGCAGTTTGTAAACAAAACATTGAGACTCTGCCCCTCCTCTCGGGCTCAACTGTGTAGCCTCCTGCCCCTGCCAGCAGCAGTTGTCAGGACCGCAAAGGAAAGGAAATACAGTCCAAGTGACGCGCTGGAGCCGTGGACCGATAGCCGACCGTCACCAACAACGGGAGCCTCCAGTGTTTTGTTTTTATACCGCTGTGGTGAGTTGGCGGCGGATGCTAACCACTACCGTTAGCCAAAGTTAGCTAGCTCACGACAACGGCCCTCATACTTGTTACCATCAAGGGGGCAGTTGTCGGTCTGAGAAGTGAAGCTCACTTCCGCATTCAAAAAACTGCAATCCCCTCGGCTGTCGCTGGGGGCTGGCTCCAGGAGGGAGCAACTCCAATTGAGCCCCATGTTAAAATAGCCGATTTTACAGCTTAAAAAAACATATTTACAGCCTGGTACATTTTATTTTTTTGGTCTCAATCGATAGTTTCTACCCCCGCACACACTCTGAGGGGGGTGAATTTTTTTAAAACTCTACCGTTTTACTATTATTAGGTTTAAAGTTCTGGCCAATTAGGGAGCAGAACCGTTGAGTGACAGGTCCGGCGACCGCTGTTACGAGGCCAGTGGGCGGGCTCTCGGCCGGCCAACGGCCGCACCGCTCCAAATATGGCAAGTAGAATCCAACATGGCGCGGTTCAAACCCCCGTAGTAGCGGCACAAAACAGACTCCTCCAAACCGATGGGTGACGTCACGGACGCTACGTCCATTCTTTTTACAGTCTATGGTTACCATTCGAGGCTTTAGTTGTTGGTGACGTTCGGGTATCGGTCCGCAGCTCCAGCGCTTCACTCAGTCTGTATTTATTTTTCTTTGCGGTCCTGACTACTAAGCTGCTGCTGAGAGAGAGAGAGAGACATGCTAAGAGACAGCTAGTGCGGCTAGCAGCCCTGAGCCCCCCTACTCTGCTGCACGTAGCTTCACCTGAGCTCTGTCATTGGCTGGAGAGAAAACACAGACTCTCTCGCTCTCCATCCAGAAACGTCCACGTGCACAACAAAACAAAGCAAAAGACCAAAATATAGGCAGGGGGAGGGGGCGCTGCAGACACAGCCACCACCACACAGGACTAGAAGCCCATAGGTGATGATTAAAGCAGAACTATGCAAGTCGGCCGGAAATAGCTCGCTCCTTCGTTGGTTTCTCTTTTTTCCCTCTCTGGGGCTCCCCCACAGTTCTGGGAGGCACATGTCACTGTCGTAAAAAAAAAAACTCGCTGCCACCACCTCCTCCACCCCTCCCACCCCCTACACGTGCTTGTGTTTACTGCTGAAGGTAGAGAGCGGTGTTTGCTAAGCCCTGCTAACACGGAGCTAATGCTAACACGGAGCTAACGCTAACACGGCGCTAACGCTAATATGGAGCTAACGCTAATACGGCCACACACAGACAAAGACACAAAGACACAGACATACACACACATGAATAAAGGTTCCAAAACGCGAAGGCGTGTGTGTGTGTGTGTCATGATGTATTACATTATCTTATAAAAGATCCATGGTGTGTGTGTGTCCGTGTTAGCATTAGCTCCGTGTTAGCCACAAGCCGAACTTCTAAACATTTCATGTTTCCATGGTTTCCTCCGACTTTCCGAACTCAAACCAATCACGATTCATGACATGCATGACGTCATTTGCGTTCTTATCTCGTACTGCCGTAAGGCAGTTTCTCGCGATAGTTCTATCCATTAATGAGATTTGGGACACCGAGACGGAGGACTGATCTTGCAAGTGCGGTTTTCAGCCAGTGGGGGGGGGGTGAGCGCATTGGCCTAGACCCCATTCACCTCATAATAGGTCACTCAACCATCACAGTGACTCTGAGCCACAATAATTACAGCCGAAATCCTGCATAGTTCTGCTTTAAGACGGATTTCATTTGTATAAGTCTAGTGTTTATTTTTGGGCAAAAAACTCCAGGCCCAACCTTTAATGGCTGAAAAAAGAAAACTGAACATTTCTAATCTAAAATGGTTAAAAATATCAATACATTTTCTTTTGACCGTTTTCTCTGAAAAAGTACAGCTCTTTTTTTTTTTACATACATTTTTTTTTTTTTTTTACATAATGTTGCTTTAAACTTGTAGTGACTCTCCTACCACTTTAACACATGAAGATGTTTTTCTGACCACTTGGCGACCTTAAGAGTACAGTAAGACACTCTCTTTTTAAAAGCTATGTTGTTTTCTTTTGTCAGCCTTTGTGGCTTGGAGCCTGGGCAGGTAGTGCACAGTAGGTTTTTCAAGGTTTTTTTTCTTTTGTACTGAACACAATGCTTTGCGAGGAGTGAAACTGACCAAAAACTTTCGAAACTGAAGTTTGAAAGATGGTAAAACACTCCATCGGGGAGACCTGTAGAGTCAGGTGATAGCTCTCTCAGTTCTCTACTTCCACATTGCTCACACAAAAATTGTCACAGCCACTTGAAAGAAACAGTGCAAGAATACAATTGTTGGCCATATTACATAATCAGACGATAAAGACGCGAGAGTTAATGTCTGCCTTTGTGGATTTGCACTGACTCTCTGTGTACTTTTTTTGGGCTGATGAAGGGCATTGGTGCTTGAAATGTCACTGGGTTTTTGGTGCAGTAAACAAGTGGAAATTGGAGCCCTGCAGTGTGTACACTGTTCCTTAGTTTTATATATAGATAGTATACTATATCTTCACCTGGAATGTAGTAAAAATTGATTGCTGAAGTCTTGATCTTTCAAGGCAAAGGGCAATGGGAGGCACTTGTGTCCTCCATAAAGTCAGACAAACAGTTACAACAGACTAAAAGCTCTCCTTTTCTATTCAGAGAATAATCCATGTTTCTGTGAGCCTCCTTATATCAGACCTGATTACATAACCCTAAAGGTCTAGACACAGTAGTGAGAGTGTGAGAGAGGGGACCAATTGTTTGGACCTGAAATAAGAGAGCACAATTTTGGCCTCCATGTTCAGACTAATTAAACTGATAAACATTTGGCTTTATCATATTAGCCTCAGCTCTGATACACTGAATCAAAAGCTCATAGTCAAAAGAAGACTGTCACCAGTCACCAGTGTATTTCATTCATGCTGTGACTAACTACTCTGCTGCTGAAACATGATTGCAGCTGCAGGCAAAAGCATCGTCACCACACTATTAACCTTTCGTGAATCCTCCGTTACAACGCCATTCTCTCCGTTTGTTTATGGCATGGACCTAGAAAAAGTATTTTTCTGATTAGCTGGCGGGTGTTGTATATTGGGAACCCTGGGGGATGATTCCAGTTAAATGTTAAGGCATTGTTTTAAATCAGAGTGTATGGTATATTAAAGGGATAGTTCAACATTTTGTCAAATTGGCCCATTGCCATAATCCCTATAGTTTCAGGAGTAGGTTCGTTACCTTTAATTGTTGTTCCAAGCTATTTTTAGAACGGCAGAGCAGAGCCGCAAGCTGCTAATGGGATTTCTTGGTTTCCCTCGTCAAACTCGTCAAATACACAATCCAACAACTCCAAAACCTACTCCTAAAACTGTAGGGATGATGACAATGAGCCAATTTGCCAAAATGTTGAACTATCTCTTTAAACTTTGATTATCTGCCAGGTCCACCAGTGGCTCCATTCACACATGTGTTGTTTCATTTTGTGCAGCCACATAAACCCCCCACCCCCAAAATGGTATTGTGTAAGATGCAAAAAAGGTGCACAAAACTACAACCATTTTGTTTTATGGAATTTTTCAGTCATAAAAATCCAACAATGCAATCAGCATAAACATCACATGTGTGGAACAAGTGGGAACCAAGTGCACTAAATAGACCTGAAATTTGTTATTATTTTAAAATTCATTAAATTAAATTACATTTTCATTCTGAGCACCAGTTTACTCTCATTGCTGAAACTAAACAAATGGAACATGAACCTTATTAACCTTGTTTTATGCTGGGTTCCTGGGGCCTCACTCACATTTTTTGTTTTTCACGTTTTCTTTTTATAAAATCAGTAGCAACAGTTCATTTTCACACCCAGACGTCTCAGGCTCTGTTTTCCACAGTGTGTGTGTGTATTCTGGCTGGGAGCAACTTGAGTACTTCAAGAGATTTATTGTTAGGGCAACAAGTAGAGCCAGTTTCTTTCATTTGTTTTGCTGGAGCCACAGTATATCCCAGCACACACAGGCTGTCACACAAAGACCGATGACCACATTCACACTTCTTGGGCAAATCAGTTTCCAATTCTCCAAACCTACATGTCATGCATGTTGGAGGGAACTCGAGCACCCGTAGAGAATCCATTTTCACAGGGACAACATGCTGGACTGACTTGAAAACATGAATGATAGATGGATGTCATGCTAAACTTCACCTTCACCACATCGTAACTACACACTGTTTTCATGCGAAAGGAGTGATATAACTGTTTGTTTCTTAACGTTTCCATACACATGGCTAATATTAACAATGCTCACACTGGGGACAATGCCTTATTCAAACTGCAAATCTCTGAGTGAGTGTTTACTCACCTCCTTGGCAGAGAGAGACTGTGATGGCTGTGGCTGCTGACTCACAAAGTCTGTCAGTGCTCATGCAGCTCACTTGTGTGCGCAAGTTGATTTAGGAGGGAAACCAGTGGATCTGGATCTGCTGTACATCATGCTTGTCTGTGACTCTATAACTCTCTATTGTGAAACTGGGAGCTGAGTAGAAGACAGGCAGGCAGACAGGCAGTGAACTAGGCAGGCACTCTTTGAGCCGCTCTCAGGCGTTTCGATCTCTGTGGGGGTCCCTGCCATCTGGCAGCCACTGGAAGAAAAGTGTGTGTATGTTTGGATGCTGCTCTGCGTGTGAACATATGTGTAAAAAGCTCCTGTGATGTCGGTTCCTGCCCCAGGTGCTGGTTAAGACTTGAGTTTCTCAGTGAAAATCCACATCAATCCATGTTAGCCTCTGCTTTTGTTCATGGCATTCTTGGCTTCCTATCTCAGAGTTTTGTAAAGCATTTTGTTATCTACAAATTGTGTGCACAGAAAGTTGTTTCTCTCTTTATCTTTATCTCTTTATATGGGGAGGGATTATTTTCTCAACAATGGAAATCAGAGGCAAGGCTTCTTTTATTAGTATCGAGAGACTTTCTTACTGGTCCTGATTTCCTTAGCAAGAAGATGATGGCTTTTTAAGTGTAATATATGACAAACTTGTTTTTGACATTTTTCATTTCTGTTTTACAACTTGTTCCTTATCTGATCAAATTGTCTTTAATTGAAACTGAATGCAATGATTAGTGTCTCTAATTAAAGAGAGTATGTGTTAGATCCTCAGTATACAACATGTTGATTGAATGTGGGCCTAAAGTATGTCTTGGGTTTAGGGGAACGTGTGGCGTCAGTAATTCCTTGGTCCTAAAGCCTCTTAGTTGTGTGGTGTCTTTGATTTAATGCTGAGAGAGATGCTGAAGTTGAGTAATCCCTGCAGTAATCTGCAATGAGCCGTCTTTTGCTGATGTTGTGCCAGGTTGAATCTGGGGGCAGCTGCCTTCATCGGTCATGTTGTTGGTTTACTATTATTCCACACATTATTGGGTCTATATATAAGAATTTGATATACCAGCCTCATTCCAATTTTTAGAGAACGAATCAGATTTCTCATAATTTATATTTCTTTAGGAACAACTTAAAAGTCTTGCTCTGCATTCTGCAGGCTGTGCAGTCCACTATTTTTTATCCCTATAGTTGGAAAAGCAGAGAGGAATATAAAGTTGGAGGGGCGCAAGCGAGAACGATTTAGCAGCATCTGATCTCAGGCCATGTGTTGAAGTTCAGGATCCTGGCAGTTCTCTGCGCTCTTCTGATGTCAAATGTTCAAAATACCCTTCCAGACTCACTAACTGCCTCTGAGGGGGCTGTTTAGTTGAGAAAGTTAATATTGCTTGAAGTTGAAACTCCCATTACAACCATTACAGAGAGCGTCCTGTGGTAGAGAAACTCCGTCAGTGTGGTTGAATTGCTCATGGCGAGATGCTGTGGAAACAAAACAAGGCCTGATCGGCACATGTGCAGGTGGAAAGCAACTTTCATTATAGCTGATGATGGATTCCCTTTAGTTTCTATCTGTTTGTGGTTTTGGTGATAGCTATCTTTTAAGCTCTCGAAATGGTACAGCTGCCATATCGCACCATGACAAAGCAAATACCCCCTCTCCCTATCTCTTTCTTCCTCTCTCTGTTTCGCTTGTCTGTCTACCTCAGTCCAGTGGACAGCGCACGGCCCAGTTGTTTTCCAGATGGTCCGCGATGATTAGGGAGCTTTTGGAAGCCGTCACTCTGCTCAAATGCTCTACAGCTGTGAGCTCTTGGAGCACCACGTCAAAATGTCCACAGAGGGCCCTGGAACAGCATACTGTTTCCTGAAACCAATTGTTACAAATTCAGCCCTTTGAATTCATCTTCATCCACATCCAAACAGGCAGTCAGTAGTCCCTCCACCCCTTCCCACCCCCACCCCTTCAACTGCTAAACAGAAAGGGAAACCAAACCTCTGTTTTCATGGAGATCACATTCATGAACCAGATCCAGTAAAAATATTGCGGTGTTACTCCTTTTTTACACTCTTCCAAAAAAGATTGAATAAAGGCTGATTTGGTATTACTGATGTACCGGTCGCTGCCAAGTTTTCAATTTAGTAGCAGTAGAGGAGGGATTAATATTGTACCCTCCTGGTTCTGTGGCTTTGGCTTACTCTCTCCCTCCTCTCTCCTGGCAACAGCTGCACTGTCTGTTCTCCCTGCAGACCTCGCATGTCCTTTGCAGTCTTCATACATACAGTATATAGTGTATGGTATCAGCAGGACATTGTTTCTCTCTGTGATTCTTTTAGTTTTTAATCCTTTTATAATTCTTTTCTGTAACTCTTGAGCTCAGCGACAGCGAAGATGCTTTTTGCCCTATCTGTGTAAGCCTTTGATGTTTTCTCTCGTTCACTAGAACCAAATAGTGAGTTTGTTTTGATATTTCAGTGTAGACCTGATGGCCCATACATTATCTCTAATGGTTTAATAAGTTATGAGAGGGAGAGTTTAGACGCACTGAGTGGCTCGTTTTCTCTCTAGTCCACAACTGGTACTGGTCCTTATGCAGTATCATAACTGTATGAAGCACTTCCAAAGCTATTCCCAACAAACATCAACCTGAAGGGAAACTGCTTTTTACAGCTACTTACCGGGCCTCTCGTACGTCTGTGTGCATTCATTTTACTGTGAGTCCCATCATGACTTGAGTGCACTGTAAATTCTGCTGCTAGGTGGGCCACTTGACAGATATAAATAGCACTCAGGTCATCACGACTGCCTCAAATAGCACTATGTTCTCTGAGGTGTATTAGTTCTATTAGAACCATCAGATTAGACAGAGAGCAGTGATACTCAAAGTTTCATCCTGACAGAATCTGTGTGGTAGGCACAGTGAGTTACTTGTAGGGGATTTGGCTATGATACTGTGGACTGGGAGGGACTCGTAGACACTGACAGTGATTGGATAATACACTGCATTTATTGCTCAACTGCGGGGTAGTGAGTCTTCTGCTGTCAGGGTCCTCTCCCACGCTCTGTCCTCGGATCCGGCCGTCCCTGCCTAAACAAATATTTGAACTCCCTGCCAATTCTCTCATTGAATAATGTATACCTTCTGTGATTGATATTGTACATTTGTGTTTCTCACAAGCTTTAATGGCATCGCTGGAGTTACCAGAAGAGGAATGTGCCTCGCTGTGTTTGGAGTCACAGAAAACATAGAGAAATTTGTTGTCCCCCTTTTACAAATGAACAGGAGTGCTTTGCGAGGCAAACACAGAACCCTGGAAAAAACAAACAGCTAAATGTGCATCCCTTGATCTAAATTAGTGCCTTGGAGGCACTGTTTGCTTCCTGCTTCCCGGAGTTCTCGCCGTCTGTTTGAGATCAGGTGATTCACAGATAGTTGAAGAGAATAGCACAGTTGGATACTGTACACGACCTTGAGATGATAAGATAAAATGTTGATATAGAAAGGCATCGTCAAGGCCTAACAAACATGGTGAGTGCATTTCCTACCTCAGAATACATTTGCAAACCCTTTGTTATAAACTTTTTAAAACCTGTCTCATTTACGGCGTGTTACCATTTACACTCTTCACAGACATCTGTGTCGCTTCAGTCTGTGTGTGTGCGTCCTTGTGCACGTGGAGACAAAAGTCGAGATACAAACAATAAGTGGACCTACTGTACCACTTCACGCTGTCGGTTGTGGTTAAAATATCCATAGATTACCTTTATAGGACACATGTAATGAAATCGATGTGTTTCTGATTTCACAGTGCGTATCGGCTCCATGCAGCCTGCCCTCAGCTTCAGTTAGGAGTGTGAGAGTATGTGAGAGATAAAGCCAGAGCAGAGCGAGCGGATGGGGGGCTTCATAACTGTAGTAATGGTCGCACCTCGTAGTGATCAATCAGTCTAATCAGCTGTCAGGCCTCTGCAGTATGTTTCTGCAGCAGCAGGAGGAACCTCTTTGGAAGTCAAGCGTCTGGTTGAAATATCAGCACTACTTACTCAAGGATAAATGCAGCCTTGCCACCTCTGTGCTGCTATTCACAAACGGATGTGTACAGTATACAGACATTCCTCCTCCACTCTGGTTGAGAGGGAGCCCACTGTTTTCCAGGCTAAGACCTCTGCTGGTGGTTAAGATAAACACACTCTCCACTTCGACTGGGATGCAGTGATTGCTACGTTTTCTGTCTCTGCGCTTCTTATCGGAGGCAGCACGATTTAGCAGGTTGTTTCTTGCCTGTGTGACAACTTTATTACCGCCTGCCACTCGGCTGATGACGGTCCCTATCAAGTGTGTGGGTAGGTGGGTGGTATGATGTGAGTCTGGGGGGGAAGTATAAATGTCACAGTGGCAGAGAGATGACCTGTGATAGGAACTTGACAATGCTTTTTTTTTGTTCAATTAATGAATTTGTTGATCACAATGTGCCTATTCTGATTGATTTAAAGCATTGATACCAGAATTAGATTTTTGCAGGTTTTCAAATATGTCAGTCTGTTGCTTTTTTTTTTTTATAGGTTAGGCACTGTTGCTGAGATACTGTAAACCAAGAGGTTTGACAGGTTCTAGATGAGCAGTATCTTTGTAATCAGTACATTTATTTGAATGAGAATCAGAATTATAAGAGGACGTTGTTTTGTTGTAGTTGTGTCAGGACAAAAAAGGAAGGGAAAAGTAGAAATGAAATAGAAAAATCTGATTTGAAAGCAGCAGAGAGGTATCGAAAAAACACCTGAAACTCTGTGTTTGACACTTGTGTCAGGGGTTTCTATAGGTTAGTGGGAATGGACATTGCTGTATAAATGTTCAGGATGCTGCTGTATACTTGTCCCTGTTTGAATGAACATTTTAAAAAAAAAGGAAAAAAGAAAGCACGTTAGGTTGTTATACACAACCGATACCATTTTCCTGACATAAATTTTCCTGCATCACATTATTGAACAGCGCCAGTCTTGTGAATCTTCAGTTTAACTACCCAGAATAAAATACAAGATGTCATCTTTGATTTCCTTTGGCTCAGTTTTGTATAACAGTGATGCCCCTCTCTCTCAAAGAAAAACTTCCAATCCTTGTCTAGGAAGCTTTCATGTTTCTTCTGAGTATTTTTAGTCCTCAACACACTTGATGTGCACGATTTCGAGGAGTTTTCAGTTCTGAAACGCTTGGAAAAACACCGGCTTTGGTCCTTGACAGTACAGACAAAAATCTCAACTTTATCAAATCTAAAAGAAATTTCTGTGCAGTGATTTGGAACAATGCATTAGTGGACTGTAAGATCCTCTGAGCTGTTAGATTTGCCCCTCTGCCTATTTGTTTTCATTGTTTATGTATGGAGGAGGGAGGCTCATTAGTCATTCAGTGTGACAGAGTAAATGTGTACACAAGAAGTGTGCTCTTTGCCAAGAACTAAAGCACAGCTGAAGCTGGCTCTCTGCCAGACTTAAAATTGGCTTTACCTTCAGTTGAAATGGCACTGTTCTTAAAAACATGTTTATTTGTTTTATCAAGAAGCCCAGCGAGAACAGTGCTGACAGGAACTATTGTAATGTAGGCTGGTTCTTCAAGTCTCCAGCATAATCTTTAAATATTGCAAAACTGTAGATACTGTAGATAGATAGATCTGTTTTTATTATTATTATTATTATTGGCGAACGGCTAGTCTGAGTATCATGGTGGTATTCAAGTGTGGCTTTTAGCTTTCACACTACCCCGTGAAAAATGGAAAAAGGACAGGCGGATCCTTTAAAAAGAAGCTGCAAGAGCTTAAATGAATTCCTCTCTCTGGTAAAAGAGGTCTGTAGTGGTTATAACAGGTGTTCAGTAAAAGCTTTGATCATTTTTTGAATAGAAACTGGTAAGTGACTGGCAGTCAGAGGCTTGGATGGGCATGAAACTCTTTCAGGTGAATCATCAATACAAAAGATGAGCAGCTGTGTTGGAAAGTGATTGAAAGTCAAATCTGGTACACATGAAAACCTAAGAAGAGTATGAAAACAGCATTTTGATCAAGTGCATCATCTGTTGTCCTCGATGAAAGCTGGAATTCTGCTGCTTTTGTCACCAGCAGCTCCTGGTTGAATCATTTTTGAAAAATGGGGCAATTTTGGATGAATGCTGCAGTGTAGCATAGAAAAGAAAAAAAGCGCCTGGCCTGATGTGTCAGCGCAGATTCAGTGCATTTCATAAACAACACACAGTACAACAAGCAAGAAGATGTGTTTTATAAAAAAAAAAAAAAAAGGAAGCTCGACCCGACCTGACCTGACCTGATCTGACCCGAGTCATTTGTATTTTCGCCTCGGACCAACACATTGAGAACTCTCAGTACAGTAAGTGACGGAATAGGTCCACCAGAAAGGGGTTCGTATGTATATCGCCACCAAGTGTTGAGGAGGCGGGCATGTGTCCATCAACTATTCGATTTTCCCAGTTGCATACAAACTGGGACAGGGACAGAACTCTGATGAGCATAGCTTGACTTAGCTGTGCATGTAAACACACTGACTGAGAGGCTTATTTGTTTCTGTAGTGGAGCTAGCCGTTCACTAAACAGACCAGTTGGCATGCTCAACCAAATTTTAACTGTGGGCAAGATGATCTACGGTGCAGACATTAATATCTCTGTGCTCCGGTGTTCGTCTTTCTTGTTATCCTCATGATAACCGTGCACCTGAAACCTGTTGAGTCAAACCTGCAGGGAGGCACTTTGGTGCTGTCTGCTCCGGGCTGTTTTCAGCTTTCAGCTTGAGCAACAATTCCAAAAGCTCTACAGTTACAGCATTGCACCGTTTCTCTGGAAGCATGAACTGGTATGTGGGTAAAGCCCAGCAGCCATATCAAGCCAGGAGGTTGTTGGTTATGTTCCAGCAATGTTAACAGAGTCATCCTTGTAATGAGGTACTAATGGAGTCATGTCGAGAGCTTTCCTCAGGGAGAGATGAGAGAGGTATGTGTGTGTGTCTGGCCAGCTTTTCATTCTTATACTCCCACATCTCATTTCAACACTGCACACAGTTTTTAAAACTGACAAAATAAATCTCATAAATCTCTAGGTATTAATGAGTGTTGCTTGTCCTCAGTTGCTCTTGATAATTGTGCATTAGTTATGAACTTCAACCCAAAATATGAATCGGAGACATATTCCCTCCTTCCAGACGATCGAAAACAGGAGCTTTTGGGTTTTTATTTTCATTCATCAACGCAACGACTGTGTGGCCTGATGTGACCTCACTGCTTGAGATTAGTGTGTCTTTTGAGAGGAGAGCAGCAGTGTTTTGTTGACAAATGCAGCACTATTAGCGCTTGCATTAGCGTGTTTGTCAGCGGAGAGGTCACAGCCAGGCAGAAAGCATGTGGAGCAACAGAGGGACAGACATGAGGCCTAATATCAAATCAGATTTTCTCTCACAAACTCGTCAGTGTTCATGTTTTGCAGTGTTGACAAATGTCCAGCCAGGAGTTTTTAAATCAGTGACGTGCCACAAGCGATATTGGATATATATCTCCTGTCACAAGGAGTATCACAGTGCAGCGTGGTCTGGTAGTGCCTTGTTGATAGACTGCAGTAGGGGGGACGGTGTCGTTTTGTTTGGCATCGAGGCAGTGAATGTTTCTAGTGATGTTTGTTAGCATTTGCACAATGTTGCCTCTGCAAACTTAATTTCTCCTTATAGGTTTTCTTTTGTTGTGACCTAACAAGATCTGACAGCTCTGTTTACTCCAAGTGTTGAGAAATTATTTTAGGAAGTGTTCTGTTTTGTTTCATAAAGGACATTTAAAGTTGCCCCTGGTACTTATGTGAAAATGGTTGTCTTTTTTTCCTCCACTCTTTTAATGCATCACAGCTACCTTCCTGTTTTACAGTAAGGCTTGGTGATACAGATAGGGTGGAAATCAAACAGTCCTAAGGGAAGAAGCTCTGTCTGCAGAATTTGTCTCTTTTCCATCTCACTCTTTTCAAGGACACTAATGTAGTAATAATAGTCACTGCTATGACAGATGTTTTAGTCTTTCTATATTACCTTATATAGAAGTTTTGTGAAGATGATTTTTCAGGTGTCTATGCTAAATCCTGTAATGTGTGTTTTGTATACAGGAAGGCTTGTGTCATTGTTCTTTAAGGTATAGTGGCAGCAAGGGCTTCTCTGGCTCTACTCTCATCAAATGTGTTGAAATGAATAGTGAATGTTTAAGGAGAAAGTCATATTTAGGATGGGTTTCAATATAGTTTTTTTTCCCGTGCAATCATCTTCACTACAAAAAAAGTATTGACGTCCTCAGTTTTTTTCCTGCAAGACATGTTTGAGAAACAGAAAGCTATTACCTCAGCCATTGTCTCCTGTCTGAAGTCTGACCCACGGTTCTCGTATAATAGCTGCAGTGGCAGAGGAAGAAAAAAAAGCAATACATAAAGTACAGTATGTACATTGTTCGTGCCTGTTTGCAGTATGTGTCAACTTTTCATTTAACCAGGTTCTTTGTGTTGAATCTATTCAAAATGAAGTGGTTATATTCAAAGGGAACTGTGTGTGGCTGTTTGCCAATACACATACACAATTTTCATCACTGAAATGTGTGTATTGTGAAACAAAAAGATAGCATCCCAGCTACCTCTGTCTTCTTGGGCTGTAAAGAAGAAACCCTAACACCACAGACTACAGTAGATAGGCATTTTGTTTTTGACACACTGGCAAAATGACTTTAGGTCTTCGTTCTTTCTCTATTCTGATTTGAATGTACAGCAAATTAAGACTGCACAGCTGAGGCATAAAGAGCAGGTGCAGTGTTTGTGATTATTCTGTGACTGCTATCTCCCACTGAAATGATATTGTTTTAATAATGATAATAATAATAATAATAATAATAATAACAATTCTTCATTTCTATAGCACATTCCACAGATTGGAGTCACAAAGTGCCTTCCCCATTATTTTGTAAAACAAGCAGATTGTGATGGTGCCTGAGGGGTTTATGTGATAGTCAGTGGTATTGAGACGTGATTCTTCATGTCTGACTGTGGGGTTAAAAACAGCAACGCCTGACTCACAAGTTAGCATTTGTGGTGACCTCCTTGTGTCGACCAGTCTTTGGTAACAAGACCAGAGATGGAAGCTGCCAAAGAGTATAGCTTGCATCACTTTTCATGTTCAGTTTAGTGGCTCTGCTGGACTCTGGAGTTGAACAGCTGATTCACTCTCTATTGAGCAACTTGCAGTGATTCAGGCATGTGGGAAAGGATGGCCCCTTTTAGTTTTAGTTTCCCTTTTTTTGGAGGTTTGGAGAGCAGATGACTGAAGGGAGTCCTGGGGGCAGACCTGTGACACAGTCAAGAGACCAGTCGTTGAAACTGACCTGTGTGGCACTTGGGGAAGCCCTATAGCCTATACACACTTCTCTGAGGAGCCTTAAAGAGAAACAGTGTTGTAACACTGTGACTGCACCTGAAGTGGAGAGTAAATGGAAAGATGCATTGATGTTATTTGGAGATCTGAATGAAAGCACATCTTTAACAATGCCTGGGTGTAGTCTGTAGGAGACTAGTGTCTGATTGTCTCGGTGACATATACTGTTATTTTATTTCCCCCCAGCACAGCCATTAATAGAATGAGCTGCTCGTCCATGTGTGCGGCACAGAGATGAAAGACACTTTGATCTGAATTATTTTGAGGTTCCCTCATTTGATTGAAGTTATTTTCATAAATTAAATGTAGACTATCCTTTGATCAAGGTTTAGTTTCTGTCATTGTCTGATTGAGTTTTAAACATTTGTCTGCTTGATCTAAAAAATCTCTGCCTCTCTGATTCAGCTCTCTGGTTCAAAATACATGAAAGTGAGTCTATATGAAAATAAGACTTCACCTTTTTAACAATCCATCTGGGTATTGCCTGTAGTGCTTATCTTATTATTGTAAATACCACCGTACATCTTCTGTCAAGGAAAGCAGTATATTTCTGTTTGTGTATGATGATTAATGCCATAAACTCATAAAGATAATCTATGACCGGCTTGACTATCTCAATTGCCCTATTTAATTTTTTATTGCATGTTTATTTATTAAGTGGGTTTAAGGACCCATTAATCATTTAGAAGAATAAAAAAGATGTGTGCACCAGATGCAGCAGAAAGCTACATGTTTGCATGCTGTAGTTTACAGAAAAGTGTATTTCCAAGACTTTAAACATAGATGAGTCTTCATGAGTCAATCAGCTGTACTCACAAATCTTTCTTTTTTTATATGTGCATAAATTTACTGAGATCATCCAGGCCTCCTGTGATGTGGGGTTAATTGTTTATGCCTGCATGAATTCCCATGCTCATCTTCAGAAAGAGCCTTTCCTTTGCATCCTGTTCCAGCTGCAGGGATAGGCCACTGTGTTGCTCACAGTGGGAAATGAGCATAGAGATGGAGACCAGATGTTAGCCTGCATTCTATTAGTGGTGTTGTTCACCAAGTGTAATGACTCATATTCACCAGCAGGGGGCATTAGAGTAGCATAACATGGTCTTTAAAATTCAAACACTGCAATGCTTTAAACATTTTAGATATGACAGGTTATCTGACAGATTGTATCAGTATGTTTCAGGGTTAGCAAATACTGGAAACTGTTTTCATATGAGAAGAGTTTTATCTCATCTATTGTGATGTGATCGCACAGCCTGAGTAAACTGAAATCAAAGTCTTAAATCTTGAAGTCATTTTTCATGTAATTACATTGACTATACTATACAGGCTCCTGCAGTTGCCACACTGTTTTTTGGCAATTAAGCGTAACTGGTTTTTCATGCCATCAGGGGGCAGTGTTGGATTTTCTGCAGACATTATCCATTCCTGGTCTATAGTGCTTATCTGTGCAGGGGACACTGGGGGCTGGAGCTGATCCCAGCTGACAGAGGACGAGGGTGTGGTACTGTACACCTAGGACAGGTCGCTAGTCTGTCACAGGACTGACAACACCCAACAAAATCATTCACATTCACACCTACGGGCAACTTTGAGTTGTCCAATCAACCTAGAGTTGATGTTTGGACTGTGGGAAGCCTTAAGCAAATCCACATAAGAGCATGTAAACTCCAACCAATCAAACCATGAACCTTCTTGCTCAGAGGCAACAGTTGCTAACCACTTCTTCACTGTGCCGCCTTGCAAACATTATGTCATTGTAATTAGAATGAGAGCAAACTTTATTCTGGTGAAAACCAAGTCTCTAAGTCTGTTACAGAGTGTATCCATTCCACATGTGTTTGTGTGTGAGAGAGGGGCTGACTATACAGTACTTCAGATGATATTGCATAGTTGAAATAACGTCATATTTTGTGTTTTTCCCTTCTCTATCACTCTTTATCACCACTATTTGTGGTTGTTGCATCATCAATCCAGGTACAGTAAGTGGCACATACAGTAAGTGCAGACCAAAGGCCTTGCCGCCGCTAAAAGTAGTGGGATGACTTGGTGTATTTGTCCTCAAGGTGTTTACAGTCGAGTGTGTTGTCCAACTGGGAACGTTTTGTTTCTCACACTGTCTGACTCTTCACTGCCGTTCACTTAACTGCTCACTCTATTTTTATGGAAATTGCTGCGTGCATTTGGCCCATGCTCCGGTAGAAACTGTTTTTATTCAGTCTTTTTTTAAGGTCTCTGTAGTATCACTTACCCTTCATATGAAAAGTGGGCAGCATTTGTTCCTGTTTTATATTGTTTTTGCAGTTCAGTCAGGTTTGTTGAACCATTCCCCCGAGTTACTCTCTGTGTCTTTCCCTCCTGTCCTTCTAAATAACCTCCTCCTTTCTTATAGTCTATGTTCCTGTCAGGATGTTGATGTATTGCCTTTGTGACCCCTAATAAGTCTACACCTGACACATGCAGCTGTTGGTCAGAGAGGACAGTAACCAGGAGGGAGCTGCAGCCCACAGCCCAAAATGTGTAACAGATTTTTCATGGAGCTTGTTGATGTGAAACAATATCATCCTTCCAGAGTTATCATGAATAAGCTGGACGTGACTGCATGGTGGTAGGCGTGCTGAGCTGTAAAGGAATGGGGATTTAAACCTAGACAGAAGTAGCTTGTTATTCTTTTTCACAGAGGATTTGAGTAATGCAGCTGCACCTACAAAAGCAACAGCGGGTGACCCAAGAGGAGACACTCCCTTTAAAACAGATATAAAAAAACTGGATTCTCCCTCTGATGAGTCTGTTTTTATACAGCAAGTCAAATCATGGAAATCACTTCACCCTGTGTCAGAGATGATGACGAAATGTGCACCCTGTGATAAAGTCAGACTTTGTTGATCTGAATGAGGAATACGATGGGAGATGACACAGGAACGTGCCAGACTCTTGGATTGAATCACTACTGCAGCTGACTGCCCTGCACTGCAAGCTGCCCTCAATTTGTCAGCTGTGCCTTCCTCTGCACATTCCCAGTCGTTGTTTTAGACTGGCATTGATTGCCCCCATTTCAAATATAGATTAACAGGGTGTTATAATAGAATGTCAAATCAGGTTGTGAGAAAGTTCAGTGGGGACGTTATTTAGGATGCACTTAGGTAGTGTGCTTTTATTTTATTTATTACCAGTACTCAAGTTTATTTGTGCCTCGCACTAAAAATACCCTGTTGGTACTCAATGGCCGTTTAAGTGCTCATGAGTTACAACTATAAAGCTAGTAATACTTCCACCTGAACAAGAGACCGTCTACAGCTATAAGTTACATAAACTGTTTAAAGAGAAATTAAATACAGGATTCCTTGTGGCTGCAGAGAAATCATCTCCTGAGTCAAGGCCACTGCTGCTTCTCTGTCTATAACTGTTGACTTGGATCAAGCTAGAGCCAATCCATTTCTTTCCGTGTCTGCACAGGACTTTGCAATTCAGATCACGTTTTGTGTCTTAAAGGAGAATTCCGGCCACTTTTGACCCCTAAATCGTTGTCCTGATTGTCACCCAGTGTTGGGGGGAGCAAAAAACGCGACTAAAATTGATGCAGGCAAACCGGAGTTACCGGAGTATAAACAGTATAAACTTTGTGTTTTTGCATGTAGTCACTCAGATAGCCGAAATCTGAAACATCCTGGAAAGACATTACTATCCGATCGCAGAGCAGAGCGCCTGCTCTCCCCGCCACAGAAACGAACACTTTTTCCTTGTTGTGATGATTTCTTTACAAAAATAAACGGTCAGTATCTCTGACCGTCTGAGGTGAGTGATTACATGCAAAAACACAAAGTTTATACTGTTTTACTGTACACTATATGAGTTTAGTGGTGTGTCATAAGGATTCGAATCATGTACCATAGATATTTGATTGTTTTTTGAGTGTTTGTTATGGTTGAAAAAATTGCCCCCATGCTTTAGCGTTGTTGCTATCGCTAGCGCCGTCTAGCCATAGTGTAACTCGTTTGCCTGCATCAATTTTAGTCACGTTTTTTGCTCCCCCCAACACTGGGTGACCATCAGGACAACGATTTAGTGGTAAAAAATGACCGAAATTCTCCTTTAACATGAGCCTTCTGTGAAGTTTTATCTACCACTCATCTTGTACTGTTGGTTTGCCTAATATCGCACCTGCGTATAGGAGTAGATGCATGGCAAAGGTAACAATCGAATGAGTCACCAAAGGTAGGCTGCAGGACTCATTAGGTGAGGTTATGTGCTGTTTATTAACATCCTTCTATTTCACATGACTAAAAAGCGGAGGAAAGAACTGGAATATGTGCTCTCCAAAATGTTTGTTTAGTCATCCGCTGTTTGCTTTCCTGCCGCCTGAAGCTGTTATTGACAATCCACAGCACAGGATGAGTGTTTTTGCTCTTGTTGCCAGATAGCTCATCTGGTTCAAAAAGAAGAAGAAGAAGGAGAAAGCCTGAAAGAGGAATGATTGTAATCAACAAATTTACATGTAATTGTGAGGTAACACTCATGTTGCAGTAAATATTTCCTTGCATGATTACAGGCACTGTGTCATTTTGGTGTAAACAAACACTATTTACCCCACACATCTCCTTCCTTCTAATTTCTGTCACGGATAATTGTCTGAAGTCGTACACTCTCATTTACGTGAGTTTCCTCTCTTTCTTTCTCTATCTGTCTTCTAAAGTTTCTTGGTCTGTCACTCTCATGGCTGACCCACTTCTGCTGGTCATCTTCTTCTATAATGAGTTAGACCGTTGTCTGAGTGAGACAGTGCTGGCCCGTCTCTATGCTCACGCTAGCAGCTATTTTTGCCTGGGGACTAGAGGAACTAGAGCCGAACAGATCCTGCATAGCGTTTCATTACATTGTCAGTTAAAGCCTGCCATTCTCTCAATCTCTCTGTCGGTCTGCAGTGGAAGCATTTTTCCGTGTTTGTGTGGTTGTGGCTTTTCCTGCAACTCAAGTATGTCCATAACTTTGCCTGTTAAACCGGAATGATAGATGGATCAATAATGCCCATCACCCGCGGTGGTATTATTTGTTTGTGGCTGTGGTTGATGAGATTGGATTTTGCTCCTATATTGAGGGCAGACTCCTCTCTGTCACACATTCTCGGTCAGATTGACTCACACACACACACACACACACATGCACTGCATTGAAACTTTCCATGACATTACTGGTTTTATCAGAAGTAGGCCAAAGCAGGAGCCTGGCCCTCTGGCAGGTCCACTGAGCATGCTCAGCACTGCTGAGGGCTACGTAGTGGATCAGTTCTTCGTTCTAAGCTACTACCACATTTGTGTAGCTCAGAGTGGGTCTGTCACAGCTAAGGCTCAATGAGCTAGACACAGAAGGAGACCACATAGGATTTAAAGAAAGTTAGACAGCGCTTTATTCTAAAAGTGCAACCAGAATAAGTTTCACTATTAGTTTAATTTAATTGATCATTGTTTTGCCCATAAAGTGAGAGAAAATACTTGAATCATGTTGAACACAGTAGCCTATGTGTTCCAGCAGTGCAAAATTGAAAGATAGCTAATTTTACTTTTCAAACAAGCCAGACAGATTAAAAAATAAATAAATAAATAAATCCTCATCATTGAAATACAGGTGTAATGCTCGTTGCTCAACGTCAAACTGATGATCAAAATTTTCAGGTTTACTTTAGTTAAGACAGTTTATTGAGTAAGATGCGAGTCTGCAAGTCAGTCTTGTGTGATGCGTTAAATGGATATATGGTATTAGCCAAGAAAATCAAAGAAGAAAAATACACACAAAGGGGTAGTAATGATGAACTACAGTCAGCTGAAATAGCTTGGCCAACTCCTATGGATCTGGACCCCTCCCATCGCAACATGTGGGTAAAATAACAACAACAACACAGGATCAAGGGGCATTTGAGATGATGTAGTCCTTGAACAGTTGAAGTGAATGCACTCTTTACACAGTTCTTTAGCAACGGAGGAAGTTGTGAGACCAAGAGGGGCCTTTGGAGGCAGTAAATTGTCCTCCTGACTGTAGCGAGTGGAAATCTGATCTGAATGTGGAGTCATCCACCTAGACAATAAAGTTACAGTTGTTTGGAAGGGAGGTTAGTGTAATATTTTATTATATGCACACATACAATAGCTCAAGTCTGTGTAAGCATTTGTCTTGTTTGCTCTGCAAAAGCTGATGCTGCATCTCAAGCCTTTTCTACGATCAATCTGAAACTAAAATGTGATCCCAGGCTGGAAATGAATGGATAGAATGAGCTATGATACATGCTGCGCTGTGCTTCTGCAGTGCTGTGTAATCATCAGTTTTACAGTTAGTTATGGAGGCTCCCTGTGTATGTCGACAGAGTTGCTGTTATTGGATCTATCAGATCAGCTCCATGGCCTACATTATCCACTCCCTGCAGGCTCATTGCAGCAAAAGAAAAGAGTTGATACATTCATTAGACTCACAAAGAACTGTGTGCATCTTTTTATGTGTCCACTGTGGAAAATCAAAGTGAGCAAGGCCTGACTTAAAGCATTTCTCGGCGAGCCTTAACCTGGAGGAAGTGTGGGTGGATGTGAAAGGGGCTGTGTAGTTAAACTGCAAACAGCTATTTCATATTTTAGGATGATACCATCATTAATAAAATGCCATGGTTTATCATGCTATAATGTATTACTTACACCCAGCTAAAACGAACACCTCTCTGTATAATGCAATGCAGGCCGATAGATACTACATCCGCAAAAGTTAAATAACATTTAACAGTCTGAACAAAAAGTCAACATAAAATAACCCCCCAGGAGGTACAGTTGTATTAAGACCGCGGCGGTTTTAGCTTGATGTACCTAATAAACTGCCAACTGACAGTACAATATGTTCAACCCACATTCGGCCTAGTTATATGGAACTGCTCACAGGTTAAACACTTTTTCTTACTGTTCACAGACTGCTCACAGACTGCAACTGTAGTTCCTGACACATTACTGCACACCCACAGAATTACATAGAGTGATGTAACCTACCAAATAAAGACTCAGATTCACTTCTCTCAGTATGCCTGTGCGTTCTTGTTTGGAGTTGGTTAAATGTTGCTGAAATGCCAATAACAGATTCCCATCTCTGACTGTCTGCCAATGCTGCGTGCAGAGCAGCCTGCCGCTCGCTCCAGTGCACGTTAACCCTTTGAGGTCAGTCTCTGACTCAGATTTTACACATGTCACTGGGTTTTATCTGAAAAAGGTTACGAGGGGATATCTGCAGAAAGAAACAGTGATAGAAGCTTTGTGAGTGCTATAATGTATGCACATGAACACCTCCTCTTGTTTGTATATGCAGGGCCCCCAAAAAATTTGGCGTCATTCTGCTGCTAGTCCCAGAGCTTACCATATATATCATGATTTTTGAACAGATTCCAAAAGTTTTTTTTTTTTTTAGCTTTTCACAGGACAGAGTGTAACATACTCGTGTCATCATTCTGCAAACTTGAAGCCCCTCAGATTGATGCTGTGCTTACTCGAAGGTTTTACCATTTGCTTTGAACAGTTGAACTATAAATTATTCATAAGCAAATGATTACCTCTGTGTTTGGTTGCCTCTGTGATGTAAAAACAAAGTTGACAAGCTGATGCTGCACAAAGCTGACAGACTGATCCTGTCAGTTATGTGATCAGTGATGGAAAGTGTATATACATGTAAATGTTTCAAGCGTGACTGCACACTTTGTTGATGCATTGAATTTAATGTAAAAAAATAAAAGTCAAACCTGGTCAGTCCTGAGTTGTGTTGCAGAGACCTGGGCTCCTGCTAGAGGACATGGCTATTGGTGTTTTGACTTGCAAACTGTGGAATTTGTGAGTGTCAGTGCTGCCAAGGCTCACAAAGCAGCCTGAGCAGTGAAGCGCGTCTGTCCGACCCCTCTGTTCTCATGCTGACCTTCTGCGATGTCACTCACCACAGCCATTGTGCGGAGAAAATCTGTGGGTTCAGTGATCCTCGGGTCTAATTTTCCTCTCTTTCCACTCTTAATTTGCCTCATCATTGTTGCGACTCGAGCATCTTGGTTTAATCCCAAGAAGTGCACATTGCCAGTGCCTTCCAACTTAGCATATCTGCTCTTGTATGAGACAAATCCTGTATACTGCCTATTGATTTTCAATGTGTCATTAGCACAGTGATTTTTTGGTCGGCTCGTGTAATTATGGTCAGTGGGGTGTTTTAATTCACGAGAGGATTTGGCTCTCCTAAACTTCCTGGCAGCCTGGGGGAGCGTGAGTTTGACTTCCTCATTGACTGGTCCATTTTGTAAGTTTCTGCAAAATTACCCACATTCCTTTTGATCTTTTTCTAATTAGTCTTTTCTTTAGTGTTGAAGTGTAAACACATTTTCCTTTCATTATCTTCTCCCAGAGATGTGGTTGGAAAGAGGTGCTTGCTTATCTGACTATGGTTAAGTATACTGTGAAGGATTGTGTCACTGATAAAAGAGATTTTTTTTTAAAGTAAGAGTCATCCAGACTGGCATTTCCCCTCAGTACAGTGATACAGTGTGATCATAGTCATTTTAGTTGTTTAGAGAGTTATACTTTCAGGTCAGTATCAGATGTAAATGCTTTCATCTCTGTAATCAAAGCAAAGGATGAAACATTTCTTTTGCTGAGACTTTTCAATTCCCATCAATCGTGTTTTTCTCTCTGTCGCTCTACTCTTTGGGGATCATGTTGGATAGCATCTGTCATGGTTAATATTCTCCCGTGAGCATACAGTACCTTGCTAGTCATAAATTAGCTCTAAGTCTTCTTGCAAGTTATCTGTTGTGCCATTTCACAGTTCAGTTTCCAAATTGAAATGACTTTAATTGTCCTTCACTGATGTCATTGGAGGGACGTCTGGTAGTATCTTGGGTGATCTGATCACAAGTGGACAGCTCAGAGTGTGAATGGATCCAAGACACATTACAAATTCATTTGAGATCCAAATGCTCAGACTTAAGTCAGAGCTGGTCTGAGCAACTTATGGATACATTATTTTATCAGTGTGTATTCAGATGTGTCCTGGACAGAGTGAAGCATTTTCAAAAGCTGCTTTTATCCAAGATTTCTGAACACCCCAGAGGGTCACTTATTTGGTTTCCTAGGACCGCCAAGAAATATACCCAGTCTGCATTGTTTTGATATTTTTCTTCTATTTTTAAATTTCTGGCAGACTAGCACAGGAACTGTAGGTTTCAAATAAAAACTAATTTGCAAACAGAAATTATGTATGTGGTTATGTGGAAGTGAGATCTGATCTAATGTACTCATGATTGGACCACCCACAATTCATGTTATTGCTAAGTATAAATCAAGTGTTAACCTCCGGGGCTGTAAAATGCAGTTCCTTGAACAATCCTTAAAAAAGAGACATTTCCCATAGACTCCAATGTTCAAATGCATATCTTTTATATCAGAAATAAAAATGTTTTTGTATAGCTAATTTCCCTTTTCGTTGCAATGGTTGGGGAAGTGAATTCTTATATAACTTGTTTAAATTTCATGGAGGTTTATGAGTACATGACAGGTGGAGCATATATTTGCCAAAAACAGGCATGAAAAGTTGTCTCAGAAACACTTGCCCCACCTCTACCCATGTTTCATTAAGCAAGGAGCCAGGTCAAGTCAAAGCCAAGCCGAGCCAAGACAGCAACAGTGGAGCAGCTCACTCCGAGCTTCAGAACCATAATTCAGAAACCTATGGTTGTCGTCACAGATGCAAAGTCTATAAAGTATAAATATACAGTATGAACAGAGCCTACATCTTGGTTTGTAGGTCTGAAAGTAGCTGCTCAGGGACTCAGGGGTCCATTGTTATTTCTCCTGCTCCATTACAGCTAATTACTGGAGCGGGAGAAGACCCCTACTCTGTGCACTCACACACCAAAGCACCAACAGGGTGGACATTTCAGCCCATCCTCTCACTGGCTCCCTGAAGACAAGCTGCTAATGAAACTCTTTATGCATGCATCATTCTTTCACTATCACCCAGTTGGAACAGAGGACCCTGCAGAGCACTGGCACACACTCTTGATTCCTGCCGTCTTCCTCACCATCATGTCTCAGGCCGATGTTGCTCGCAGCCAACGTACTGTATACCTGCAGCCGACCTGCGCCTCGGTGACAATGGAGAGAGCGTGGGAGTGTAGGTGGAAGAGGAAAGAGGCAGAGACGAGAGTGTGAGTGGGCAGGTAGAAGAGGATCCTCTGAGAGTGGATAAACATGTGAACACTTAGCAATTCCCTCTCCCTTCCCGTCTCTGTGTGACTCTGTGTGGGCAGTTAATGAGTCTGAAAGCTTCTCCTCGGCATCTGTCAGCCAAGAACCGGATGAAGCCTCTAGTGCAAGCTTCTGCAGGAAAGAAACACTCTGTTGCTCATTGATAATTGGTACAATGTATAGGAGGAGATGCTTTTTTAGGTAGGTAAGGTATTTTTACCTTGCCACTTCATCCATATAGACTCCCCTATTACCTTGTTCTGTACTGCACGTGACAACTGCTTATTAGACACACGAGAAGATTATGCATTCAAAGGTATTAATACTTTTAGAAATACAAGACCTCAACTGGAAACAGTACATCAGCACCAGAGGTGTAGTGCTGTTGTTCTAAGCACACCTTTGACATATTGACTGAAATCCAAAAACATAGCCAAGCAAGCCGTCATTTTTGCTTGTTCACCTTAGCCAGGTAGTATGTAGTAGTGTATGAATTACAGTAAGGCTGTGAAACAATCAATACACCTTACATATCAGTATGACAACTTTGGTAATTTGGTTTGTTTTTATTTGCTCTCTTGCAAGACATAGGCTTTAGTGATGATTTGATCTTCAGTTGCTTAAAAGGTCTGTATGAATTTCAAATGGATAATGTGAAATGCAAATATTTCATTTCCACATTTAAAATATTAAACTGTTGGACTTATAATTAGCTACACACTAAAAAGTGTTGGGTTATTTCTGTAACCCAATTTCTGGGTTATTGGTGTTGGGTTAAATTGTTGGGTTATTTTTCCAGGGTGTAACCCATTTTCTGGGTTATAGGGCTATGAATTTAACCCAATTCCTGGGTTGTTCAAGTAATTGGGTTACTTTTCAGTGAGTAACCCATTTTTTGGGTTAAGGGTTGGGTTATTCTGTGACGTAACCGGCCGGTTCATTTGAAAAATGCTGTCTCCACCCACCACCACAGCTACCTGTGGAGATCCGTTATTTACTCTTTTTTTATGTGACGCCGGAGCGCTATCACAACCGGAAAGCTGCTCTGTTGGAGACAAACCCTCGCGCTCCATCATATTGCCCCCAGCCAAAGAGACATGGGTTAATTTTATTTGCCCCAGCTTCAGTCGGCAAAGTCTGACTGCTTCAGCTACAAGGGTCCATGCACTGCTGGACTGGACTTTCTCAGGCTGGATGTCCGTGACTGTCCGTGACAAAGCTACAGATAAACTGTAAGTATTTTAAAATGAGTATATTTGTGTTACTTTGGCCTTTAGCGCATGAGCTAGGCTAACGCTAACAGTGGATGTGTAAGGATGAGCTATATGCTGCTGCCGCATGTTAATGCAAAAAAAGAGAAAAGAGTTAACAACGCTAGTAGTTTATCATAGCAACAGTCATGGATAAGTTTGGAGTCAATTAACGTTAGATGTGGAGATATCCTTCTTCTAAAATAGCCTGTGTTTGATGCTAAATGCGAACAGGGTTCACAACTGATGTTCACTCACAGAATAAGCCACTGACCCCACGGGGGCTCACCTGCCGTGGAGAGTGGGTCAGTGGCTCACAGCCGGTGGTGAAGCACCGTTCATGGCTGGTCCTCTGCTGTCAGTATTATGTGTTGTTGTTGCACACAGGTTAGCATGTTGTGCTAAAAGAAAACCTGTTTTATGTTCAGCTTTTGTTTGGCAAACAGGCAGTTTTTTGTGTGTATGTCTGTATTACCAACTACTGTAGCATGAGAGACCAGACCAGAGAGTAAACTGTGTGTACTGTAGCCTAATGTTATACTGTTTTGTGTTTTCTAATCAGAGTAAAGTATGTGGAAGCTAGCACATGGAGAGAGACAGTCTGAAGAGGAGCCTTGCTCTCTTGGAGGAGCGGCCTCCCGAAGTTCCCAACGGAGGCCAACATCACACATTACTGTAAAAGGTATTTGTTACTCTGTTTATGGAGAAGTGGGAAAATACACCAGGCTAAAAATGTCCTTGGTCCGATATCCATGAAGTAGAGCATGAGTTACGGCAATTTTGTTTTCAACCACTGTCTATTTGAACATACAATTTTGTACCATCCCTTGTACACCTTTTTAACACTACAAAATCATTTCACCTTCTCCACAGCATGGTGCAGCTGGAGAATGCAAGGCAGCCAACTTTGCAGGAATGTGGCATGGCCAGCAAACTGATTTGTCTTCAGCATTATCAACACTAAGCAGTGAGTACATTTGTAAATTGAATCATTAAATAGATGAAATTGAGTTATGACTGATAAAAATCTTCCTCATTGTTCTTTGTCTGCTTATACAGAGGATCATGCCAGTCCACAGTAAACACCTGATTGAGACCCTGGGAATCTTCCAGCAGAAACAATGACACCACCTGCTCAAAGTTACAGTTTCCTGAACATCGCACCATGCTACTGTCCCACCTGTCTTCAGTCAAGTCTGGACCACTGACTCTGACACCAGTCTTGTCAGGGTTAATCACAGGTAAGCAGTGGTTTAGTTGCCAAATGCCAAAAAAATCATTTTTAATAACTTTATACAGCAGTGTTGAACCAAATGTGGTGACTGTCTGATTGTTTGAGGAGATGCATCTGTATTTAGGTTAGCTTAGCTAGCTCATTGGAGCAACAGATTGCTGAGTTTATCTCTGTGTGGGCATCATGCTAAGGTACTGCATCAATCTAACTTTTGCTATGTTTCTGTTTTCTGAATGCAGAGAGGATCATGCCAGTCCAAACACCTGATGAACAACAGGAGTCTCATGCAGAGTTGGTGACTGCGAATCCTTGAAGTTCCAGTTTCCCAGAACACCGTGTTGAGCACCCTACAGCCAAGACTGCGCTATTGACTCATTACTCTTGACCAACCAAGGGCAAGTGGCTAATTTTATTATGATGTTAATTTTCTTTCACCATGGATTATCCTTCATATATGGACATATGCTGTTTTTTCAAGATCTCAACACTGTGTACTGGACAAGGTATTGGAGCAGTCCTGTTTTTCACATAATGTGTAAATGCAAAAAGAGTTTATTTCAGTTTATCAATGATGTTCTACTCTGGTTCACAATGGTCTTAGTTTGTGATATCATTTAAGGATAAGCAGTTGCTGCCTGTTAAATCTATACTGACAAACTGTAATTCCTCATGTGTTGTACCATATTTGTTATGGTGAAATTCTGGCAACCACGGCTGTTGGTAAGTTACTGTAAAGTTGAACTTTGCAATAAAATTCTGTGCTGTGCTATATCATACTGTTTTACCTGTTTTTTCACTGAGAAACACTGTAATTATGTTAAAAGTGTATATTATTTATTTTTTACAAGCGTTTACTTTTAATAGGTTTATATTAAAACATAAGATAATCAATCGAGGAAGTTTCCTTTCTCTTTTAAAGAGGTACTAATGATAAGTAATTGTACTTGAAGGACCACTTAACCACTTTTCAATCGAGGTCTGCAGGGAGCGCTCCAAACTTGTTAACCAGTGACGCCACTGCCATTTATTTCTGTGACAGTGGTGTCACTTGGTAGAAAAGTTTGGAGCACTCTCTGTAGTTTTAAACAACCCAACATTTGGGTTAAAAAAAAAAAAACCAACATTAACCCAAATGTTGGGTTGAATAAGGACCAACCCAACATTTGGGTTAATGTTGGGTTATTTTTTTAACCCAACTTTTGGGTTGAATTATTTAACCCAAGAGTTGGGTTATGTTAACTACAACATTGGGTTATTTTTAACCCAACTATTGGGTTGAGCAAGCACTTCATACACGACCCAATAGTTGGGTTAAAAATAACCCAATGTTGTAGTTAACATAACCCAACTCTTGGGTTAAATAATTCAACCCAAAAGTTGGGTTAAAAAAAATAACTCAACCTGTTGGGTTAAAATAACCCAAATGTTGGGTTGGTCCTTATTCAACCCAACATTTGGGTTAAAATTGGGTTATTTTTTAACCCAACTGTTTTTAGTGTGTAGTCTCTAAATTGTTTAATGTCTAGCTTTTTATGTACAAGGGGCCTGAGGTGACCCCCCCCCCCCACACACACACCTGTCTGATACCGCCCCAAAAACAAATCAAACTTTATAAGCTTTTCTTTTCTTATGCTTTTATAGCTTCTTGTACGTGGGTTTATACCGGATTACACTCTGTTACACAGGTGTTGCTGTTGTTCATAGCCTTTGTACCTGCCCCCACACATGGTGGATCTTTATTTTACAGGGCTTTCAACTCTGACAGCCTGACAGGAGTGGTGGAGCCGAGCCATTCTGCTGTGATAACAATCAACAGATCTGAGCTTGCCCACCGTGTTCTCCCTCCTTGTCATAAAGCCTAATGGTGTGGAGCAGTAAAATGGGGGAGTAGCTAAGTTTTGGGTTGAGATGAAACAGTTCGTACGACCTTGGTTTGGTCATTCACCTCCCCCTTTCTAAGAGATTCTTGGAACAGTAGTCAGATCTCCCACTCCTCTTGAATGCCTGATGAGCTTGTGTAAAAGCGAGTCAGGATTTTTTTCTGAGCTTGGCAAGTTTCCTAATTTATCAAAAGGAAGTTACAACACATAGCCTACAGAGCAAAAAAATGAGCTGCAGCAGGAATGATGCTTTCAGTCTCCCCACATGACACTATGTGCCATGAGGCAGCAAAATGTACAACACATTGAGCAACTTTTATGGCATTTGTGATTTTAAACCCAGGCTGAAGATGTATATGTTTACAGTATGTTAGGGATCCTTTAAGAAGGCATGGTAGCTGTGATAGTGACTTTCATTTCTTAATCATCTATGCCCCGACTTCAGATGTGTCAAAAACACAACCTGGGTGTTGTTAGGATCAAACCTGTATATTGATGTCTGTGACCGCCATGTCTTGTTTCCAATCATAGCAATTTCACAGGCTCGACAGTTGTTTGAGTTGGACACTGACAGGAAACATTGATTCACTTATCCTGCACAAAAAAAACCCCACACACTGTCATTTGACAACACAGCACATACACAGATGGCCTAACAGCTTGATTTGACTTTCCCCATCAGACACCTTTTGTGGGCGTTGGAGCACAAGATCCTTATTTGCTTCATTGATTCATCTTTTATGGATCGGGTCACTAAATATCATATCACGTGTCGTCCAGATACACATTATTCCCTCTGCTTTCTCTTGGGGTATGGTGTCCATTCTGTGCCGCAGGTGGTGGTCATATCCCCTTGGCACCAGGCACCAGCATGGGAGGCCCACCCTAGAGAATGAGGGAGAGCTGAAGGACTGAATGTTTTAGTACGGCCCACTCCCCCCAACTCCCCCTCCCTTTTGTGTGAGGAAGCTCAATACATTATTTATGCTGTACAGCTGGTCAAAGTATTTCACTTGTTACTGATAGAGTTAATGTCTTTAATGTATCTTCACTGTGTTTTCAACCCATAAAAAAAGTCAGCGTTTAGCAAGTTTTTATTTAAAGCTCAGTGACTTTGACAGCTACAGTGCTCTTAAGAAATGCTGAACTATCACTAAATGGAGGGAAGAAGGAGAGAAATGTGGCCATTAAAAGTGCGCATTGACTGTCTCTGGGTGTCTTCCTGCACCATTGACTGCACCCAGCAGGTTGATGAGCGGAGGAGGCTGTTTGGCTTCTAGGTTGGAGCTGAGGTCATTGTCCAGGCTTTCATGTCTTCAATAGCTTCAGGCTCCCTGCTGAACCTACTTGATATTCAGTTCTTTCTTTCTCTTCATCCTATTGAAACTAACAAGCCTCAGCTAGATAGCATAGCTCCGGTAACTGGATAATAACGGAATAATGAAAACCAGACATGAGATACAAGTATTGAACTCTTGTGGTCACAATGTTTTGCAACACATTCGCCGCAACTTTTTATCAGGATGATCCAAAAATCTTCACGATGAGCCTGATAAATTCCCGTGCTGCCATAGTTCATTTTTCAACATGTCCCCTTTGTCGGGACTTGCTGGAGAATGAGCTGAGGGCAGTGCAGCAGCAGCAGCCCACATTCATGTGTAATACTTTAATGCCAGAACTAACATAGTTCGCAGTGGAAAAGAAAAGCTCAAATTCATCTATGTGCAAATTATTGACTTGCCTGGACGCTGTCCCAAAATAAACAATGGAGGAATGGAATATGTTTAAATAATCTGGGATATGGTGTCACTTCAGCTCCTTCATGTGGTTGTATTACACAGTTAACAGTTTTCCGTTGAAATTTGGTTGTCCCCTTACTTTTCCATACAATGTTAAATTTCATCCATGTGTGGAGGAGTTTGGAAAAATTGCAAGCTGTATGTGACAGTGGTGAACAGCAAAAAAAAAAAAAAAAAAGAAGTCCTGAATATTTTCTCCTGCTTGCTGTTTTTGTCCGTCTAGATTCAGTTGTGTATAGAGAGAGAGAGAGAGAGAGAGAGATAGAGATACCGTATCTGTGTGTGATCAGTCTCTGTGTCCATTCCCTGTTTGCTCGGTGTGTAATTGTTGTGGGAGGAGGGAACAATAAAAGCGCCGCTGACCACCTTGCTTGCTTTACATCCGGACCGTGACATCATCGCCTCTCTCGGGTTTCACGGTGTCTTTACTACTGGCGCACGCGGCGCAGCAGTCAGCGCGAGCCCCTCTGCCCTGTGAACACACACAGCAGTCACGGACCGAGAGCGCACTTCTCACTTAACCCTTCTCCAAAGTAAAATAAAGAAGAAGAAGAAGAAAAAGAAAGACAGAAACTCTGACGTTGTTCCATCTGACGCTCACATCTGGATAAAACGGTTACGCGTTTTTTCTCTTCCGTGTGACTTCGCCTGGACATTCATGGGAGCTTTTCATCGTAAGTAGAGAAGCTGCAGTGCTGTTCATGCGTGCTACATGCTGTCCACCGAGCGAGGGGGGGTTTGCTTTCAACGCGATGGTGTGTTTTTGTTTGGGGTGTTTAATTGTGCACACGATTGATGCTAGCAGAATGCTTTTTTTTATTTATTTTTTTATACATGCAGTCCTCAGCTCCCAGCAGCTCCTGCCAGGCTCTCAGTCAGCGTTTTTTTTTGTTCCTCACATGGCTTTATGTACAATCTGCGCCCTTTTCCACAGGACACCACCAGATCCTGATCCCTGTAGTTAATTCATGGTGCTTTTAAGAACAGCCCGGTGCTGTTTAATTAGATGATCCGATGCCATGTAACTTGTGTAGCCCTCTGTAATTAGTTTCAGATATATCCTTTATAATAATAACTGTCCTTCTTCTCCTTTATTGGCAGTAAAAAGCATGCTTGGTGTGACAAGCAGATTTCCTACACTGTCAAAAGGAAATTGCAAAGCAAATTAAAGCCGCAAGCGGCTATGACGGGCCCTCGTTCCACGCCACTCGGCGTCCCGCTCCCACGACCCCCCGGTCCCCGCTTCCCCCGGATCGCTCTTCGAAACCCCCGCGCGCCACCGGACGTGGGCGGCTGCGTCGAGGGCGGTCCCCTCATCGAACACGTGAAGTTTCGAGCAAATCGGACAATGTACGATGGAGTTACGGCAAGTTTACGGTTCGTCCACCAGGGGGCAGTAACGGGATGTGGGCCGTTGCGTTCGGGGTCGTTGCCTCATCACACATGTGAAGTTTCGAGCAAATCGGACAATGTACGATGGAGTTACGGCAAGTTTACGGTTCGTCCACCAGGGGGCAGTAACGGGATGTGGGCCGTTGCGTTCGGGGTCGTTACCTCATCACACATGTGAAGTTTCGAGCAAATCGGACAATGTCGATGCAAAATATGTCATTTCCTGTTACCACCGGGGGGCGCTATGAGTGACGTATGAAAGTAATATGTCGGATCGTTCAGGGTCACGTCATCATCATGTGCACCAAGTTTGAAGCCGCTGCGATCAAATCTGTGGGCGCGATAGCATTTAAACCTTTTTAGCTGAATCGCGGAACTTGGCCGTGCGCTAGCAGCCACGCCCTTTGACCTACAGACCTGCGGAGCACAAGCCGTAATCAGCTTGGTCTGGAGATGTTCTGTACCCAATTTGAAGTGAATCGGGCGAACTCCCTCGGAGGAGTTCGTTTTGCGTTAACGAAATGCTAACCAAAATGGCCGACTTACTGTTTGGTTTAGGGCGTGGCTACAATTCAATTTTTTGTATGTTTGGGTATGATACATGTGTGTGTCGAGTTTCGTATGTGTACTGCAAAGTAAGCGAAATTTGTCTATGGAGAATTTCGGAAAAACTTCAAGGGGGCGCTATAGAGGCATTTTGCCACGCCCATGGGAAACGACTCTATCGGCTGAAAGAGCTCGCCATTCTTGACCTGCGGATGAAATTTCGTGAGGACACGACTTCGTTAAAGCCACGAAAAAGGCAAACGTAATTGTACGAGAAAAAATCGTCAGTCGCCGCGGCGGCACACGGACGCCGTTCGTCGTATCTTCACAGCGTTCATAATGTAGCTTCAGCAACTGCTTCTGCATGTATTAGAAGTGGAATGAAGTTGATCGGGTGAAGTATGGATTTTTGATGAATTTTTGCGTACTTCCTGTTACCACCGGGGGGCGCTATGAGCCAGGCAGGAAGTCGATACATCAAAACGTTCAGGGAGGAGCCATCGTCATGTCCTTTGAATTTCAAGTGGCTACGACGAAGTATGTGCGCGTAATTGGCAAACGTAATTTAAATTGGGAAGATACACATTCGCCGCGGCGGCACACGGACGCCGTTGCTCGTAGGGTCAAAGTGTTCATGATGTAGCTTCACCATCCGGGTCTGCATGTATTAGAAGTGGAACGAAGTCGATTTGGTCAACTACGTATTTTTAACGAATTTTTGTACGTTTCCTGTTACCACCGGGGGGCGCTATGAGCGACGTAGGCAAATAATATGTCGGATCGTTCAGGGTCTCGCCATAGATTTTTTCACCAAGTTTGAAGCGTCTACGATCAAGTATGTGGGCATGAGAGCCGTTCGTATTTACATGGCGAGCACCGAAACAGTCGCCAAACTTCGGGGCATGCCAGAGGCCAACCCCTTTGAGCTACAGACTTGCGGAGTACAAGTTAAGCTCAGCTAGGTCTGACGATGTTCTCTTCCAAATTTGGAGCCGATCGGGCGTAACCCCTAGGAGGAGTTCGTTTTGCGTTTACAAACTTTGAAGTAAAATGGCCGACTTCCTGTTGGGTTTCGGGCTTCGCTATAGGAGGATTTTGTGTTCAGCTTCCATTGATGAACATGTGTGGCGATTTTGGTCCGCTTTCGTTAACGTCGTTTTTTTCCCTATGGGTTTTTGGGAAAATTGTAGGGGGCGCTATTTAGCCATTTGGCCCCGCCCAAATGCGACACTGGCATCATACGTCAATTTTCGCGAAGCCCCACGAGGCTACAAAGTTTCGTTCGTTTCTCGGCTTGGCAAAGGGGTCAAAATGGCAATTGAATCGTCGGAAGAATAATAATAATAATAATAATAATAATAATAATAATAAAAAGAAACACTACAATATCTGGGGTTTTCGCTGCCAGGTCTATGCAGTACTTGGTTACTTGCTTGCTTACTTGTTGTTACTCGTCGGCTGGCACGTTGACTAATGTGCATGTCGAATTACAATAGGGTCCTCCCTGGGACGTTGTCACAGGCTCGGGCCCTAATAAAGATAAATTGTATCTTCCAAAGAACTGCACTCTGTTGGTCTGTTAAGCTCAGCCCCAGGAGGATCCATCAATTGCACACAACAGTAGATGCAAACCCCCTGGAGGGAAAATATTTTTGACTTGTCTCTGGTTTGTTATTTTGAGCATCAGTATGATGTTGATGCAGATTTGTTGTTACTCAGAGGACAGAGCTTGTCAAAAGCATTTCTATTTCCATTTTTTTTCCTGAAGTGTTGGCCTTCACTTTACTATAAGTAGCACTTAGGAGACGCAGTTTCCCCCCCCATGGCTGCTTTCCATTACTTTGCTGCAGATGATATTTTCTCTTCTTGACGGTGGTTCTGGATGATTTTTAAAAGCTTTTATCTGTTAATCACAGTCAGTTAGGCCATAATTATAATGTTGCTCCCTGTCTCTACTGCGGTGACCTAGAAGACTATGTGGTCTCTTTAATAACCCATTCAGCCCGGATCACATCCACTAGATCTTCTTAGCAACATGAGGTATATTGTCTTTGCTTTTTGATCATGCGGTTTGTGGCATGATTCCTGGAAACACACAGGGAGCAGTTGAACCTGTTCCTCATGATCCTGAGGGATGTTATTTTAGGCATGATGATTTTAGTTGTGTGGCGTTTGATCTTACAGAAGCATCATCATCTCTAAAGCTAGTTTTACCAGTTTTACATGTAACATTGCACATTTATTTTAATCCTTCGTGTTTTCATGGATGTATAGTAGTGTGTTTGGGCTTGTGGTCTAATTGATTGAATACTAAGTGCATGGTTGCATACAGAACAGTTGCTCGCCCCATATTAAACATCATACTCATAAAATGATGTGTGGTTAAGCATGTGTGTAGTGTCATCATCACTTTACAAGAGAAGGAATGGCTGTTGTCCCAAGTGTTTGTCCACTTTCCATACGGCTCATTCAAGGTTAGGGTTAGTCTATTGACTGACCACTGTTTTCCTCGTAGAGTCTGTTTTCTACAGACCTGGAAACACCGATGGTTCAGCAGTGTTTCCCAATGTTTTCCTCCAGACAGAGTTAATTTGAGAGGGTGGGTCTGGGGAGGAGCGCACTGTTATCTAACACTTGAGTCAACTTCAAAACATCATCCCCTTCACAAGCCAACATCTGTTTTAAGGACGTCAGTTTAGTTTTTATCAATATGATAGATGACTCTCTATCAATTGATTACACATTCTTGTTTGGACGTATGAGCAAAACATCTCGGAGGGGCAAAGCTTATCCAGACCGACCTTCCAAATAATTATTTTAAATGAAAAAGTCTCAATATCATCAAAGAGCTGGTCAGCAGAGATAACCAGATGCGTTGTTATTGACTGCTGGTCTAGTCCCAGCACTGACTGAGCAGAAGACATCAAGGAGAAGGAGAGGAGAAGGGCGGGGCTGCATTTGATTTCAGGCCTGGAGTCTTCAGAGATAAACCAGCAAAAAGCACACGAAGCAGCCCTCCACATATTCAACCCATGCTTGTATCATCATCACATGCTTCTACAGTCCTTGTCAGGTATTTGTGTTTTTATTAAAAACGAATGTACTGTAAGAGGTGGCTTTCCAACAAGTTTCCCCAACTACAGTAGATACATTACCCCAACTCATGCGTGTGCAACATTATTAAAAAAAAGCATTTTGAATTTTGCATGCATTCAAATGTTTCTCATTCAATTTGCCTATTTACTTCAGGGAGTGGTGAAAAGGGGAACAAACTCCTTAAAGCATGTGCTACTTCCCACTTCTTACTACTTTTGTAGTAGAGGAATGACGGTAATGTTTCCAATGACCTTTTCACACAGCTTTAAAAGTACTTGTGTTTTTCGGTTTCGCCTTTTTTTTTTTTTGCCCGCACTATTTTAGCCTCTCATCCATCTATTTCTTTAAGCAGCTGACCTTGATTTGATGAGTCTGGGTACTATTTTGGTTCTTCTGCTCTTTGTCTTGCATTGGATCCGCAGAGATTTGCACCATGGGTCTGATTCCCACCTCACTTTAAGGGAGTGATCAAACAGTTCTCGATGTTGTTCTTTAAACAGACTGATTTGGCTTCTTCCCATACTACCCCGAAAGCCATATTGAATGGCTGCCTGCCTACTGAAACTTTAGATATGTTGCAACAACATTGCTGGAAAGTTTGTTTCTTTCTCATGAACACAAATTTTTTTTTGTCACATGTCAGCCTCCAGTCAGAAGGCCACGATAAAGCTTGGTTGGTCTGACTGTGATCTGATGGTACTGCTCTGCACTCCTCCCCTTAGCTGCTTCCTGATTTTTATCCACAAATAAGAAATTTCTCTTCTTGCAATCAGCGTTTTTATTTTACCTCGAGAAGGCAGCTTGTTTCCATGGCTTTGAAATCTTCTTGAATAGCCTGTTCAGCTGTGTCACCTTGACACACTTTGCACACACAGTCACAGCTGCTGTGACGGAGCTGCTAATTGAATTGTTTGTGGAAAAAAAATCAGATTTGTTGCCCGAATGAGCAGCTGCTTTCTGTGTTTAAGTGAAAAAAGGTCTAAGGTGAAAGTCAAAGCCTAACAGGCATGCATCTAACACTGCAGACTGTATGTCTCCACAGTGATGTGTAGTGGTGCAATACTACTACAACATTTCGTATGTACTCTAATTTGTGAAGGACGTGCAGGCAGGTATTGGCCGTTTCATGACAACACGTTGCTGCGCTGCATTTCGTGTGGCCTCTCTGTGACTGCAAAGCCCCTGTTTAGTCCCTTTTTTGTCTGTTCTCCTGCTGCCCCCCACATGCCCTCTCACAAACTGCCTATTCTGCTTATTCAGCTCAGCCTTTGTAGGGAGGGTTATTCATACCTCCAGTCAATGTCCGTGTGGTATTTAGGTGTTCCACTGCACCCCGACTCTTTTCTGTGATAGTTAAGCGCACTCACCTAATAATATGAGAGAGTTAATCAGTACCCACTGGCCTTGTCTCACATTATATCCAGGTTCCTTCCTGTGTAATAGGATTAGATTTATGAGCATTAACAAGATAATTAATTATCACTGAAAGGTTGTGTTTTTGTGATTTGCAGTTGGATTTGTTGAAGGGGACAAGATGTTTTCCTGCTTGGACTCTGGAAGTCATAGCCTGAAGGTTTTCCTGTTACATGCTGGCAAATCTAATCTCTAAATGTGTGTAATATTGGTAATATGCTGCATTTCCACAGTTAATTCTGCTACACAGACTCTGGTTTAAAGGGATAGTTCAACATTTTGGCAAACTGGCCCATTGCCATAATCACTATAGTCATTCGTTATGAGACGGAGTTGTTTTAGAGGTAAATTCATGCAAAACCACTGATGCGCGTTGCGTTCAGGGGCAGTTTTTCAGCAAGCAGTCTCTGTACTTACCTCGAAAACGGCTCCGTTTCGTAACGTTCCGTTATTATCTCATAGCGTGGTTAATGTGCAGATCACAACTTGTCCACAAAAGCGTTCTGGGGTTGTTGGATTGGGTATTTGATGAGTTTGATGAGGGAAACCGAGAAATTCCCTTAGCCTCCATAGCATAGCTCTGAACAGCTCGCGGCTCTGCTCGGCTGTTCTAAAAATAGCTTACACCGACAATTAAAGGTAACAAACCTACTGCGATTATTGCAATGGGCCAATATGGCAATGGGCCAATTTGCCAAAATGTTGAACTATCCCTTTAAAGATGGTGTGACTCCATTAACACCAACAGTGTAGTGTAGGGTGTGATCCTTCTTGGCAGATACACCCTAAACTGTTCTCACTTTTGCTACTGTGAGGAGCTCTGATTAGAGCATCGATTGTGTGCCTTATCTGTCATCAGATCATCCTTGGGAAAGGAGGATGGATTGCATGATTGTTCTGACCTGCTATCTTCACTTCTAGTCAATAAGAAGGGCCGACAATAGAGGCCTTGAAGCAGCTTGAAAGGCATTCAGTTGAAAATAATTAGGATAAATACACTGGCTGTTGGAAGATAGCCCTTATAGAAAGAACAGTAAGCACAGAGAGGCATGGCTTTCTTTGGCAAGGCAAGGGCAAGGCAATTTTATTTGTATAGCCCGTTTTTACAAACAGTTTGTCTCAAAGGGCTTTACATGGCATCGTAGCAACATCCTCTGTCCTTAGACCCTCACATCGACTGAGGAAAAACTCCATGGAAACCCTTTTAACAGGGAAAAACAGGAGAAACCTCAGGGTGAGCAACAGAGGAGGGATCCCTCACCCAGGACGGACAGACGTGCAATAGATGTTGTTACAGACAAGAAAACAGTTTACAGTTTGTCACAGAATGTGCGGAATATGGAAATGTTAGATGCTTCCAAAGGTTAAAAGCTATAGTAAAAGCACAGAATGAAATGAAAGATATGCCACATTTTGAGAGTAGTGTTTTTGTTATACAGCAGTAATGATTGAAGTGTTAATGAAAATCATCTTAAAGAGAATAACTACCGTAGTTTCCATGCTGTACACCGCATTTAGTCTTTTCTTAAAACCACCGACCACTAATCACTGGTGCACTTCAGTTTCAACTAACTTGACATTGGTCAAATAATAATTAATGATTAATGGATGTGTGTGAGTGGCTTAATGAGTCACTCTTCCACTTCCTCTCTTATTTAATATACAATACAGAGCAGGTAATAGTCTCTTCCAGTTGACTGTTCAGTATTAAGTGTGTCAAGAGTCACAGATTTGGTTCCAAAAGTTTTTTTTCCCCTTAAATTCCCTCATATCCACATTAGCTACAGCAGCTCAAATGCTTCATGATGAGTTAGAGAGAAATTTGTTCCAGGAAATCCCCAGAAGTTTGTACAGTTACTCTTCACTGAAAGCTCTGACAAAACATACAACCATGAATAGTTTTATTTTTCTTCTGTCGTCCACAGAAACTAAGGATGTAATGATGTTAGTTATCCTCGTAATGACTCTCTAGTGGTTGACAAACAACACACCCTATTTGCTGCTGTTTTTCCGTATCTATTTTTACTCCACTGTACCTTCAAGCGAAAGGAGAGATTTAGGGAGAGACTGGTTTTTGAGTTCAGATTTTTCGACAATGATGTAGGAACTCACCAGTCTAACATCTATGTTTTTTTTTTTTATGAGCTTCAGACTTGAATAAACATCAAAGGTAATTTTTTTTCTGGGTAAATTACCAAAAAAATTAAACGGCTGTTTTTGGCTTCACAGATGATACGAGTGATGTAGAATGCTAAACCAAATGTTTGCCCCCACTTCACCTCTTAAAAAAAGGCATCAAGCCAAGATCTGGGGTCCAGCTCTGGTTTGATTATAAAATGAAAGATTGAGTCTAAAGACTTCCCAATCTTCAGTGTTAAAACACAGTGATGTTGTCAAAACTCATGAAGCCCCTTTCCCCTTCTCTCTAGTGTGAAAAACCCTTTTTCGTTGTTTGTGGTTAAACTACAGTATAGAAAATAGGGAGGGGGGGCAGGCTCAAAGGCCCACCCTGAACAATAAAAGCTAAGCCTGTGGAGTGTTGACCCCCGCAGACCTTAAGCTCTTCATTACTGCAGCTCACTGCTAATTATTGTGGACAGGATAGTCCAGAGCCCGGAAACCTGCCCAGCCCTCACTGTAGCGTGGTTGGCTATTGGAGCCACTCCTAGTTCCCCACCTCCACACATCTGAGGTCAAGAGGCAGGGAACCTCCTCACACCCCTCATCCATAACCACCCATAAACTAAGATACAAAAATAGGAGGAAATCCTGAGCCTACACGAAGAGCATACAAAGGCTTTGCCCTCCATTGAAGCAAAAATGATACCATATGCTCCCACTACTGTACAGCCCCACAGTTTTATACTTACTTAATCTTGACTGAAGTCACCACAGACCACATCCTTCAGAGCATGTGCGACCATTTTTCAGGGGGTGTTGTGAGCTAAAAAGGAGTTGGCAGAGGTATTTTTGAAAACATGTTTTGTCAAAAGAGGAGATTTAATTTGGAGCTGGTAGCTGTGCAGCATCAAGTGATTTTGATGCAATAATGGCTGCTGTCATCAACTTTGTGTTGTATTGTTATCAAGTGATGTTTCTCAGAGGGCCCTTGTGTTGTGCAAGACACGGCAATCAACCCACATGTTTTGTCAATAATTGTTTCGCAATATGATCCTGTCATGTTTGCAATCAGCTCCCGGGCTGCCATGTGGAGGCAGTCGAAGTGATTTTGAATTATATTATCCGTGTCTGCAGTGTGGGATGCCTTCATCCTTTTTTCTCAGTGTTGTCAAGCCTGTCACATTGGTGTGCTGACTGTCACACTGTGTAGTTTGAATAGGATAGCAAAATGGCTATAATGGCTATCTAAGACTATTACTGATTGTTGTGCTCTACATTTGTGGGTTGCCCAAAAGGAGAGTTTTCTACTAAACTGCTTTTTTCTTCTTCTTTTTTTCATCCTGCCTGCTCCGGCCTACACATGACCACAACCATCACGTTTCATCATTGCTCCCTTTTTTTCCACTGAAGTTTAAGACCTCAGTGTCCTCTCAAACCACATGGATCATGTTATGAATGTTTAGGACCCTCCCAAATAGATTCCGTCCTATAGGTGTAGAGACTCTTTGATGTCCCATAACCTTCTTGTAAACATTGACCTTGCACACGTGTCAGTCAACACATGTGCAAAAACTAAATCAACATCAGGAAGACCTCTTGTTTTTAAAGATATATCCTTCAGATAGTGATATTTTAACACTTTAGTCAATGATGTTTGTTCACTTTTTCAACAATTCTTTATTTGATTGAAGTCAAAAATTGAATTTCATTAGAAATTAAAGTTATGTGATAGATTTCTTTTTAAATGTGCATTTGTAACCTCTCCACAGGGAGGTCAGAGGCCAGTGTGAGGGAGAGACATCAAACTAATGTCAAACTGCCGGAAAGAAAGCTTAGACATTTGATGTGATCCCAGAACACATGGTGCACATCCACCAGCAGCATACTGGACTATCATGTTTGATTGTGTGTCCCTTCAAAAAGTCTTGATGAACAGGTGTTGCTGGCAGGGCTTGTATCACGTTACTTCCGCTAATATTTTAGCAAACACCTGTCAACCATCACTTAGATCTGCAGAAACAGAACAGCATAGAGATCATATGGTCTTTAGTACAGACTGAGTAGAGGCCCTACAGTAACTTGCCTTGTAGCACTGGTCTGGTTTGGTCTCTAACCATCACAACGTTTTTCACTCGTTGACTTTGGCTGTTTTTCCTTTTTGCTTTTCCACTGTGCAAGTCATTTATGTAGTGTACCATCATTTTGGGGGTGCTTGGATTTCACCATATGAATTGCCAAACCAAAACAACAAGGAAAGCAACTAAAACTGCATAGAGCTGCAGAGTGATAATACTAGCAATCATCTCATATTAAGCACAGTTATAAGGTTCAGTGTTGAAAACAGCTTAAAGATGTGATGTGAACAGATAACCTGTTGCAAAGTCAATCGGTTTTATGCCACTCAAACATGGTGCATGGGAATAACGTCATCACTCAAATATACACAGGAACGCCAATAGGTGGGCAAAATGGACCCGTACTAAGACCCTCTAAGAAGTTTTGTGGTGCATGTATTAAACTGTTATTTGAGGCATTCAACTATGAAAGCTTCTCAAAAAATGACATTGTTTGGAACCGATACATTGTTGGATCTGATTATAAATTCCAGTCCACATAACATCATCCTTTCATTGGGCTCCTGTGCACTTAAACGCATTTTCAAACTTTCTTTCTCTCTGACTGTAGCCAGCCAATGTGCAGAGCAGTATAGGCATGTGCGATGGGATAGCAAAAGAAAAATGGTGCCACTGGTCTGCCCCAAGACCGCACAGAGTGCTCTGCTGCCAACAGTGCCTCCAGTAATTATAGACCAGAGCTGTGGAGACAGTTGCTCTGCAGGCTAAACTGAAACTAAACCCCCTATTTCATTCTTGGTATTTGCTCTTTTCAGTACGACTACCCCATGTTTAAAAATTGTTATTTTTGGGCTGTAGCTTGACTCTCCTCTGTTTATAGTACAGCCCAACTGAAATATAGAATAACAGCACATAAAGGCGGTAGTCGTCCTAAATACTGTTGTTGACATTACAGTCCGTGACTTTACTCATAATCTCTCATGTATGCAGCTGTCAATATACTTGATTCACAGTACATTCACCTTAACATGCTCTTTACAGCTCCTGTAACTGTAACTCTGGCATAATAAAACAACCACTGATTTTCTCTCTTTTAATTTCAGGGTATAAGATAGGAAGTTGATGACCTGGATCTTCTTGAATTAATTAGTCAGTCTTGTAGTTTCCCCTCCAAAAAACACTGGTAAAACAAAGACTTGATTAAGAATGAACTTGCAACAGTGAAGAACAGTGACGCTTGTAATTCCCACTGGGAAGTTTACCGAGGCCCTCCACCACCCTGCAGGCAAATTCATCAGACACACCACACTGACCAGGCTCAGCTTTACTGGAAAGCTGTTCTTGTTGTAAGGGCTCTGGTCCTTGGGTTTCCCCCACCTACAAAGACTGTGTGGTCTGTGTCAATCAGTTGAAAGGTCTATGATGGCACGTCAGCCTCATGGAGCCTGTAGATTTTGTGTGATTTCTTAAAGTTTAAGTTTGACACACTGATCGAGGTCTTCATTTTTCTTTTTTCTATATTGTTTTAGTCATTATGAAAGTTAGTAAAGTTATGAAGCTCTTTTTGAAGATGAGGGGACCTTTTGTCGATTCCTTATATGGCATCTGTTTGTTTTTCCTTGTCATACTTAGTCTTTTCACTCAGCACCTGAGCTGTTGTTTACATAATCTGTTTGATCTGGTTTATGGTATGCCTTGAATGCTTGTTCCGGTGTCATGCTAAAACAATGTATGTGTGTGGTTTGACCAGTTTTCACAGTTTTATCCACAGGTTTGCTGTTTTGAGACATTTTTTAATAGAGAAACTCAATTTCCACAGCTCACTAATATTATCTCCAATATTGTATATCTATCCTGTCTCCACTGAATACTCTAATTTGTACCCAGGCAATACGAACTTCACATCAACCGCTGTCATGTTTTGCAAATGAAGTTCTTTGAAAATATGTTTGGGTTTTCAGGGCAATATGCGGCAACAACAAACCATTTCAAGCGTAGATCAAGTATTACTGACGGGCTTTGCTTTTATTGATGTGTGTGTGTGTGTGTGTGTGCGGTGTGCTCCAGCATTGATGACTCTTTCTTTTTTCTTTCTCCCCCCTCTCCCTATTCTCAATAGTCACAATGAGCGGAAGGTGACCTGCAAGCATCCTGTCTCAGGCTTACCCTCACAAGACAACTGCATCTTTGTCGTCAACGAACAGTAAGTCTCTTGTGCGTGCCTTCAGAATGCCACTGGGTAGCATTTTTGAACATGACTGTCGCTGCTGAAACTCCAGATGTGTAGGCAGCATTTCACCCGCCTTTTCCCTGCCATCCTCTATTTGTAGTTCTGCCCTTTCAGTTCAAAGCCTTTTCTATATATCACTTCCTGTCTTCATAACAAATTCCTTAAATAACCACAAAAACAAACTTACTGTGTGGAAATAACACTTTTTCGATACTTCTGACTTATTCATATTGTTAAAAAAAAGGTTTTATTCATTGCATAATTGGGCCGCTGTTGCTGTGTCAAGGCACTGTTAATAATCTAGCTGACGATAAAGGGCCATTTCATCATGTTTCCATCAGTAAGAGGGAATGCAGTGATTCACAGTTCCCTCTTTGAGAAAGCAAAAGTTCACGGCCTCCTCAGGAGGGGGCATAAGAACAAAGATATGTCCAACAATGTTACGTCCATGTGATCATCTACACTGCTTTCAGCACAAGAGCCATCACATGCCTGCCCACATGACAGGATTGTTGAGTAGTCATCTTGAACTTTCACATCAGGGAGAACAAGCTCTGTGGATCTGCCGGACTAAACTCTGTTCAACACCATTTCATAACAGTGGCCTCCTTAGGTAGTTTCCCTCTCACATTTGCTTTTGTGTCCCAATCTGAAAGTGCACAACTGTCTTAGTGTGTTTTCATCATACAGTAGCCCACGCCATGACATCATACAGTAGCCCACGCCATGACACCAGCTTCAACTCCCATCTGCCAGTGGAGTCATATTAGCTTAATTTTGAGAAACACATTATTTTCTCACTTTGCTAACTGTCTCATTTCCCTCAGAAACCCCTGTCACAGTAGATTTCTCATGATATTATATTGTTTCGACGAAGCCATGCCAACACAAGTGGTATCAGTTGTTTTATTGGTAGATGAATGCTAATTGAAATCTAATGGCGGATGAATTCCCTGATGGCCCATCGTTAGAAATTAAAATCCTGTCGTTATTAAGATATGATGTCGGTTTTTGCCTCACCAAATTCTTATGCGCTGCATTTTGTTCAGCAGAGATGGAATAATTGAAAAATGGTTGTGAAGAAGCTCGTTGTGCCAGAACTGTCACACTGCACTCTCTCGACACATTCCTCCCCTCACTGTGTTACTCTCACGTCTCTGCTGTTTTTCACTCCGAGAGGAGCAACATGCCGCCGCAAGATGATTTCTAATTTTGCAATTGGCAATTTTATGGTTGTAGGATATATTAACAAAATAAATCTTAAGTCAGATATATGAGACGGCAGCTCGGTGACGGCACCGGCAAAGTGATAAACCTTAAATTTGACTCATTGTTATTTTAAAATGTATTATAGCGCATCTCGTCCAACAGTTGGCTGTGTTTTAGCAAAAGTAATAAGGAGGAAAGACTTTACACTGGATGAGTAATAAAAGGCAAAGACGGATTTAAGCTGCCACAGGGATAAAGAGGCCAGGCTAAAAACCACAGCCTAATCTGCTCTGCACTTTAAGTAAATCCAAAACACAAAACTTCAATTTGGCATTATAATTTTAGTGCCTAGCATAGCCTAGTATAAAGTGTGAAGAGCATGATCCCAACGCTCCTCAACCCATAACATAAAGTATAAATATTATAAAACAATGCAACCAAAAAGGAAATATAAATAACTAAGATGAAGAAAACCTGGGTTTGATGCGAGTTGACAGATATTAAGGAGAAAGAGAGGAAAGAATTGAAGAACTGCCATGATGTGTGAATCTTATTCACACATCCATCATGGATTACATCATAGTGACAGGGTGAAGAGGCAACACAGAAGAGCCTAAAAGAAAGACAGACACTGTGTTAGGGGTGGTTGGCAGACACTAAATGTTCTTGTCAGAAAGAAGGACTCGCGCCTACAATATTTTGACACAGATAAGGCAGAACTGCCTCCACCTCAGCTGCTGCCCGAACAGGTGAATCGTTGATTCCCAAGTCTTGTTGCCTTCAGTTTAATGTTCGGTGTGTCAGTTTAGTTTTCTTTAGCTTGTAGTCAACCCGCAGTTGGATAAATACACAGCAGGAACACACAGAGCAAGTGAACTCCCTGTCGGTGCTGTGACTGAGGGACCAGTTTAAGTTATTACTTCTACATCAGCCTGCCCTGATCTTCTTTACATTACTTATGGGGTACTAAAAGGCTATATCACACAGACAACTGCCACTCATCCTTACACGCTGAGCTGTGCTGTGCTGTGCTTGTTACTGCTAAAGCTCAGCCACGTCTCTGACATGCCATGCCAGACACATGGCTTCACCCACCTCCATGGACGCCTCCCTCAGCATTCTACTGTCATTACTGTACATGATGTCTGAGGCTATTTTAGTGGTTCACATGGCCATGCGCAGGCTGCCGGGGAATATTTGTAGAACTCACATGTCAAACATGTTTACCAAAACATCATCTGACCATGTCTACAACTTACCTCAAGGGCAGAGTGTTCACAGCAGCTTGTACCATAATTTGCTTATTATCAGTATGGATTATTTTACTTAATTTGAGTACAGTATGCTCACTCGATGTGTATATATAATTCAGTTTGCTAGATTAGTGTATCCATTCATAAATGTAATGAAAGAGTGATGTATGAGCTAATCAGCTCTTGCCACTACAAGCATCAGTCTCTTTACAGGCACAGTGTGGTAAAGTTGTTGAGGCCAACAGAATGACCGGTGCTGGACAGTTAGAATAGAGGTTTTATCTATCAACCAATTTACTTTTGCTTGTCCTTTTCCTTTTCACTTAAAAAATCTGTATTGGTAAAATAAATATAAATTTGGACTCGTACAGAAAATACTGTTAATCCACACTTGAGTCTTCAAAATCGTCATTTGTAAAAAGATTTTAACCTTTATTCTCAACAAACTTGTCTTTCCTCTGTTTTGTAGTGTGAATTGTGGGAAATTGTGTCACCCAGCGTTTAGCAGGTAATACACTATGAGTTGCAAATGGATAACTCTGTGTTCCCCACCTTCTGTGTTTTATTTTGAAGATATGTGAACATTGTTTGTCAATAATCCTCGTTGTTGCACACTAACAACAAACTGTGGGTGGTTTGAATGGTTTTGCCTGACGACCTGTTATCCATTTGTATTCCAAAGTCTGTAAAGGTGCACCCTACTGTCTGAACCATTTGTTGCGTTCATGTAAGGCCGTATGAACGACTAACTGCAGGGACGTCATTCACTATCTTTTCTTTTTTTCCTGAGCTGAGGGTCAAGCTGAACATCCTTGATGAGAACTGAGCTGTTGGACAAATATTTTCTATCACTACCAGTCAGCTCTCTTTGTTGGCAGGTTACTGAAGCTTTAAATCTGCTCTTCTGTCTGGCTGCTGCGTTGTAATAAACTGTTTGGACCAAAAGGCATCAAAAGGTTTGATCACTTCTTTGACACGCACGGGTCAGTTAAGTCTTCATTTTGTCTTGACAGCCTGACAATAACCTTGACTTTGAGAAACACCACTTTACACTCTGTTCCTTATGGATATACAGGCTACATTTACAATACATTTATACTGTAAGACAAGAGCCTGGCGTCTCTCCCTGACTATGCTGGAACATCAGTGTCTTTGTTCATTAAAAAGTAAATACTCAAGACTCAGGATCACTACTGACAGACATTTTCTACTACTTTTACTTCTTTAGAAATGGTATGTGGTCATTTTGAAATGCACTCAATCGAGTGTTATCCTCCTTGGTTTTACTTTGATCATCAACGCACAGCCCAGTACACCTGTACGGACTCACAGAAAAACAGTGTAATGATGGACCAGGCAGTGATGTGACTCTTTAATACATATGTGTTCCCCTTTGTATGTGGACTTGATAAAAGGACCTTGTCAGGTGATACAACCCTGACGACAAAATGAAAACAACGCTGGTGGTTCATGTTCATGTCTCAGTCGGATGTTTTTTATTTCATACAAATCACCTGATATAACTCCACCAAAATTTTTATAGCAGTAAACCTATGCCAAAACCCCTCATGTTGTGATGCACTATATAACATTTATAAAAACTTATTATAAAAAAAAACAAATTATAATAGCAAACTGCTGGAATTAGTAAATCGTAAATACTGAGAAGCAGTTTTTGCTTAAAATGTAATGTTTGACTTTATATGTTTAATTAAAATCCTGCAGCAGCATAAAGCACTTAAATATAAGACTGGTTACAGTCTTCTGTCCTGAGGCGGCACTTTCATCTCAGTGAGCAGAGAATGATTTGATGAGGGAGAGAGTCGGCTTGTTCTCTGTGTCCCTTGGTGTGAGTTTACCTCTTGGTGGAAGAGCTGTCTCTTACAGACCATAGGCATATAGGTTGTGTTGGATCAACTTTAACACTAAAACTAGGGTTGAGTGTGGTCATTTTTCTGTGATGGACATGGCAAACTGTCTGCAGGGTTCTACGTTTTTCTCCGCTTTGCAGATAGACACAGTATGTTTTGGTGGGATACAGAGCATTGTGGCCCCTCCAGGTTTCAGTTTAAGATTTTTTGAATTTGCTGTTGACATGGAGCTACAGTATAAACACAAACATGGATATTTTTTTTAAACTCTCTTATTATGCAACAGTTGCTCTGCCAATGGACAAGCTCCAACCTAAACTAAAGAAAATAGTAATTTCAGGCAGACAGACAGTCAAAACAACATGTTGTGGATATGCACAGTGACATAATCCATTTGGCATTTCATGTGAACACTGCAGCGGAAGCCAGTTAGAGCCTCGTGTAAAAATATAGATGTCAAGCATTCGGTGGTGTCACATTGCATGTGTACATTGTGTTTACTGTAAGGGACAGAGCCATAAACACTGGGGAGGCCTAGCCAGGGAAAACATGGGAGGTGATCAGTGAATCCTGATCATCACAGTGTTATTTTGGTTTAAGTTACTTTGTATAATTGGCACAAGAACAAACTTTTCAGCAAATTTTGTTATTAAAGCTCAGCCATCATGTGACGACTTCATTTGGGATACTTTTTTTTGTTGTTTTTTCATTTTTTAAAATTAAATTTCATGTGTTTCATGGAAAGAAATATCACAACAACCATTAGTCAAATCTCTTCCTTTTTCAATTATATAAAAATACCATTTTATCTTTATTTAGTATTGTAGTGTTCTTTTTTTTCACAATAATGGCTGTTTTTGCTTATTGTTAATTACGCCAAATACATTGCATGATTTCCCTTTGTGTATTTGTACGTTGTGTGGTACGTTGTGTGGTATTTATCTTTGTGTTGTCACAGGCCAACTCTTTGGCTGAGGCAGCTAATTTAACACATTCACCGTTTTCAATTTCACTGAATGTATGTAGATTGATTATCGGACTCAAACTAATTATCAGCAAATCTCTGATGCGGACACTCACACACACTGGAGCCCAGAAGCCTGGAAATGGTCTGGTGGCTAAAGAGAGCATCAAACAGAGCAACGTCTGCCCCTCCCAACATTTGTTTTGATGACGTGAAGTGGACACACTATTGATTATGGTTCATGTAGGATTTCTCCTGTCACTGGAAGTGCTGAGAGTCTTCACAGCTCATTTTCTGGAGCGAGCTCATTAGACCGAGAAGAGGGCAAATCTCAGCAGCTACTCATCACTTTGCACAATCGGCTGTTGGAGTAGTGATCTGTGCACGATGTGTACTCTAAGTCGAGGGTTTGTTAGTTAACTTGTCCGCCGTACGACCAAGAATGTGTCACTTTTACACATGAAAGTGCAACACTAAAGAAAAACATGACCGCAATTGGGATATCAATGTGGGTGTTTTCAGACTGTATGAAATTCTCCTTTTTAATCGAGCATAAGTGAGCAAGTACAGGTTCACAATAACAAAATACAGCTACTTATTGTAATTTTGCTTCTAAATACAGGTAAGAAAAAGTCAGGCCGTGATTGTCATTGTTGTGTGTCGTGTTTTCCCGAAGGGTCTGCAGGTTGTTTCAGACCTGTCACTGTGCTGCACGGGAATGAACTTCTTGTGTGTGTTGCCTGCTGTTGTGAGCCGAGCTGATGTATCCCTTGTGATCCCTCTCCGTGTGCGTGCACCTTGAACATATCAGCATGGAGTCTGAATTGTTAAACCATCCTTAAAACTGACTCTGAGTGTCTTTTTGTTGTGTTTTTTTTTGTTAAGTGTCGGCAGTCTTGTCTTGGTGTCTAACAGAATGACAGATTGAGGGACTGAACTCTGATATAGATGGTGTAGATAGATAAAAAGTACATGCAGATGATGGATGAATTGAAATGATTCATATTATATGACTTGCATTCATACAGGATGGTACAGTATAATCTTAAGGCTATGAGTGTTTAATATTGATGAGCAGGTTAGATGGGAGAATTTGCAGTGCAGAGTTGGCAGTTTCTGTCCTTATTCAGTGACCTGAAACCAGTATATCTTGGAGATTTCACTTTTTTTTACTGCAGCAGTATCTCTGCTCTTCTCTGGTTTCCCCTGCCGTGTTCCCTCTTAAGCACGACGTTGTTCCCTTCCTAAAGAATGTAGGACATCTCCATGGGCACAAGGTGTTCTATCCTATGGTGAATGTATTGAACGTGGTATACCTTGAGCAACACGAAAAAGACTTTAGAGACATCGTGGTCTCATTCACTGCCGCAACTGCTGCTCTCCAATATGTCAGACAGACTTTTCAGTCCATTTAAACAGTTGGAGAACTGGAGATGGATCTGCAGTGACATGGTGGGAGTAATTGTCTTCATAGGCCCATGTTGAGATCTCATTATAACAGAGATTGAACTTCATTGGAATGATGGGGCGACAGACCTTATAAGCTGCTTCCTCCTTTTCTTTTTCTTTTATTAAGGTCATTGACCACGAATTGGCAGTCTGTATTTCTGACTGATGACTTGCCTATGTGCTCTTGGCATGCTCTCTTTTGACTTTTTTTCATAGGTCTGCCTCCACTGTGCCAGCGAATGAGAAGAAGGACCGAGCAGTTAAAACCATGAGTGAGGCTTCCAACTACACAGGCGGCTCGGACTACGCCGCAAATCCCAGTAGCCCTGGAGGAAGAGTGAGTGACATGTGATTGTGATGGACTTGTCATTCATGCCTGTTAAATATCTATTATTTTCTGTGGATTGAGCTTTCTTTGCTATTAACATATTCATCCTGTATTTCTAGCCCTCAAGACCTTCCAAAAAAATCCATAACTTTGGGAAGAGATCCAACTCTATCAGGAGGAATCCAAGTGCCCCAGTAATCAGAAGAAACTGGCTTTATAAACAGGTATTCAAGAATTACTTACCAACATTATCAAGTACACTAAAGTATATAATGAGGTGAGACACAAAGTAGGTAACTTGGTACAGTATGATTTTAACCCACTCTAATGGCATGACTATGGATTTCCATGAAAATTGACTAATGTATTTTATGTCTAGTGCACACATGTTAGTGTGCTAAAACACAAAACTGATATGGTAAACATTATACATGCCAAACATCAGCATGTTAACACCATCATTATGAGCTACTTTCTATGCTGGTGTGGCCTTTAATTGCTGCTGTGAATTGGCAGAGTTGCAAAACGGTGCTACAGTACATGACTGTCGAGTATGAAAGTCTGTCGAGTTGGACTGAAAATAGTCCTTACATTGCAATAAGCCGGTGCATATTCTCATTTGTCCAGGTCATAGTATTTCAAAGGAGGTTAAATCGAAAGCAACTGGACTTAGTTATTTGTATATATAAGTATAAGTATAAATAACTAAGTCCAGTTGCTTTCGATTTAACCTCCTTTGAAACTTACATTGCAATGAAATTTTTACCTGCAAGTTTTTTTTTTTTGTCATCATAAGCTTAAAACATGGAGAAACAAAATAAATATATAGTAACATAGTAACTCATATGTAGCTAAGCGTAAAGAAATAACTCATTATGAGACAAAACCAATAAAAAGTAATACATGCCTAATGATAGTCTGCAAATTCAAAGTCTGGTTATGGATGTTCATTGGAGATACCAGTCTGAAGGTTAGTTCAAAGGCAAAGAACTCTGATTAACCCCCCCCCCCCCCCCCCCCCCCCTAAATCCCTCACATGCAGACTAAATGTCCCAGAGACACCTTGCTTGCATCAGAAGACTTACAGTACACATCATTAGGGGCAGCACTTAGGTGGAGCTTGGGCCAGCAGCAGGACACTGTAATGTGCCTTAGTAAGAGGTTTAAGGGGGTTTAAATGAGGTTGCTTTTTCCCTTGGAGGCCTTGAACATTTGCCCGGTCTTCCTCTCCTGAAGGTGCTCCTCTGTGTACTGTATGTTATCCAGACATTTATTTTAGCTAAATATGTTTGGTGTTTACAGTGAACCTGATATTCAGAATGAAGGGTATTTGGGAAAAGTGTCTGAATTGTACTTACTGAACAGGACGTCAACTTGTGAATTGTTATTTTTTCAACACGTTTCCTCTATTTTCCTCTGACGCTCTCTCTCTCCCTGTGACATTTGTGGTGACAGTCTTAAGATAAGCACAAAGGAAGCTTTTTGATGTCTTACAGGATCTGAGCATTTCTTTGTCCAGTGTTTCTGCTCAGCCAGTCGACCGGCACAGGCAGTGTTTAAATACCAATCCCTCATCGCAGCTCCCTGGTTACTTACAGGAGGGTGAAAAGGGGATGCTTGAGGCAGCTCTTGGCCAGACAGGACTCTCTCATGCTTCCTAAGTGGGAGACACATTTAGTTTTGATTGCAGCCTCGCGGCGCAGTTTTGTGAACACACGATGGCCTCCTTTGGTACAGCTGCCAGCTGCTATTTCTTTGGGGACCTCAATCAGGGTGACGTAGATCAAACTAAAGACTCACAAATCTGCTACCCTGAATAAAAGCTGGATTTGCACTTTTATTTTCCTGCCTCATTGAAACCTGGAAGCTATTGAAGTCGTTGGCTAAGGGAAAAGCTGCAGCCCTTCAGTTGATCCACTGGGAGAACAGAATGCCACAATGATTGATGTGATTGGTGAAAGCCTCGTTCTTCTCCCCCTGCCTGAAAATGGAAAGATCTGACAGTACTTTTGATAAAGAGTTACCGTGATACACGTTGTAAAATGAGTAGTTAAGATGCAAGTATGCAAGAAATTTTAATCCTATTGTTCTATTTCACAAGTGTCTCCATTATTTTCCATATTGAACAGCGTCTTTTATTATGTATTTTCTTGATGCTGATGTGTAAAACATGATGGTTCACAGAACCAAAATTTCCATTTAAAGTAAACTGCAGCCCACATGCCATTCGACCATAATGACAGACTTGCTGAGGTCCCTCCCCCTACTTTTGTCTCGGTGTGGAATCCACAAGTAAGGACCCTGCTCAAGTTTTCCAATAATGCAAATGGGGGAGTTAATACCCTTTTCCTCACCCTTCATCCTTTTCAAGCAGCAGGCTGAAAGCCCCTTTGATCACAGCATTGCGATACAGAAGAACAACTTAAGCACGGGAGGTTTATTTTTGCTGGCCACTGAACAACATCCTCTCGTTTAAAAGTGAAAGCTGGTTATTGGGTTGAAAATACAGCAGAGCACTTTCATTATTATGTTTACTTCAAGCCAGACATCAAATGTTTCCCTTGGGGAAAATAAATTACCCTTAATCCATCCCAGGAATATGTAAAATATGAGCTGAATAAAGTGGATGAAATCCACACTTTCTCCATTAATTATTTTAATTTACTCCCAAAATTTCAAATTACAAATGACAAAACGTCTAATGCGGCATACCCATAAACTAAAGGACAAATGGATACATTGTGTGTGTGTTTAACTGTGCCTTGTTCCTCTGGTGTCTTTGTAGGACAGTACAGGGATGAAGCTGTGGAAAAAGAGGTGGTTTGTGCTGTCTGACCTGTGCCTCTTCTACTACAGGGGTGAGTCCTGTCCTCTCAGCTATCGATGCGTTTCATTAGTATGGCACTGCTTACAACAGCAGCAGCTTTCAATTAGTTCGGCGTGCTGCTGTGACCTTCACAGCCCCACAAGCCATGCTCTTGGCCATTCTTAATGTATCTGGATCCAAGCCCCTGTGGTTAGCAGCCTGTCAGGACCAAATGAAGAGATATAACCCTACTGTAACCCACCCATTCTTAATGCACTCGATATTAATTGAAAAGGTTCTCCTGTCGTCTGATTTGCTGTTTCAGAGATAACTGTTTCCTCAAGCAATCCCCCAGCTTTAAACAAGTCTTAGCCGCAGCTGTAATTTTGAAAGCGAAAACCAAAGCAGGAAATTGGATTTCACACTGATGTCAAGTCATGAAACAAGAGTCCATCGATGATGCTCTTTTTTACACAATGATTGCATGCTTACGTAATACTTTGATTTAGATACATCAAACATAATTTATGCTGCTAATATTTACAGATCCTCCTCTAATTCCACATCATAGGGACCATCATTATTAGAGCAGCCACTCCTTTTGAATATCTGTGGTTTTTATATGCTTATATAATTTAGGGAAGACAACCTATATTTTTCTAACCAAGTAATTAAATGTTTTACTTTGATTGCAGGGGGGACTTAATGTTTCATTTTGATGACAGTCTCAAGCTAGTTCACTTCACCTATTAAAATATGGCTTTCCCTATAAATCTCAGTCATTGCTACTATTACACAGTAGGGACACATTTGCACAAGTGTTAGATGTGATCTTTCCTCTAAGCTTCTATTGACTGAACTGCTTTTGACCAGTCATTTCAGCTTCTCTCCATCATGCAGTGGTAATGTTCGCTTCAAATATTGACACAGCTGTGTCCAGTGAATGTTTGAGAACTTTCCTATTGAAAAAAAAAGAAAAGAAATGATACCGTGGATCAATGAGCCTGTCAGGTCGGTCCTGCACGGCGCAAATCCACAAATCACAGTGAGCCCTGCTCGCTTGATGCGGATACAGTCATCATTTCTGCTGATCAGGATGACATCTAGTCTGTGTTATTTCTGGCGTCTGCCGGTCCTGTCGCCGTCTTTCCGCCCACTGCCTGACAAAAGCCACAGACAACAGCAGACCCACAGGCTTTATCCAGGCAGACATGCTGAGAGACTGTATCCATCAGCAGAGAGTGGGCAGAGAGGTCGTGACCCCCACCGCACCTCAGCTATCTGGTGCAGTTATCCGGTGCGCTCAGGATCTTCCACAACGTTAGCTTATGTTCAGATGTTGTGAAATAACTTCTGTGTATGTGTGTTTTTAAAGAGAGAGGCAGGGACGCGGAGCCTTGATGAATAAATAAATGTGCAGCCAGTGGGCTGAAGTATAGCTGATGCTGGAGAATTAAAGAATCCTGAACTCCTTCAAACTCGGTCTGGGGTGAACAGCTCTCCATCTGAACTCCTAGAGGCTGACCATACATCCGCTACCGCTTAGTCCCCAATATATTACTCTTTATTTATAGTGAGCCTTACTTGTTCCAGTCACTACCGGTATGTGTTAAGACTATATTGTTTTTGCATCACAGCTCCAGTCAACACCCGTATACAAATATTCACACATAAGCAAACAAATCAAATGCACATATGGGACTGCAGCAGTGACTGCTTCATGTTTATGTTGCACTCTTTTGAGTAAGCAGTGCAGATTGCTTCTTATATCAAACTGGGAGGTTAAGAAATTTCCTGCTTAAAACTCCGGACTCAATCCCCCCTGTGGAGAAAGCTCCATTGTCAATATGGAGCCCTGTCTGTTAACTTAATGAGGATTAGAGCAGCCTAGTTGCATAGGACATTGAATCAATGCTCAGCTTTTCTGCTGATTCAAGTCTGTGCCCGCTGTTCGTCTCCTGTTTAGATTCTTATCATAATCAACTTGGTTTACAAAGAAATGCAAGTACAAAACAGTCCCAAATGAATTGTGTTTGACTTTTTTATTTTTATTTTCAGATGAAAAAGAGGAGGGGATACTTGGCAGCATCCTCTTACCCAGCTTTCATGTATCTATGCTGTCTGTGGATGATCACATTAACAGAAAATATGCCTTCAAGGTCAGTGTATGGTTTCATCCCTGTCAGATGTTTTATTCACATTTTATGCTTCAGTGCATTAAGAACAAATAAACATCAGTATTACTTTTTGGGAAGACAAATATCTCATGAAATGATTAGAGCTTAAAGCAGGGGAATACAGAATTCAAGTTCAAAAGTGGTTTATACTGTGGTGGTCTTATATTGCAACTATGTTTACTTAAGCATATAAACTTTGTTTCTATATTTACTTTTCTTTGAACATGTTTTGTCTTTGCTTTGGAAATCATTTTCAGTCGCATGACAGTGAGGTAATGCAAGTCATTCTTTAAAAACTAAGAAGAGCCAAGAAAACACATGTAAGCAGTCGAATCTGTGCTGAACTGTCAGTGTGTGTGTAGTACTAGTGGGTCGTAATACTCTTAGCTGACTCGGAAACCCCAAGTAACTGGGCAACAGGCATATTTTATGGCATCTCAGTGGTGTGTAGAGTATTTGACTGTGGGTCCGTCATAAACCCTGAGAGACAACAGAGTTGTCCTGCCAAGTACAGCCAAACACAGACGCCCGGGAGTCTGCTCAAGGTCTCTCTAACCACACAGCCCACTCCTTTTCCAGCTTAGACTCAGGCTGAAGGAGGGAGTTGAGGTACAGCAGGGCACTACTTTTTCAGCCTACATTGATTCACTTTGGATGGGATGACTTTTTGACTGCATATTTTTCATTCTGAACTTTTCCTGTTTCTTGTTTTTTTGTGTGTGGCCAAAATAACCATGTCATTAAAAGTTACTTATTTCTCCAGATTATTCTGAAGTAATTGGAGCAATGACGGTGCTCTTTTGTTTTTCAGACAGTGGTAAACAGGATATTGAGGTTGTTCACTAAACATTCTGTTTTTCTCTTTCTGTGTCTGGCTTTAACAATGCATTGGACTGTTCACTGCGAGGGAGCAGAGCAACACAGAACAATGTATCTGCCATACAATGAACTGCATGGTAAGTCCTAAAGTCCTGTGGCAGATTTACTGCCCTAATCTAGTGGTATGCATGACACTCAGATGACTCATGGTTTGATTTATGTGGATGGTACAGATGCCCACAACCAGGAGTATCTCACAAATGAGCTTTTCCCATCAGTATTTGTTCAGAAACATGACGTGCATTTGTACAATGATTGTTGCCTTGCAAAGGGTCTGAACAGCTCTATATTCTTCTTATTTACATAATCAACATAACCACAGGAAACCTTGATTTACCCATCAGGGTTTAAGTACTAACGATCACTACTGACCTGATTTTTTTGTATTCTCTCCTTCAGGTAACCGTCATTGTCCCCGTTCCCAATCTTGTCACAACAGGCAACTCATCCCAACATGCGGACATACTATTTTTGCACAGACACAGCCAAAGAAATGGAATCTTGGATGAAAGTAATGACAGACGCTGCACTTGTTCACTCGGAGCCAGTCAAAAGGTTTGTAAGCATATCACTAATGCAGTCATTTTCACAGAATGCCTGCATTTTTTTTTTGAAGTTGGGAGATTACAGTGGGTTGTTTTGCGTTTGAAAGGAGAAAAAGACATTTGAGGACAATTTTTAATGACTTGCTTGGTTTAGTCTTCCATCCTGATGTTCTTTTTTAGTGTGTACCATAAGCAAGTGCTTTAAAATCCCTCTGTTAAGCCTGTTAAGTTCTTTGGCATCAGTTCAATTCGCAATTCTTGACATTTCTGGTGTCTGGGTTTGTTAAAGAAGCTGTGACTTTCTTTAATGAAAAATGTATGTAGCTATGTGTTTTACTGTGTAAGTTTATAGCGCAACATTTACACAAAATGCCATGTGGATGTGAGCATGTGTGTGCTGTGAATGCATCATGCAGGTGGCTCAGGAGCTCTTGTGCACAGCTGCACAAACTGATGATGATCAGTGACTCATCAGGATGGGGATTTTTCCTTTCTTTTTTTAAAAACTCTGTTAAATGTCTGTCATTTGACAGCCTGCCTGTCTAATGTCCTCCTTTCTACATAGGCAAGCAGAGGCGTAACGGTAAAGTGCTCTGTAATTACACAGAGCAGTAGTGCCTGAAATCCACCGGATAGCACTGTTAAAAGAGACTGTGACTCTGTCACAAGCCTATTTAACAGAATTATAACATCCATCTCGTTAAGGCTATCTTAATTTCAGAGTGGTGAGTGTCTTTTGATCTCTAGACGCTATCAGACCTTTTCATATTCTAAGCTGGCGGTTGGTGTTAAAGAAGATAAAGATGTAGAAATCAAAACCTGATCTGTTAAGGACCTATTTCCTTGTAAGTGCTTCCATAGCCTCTTTCTAACAACCGGAGTAAATGCACTCAGACTTTCATGGTGCTAAATGTGTGCTCTACTGGGCTGGAGGAGCCACAGAAGGCTGGAGAACACATTACGTGACCAGTGCTGCTATTTAAGAGGATACAAGTGGAAACTGTGAAGGAATGCCTTTCCGACTGCCTTCTTATTGGTAACCCAGTGAGCCATGCTGCGAGGGGGAATTTGCAGAACTTTGAAGTCGTGACCTTGAGTCGGTCTGAGGCCAGGGAGTAGTGGTGTCTATTACCTCTTGAGACCTTCCTAATGACCACAGAGCTGTAGATAGGTCTTCTAGAGGGGAGGTAGAGGGAAGTTGAAAATGGATTACCGGGGTCTGAGCACCACCTTTGAGATGTGCCCCGGCAGAGGCAGTGTTTTATTGAGGATATCTGATTTCCTTTTACACGCCTGGCGTCCTCTGGCAGCTGGAAGAGACATTGTACAACTCTGCCCATTTTCTTTGCACTTTCCTTTTTTACCGAAGAGCTGCCCTTATTGTAAGAGCTCACCGAGAGAGTGTGTTGGGTCCAAACGCATTTTACTGGTGATTTAACACAAAAGAATATCCTGTGTACTTATCATCTTCATATCAGGGGTGATCTTATCTGTCCTGATTGCTTTAGATAATAGAAGGTCTTCTTGGATTGCTCCATTAATCATACTCCGGCCTTCCCTTTGTCTTTTTCAGGTTGGACCGGCTAAAAGTGGAGCAGTGTGGCCCACAAGAGATCAACCATGTGGCCAACCACAGGCCAGCACTTACACAGCCTGAAATCCAAAACAATGAGCGCAACCGAGAGGTCGACCTTGAGCACGCTGCAGCAATCGCCTCCTCCTCGGCAGAAGAGGAGAGGAAACAACGAGACGCCGAGCGCTATGGTTTCCAGAAGGATGGGGAAGAACGTGAACGTCCACTCACAAAGATCAACAGTATTAAACTGCAGCCGGCCCAGGCTGCGGCCCTCAAAGCCAACATCACCTCTCCGCAGACTCCAACAGAGATAGATGGGTCACACCAGGTTAACGGATCTGGTGAGCAGTGTCTGGCCGATGGGACCAGAGTCCCCCCTCAGCGAAGTCCCACACATGAGCCGGAGCGCACCTTGAGTAGGACCAGCTCTATGCAACAGCTTGAGCAGTGGGTACGCACACAGAGAGGACGTAACCAGGACGATGACACCAGGAGGTTTGTCTGATTACATGACCTATTGCAGTTTTTGAAAACCTGTTTTATTGTGAGATCCCAAAATATGTATGCAGCAAAAGGAGAGGATATGCTAGCACATGTTATTTTTGGGTTATTGTACAATCTTGTCCTACTTCTCTAACAAGAAGTGGAACTTTGCTAAACTTGGTATAATCTCGGTGTAAGAACTGCTGATTCACCTGCATCCTGAGACGGGAGGGATTCTCCGTGGCCGTGTAGTACAGACTCAGCATGCAGAGTCAGATTTTCCAAAAGCGTCTTGTTCCCATTTCTTTCTAAAGCTGTGTTGTTTCAAGCTGGGGGATTCACACTCCTCCTCACCATGAGTTTAACACTCTGGCATTACAATGTAACAGGAGTAAGACCTGGGGATAAATAATAACAAAGCAGAGCTGTTAGCCAGAGTCACTGTCTGCCACTGACCCTGCTGAGAGCTGTCTGTCTGCCTGCCAGTCAATATGTCTGTCTCTCCATCTGGTTGCCCAGCAGCTCATGTTTGTCTCTTTTTTTTTCTCTCTCTCCACTCACTCCCTGAGTAAGTTGATTTTGAGAAACGGACATACACACCTGCTTTGCGCACTGCATGAATTTAAGAAGATTATCATGGATAAAACCACAACAAGGCCTTGGCACTCGCCATTCCCTCTCCATTCAAGAGCCTCGATTACATGCATGTCCTCCAGAGTGATGTTTGCTTTCCACATGGTGGTTTATTAATGCCAATGTTCAAGCAGGATCTTTCAGAGAGTCTTAATAGGAAGCTGTCATAATGCCAGCTGCACTCACTTTGAACCCACTGTGGAAGTGGGGCTTTTCATGGCTTTGATGTCATTGGAAAGGTCTAATTTGTCCTGGGGGGGTTCTCATTTGTCTCTATCTGCTAAATACACACTCAGTAAAACATAAGAAACAAGCATTTTTACACCTAATTCATGTCTTTGCTATTTGGATACATCCAGAGCAGAGGGAACGACTGCAGCTTGGATTTTCTTTTTTCTTTTTTTCTTTTTTACTGATTTGCCATTTCATAACATGAGCTTGTTTTGGTGAGTGTAATGGCTAGTGATGTATACTTAAGTTTTTATATCTGGCGTTTCTTTTAAAATGCAGAGGCACCAATTGACCTCTTTCTAGAATCACTGAATTGCTGTACTAACCTCTGACAGCTGATGGTAAAGCCATAGTAAACATATATGACATATACTACTATAAACATATATTGATAAAGAACATTGTATTTCGAACATGTGAAAATATAAGAGGCAAACACAAATCAAAACAGTTAAGACAATAAAAAAAACAAAAAACAAATGGCAGGTTTTAGTCAATAATAATAATAAATGTAATCAAATTTCTGTTTTTCTTTCTCCCCAGCATCACATCATACCAAACACTGCCTAGAAACATGCCAAGCCATCGGGTGCCCTATATGCCTCATTATGGAGACGGCTACCGGAGTATGCCCAGGAACAGCATGGCCCAGAGGGACAGCATCTGTAGTATGTCGCCATCATTGTATGATCAGGCCCTGGGTCCCTCGCCGGTTGACAAACGCCGGTCCATGCGTGATGACACCATGTGGCAGTTGTTCGAGTGGCAGCAGAGGCAGGCCTACACCAGGCCGCCGGGGCTCTACAGCAATATGGCCAGTCCCAAAACCATGATCAACCTGTCGGAGCACGCCGCGCCGGCTCACTCCATCCCCCCCTCGCCCTCCCACGGCTCCCTGTCCATGTACGGCGGCTACTCTCCGATGCGATCCTACAACAGCGCTCATTCTGAGGTTTCCTCCCCCGTCTACAAAAGAGACATGAGCATCGACAGACGGCACAGGCCTCAAGTCAACAAGGTCAGTTTAGGCACACATGCTGTACATGCTGACGGTGACGATGATGCAGCAACATGACAAAAAATACACATTTATCACTTACATTGAGTGGTATGCAGTTATAAAATTAGTTTCACATCTTTGCCTCCAAACTAGTACAATGCAACAACATCTGTTCATGATGATTCATGATTTAAAAAAAATATTACATCACAGGAACTGTAAAGTAGAAATGACCCTCATTAAAACTGTCAGCAGTGTGTATCTTTGAGTAAACATATACTTGAAAAAATTGAATACCTGGAAAAAATGTTGCTGATTATATTTTTAAATGCCATTTTAAGTACAGTATGTAATTAGTTTTATTGAGAGAACGGTGTCTGTCAAAGGTCCACCCACCAGCTTTTAGAGTGTTTGAGCTTATTTTGTTCCATGTAATTTTTTAAAACGTCATGCTCATGCATTTTTTGATATTTTGGGCTAGACAAAATAAAAATACCACTCATCTGTGCACCGTATTTGTGATGACAGAAATCTGAGAGGGACATCTCAAAACAAACAAATATGCAGATAATTAAATGCCACGACAAAAAGTTCATTTGTATTTGGGTGAGCTGCTATAAATGTGTATGCAAAGCAAGCTGATAGGCATTCTTGTTTTTGATTTGCTGTGTCCTGCAGTATGCGTACCCACCTGACAGGAGGTCTATGCCTGTAGGGATCCCGGTTCAGACGATCACTGCCCAATCTCTTCAAGGCAAAACAGTAAGTCGTTAACTGAGTCGTCCCTTCTTGCATCCGTCACTGTCCACCAACAGCCCAGGTCTGAATCGGTGTTCTCCCCTCTGAAGATGCGAGGATGAATTTCTGAAAATGCACCATCCAGTAATTTCACGCTTGGGTTTTACACACACACACAGGGAGACAGATTAGGCTATTTTCATCACACCACACACACCCTACCCCACTCCCTCTTCCCTTCTTTTCTCTTTTTCTCCTTCATTTCCCTCCACGGAGACATTGTGACAGAATCTTTAGGCAGATTTGTGCAGAACTCAGATGTATGTTCCAAGTGGTTGGATTTAGGGTATGTTCACTTCAAGAGCTCCTTAGAGTTGCTGCACATCACTGGAAACTTAAAAACCCTGTCACTCACAGCTCTTTAAGCCAGATCAGGAATTTATGTCACTGTACACAGTGCTACAGTACGTCCTCATGGAGCTGGTAAAGTGTGAACTGGAATATGTACTGAATGTGTAAGTGTCTTTCTGTTTTGAGCGGACCTGTAGATTATGCATGCTGGTGCGATGACACCTTGGGTAATCTCAAGGTCCTGAAAAACTCAGTACCTATAGCAACTGTTCACTTGGGAACTTGATACCTCTAAAATCTCCTGTCCTGGTGTGTTCTCTCCTTTCCTCTCCCACCCTCCCTGCGGTGTGTCCCCGTTTCATTGTGGCTGTATGTCCCTCCCTCCCTCCCTCCCTCCCTTACAGCCTGAGGAACTGACTCTGCTGCTGATAAAGCTGCGGCGGCAGCAGGCAGAGCTAAACAGTATCCGGGAGCACACTGTAGCACAGCTTATGCAACTAAACATGGATGGCGACAACCCAAAGGTCAGGCCCCCAGAGATGCCTCCGCAGGCGTGTGTGTTAGAGTGTGGTGTGTATGCCATCTTTACCCACTACCATTATCCATTTTAAGCCAGAGGATTTTTTGTGGTTTTCTCACATGGATGATTAATGGGCAAAAGGCTCGAAAGAAGACATTTTCACTGCAAAAGACCATGTGCTTTAGCTGAAGTTGTCCACTCGTCACATACAGTAGAGGAATCAGCTACATTAGAAATCAGCCTTTCCCAAAATGTGTGGGATGTCAGCAGTTAAAATTAGAGTTGTTTTAAAATTAGGATCTGACTCAATTGATGAAATTGTCACATTTGAACTATTGCAACCGGGCAAGCAGCTGAGTGAGTCCTTTTACTTCCATGTCAAGTCCAGACAGATGTTTGCAGGAGATGAAACTTAAAGCCACTGGCGAGCTAAAACAGTTACAGGCTAAGAAGGTCAAGACAACTGGCAAACCTAAATGTTAAATCAGGATTTTTGCATTTTAAGTCTCTTCTAAGACATCAGGCTACAGATTTGACTGTTACTGATGTAGGTCAACCAGGCTTGAGGTTGCAAATGGTTGAGTTTGAGTGATTAGAGCTTGTAATCACTTTTGCACTGTTTTTTTACAGACTGTTCAACAATTTATTTAAAGTCTTCTTATACCAGTATAGATAAAGATGGCTGCCTTATCTAATTCAGTAAGAGTGGGCTAGTATCAGGATACTAAGAGGTGCAGTTAAAGTATTCAACTTGCAGTATTTGTGTACATCATGTATGTACACAATTGAACATGGTCATTTGCTCATAATGGAGCACTAGTCCAACACTGCACTCATTACCTTATGTAGTTCACTTTTTTCACCTCCTCTGGTCCTTACCTTACTTTCTTCCTTGTTATCTTTGGTTACACTGGACACAACATGCTTGTGTGTGTGTGTTTGGCAGTGGGATTGCATGAGTGTGAGAAAGATAACACAACTTACTTTTTTCTTGTCTCACTCTCCTCTTGACTTATCTTTTCTTTTCCTCTTCTGCTGCTGACGCTAGAATGACATTCTCTCCCATCACCTCCAAAGGAACCTCATGTTTTTGGACAATCAGGTGGGGTAATGCATGAATGCATGGCCCTGTCCCCTGCTGTCATCGGTTGAACTCATTTAATGCTTGGCTATTATCATATTAATACATAATATAATTACTTGCATAGATTAACACATGAAGAATTATTTCTATAGAGATATCTACATTGCATGGACCAGTGTCATGTTACTTAAGCATTAATAGGCTAAGCTACCCTGCAGCGCCTTTACCTAGATGAAACTTTTTATTCATTTGCTCCTCTGAATATAGACCCCAGACTCACTCCTGCCTACAGTATATTAACTGCATATTTGGATAACACTATTAGTAGTTAAGAGATGTGAACAAATGTTATGTTTTTCATATAAAGTGTTAAACATATTATTGTACTTGAGTTCCTGCAAAGGGATTTTTAACTTCTGATGTGCTTTGAGAATTGGAGTAATTAATTATATACAATTTCTCATAATGATTTTAGCCAATATAGTTTTACATACTCATTTTTGTGTAACAATTGAATACAGAATATGTGATTTTGATTTTAAAATTGAGCGATGAGGTTCAACAATTATCACCTGCTGCCAGTCACTTTTGCCACAACAGTGCTAGCCGTCTGCATGATGATAATACATTAACGTTTAACAGGAGCTTTCCGCTGCTAACAAGTAAACGCCTCGGAGTTTTGCACTACAATCTCTTCCTGATCCCGTTTGTAAGCACCTCTTATTGCTTCTCATTGCTGTACCCATCCCTGTCCACTTCTAGATGCACGTGTTTATGTTTGAGTCTGCTTCATGAGGGAGCGCAAGTGAGGTGTAACAACATTGTGGGTGTTGTCTCTGAAGTGAAGCACTGCTATAAAACTGACACTTGCTATATCGCTCCTCTCCACACTGGACTAGATGAAGGAAAATGACCCTTTAATCGTCATGACTCACACTTTGATTGAGAACTCTGCCCCAAGGCCTCAACTTTACCAGCAAGTAAGGCCAGCCAAAGGCTTTGCTCCGCCTCATCCTCACCAGTCACTGTTGTTCTTTTTGGTCTGTTTTGCAATGCTCCTCCTTCGATGTCCAAGTCCCCATGGCATCTTGAGACTGGTCTCCCTGTATCGCTTGTATCGCCAGCACCTCCTCATCCATTGCTTTTGACTGTTCCTCTCTTACTATTAGAAGTCATGCCGAATATGGACATGACTTGTAAAAGAGTAGTCTGATGTGTATACTTCACCACTCAGTCAAATCCCTATTGTACCTCACCCTCAGGTTTGTGTGTCTGAGGGTGAGGCCTGCTGCTCTACTGTAGTTCAGTCCAGAGGTTTTGTGTTGAGAAAACATTCAGCTGGCTCTGGGACCAAAACAAGCATGAAAGCTATGTTTACACCCACTCCATTTAGTTAGCAAAGCCTGTTGTCTTTGCTTGTCTTGTTTTGTCTAGTACCCTACAAGTGAAGGTCGATGTGAGATTTTTGCAGAGAGTGTTCCCTCCCTCTCATTAGCCACATAGACTTGGCAGGGGGATTCTAATTAGTGCGACTTAATTCTGCATTGTCAGACTTTTCACATGTCAGTGGCAGTGCAGTTCATTACCAAATACTATGTCTATTTGTGAAAAAGAAAATACGCCCACTTTAAAGCCAGCTGGGAATTGTTTTATAGCATAATTGAAGAACAATAAAGTAAATTGGTATCCACTTTAGGATGCTTTCTTGTTCCATTCTGTAAAAGAGATATGCAACTCAATACTATGTTTTGCAGTTCATTTAGAGTTTAGTTTTTATTTATTTAAATCTGTTTCCATTCAGTCACAGTCACTGTTGTTAGTGAATGTAAGTGTTGTAAGACGGGATATGCTTGAGAAACAACTGTTGAATAGACTTTATACCTAATATGGACTGATGAAGATGAGGTAAACTCGTTCTTTTTACTTGTATTCGTTCCTTTCCCCACAACCCCCTCCTTGTCATTCTGCCGATGGAAAGGATAAACAGAGATGGTTTGTGTGTGACGATGACTATGACATCACTTTGCCACTTTTGTGAACGCCTGTTGAGGTGTAAAAGTGACGCTGGAGACTGCCCCCACCAACCTTCACCCCATTACCCATTCATTGACATACCAGCCCGGCAACAGCTGCATTCCCACCTGTTCAGCTGCCAGAAGTCTGTCCTCCTCCTCCTCCTCCTCCTCCCGTCACGTCACTTGTAGTCCACACCACACAACAACACACTCGGGCTCTCTGAGCTGTGGACATGTCTGCATGTTCTGTGTGGAATGCTTTGTGGTTCTTAGGTCCCACCTGCTTTAACTGTTCTGTGTGGTTCGACTGAGGAAAAGAGGTGCGAGGAAAAATGTGTGTGAGAGAGTGCAGGTGTGAGCGGGAAAGTTGCTATAAAGTGGTGTCTTAAAATATTTTTGACAGTGAGTCTTTTTTTGTTGTTTTAATGTGAGATTTAAATCAAGTTATGTCATTTAAGTTTAAGTTTCAAATTATAGCTTAAAGTTAGTTTGATAGTGCTAATTAAAGCAGATATCAGCTTCACGGCCGTTTCGGCTAATGCTGCGTTCAAGGCAGGCTTTTGAAACCGTAAGTTACAGCTTCAAGTCACAACTACGACTTGGTAGCGTTCCAGGTAACCCGTAGCTCGTGTTTTTACCATCCTGTTGTCTGTGAAAGTTCCCTATAACGGCCACTCGTAACTTCCGACCCGTGAACTCGTACCAGATCGAACTGGTATGACTTCACAGGAAGGAAAAACACAAAGTACGAGTTTCTTTGAACGCACCATGAGTTAGCAGCCCCCGCCCTTGTCAGGCATCAATTGGTCCTCGTGCTACGTCACCACATTCACGCGCATCCCTTGGCTGCACACACAGCCCTTCATGCCGTTCTCTCTCCTCATTGGATAACACTTGTATCCCACAAGGAAAATTTTCTCCTCGGGTTACAGCAGAGCAGAGTGACGGAGAGACTCGTGTTTAGGCTGAAATACTTCATGTAAGTGATTGCTGATGGAAAATAGGACTATTTAGGACTTATATTAACAAAAACATTCCACTGATATCTGCTTTAATGAACCTAAATATACTCAACAACCAAACAGGCCCAAAACAGACAAGAAATAGCTAGTTCGGCCCTGGCATACAGTAGTATTACAAAAGTATTACAACTGATATGATGACCATTTATTTTAAACGCATGTCAATGTAAATCAAGAATGTAAAGCTAAAGGTTTTGTCATTATGTAATTTCATACCCAATGTGAGATCAAACACACCACAACACAGAAATATGTCACTGTCCTAATATTTATGGACTGCACTTTTTTTTAGATGTAGAAGAATGGATGAATGATGAGGCATATGTAATGAATGCATTACTTGGAAACATGGGATCCAATGCAGTTGAAATCATTTCCCCTGTTTTTTTTGGCAGTACTGTTTTTTTTTATTTATTTATTTATATTTTGAATAAGAGTGGGAGAAAAAGAAGATGAGTGACGTTACTACAAGAGACAGAAGGGATGCTCTTCTTATTTTCTTGGCTTTACTACATTTATGGAGGTCTATAAATAGTTGTGAGATTAGCAACATGCCTGTATTTTAGTCTGACTGTATTTTATCCTGGATTTAAGTAAAATGCGTACCTGCCTGTAATTGTTGCCAGCATCATGATGTTAAAACGTCTTAAGAAGATCTGTGGTTAGCCTGTTATTCTGGGATTATCTCCAGGTAATATTACACTTAGTGCTACCTACGCTCAGTGGAGCCCATCTTTGAGAAAGGCACAGTCCTTGGGTCCCAGTAGCTGTAGAGCATGTGCTGGATAAAACACAGTTGTGGTTAGAGCTTAGGGGCCGATTCTAGAGCTCAGTAAGAAAGCTTATCGAACATGCCTCCCCTTTGCATTTCCAATACATCCACTGCATTGTGCTGATGAAGATAAATGACTGTGGCTGATGTAACATGAGGCACCAGAGTCATCAGACTGTTTAGGCTCTCCCGCTGCTGCTGTGCTAACTTAGATTGTCTGATTCAGTGAAATGTGAGTTTCTACTTAAGGACTAATACCATGGCTCAGTGAGACAGAGCCGCGTCATGACACTGCATTAGATCTCCAGATTCTATGCATGTGCGTATTTGTTGTCTCTCTCTGATGTTCTGTCTTTCTTCACAGCTGTGTCCAGAAGACTACAGAGAACACGCCTATACGTGCATGCCAGAAGAGGTGGACATTGATGTGAGTGTAGCAGCCTCGCACAACCTCATACTCATCATTCAACGACTGTTCACAGTGGGTCATGATTCTTTGTTGTTCTCTCTTCAGACCAAACTAAGCAGGTTGTGTGAGCAGGATAAAGTGGTGGGGACACAAGAAGACAAACTTCAGCAGCTGTACAGAGAGAAGGTGACTACACATTGCACATCTGTCGTCGTTTACATTCAACACTGCTTATGTGGTTGTGGTGCCAAGTGAAGAACGTATAAACCAAAATGATTATACAGTTTATACTTTCTTAAAATTATAAGAATAGCTTGACTCAAGTTTATTTGCAGAAGACCTGAGAAAGAGAGAAAAACAAATGCCTTGTTTATCTGTTTCTATGGTTAACTATGGCCTAGCTCCTGCTGGCAGTCAGGGCCAGAGGCATTATGGTTTTGGGTTGTCCACCCATCCGTCCCTCCATATGTCCACCCCAATCGCATGAATGCCATATCTCAGGAACATCTTCAGGGGATTTCAAATTTGGCACAAACGATTACTTTGACTGAATTTGGCCGAATTTTGGTGAAGTTCAAGGTCACTGATTTTATATCCAAAATAATCTTTTCTGGCCAATACTCAGTGTTGTAAATCAGGAGAAGGAGATTGTGACCACATTTCCTGCAACTTTGCTATTTGGCAGATGCATTTGTTATGTTTTTATTTTATTTTTATTTATATCTTGCAACAAATAAGGGCACTAAAAACAAGGTCACTTACCAGAAAAGTTTGAGACTCTGCTGCAGGCTTAAATAATCTGTCGAGACTTTTTACTAAATTTAGTTGATCTCAAAGGTCATGGTGACAAATTACATACTCGCATGTGTGTTTGATATTGTTGCGTGTTTCTTCAGCACACCCTGGAGACAGCGCTGTTGTCCGCCAGTCAGGAGATAGAGATGGGCTCTGAAAACCCAGCTGCCATGCAGAGCGTCATCCAGCAGAGAGACTTACTGCAGAGCGGCCTGCTCAGCACCTGCAGAGAGCTGTCGAGAGTCAGCGCCGTGAGTCAAACAATACATTTACACACGATACACATGCTCGTGCTGGACGCTAAAGGTTCTCTTTCTTCAGGAGTGTTATTCAGATGACACTTCTTTAACACTGTCATTCACAAAGTGCATCTCTCCCAAACCAGGAGCTGGAGCGGTCTTGGAGGGAGTATGACAAGCTGGAAGGAGATGTGACTCTGGCTAAGAACAATCTGCTGGAGCAGCTAGAGGCATTGGGAAGCCCTCAGGTAGGATAATTCTTGCTGTACTAAAAGCTGTACTTCTTGTACTACGCACCAGCTCTGCTGCCTAACACTGGCATAGAATAATAGTCGGGCCTTGGTTGGAGTGGATGTAGCACAAAGCTTCAAAGCGAGCTGAAAACGTGGCAGGTTTCCCTTGAAAACCTACTTATCCTTTTTGTCGGCACTTTTTTGACTTTGGGGAAAAAGTAAAGAAGATTTCTCTCCTCCAATGCCCTTAGCTGAGTGTGGAGGGAGTTAACCGGGTGATCAAAGTAACATAGTGGGTGATTGATGAGTGTGGTGATGATAGAGCAGGTCTTAATTAAGTCCGTCTTTTATCTTGTCCTTCATCATGGGAGAGGTGTAGAAACAGAAAGAAACCGCTCCGACAGTTATTCCTGCTTGAGCCTGAGTCACAGAAAGTGCTAATTCAGAGTGAAGTCAGATGGCCAGCAGGGGGTCTGGCCATCCTCTTCTTAAAGTGCCCTTCAGGCTCAGGCAGAGCTGTCATCAGTGAGAAGGAGTTCATTAGGTGTCCGTTTCTCTCCCTCTACCCTTACTTTCTTCTTCCTAGCTATAACCCTCCTCTCATCTCTCCTCTCTGTTCCGAGGCTAATATTTCTCGCAGACAGTAGGAGCTTGAACAGATCAATGTCTGCACCGACTGCACACCTGAGCACACACATAATCTCCACTCTCGCTATTGCATATTCCCATCTCTTTCATTTTCTTGTGCCTGTGTTGGGTGTTAATATTGCATCATTAGTCCATGAAGTCAGAGTTGGGGGGGATAATCTCCAGGTAATGTTGTGTGATTTGTGAACGTCTACGTGTTTTCTGTGCACACACACACAGACAGAGCCACCCAGCCAGCAGCACGTCCGCATCCAAAAAGAGCTTTGGAGGATTCAAGACGTAATGGAGGCCCTCAATAAACACAAAGCTCAGAGAAATGCCGTTGATGGGATGGGTTTCTACGGACCCAAGACCAACTTCAGTAAGCACAAAAACGAGGTGAGGCACCACTAACAGAGAGACCAAACAGTAACAGAAGATACTTTGTGAGATTTGTGTGAGATATTTGTGAGGACCAGTTGATGTTGGCAGAAATAAGTTACCCAGAGTTACCCGGACCTCCTATATCAAAGCTGAGGGCTCAAACTGGCAGGCCTGCTCATGGGCAGTATGAGTGGTGGTATCTGAGTGGATGTGTCAGTCATACTGTAGCATCTCTCTCTCTTTCTCTCTCTGTGGCGAATCAGCTGGTTTGCCCGCCCTGTGGGGCAAAACTGCTCAGTACCAGATGGTGGTTGCCCTAAAGCGTACGTGGTGGCACCATGTGTCACCTTGCTGCCTGTCCTGTCGTCCCCCCTGTATAATCCCTAGGAGGAGGACTTGGTACCGCCACGGCCACCCCTACCTCAGTCCTACGAGCCCAACCCCCCCACTGTGCCCCCTCCTATGTCCTCTCATGCTGGTGTGCGCCCATCATCACTCCACAGGCCGGAGGACAGGAAGTCCAGTCACAGGAATGGCACACACAGCGTAAGCTTGTTGACCCATTAACCTCATGGTTGACCCTGCCCTCAGCTGTGTCATCACACGTCATTGCTCGCTGTGATGGTTTTCACTTTGATTTTGCTGGACATCTCATGTGATTTGGATTTGGTTTTGGTTGGATCGTATCCCTTTTCTCATTTGATTCCATACTCCCTTCATCTTTTTTTTTCAGGATAATGGATGAAGCCTTGTTTGTACTTTTTTTTCTTTGCTCCCTCATTTAATTGAGTTGCCCTACCTTCCATTTCTGTGTACGTTTCTGTATGTTGAATTGAAACTGTTCTATTTTTGTTATGTCCTGTGGTTGCACATTTGAATGTCTGCCTGTTACCTACTTTTTCTTTTGGCTGTTGAACAGTGTGTCAATCTCAAACAACATGGGGAGTTTTTCTTCAAGCTGTATATATTGTATACTGTATGTTCATATTTAAAGGCCGCACTGTCTGTAAATACATAATTTTTGTGAAAAAAGGAAAAGAAAAATTGCCATTCATGTCTTTGAAGTCACTTTGTAAGAGAAAGACCCACTGTTTTCCAGTGCTCGATATCTCAGTTTGGAACCAAACTCTCCATAACTAAATCAACACTACTCTGCACACATTTGAATGTTTTTGTTGTTGCTCACCTGCAGGGTCCAGACTACAGGCTATATAAGAGTGAACCAGAGCTGACCACAGTAGCCGAAGTGGATGAGAGCAATGGAGAGGACAGATCTGAACATCTGTCTGACAGAGAACATTCTGGAAACAAAGGTACATGCAGAACGAGGCCAGGTAGAATGATGCCAGTGTCTGATAACTGCACATTTTACCAGTGAAGATTTTTATAAATAGATTATTAAAAAAAATAAAAATTTAATAATCTGTCACTTGTTTCCAGCGATAGTGGTAGCCGTGGTTACCATGGCAGTTACATATGCATCACTTGACACAGAACATAAATAGGAAGTCAGTTTTTTCCCTATGACAAAAGTTCATGTCAGTATATCACTTTGTAACTCTCATATCAGCCCTTACTTAATGTCCAGTTGTTACCATGGATACAGTGGCATTTACACAGGCATTTGCTCAGAGTTAATTTACACTGAGTAAATCACCATACCACTCAGGTTTGTTATTGCTGGGTTGAAATGAGTGTCTGTGCTGGGATAACTTACAGTAGCTATTCCATTTATTTGACTTCACTTGGACTTTATGCTACTAGACATTCTCTGTGACAAGATGGATTATAATTACCTAAAGAGCAAATTGGTCTAAATGTGATGAAACCACTTGCACAGCATAATTCAGGCCTTCTGAAGTTGAATAATTACACTGCTGCCTCACACTTGTTCCACATCACCACACAATCAATAGTTGCAAGAAGCTGATGTTGCCTGAAAACACTGCTGGAAATACTGTAATGGTCGGTACAGCCTTGATCTTATATTAAATATTCCCACATTACATAGGTGCACAAATTGAATCCAGACGTTTTAAGAAAATGTTCATTGCCAAAATGACGAGAAAACTAAAGTAGCTGTATTATTACCATTCTCATAATAGGGTTTATGCCCTAATATGATAAGTCTTTTCAGGTTCAGTTCAGATTCATCAAACATTATCTGCTTTAATATTGTACAAGGTCAATTAATTTAGAACAGTAAATGTCTTAAAATGTAGTTCATTTATCAGTGTAAATATGTTACAGCAGGTTCTTTGCCATTGAACCAGCTGGCTAACTGACTCTTCCTCTTCCTAGGTATGTCCTACCCAGTTGGCATTGTCCCCCCCAGAACCAGATCTCCAGTGCCTGAGTCTTCCTCCATAGCTTCTTATGTTACATTAAGGAAAAGCAAGAAACCTGACCCTAGGACGGTGAGTATTGGGACTTCATTACTCAATGTTCTGGTGTAACTTCAAGTAGCACTTGGAATTTGTTTTTAGCAAATTTTGTTCTGTTTTTTATTCTGTGTGGTGTCAGATAATGCCATCAGCTGTTGAGAAGAAACTGAAATGTAAAGCTAAACTTTCTTGTGCATATTTTCCTTTGTGGCAAACTAGAAAGTACAATTAGCACTAATGACTACCAAATGCTTTTTGAAGCTCACCTTTGTTTGTTCCTCTGTGGACAAGAATGATGGGACAACCCCTTCATTTTCTGTGACTACAGTTAGTCCAATCTTAATTGGTTGTCCATAAGCTGTTGGTTACATGTGCAGAAAGAGGCTGCTCATCGCGTGGCCAGGGTGTGACTCATGCTCTCAAAACCAGGCTGTAATAAAATAGATGCCAAGCTTGGTTTATACAGTTTCCAGCCTCAAACACTATCAACTTAAATAGAGTAACCATATAATTAGTGCACCACACTGTTGGGTGTGTCCTGTTTTTAGTGTGTCAGTGTGTGTCTGTGTTGGAAAGGTGGACACACAGGGTAAATGAACCTATATGTGAAGTTAGTAATGCCAGCAGGACATGTAGTCCTCCGTGGAGAGCAGAAAGACCATGACTGTGAGAGTGTGTTGCAGGACTGTAGAGTTTAGTACAGACTCTTGGATACCAGCCTCTTGAACAATCTGGACAGGGGGTGGGGGGGTGTCCTGTCCTCAGGCTCTTGACTGAATCCAGATCTGCCAGGCCCTCCAGCATGGCACAAACCTGAGAGTGAACAACTGCTCCTTAGTTCACTTCACTCCATCAGCCGTGGTCATCAGCCTCTCCTGCGCAGGCATTAGCAAGCCCCAAGCTTCTCCGAGTGCACCCATGTGTGCCGGGCAGGAGCGTGCGAGTGCAAAGCAGTCAGGTTGTTTTTATATGCTTTTGCACTCCTGCTCAGTTTGGTTCCAAGAGAGTGAACATTAAAGAGCCATTTCACCATCATTAATGTAGTAATTATGTCAATCCTGACTGTTAATTTTGTTTAGAGAAGCTAAATGTTTTTTTTCCAGTATTCGCAGTATGGGCAAGGAAAGTACGCTCATTCTGCTTGGTCAAGTTTAGACACTTGTCAGCAACACCCATTGTGGCTCTTGGTACCATTTGTGTCCTATTTTTGAATATCTGACAGTGATGCTATATTCTTATTAAGTCTGCATATTTGTGGTCGTCCTCTCTGGCTAACAGGAGCGCCCACGCAGCGCAGTGGAGCAGCAGCTGTGCGCTGCGGAGAGTGGCCGGCCCAGGATGAGTGTGGAGGAGCAGCTGGAGAGGATTCGCCGCCACCAGCAGGGAGCCCTGAGGGAGAAGAAGAAAGGCCTGAGCATTAGGGGTGGCAGCCAGGAGAACACGCCTTCTCGCAGTCACTCTTTCAATAAAGAAAACCATTTCCGCAGCGTGCAGGTACTGGATGACTGACACAGATATTATTTGGACAAAGTGGTAACGCTGAAGTTCAGAACAGGTTGCAATCAAATCTCGGAGCCCCGTCAGATCGTTCTCTATCTTTAATTTGTCGGTTCTTTGTCTTTTATAGTCCCATATGAGACGTAGAGATGAGGTGATGAGCAGTGACATTCAGGAGCTGGAGGCCTCTCTCAGGCAGCAGGAGGTAGTGAGGGAGCAGGAGACGCCCGCCGAGGAAATTGCCCGTCTCAAAGAAGCCTCACAGGCTGACCACCACTTTAATGTGGACCGAGAGGTAAGGCATAGGAGTTGGCTGTCTGACTCATCAGACTCAAGAGGGCTCACATTATCACAGGCAACTTATTTAGCAAATGTTTACCAACAAAACAACAAGGCTTGTGGATGGTTTGAGCACTGAACCAGGAATAATTGGAGAGAGTGATATAATTAAATGGTATTACTGTATTGAACAACAAATAAAGGTAACAAACCTACTGCTATGACTATAGGGATTATGGCAATGGGCACTGGAAAAATGCACTCACTCACTCACTCACTTGTATTATGTATCACACTTATTGCATGTGTGCAAAACTCTGCAGCCAAGTTCAGTATTAAGCAATAACTCCATTTTTCCATAGGCTGCCTGTTAGCTATAAACTTGATTTTAAGGTACTTCTTGCTGTTTAAGAAAAGTTCATGGCCTTTCTCTGGGTTATATCAAAGAACTATTCACAGTTGATGTCCCCCACTGATCTCTGCATGCTGCAGAAAGTCTCATATTGTGTTTCTCACTCTGAGCCGTAGCTTACAGTGATGCTCCATTTACTTCTGACAGACAGCTTGAACAGTCATCCTGTACTGAATGATGATGACGATAATGAGCATCTGTGATTTATTTATGAATGTCATTTATTTATTAATTTACACGTCTAGCTTCCGTCTTTTTTTATTTGCAAAGCACAACATTTTTCTCTCCATTGTGTGAAATGAGCTACATGAAGTGTTTGTTCTCTGGCTGTGTTTCCGCAGCTTTCTGTGCCTGACAAAGTGCTGATTCCTGAACGTTACGTAGAGTCAGACCCGGACGAGGCTCTGAGCCCGGAGCAGGAGGCTGATAAGCAGAGGAAAGTTGACCGCATCAAAGCCCTCATAGCAAAAAACAGGTAAACACCATCACGAGCTATTGTTACCTTTAACTATTTACTAGCAAGGACAATCTTGCGCTGGCCTTTTATGCTGGATTGGGATGCTTTGGTGAAAGGTCTATCTGTACCAGTGCGTGCTGATATTTCCCAGCAGATTTCATGCATGAAATTCTTTCTGCAACCGAGGGGTAAGTTTGGGGTCATAGCAAGACATAACCATAGATGGCTCAAAAGGGGCCACACTGCCAGTTTGCTCTTTCAGTGCCTTAGACGCGGAGAAAAGTGCACATTCGTATCTCTCAGTCACTGTGACATTTAATTCCAAATGCCATCCCCCTTGAATTGTTTTAAATGAGATGTCTTGTTTGTCCTGGAGTTACTACTGTACTGTATGTATATCCTAAAAGTATGTTTAGAATTAAAGCTGTTGTATACTGTACACTGCAGAAGTCAGTTGTGTGTTTGTGTGCTCCTAGCATGCAAAATGCGCTGCCTAGCGTGGCTCTAAGCCCAGAGGAGGAGACTGAAGAGGAGGTTACTGTACAGGAGAAAGAGAAGATGATTAATATCTCCTACGAGCTGGCAGCTGAGGCCTCCAAACGCAGCAAGCTGGTAGCAGGTACATCTCTAGAGAGAAAGAGGGACGGGGGTGATAAAAAACAATGCATGTGATAAAACAAAAGCTAGTGGGAGCCTCTTCTTACTTCATGTGGTGGTTTGTTTAACTGCAGCTGCTTCCATTGAGCATGTGTTCAGTCATGTATCATCGCAGTCTCATTTCTTTCTTCATTAATTTCATCGACTTCAGTGATTATTTGTGTTTGTTTTTGTTCACGATCTCATGAGCATACAGATGGAATTTGTTTTTGTTATTTTGTGTGTGTGTGAGTTCATCATGTCGCTCTGTTCTGTTTGCAGTGAAAAGCCTGTCGTCCTCTTCCCCACCCCTTCCACAGTCTCCTAACACACCCCCTCAGCTTACTGACGGGTCTCACTTCATGTGTGTGTAGTAGCACCAGTAAGGGCCTTCATCACCTTGTTTTGTCCATACTTACAATACTCAAATGTTCTTGGTATTTTGATTGTTTTCTTTGGGGGAGAAGAAAAACATTAATTAATATAAAGGGATTCACGAAAACTTAAACTGAAGTAATGGAGGGGACAATGTTAGTCTATGGCATGTTTGTATGTATCCTGTGTTGCTGTAGCTGCTGTAGCTGTACCTGTACCTATATCTGACACTTTTTCACACTGTGTGAGATTTCTTTTGGTAGTCTGCGTAGTTATTCACAGTCTTTGTTGTTGCCTACTCATTGAACTCAAAAGACTGAAATATTGATTTCAGTTATTGCACGTAGGGAATCCTAGTCATCTTGAGCCTGATGTTATTTTTGGAGCATAATTAGATTTTTCTCACTTTCTCTTTCTGCAGCACAGGCCCTGGCGTCAGTAAAAACCTACACATGAAGGAAACAGCAGCAGTGGTTTAAAGAAGCCCCTGAAGACTTACCCCGAGGACATCAGCACAAGGCCATAGGCCCATGGAGAGTGAAACTGCCCAGTCTTTCCTCTGGGGTCTTAACCTCTGACTTCTGTATGCTCACTGTGACGTCTTAAGCTCCGATGCCACAAAACACACTTTCTTTGTGACATTTCTCTGCAATCGCCCCCGTTTTGGGCATCAAACTCTTCTTAATCTGGTGAGACAGCTTTGATTCTGTTGTTGTTGCAGTTCCGTTTTCAGTTTTTACAAGGCTTTTAAGTTTATTTTTAATATTTATATGGTTTTATTAGGTTCTTCTTTGAATATGGGCTAAAGTCTGTCTGTAGATATCTATGAGGTTAACAGACAGATTTGCTGTAAGCTTCAGGGCAGGTGATTAATTCATGTTTCCACCTGTCCAAAAGGTTACAAGAACACCTTTTCACATCATTTGATTTCATTTAAGTCTTCACTCAATTTGTTTTTCAGGCATCGACCGTCAGCCAACCATTCATATTTATCCATTTATTGTAAAAAAAAACATTTGTTGATGCAAAACATGAGTATATAAGTGATATAGATTCCTCTATTATAATGAAGGAGGAGCCACTTGCCGCAGACTAAGGTTATTTGTATTTTCTCCTATTTCTGCGTTGTAATTATTTAAAATGGGATCCTCTGCAGTCCCTGTCACATTGTTGCTGACAATTGTGTGAATGTTCTTGCTTAAGTCACTCGATCCTGTCTTTTTTATTGCCGAGAGATCTATTTAATTGAGAGATGAAAAAAGATAATTTGGTTCTATTTTATGATATGTTGGTTTGAAGTCCTCTATCTTAAAAAAAGATGAGCACATGTAAAAAGCAATAAAAATGTTTGTGGATCCAGGATTAATTTTTTCGTGTGTATAAAGTGTAATTATCAGAGGTTTACTGTGTATATAATGTACATGGTAGAGCAGGATGGGAGGATGTATCCAACATATGGTTACGTGCTAGATTTGATTTGCAAATGTTCATATCCCATCTGTTTTATATCATGTTAAATAAATGTTGCCGTTCTTAATGAGTTGTATTTGTGTCCTTAACCACTCCTGAAGATAGTTTTAAAGGGAATGCTGAAGGTAAAGTCATACACTCAATGTGTTGGCTCATATGCAAATAGGTCATATATTTAACATGAGAACCTGTGTTTGGTTTGAGATTATGTGTGGAAGTGAACATTGTTTTATGCTTTAATAATGTATGAATTATCAGGTTTATCAGAAACAATAATGTGGACTGAAGCACTCGGCTTGTATGATGGTTAGTTTAAATATGGAACTGTGGCTCCCTCTAGTGGTCAACAATTTGTCATGTCCTGCAACGTTGAGTACAAGATTTATGGTGAAATCAAAATTTACAGATAATGATGAGACAAATAATGAGAATACAATAGAAAAGAGATTTGATTCTCTAGTAAGGCATCTATAATATGAGGTGTAAGTTTGTGTTTCATGAGTTGTATGAAATGGACACTTTATGATGCTTAATGCTTTATGTGAGCCATTAGAAAATGCCTTTTCTAATAAGAATCTAGAAAAAGTCTAGAGTTGCACAAATTAAGATTGAGAATAGGGCCCAGATAGGCTGCAGGTCTTTTCCAGAATATAAATTATCTATGTGCATATTTGATAAACTACACGCTTACAAAAGATAAATCATATAGCCTACTCTAATAGAGGTAGATAAACACCAGCTAAAATGGGTTTCACAAACTGGCAACTTTATTGAATCAACTAAACATACAAACATCACACATTACATGATATGATATGATATGATAGCCACTTCCAGTAACAGAGAACAAAAAGAAGGGAAGGTAATGCATGCTACTGTACACATGCAAAATCCAGCAGACATCTATGATCAAAGTTAGACTTGAAGATGATATCAAGGGCTGTAGAGAGACATATTAATAACACATCATGGTTTTGATTCACTTGCCCTTTCTTGTGACCATTTTTCTTTACAATTTATTATTATTGTTAACAGGGAACATTAGGAGAGTTGCTAAGAATGATCAAAGTCATTACATTGTCAAAAACGCTAAGCGGATAAATGTTGACTTTGAAGCCAAACTAGAGTTATTATGAGTGGGTCCTTTGGCCTCAGCTGGGGGCTTGTCCTGTAGTAAACACTGACTCCTCTATTTAAAAGAACGGAAGAGACTGAAACACATGGAATGTTTAAATGCCAACGTCAGAGTTTGCCCTCCTCGTGCCGCATCTGACCAATCAGAGAGCAGACAGTGATTTGACCCAGCCCTCCCTCTGCAGTGAGGCGTTTGTCGGTGCCACGGGTAAATTTTAATACCGAAAGTATCCCACGGTACGCGCCGCTGAAATGGCTTCTGCGGCTACCGAAGAAACCCCCGCGCCGTGTGCGGAGAGCGATGCACCGGCCGTGGAGACGAACGACAGCAACGGCGAGGAGAAAGACAAGGGCCTCACCGAAGCGGAAACAGACGAACCAGACGGCAGCGTAGAACCGAAAATGGAAGAGGAGGGCGCGGAGGCCGGCGGAGACAAGCCCGCTGAAACGGCAGACAAGGCCGCTAGCGAGGCGGTTACACACGACGGGGTTGTGACGGTCACCCAGGAGCCGACAGGCGTCCCCGGAGAAGCAGAGCCAAAGCCGGAGCCAGAGCAAAGCTCCGGGGGTGGCAACAGCGAGCCCGCCGCCGGTAACGTGTTGAAAGACGCGAAGGAGGAACCGGGAGAAGACCGGCGGAGCTCGGGGATAGACTGCGAAAAGAGCAAAGCAGTTTGTGAAGACAGCGAGAAGCCCAGCGGCGGAGGTACGGAGCTGGGCGACAAGAGGCGGCCGAGTGTGGAGATATCGTCCTCGGATGGAGAGCCGCTGAGCCGGATGGACTCTGAGGACAGGTTGGTGTGGGAAACTGACAGGGAGCTCTTGGCCGCTGGGTGGGTGTGAACATGTTATAGTAGCCACTGACAGCATCACTCCTTCCATCCCATCTCTGAACAAATAGACAGAGGATAACAATGAAGTTGAGTCATGTTGTTCATTGGCTATAAGTTACTGTTGATATCACCATCCAAATGATAAACAACCACTTTAACGTGGTAGGCTAGTTGTTGTAAATATAGGTAAGACATGTCCTGAGAATAATACTCTGGCTTCACCTTAAAAAATGGTATGCTCCATTTAGTCTACTATGTGCAAATATTTTCCATTTCCAGAGTGCTGAAGGTTTCACATTTACCCATCTGTAATCAATAATGGCTTACAAACGATATGTTGCACTAACTTTAAACTCAAGATACTATCCACCTTCATCTGAATTAATGAATTATAATCATCATAATTGACCAATTAATCTGCAGTTTAAAACTTGGCATGCAATGCAACATAATTCTGTACACCAGGGTCAAACACGAGTAGCAACAAGCAAAACACATTTTTAAAAGGAGTGAGGGTTTAAACATGGTTGGAAAGGAGTCTATTGCTAATCATACTCTATTTTATTCCAAAAACTAGCTAAGAAACTGTAGCCTAACTTGTTGAATGAGTAATGAGTGAACTATTCCCTGTGAGCCCTTTGGTGAAGTTGACAGCACAGCAAATGAATGATATAGTGCAGGGAGCACTGAATACAAGGATATAATTGATTTGCCACGAGTGATGAAAGTGGCATGCATGAAAAATCAGTTGCAGCCTGTAGGCTTTCACGCATAGGGACTATGTAATGTGGCAAGTGATATCTGCACCTGTTCGTCATGGCTGTGCAAAGCCTGTTCTAAACTATGAAGATATTCTTGATAGCCTTCCTGTCCATGCTTAATAACTATGGAGCTCTCTCTCTTTCCCCTCTCTCTGACCTCTCCACCCTCTCGCTCACAGTATCAGTAGCACCCTGATGGAGATGGAGAGCATGGTGTCCAGCGGTCGTTCCACTCCAGCCATGATGAATGGACAAAGTAATGCCAGCTCCTCGGGGGCTAAGACAGTGGCTTATCCCTGCTGCTGGGACCTCTGTCCACAGTGCTTCAACTCCAGCCCAGACCTGGCAGAGCATATCAGGGGAATTCATGTGGATGGACAGAGAGGAGGGGTTAGTTGACCTTAAAACTGAGTTAACGTTGATGTCCTAGCAGGCCGTAGCTTTACCTCGTCAGCGCAGACACCCAAGACACAGTAGAACAAGTTACTGTCATTACCATGCAACATTTGTACGTACTGTAGTGTTAAATGGCTGGTTGAACTTGGCGTGAGAAGTTAGAATTACAGCGACTTTATGCTGAATAAGTGTTACTTACTTACTGCCCTTTATGCCGGCTGGCATGTAGGGCAGCAACGAAGGATTTCCACTCCTATCTGTTTTGGGCCAGTGTCTTTATGGAACCTCAGGTGTGATGCAGGGCCTTTAGCTCTCCCTCCACTGCCCTACGCCTCTTTTTTGTTTACCATCTGGTGTCCACTGAAGAGCATTTCGGGTGATGTTGTCCCGTTCTTTACGTGTGACATGCCCAATCCATTTCCAATCCAAACACCAAGTGTACTGTGAGTTATCTTGAGTAATGAGGACACTGTTTCTTGGTGGAGATGTTGCTGTTGAACCTTTATCAAATCCTGTCAATGAGTGCTGCGACCGTGGCAAACACAATTTCTTAAAAGGACATTGTGTAACTTCTCCTGTTATTCTATTCACGGAAATCGATTATTTCGTTCAAAAGTATGTTTTTCATTAATCAGTAATCACCCCCATCAACAAACTGAAGTGTTCCGGTAAGCTCTATCATTCATATATACATGGAGCGGGTAAGCTCGGTGCTGGCTGCCATGTGGTGTCGCCATGTTTGCTGTGCGCCCTACATTTTTAGGTTTTATTTAGTCTCAGCTGTAACAGTTATATGCTGGGAGTTTGTCTTTCTTGAGAAAGTTGCATGAGAAATCACACCGACCTTTTCCACTTGTAGGCCACATGCAAGAAAGTCCTCAGACTCCAGAGAAAAGAAATCCAGAGACCTCAGGACTAAGCAAATTCTATATAATCTGAGAGTTTTGCTGTCACACCATCCTTAACCAAGCTGTTTCTTGGTTCACAGTGTTTTATTGTACTATGTCTATTTTTGTCTGACTACTTCCATATGAACTCCTTGTCCTGTCTTCTTCTCTGTCTGTCTTTAGGTGTTTGTGTGTTTGTGGAAAGGCTGTAAGGTGTATAACACTCCATCCACCAGTCAGAGTTGGCTCCAGAGACACATGTTGACTCACAGCGGAGATAAGCCCTTCAAGGTAAAACCAATAATTTAGGCATGCTGTGTATTTGTGGCTTTTTTCATATTTTCATTATTAACATTCTTGTGTTTTTGGTGAAATTCTACTTATGGGTAATGTTTATATATATATACAATATATGTCAACATCTAGGTTGAGCCATACATGTCAGTAAATGCATCTAACCAGAATCTGTTTAGCCATGCCATTAACAAAATAAATATTTAACAGTAGTCAATTTGTAAAGTTAACAGCTTGTCTTTTACATGTCAAATTTTGTTTCTCTGCTTTGCTGCAGTGTGTAGTTGGTGGCTGCAATGCCAGCTTTGCTTCCCAGGGAGGGCTGGCTCGACATGTACCGAGTCACTTCAGCCAGCAGAGCTCCTCTAAAATGTCCAGCCAGGCCAAACTCAAAGAGGAGTCCCCCTCCAAAGCCGGACTCAACAAGAGGAAGAAACTCAAGAACAAACGCAGGTGCTCCCTACGTACGTACCTAACAGGCACACAAACTAACCCCATCTCAAAATGTTTTTCATCCTGTTTTCAGTCTTCTCTTTGATGGTTAGGATTACAAGCTTAACACTTTTGTAGTAAATGTAGTTTTAGTGCTATTTATGTTTAGCTGAAACAGATGTTTTTTGACTCCTGACCTCTCACATCTCTCTGATAGACCACACACATACACACACAGGAGAAGACAGAAAGAAAAACAAAGGTAAACTTGCACCAGGTAGACAGACAGATTCTCCCCATGGCAATGTTCTGCATTTCAGAGAACGACTTTTGGTGTTTTTTTCCTCTGATTCTCTCTGCTTATGTCTGTGGCCAGGTAGATACTGATAGTTAGCCCCCTGGTGGCTTTCCCTCAGATAGCCAGTGTCTCTCTCTGCATTGTACAAACATAGCTCTTTTTTTTCTCCCTGCAACCTCTTCTGGCTCCCTGCAAAAGCAAATGTTTTTATCATTACAGAGTAGACAATTCAGAACCTGTAAAACACATGTCTCATATTACTGAAGATTTTATGAGGTCATTAAAAGACCATATCAATAGTTTTGTGCATTTCAGTACATAAGCTAAAATTGAATGTACTTAGCATTATTTCCATCTGTTTTCACAATAGAAATTAAATAGAAAATCCAAATACAGTTGCAAACAGAAAAGATGCAAACAGAAGAACTACCTGAGGTAATGATTTATGATCCATCAAAGTTAACAGTTTTAGCCTTATACTCATGCACAGCAATTCAGCCAATAATGGTGCATTCATGGGCACTCTTGACATTGAACTGTTTCTCCTGATTGCTAAAAAGCTTTTCAGTCAAAACCCACAGAATAAAACAAACAAATAAATAAATAAATAAAACTACAAGAAAATGTAGAACTCATGTGCATGGTCTTTTCTCAATTAGTAAATACATTTTGATATTAATAATTGATGGACTGTTTTTAATAGTAGAAACAACACTCTTAACAGTTTTTTTAATTGAAGGCATATCACCATCTTTTGTAATGGAGCAACAAGCTAACAGATCCAATAACGAACACAGGACAGTTTCAGTTGCTATAGATCCGGGGCGGTATGTCAAGCGTCTTAGAGTGACATTTTAGTCTTAAGTGCTAAGAATTTGTGGAATTTAGTCCTCCTCTCAAACTTAAGAATAAAAGCTATTTATCCACAGTCTCAGGTCTAAGAATCACTCCTACTTCCTCAGATATTTAAGAGACCTCATGAGGTGTCCTAAGTGGTTAGGAGTTCCCAGTAGGGGATGGCACTGAGGCAAGAGATGATGAGCAGTTGATCAAATGATATCGTGTGGACAGGGCGGGTATCATCCTTGTAACAGATTTAAAAAGGATGTCACCTCACCAATAACCTCAGAAGAATTTTTTTTACAAGTCAACTCTTAGCTGTGTTCTGTGGAGTAATTCTAAGACGCTTGATAAATACGGCCCCAGGTTTCTTCCTCCTCCTCTGCCCCGTCACTTGATTTCCCAAGGTTCCATCCTTGGGGCAGTCCTATTCAGCCTCCAGGCATTTCTGTGCTGATGATTCACAACTGAGTCACCCACTAAAATCTATGAATTCCCCTCAACCTGTCCTGGGCTGAATGGCAAGAAACTTTCTCCCTTCAGTTCGAGAGCAACAAAACGTAGTACTTACATTTGGCCCCCTCTAAATCCAGAATTCTCCTTGCCACCTCATTCCAAGTATGAAGAAAAATGTGCGTACGACTAGGATCCTTGATTCCAGCTCTGCCTTGACAAACACACCACCTCTGTTGTCACCACCTGTTCACTTCAGAGTTAAATTCACAATCCTTCTGCTAACTCAGGACCCATCTTACATCACAGATCTCATCCATTAGCACTCAGATCCTAGCCATCTCAGATTGTGAAGCTCATTCTTCCTACATGTCCCATAAATTCATGTCTAAGACTAAAACGTGACGAAGCCGTTGCAGGTGCTGCTCCAAAACTATTAACATTTGGTATCAGATGTGCTCCCTCCATCCGCATTTTTATAACTAAGCTAAAGACACATTTTCATTCACTGGCTTTTCTTCAGCTCACTAACCTTCTACATTGGTCATACTGAATATTTGCTTCTTCCTTTTTTTCTTGTTTTTGTTAGTTATATTTCGTTAGCATAATCATATGCCTCTTATTTAGTGCTTTACTTGCTTTTATTTTTTAGATTGCCACATTGCTTAGCTCAAGCTGTGTTTTAACTTGTTATAGCATTAACGTTGACCTGACTTCACTAATGCACGGCATTAAGACCCAAGTCCTGACTAAAAGGTGCACATGATGTATTTGAGTGCCAGTTTAGATTTAATACAGTTACATAGTGAACCCAAATGGACCAGTAAATTAAAAAAACAAAAACAAATGTGTCTTCTCTTTCATAGACTACAAAGTTCCTTGCATAGACCAGAACTACAGCTCCTGATTAAATGTATTTTATAATAACATCGAATTTCAAGAGGTCTGAATTTCCTTACCACTGAATATGTGCAGTAAAGCACTTATTCAGAGGAACTAAACCATAAGAATTTCATTACTATAACTTTCAGTGGAGAGTTTCACCTCTTATTTTACTGACTTGGGACTTTTGTTGCTGCAAAGCAATATTTCAAAACCACAATGGAATAGCATTTTTCAGTCATGAGATGATTCTGACGTAGTTATGGTTAGTTAAAGAAAGACTTGGAGAAGCCATGGAATTTTTATATGTTGGAGCCACAGTGGGAACCCTGGTGTTATGTTTGTTTGAGTTTGGTCTCATCTGATTGTGTCCTTCTTCCCATCCAGCGAGGCCCCACGACTTCTTCGATGCCCAAACCATGGACGCTATTCGCCACAGGGCCATCTGTCTCAACCTCACCACCCACATTGAGAGTGTGGGCAACGGCCACAGTGTGGTCTTTAATAGCACGGTGAGTGCTTCACTACTTTACTAGGAAGTATTTACTGTACATTGCTACCTGTTCTTTGTTTTAAACTTCCTCTGCTCTGTGAGTTACAACGCCAAATTATATTTTGATAATGATTGTTTTTCATTCACTTGTTATAATAAAGAGTAATTGCTACATGTGTCAGTGAATGTAGACAAAAATGTTGCTTGTTTCAGATTTACTAAAACATACTTAGCATGTCCCATCAGAAACAAAAAAAAGGTTTTGTGAAAACAAAAGGTTTTATTCGTGGGCTTTGGAGCTGTCTAAGATTTACACAACCTTTGTCAACAGTCAATCATGTGTTTCACTATGACTTTACATGTGAACACTCCACATCACATGGGTTAAAAATATCCTGACTTAATAAGAATCTGTGAATAGTTTATAATCCCTCATTAGTGTCAAGACATAACATAGCCAGCAGTGGAAGCAGTATTCTTCCTACACAACAGACAAATCAAAGCATCAACATATGCCAACTGAGACATTGTCATGTTAAGGTTTTACTCAGTGTTAATTCTGTTTCAAGGCTAAATCATAATCTGTAGAGTGATGAATATAGACAGTCTGCCTGGTCTAATATACATAATTGCTGTCATATTTGTCCCCCCCTTGATTTTTGAAATTGCTTTATTTTTTTGTTATTTTCTTTTTAGACAACAGGGGGTGTGAAAGAATCACTGGAGATTTTTTTTCTCTGTGCACTTGAAGTGAACCTTGTGAATCGCCTCAAGACTTGACGTTGTTTTTCTCTGAATCAGGCTTCACAGGAAACACAATTGGATTGTTTTTATGTATCGCGCTCAGTCCATTCTGAGCCCAGTGCCTGATACATGATTAATGAGCTGTTAAGTGCCTTTGCACCTTACTATTGAGGGCACTTGGGAAACATTGTTTTTCAAGTGAAAGATTCTCTGTCTCTCACTGACAATGACTTAAAAAGAGTGGTTAAGTGAGATCTACTGTATATAGAGTTCAGATGTAGTGACATTTTGAAAGTGAAGGGTGTGAATCATAGTTAGGTTTTTTTTTGTTGTAATTGCTGTTCTTACTCATCTCCACTAGGGTGCACCCTGTCTCCTGTTCAGAACCCTGAATTTGCATGATGGTGTCATTTTTGCTTATAAGCTGGAAAAAGAAAGGGTCATCGACTGCCTCATTTCGCCTTCTTTCACACACTCTTACATGAAAAACCATTGAATCCCACTTGTTTCCCAGCATAGTCTCCCATTATATTCACAGAGAGGCTCCTTCTTTAATCAGCAGCAGTGATCTTGTTTACAGTGGTTACCTTAGGGCATTTGGCCTATAGTATCTTTTCGTAGCACAGGGCGAATCAGCACTTTGGTGTTTTTTTTATTTATTTGCCCCACTGAGTTAATATCGACATATTACATTCAGTGTGCTGTTTTGCGTGCTGCTGCCACCACTGGCAAACCCAGCAGAAATAATTAGTGTGCTCATTAGCGGAGGAGTATACATTTCATATACATTTTCTCCTCTAAGAGAAAAGCAAAAACATATCCTTGGGTTCTTCACGTGTAACTAAAACCACATGGAGAGATAATCTACATTTAAAGACAAATACATCACAGACAGGCTGGTTGTTTTGTATAAATTATCAATGATAGCTATCATGATTGATATTGATAAGTAGTTTTGGATACAGTAACAGAGTTAGGATGTGACTTTATGGCTAACTTACCCCAACAATTTTAAAGCCAGGAAACTGTAATGTTATCACACAATTCAAGGAATGTAGTAGTTGAAACCAATACCTATGAAATTCCAGGATTATCAACGCTAGATTTGATACTACAGCAAGAAACCAAACCAGTAGTGGCTGCAGCACACATTATGTTCATTTGTATCTTAGCCCACTCACACACATTCACATGTAGCACGCACCTCTATACAGCCAGTGTGAAACAGACAGAGCTGTTGTATGAAAATGTATTTAAAAGCGTCATATTTTGAGTGCGTACAGTGTCGCTTCAGCAGATGCCCACAGCTGCAATTTACAAACAATAAGAGTTATATTTCAGGACATTAATAATTTAACAACATACAGTATTGTTGATATGTGGACAACAACTGAAACTCACCCTCTTGGATAAATTTGAGATATTTCCTCCTTTTATTTGAAACACACTGTTTGTGTACGGACTTTTGGTTGTTTATAACTTGTCCCTGCTGATCTGCATCAAATGCAAAATATCTCATACAACAGTCTTTTTTGTTTTCCCCACAAATTTCGGCTGACCTGTTTTTACTTAACTTTTTTTCTGGAATACATCCCTGCACTTGCAGCTTCCATTATGTGTGTTGTTAAATTTTTCTGCTTGCCGTCTTCTTCTCCTCAAGTTTGTTGTCAGACAGGGAAGCTTGTCGGGCAGCTGCTGAAGAATCACACCACCGAGGCGTGTTATGAATCTTTCTCTTTCCTATGGCAATAATTTGAGCTCTTTTGCGAGTGAGTGCTAAATGCAGTTTTAGGCAAGCCCGTGCTTCTGTTCATGTTTAAATACGATCAGTGTTGAACTAGTACTTTTTCTCAGTTCCTTTCAATTGTTTTCTGCTCTGCTCCTGCAATCCTCAACTGTTCTACAGCAGCCAAGAATTTTAAAAGAAAAGCTCAGGAAAAAAAAAGTGAAGATAAAGCTTGGGAAGAGGTTAAGAGAGGTAACAGCATATTTGGACATGGACTGAGGAGGAGGAAGATCCAGCCAGGGGAAGGAGAGTAACAAATGGAGAGAAACAGAGAATTCGAGAGAAAATACAAGGAAAGGGGGTTAAGTAAAGGTCAGGGTCATGAAATCGGAAGGAGATCTGGCCAGTTGGGCATACATTCTCCTTCTCTCCAGCCCCTAGAGGATTGTGGTGGAGAAAGACTGCTGCGTTGTGTCAGACCCTCGGCCCCAACGGGCCCTCCCAGGCCCGGGGAGATGGAGCAGAGCTGTGGGGGTTCTGTGGAGTTTGGCCAGTGGGCCTGCTGACACGCCAGAGCAACTCAGTCATGTTTATGATGGGATATTTTTGTTATTGCGCCAATCTGCGTCATCCACTGCTTGACCCCTTGACATCAGACAGGCACCCAGTTTTAGCAGGCCTGCCCTCCCCCGGCTTTGGTCCTGCCGTTTTCACTGCCTTGTTTTGGAGCTGCACTAATATCCACTGTTTACTCCCTATTTCCTCCTGCTCTCACCCCTCTCTCTCGCCTCCCCTGCCTCTCTTGGGTCTATAGAGGATAAAGATCTGTCCCTTTAAAACATCAACTGCTATCATCAAACCACTCAACTCACAAATCATTTCATGCTGCTTAAACACAAGCCCGCTTTTTTCATTTCCAGCGTTTACAGACATGGCCATGGTCACTTCAAGTGTAGCCTGGGTTTGCGATTATTAACCTAGTGCTGTGAGGCGCCTGAGGGCACAGGTTAACAGCTATGTATTTTTAATTAAAAGGGCAGTAAAGCAGCTGCTGATGTACAGAGTCTCCGCTGCAGGGCTTCAGACACTTAAAGGCCCAGTGGCGTCAGTACTGGACTGAGGATAATTCTGCAGCCAGGCTGTGTTGTTGTCTCGTCGGCTGCCTCATGTGGATTTGCAGTGCAGCAGCAGCAGTAGCTAGCCAAGCCCCGGTGGAAAGCTAGCAGATGAATAAGACTGAGAGACAGTATTAATGTGTGAAGTGAAATTGATTCTCTGAGTCAGTGAACTGTGGGGATTATAAATAATATTGTCTCTAATAATAATTAAATGTTCTCTTCTCATTCCAAGGCTGTAATAAGTATTATGTTCATAAGAGAGCTTTGAATAATGTGCAATTTAAAATGAGGTCCTTAATTTTACAGAAATGATTTGAAGTATAGCTTGAATACTTCTTTTCTTCTGTTCCTTTTTTCTACTTTCACTTTACTCCCACACTTTTTCCATTTATTTCTCCAACTGTCTCTTGTTTCATCTCTCCCCTCTGTGTATATCGCACTCATTGACTAGAGTCGCAGTGATTGGCTGAGTAGCATCATGTGACAGGTGCCGTAAAGGCTTGAAAAGCTGCGGTGGTAATGTATTGTTTGATCGTGAGTCACTGTAGTGTCCCGTCTGCCCTGAAGCCATAGTGCAGCTCTTTGGACATCAATGTTTTACAGATTTTATGTTCACAAATCTGCAAATACTGTAAACCTCCACCTTACGCTCACATTTTCTCTCACAGTAGTTGAATCATAGGGCACATGGAGTAAGACAGGTCACGCAGTCTAAATAATGACGTCTTCCCTTGTTCCCTACATGTTCACATATGTATTTCAGAGAACACAGGTGCACAGCAGGACACCCTCACACCACCGACTGAATCGCTCTATCTCATCCTTTTGTTAAAGGGATAGTTCACCCAAAATTCAAATTTCACTCATTATCTACTCACCCTCATGTTGACTAAGGGCTGGGAGAATTGGTGCTCACTATTCTTCGTCCAAAAAGACACCAAATAACATCCAAATTCCTCCATACTGCTCGTCTGTAATGTCCCTCTTGTATTGAAGCCCCGACATGAGAAATTGTTCCGGAAAAAATTAAATAAGTCTATATTTTAAGCTTGTTTGTAGCGGAAGCTCGCAATGTCTCAGTTCACTGCTCTTCCTGTGTCAGTGCAAATCTCGCGTGATTTGCACTGACCGGCGGAACAATTTCTCATGTCGGGGCTTCAATACAAGAGGGACATTACAGACGAGGTATTTGGATGTTTTTTGGTGTGTCTTTTTGGACGAAGAAAAGTGAGCACCATTCACAACCATTATATGGACAAATACTGGTGCGCGGACCCCCCCCGTAACTCAGAGAAGGCACGGAGGACTCTGAAACTTCTCCCAGCCCTTAGTCGACATGAGGGTGAGTAGATAATGAGTGAAATTTGAATTTTGGGTGAACTATCCCTTTAAGTCACTGACAGGGAAAAGGATGCAGAACTCTCTGCAGAAGTCAGATTGTAGCACTCATATTTGTTATAATATGTCATAGAAAAAGGTTTAGATTTCATATCAAAACTGTTTGTGTTCAAGCATGAGTCATTTTTCTCAGGTTCATCACTCATGCTGTTACTGCTGCTTTGCACTCCCTACTTGTCCTCTTGTCCACTCTAAGGAGTTTTATGTTGGAGCACTTTATTACAGACAAGAGGCAACAACTTGGTTGATTTGCCAACTTGGATGCTGTTTACATAGCTTCTCTTAGACAAATGTGATGGCACCAAGCCACCAAAAACAACATTTTATATCTGCTAACCTACTATAAATATTACTTCCAAAAAAGTTAATCAGTCAGTAACTAAATATGTTTGTCTCCCATTTCTTTTCCTACAGACGTCTTCCAACATCCCGTATACCTGGAAGCTTATCGAAATATAAATATGGATTTGCACATGTCTCTTCTAAAGCCTCTCCTGCATACAGGGGGGAGTGAGCTATTTCTTAACGCATTAGCTAAGAGAAAGTATGAAAAGAGAAAAATGACATGCAGATATTTGCTTTGTGCTGGACAGACAACAACGCGGGTCAATGATTAGAAATATGGACTATTGTCATAATGGTGACTTAAATTATTAAACTGACTGAGGTTCCGTATAACAAAGAGATTCATGCATGTTTTGGCTTTAATGTTGGTGGGTGGAAAAAGGAGAAGTAGTAGTGGAGAAGAGTGATTCTAGGTCTCTGTCTGTGTCTGTGTCTCTTGTCTCAGTGGAACCTCCTCCCTCCTGTCCTCAAACCAGTTTCCATCAATGCCGCAGCCAATCCCCAGAGTCATAAAAATAATTTGAGAAATTCATGTGCGTAAGAGAAGTTCTTCACATGTGAACTCATTCACGGCCCTAAAAATAGACATTCCTCACAAAAAAGAGCCAATTGACGCAAGAGGTTATATCTGGGGCTATTTTTGACACTCCTGGTTATTTTTCTAGCTTTTCTTCTCCCTACTGACAATATTTGTGTGGATTCCAGACCAGTTTTACTATAAACCAACACAGCGTGATAGATGAAATGTTATACATGAAGAGGGCCAACTATTCAGGAAATCTTGTATTGACTCGAGTGTATTTTCACAAGAAGGACTGCCTTGAAGCTTGTGGCTGTGTTGACAGATTAATTCTTGAGTAATTAAACCAGGTAACAAACACAGATAAAATGAACACATCATGTCATGTTATGAGGCAAACATTAGAAAGTGGGTGCTAGTTTCAGTCAGACACACTCTGGTGTAAAGTGTTGAAGTGTGCTGACATAATTCAAAACAAGAGCAGTGACTTGTTTATGGTGATAACTGCTCCGTCTGTGGCTCATTTCTATCTTCTTGGCTCTTGACAATGCCAGCTGTGATAAACAGTCCTCAGTTAAGTCCAAACACTCAGATTATATTAAACTTTTGTCTGAATTTGGACTCCATGGTATGTTGTAGGTGGATGTGGAATAGATCCCGTTGAAAATGGAAATCTCTCTGAGCTCTTGCATGCATTATTAAGATTGCTCACATTGCTTATTAGTGTAATGATCAGCCACTGTATCACTGTGTGAGATGTTTGAAGCATGTAGCCTCATTATTTGTTAGAGATGGAGCAGGATGGGGGCTTGTCTTTGAAGCTTGTTCTCCACAGACAACGAGACTGCTGCAGTATGAGCGAGCGAGACACATTTATGCAATGTGATGCTTGAAATTGCAAACTATCCTGACATTTGAGATAAACCCTGATGCGTTGATAAAGGCATATGTCTTCTGTAAATATCTGGTGATTACTTTTGATTGGTGAAGCCAGTTACAGTTACTTGGTTTTGCATACACCAAATGACGGCAGCGCAGCAGACAAATTGACTGAGTGAAATGACGACAAGATGACACAAATATTATTTTCTTGCTCTCTCAGTACTTTTTTGTGTCTTTTTGTAACAGTTTGGTTTTGCCTGATTGTCTCTGTGCAGGTGCTTGCCAGAAGGAAAGAGGGGTCTGGCAAGGTCAAGGTTCTCCTACACTGGACACCTGAGGACATGTGAGTAAAACCTCTCCTACACTATAGACTAGTAGAATTAGGTCTGTAGAATTACAGATGATTCAATGCATGATGGAAGGTGCAGGGTAGCAGTGACGGCCATGTAAGTCATGAATAATAAGTTAACTTAACAGAAAGTTGCATCATTGTTGAATCTGTTGCTTAGAGCCTGTCTTGGTTTCAGTTCATTTGGTTTAACAAATAGATGCAGACAGACACTAAACCAAAATACTTCACAGAGGAAGGTTATCACTCATCGTCTATTACACTCAGTGAGACATTGATCCTAACAGCAGCATGCTGTTCTCATTCATCAGTCTCACTGCTCTCTTCCTGAGCACCTCCCCTCTGACTCACTCATTCTAGAGACTACATACCTTCTCGAAGCTTGACAACTAATCAGAAGGCACAAATGACATTCTGTCACAGTAACGCAGTGTTACAGAGAAAGTGTAGTTCTAGGGTTTATACCAGACAGAGAGATTAAGTGAAGTTTTCATATCATATGCAATCATGATCAATTTTTGATTGGTCCCTCATTATGGGTCTGAGTGTCATAAAATTAGAAATCTCTAAAAAATCTTGTCGCTGTTGTGATGTACGGTTTCACAAGCTGATAATGTCACTGTCGACTTGCCAGATAACCTAATGATAACCAATTAACTAGGCTTTGTAGATGACCCTTAACATGTCACTGTTCTGTAGGCAAGTCTAGACTACATGTGTTAATATCCTACATATGCAATGCTTACCATGCAAAGCCTTTGCTTGACACACAAACATTTCCTTTGTAAGCACGTAACACCGGCTAGTATCCTCGTTCAGTGTTACAAATGCACATTCTTGCTTTGAGCGCTGATGGAGAGAAGACTGGAATGAGCATTAAAAAATCAGTCTGTCCTTCTCTGGGTCTGGCTCCACTTCTATACCATCTGCTTGGTTTGGTCTTACTCGGATAAACCTTGAGTTGGTCCACTGAAGTGTGTTTTAAACAGTGGCTCCGAATTTACTTGTATCTCTCCAGTAAAGGTTTCAACAATCTCGAGTTGTGATAATAAATGTCCATCACAACATTTTGGTTTAACCTCTGGATGAACTTCCATCAAAAAAAAAAAAAAAAGCATGCTCAGCCCACTGGGGCAGGAGCTGCTCTGTCCAATCCTCACGAGCTAAAAACTGTACATATGCCCAGGTCACCGTCAGCGGGCTCAGCCAACCGGTGGTGAATCTTGGCACCGTTTAGCCTCTAGCTCATTTAAGAAAACTGGGCAGAAGGACAGGCAGGTTCGGCACTGTGCTGGAAATGAAATGGGTCTGTCTCACAGAGAATAAGAGCTTCATAGAGCAGTGTGATTCGCAGCAGAGCTCTTGCTCCAGGGAAGCTCCCACCACGCTTGCAACACTCCCACACTCCCATTAAAGGGTTTGACTGCATGGCCTCTGAAGATGATTAGAGAGAGAGGAGAGAGAAAGAATAAAAGGGAGGAAGACTGGGGGCAAAGGAGAGGTGGGAGATGAGAGGAAGGATGCGGAGGGAGGGGCAAGGTCAAAAGAGACAAAAAGAGGTTTGAATCAAAGAGAAAAATAGGTTTAACAAAAAGAGCAAAGATGGTACTGGACAAAGAAACATGGATGATGCATCGTGAAGTAAATTGCAGCTGACAACCTCCAATGAACATACTGTAGCTAAACCCTTGTGTTTCTTCTTCTTTCCTTTCCCCCCCTCTCTTATCCACCTCTGCAATCTCCTCCTCACCCCACATGTGGGAGTTTAATCTTGCGCATAGAGATATAATGAGGGAAAGGGAGCAGAAGAAAGAGATGAAGTTTGGTGATCAGGAAAGACTCGTCAGATTAATTCCAAACAGAGAGACATAGATGGAGATTGATACTGAGACTCAAAGGCAGAATGGATGAGGGAAGGAATGGGGGAGACAGAGAACGGAGGAAAGTGAGAAATGGGAGTGGAAACAAAATGGTTGTGGGAGAGAAAAATGCGAAGAAGCAGAATGAAACCAGAGAAAATGAATGATGGGGAAAGAATTAAACAGAGACAGAAAACAAGAGGGTGATGCTTTTTGGCTTGGTCCAAGCAGGAGAAATCAGTGATGCCACTGAGTCATACATTTGCTCTGCAGTGAGCAGATGCCTCGGTCATTAATACGCACAACCAGAGAGGAGTGGTGAGGGAAATACACAGTGAAATCTTTAACCACGAGCCGAGGGTAGCTGTATTATCTCCCAACAGATAAAGGTCTACAGGTCCCCTTAGTTACTGTAACTATGACCATATGGGCCGGTCCCCTTTATGGTATGTAGTTTAAATGATAACATGGACAGGTTGACCACCCAAAACTTGGTCATTTCTGAAAGCTAATTAAGCTTAATTTAGCTCTAATATTAAACTTAATTTAGCCAGTCAAATATGTATGATAAGAAAATATATTTAAGGAGATGCACATACTTTTGTTCCAACATAACCCTGTTTAGTTGTTGCTGAGCTCTCACACTTGTCACCACAGCAGAAAAGGATGAGGACTAATAGATGTTACTGTAGGGGAATGTTATGCTATTTTGGGTAACTTTCTTGGGGTCTTACCCAGTTCCACTGAAGAGCCTGGGAGAACTGCTAAAGTTAGCCTGAAATGTGATATTCCCTAGTTTGGTAAACTATTTACCTGCAAATGCTAAGAATTACATCGTATACAGTATGAAGGCTGATAAACACATTCTATAAACCATTACTTAAACTTACTTGTATGTCTTCTTCTCCTTTGTTTCTGTTTTTGGAAAGGCTAAAAAAAAAAGACCCTCAGTGCATGCTCTTTAAATGTCAAGAAACTCTATTACGGGAGTACACAGCACTTTATCATGTGGAGAAATAAAAACCTTGATGATCCTTTTATGCTAAGTTACAATAACAAAGTAATGGCTGGACAATTGCTGTTCAGGGGTCAGTGGTGAATCTTAATTTGGCCAAGTTCTTAGTCGTTCTTCACAATCTGTTGGCCAAGTTAGTATTTAGTCTTTTTACTCAATGTAATGCCCTACTGGGGGTCATTTAGTAAGCCATCAAGTATTGAGTGGGATAATAGTAACATCAAGTACTATAGTAGTGTATGTGTACGTGAGTGTGTGTGTGTGTACGTGTCCGTGTACACGTGCGTGTTTTCTCAGTCACTGAGTAAATGATTAGTCATGTGAATGTGGGAAGTCATGTTTATTAATGTTGGAGCGAACCATTCACTTTCTGACTGACACTCATTAACTCCATTTGGATTAATGAGTAACTGATTAACATGAACCATTCTGAACATGAACTACCAGCAGCTCACTGAGGAGGAAGAGGGGGCTGGGTGGGCTGAGAGAGAAAGACAGAACCATAATTGCTGTCTAATCTTTGATGGATGAGTGAATGGATTCCCCTGTTTGTTGCTGAATGGTTTTGAATAATAAACAGTAGACTACATAGCCATTGACTGCAAGCTGTTTTACCCCTTTGCATCATGATTCCTGACACATTATTTGGGCAAACTACATGGTTATTGTTTTATTTTTTATTTTTTTTTAGATGGATAGTAAAAGCAGTTAAAAAAGTGCTCATTGGTCATACTCTTGCCAGGTACTGAGGCAGGGGGCCTTTTGAATAACCCTAACCCCAATTGTAAACTGAATAAATGGTATTGTTCATATTACATTGCATTAAGCTAATGATACCAAAGTAATATAGAGTATAAAAGTCTAATCTTTAAAAACAAATACAGAGACAGTTTTAACAAAAAAGAATGGACACGACATGGACATCTGCAATATTTCAGAAAGAGACATAACGGGGCAAACAAATGCAACTTACGCATTATGTATTTAAAACACATAGTGCAGCTCATGAAACAGGCATAATGTTTAAGAAATCAGATTTGTTGTACAGCCTTGTGTAAACCTCCCTGAAGAGATTTTGATCATGAATCAAGTTCCTAATGCTAAAGCTGTGGAATCCAGTATGATCAGTGTAGTACCTCTACTTTTTTTCAGATTTTTTCAGATTCCAGCCAGGTCCAGCATTCAGCAGCAGCAACCTCTGAAACTTGTTAATACCAGAGTAGTTTTGTCGATGAATCTAAATCCTTTGAGTACAAATCCATTGATGGATCAAACGTACTTCACATGCATTTCGGAGTTCAGTTGCAAAAGTGAGCAACTCTCTGGACTGTAATTGTACTTAAGTTCTGCGGTCCTCTTGTTTTTGCCAGACAGGGTTTTCCTTGAGGCTGCAGTGACCTTTCACTCCCCTACCCGGCTCTCTGGGCCTGCTGTCTTCTGTTTTGCAGAATGAGGCAATGTATAAGGACATTGAACTCCTGCAGTCGCTCTGGCTGAGTCCAGTATAAAGACATTTAATATGTTAGTGATTTAATATACACTTATGCTGCTTTGTGATGAACGTATTGCTCCTATCACCATGGGGAGCGTCAAGGCCTAAAGCTGGCCATCAATTCAGGGTGGAAGACTGGGCTTCACTCTGGCAGGCACCCCCAGTAGCTCTCCCCACAGAGGCCTCATTCACAATATACATTTCTGGCTCATAAAGAAGCGAGGCAAACAGTCTCCTCTGGAAAATAAAATAAATCCATTTGTCTTTATTTGGCTTGGTGTGACTGAATGGAGTCTTAGGGTGGAGATGCTTTCTAGCTCTTTGAAAGCCTGTGTGTGCGTGTGTTAGTAATACATGTGTGACACACTGAATCCGCCACCAGTGCAGCCGTGCTGTGTGCTTCCCATCGATCAGAATATAATAACTCATCAGTACCACAACACACTCGCTCTGACATGTTTATGGTGACTCTGGAGGGGAACGTGCTTGTAACTGTGCACGTACACAAACACACATGAGTGTTTACCACATATTTAACACTCTGCAGGTCCTCCTCTGTCATTTGAGGTTTGCTTTTCACAAGGACAGTAACTCAAGACTAACCCAAACTTTAAAGCGGCTTTGAAGGGAGCTGTTTCTTGTCTTTGTCCCTCCTTCTTTTCAACTTCCTCTTTTCTGCTCTCGCCACCATTAAAGGGGATACAAACACTTTTGCCATGCACTACAGAGGACAGAGAAAATTCATTAACAAATTGGTATCAACTTTACATTTTAGAAGTAACAATTTACATACCTTTTTTAAGCTTAGACAAAATGAAGAGGGTTATCCCTAATCCTGTTAGTGCTCAACTATATATCAGCTTTAAAAAAGCTGTGCTCATGGGTAGAAACTGCCAGCATCACATGCCTCATACTGTGCTTAAATATTTCATATGGGCAGATTTCTCGATTTTAGTTTTTGTTTAATTGGTATGAACTTGACATGTCATCTTAATTTTTCTGTTGTCAGTCGTTATCAGTTGTCAACCTTACACCAGGTATTTGCCTTCAGTTCAATGCTTGTAATGTGTGTACAAACACAAACACAAAGGAACAGACAGAAATCCCCATTGAACATCTAGTCAAGCCCGAGTCGAGTGTAACTACGGTAACATTTACGCTAATGTTTAACAGATTTTGGTAGCACTTCAAAATCAGAATCCATGGTTTTCTGCAAATTTACAGTATTGACTAAGTTGTCCCATGTGGCTGGCCCCGCCCCCAAGGCACTTTAACATGCCATAAAAGGATTTGCAACCACTATGGAAGTGAGTTGTCTCCCCTCCCTCCCCACTTTCCCTTTTCCTCCACCTCTCTCTTACATTGTCCTTCATTTGTCAGTTTTCCATCACTTTTTTCCGCATTTTGTCCTCCATGTGTACCGATGCCTGTGTGTGTGTTGAATAAGCTGCATGTGAAGAGAAGAACTACCTGCACGCATCCACTGAATGGGCTGACTAGGCATGTGAATGAGTGATTTGGCTGGGTAGCTGCCTGCTTGCCTAACTGCTGCCTGCTGTGTGTGTGTGTGTGTGTGTGTGTGTGTGAATGAGTGAGTGAGTGTGTGTGTGCGTGTATGTGTGTGCGTGTATGTCTGCATCTCTGGGGGCTCCTTTGATGACGCACATAGTGACGGGGGGAATGCTGGGGGTGGAGACAGGGGAGGCTGAAGGAGGGAGGCGAGGTGCAGTCAACTCGCTAAGCTCTTTGTTTCTTTCTCCTGCACCTTGACTCGCCGCGCCAGTGCTGACACACTCCCTTCTTTCACGGGGATCACACACTGCTGTGGGTACAGTAAAGTACAGCTCTGCAGTACAGTACATCATGTGCACACGGTGTAGATGTGTGTGTGTGTGTGTGTGTGTGTGTCTCCCTTTGAAGCCGTCACCTCCAGTTTCTGATTATTAGGTGCCAGGTAGTTTGTCAAGCTACTTGCATGATGGAAAAACAATATCACATGTCATGTATGCACAATATTAATTTGATTTTATTTTGCATTCATAAAACATTATTAATCCATTGTATAGTGTAGTTTTTTGTTTTGTTGCAGTGAGGCAGGAAAGCCATCAATGACTTATGCTAAACCTGAGTGTAAACTTCAATGTAAAAATAAAAATGACATCATACAAAATGAGAACGGGGGAAAGACAGAGGCATGAAAACACAGTTATTAAGTGTGGGACCAGGGAGAAACTAAGTGCGCACTAGTGAACAAAAAGTAATAATGACGGTATTGTGTAGTTACTAAATGACTGGCAACATGGGAGGACAGTATGCTTTGTCCTCTGTGTGTGTGTGTGTGTGTGTCTCTGCACACCTATGTGCATATCAGTCCTGGTGCTTTGGTCAAGGCCGTGTTACTTATGGAAATGTACTCCGTGTTCAGCGGAAGGTGTCAACATGTGCCCTGGACTCAATGAGACTCTTTGTCCATCTCTCCCACCCACTCCATTCAACCTAACACCGACTCCATCCCCCCTTTTCTCTCTCTTTCTCTCAGCTTAAAGCCTGACCACATGTCCTCACTGTATGCATGATGTGTGTTTGTTGTCTTGTCTTGCAGACTACCTGACGTGTGGGTAAATGAAACAGAGCGATGTCAGCTGAAGACTAAAGTGGTGCACTTATCCCAGTTACCGCAGGAAACAGGCGTACTGCTAGACCCAAACATCTATAGGTGAGTGTGTGTGTGATGATGCCAGTGGCCTCTTGGGGCATACGGACACATGGACAAGCAAGCACACATTGCTATAGGTCCAAAGAACAAACACAAGTTGTTCATGTGTGAATGTTACTCGACCTCAGGAGGATTCAGTTTGTGAAGCACATTACAGTGCCACAAGAAAGTGTTTGTAAGCCATTGTCTTTGCCCTCTGTGTGTGTATGCGTGTGTGTGTGTTGCACTGACACGTTCTCACTTTCTACCACCAGGTGGCACCAACCATTGATTTCAATAATCAGGTTAAAAAACAAGTGCAGGGAAAACACTTTGTTTGGTTTGTCAGTGTAAAGAGGCAAAAACATTGTCTACTGAACAACCTGATAAAGGCTCTTTGACAGTAGCCACATATGATGGTTATTTTTTTACTTGTCAGAAATCACAAACGATGACAAAGGGGCCTGTTTAAATATCTTTGAAACAATCTTTTACTTGAGATATATTCAGCTTGCATTTCATGCATATACCTTTTTTATAAACTTATTCAGCTGAGCTGATGAATACTGAGAACAGAAGAACTGCAGTCACGATTTGATCATAGTCTATGTTTTCTCTGTTTTCATGTTCACCAAATTCCATGAAAAATTAGCTAAGATATTTGATTTGTGCAGCTCTGCAGCTTAGCACACTCGTCACTGACATGAGAAACAGGGTTAGCTTTATGGTACACCATAAAAGGCTGAAAATGAATCCTGAAAGAGGAACAATGTGCCTAAAATAACAGAGTGGTCATCTTACCGGAGATATATGGCACACAAGTGTGCTGATCAGCACACAGGCTGACTGATTTTAATTGGACCTGAAGGCTCAGTAACTGCAGGGCCTGCTGCTGGACTCTGGTTTCATAGTTGGATATAACCATCAGCACTCAGCCAATTTATGTCAAGGTTGTCCTACTGCATGAAATCCCTAAACAAATGAGGTGATTGGTGCCTGTGGTAGTAAATATTGTGGGGCGAACCCCTGTTCATGCTGATGGGATGGACAGAAAGAGACTGACATAGTGGCAGTTAAGGATTATTATATTTCAACAGTGTTTCCATGTTGAGACCGTTGCGTTTTTAGTCATGAATCATTCTGTCCTGAAATCAGCTCAATATCATAAAATATTACAGAGATGCTCATACATTGTGGCCTCACAAACATTTTCTTTTTCTTTTTCAGAGCACTTCCTCAGAAGCGACTGAAACGCAGGTAAGCTGAGCCAGTTCAGCATGTGTACATGTAAGATATAAGTTTAAAATAAATACACTTATATTACTAGAGATAGATCATATACATACAGCACCATGGTGATTGTTTGGCTGAAACACCTCCACTTGATAGCTTCTAGTGACATTTACAATTGTGTGTTGATCAGTTACAATAAGTGCACAAGGGTTTTGGTTATAGATCATATTCACAAGGTGGCCTTTTTCCTCTGATGTCACACTGAGGCTGGGAAGCCTGTTTAAAACACTTCTACTTGGGGAATGGTGAAATGGTTGATGAATGTGTAGATGAATTTGCAAGGATCCCCCAAAAGAGTTTTTTTTTAAGATACAGAAACTGGACTGAATCATCTTACATCCACAAAGTTGAAGGTAAGTACAGCCACACTGGAAACACTGTTTTCCAAAAGCTTCTCCATTGTTTTTTTTAGTTGTTGATTGATTGAGAAGCGGTAAAATGACACCGATATGTCAGATCTTTTACTTTTGTACGGGTTACAAGAGGAAAATGGCCATCGTGTGAATATGGTGTATTGATATAAACACATCAAACTGCACAAAAAAAAAAGCACAATAAGCAGATGCTTGACCAACAGGACCTCACACACTGTGAGAAAAGTCACACAGCACTGCATGACATCCACATAAACATGCTGTGAGCAGTGTATATGAAATTTAGTATTTCAACTATATAAGTTCACATTTTATTAACACATAAATAACTGAATTGAAAACATCTTGTTAAAATTAAATCAATAATTTTCTTATTTTACAAATGTTTTTTTTAACTAGAGACACATTAATTAACATTAATGCAATTCAAAAAAATACAGAAAGGCAAGACTGGTGCATGAAGACAGAAGTATTGAAGTATTTGACAACATCCTTGTCAAAACATTTGTGCATTTATGCACAACTTTTGAATATCAGTTGATCTACTGTGTCCAACACACAGCTGCGTGTTAAAACTGCATGTCTCTCCTGTAGTAATATACACGCAACATTTCATTGTTCTTTTGTTATAGACAAGATCAAACAATGCTGATGTCTTCATCATGTGGAAATGGTTTTGCATCTGTAGTATTATCTGTTGCTGTGACTCTCCTGTGGTGAAACCTCCTCATAGAGGATTGCTTATCACACCTCAGTTTCACTGTTTCTGTATAGTGAACACGCCATTTTCAAGCCACGACCCTTGGCACTCTCTGGTCTCACTCAAACGTGAGGTCATATTTGGCCATTGTTCATTATTCCATTAATTCAACTCAGTAGCTCAGCGCAGCAAAAGCTCTAAAATACACTGTGTAATGTGTCTGCAAAGGAAGTCAGCTCAATGTCTGAACATCCAGGATAAAGCCCATTTCTCATACTGTAATCTCTCTTATGACACACTGGGAACAACTCATTCTCTCCCTCTCTCTGTCTTTCTCTCCTGTCTTTGTGCTCAGCCTGTAAGGAGTCATCTGTGGACTTGATACTTAAGGGGAAATCCCTGTTCATAGGAGGTTTATCTGTATGGGATGGGACGCTCTTCATCTGTCTCTACAGAACGGGGGGAAGTAAAGTGGCGATAAAAGGAAGTGAGACTTGGCTATGCTGCAGCGCTCCCTTTTCCCCTCTTCAATGTATTTGTATATCTGAAATGACTGTTGTAGCCAAGTGTGGTGTAAAATGGGACTAACAATTTTTAAACAGTTTGTGTTCATCAAAAACTTCAATGAATGTTTTTTTTAACTAGCATCAAGCTGAAAATATTCTCAATACCCAATGGTGTAAAAAACTGTTTTATGTAACCTTGTCAGAAAATGCAGCATATTTTATAACTGTTTTGTGTAAAATATTTATGCAGATTTGTAACTTATTTTTATACCTTGAAAATGCTGGTGTTCTGTGGATTTTTGTGGAGGTTTAAATAGAACCGTATTTACTGTGATATTCCATGTTAACTGTCACTTGTAGGGATATTTGGATATTTCTAGTTGTAATTATGTTGTACATAACAGAAGTCTTAACAGATTATCCTATTTATACTAACTGAATGCAGTACGACTACCTGTGTGTATGACAATGAAGTGTGTGGTTGTGCCAGTCATGTCACACTTAGATTCAATGCGATGCAAAGTGTTACAGGAGCAATAACGCAGTAGTTAAGGGCACTACTGTGTAGCTCTTAATCTCACCCAGACTGTTGACAACACAGCATTAAAATGACTCACACCGTTCAGCACACACTTTTCTCCCCACCTCCTTTCCCTCACCTAACATGAATTGTGTATATCATAATCATTATGACAACTTTTCATCACCTCTACTCAAGCACTCGAACATTATTGTTTAAAAAGTTGTGTTTTCTACTGTGTTGTCACTGTTGGAAATGGAATATTTGTTTGTAATAAAATGGGGGAATCAATGTTGATGAACGTAAGTTGTTTGGACAGATGAGGATGCAAGGTGTTGGAATGGCAGAAATGCATCAATTGTGGTATGAATATGAGTTCCTTATGTGTGCGTTGGAGGGATTGGCGGGGTTATTTGGCGTCCATTAGCAGAACAGCTTTGGGAGCATGCTGTGGAGGAGCTAATGCCTGGGCTAGCAGGGCAGAACCCCTGCCAGTCTCTGCTGTTGGTGAACATGCCTGCAGAGACAACTAAGTTCAGACAGAGGTCTGCTATAATACGCTGTCCTACGCTTCAGTGTCTTATGCACATACCTGCTCCTATAAACTAGAATTCACTGTAATATAAAGCTCCAGTATTTGCTGTCAAGAGGTTTTCAGGTGTTGTTTCAGTCTTTTGTGGAGAAAAATGCAGAAAGTTTGGTGACCCCCTGTTGTGTCTGTGAGCTTTGGTATACAGTACATATCTCATGTCTGCAGTGGTCTGTGGTGGATTAACTATTAACTATTTGGTGGAAAACTGATAAGACCAAGAGATAAAAGCCGCACATTCTTTCTTTTATTATATAACAATTGTCCTTCAAATGCCAACATAAGCCCAACTTAAATTTTGTGAGAATCTTTCTGAGAGACCTATATCAAGATTTAAGTATTTCTGAAACTGCTGATCTCCTAAAGATTTCGATAAAGTTTACCCAAGGCTGTGCTTAAAAAAATGTGAGTGTCAGTCTTGCCGACGGAAACACTTTGTTGATGACAGGGAATTGGAGAAGAATGATCAGACGGGTTGGAGCTGACAGAAGATAACTGCTCTTTACAAGTGTGGTGAGCATAAAAGCATCTCCAGAATGAACAAAACCATAAACCCTAAAGCTGAACATCAACAGAAAAGTATCCTTATGCGCCATGTCCAAGGTAAAAGTCGTCTTAAACTGGTTTTGAGTTCATTGTCTGAATCAAATCCTTTTGGAATCTGGTTGCATGAATGTGTATCTGACATCTGTGTGATACAGATGGACCAGTATGTTTAGACCTCTTTCCAACACTTTGTGGAAACCATAGCATGAAGAACTGAGGCCCACCCCACCATTAGTATGGGGTTTCTAATGTTCTTGGAGAGTGTATTTTTCAGCCTATTTCGATTGACAACAAATGTAGTCAGGTCAGCTTAAGCCAATTAACTTGTTCAGTCAAAGCCATATTCCTATACTTCTCTACAGAATGAATTTAAAAAAAAAAGAAATACTTGGATGTCTTGACTACAATTTCAGGGTTTTCATACTCAAATCCTTTAAACAGTTAAATTTCATTAAATGGATGTCATGAATTGGTTTGGTAATATTTTGCAGTTTTGTTTGATGAGGCAGACATAAAAACTTGGTATGGAAAGTTTCATGAGTTTGGACAGAAAATATTGAAAATTAAAGGTTGTATTCGGTCCCTGTTTATCCTATTTAAAGTGTGGGACTTACCACAGGATCACATAATATAAGTCATCTGTTAGCAGGAAGTTCTTGATGATAAGCTCGTCCTGTGAGCTTGGAGTGCACACACTGTACAATAATTTGGTTGCTCATGAGTCATAGTGAGAGACAGTTGAATAGACCTGGAGTGTTTGGAGTGAACAACATTCCCACAGTTCTGTCAACGACACTCAGCTGATTAATTTCAGAACATTTGGCTGAGACAAAATTGTCCAAGAGTCCATGGGGCCACATCTGCTTTCTCTAATAATGATTGCTGTTGCTCAGTAGGATGGCGGGTCCTTTTTTTCCCCTCATTTGCAATGTACTCTGCTTGATGTGCGCTTGTTTTTTGGCTCTGACAATTCCTGTTTGCGGCTTTATTTGTTTAAAAAAGACTGCTGCTTTGCCTTTTGTGTTCTGTCCTCAATTTTCTCCAGCATTGTTGAGCCGTAGCTGAAGGAATCTGCTTTTGACATCATGTCTGCTGATCTGGCCTTAAATCTTACACCATACTTTATTTATTTCTTTGTTTTCTTTTGAAACGGCTGATACTTGTTACTGCGAAATTACTGTAGAAATTACTTCAATTTTTGAATTTATTATGAATTAGTTGACAGATGTTCCTTTCATCATTTCATAGGTTTCTTATTGTGTTATGCCAAAACCGTGACCTGAAACTTAAATTTGACTTTATTGAAAATGATTTCATAGCTGTCATATTTAACTGTTGTTTTTCAAAGATCTGAAATCACTGTAGTTGAAATGAGTATGCTTCGTGTCTTCTTTTCTCTTTGGTAGATAATATTTCAAGCATTTTCCCAAAGGTGATTATTTGCAGGATGTGTTTGAGTATAATAACACACAGTAACAGCACATTGATACCAAGCTTTTGTCTCAAGCATGACTTCAGAAGTTGAGGAGTGACATCAGCTGGAGCAAACAGAATGATAGAAAGGCTGGCAGGCGGATTTAGAAAGCAGACAGCAGCACCGCCTGCAGAACCTAAGCCTGTCTGAGAAACACTGGGGAAACTACCCCGAAGTGACGTCTGTTCGCTCAACCCAATAAGATGACCCCCCCCTCCTCCCCCTTCATCTCATCTTCCCCTAAACACCCATTATGATGCCAATCCCTTCCCCTGTATCTTCACTGATAAATACCAAAAAAGTAGTTTTTGTTTTGGATTCATCACAGCATGTTTGCAGATGTGACTTTATTGATGACACTTGAATTTAGAAGTTGCACCAGATATGGAGACAGTCTGTTCTGGGACATGTGAACCTCATTAAGCTGGTCCATTAATAATGTGTGACGCAGTATCTGTGTTGTGTTGTCCACTGGTTTTTGTTGTCCAACCGCTTAAACCTGGAGCCATTCCACTGTCTGCAGCTCTACTTGCACTTGGTCCTGAATTATGCGTCTCTGAGTTTCTCATTGTGCACAAAATCTCCCCTTTGCTTTGGCTGTGTGCACTGCTGTCTCAGTGAAGAATGAAGGCATTACATCAAGAACAAAAGTGATGAGCTGCTGCTCCAAATCCTGGACTGGAATTGTTTTTCCTCACCATCTCACATGTTTCGGGGAAAGAATTGCAAGGAAATGAGTGGGACCTGTTCACTGAAGTGATTTCATATTGGCTGATCAATAAGCCTTCAACATTAGGAACAGAGGACGGTTTCAGAGGAAACATTAGGAGCAGAGGACGGTTTCCTGGCTAATACATTTTTTACTTGTCACCCCTTTTTGCAATATACATACATGTACACTCTGGCCTCTTGCCAAAAAAAAAAATTACCAACATCATCCAGAAATTGTATTACATAAACAGTTCAGTTTAATATGCATCAGTGAAACAACAGGCCATATAAGGGATTCATGCAGGGAGCTGGAGCAATATGCACATGACGCGTGCCTGTAAAATAAGGACATAAGGCATATCAGCTGCAAGACAATTTGTAAACTGCCCAAGTCTTTCATGTGCTACAGCAAAAATGCCTAATGGTCTTTTTATTGAGTGGCCTCTCCATCTCATGTTTTACTTTTAAGTCTATTAGAGATGCCGCAAGCCTGTGTTGTGACATAACTGTCCATCCACTCCTTGTATTATTCATTCTGATGGCTCGTTCATTTGTTTAAGCGCTGGCACAAATATATTTTGACAGCCTCGGACCCTTCCATTATTGCAGACAGCGTAGTGGAGAAACAGTCAATAATCTCTCAAGTGGCCCTGACTGTTGACCCCTCCTGTCAACACAAGGACCTGATCCTGTCTAAACATCTTCCAGCTGGGGAAGCCAGTCGAGCCTTAGTTATGGTCTCTAGCTTGCTATCCAGCAGGTTATTGAGCAGATGATCCCGTCTTTCAGCGTATCTCAGACGTTGTGGATCTTGGGGATTATTCTTCCCTCAGCACAGAGCAGTTTGAGAAAAAAACAAAGGAAAAAAACCTCAGTGCAGAGATTTGCCTATAAAAACTCACAACATGGACTTAGTTAAGTTTTGTTTGTATGTTTAATGTTTTGCACCTATTCATAATTAATAATTAACTATTATATAATTATTCATTGTATAATAGTTACATGTTAGTATGTGTTCTTATCCAGGATCCATGATGTGAATGAATGAACCTGGTAACAATTTTATTTAGTATTGATTAGATATTGATGCTGATAAATAATGGTATTTTTGAAATGTAACAGTCCAGTAAATCAGTCAAAAAACAGCCTTTTGATAAAACATGTGAGTTCTTCTTGAGGGGTCAAGAGAAAGAGTGAGAAAAAAGTCTGCAGTCTGGATGGTTTCCTACAACAAAATATGTTAAGTGTTAAGTTTTGGATATAAGACAAACCTGTGATTCAATGTAACTGTAACCTATTTAGCTTGTTACAGCTTGTTGCCGGTTCACAGGTAATTATGTATCTTAAAAATGAATTCTTGACAAAGAGCTCCTTTTAATATATCGATTCCGTCATCACGGTGTCCAGTCCCAGAGAACCACATGGGTAGTGTCTCCATACAATCAGTCCAACTCACTCTTGGTCGACATCTTGTAAATATCACAACAGGACCCTCAGAGGGGAGAGTCACTGTGTAGATGTTATGTAAGTCATCATTACAGTTGACCTGCCAGCAATGGGACAGCCTGCATTAATGAGTTAATGTCAAGCTCTGTCTTCGTGCTAAGACTCATTCACTGCCGCTTCACCATTCAGGCTCTGCCACAGTGTCGAATGGCCCTTTGGCCATTTACCCAGCATCATGCTCCCTCTCTACTCTCCCATCAGGCTGTGCAGCTGAACAATAGTAACAGCTTTTATTTATAGATGATAGTATTTCATCAGATCTGCACTCTGTCATCAGCACCGGAGGAAAAAAACGGCAACAATGGGGGAAGGAAGCGACACAGTATATATGATGATTGAGGCATTACGTGCTCCCCACTACAGCTCAGAGTAGGGTTCTGTGCTTTGATGTGTGGTAGAAAATAACATTCATATCACATCTCTTTTTTCATGTTTGTTTTCTGGTTGTGGTGGGAATAAGTGCAGATCTGGTTGAATTAGATTCAGCAGAGAGATAAAACTGTCCGACCTCCAGCTGGTGATCATCATACGACAAATAATCACCAGTATAAACATAAACCAATTATACTCCCCCACTGGCTTTCATTTATATTTCTGGCCTCTACTCATGATTGCATTTCCTTTCTTTTATTTATCCTCTATTATTTATCTGTAAATCTGGATTTGTACTATATACAGCAAGGTCAAAGTTAATTTACATGCTTAAGACTTATTTCAGTTTACAAACAACTGTGAGAAAGTAAGAGTAAGAGACAGATTTATAGAGCCTATATGTCTACGTTCAGTTGTTTCAGTTTTGACGTTGTGTCTTAATTGTGGCAGGCTTATTCCTGAGGGTCAGGGGCTGTGAATGGGACGATTGGATGATGGTAGTGATTGCAGCGTGCTGTGCGGTGATGACAGATGCAGGAATAAATGGTTAGGGCTCTTTTCTGTGGTCTGAACTCAGACCCTGGGGAGAACCAGTTAGTGAAGGCACATTAGCCATGCCCAGCGTTGGCTTCTCTTCGACCTCATGTGAAACTGAGTAAGTCTCTCAATCTTCAGATACTGTGTCATAACATAGTTCCAATACATATGTCTCTGGGGGATAGCGGTTTTCTGCGTGACTGAGGTCACATGGGAATAATCCATGCGTCTTGTCTTTCTTTTCACCATTCCCTTCCTGTCATATCGCCCTAGAATCACAAAGGGCACACATGACAGAGAAGGAAAACACAGTGGAATTGTTCAGTATAACACCAAAAAGGAGCCACTAGGGCTTTCACACTGGCAGGGCTCCGGCACGGTTCTGGTTCCCGAACGTGATTTTGAACCGGCCGGCGCGTTCAGACTGAAAAAAGAACTGGTTCGGTGCCTGAAAAGTCGGTTCGCAGTGGAACCAAAAATAGTTGGTTCATCCTAGCGAACCGTGACATCATAAGTGGGCGTGTCGAGCGAGAGCAGGAGAGAAACACAAGGAAAACAAACAAACAAGCACGAGGAGGAAAGACAGCGGTGGTGATCATGGAAAAGAAAAATTCCCCGTGGTCAAAGACGGAAACCAAGTGTTTGGTGGCGATCTGGGCTTCTCCTGAATTCCAGGAAAAACTTGAGAGCTCCACAGTTGCTGCATGGTTTTGTGTTGTATGCGAGCAAACAGCTGCAGTAGTAACACAAACGCTCGTAAATAGTCATCTTGCCGTTGCTAGGGCCGCTCTGGCCGTTGCTGTGTTTACTTCCGCCTGTGTGACGCGGAATGACGTCCTCCCACTTTGGTTCCACTTAAAAAACAAAAACTGGTGTGAAAGCGGGCTGGTTCGCCGGACAGCACCAAGGTTCGAACCAAACCAGTGCTAGAACCAGAACCGTGCTGGAGCCCTGCAGTGTGAAAGCCCTAGCAGAGGACATCAGGTTGTACACCAATCATTTGCCAGAGCAGTGTGGCTTACACTCATCAGCACTATCTCCACATCAGTGGCCTCTCCCCCATCGTCACGATAGGTATCAGTGAAGTAATTGGGGCTCGCTGGTTGTGTTGAGTTTCCTCTTCTGTCTAAGATGGACCCCTCTTTTTCTCTGATGATTAAACACATTTGTCCTTGAAATGTGATTGGTCCTCTACCTCTCCTCTTACAGCCTCCCATTTTCCAGGCTTTAGCGATTTATCAGTATTGTTGCCTCATGGCATTCTGTGTGGTCCCTCTGTCTTTATCTCTCATCCTCTCTCCACCTTCTCCTCCCTTCATTACCTTATGATACGGTGCACTAGACTCTGACAGATACAACTCTATTCCTCTTTCTCTACTCACATTAGCAAAGAGTAAGATGAAAGTCCATCAGTCCCATATGGATTTGGTCTGCCAACAGGAAATGGAATAAGACGTGTGATTTACCGTGCATGTGAACCGCTTAGTTACTGTGCAGCAGCCTGTTTTATTTGGTTTCACAGTACACATCTCAGTGGCTGTTGACACATTACTGTCATATAGACAAACAAAGTAAAACATATTGCTAGCAGGATGTTTTATTACGTATGTTATGGATCGTGTGCCGATCTTTATGGTACATAACTTGATCCCACTCTCGAGAGTTGTTTATTTGAAGCTGGATCTCTCAGAGCTGCTCATCATTATGAGTCAGGTGGTTTCAATCTGCATAATTTATAATCAATCTGGTCCCAGATGAGACCAATCAGAACAGCAGCAGACTAAACTGACTCCACTAGAGAATAAAAATCTGCCTCAAAAAGGAGTCAGTAGAAAAAAAAAAGAAAACACATTGAATCTGGTGCATCACACATTTAATACAATTCATAAATTATTCAAAAAGAGCAATTTTCATAACTCTGTTAACCACATTCAGCTCATCATTGTTGTGCTGAGCTTGTTAGATCCAGCTGACTTACACGGTTAGTGTTTAGCTGCCTGCTCAGGTCAGATTACTTAATGCAGTGGTGACCAGTCTCTCTCACCCTCGCGCTCACAAGGAGGAATGGGCATGTCACGCTAACTCTGGCATGGATGCTACCTCTTTCATCTGAGGGCCAGCGTACCTCTCTGAATGGGCTCCCCACCTCCAGCTGCATTGCCTGATATGGAAATATCTCTTGTGGCTGTAAAAGTGTTACTCCATGTAAGTGGACGCCTGTGTCTTTTTCAAGCTATTGAATGGCCCGTGTCCAAAAAAATAAAGTCTCTGTCTGTACAGCACTTTTTTAGATGTAGGATCATGAAGCCCCCAGACAACATGAGAGTGTCTCTGTTGCCAAGTACTGTGAAGCTTTCCAAGAATGGCTGGGAGGGTTTTTTAACTTGTCAGAATTAGCAGTGTTTGCAGACAGGTAATAGCTTAGCCAACCATTAGCCTCTGATCTTCTCTGTGACCACCTGACAGCTGTATCCTCCAGATAACATCGTGAGACTCTGTTTAAGATGTTTCCTTGAACACAGCATCAGAAGATATTCAATCTCTGATGACAAAGCAGTAAATTCTGAGCACTCCTCTTCTTTTAGCTGACACAAGCCCAACATGGAGCTTTAAATGCAGTATGTCTCTTGAATGTTTCTTTTCCTTTCTAAATCTGTTTTCCAGGACTATATGTCATGTTTGTTAGTTGTTATTGGTCCCGGTTGTGTGTTAAATCACAGTTAGGGAAACAATGGTTTAGAATGCGGACAGAAAAATGGAGGCTTGTGTAAATACCTGAGCAGGATTAATGTTGGCTATCTGTCAGTTTTGTTTTGGTCAGTTATTTTAATCCAAAGGGAGCCACCAATCAGACGCAGATCCCAGTTCAAAATATAAACACTGACGTCATATTTGCTCATGTAATAGATTGACTCAACGACGGACAACTTGTATCTTTAGTGGTTCCCAGGTCTACAGTCTCATCGTCGTGTCCTTGCTGATCAAACCTTAACCTCACAATGAGATACATGACATCCTCACATAGCAACAGTGGCCAAAGGCATGATGACAAGCTGCCTCCTGCTCTCAGAGAGACTGAGGGAGGACAGTGATGATAAGGGCTGAACACAGAGCGCTGCATTGTGTCTTTGTGCTGCAGTTGGGGATGACACGTGGAGAGGGGGGCCTTTGCAGCCTCCTGCCTCTCAGGGCTCCTTTGGCCTGTGTATAATTGATGAGTGGAATAAGAGATGAGTTTGTGACTGTCAACCAGCCTGATGGGGATGGACAGAGCTCAAGTTTGGCTCTCCTCATCTGGCTGATGATGACAATGATGGGGATGATGATGCCCGTGCTTCTTCCTCTGTCCCGCACTCGTCTCGGGCCGTGCATCACCACTATCGTCACTGCTACCTCATCTGGATGGCAACACAAAGACAGAGGGACGTGCCAGAAAACGAAGAGGCAAGGGGAGGAGAGAAGGACGAAGGCGGGGTTGGTGTGTGTGTGTGTGTGTGTGTGTGTGTGTGTGTGTGGGGTGGGGAGGGTGGGAGTGGGAGGGGTGAGGAGTGCAAGAATGGAAGATGGATAAAAGGAGGGCAGAGGATAGGAGTGGGGGAAGGGAGGACTGCAACAGCAAGTGAGTGGAGAAAATCGTTTAAAAGAAAAGATGACTTAGAGGGGGAACTCATTTGGAGAGCAAATAACTCATCAGAGTCCAGAACTCGTATATATTTGGGATGTGGGAGATGATTCATTAACATTTTCTGTGCAATAAATCTTTTTGAAATAGCAATCTATTAGCATATGAGCTGACCAGGCAAAATTATCCTCACTCATTCCTTCTTTCATAATTATACCATGTTTGTTCTTCCATCGCTCTCTGAGGAAATGGAGGCCATTTGAGTCAAAAGAGCGCAGGATGTTTGTGGGTCTTCCCTCATGAATATTATGAATGGTATCATGACGAGGTCAACTGGAGTCACCAGGATTTGGTTTGGCATAAGCCTATAAAACCCACGGTCTGATGGATAGTTATTACATCGTGAGATGAGCTGTCTCTGAATGTACAGATCATTGTTGCTCCAGTACACAGCAGGGGTCAGGACCTTTACTGTACCTGTGCACTCCGCTGAGCTCGACTGGAGACTGAGATTGATGTGTGCGCACACAGGTTAGGAATAGGGAGAGGGAAAATGTCAGAATATACCCCTGTCACATTAGAGCCAACGTCAGGATATGAGATGGCAGAGAATAAGGGCAAAAAGCTAAAAAGCCTCCGACAGCTCCGAGCAGGATTGAGTGCTATACTTTATCTGAAATTTTTATTTTGGAATATTTGTAGCACAAGAGTTAAAAATACATCGGAGGGAGCCGTAATGGGCCTGGCTACTTATTTTTATATTTAGAATATCTATTTTCAATCTTACGCTGCTGTGGAGTGTGTGATGGAATGATTTGGCTAGAAATGAGCACAGACACAGTAGGTTAAAACAGCCATATCCCTTTAACTCTGCTCTGTTGGAGATGTATCAAGCAGAATTATAAAGTAATGATTGCCATGCAAGTGTTAGCGATGGTGCATTACATTTGAAATGTTAGGACAGTAGTGTGCTGTGGCATGAATACATTACAGAGGTCGCCCCTGAATCATTTTCAATCTGTGTCCGCTTTTTAATAACCATTCTGCCTTTCTGAGACAACAATTTACATATCAATGCGTTCCTTCAGAGAGGGATTACCGACAGAAGATGGACTTGTTACAGATTTGATGGAAAGAAACGTTCTACAAATGGCTCATAAAGAAATGCATTTTCTTCCTCCCTGACATGAATGCTGATGCTAAATTGTCATTGTTGTGTCCACTACAGTTCCCATACCAGCCTGCCTTTGAGAGCTTCCCTACAACTGTTAATGAGATTACAGTAAAATGGGATATTTACTCATTTGAACATATCGGGAAAAAATATATTCACCTACAGAGGCCTGTAGAATGTACGTAGTAATTTCAAGGTCATGATTCATTTTATGGGTGCCAGATGGGTCATCATGAAGCAAATCAGTGTGAGGGAGCAGGTGGTGTCTGGGTTGTTGTATCCTGTAATTCGTATTGTACAGAGGAATTAACAATTAACGCTGCAAAAAGATGTAATCAAGACCACAGTTTTTCTGAAAATGTAATCTGTTGTAACAACTGAATCAATTCTCAAACAAAAATTAAGATGTTACATTCCTTGAATTTTACGTTGTAAAGAAGATTAGAAACCTCATCTGACCTCTGCTTTTTAATAGCTCTAAAATACAGAGGATCTAAATTGTCTTTCTGGGATTTCTGGTATGCTCGTCCACTGTCCACTGTCCACCTGTCCTGTTCTGTCCTGCACATTTGTGGACACTTTCCACCATTTGAAACACCCCGACACAGAATTAAAGCAGTTCTTATAAAATAAAACTTTATTACATTTCATTTATTTCATAAACTACATATTCAGTGCAACAGACCTACAGCATAAGAGAAACTCAAAATAGCGCTGTCCTTTGTGCGCTGTCCGTACACTGCAGACTCTGACGATGTGGGTGTGCAGCACTGGCAGCACCCCACTTCCCACACTAATGTGGGGATCTTGGTCAATCGGTTATCTTTACAACTAATGGCGAATTTTGCAATATAGATTAGTTGTGTATGGATATTCATGGTTCACAGCGATTATTGACTTCTGATCCGCTCAGTAACAGCCTGTCACCTAAAGCCTCGTTTCCACTGTCAGTACGGTACGGCACAGTACGGATCGGTACGGGTACGGTTCGAGTCGGATATGGTCAGCTTTGCGTTTCCATTGTATAAAGGGGACCTTCAGGGGTAGGCGGAGTGCGTGTTGAAGCGTCACTACGTCGACTTACGTAGCGACACTGGCTCGCGGTCCGGTTGAACCCATTCTCTGCCATTTTTACGGCAACCAGCTGGAAAACCTTCTCATTCCGCACAGCGCCATCGAGCTCCCGCTGCACAGCCTCCTCACCAACAGTAGAGAGCAAAGCCTGCACCTCCTCAGCACTCCAGACTCCGTTGCTAGCAGACATTTTTCTTTAAAATGGCGCGGTTGTGTTGTTGCGCTTCAGATATCCGTCGCGCTGCGCGATGACGCCATATGCTCGACCAATCACCGGCTCGCAGTGCTTTGGCTCCGCCCCAAGGGAACAGGTCCTGTGTGCTAGGTACCCCAACCAGAAGGGTTACAAAAATGGTAACGGGTACCATGGTACCAGTACGGTTTCATGGTAGTGGAAACGCTGAAATAAGCATACCGACCCGTACCGTACCGCATAGTGGAAACGGGGCTTTAGTCTGTCTCAAGCTTTTCATGCTGCTTTTCTCCATCCTGTTTGCTTTCTTTAGATTCTCTCATCATCAAATGCTGCAGTTTTGGAAAGCATTGGTTTGTCCTTTTTATTTGTGCACTTGTTGCAGACCGTGGACAGACGTTGGTCCATTAAAAGAGGCCTCACACTAGTTTTTAATGCAGACTTCTATGGTCCCTCGTGGATGAATGTTAAACAGTCTTTGTAACCCACTGTTGAACCCCAGCTGTAAACAAGAACAGATTTCCATGAGATTCACTGAGCAGCTGGGAGCTTGCTGGTGATTGAACTGTTTTCAGTTCAGACATTCTCACCCCCCTCTGTCCATAATGTTAAATCAGTACACTAAAAGTAAACTCACTGTAGAACTATTTCTCCCCAACCTCTTTTGTTTTTATGACGCTACAGACCCTTTGTCCGTAAGGTCAACTTCAAATCTATCTGAAGGATTCAATGCCAAATTTCGATTTTTCTTTTTTTAATTGAGACCAGAGCGTACATGCTAATGTCACCTATAGCTGTCTGTTCCGTCCTTTGTAAATGAAACGGAGACATGCTATGGGAATCTGTTAGTTTAGTGGATAGCTGTGGTGGTGGTGCTATGGAGAAAGAAAGTCTGCCCTTAACACAACTGCTGGGACTGGGTGACTGACATTTCTGTTAATGCCATCACATGAGCCGTGCCATTTCAATGAAGACGTGGACCCATGCCACCCTGTGCTCACACCGCTGTGACCACACAGGAAACTCCATGTCTCTCTGTGTTTTCAAGTGAGAGCCTGCAGAGGTAGATTCTTCTAGCCATCTATGGACGTATGCCGCCTCCTTCAACGTCATATGTTGAATTTCTCAAATGATCAACGAGTGCAGGTGACAGGGTGGCGGAAACGCTGGAGGAGTAACAGTATAGCCTGTATACTCAGACATCACGTGGCTACAGCAAACATCGCTTGGTGAAGATTTTATGTGGTGCATTTTACAGCTTTAAATGGATTCCAGACATGACGAGTCATTTTGCGTTGTGTTGACCTCAGACCAATCCCGTTCGTTAACAATACATCGTCCACTTTCATGGCCCTCCTTGCACACAGGGGGGAAGAGGAACGAACAGGGCTCAAGGACTCTCTCTGCTCCCTGAAAGACTGTACTCTCCCCCCTCTCCTTTGTGTCTTTTGGGGGAAGGTGTTAGTTGGATATGAAGCAGGCAAGTAGGCAAGCAGTGTAGCGAGGGGAGCTGAGAGTTTCAGCTGAGTCCAGCGTTTTTCTCTCCGCTCCCTGATGGCTCCCAGATGTTTTTTAAAGCAGGCGCTCTCACTCCGCTCTTGCTCCTTCTATCTTTTCCCCTCTGTGTCTCTCTAGCTTTCCTTTCACATATAATGCCCCCTCCTTCCCTCTGTCCCTTCAATTTTCCCTCTCTTCGGGGATCACACCCTTCACAAAAGTACTGGCTTCACCTTGTCTGATCGTAATCACCCCTCGTCAAATAAACAGTTGTTCTCCACACTTGTTCTTTTTATTTCTCTTTTGCTTCTCCCCTTTTCCCTCTTCTGTATTTCCTTTATTTCCTCCTTTCTCTCTCCTTCATCATTCATCACTCATCATTCATCTGGTCTGGTCTAGGAAAACAGCATACCGTTTCTCCTATAATATACCAGACCATGTTATGTTTTTGCTGTGTTTAACCACAGAACCAACTGTCTTCGCCATCAAATGCATTGCACATGTAAAATGCATGTGATTCTAATGCACCCTAGCTTCACTGTGATTCCTTCCTCTGCTCATTCACCGGGACTCCAAAACATGGCAGACAACAGCCTCGGCCATTGGGTTTCAGTGCTGAAATGCCTGTGGTTCAGGTGCAGAAATAACGGGAGTGCTTGCTTCTGAGTGCTGTATGAAATCCAACTTCCTCAAGCATGAATTAGTGTATGCGTGTGAAACTGTAAAGACAGATATAGAGAGAAAGGCAGTAGAGTGAGTGGGAAAATATGTAAACCCCCCCCTCCCCTTCCTTAGCTATTCTGAAAATATAGGAACTGTACTGTACCTATAGGAACTATAAGGATGCAGACAACAGTGTTGGTGGGTGACTCATTCATCATTCAGCATGTGCATATGTGAGTACTCATCAAGCAGTTTTATGTAAAGGGACTAAACATCAAAATCAATATTAAGACATCCGAGGCCACTAAAAAGACACAAGTAAGATGATGGCAACATACTGTCTCCCAGCTCGTAGCTCAAGTGATAAATACAGTCATTTGAAATAGTATTATATGTACCTATGTGGTGATTTTGCCGGAGACAGGTGAATACACAGATGAAAAAAAGCTCATCAGGAGATTGTCCCCAAATCCGTTTTTGTGTCCTTTGGAAAAGCTTTTGTGTCTCTCTTTAAAAGCTTAAAGTTAACTTCCGCTAGCAAGAGCATATGTTTTCCATGAGCACAGAATAACCCTGAAAATAAGATTTCTAAATAAGATTATTTTCTGAAAATGATGTCCATGCCTAGACATGCTCTTTGTGTCCACTGTCCACGAGAGACGCTCTAATCGCACTGAGTCTTACAAGATAATCTGTGGCTTGGCTCCAGTGCATGGGCTATAAAGTTAATGATGCATCATACACTGAGACAACTGACGGCTCCAAGGGGAATAACAATGTCTTTTTAAGCGCTGATATCACTGCTGATTTGATTTGGACAAGATTTAAAGGACTTATTTGTCTCATTGCTCTATTTGGGCACATTTAAACTACCCTGATTAACCAAGGAGAGACGCCACGACATTTTGCTGCTGTTTATGTCTCTTCTTCATATTCTCCTGAAGAACTGAATACATACAGTAAGGTCATAATATTTTTGATGGATGTATTATGAGCAGATTTCTGCAACAGATTGCAGAGGTTTTTGTGACATACAGTTTTTCCTTTCTCTCTCTCTAGAAACAGGTTTCACACGAGTGTTCACAGTCAAGTTGACTGTAAACAGTGGGATATGTTTTGATGACGCACAACCCACTGCAAGCTCATTGATATGGAGAGGGAAATGAGGGCAGGGGCTTCCTCATCAGCAAACACATTCCTGTGATGTTGACCGAATGAACTCCAGATTCTAACACATAGCACTGAAGTGTGTGTGGGTAGATGTGCATAAATGGAGCTAAAAATGCCTTCAGACAACTTCAGTTACACTGATGTCCCCTGCTCACTGCAACATACATATCCGACTCTTTTTGCCCTTTGTCTAGTATTTGTTAAACAAGCCAATGATGGCAGGTCAACGCTTCATGGTTTGTCCAGCACTTCCCGATGAATCTTACTTTGTTGGTTCATTTCATTTCACCTGTAATCCTCGAATAGACATTTCTATTCAAAACAAATCTGCTGTCATCGAGTTTCAATCAAGCGTTTTGTGTTGACTAAAAATATTTTTTTTGTCCTGCCCCAAATCTTCTAGGAGGGGATACATTGACTTCTGTTAGCTGTTCATTTGAAAAATATGTATTAACTATTTTATACCAATGCTAGCTTTTTCTTCTGTGTTCAAGGGCTGCAATGCACCTGCAGCAGCTGTATGCATGTGTTCAAAAGTTATGGCACTGCTGATGTGCATCTCCACTGCTGTGACAACTGTGACTGGCTGCCAATGTTTAAGATAAGATAAGATAGATATTCAAACAAACATTTTGTAGCTTTGTAAGATTATGCTAAATAAACGTTGTGGCAAAACTGTGGAGTGTGTTTTGTGGAATTGAGGCATTTGCGGTTGTCACTCCTAAATCTGTGTGTGGAGCTTTTGTGGATGCTTGTGGCCAAAAAAAGTAATGAGGTCAGAGCCCAACACCAAATATCAACTCTGAACAGTGTGTACTCTGAATTCACATCATTTGTTTCATGCGAGTTGTGCGTATGAAATGGTGTCAATGTAATTATGAATCACGCAAATATGCAGACTTACAAAGATACAAGGGAGGAATGTCTCATACATTCTTTAAGCAATCACTACTTCCTATTTCACATAACTCTCTTCAAATGTTTTTTTTTCTATTTACTAATCCACAACCCCAAAACCATTAATGAAAAACAGATATGTTTGTGGTCATGTTGATACTGGAATTTTGAACTATGTGATGGAAGACATCCATAGGGACAGTTTTTCCTCTTCAAATGAGATGAGTATGAATGTAATTATCACACAACAGTGTATAATTAGCAGGAGAACAAGCTGGTGCACTTTAGCAAAACGATGAGCTGTGCTCCAGATTTTTTTGAATCAAATAGTTTTTTCTTCTTATAAAAATATTCATAATCGTTTGGTGAACTGTTGACCTGCCTCATCTCATTCCAATCATTTTTCCCCACTATGACCTCCCCTTCTTGTTCTCCTCCATCTTTTCTCTAGATATCACCATTTTCCAAAAAGATGTTTACCCTGCTGTTTTTTTTCTGCTCACACTCTCCGCTGATTACCACTTACTGTAAAGAGTCCTATTTATAATCTACCCCTTCCGTTCCCTCTCCTCCCCCTGTCCCTCCCTTACCTTATTAAAAACTCTCCCACTTTAGTGCTGCCCTGGCCTGGGTCCCATTTGCCTACACTAAATGATCCGAGGCATCCCATCCTCCGGGCGCTTTGACTCCTCTTTTTCCACCTTTCCTCTCTACCTCCTCTGCCTGTCCTCTCTCTCTACAGTAGTTCCCTCTCTCTTTCTCCCTCCCTCTCCCACTCTTTCTCTCTCACTGGCTGGGCATGTGAGGAGTGACGCACGGCTCTGCTGTCAGGGAGAGATAGCAGACCTGACTCTGGCTGTGACGTCATTAGGTTATCTCCAAGCTGTCCTTCTGCAGAGCTCAGACCTGCTGTACACATGCACACACTTGCCATTTGCACCTATAGTATTGGGCTTCACACAAGCACATCAGGCGTCAAGATTATGGAGATTGTTCTTATACAGTGTATGAGACAAATGCACACACATGCAGTCATGTTTCACATCTCCAAAGCCCCAGAACAATTATCAGTGCATACGTCTCATTGCCACACTCTTACAGTCACACTGTGCAAATCCTTTACACATCCATACATAATTATAAACATGCCTGATATATCCTTTCCCCAGGTCTGCAGTTACACTGGACTTGTGATTTAACACCAGAAGCCATCCTTGAACAGATATACTGAATGTGTTAGGATAAGACTTCACACTTTTAGTATTTTGAACAACTCTATTGCTCAACCAAAGCATATCGGTTTGTGGCCTTCGCCAAGGCCATCACAAATATGCAACAAATTACATTTAAATTATATAAAACAAAATACAGTAATGTTGTTACATGCATCCTCAAGGATATCAACCAAAAATGCTGCTAAAAAGCATCGGCTGCCGGGCATATGGTCATGTGCCCAGGCTTTGAGCTAATCCTTGACCCAGGACTTCTGGGGAATGTCCAACTGAGGACAAGGGTGACACCAAATTTGGTCTATAATGTTGGGATTTAAGTTTGTGCAGAAGAGGTTGTTGATGTGGTGTAACCAATCTTTAAAAGCACATGTCTATACAGGGCTATATTTTGAAAGGGTAGCAAGTTCATGAAAAATATCATGTAAATACATAACAATATCCAAATCACAAAATTTTAAAAAGTACTTTTCACTATTGCCTACAGCTAATGTGATATCTTCATGTTTCTCTCTCTACGACCACCAGTACTAACCCCTAAAATTGTATTAAATTTACAATGAAATAAGCAGAGAAAAAGAAAAAAACTGCCTATTAATCAACAGAGCAATAAAAAACCAAATTCACCAATCTGTGATGCAGTTGTACCAACATAATGTATGTTAAGATGCCAAGTGAAGCTCTGCTCCAAAGACAGATGATGGAAAAGCATCCCAGCTGTCCAACCATGATTGGGGTTAATTTGGAACCAGTGAGCTCCATTGCTGCACCATCTCCTCCACTAATGGGAGGAGAGGTGTGCTGCGTTTTCACAGGTGGGCAGTGGACCCAGAATATCCATGATGGATGGATAAGGTGGTACCAACCCCTGGACAGCTGTTTCATAACCACTCTCCCTTTGTAATTGTTCCCTCCATATGATTTTTTTTTTTGTGTGTGTGTCATTCTTTTTTTGTTTGCTTCTCTCATCAAATTAAAGGGATATTCCGGCGTAAGTTTAACCCATGGTCCAACGCACCGTAACACCGAGTTAGACCCCCCCTCAAGAGATGAAGTCTGCTAACCGCTAGCTTCTCCAGTTGTAGCAACTTTAGCAATGACCGCACTATAACAAACAGCGCAGTATACGGATCCACTATCCACCGATCAAAAAGCCACTTACAGCCACAAATAATGCTCAGAACAGCATCAAACATCATCAACAGTACAAACAGGGTCCCAGAACATAATAGCCTACGAGGCATCAAACATCTGTTAGCTTAGCCTCCATCTCTCTCCCTCTGTCACTTTTAGCCTCCGTTTCCAGCACATAGCCTCCACCGCAGCTGCCCCTCTTTCACTTTACTCCTCCATTTTCTTCAGCTTGTCTTCAGTAAACTTGGTCTCAAACGAATAGTGGCGCCCATAGAAATGAAACCAGTCGTTGTTGTTCTCAAACTCCATAATCTCAGCCGTGTCCGTGATGTCTCCTTCACTATATTACAGTCTCTTCCGGCAACGAACGGCGTCCTGGTCGCGCGTGTGACGTGACGTCGCGTCTAATCTCGCGCTTGTTTACGTAATTCTCTCCGTTCATTTCCCTGTGAACATGCGATAATAACTTTTATAAACTGATAGGCAAGATACATAGGGACTTTGGCTGCATTATATGGAGTAATACACACACATTCATCCTAGCTGCGGGACTCTGCTTCACTCAGTAATCGCCTCCACGCCAGCTGACTACCTGTAGCCTACAAGCAGACATCACAGATAGGATATGGGGGAATCAAGTGGTCAGTCTGGTGGTCAATGCCTGTCGGTGGCCACTGAAACCAGATGTCTGTGCTGCCAGTCGGCCTCGGCGTGTGTTGTCAGTGCCGGACTCTATGCTGGACGCGGAAAGTTGCTGCATAGCGTATAACTGGAGCAGAGTGAGTTGTTTTGTCGATGTCGATGACGTTTGGTGCTGTTCTGAGCATTATTGTTGGCTGTAAGTGCCTTTTTGATCGGTGGATAGTGGATCCGTATACTGCGCTGTTTGTTATAGTGCGGTCATTGCTAACGTTGCTACAGTACAACTGGAGAAGCTAGCAGTTAGCAGACTTCATCTCTCCAGGGGGGGTCTAACTCGGTGTTACGGTGCGTTGGACCATGCGTTAAACTTACGCCGGAATATCCCTTTAAGTATTTCAAGTTCTGTCTCAAAATATGAAATACGATGCAACACTTCACAATATGGCTGTATAAGGGTTAATGTAGGTCAGATTCTGTTTATTCATTTGACACTGTCATATGGGATGCAGTCCCTTATGTCCCGTCCAGTTTGAACCTTTCCTAACATGCCCTGCTTCTAACACAGAGGTACGTAGGCTTTGTTCTTCTTCTTTGTTAATGTGACAGCATTTATCCCTGAGGTGCTATCAAAAGTACGCCGGGTCCACAGAGGGCTCCAAAGGAAGAGGAAATATATATATATATATTTTTTTTTTTTTAAATAAAATTTTCGATGTCTGATTTCACATTTACCGTCAGTCTTAGGGTAAACCCCAACTGGGTCCCAAACTGAAATGAACGCTTACTCACAAAGCAGAAAATAGGGCCACTCTAAATATTCCTTTGAAGTGGAAAATCAGGCAGTGGTGAAGTTGAGTGGGTTTGGGTGGGATTCACATGAATAAAATTGGACGGCCCGCTTTTTTCCATTCCATTGAATTCAGATCAGGACATGACGCCAACTCTTAGATGTGTCGCAGAATTTGGCAATGCCAACGATGGCAGAGACAGCTGTATCCAACAGCTCCCCTCCTCCATTAGAATGGTAAACGCTACCGACCACAACATTTCTGCATTCTGATCATCCTTCTCTTTGTAGGAGTTTATTGATCCCTCTCTTTCATTGGAATCGTATCCTCTGCCGGTTTCCTTGAAAAGAAAAAGACTGTCCCAGATTTCATGTTGTAGTTCTCCGGATACATTGTCATCATCATCCTGTCCAGCACTTGGCTGAAAGGGATCCTCGGTCTTAACCAGAAATGTGACAGCCAGATGCAGGCAGATGTTTGGAGTGGTGTCTGGGTGCGGTCAGGGACTATATCAGAGGAAAATAGAAACAGCAGGGACAGGCTTCCCCAAAGTAATGACGCCGGGCAGAACAGCAGAGCTGCTGAGGGCTGTGAAAGATGGAGCCCCTGCCTTTTCTTTTGTGTTCACCAGCTTACATCAGCCCGCCATGATGCAACACTGTAAAGGAGAAGAGCCTCATAATAGACATTGCAACGTTACAGAACAGCACTTTGAACGTGAACTTTGTGTGAGAGCATGATGTGACATTTGCAGCTTGTCAGGAGTAGTCGGATCAGAGTTTTCTTTCAAAGCTGGGGCGTGGAGCTCGTAATACTCTGACCATTTGATCACACTCTCCCTTTGTTCGCTCACTTTCACTTGAATCTGAGCTGCGTGGAGCAGGAGCAGCGTTACAGTGGCGTCAGCTTAGAAAGGCTGGAACTGATGAAATAAGAAGGAGATCAAATGTACTGAGCAGCAGAGATTTATCATGAGTGAACAACTTTACTCCTCATATCAAATCCATGTATTAAAATGTTTGGTTTGTGATGCAGATGACTGGCACTTCTCCTCCAGCTCTGGACCCTAAGCTGTTATCACTATCAGTTCCAGTTTTCAGCCCCCCAATATTGATTCTGATTGTCAAACTGATATTAGCTGATATTGATTATGTAGCCAATACCACTTTCCCTCTTAATTTCTCATGTCACAAGCAGTGCACACCACATCGGCCCACTCTTGTATGTGTAAGGTGACACTGTAACCACAAATCATTCTTTTCATATAATCAGAGAATTTGCTGTCTTGCTGAGTCGGTTAGCATAAATAGGCTACTTGAAACTGGGGTAACAGCTGTCCTGGTTCTGTCCAAAGCAGCTCACTAATTGACACATTATATCTTTCTTTTAGATCCATACAAAGACTGAAGTGCGAAAATGGCAAAATGTAGTTTAATTGTGTTTTTTTAGGCTATCTTTCAACCACAATATAAATCCACAACATAATTTTATACATAGTCAATGCAGTAATTAAACAAATAGTAGTTTATTAATTGATGAATAGATCATTTTCCTTGTATTTTTTTTATTTATTCTTCTGTAGAATTATTTTAAGTTGAGTGTGAAGAGTCAATTGAAGAACCTCAGGGTTAGGGTTAGGCAGGATTTGTTTTGAAAACAAACCTACAGCTCCCAGTATCTTTGACCAATCAAATCTATTCTGGTCTAGGGGTTCCTGTGATTGGTTGAAGGGCCGGCCCTAGTCTGTCCTAACAAATCAGGAGGACATTGGTTGAGGGCCAAACCAGTTTGATTGTTCAAATATACTGGGAGCTGTGGGCTTTTCAGGCTGCTACATACAGAGACACAGAGACCTTTCCTTACTGATAGTGGGAAAACACAATTTTCTTTAAAAAAAAGTTAATATTTTGTTCTTAAAACAAATCCCGAACTTCAATTTGTCATTATTCTGTTACTTATTTACTGGCAAACACACAGATACAGATACATGTGTGACAATCTTTTAGTGGCTGGTATATAAAGTATTTAATTTGCATTATGCGTCATCATCAGCACCAGTCTTTATCTGAAGTGTTTGGTGACTCCCAAATTATCACACAGGAACTCACCTGCCATTCCTCCCACATATGCTACAGCGTAGTAACAATACAGCAACACAATACTGTATTTACTGTACACCCGTCTGAAGAGCAGTCATGCCAACATAAATCAAACAGCTCTTACACGTCTTGTATGTAGCAGATAGACCTGTGGTCCATTTCTCTTCAAATATGCAGCATACATTGATGTCATCTGTCATGTTTTAGATGTTCTATATCCTCGTCCGTGCACGAATCCCTCTCATTATGCCGAACTTGATTTATTGGAACCTATAAGTAATTCAGAAGCATAAACAATGCCCAGTGAACAATGAATGAGCATGACAACTGAAGTAAGTTAAAAGTGAAGTGATTACATGGAGAATAGATGGAAGGAAGTCACCTGAGAACGCTGACAGTCACTCCTGATTACATTGGAGCGCTCACCATCATCATATATTCATCATCTCAAGAAACAGGTATAAAGATGTGACACTGAAAGTAGATTATGTATCCTTGTTATTTCATTTAATAACCATTCACCTCATGATTCAAACACACTTGCTACTGCTCAGTTTTGTTTAGATTGAGATATTAATCTGGATCCGGTAAAAGAATGCTGAGAATGCTGAATCCACATATGTAGTGGTGGTATGTGCTCTGCCGAGAGCCATTCTGTCTATAAGGCGTGCGTTCATACATGATGCTGAGATGTTTACAGTCTGGCCAACATGAATAAAAGAGAATAATTTATACGGTATAAATGAACGGGTGGAAATGGGAAGAGCTTCAAAGATGCTCAAGTGTGTCTTGCATATTTCTGGGCTCCTTCTTCCTGAACACATGTGACACAGCATCAGGCATCACAACAGTCTTTTGGCGTTGATACATAACAGCAGGCGATGTGCGGTGACGACATCCCCCTCTTTTTTTGGATGGCGCTCCTGCAGGCGTGAGCAGAGTGATTCATAGCTCAACTGACTGTTCGTCAAAGGAAGGAGAGAGCAGAGAGATGGACAGTGACCTCAGTATCCTCTGATGTGCCAGTGAACCTTTAGCTCCCTCGTTTATAGTTATAGAGAGAAATGAACAATGTGAAAAAGGAAGTTTGTCTTCTTTGCTCCGAGCACTTAACCTGACAGAGAGAGAGAGAGACAGAGAGAGAGATCCTTCACAGTGATCAGAGGCGTCACAGGAGACATAGACAGTGCCAGAGCTGGGGAACATCTTCATTTCTTGACATCAAAAGCTTGTGCTGTCTGTGAAGGTAATGGCTTTAAAGAGGACAGGAAAGACATTAGTGGAGAGCTTCAAATGGGAGACAGCTAATCGTGTCCTCAGTTTGCTTTGGCAAGATCCTTTCCTTACTCAGCCAAAGGTGGCGTGAAGGCCAATGACCAATAGAGACAGATAGCCCTAACTGAGGATTCACATAATTGGACAAAGCAATTTTACCCCTCTCTGATTACAGCAGTATATCAACTCAGTAAAAGTTGTTGCACAGTTCACTTCATGATGACACTGCAAGACTGAATTAGTTAGGGTTTTGAAAAAGTACATTAATGTTGTGTATTTCATATCAACGCTTCAGAACAATGATTGAAACTACTGAACATGTAGGGCTCAGTGGCTAAAGTGTGTTTATCTGTCACAGAGAGGGGTAGGATGCAATGAATTCTGCAGATGAGAGTAATAGACTTTTGGACAAACTGGCGCATGTTTCGTCAGGACGCCGCAATTGCGTAATTGGGGTTGGCATGGGAACCCGGCACGTGCCTCTCAGAGTTTGAAACGTCAGTCTGTGGCCACGCTAACTGTGGATGATTGACTTGCTGGTCTGTGGAACCCCCGACCAAGTGGCTTTCCCCCCCCCCCCCCACCTCCTTCTCGTGTACACCAGCAGAGGATCAACATATTTTTAATACAAAAAGAATAAGGAGGCAAATAGAAAACAACACACATCCTGTTCAGTGCCATCATTTAGCTGTAGGTCATAACGGCACACTAATGGCAACCACTGCAAAGACAAGAGCGCAACTTCGCGAGTATGTGCTTATTAATTATTGCAGACGTTGCACACATAGCCACAGAGACCATGAGTTAACAGAGGTTCAATTACCTCCTCACCTGTTCTTACCATCTATGCATGAAGTGGCCATTCTCGTTTTTAAAAAAAAGGAAACGGTAACTACAGCCACTCCAATTCTTGAGAGCTTCTGGGAGGGTTTCCAGATGCTGGTAGATAATCCAACTCTGCTTGAAGCACACTCATCCCTTATCATTCTCATCTGTTTCAGTTAAGTGAAAGCCTCCAAAATGTCAACTGCTTAAGGCCTGAAGGTGGTGAAGGTGAAAAGCCATCAGATCTGCAAACAAAGGGGAAGTTACATAGTTTCGGTAATTTCACAAATCCAAGGTAGGGTGGTGTGTAACAACACAGTTTCCAAGTTAACAATTGATGCATTATCGAGTCTTTTTTGTGTGTGGTTATGGATTAATGTAACCTCAGAGGTTACACACATTGGTGTCTTCACTGTGTGTGCAGTGCTGATAATACCTCTGTTGGTATAAAGCATTTTAGGTAGAAGTTGCTAATCTATGGTTTGTAATCAGTAGTTTTGATAATAATAATAATGTAAACTTTCGCCAAAGCTAACAAACAGATTTAAACTTAAAAGGTCAAAATTGACAGTAAAAACTATTTTTAAAAACGTGAGATTCCAAAGTACACACTTCAAGCAGACTTTGAGTCCAGTAATGTTAAGTGACAGAGGTTGTTTGAGGAACTGCACAAAGTTTGGAGACAAATCTCCATGCTTTAAAGTTGCTTTCCTCTATGTTTCTAATTGTTTCCCTGCAATTCTGCACTTTCACGGGCTGCCACTCTCCAGGGCGTCCGGTGATCAGTTAGATAATCTACTGGTGTTGTCAGCATGACAGTAGAAGGCCAAACCCTGAGGTGGCTGTGATAGATGACTATGGTGGCCTCTGTGCTGTTTATCAGACCTCATCCTTTTTACTGCCTGCATCTATCAGACTCACAGTAGTTAAATACTGAAGATAAAAGCATATCGCACAGGCCCCACATAAAAACAGCCACTGCAGATTTATTAGGTTGTCCTCCACCAAAGATCTGTGATTCTCAGGGCCACAGTGCAATGACGACTGACCCGCAACATGCCATGTAGCCAGCGTGTCGTAGCTACTGACAGCTCTATCCACACTGCCTCCTGGCAATAATTGTCACCTCCTTAATGGTTCTGTTTTTCTGCTTTGATACATTTTCTCATGTTCATGAAGCATGTAGCTACTTGGTACATGGTGTTCTTTAACTTGCTGATTTTGCACTAAAAAACACTAGCTGGTAGCACATGTTGCTGCACAGATTTGCTGTACCGAGAGTGACTGTAGCAGGGCTGCTGCTTCTTATTCCCTCTTTGAAATTCAAGGTGTCTTCATTTAATAGGACTTGGGGAAACACGTCTCCCGTCTCTTGCCTGTGGCTAATCTGAAGCTGACACCACAACGGTTGTTTAAAATGTGTTGCCTGCAGTTCCTCTCTCTATTTGATTGACATTTAGAGATGGCTGAGGCTGATGGAAAGGGTCTGTTTGCTCACAGCAATGCAGGAGGAGGTCAGGGAGAGAGGGAGGGAGAGAGAGAGAATGAGAGAAAGAGAGGGGAGAAGATAGAGTGATAGAGAGAGAATGGGAGAGCAGAGCTTCCTGAACTGCGATAACCTTACGTCCTCCTCTGATGACACATGCTCCCATCTCTGACTGAGTTGATTATGGTGACAGCAGCCTTTGCTCATCTGAGTCTAGCCTCCACACCACATTCCTCTGATGAAGACACTGGGAAGGAAAAACTGTCTTTGTTGTTTGCTTTGGGAGCAATGCCTCCGTGTACTCTGTCTCACCACAGAAGAGGGGTTTCTTTTTATCAGACGGCAAAATCTCCTTAAGCAAACATCATTTTGACAAACTGCAACATTTTGATGTTATACATTTGAAAAACAAAACAATGCAGACAGGTTGAATTCTTTATTTATATATACATTACAGGTATAGAAATCAGATTAATTCAACTCACCATTAACATTGACTTTGTAAGCATCTAATACTTCCCAGCAACAGATGAGTGTTGTTGTATATTATCCCGTTTCCACATTGTTTATGTTTAATGTTATTAGCATTATTGCAGTGACCTTTCTTTTGAAGCCAAATGAATATTCTCTGAGAAACAGGAGCAGTTAATCTCTGAGAAATGACCAAACAAAACTTTATTTATGGAGGTCCAAGAGGAAGTGTGCAGCATGACTGGAGATAACTTCACCAGGCTGTTGATAGGGATAGAAAAAGTGCTCTTTGGACTTGCCGAGAGTTTTATGACACTATAGTGAACACTGTCACTGTGTTTTGATGTCTACCCAATCTGATTTGATAAATTCTCATCATTTGAATTATTGGGCGCAGAGTGGTTATGTGTAGGGTTAAATAATGGTTGTGTGTAGTGCTAATTATCTACCGTGATCATGTGTGGGCTCATCTTAATGGAAAGCTGCCTTTAGAGTTTGTGTTACTGACTAAATGTGGAATGAAATCATAGATAAAAAAGATTAAATGTAGTATTCTGACGTCTGCATCACTGGTGCGGGCTTGGACGTCAGTTCTCTGAAAACATCTCACTGTGTGGTCGAGCATCTATTCCTCTAACGCATGCTCAGCGGTGCTTGTTGGCTTCGGTGACGTAGACAGGAATGTGATGTGCCTTTTTATTGTGAATATTACTTTGTATGTAAGAGAGAGAGGGAGAGAGAGAGAGAATGCATTTTATTTTTTTATTCGACTGTTAATTATCCAGGATCATCCCTGGAGATGGAAATCCTGGCAAAAATGACCACACAGTTTGCTCGAGAAAACCAACATCCACAGAGGAAAAGGAAAGTCAGAAACGATGGAAAAACAATAAAAGCATTATAAGACTTTAATGGGGATGGGCCCATATATACTGCATGCCCTATAATGTGTGCGTGCATATGAGTGTGCATGCATGCATGGCTCAGTCTCAAGAGATTCTCCACAGCCACTGGCATTTTTTACATTGCATCATGTTGTCTTATTCCGTCTCTTACATGAGATCATGAAGGAAACACAGTGAGTGAGGTTATTGTTGAAGCCTTTCACATTTAGTGGAACATGATTCTCGCATGCATTTTCATTTCCATCTTGTCGCTGCTCTCATTCAGGAAATTTAACATGCATGCTACAGTAGACACAGAGATATATGATTGGAATCTTCCAGCCCGACCACAACCACCGCTGCCGTCACCACTGCTGCCACAGTCCTTCTAAGAAATAGATCACCTCCAAATATTGTGTTATGTAACCTTTAAACAACTGCAGATTTCTCCCTGTGCTTCTTTCTTGAGAGTCGCCGGACCGCAAGCGTGCCTGGAGGCCAGAAGCAGATGATGGTCTGTCAGTTTGCGGACCCATGGTCAGGCCATCATGATGACATTAACACTCCAAGAATGTCTGTAGCACTCACTCTCAACCATCTTTCCACCCTCAGCTCGAGCAATGTAGGCTAATTCTCCCCTGCACAATGTGGATTGTTATGAGGGATTGTTAGTTAGACCGCAGTGCTCGTGCTTTAGGTGAGGCCCTTTTCTTATGTGGTGTATGAAGCTGGATGAATTTTTTATATATGACACACATAGAGCCAAAAGTACGGATGAACCTTCAGGGTTAGTGAATCTTGACTGAATTCCTTCTGTCACCAATCAGCTTTGATTCGGAGCGCAAACATCTGCTGAGTTATGTGTCAGATGGTGGCAACAGCAGACTGTCAGACAGTTTTGACCATTCGAGCAATGCCGTGCAGCATCCGGGTGTGTAAGTGAGAACAGATGAAAAGAGATTTTTCACGCATCACAGAAGTCCCTGTGGATCCGCTCATGACATGCACAAGAGCTTCAAATACTTTGAGGGGGTCGAGCTCATTTCCATTGGCTCAACTGCACCACCTGATTCCAGCCTCTCTTCCTCCTCCTCCTCCTATCCGTTCTCCTCTTTTCTTTCTCTCACTGACCTTTTTTGTGATAGCAACCCTGATATGACGAGGGGTTTCATGAAAGAAATATTTAGACAGATCACAAGCTTGAGCCTGTGCTTTGAAACCCATGATGGTGGTGTTGACGGCAGCTACTGCCTAATTAGGCTACGGAGACTGCACCTCACTGAGGGTTTCTCTGATGCAACTTGGAAAGATCCCAGCTAATGCCACCACACAGTAACACTGCAAAGATAAAGCCTCTGAAATAACTGATTAGTCTTTACACTGTGTCACTTACATCTCCAGCCTGGATTTACATTTAGGATGTAATTGCTTTGGCGCTTTGGCGACTATCCGGGTGAAGCTGTTAAGCTGTTAGTACACGGATCTGAAACTTGAGGTTAGCAGAGGTGAAAGAACTGGGCTTGGCATATCCCTCATGTTTGATGTGCAACTTGCTGAACATAAATCTAGGCCCTGAGCTCCATCTTGATAAAATATCTGAGGCAGGAAAGTGGAATGGCTGTCGCCTGTAAAGCCAGCTTCCTGTATGGAGGCTCGCTCTGCGGGGCTTGTATGAATTAAACATGGACCGGGGCCATTATAAATGACGGGGTCAGGACAGCCAAATAGGGATGTTTGAAAAACAATGCAACCAACAGAATCCATCATCTCTGCCAGCTCGGTGAAACTTTGTCAAGTAAGGCCAAGTCAGCAGCTCTAGTGAACATTGTAATACTGAAATAATCAGAGCCTCAGTCAAATGAGTGTGACACTAATGGCTGGAGAGGAGTGCAGTGACGTCGGTTGTGCACTGTGGTATTGCTCTTGGTATGGTTTGAATGATAATCTGATAGAGACTGCTTATTACCCTTCTATTAAGTTACATGTGCACAGAAAATAAAGATTTAATGCTAAAAACCATCTAGGTCACCTACACATGGCACATTGCACATAAGTTTAGGAGACAATTCTATTTTACTTTCAGCATTCACCCGTATTTCCTTCAGGAAATGCATTCTCTAGTTTTGTTTTGTATCTCCCCAATTTTACAGTTATTCTTGTCAATGTAATACTTTCAATGCTATTTTCTTCGATTGCAGATGACACTTGTTTTCATTATCTGTTAATATCCATTGTGTTTTCACATTTAATTCATTAACCATTTAATTGGTCTGTAACATGCCAGAGAATTACAAACAAAGCCTGTCACAGTTTGATCAGACAAAAAGTCTAAAGACTCTTTATACTATTTATTTTCACTTTTTTGAAATTGATTATATCAAACGTTGTCTTATATGATGGTAATTTGAACATTTGAAAAACTTCATAATCAATAACAAAAATAATTGTTAGTTGCAGACATAATTAAATTATATCTGTACATGACATGACTGATGTTGTTTAAGTTAAAAGTAGCCGATGTCCAGGGTGTTTGCAGCACAGTACATGTTTACATGCTCTGTGGCCAGCGAGACACTCTCGTCTTTCCCTTGACAAATGAACTGCTCTTTAGTATTTAATAGATTTTCAAACAAAGCCACACTGGCTTTTCCTGACATCAGTGACTGGCCACTAACAAAACATCTCTTTAGACACATTGTTTTAAATGTGAAGTGGTTTGTTTTCACACGGCCAGAAGAAAAAGAATGGCTGTATACAGAAGTATATTTCACAATGATCAAAGAGATAATCCTCCCATATTAATTGTCATCTATCGGTTGCTTTCATCTTCACTTTTCATCAAACGTGCCGTGGTATTGTTTCCTCTTAAGGCGCTGCCTTGTCACGTTCGTGCAGACCATCTGCAGATGACGGGCGACACCGGGTGCCAAGACTCTGGCAGCTCCATCCAAGTCCCTCAAACTTGGACTGCCTGTTTGTTTCATATGTCTGAGCTCTGTTATCTGGACCAGGAACAGACACTTTGATGAAGTGGACTCTTGAAAAACGGTGGAGGTTGACCAAAACACATCTGTCTCTCTTGTCATGAAAATAAACCAAACAAGAATATAATTAACACTCAGTAGAGGCTGATCCTTACTGAGCTGGGCTGAGCAGTAAACACTGTTGGTTTTGTTTAATTCTGAGAAAAATTATAATGAAGGAAAAAAGTTGTAATTTATAAGACACCACATCCCTTACCAGTAATTCAGAGCCACATTCTTTGTGCCTCGATAAGAGGGTTATTGTTGATAAATGTGCATGATGCTAGTTGTTTTTTTTCAGGCCTTCAAAAAAGTCAAGCAGGGGAAACAAGTAAATGAAAAATTTGTTTGCAAACAGTGGTTTATTAACATATACAGCAGAAATCTGGCTTACTGTAAGTCTGTAACTGTGCCCGTCTGCTGTTTGGTGCTGAGCAGGTAGTATACCAGGGTTTTTATTTAGAATCTTTTTGCTAAAAACAGAGGCCTGCTGTACTCCTACCTCCATAAACAACTCTGTGATGGTGGTGAGTGTGTCAGTCAGTAAAGCTATGGGGCAAACAATGAGCTGAGACTAGCGGTACATTTCTGTAAAGCCGAAGGGAGCTAGGACAAGGTTAAGCTTGGTTCAGATGTTTTAAGCAGGGACAAAGTTTTGCTGAGTTGTTGTGTGAATATTATTATTTTTGGATGCCATCATCCACTAACAACTAGGAGCTCACTTGTAATCAGTTGTGTGATCTTTGGAAACTGAACTGGTCCTTTTCGTCCCTTCACTTTCAACATCAGGCTTTTTCCCAGTCATAAATCCAGTCTCTTACAAAATGCTCTAAAAACCATTTAATTGTACATTTCTGACCAAACAGATTCCTCTGTTGATTACTGTGCACACAGCCGTGCTGGAAAGTTTCCCCTTGTAGATTTGGTGCTGAGGACAGAAGAAACGTTGGTGTGGTGTGGGGGGACAGACTAGCTTCATGTTCAGAGATACGCTTTTCCAAACTAGAGGGTCAAGGATTTCACCTGCACTCCAACCAATGCAAGAACCCCCAGAAAAAGTAAACAAAAAATTAAAAATACAAATTATATTGAAAACGTTTATTTCTCCTTTCCTCTTGATGATCGCCTGGGAGATATTAAAACTCAATGCTGATAAGTAGATAGAACTGTGGCCTTGTATTGGTCAAATTAACACATTAATATCTTATTTCTCTTATCTTTTATGGAATATAGAATATAATAGAATGCCTTTATTGTCCCATAGGAAATTCTACTGATCAACATACAACACTGAGCCACATGAATACAACCAACACTGAGCAACATGTAAAAACACCACCAGACACTAAGCAACATATACAGTACATACACACACCAGACAACCAAACACTTATGACACACTCAGGAGGACTGGGTCCATACAGGGCTATTGGGGGAGGTTATTGAGTGCAGAGATGGACAAAGCTTTTGTTGAAGCAAGCCCGTCGCCATCTCAGAGTCCTGTACCTGCGACCAGACGGTAGCAGTGTGAAGTGTGGGTGAAGAGGGTGAGTGGGGTCGTTGGTTATTGTCCGTGCTAGGCGTGTGACTGCTCTAAGGTTGAGCGCGGTGAGGTTGGGTGTGGGATGATTTGTGATTTTAGATGCAGTGTGTGTGATTTTGGTCAGTTTGTTCCTGTTGGTGATGGACAGCATGTTGTAAAAGAAGGGTGAACAGTACAGTAGGATGGGTTGAATGATGCTGGTGTATAGTAGTGACAGAAGGTGGGGGGCAACAGAGAGGGCACGGAGTTTGCGTATGACATGGAGTCTCTGCTGAATATTTCTACACATATTTCCTTTTTTTCTTCTAACACGTACTGTATTTCACTGTGGGTGTCCTGCAGTGTTAGAATGGCTATATCTCTCAGATTCCTCCTTGTCAGATAGACTGTCGTCTAGTGTGGTCTGAAAGGTAAACAAGACCCAGGGGGGTCTGGGAGCTCCAGTCTGCATTTACTGCTCAGTGTCAGAGTCAAGTGTTGGCTAATGGAGCCTGTCAAAATCCCTGTAGCCTAAAACCACCTGCCTTGAGAGGCCTTGTGTGTGGATGTCAACTTGCTATATACCCACCAGCCATGCAGCTAGACTCAATACTGTGCTGTCACACTTGATTTATACACCAAGTGGGGAGAAATAAATGCTACAATTAATCTTAATTAAGCCTTAGTAATCCTGACAGAACTCTATTAGCTGTGACTTGTGTGACCTCTAAATTGAAAATGCCTCTGTTTGGACTCGGTCAATATGGTAACAGGCCTGCCATAATGTACAACTGAGAGGTAACTGTGTTGTAGTTTTTTTTTCATGTAGTGATTTTTTTCTTTTTTCAACATCATTGAAATTTGATATCCTGTTGTGTGCTGGGCTGTATTCATATCTCAGGGGATCCTGGAAGAAACACAAAGAGATGGACTAATTGAGTAGACTAGTCAGGAAGTTGACGTCACAACCAACATACAGTAGTGTACCGACGCTGTGTACTGTTTTTGTGATATCGTATGTGTTGTTAGTTTCTCTGTGGCATTAGCTCACGTGACTAGAACTGTTCACCATACTCCTCTAGATACAGAACCACAGGCGTGCGCTCCTGGTTTGCACTAAGCACTGCTCATTCATGCTGCAAACACCCCGTCGGTGGCCTGACTGAAACAGGCTCTCTCAGCTTGCATTACCAAGAGCTATTAGCTTGTATGAGCTGTAGAGCTGTGGCACGTTCAATAATGCCCGCACAAAAAGTCCTCTATTTGTCCCAGCAGAGTTGATCATTCCCTCTATTGTATTTTTTTTCTTTTCTTTCTCCTTTATTTCTACAAACTAGGTTAGCTGAGCATACATTCTCTTTTAGAGCAGTGATCTGAAGGATAGATAAAACACTGTCAAAAGGAAAGTCACACACGGAATTCATACACAATAAGAATAGGGGCTCTGTTGTATAGTTAACTATTGAGAAATTATTTCAAGGCCATAACGTTACAGCATAGTGTGTTTTGATTTTTTTAATGTGGTTTTGCAGATTATTCCATGAGCTCAGTTTGCTTACAGAAAAGCACTCTTTCAGAGCGAGTTAAGTACGGACCAGAGTTCCAAAAATGAGATATAAGATTGCAACAGGAGCTTTGTAGATAAATAAATTCCAGTGTTTATTAGGTCTCTCATTCAGGAAAGACCAGCCAACCTTATCATATAAAATGCAGTGGTGAGTGTTGTAATTATGTCCAGTAATGAACCTGAGAGCAGAATGTTAGACCGGATCCCAGCGCCTGAATTTGGAGGCAGCACTGTCTATAAAATTAGATCCCTAATACAGAGAGGAAAACTTCAGTAATCTTATTCCCACAGCGCAGGCTCTTTTTGTTTCCTTAAAAGAAGTCTTTGTTGACCAAGGCTAGTTGTCTATATCATATCTAAATGTAAGGCTGATGTAACAACAAGATGGATCAGTATGAAGATACTGTGTTCTGAATCTGGAGATATTGAATGATTAGCAACACAGGTTTAAATAGCATCGTCTGCATAAAAATGTACGTCATCCTTTATTAGCTCTTTTCATATGTGGGTTGTGAACAAGACAGGATCAAGTACTTTTTCCAAAACCCATGAGAGCTGAATTTGTTGAACGTTGACATCTTCACCAACATTGATGCAGCATGTGGCCAAATCTTGGCAGACACTAGTATGCTCAACATCATTGTGACTGCACACTACTTGTCTGACGATTGTTCTTTCTGGTTAAAAATTGCAGTAAATAAGGGAATGTACTAGTTCTAGTTCTCATGATTGGATAAATGTGAACTCTTGTCTGTCCAAGTTAAATCAAATGGATTGCTCAATGTATTTGCCAATCCATTGCTCAATCAAGCACACACAATGAAGATCTGGAAAACAACATCATTTCATCGACCTTAGTCAAACTTTCCATTGATTAATGGACACTGACATTGACATCTGGCTATTTTTTGGTCGTTTCCATAAACCCACGGCGGATATATGCTGAATATCTGCGGATATTATCTAAACACCTGGGACCATCTCTTACCTTGGGTCATCCCAGGGTTTATGAAAGTGTTCACATGATGTCGATGTGTCCTACAGAGCACTCTACACAGCAAGTGTTTCTCCTTCTTGGTGTGATGGAAACTCCATACGGCTGCTTTGCCAGTCATCATGGATCAGCAAAATATCCAGCCAAGGAAACTTGAAAATACTGAGTATGTTCTTCGCAGATGGTGTGCCTGCTGTATCAGCCAAACATGATGTGCATGTGCCCTCAGCTGCACATACAAACAAATATAAAACGCTCTCGTACACATGCAAACGTAGCCACAGGCTCGGTTTGTCACACACTCTCAGCCATGGTTACATGCTCATACATCTATCCATGGGCATACGTTCCCTCAACAGACTTTATCTTTGGGTAGCTGAGTGGAGGGCTTATCTGGCTGCTGAGACCATAATCAGAGTGCACGTGTAGGGGAAGGAGCACTCTCCTCGTGCACTAGAGGAATAACAAGCCCTGCTGCGTTTTCTTGCCCAGCACAGATTAGATCAGAGCCAGGGCCTGATGGTTTGTTCTGTCTGAGAGCTCCAAGTCTTTGGCTTTTACCTCTTGGACTACGCAGAGGCCCACTCCCCGGGGAACAGTCCAGTTGAGGCCAAGCGGAGTGGAGTGCTGCGGGGAGAGTCCAAGTCCAACACACAGTGGTCTGAGCACCAGGAAGTACAGACAGGAAATGACCTGGGCCTTTGGAAGTCATTAAACCCTTAATCGGATACCACAGGGATAGGACACACTTCAGCAGCTCCCATCACCACTCCTGTGGATGTTTTATTCAGTTTTTCCAGTGAATTTTTCAGTTTGTAATTTTAGTGTTTTTGCTGCTGGAGGCCATATTTGCTTGATTTGATTTCTGATGATGGCTCAGCTAAATTATTAAATGCATTAAAGTGTTTTATCTTAAATATTTAAAAATCTAACATATTATGACTAAGTCATTTTTTCATCAAAATACCTCCAAAAGAGATATGATTATAATTCGGAATGTCAAAGATTGATTGGTTATAAATCGGTTAGGGATTTAGAAAAAAAAAAGATCATATCTTTTATTGGTTCTTTGTGAGGCTCTCCTTTTTCTTTATCTTGTCTCTTATACCTCCTTTTGGTTGTTGTGTGTGACAGTTGTTAGCATTGTCTTTAAGTTGCTGTATGACACATCCCCCATGAACATTAAACTGGTAGGATAGCGAGAGGAACCTGGAAGTCCAGCAAAAGGGGGTGTTTAAATTTTTTAACGTATGCCATTTTAGTGCTTTAATTATTGAACGCTGCCAGTGAGCTGTGAATAACTTGTGCATAATGCAGTGCCAGAGAAATGTTTCAGCACCATATATTCTGAGAAATTTGGCTCATGCTTGTACTCACTTGTGTGTAGTGTGGTGTAGTAGTACTCATTACAGTTTTTTGAAAGGGGACAAAGGAAACGTCTCAACAGTCTGCAAAATGCATTGTCAACATGAAAACAAATTTATAGAGAAAACAGCATGGACCTAAAAATTACCGATCTTTTCCGTAGGGACCCTGCAGTCAGGTGAATACTGATGTGAATGTATCAGAGCTGATAGAAAAACATGGCAACTCAGATTATAGAAGACACAGAGGAGTGTCCAGATGCCATTAATGTCTTTGCCTCAGCTTAGTCCTACAGATGCAAACAAAATACTAAATGGCTGTTTTGTTTACTTCTGATATGCTTAATGTTAGTGCAGGTTTGGGAATGTCCGCAGATCACATCTCAAAACATCTGTACCTTTCATTCCCAATCATTATTTCAACAATAACATTTATCTCCACAGGCTTTGCCCTTAAAGGGTAACAGGGATCTGCTGGCACAGAGTGTCTGTGTATGCACCAGGCTCTTATAAACACTCCTGACACGGGGTAATGTTCAGTGTATCCTGGGGCACACACGCCTCCTGTAAATTGAACCAAATTTCTTTTACTCTAAACAAAAGGAGCTAGACAAAGCTCAACATCCTGTAACAAAGGAAGACAAACATTACAGCTTTCTAGAAATTAAAATTTTGCTCTTTTATTCCTTAAAGTACAGCAATGAAATCTAGGATTTCATGGTAAATTAAACACACGCTCTCTCTCCCTGTGCCAACGCTGAATCTCTGTTTAAACAACATCAGTGGTGAAATCTCTATTACCAACAAAGCTCTGTATGTACAGATTAATCCAGCCAAATACTTTTGCTGAGCTGCTGCTAACTGACAACGTTGTATTTGTGTCGATTTCCATGACAATCTCGTAAATATATTTAGGAGGTGAGTGCTTGACCAGCTGAGGGAAAGTGACTTGACACGTGAACATTATGAAAACAAATGTAGGAAAACGTGGGGAGGATAACGTGCTTCGGCAAACATGAGAAGTGTTTACGTTGTCACTGCCATCAGTTTGGCATTTTGGCACTGTGCTCGGTTTGTGGGTGTTGGGCCTGGTACTGCTTAGACTGCAGATAATACAGATATGGGATACATGCATTATCAAAAGAGGCAACTTTGCCGTTTTTTTTTTTTTTTTTTTTGGGAGGTAATATAAAGTACAAAAGTATACAGACCAGTTCTATAGCACCCCTGGAAGTTTTTTATTGCTGGGGTCAAGCATTCTTTTATCAACTGCATGATGTTGTATGTCATGCTACATACAGTATATCTGCTTGGATCTCTCAGATTATAACAAGGTGTGAGGTGTTTTCATTCCAGTCTTATGAGGAGAATAATTAATAGCATTTGAAACTCTGCTGTGTAAAACTTTAACTTATAGTACATATTGTACTTGGCAGAGGCTCTTGAGCAGCAAGGATCATGCACGATTTTTCCCTGATGTTTACAATGCTCAGGCTTAACCAAATGACAAGTGTAAGCTGTTAGAGAGGTTTCTCATTTTTGTCAGTTTACTTAAGACAGACTTTCCTCCATTAAATGACGTCAAACAGCCACTGGGAGGACAAAATAGGGCTTTTTAAAGTCTGTTGCCGTCTACACAACTGTCCTCACACTGTTCTTAATAGGAGATTTTAAGTCCCTCCTACTCAGCTGATGAAGGAGGAAAAGTGAAGGGGTGGAGATGCTTGATATTCTCAAATTAAAAGCTTAAAACGTTGCCTTAAAAGTCTCTGTTTAGGCTATCAACTGTGTAGGTGTTTCTCATAAAATGTTATTGATAGAGGAGGGATTGAGAGAGGAGAGTTTGGAAATGGAGTCCTGGATCTGCCTGTTTCCTCTTGAGGGACCACACACTTTATGGATAACTTCCTCCTGGTCTCTGGTCCAAGAACGGCCTGACGTGTGCCGGCGCCATGCTCTGTGATGGCAACCAGGATAAACGGTGTAAATGGCAGGGGATACATGGCAGCTTAAAAGCCTCTGTCCCAAATAAAAGTTACAAAGAAACAGAAAGAGACACGGCTGTCAGAATCTAAAGATGAAGACCAGCCATGTGAGATGGAAGCGTATTGGACAAAGCCAGACTGAGGCTGAGCCTGCTGCTGCTGCTTTGTTGGGGACAGGAAGTCTGCTCTGGTGTCCTGTCTTCTCTCTGCCTCTCCTTCTGTTTAGGTGCCAGTTTGACTGTCTGCCGTCTTTGTCTGTCTGCCATTTTAGTTCTAAGCTTCGTAGGTCGGCCAACATCAAGCTGAACTCTCATTCTTCCCTTTTCATCAAAGAGCAGCGTCATGTTTTACAGTAAATCACCTGACAAGTTATTCAGAAAAAGTGACTTTTATGAAGCTCTGCTAAAGTTTGAAGGATTTGGCCTGGGGGAGAGGAAAGTTGACTTGCATGCTTCACTGAAAGCCCACAGCTGTTGGCTGATTCCGAGTGGTACCCTAAATTGTTCCGTAGGTTTTCATCCTTGATGATTGTTTGTGTCTGGCATTTGAAAGACCAATAGCATGTACTTCAGATTCCTCTGCGTACGAAGTCCTCCCTAAGCAGCCAGACACATTCTCCACTAGCATATTTACACACCAGGAGAATGAAGTGGCCAGCCAGCCTAGGCAATGTCACTAAATTATTACTTACAGCTTGGAATATGACCTTTTCTCTCCTGATACTGATTCGAATACATAAACTCAGGGTATCTGCCAATACAGAGAGCCAGTGCCAGAGTACCAGTGCTCTCTTCTTCTCAGCTTTGAAATATGTAAACCCTTGCTTGGAATTTAGAGGGATAAGGCAGAGGCATCATACACCTGATGAAAGATTTTACCTGCTTTAACTGGTTGTTTTGGCCTGCTGGGTCCAGCAGAAATACCGGTAAATGAATTGTAAAGTCATAGATGTTATATGAAGGTAGGTTTCTGAAGAGCTCAGAGCAGGCTGCCCTGCTGTTGCTATCAGTGCCTGACTAACTCTGAGTTTATCCACAAAAAGGTAAAGACGTTGGGCGTGTGTGGGAATCAATTACTTGCCTATCTGTGACCAGTATATGCTAACCCACCTGTCACTCAAAGCAGCCCCACTCTCAATTATACAGAACTATAAGAATCAATATAATTTAAATGGGTTAGTTATATACTGTAAACCTCATGAAGTGGTACACTTGTCATGAAGGGAACAATTAGCTGTAGAGAGCAAAGCTCTTTTTGTACCAGGTTGAAAACATGTTTATTTCTGTGGTAAAGTTATTTATATATTTATATATTTTAACATGTGAGCCTTTGGAACCAACCTCAAGCACACATTCGAAAAATTACAATTGTTGGTAGTTTTGGTACTCCTGGACATTGCTCTTTGCTGTACGTCAATGGATCAGTGACACCGTCACCTTTTAAATTGATAATGCAAACTTGTCAGAAAACAGAAAACGTCACAAATCTCACACACAGATCAAGATTATTATTCATTTGGAGTCACCTTTGTGTCCACCTGATGAATGTAAATCCAATATTTACTCCCCTTTTAGAATATATCATCTGGCTTTAGCTGCAAAATAATCCACTGTGTTAATCATACAGTGCTGCTTTTCTGTATGGAGTTTGTTAAAATTAGAGTAAAACACATTTGTCCATGCAGTGCTTCATGATGACCTTTGGACAAAAAGGTGGTTGGTAACATTAGCTAACCCTGAATGGCATTGATAGCACCTCTGATGTCACAGTAAAGGCCTATTTAGCCCTCACATAATGCCTTATTGTGACAATGACATAGAAGAAGAAAGGAATGGTTAGAAGCAGCTTGACTACTTTACTGAGTCGGCTAGCAGCCTGTCCAAATGAATGTTAGTACAGCAGAAAGACTGAAATTTATGGCAGCTTGTATATTGATCATAATAAACAATGATCAATATCCAGTCTGCTCAGTAAAGACAGCTTCAGATTGGTGCCAGTTTCATTACCATGTGCCCATCCCCGAATATTGTTGATTGATCAAATAGAGATCCATCAATAAAGGTCATATTTTCTAACTTCAAGCTAGCCTAGGAATCTAGACGCACCCTAGCAGCAGCAAATATTTGCTCCGTAGGTGGGTCTAGAAACGAGCCATAGGAACTTTTTGAGTCTCGAACACCGTTTGTATTCACCAATCACAGTGCTCTATCTGTTTAGAGAGTCGTTGGGCGGGCTTAACGCGATGACGACGTACATTTTAATTGGCTTGTCACGCTAACGTCATCCTGCTCTTTGCTCTGATTAGTCGTAGCGCTACCCTATTGCGTGCAGAGGCAGTTTGAAAGACAGCCTTCATCCCGCCCCCTGGATTGAGCCGAGGTCTACCGGTCGTTGCCAGACTATACATTTTAATGATATAGTCTGGCTTGTCAGGCTAACTTCAAGCAGGAACTAGGAAAATATTATTTTAGGAATGTTTGTGTGTTTAATATTTTTCAAATAATCTATCAATTGCATTTTGTTGCAGCAAAGTGAAAATGCTGTTCTCCCAAATGTCAGTTGCTGAAGGTTGGACAAAGCAGGCTTGTTTTTAGCTCGACAGTTGTGCATTTTTGAGTTCATCCAGTTGGCTTGGAAAGAGTTTCATCAGCCCAAGTGTTATGGGATTTTGTCATCCCATAAAGTTTCTTGTGATCCTTCAGCTGAAGAAAATCAACAAAACTGGAGTTGCACACTTTCTCCCAGTAGTGATGACTTCTTTTGAGGGATGTTCCAGGTTATTAGTTATTTAAACACAGAGAACAAGGCAGAAGTATGCTACAGTCAATAAGAATTAGCTTGATTGTTGTTTGTGATTATGCTTTTGGAAAAGGTTGTCCATTACCCTCATCCTTTTTCCCGACTGGAAAGATGCCGTGAAACACTTTACCCATGACCCCCTGTTTCCCTGACAAGTGAATAGAGCCTAAGGATCTGTTTCTGGGCCTGAGCTCCGAACGGCATTCCTCATGTTTAGGAAAACATGTAAACTGACGTCAAAAAAATAAAAGTGAGCAGTCAGCTCCCTTGGCCTTTCTCGCAAGGCCCAGATGCCCATATGAAAGCTGACTTTTGTGTGCTGGACAACTCTCATACAAGGTGGACGGCCGGTGTTTTTCCTGGCATCTCTTGAATAAACACAGACCAATTACATTGGGCTGCCTGGTGTGTCAAACCATGATCTACGGTTTTATTTTGCATTATTTGAGAAGGCTTAGGAAGTAAATCTGGACTCTGCAGAGCAAGAGAGAGAGAGATATAGTATAATACAAGTTCCTGCAGTTTCCCTGGGTTAGCATAAATCCCAGGATCAGGCAGATATCTAGTGTCAAAGACAAGCACAGTGTCCCATGCCAGCTAGCTGCCACATGGTCCAAACGAGCTGCGGTGGCAGAACAGTTCTGAAAACTTTGATCTGAAATGTTCAAAACTTATACATGCAACTTTCCTAACTCCTCTGAATATATATGCAATGGCTCCTTCCACACTAAAACCTTGGAAATTGCATTATTCATCTGAGGCAGTGTTTCAACTTTCTCTCATTCTCTGCCCGCAGCGCTCCCACCCACACCAGTGAATTAAGTACCCGTCTTCTAATTCAATCCCAATATTCTTCCCCATCATTCTCCAAAAACTGAGCCCCCTTCGTCCACGATGTGTTTATGTGCACATTATACCTGAGGCTTTGGGCAGATTAAGTTTATATTTTGACTTTTTCCATGATTACTGTATAATTGTGTATAATACATAGTGTTGGAGGAAATATTCAAATCCACTAAAAGTAGAAAGTTCCCAATATAAAACTGTACAAGAACAGGCTTTGTATCCTGCTATAATATATTACACTATTGGATTAATTTTGCATTGACATGTAAACCCATTTCAATGCTTCAATTGGTAAATGTGGAGATAATTTTACCTATGGTGCAAACTGTTGGTTGGTTGAACTGTAACAATACATCATATTGTAAAGTACAAATCAAAACTACCATCAACATATTTACCTGAAGCAGTTCTGTACATCATTGATTTATAGTTGCTCAATAATGTTTTCTTAATTTGTTGCTGCATTCACTTCTCTGTCAAACAGATCTAGACCTGCTAAAACAAAAAAACAAAAAACTAAGTAAAACTCTATCACTGGTTTCAATGAAGTGTAAGAGGAAATGTTTGTCTGTGTATGCATATATCTTTGCATACATTCATATATGTGTCATATATAGACAGTTGCATTGGTGTGACATTGTATAACCCTTATTCTGGATACAATATGTTACAGTCTGATATTTCTAGAGAGTCAGCAGTACTATTTACCAACAAGCACAGAGGGAAGGTGGCAGAGAGAGTCCTTCCTTATACCACAAACAACTGTGAACAGTGGATTATTGTCATCATTGGTTAAACTGCAGATTACTTTCTTTATTTTTCAAGCCACTATCAATTCTCCTTAATCCTTAAGTGATGTTGCCTGGTTTTGTAAGACCGACACCAAGTTGAGAGTGAGGTTAAACAAGGGCAAGCAAATCGTATCTGTTTAAGAAGCAGAAACTGCCATTTGGACTGATTGATTATCACAATTGCTGCCAACTTATTTTAAGTCGGTTAATGCTGCAGAATGTAAGAATTTCACATTAAACCACAATGGTTTTACAAACAATAATACAACTCTGTGCTTTGGTCCTTAGCATTTGTGTCAGCATGATGTAGGGGTCTCGAGACATTTAAGTCCTATAGCTCTCTCCGGCCTGTGAATCCCTGGGTTGCTCATGCTTTCAAGTGGAATATTGAGGAACAGTTTGGCAGATGTTAAAATCGTTGACCCAGACTCATACATAATGCAGTTGGCTTTGCTGTAGGTTCCTGCTCCATTTTCACTGTGATTGTGTAATACAACATAGCACGACGTCAGGTCAGATGCACGTTTCTACTTTCTACAGAAAAAGGAAGCTCTTTGATTCCTCGGGTGCCCGGCTGAGGAGATCCCTGATCAGTGCACACTCCTGCAACTAAGTGCGCACACACGTGGAGAGACAAATGACGGTGTCAGGAGGTGTATGCACATGGAGTTTTGTGTATATGATGGCAGTGGCATTTGTATGTGTGTATGTGTGTGTGCTTCTGTGTGTGTGTGTGTGTGTGTGTGTGTGTGTGTGTGTGTGTGTGTGTGTGTGTGTGTGTGGAGAGGGGTGTCCACAGCACCTCAGTGGAAACTTGGCTACGAGCCGAGCGTTGCCCATGAGGGCTGGTAAACACACAGCAGTGGATCTCACTCTGTGAACACAAGTGCCAAACACAATGTAAACTTGTTTCCATCACTCCATTCAGCTGCTCGCACTTTTTTTCCCTCCTTCTGTTCCCCAGTCTTTCAAATCTGAATAACACTGTACTTGATGAATAATCTGTAATACCGTAACAATGTTGAGGAACTAGCTCAACCTGCTTCTCAAGTCTTATTAATACTTATTGTCAAAATGTGATCAAACAGGAAACTCCTCTTCATCTCTGGTTATGTTTACGATTATTGAAAGGCTTTTACAACCTAGTGTGCCTTAAGTATAAATCAAGTAAGAGGTATATCATTGATTTGTTACCATTTTGATATGAGCAGACTATAGGAGGCTGCAGGGTGATGTGGCGTAATAGTAAACAACTCTGTAGGAAACCAGCCGCTGGACACTTCACGCTTCCTGGGTATACATCAGATCTGTCATCTGCAGCCCCAGAGGCCAGCACAGGTCTGAGCAAGGTCACAGCAGATGACCACCCCCCATGCAACATCCAAACCAGATGTGATGAATTGCTTCTCATAAAAGATTCCTCTTTTACAATGGACCATGGCATTGCCAAATAGGGTAAGCCTGTTACGTGTGCATTCCCGAGTCATTAAAATTCTTCCGGGTAATTCAGAGTGGCCTCTAGACATGTTTGTAGAGACAAGAAAGAAAATTTTGCAATGATCTTATCCTTAGGTGCTGGGTGTAGTAGATACTGAGGACTAAGATGCCTGGTCTTCATCTGCCAAAAAGTACATCTGAACCAGGCAGTGATGCTGTCCTTAGGAGAAAAGATGCATGTTATGATGAGTTTCATTCTTCCTGGCAATTGACAGTTTGCAGGAAAACAAGGCCAGCTGCTGGCTTTCACTTCTGATAGTATGGGTGTTCTTGTAGCTATTCCACATCTGGTAGTTTCCCCCTTGTTCTCCAGCCTGTGATCTCGTTGAAGTCATTTTATATTAAACATATATTTGTACAACATTTTTCTCCTTGCATGATGGATTTGCCCCTGAAATGTAAAAGAGGAGCAACAATGTCACAACATGTGTGCACCAGGCATACCCCACATGTAAAATGGATCCCTGCTTTCTGGTCGATGTCAACTCCGCTCTCTTTTGTCTTGCTCTTATCTACAGTTTGTGGGGAGGAAATGTTTCTGTACCTGTCACTAATGAAATAAACCTCTCGGATGAAGCTGCATTGTTTCAAATCTCCCCGAAGAAAAAAGTCACCTATGCTGATAAGGTGAAAAAAACAGATGTTGTTGAAGAAATGTGCACACACTTGGTGCCAGCAGCTGTCCTGTGTGACACACCGCATTGAGCGGACTGTCTGGCTCTCAGTGAGCATGTGCTGAGAGATGATGGACAGGACCTGGCCTCTTCCTGCTCCTATCGCTCCCTGTTAGCGCTTCTTCTCCCCTGCTTTCCACTAATCACAGCTGACAAGGGATACACAGGACTCTGTCTACACCAATGGATAGGAAGAGTTGTGCCGACCTGTCTGATGCAGCCCTCCTTATGGAGAATTAGAGCAGGTTGACAAAGGGTTGAAAAAAGGAGCCAAGATTTCAAGAACATCAGTATTACAGCCATGAGTCCTGCTAAATGTGCTGCTTCTCTCTGTTGAGAAGGTTGCAGGATTCTCATGAATTAATTAAGAACAAGAGCAGGGCATGACAGAGTGTTTTAAAAGACAACACTGTCTTCATTTAGGTGCTGCGAGGAGACCAGATGTTGAAAAGCTTCAGGGTTAAATGTAGAGGATAAAGGTGTGTGTGTGTGTGAGTGAGAGAGAGAGAAGGAAGCAAAGTTGCAGAGTTGAGAAAGAGGCAGAGAGTTGCTACACGCGGTTTGTGCGTCAGCTCCTCTGTACTGTATGTGCATCAGCAAACGTGAGCGAGATAACATGTGCTTGCTTAGCTGTAGATGTCTACATATTTGCATATGGTGCAGATATACAACATTATGTGAGAGGGTGAGATCCCATGAGAGCATTACATGCACATCTGAGGGGCTGCACATGTGCCTCCTGCACACAGAGGGTCTGTCCGTGCTGAAACATTGATGGAGAGCCTCCACTGTGATGCAACACATCATCAGTGACACTTAAAGTAGGATGAATATTTCAATGACCTGGCGGAGTGGGGACATCTGGAGTCAAGCTGAAGGGCAACCACACAATTCTGGAGTATTTCTCCCCAAAACAGTTTTCTTGCAGAGCTCCCATTTGTCTCGTCAGCATTCCCTCAATTAAAAATGAATCCATGCAAAGGCAGCTTGGTTTGGTAACCTTAGAGAAATCTTACACCAAAAACCACAAATCACAACGCACCTACTGAAATAAAATATGGCCTGAAATACACCATGTTCGTTCTAATCAGAAACACACCAGGAAAATATAGGTCAGCCTCATTAAAATACAGAAGGATTTGTTACAGCTGTAATAAAATTAAGAAAATATGAAAATACATTCAAATTCAAAATTTTTAATGAGAGGAAATATCTAAACAGAACTCAGATCTGTAGAGGACAACGCCTGCTGGGCTGGCTGAGCAACGATTTGGGGGTTTCACTGCTGCTGCAATATCTTGCTCCCTGTGTGGAGTCGGAACTCGGGGGTGTGAATGAGCTGAGGACTCACGGCTGGTTGGAGAGCTGGTGACAAACACTCCGGATTTGTCCCTACAACAACAACACTCACACTCACTCCAACATTTTAAATTCCTCAGCAGCGTTTATCCTCGAAAGTAACTGGAGCCTGCGCCGTTTTCAGGAGAGACCGGGAAGTGGCCGGACAAAGGACGCGGGGAGCACGGTTCACCGCTGAGCGTTCACGGAACGGGACTGATGTTTTGCACAGACTACAACTACTGCTGCTGCTGCTACTGCTGCACGGAGCGGGCCGTGGAGCCACAAAGCGAAAAGAATGACAGCACAAGTCAAAGAGTCGGTGCCCCACAAAGGAGTGCAAAGCAGGACGCGTGTGTGCAGAGAGGCAAATGTCCTAGATCTGTATAATATCTGAGTTACTCTGTCACTGTGGCTCTTTTCACGCTGTTTCGGGCAGCACTGTCTGAACCCGCACCTGGAAAAACAAAGGGAATGCGTTCAGTGGCAGCACATCTCCATGCGTAAATGGAGACGCATCTGTGCGTATTCGCTGTGCTTTTTCATCATGCCTACAATAAATGATGTTTGTTTTGTCACTAACTCATGTCCTGTCCCATGACCCCACCGGTATAGATGCATTATAGACTTCCTCATACTTCATATCTACCATGAGTGATGGCGATGACTGCAGAATCTGACAGTACCTGTGCGCAGAGCAGCACTCATGAAAAAAGCGTCAGCGCACTGGATCGCAATGGTTATGTGAAAACATGTGTCATCCCACTGTGCCGTGACCGAGACTACGAGTCGTGGGTGAGGCTAATGTTCACAAAAATATGGAGTTCCCAGAGACTCCGGAGTGCGGTGTGTATGGGGTCGCTTTCGGTTTTTCTCGCTCTGTTGGTCAAATGTGCAGACTGGAGAGTTGAAGCCAGCAGCAGCAGCAGCAGCAGCAGCGCTGACAACAGACTCTCGCATTCATCGTCTCCCTTTCACTTGGTTACAGGCTGCGCGGCGGAGCTGTTACAAACTTGCTGGAGTGTGGTTTCGCCATTGTTCACCCTCCTATGTGCCTTCTTTTGGGTCGGTGTGTACTTAATCCGCTGCGGGGTTCTAATCCAGACCGCCCTGTCCCTCCTGACCGTGTGCCACCTGGGCGAAGCAGCGGCATGGTCTCTCCTGGACGGGACGGATGAGCAGCTGTTTTCATTCACAACAGCGGCAGTGGTCGTGCTCGTCTGCGTGGCCACCGGCGCACTCATGGTAGCGCGGCTCAACCAGGGCATATCTGTGATCGTTTTCATCAGCATAATCAGGACTATTTCACTCTTCTCACTACACAAAGTCAGGGCCACTTGGAGACCGTACGTAGCGTACCTGGTTGGAGTGCTGGGCATCCTGCTGGCGAGGTATGCTGACAAGCTCCTTCCCAACCAAGGGAGACACAAGGAGGGCTGCACCCCCGTGACTGGAGCCAGGGAAGAGATCCCTGTATTTAAAAGGCGCAGGAGGTCCAGTTCTGTGATAGCGTCAGACATGGCACACAGTCAGTCCAACAGTAAGTCACATCGCCGGACCTCTCTGCCATGCATCCAGAGGGACCAGGTAAGAAGTTTCTGTCCCATTCAACTTTTCTATTTCTGGCTTGTTTTCTTCTTCCAAGTTTTTATGTTTGACCCGAAGAGAAGGAGGCTCAGAGCGATGCCAATGAAATGAGGACCGTTGGATTTTTTAGATTATTCAGTATAGGTTATTGTTATTTTTATTTATTTATTTATTTATTTATTTTTACCGTGAAGCAGAGTTATTAATATTAAAGGAGATATAGCTTTTAGAAACGTCCTCTAAGTGTTATCTGTAGTGAGTCACCTACACATTGTTATTATTACTATTATTATTGTTGTTGTTATTATTGTTATTATTATTATTACTATAATTATAATTATTATTTTGTATTTACATGGTGATTATGTATGCGGTTGCAGTGTGGGTGAACAGTTTGCTTGTTTTTGCTCTGATCTGATCAGTTGTTATTGGTTTGATCTGCACAGATCATTGGACTTTTTCATTGGACATTTGGGCTGATATCTGGAGCCTTTTGCAGCTTTTTGCAGGAAAATATGCATTTATAAGAATTTACTATATATATATATATATATATATAAAAATATATATATATATATATATAAAAAACAACAACAACATTACAGTAGCATTGTTTATGTAATGCCCAAAACTATTTTTTTCCTTAATTAAAAATGATAGCCATAGGTGAAAGGAGAAGTGTCCTCAGACTTTTGGACCCTTCTACATAATTTTCTTCTAAAAAATGATCAGATAAGTCAAATTAGCCACATTTTCTCCTGAAAACATTGTTTTCATTGGAGCAAGATGTATATTTTTTATTTTACACTATAGAGGCCGTTGTTACTGCCTTTTGACATTTGAAAACAAAAATAAATAATTAGATTTGGTATTTTTCGGCTGTTTAGATGCTATTTTAGAGACAGTGCTTTCAAATGCTGATGAGAAAGGGAAGCTGAGGATACGATGACAGCGATTCATCTCATCACTAGTTATTTATGTCAAACATTTCCCCCCCAGATGATCTCTGAGCCTCTGCTACACAACTGACAAAAGCATTTTTTATCTTTCTGTCCTGGGCTTTAATGCCACTTGTTCCTCCTCGCTCATCTGGGCTTGTGTCCTTAAACCCCAGTGTAGCAGCTCTGGCTGTTAAACCTCCTCTGATACTGCTACACATGCATACCTGTGTTTAGAGAAGATGGGAGGCTTCACTCAACCAAACTCATCTCAGCTCCTCAGCCCTCCTTGTGGAAAATCAATGAGCATGCTGAGCATGTGAATGGGAAACAGATTTTTGCAGTGATCAAAGCTCTCGTTGTGACCTGTGAGTGCGGTCAGGTTGGGAGATGAGAGGCTGCACTGTCGGCCCAGCCACTTGAAAGATGCCCTCAGCTCTCAGGGCTTGTTAGCGTTGTCGTATGCTTGTTTGTTTTTCTTTGTGGTCACATGCACACGCACATGCACAAGCACATGCACATATTGGAAATGAAAAGACTCTTTACAGTTTACACTGATTTAGGTGTGATGTATCAGCTGAAGCGTATTCAAGTGTCGATCTTTATTAATTTGATATTCAGTTGTGGCTTTGCTGCAGTAATGGAGTGAGAATGTACCTTTGTTCTTGAGTGAGTGATGAGCTGGAAAACGATGGCTCCAGTTTACACTGAATAGTTAGTGTATGGCAATAAACAAGCAAGTGTAGGTATTCTCACACTGCTTTAAAAAGAAATGATGCAACTCCTTTATTTATTTTTTAAACGCATGCATAAAACAACTCATTGAGTTTATGTATATATATTTTGCATTAAATAATGAAGTTATACCTTCCCTATGACCCAATGGTCTAATACTATGCCCAAGCATAGTCAGAAGAGGAAAGCAGCATGGGAAAAAACAAAAATAAATGCTGTTTTTTTTTGTTTTTTTTTACTTCACACAATAAAACTTTTATTTTTCTATTCATTATTTTCTTTTACAATATTTTACTATTTCAAAGACAAATGAGGACAGACAGAATAGCCTGGTCACCATTACATAGATTCAGACTCCACTACTACACAGGATTCAAGATGGAGTTAGTTAGAGAACAATAAAAACAGCCCTAAAATCAAGACATTAGTCGTTAACAGCTTGATGGAACTGTGGCAATAAACACACTGTGGTCTGCTTCAGACATTTTTTTCTTGCACTGATGTCCCAATAAAAACTGAGCAGAATGGACGAACCAGAACAAATAGACAATATTATGCAAAGACGCAAAGGTTTCCCATCCTCTGCCCTGACACCTCCACCAGGCTGGAGCCCTCTGCTGAGAGATGATCTCCATTACAATACATGGCCTTGTTATGGTGCATTTAGACAGCAGTGCTCACACTTTCCTGATAGTGTTTGAAACATTGAAGACATAATAGATTTTCTCCAACAAAGCCTGAGTCTGTCTTTCCTGCACATCTCCGGCTGCTGTGCTAAGCAGTTGACCAGTCGTGGCCTGTGTGTAATTGAGACACACATGGCATACATATGCTGTCTTAACCGTGTCTTGTCTGTGTGGTCTGTAATGTGTAAACAAGCCCATGCTGACCCACACTAGTCATCACCTCGCTCACACAGGGCTCTGGCCTCCCTGAGGGGGGTCAGACACTCGTTCGAGGAGGAGGAGGAGAAGAAGGGGGGGGGGGCATAATGCAAGCACCACACGGTGACGGGAACAGGGGGAGATTCCAGACAGCATATGAAGTGTCAAACTGACTCTGCCTGAAGGGACAAGTACAGGTTTATTGCACAGGGCCACAATTTTCCTGGTAGTGCTTCTTAGTGTGATGACCTGAAGAGGCCGAGTGATGTTTTAACACTCCTGCGCTTTGGCTGTGTGTAACAGTGTTTAAAGTTGCAGCAAGAGAGGCGTGACAAAGAGTAGATCTGCACTTTGTTGACCCAACGATGTTTGCATTAGTGCCGGCATCTGAAGTGTTTGAAGGATTGTGTCAGGTCGGATGGCGCATCACGGAACTGAGGTTGTTATATAAAGGGCCCTCAAAATGATAGTCACTGTGTAAAAACGGTTTATTCACAAAATAAATAGAGCAAAAAGAAAGTCCTCCGTCTCTTCTATCTCACAAGCCTTAAAGCTGCCATGTTGCCCTTCACCGCTCCACCAAAGCCATATGCGCCTAGGCTACGCTTCAATCTGCACAACTGTAGATTTAATAAACAGCCATTTGCCCCCCCTTTTGATTACAAATTGGCTGCCAGCATCTATCAGCTCATCAAGTAGGTGGATTTCGCAACGCTGGGGTCATCCTCCTCATCGTGGGCGTAATAAAAGAAAGTCATTATCAGCTGATCTGATAGCGGTTAGCAGGGGCCTCTGCGGGATAGCTCTGCCTCTCGGGTTAATGCAAAATGACAGACCGGTCTTCTGTATTTCAGCTGGGATATTGAACTGGAGGAAGAGGTGTGGACTTGTGGTGTGGATCGCTTTTCACAGTGTGTAAGGAAATTTGAGTCCAAGGCTGCTCTCCTGCTGCAGACATCAGCGCTGTCATGGAACTTTCTCTCCTCACAAGCAGAAGAAAACAGTCTGCCATGCCGCCCGCAGAGATCGAGACTTTTCAACCGAACCGCTACCTGAGCTGCAAAGTTTGAACCGGAGCCGATCGCTGATTGGATGGGGAGGGGAGTGGACACTAGTGAGTCGCCTCCGCTTTTCAGACGACTCTCTTAGCGAGGTGTTGGAAGCACCTCCCTCTCCTGTTGGTGGCTCCTCCCCTCTCTGCAGCACTCTGCTCTCTGTCCTTTCACTGACACCAACACAAATATTATCCCAACCAGAGGAGGAAATTCTTTCTTAACTTGGATGATAAAGATATTCTTGAAATCTATGATAATGACTTCCTGTGGAATGGGATCCAAACACAATTACTGTTGCTGTTGTAAATGTTTCCTGGTACTCTATTTTTGCTGCACCGTCCATAATTGAATTGTGTTTTGCATGGTGGAGGTTGTTGATAGCCTGTAGGGCAGTGATTTACCACTGGGCCACTGCACACTCTCATCCCAAACAGCTTGTTTGTATTCTAAACACATAGCCTCGTGGGATATGATGTTTTGTTTTGTTAGTTTTTTTTTAGTTTTTTTTCCTTTCGACTGGACTGGCCTCTGGGTTAGAAACGGACTCATTGAAAGCCTCTTGCCGCATTTGGAAAGGAAGCTGATATCACCATGGGGTTGTGTGTCTTGTGATTGGGCCATCCACTTCACACTTTCAATCCTCATTCAGTCCCAGTGTATTAGCTGCGCTGTGCGTGTGTGAGGAGGGCGAGGGGTGGAGGAATTGGGGTAGGAATGAAAGTAGGTCATTCGAGGTTTTGTTTAGTAGCCAGGCAAAACAGCAGGCTTACTCTTACCCCCCTGAACGGTGGAAGAGTCTTGCATTTGACTGATGCTGTGTAGCAACTTCTAGCGTGCTTGTGCTCCAGATTTGTATGTGTTACCTCTGCCATGTTGGCTGTCCAGCGTGAAGCCACATTACGCTGAGTTTTGTCCTGTGGCGGCACATACAGAAGCTCCTTGCCCACATTTTTTTTTTTGTCTCACCAAACTGACAACTTCTGCACAGTTCTGCGATAACCAGCTCCCAGCTGTGTACAGCATAATTTAGTTTTATGACAACCTGTGTTTTATTTTCATAGTTTTGGCAATCGTGTCAATCTGTTTTGATAACACTGTGGGTTGCCAAAGCAATTGTTGAGATTTCGAAAGAGCAGCATCACTACAATAATTTCTGCGGGTGGAGGCACGAAATCAAACAGTTCAAGAGATTGTAAACAAACCGACAGTTTAGCCAGATTTTGTAAACCACTTCATTTGGGGTTAAAACCAAAAGTGTTAGCACCTGAAATTCTGCTAATACGCCCTTTTTCAAAACTACAGTGCCCACACATGGACTCCATGATGTTTTGATCCCAGTTGCATCTTTTTAAACTGTTTTTGTTTGAAGTGTTAAAGAGCTGACTGGGATGAAAACACTATGATGAGTCCCTGTCCTTATTTCTGACTGTACTGTTTGATCCATTTCTTCTACAGTAACTGTGGACAGGGCCTATTTACTGTTTCCCACTGCTTCCAGTCAGTATGCTAAGCTACGCTGTTTGGCTGCTAGCCTTTGTATTGTATTTAGCATTCAGACATGAGATTGGTATCTTCTCATTTAACTCTCAGCATGAACCTGAAAAGATGCATTGCCCAAAATGTAGAACTATTCCTTTTGAAATGTGATGCTCACTTGCTGCTTATTACACCACCTATCCTCATTTTAGTGACGTTGCCGTTTTAACTGGGTGAGAACAATGTTACCATTACCAATAGCAATGACAGCCAAACTACGAACATAAGACCCCAGTTGTAATAAAGTGGAATTATCCTTTAAACTCTACATTACATGGCTCATGCATGTGTTTCCAAATCTCTCATTACCTTCAGTTTCAGGAACAAGAGTAGCTCATATCCTGAGTCTTCTGATCACCTAAGCCAACCAAACCAAAGGTCCAGGTCTAAGCGTAGTACCCCTCTTCCTTCTCCTCCCTACCCCTGGCACGACCACGATCTGGCTCCCTACTGATTACCATGGAAATTATGGAAGGACGTCTGTGTGAGCATGTGTGTGCATGTAAGCGAGAGTGTGTGTGTGTGTGTGTGTGTGTGTGTGTGTGTGTGTGTGTGTGTGTGTGTGTGTGTGTGTGTGTGTGTGTGTGTGTGTGTGTGTGTGTGTGTTGCCAGCAGCTTGATGGCTGCCAGCTGCTGCAGGCTGAGAGGTTGAATCTGCTCAGAGAAACACGGAGGGCCTCAAACCACAGACACAACCCAACGCAGCTGGAACTGCTAGACAGGCACAGGCCTTCAGTCCTGACACACAGCACACATATTAACACCTCAGGATCCTAATAACGGCCTCTTATTTGAATAGAAGAGTCGAATCTGAAGTGAATTATAGATTTTTTTATTTTTTTTCTGCATGTTGAAGGGTAGATTACATGTTGTACTTTCTTCCTCTGTCTGTTCTAGACTAAGGCAATTATGTCACTCAAGTTTTCTGTGTTACCATATGAGACCGACTATTTCAGTGATGGAGGTGAACAGAATGTTCCTGGCACAAATGTGTGTATGCGTACAGTATGTGAGTGTGTGTGTGAGGGATGGATAGATAGATAGATAGATAGATAGATAGATAGATAGATAGATAGATAGATAGATAGATAGATAGATAGATAGATAGATAGATAGATAGATAGATAGATAGATAGATAGATAGATAGATAGATAGATAGATTTGAAATGTATATAGCCAACATGATACCTGAGCTTCTGTCCCATTACCATAGCAGTGCATTTGTTGATAATTAACTGGTCTGAAAAATATTAACGTGATTTGCTAGAGGCGGCGCTGGTTAACATGATATGTTGGGGCTGGTTTGGGGGCTCCATTAGGGGCTTTAGTTCTAGATATGTGGCATTTGGAAATCAAGTATCCAACTACCTTATACTACAAACAATTCTAACTACTATAGTATCAATACTAACAATAGAAGTGTTATCAAATCAATTCAATAATACTATTCAGCAACCTGGTAGGAATGTTTGATAGGACGAATATAAAGACAGGGGGTTGACAAACTTAGAAATAGATGGCAGGCAGTTTTGGAAAACTGATTACAGACTTCAGTGACCTTGAGTGATTATTTCTGCTCCAAATGATGTCTGTGCTGGTTGTGAAATTTTTACCATGACTACATTTTCTGGATTGATCGACTAGATAGCTGCTCCTTCTTCTGGCTATTGCGAGCACAGGAGGAGGTACTGTAGCTTGTCACAGGCAGTACCAGCATCCAAATACTGAGAATGACACTGTACGTCAAACCCCACCTCCTCCTTAGTGTATCCAATAAACAGCAATACAAGATGTTTGTCTGCATGAAATACAAGCTAACAAGTTAACAGTTTGATTCCCTTCTATAGACTCATTTTAGTCCAAATCAAAAAAAGGGTTGAGGTTTTGCTCGATATGTGAGTTGTGTGCGACCCTGAAGGACAGTTTTTGCTCTTTAAAGGACATATAGGTTAAATTAATCTTTGTTACCCTCCAAACCCTATTATACAAAAGAAGCCATACTTCCCAGTCTGAATATATGTAATATGTAAATATAATTCAGTTCAGAAGTTCAAGCACTTGACAGTTCTTGATACTTTACACATTTACTGTAATTAAGAAATTCCCAGCTCCATGTGCAAAACAAGCACTTGTGTGTGTGTGCAATGCTGAAGCAATGTTTTCTCTCTTTAGAGGATGGGCAGGTTAATAAGTAGCAGTTACATATCCGGTACGGCAGCACATCACTTTGGGGAACTGAACGTAACACGTTTGGCTTTCATCTCTATTTATCCTCTTAAAGGCCCTTTTCAATCACATGTGGAGCCCACATTTAAGACAGTGATCCCTTACATGAGGGGACATTCCTGCTCTTGCCCCACTGCTGAATGAACTGGAATGTGCAGGTTGAGCAGCCCCTGAAGGACAAGCCTGTGGGCCCATTCACCCAGCCCTCCTCCCCCTTCCTGGCCCTTCCCTCACTGTACACCCTGACCTGAGCCAACACCACCATCCTGGGCTGTCACCAGGTGTGCAGCTGGCCTCTCCCGAATGAATAGACACTCTCACATTGCCCCGGGAAGTGTGTGCTACAGTGTGTGTGTGCATGTGCATGTTCGTGTGAGAGAGGTAGAAGTGGAGAGTTGGGGGTGAAGCCCTAGATGTAAATAGCTGTAGTCAGTAGAATGTGTCAAAAACAAATGGAAGAAACAACTGTTAATGTCCCCCCTCAGAGTGTACAAGTGCACATTTGGGACAGCGAGGTCCCAAATATTGATCTCATGGCTTTAGATTGGTGTCCGGGTTCAGAGAGGAAGTGCAGCTAATCCCTCAGGTCCAGTCTGGCCATGTTAGAAACAGAGCAAGCCACAGTCGCTACTGCTGCCGCCATGATTCATTTAACAAGCAGGAACATTTTGAACCCTTCTGACTGAGGCTGTCCAATAAATCCAAACATACTAAGCTATTAATCGATTATATATTTCAGGAGCATGACAAAAGAGGCTGTTTTTAATGATGGATGATTGTTTTTAGTAAACTTCTGCCTAGCTGCTACATATGGATACAATTGGACAAACTGGAGCATATATTTTATTTGATTCGAAGTGTTTATGCTGCACAAATTTTCCCCTGAACATCACAACCTCATAATTTCACCACAGGGCTGCTGCATCGCATTCCCTTCACTAGCACAGGATCTGAAAATATGCTATTAAAGGTCTTGCATTCAAAATATTAGTAAGATAAAAGTATGGACATTTTATCACTGTACCTTTTACACAACATAATGGCCCCTGTCAGGCTTATAGTAAAATACATACTATATTGTATACAACCATTATTACTGATTCATACAGTACATACTTAAGAACCATTTTAACATTATATTTTGTCAAGTTTGAGCTCATATTACAACTTATTTTCTCCCATTACAAAGTTTTATCTATCACGAGTGGAGTAGGAAGCATAAAAATCCTCACTGAAATGTAGAGTTGAGGTATAAAGTATCAGACAATGGAAGGAGTCAGATACCTCAAAATTGTAGTTACAGTACGAACAGTTTTTGAGTAGATTTAGTCGTATTTCACTACTGCTGGTTCTGTTCTTTCAACCATTTTAGCTCCTGAACCCAGATTCCTTTTTATCCTCAATAAGCTTTGCATTGCTCCTGGCCGAAACATAAGGTATCATCACAAGTAGAGATCTAACTTTGGAATAATATCCTTTGGAGTCTGGACTTAAATGTTATGAGCTTCAGTCGCTGAGCTGCATGTCTGTCTCACTCCGTGGCATGGTGCGAGGAAATGTGTTATTGTAACCTCTGCCTGGTGAGCCCTCCCCGTCCGTCCAGCCCGCTGCCTCACTGGCTCGCCATGAGCCTGTCTGTCCCTGCAGCCAACAAGGCCTCCGCTGTTCCCTGCTCAATGCTGTGTTTTACTCTCTAAATATGTTAGAGAAAAAAAAAATCTGTCTGTACATCTGTCTGTCAGTTGGGTTATTTCACCCCTTGCGAGGGGCAAGAGTCCTAGGGTTTGGGTTAAGGGCTGTTTTCACACAGTCACTTTCAATTAGTCAAATATTCTAAGCGCAATGTATAGGTGTAGTCCTGTGCTGAATTTGCATGATGGTACGCCATGTCTATATAATTTACATTTTTATAGACACACCGTATATGAACAAATACCAATGCTGGTAATGACGCTGAGTTTAACAGCGCCCACACATTTCTGAATCCACTCTGCAAACAGAAACCACAAGGAAATGAGTTATTTTTATCAATTAAAAATAGCAAAAACTGGGGGAAGAAGTCAACAAGCAGTCGGCCGTTTTTATTTTTTAAAACTTTTTTGCTCTGTGATTCCAGTGTTTTCCATTAATCTGTATTTGTCAGCCTCATCCCTGCCATAAAGATTTAGAGAATGTTGTGCACATGGAGGTTTGTGCCTGATTATTTTTTAATGTAGAGCGTTAGAAAAAGTTTAGAGGAACTTTTTTTTTCATTCCAGAGTGCTAAGCATAATAAATATTTCATTTTACTTTTAAAGCGTATGTTGTCTCAACTTGACAGTCACTTGTTAGGTACATGATGAGGACAAGACTTTCAAAAGACCCAGACGGTGTGTTTCATTCTGAAAATGTGAGTCTGTTCAGTTGTTAGATGAAGGCAGCAGCTTGTCCTCAGCCCATTTTCACAACTCTCTGCTGAGGCTTTTTGTCCATAAGGAGTTGGTGACCCACTGCTACAGTACTACCTCTCTATAAACTGTAACCACCTGCTAACACACACACACGCACACACACACACACACACACACACACACACACACACACACACACACACACACACACACACACACACACACACACACACACACACACACACACACACACACACACACATGCGCGGTTCAGCGAACTAGCTAAGCGAAGTCTCATTGATTTGTTGCTGCTATGTTCTGCATTGCCTGGAGACACTAAACAATGTCAGTGTTGACGTTCGTGTGTAGGTGACATCCGTTTATATCTGGCCACACAATCAATGACTATGAACAGCAGGCTCCTCTGTGCGTGTGTATGCACGTGTGTGTGGTCAGACAAGTCCTGTACAGGTTATTGTGGAAATAGTGGACTGCTGGTTCCAAGCACCCCTTCCTGTTCAAGATAGCCTAGCTAACAGGCTAATTGCTTTATGGAGCACAAGCCCTGATCCACGGCTGCTGGTTCAGACCACGTCTGCTCCTGGAAAACAAGAAGTGAGAAAGGACACGCCATGACAACATGTGAGCCACATTGATAAGACGCATGGCATTGTTCCAGAAAACTTCAAATGAATCCCCATTTGCAGCCCTTCGTCCACACAGATAACACATAGCCACATGCCCTGTGTGTTTCTGGGAAGTCACTCTTTGTTGTAAAGTGAAAATGGGACTCAGGACAATGCGATCGGGGTTAGAAAAGGCACACTGGGTCTTTATTTTAACAGTTCTGTGCCTGGGGCTGCCTCAGGTTTCTCTCCCCATGATGTTTTCCATTAGCTGCTGTTCCATTCATAGTCTCACAGATCCCTGTGTTGTGTCTTCTAAGACTGGACAGCTTAAATTAAATCTCCATCTATTGTAGCACCTCTTCTCTTCTCTTCTCTTCTCTTCTCTTCTCTTCTCTTCTCTTCTCTTCTCTTCTCTTCTCTTCTCTTCTCTTCTCTTCTCTTCTCCCTGGATCTGAGGCTGATGACTCTTAGACCACAGTGCAGCACTATTGCCGCAAATCGTTCTTATTGGTCTCCTGTTTGAGCTAATACGGAAACGGGTGTCGACATTTTTTTATTGTCTGTTTTTTCCTCCAAGGACAATCAACCCTTCACCTTGTGCCTCTCTGTCATGGTCAGGCCCTCTTCAGTGTTGAGATGTAAGAATTGTGAGAATTGGAGAGAGCGTCTCCATTGTAAGGACGAAGAATGGCATGTGGTGGTTTTGGCAAAGCTCCACAAACTGGAGAGGCAGAAGGACTTTTGACGTCATCGGGAAACGTGACCCACTTCTCAAGAGGCAAGGAGCCTTGGGCTGGTTGAGCAGATGTTCCACAGATGAGCCTGTGTGCAGGCACACACACACACGAACTGACCCTGTACACTTTCTACTCTGCCTTTATTTTCCAATAAAATACCCATAGAGAAAGATTTGATGGCAGAGGAACTTTAGCCGGATCTCATTTGGGTTTGTGGTCGTGAACAGCCTTGAACTGATGTGGTCGCCCACTCGTGTGCCGGCAGGAGAGGTAAAGCATGACAAAAGGGAGTGAGTCCTAAGTCATGCACTCACTGAGCACTTTATAAGGAACACCTGTGCACCTGCTTATTTGTGCAATTATCCAACCAGCCAGTGATGCAGCAGCAGGGAAATGCATAAAACTATGCAAATACAGGTCAGAGACTTTGGCTCATGTTCACATCAAACATCAGAGTAAGGGGAAAAAAGTGATATTAGTAACTTGGTATGATCTCTGGTGTCATGGGTTGAGATGGCAGTATTCTTAAAACAGCTGATTTCATTGGATATTCACAAACAACACTCTTGATAGTTTATCCAGGATGGTATACGAAAGGAGTGTTGATGAGAGAGGTCAGAGGAGACAGGCCCAACTGGCTGCAGCTGACGGAGAGGCAACGTTAACTCAGATAACCACTTGAAGTTTGGGGTGGATGGGCTGTAATAGCAGGAGGGCCGTGCTGAGTTCAAGGCCAAGGACAGAAATCTGAGGCTGCAGTGGGCGCGGGCTCAACAAAACCGGACAGTTGACGACTGGAAAAGTGTAGCCTGCTCCGATGAATCTGGATTTCTGCTGAGGCACACAGATGGTCAGGTCAGAATTTGATATCATCAGCATGAATCCATCCTGCCATGTGTCAACAGTCCGGGGTTGTTGGGGAGGTGTAATGGTGTGGGGAATTTTTTTCTTGGCACACTATCGGCCCCGTATCACCAATCAGTCATGTCAGCCGCAGCCTGTCTGACTAATCTAGGTGTAGGCAATAAAGTGCTTCACAAATTTTCTCGAAGCCTAACTGAAAAGCGTAGAAAGTGGTATGTCTGTCAGCTACACTGCTTCTGTTATGTAAGGCAGATGTAGGGAAGACAAGGTGATGTTGGGCTATTCAGAGAACCACTAGTTCAGTTCTCCACTGGCTCCATCTTGCCCCAGAGGCAGTCTCTCTCCCTCCTCCTCTGTGCCATCACTCCAGCACTTTCAGACATTACATAAAGCGTTTCATGCTCTGTCAGTTCGTTAGACGTGTTACAGAGCAGTAGCCCCTTTTCATCTCTCTGCTATTTGTGATTTTAAATCTGCTGTATTATCAGATCTCAACTATAGGTCACATGAGCACTTGTATTAGAGATGTTGCTTATAGCTACGGCAGGAACACAGGGATTGTAACTTGGCGTAGCAGTTCCTCTATAGGGCATTTTTGACCTTTAAAGGGAAACTTCGTTTTTTTTCAACCCGGGCCCTGTTTTCATATGTTTTTCTGTATACGTGAGTGATGGATAATACTTTTATTGAGGTCGCTCCAGTATTGAGCCAGTCAGGCAGCCTGCAGCCCAGCTAACGCTCTTCAACCGGGCAAGTGGCTCCTGTCAAAGTTCACCCTACTGTATAAACGTGCATTTTTTTCACACTGACAGGCTCAGATAGTTACAACAATATACTAGAAAGGAGAAATGAACGTAATAGTCTCTACCTTTAGCTGGAGGTCGCTGTTTGTTGTGATCTGTGTCTAAATCTCACCACGCTAGAAAACTCGTTCTGGAATCTCGCGATAACTCACAGCAAAACACCGGTGGGGAATACTGTTACCTGACTGAGGTGTTGGGCTACTCTTCGCGCTGCTTTCACAGAGCTTTCACAAGTTATGGCTAGCTGTGCTACAAATGGATGCTGACACTCCTGTGGATGCACTGCGCCGTGGCGACCACAGGGTCTGCTGTGACCACTTTAACCGGGGATGACAACTGCCAGTCAAAGAAGAGACGTGCTAAAGGTAGAGACATACGTTCATTTCTCCTTTCTATGTTGTCGGACACTCATTGTAACTATCTGAGCCTGTCAGTGTGAAAAAAATGCACGTTTATAGGGCGAACTTTGACGGGAGCCACTTGCCCGGTTGAAGAGCGTTAGCTGGGCTGCGGGCTGCGGGCTGCCTGACCGGCTCAATACTGGAGCAACCTCAATAATTGTATTATCCATCACTCACTTATACAGAAAAACATATGAAAACAGGGCCCAGGTTGAAAAAAAAACAAAGTTTCCCTTTAAGTTTATCCTTTTGGTTTCTAGTTACAGCAGAAATACTCAGATGAACGTGGTGTGAACTGCCCAGTACATTATAAAGTTAGCAGCTAGTTGGGTTACTTACCAGCCAAAGAGGCAGGTATTTCCCCGAGAGCAAAAAAACAAAACATAGCTAAAAGCAAAGTGAATATTGAAATGCAACTCCAACTGAAAGATATTGTGTAAATCACAGTATTTGCTAATTAATTTGCTTATTTTTCTTGCCCTCAAGTGGAGATTTTCTGCTTTAGTCATTTGCTTTCTTATCACTTTTTTTGTCAGTCCATCAGTTTGCCATATGCCACCATGTGCATCAGAACTCAGTCCACTGTGGGATTTGATAATGTTTCATCTAATCTGATTTCAGCCTCTAAACCTCATACACACATCATGAATTGTGGTGTAACTGATCTTCTACGTAATTTGTGGTAATGATTGGGGAGGGGGGGCAGGCATTTCACAAATTTCATACTGATTAAATCAAATCCTGTCCGAGCTGCAATCTGAGAGTATTTGTGATTTATGTTTGAACACTACAGGTTTGACTCATTCTCTGTATAAACACCTCATTTCAGGGCACTTTCCCCTGGAATCTTTCATTGTGATTATTTGGATCACTTTCAAGAGACATTTTTGGATTGCATGTTGCATTTAAGTATCTCTGTTCATAATGGGGTCGGAGCATTTCTCCATTTCAAAAAATTGCATTGCTTCACGACTTGCCAAAGCCGCATCTGGCAGTTAGTTTCCAATTCTTGACAAAAAATCTTCAAAATATTTCACATCTATGGAAAAGAGAAACATCAGCTCCTATTGATCTCAAACACAAGCTCGGGCCTGTGCTATTGATATGTTGATATTATTTAGTTTCTAATCTAGCTCCATTTTGGCAGCAACTTCCCCTTCAGTTGCTGCGCTCTCTCCTGGGAAAAGCCTAGGAGTCTAATATCGTTGCAGGCAGATGTTGGGGGTCAGGCCTCTTGTTTCTCTGTTGTCATAATTCAGACGAAGTCCAGAAAACAAAATGGTTGCTCCTCCAGTGAGAAGCTTCTCGCATTGTCTATGATGAGCTCATTATTTCTGAAATATCAGTGGTAATGAAGATTGGTCACCTTCAAGAAGCAACTCAATTTACCGTGATTGAGGTCTTGTCATGCCCAGATCCTTGTGGTTGTGTATGTTTGTAGCTGAGGGGCAGTGAGCTGAGAGAAGACCTGACAACAGTACAGTACATGCTTATAAAGATGATCTCTGCTTCATTTCACACGCGCCCATATTGTTGTTTGACAGCATGAATGCTCTTGGATGTTGAAGAAAATACAAACAGACAACAGTTATACTTGCACTTGCACTTGCACAGCACAGCACACCTGTGTAAAGGGGGCCGGTGATGTTGCCACAGATGTAATAAGCACTCATTCATTTCCATGTTGGCAGAATGTTAAGACTGATTCAGGGGCCTGCAGATGAAAAGGTCAGTGGACTTGTTTTGAGTGAGTGTAAGATTTCCATCATCACGCCGCACGTTCTAGCAGCCCTGGTCCAAACTACACAAACAGTGTCTCTGAAGCCCTTGACAGCCTCCATTCTGCCATTAAGTCAATAATCTGCCCTCTCTCCTCCCCTCACGACTGACCTGCTGTTAGTTTACGTACTTCCCTTTTTACTTACCCTCAACAACGCTTGTCCAAACAGCAGCATAACTTTCCCCCTTATGTGTTTCCCTTTCTCCCACCGTGGCATTTTCCACAATTCTTCCACTTTTTCTCAGCTCCTCACTTCCCACCCAGCACCTTTCATTGTTTCCAGACAGTGGTGAAACATATTGAGGGAAATGTGTGGAACGTTAGAGTCTGTTTGCATGGAGCAAGACAGACAGATACACACACACACATACACATACACACACACAGGAGGAATTGTTCCAGGAAAGTGGCATCTGTGCAGCCCATTAGACAGGGATTCAGTGGACCTGTGCGGGCCTTTTACATATGGTGGTCAGCTGCTGGAAAGGAACTGGAACGAGAGGTCACATTTGAGAGAAAATATTAGGGGAGATGATGAATGTCGGACACACACACACACACACGCTTTTTCTCTCTTCAAAGTCCTGTAGTGCCCTTCACTGCTGTCCTGGTAGCATTGCACCGGCCAAGTTGATCATATCCACAGGGCCTGGCATCAGGACAGAGCAGACAGCTACTCTGTAGGCTGCAAATAAACCCCCACTCTATCTCATATTTGGAAGCTCAACACATTCTAACACTCGTCTCCTCCTGGGTCACTCCTTGAATCATAAGCCCTAAAAAAATTTGACATTTGTTCCAAGGAAGTCTGAGGATCATCAGTAAAGCTTTGTGGCCGTGAGTGAACTCTGAAAGGCCTCTCATCAGTAGCAACACGGTTATTATTGCAAGAAAAGTCCAACCCACTGTAGTGATTGCTGAAATGGTTCTCTTGAGTGCAGGTCTACCCCCTCGACTTTAGTGAGAGAGGAGAGGCAAGTGAGGAAGGAGAGGAGTGGGAGAGTGTTTTGCAAAGGGTTTTTGGAAGTAAAGTATGGGGGTGGGGGTTCTCTTCAGACCATGCAGCTGTGATTCATTATTTGTGTTGCTAGGTCGGAGCTGACTGGACCAGGAATGGACCAGGGCCAGGCCAGGCCAGACCAGGCCAGGATACTTCCTACTGGGCCAACCACATATCTTTGAACTTTTCTCACTGTTTTTATTCCAGTGTGCACAGAGACATTCCAATGACATGTGTAAGGCTTGTATTATAATGTATTTATAGATGATTTTTTTTATTTATTAGAGTGTACAGAAAACTCTACAATTTTGTTTTTTATCAATATTCATTTTGGATATTAAAATATAGGAAGGACAAAGGAACAATGAGCAACAATCCTGGCTGGGACAGTGTTTTTAGCATTACATATTGCAATTTTCGGGCCTTTTCACTCTCTGTATTCTACACCATAATCAGCTCTTTGTCTTAGTCTTTTCTTCAGCCTTTGAACACTGTCTTCTGCAGCAGGAATCCTAACAGCTTTATGGTGCAGGGAAACAAATCTAAAACAATCTTGTCCTCTCAAACAATCTATAAACAGTTCTCTGTAAACAGTTCAGGGTGGCTGTGGCTCAGCAAGTGGAGTATGTTGTGCATTAATCCCCTTGGTTGCTGGTTCCAGCTCCTTGTGTCAAAGTTTCCTTGAGCAAGACATTGAATAACCTATTTGCTATTTGCTCTCACCACCTTCACTGTGTGTGTGTGTGAGAATGTGACCTCCAGGCAAATCTTAAACTCTTTCCCCCTCCTTCTCTTTTCATTTAATTTTGGCAGAAAATGTAACTTTAACTTTTAAGCCAAAGCTTCTTATTTAAACATAGGCTCATGTGTATGTTTTATTAATTAGGTATTTTACTGCACAGGCACATAATATGTACATTTTTTTCACCTCTGTATAGCCCAGTGTTGTTGAGGCCGTCTGATGTGGTGTCATTGTTTTTATTTTGAGACATTGAGTTATTTATGATGATATTACAGTATTTACCCGAGCATGTTGGTTTTTGGTTAGTCATGGTCGTTCAGCTCTTGAACTTAATTGACCATGTTCTTAGTCATAACAGGAGTAGTGCAGTATTGTGTCCTGTTATTTTTTATGAAATATAATGCATTATTGTTAAAAAGAAAACTGACCATTCATTAATCTAAAACGTGAGAACACCGAAACAACAAAAACAAAGTTATAAGAAGTGGTTCAAGTACCATTAAAGCCGCAAGCGGCTATGACGGGCCCTCGTTCCACGCCACTCGGCGTCCCTGCTACCCCCGGGCCGCTCTTCGAAACCCCCGCGCGCAACCGGACGTGGGCGGCTGCGTCGAGGGCGGTCCCCTCGTCGAACACGTGAAGTTTCGAGCAAATCGGACAACGTACGATGGAGTTACGGCAGGTTTACGGTTCGTCCACCAGGGGGTGGTAACGGGATGTGGGCCGTTGTGTACGGGGTCGTGACCTCATCACACATGTGAAGTTTCGAGCTGATCGGACAATGTCGATGCAAAACACGACGTTTCCTGTGTCCACAAGGGGGCGTCTTGAGCGAGCTAGCGTACGATCAAATGGAGGCGTAGAGGGCGGGCCTCTGATCATGTTCTGAAATTTTGAAGTGACTACGATCAAGTATGTGGGCGTGGAAGGCAAACGTAATAGCATGGCGACTAAACGAGCTGTTGGCCGACTTTGTCGCCCCCTAGCAGCCACGCCGTTTGACGTAGAGAAAAGCTTTTAATAGTGTTTGACCAGCTTGGTCTCCTGATGATCTGTAGCGAATATGAAGTCAATCGGGCAAAATCCGTGGGAGGTGGCAGTTCACGATGGAGCGCTATTCCTGTCGCCTCCACAAGGGGGCCATTAGCCGTAGCGTCATAGCGTTCATGAAATACTTTCACCAACTTGTTCGGCATGTTTTAGAAGTGGAATGAAGTTGATGGGGTCAACGATGTATTTTTAAGGAATTTTAGCGCACTTCCTGTTACCACCGGGGGGCGCTATGAGTGACGTAGGAAAATAATATGTCGGATCGTTCAGGGTCACCCCCTCATCATGTGCACCAAGTTTGAAGCAGCTGCGATCAAATCTGTGGGCGTGATAGCATTTAAACCTTTTTAGCTGACTCGTGGGACTTGGCCGTGCCCTAGCAGCCACGCCCTTTGAGCTACAGACCTGCGGAGCACAAGCCGTAATCAGCTTGATCTGGAGATGTTCTCTACCCAATTTGAAGTCAATCGGGCGAACTCCCTCGGACGAGTTCGTTTTGCGTCAAAGAAATGCTAACCAAAATGGCCGACTTCCTGTTGGGTTTAGGGCGTGGCTCCAATTCAATTTTTTGTATGTTTGGGTATGATACAGGTGTGTGTCGAGTTTCGTATGTGTACGGCAAAGTAAGCGAAATTTGTCTATGGAGAATTTCGGAAAAATTTCAAGGGGGCGCTATTGAGGCATTTAGCCACGCCCATGGGAAACGACTCTATCCGCTGAAAGAGCTCGCCATTCTTGACCTGTGGATGAAATTTCGTGAGGACACGACTTCGTTAAAGCCACGAAAAAGGCAAACGTAATTGTACGATAAAAAATCGCCAGTCGCCACGGCGGCACACGGACGCCGTTCGTCGTATCTTCACAGCGTTCATAATGTAGCTTCAGCAACTGGTTCTGCATGTATTAGAAGTGAAATGAAGTTGATCGGGTGAAGTATGGATTTTTAATGAATTTTTGCGTACTTCCTGTTACCACCGGGGGGCGCTATGAGCCAGGCAGGAAGTCGATACATCAAAACGTTCAGGGAGGAGCCAACGTCATGTCCTTTGAATTTCAAGTGGCTACGACGAAGTATGTGCGCGTATTTGGCAAACGTAATTTAAATTGGGAAGATACACATTCGCCGCGGCGGCACACGGACGCCGTTGCTCGTAGGGTCAAAGCGTTCATGATGTAGCTTCACCATCCGGGTCTGCATGTATTAGAAGTGAAACAAAGTCGATTTGGTCAACTACGTATTTTTAACGAATTTTTGTACGTTTCCTGTTACCACCGGGGGGCGCTATGAGCGACGTAGGCAAATAATATGTCGGATCGTTCAGGGTCTCTCCCTAGATTTTTGCACCAAGTTTGAAGCGTCTACGATCAAGTATGTGGGCATGAGAGCCGTTCGTATTTACATGGCGAGCACCGAAACAGTCGCCAAACTTCGGGGCACGCCAGAGGCCAAGCGCTTTGAGCTACAGACCTGCGGAGCACAAGCTAAGCTCAGCTAGGTCTGACGATGTTCTCTACCCAATTTGGAGCCGATCGGGCGTAACCCCTCGGAGGAGTTCGTTTTGCGTAAACCAACTTTGAAGCAAAATGGCCGACTTCCTGTTGGTTTTAGAGTATGTCATTTTATGAAATTTTTTGAAGATCTCGGGTTGATGAATACGTTTACCAAGTTTCGGACAAATCGGTGTCGCAGACCCTCATTCCCTATGCGCGGTCTAGGGGGCGCTGTGGTGCCATTTGGCCACGCCCACATGCGAGACCACCACAGAATCGCAATTTTCGGGCTTCCCCCCCTGCGTCTAAAATTTGGTGAGTTTTCGAGCATGGCAAAGGGGTCGAAATCGCGTTTTAAGATGGGGAAGCATAAAAATAATAATAATCATAAACACTACAATATCTGGGGTTTTTGCTGCCAGGTCTATGCAGTACTTGGTTACTTGCTTGCTTACTTGTTGTTACTCGTCGGCTGGCACGTTGACTAATGTGCATGTCGAATTACAATAGGGTCCTCCCGGTGACGTTGTCACTGGCTCGGGCCCTAATTATGCTATTTTTCTGCCATGAAACTGGAGTGGTGCGCCTATTTAAAACAATTTACTTCATTTATATAGCACCAGAGAGAAACATGATTATATGCAATTTTCAGAAGTCTGTAATGAATCACATTTGAAAAGTAGCTCAATCACCCTGTATGTCTGCAGAGCCCCCAACCCCCCCTTCCCCCACCCCCCATGTTTAAAAGTTAGTCTGAGGCACGTAATGTTACTATGGGGAAGATCTAAAGCAAAATGTTCCTCCTGGGTGGTACGTTGTCGGTCACGGTGACTCGAACCCTCTGGGACAATCCTGCTCAAGCACTTTTGAATATGTGTTGTGTCAGAGCACCTGGTCAGAGCCTCAGGCAGAGGATGTGGCTGCACATGCTGCATGAATATGAGTCTCATTAAGCTCACTGACCTGCCAGGTGGACTGCAGCTTACTTCAGCGCACACATACACAGACGTGCGCGCGCACACTGTGATGCATGACTGTATGCATGCGTGCTTGCTAATAGGTGCACTAGTAAGACACTTTCACACCCTATGCAGGGACAGACAGCGGGAGGGAGGGCTGTTGGGCTTGTAAGCCTCTAATCACATCAACTCAGATATGGTATCATTGTAACCACATTAGTGATGATGTTGCGTATTGTATATCAGGTTTTGGCCAGAGCTCAGTCACATTTGTGGCAGAGAAGTGACATGGAGCACTTGTCCCAAATGCAATAACTGAACTTGCGTCATGCACATTAAGGACAGTTGAAAACACAGACTCTGCCGAGAAAGATGGACTGATGCTGCTGGGTGCAGCTTACGCATGTAGCAGTTTTGTACGATCAGAGAGTGTGATGGTTCATCAGACTGGAGCTCTGCTGCCGTTACAATGCATCTTATCATCAGTGCTAATCTAAAAGAAAATGGGAAAAAAAGAAAGAACGTGTAACATTTATTGTAAAAAATCACATGTGCAACATGAGCTCTCTCTCTGTTTGACCTTATTTTTCTCACCTAATTAGAGAGGAATCATTTGCTATTTCTTCCTATATTTTATATCTCCACATCCTTTGACCAGAAAATATTCTTATGTGCCCATCGAAGGGAGGCCTCATTACTGTCTCTGGTGATCTGTGCCTTTTTGTGTGTTTTATATTTTGTGGAAACATGACATTTCATTTCATTTATTTTTTGCTTTAAATAAAGGATATATTTTTTAATGAAAAATATAAAAACTATAACCAATGACCCTTGAGCACTTTCAGACTTAACATTTCTTAATGTTAGGTAACACACTCTTAGCTCTGTAACACACTGATCATTTCCTGAGAAATATGTTTATCAAACCACAAAGTGCTCTGAACGAGTCAGTTTTGAGCCACTGAGGGTGTTTTTTTTGTTTTTATGTTTGTCTCCCTCTCAGTTCAGGACAAACGCGAGGTGGAAAAAAAGAAAAACTGGTATAGCTATCATAACCGGCATCCTCATACCCTACATTTTCAATAATGAATTAATTAATGAGGTGATATGAACATTTGCTGTATTAGGGAATTCAATAGTGCGAAGCAGGGCTGAGCATCCTTCGCCACCATGGTTATTTATCAAAGCCTGAGCAGTAAAGTAAGTTTAAAATCCATCAGCGATGAAGCCGCATGAGGCAAGAGCAGTGGCACTGCTCTGCTCCCTCTTGCACAACAAATACTGTATGAAAACACTGCGGTTCTTTCCTTTAAGCCTCCCTAGGTCTATCAGACAAAAAGGCTTTAGATTGACAAACAGGTGTAGTGCTGTATTTACAGTTACGTATGTCTGAAAACACTTTTACTTGTGTTGCTGTAATATGTTTATCTACACATTGTATGTTGCAGCTATTTTATTTGTTTCAGTTTTGTATATCATAAAATATTATATTTCTCAACAGCAGAGATTTGAAGTTAACATTTCTAGGTGGAAACACAGTTAATATGATGAGAGCTGAAACTACTAGAGCCAGTCTGGGCTGTAGGGGTTCTGGTGACTAGTAGCCTCTGTCTGGACTCACCTAATGGTCTTTGTGATGGGAATGCATACGGCGATAGTAATGGAGTCTGGATCACATGTTTGTCTCAGCATACTCTTCTCTGATAGGCCTGTGCTTCTTAATTACCAGAGTTACTGTTTATCCACACTGTTTGCCTGGATCCTTATCAGCCCTAACAGTGTTTTAACTCCCAGAGGAGAATGTGTGGGAGACTGCGAGAGAGAGGAAGTGTGCGTGTGTGTGTGTGTGTGTGTGCTGTGACGCACAATAGTGTACATGTCAGTGTGCATGTTTGATGTACTTTGTCAGACATGGGTCAGAGTGTGTGGAATGCAGAACACGCAGATTCTGCCGGTGATATCCTGGTTGTGGTTGTGCTGATGAGGTGAAGTTTGCGCTCCTCGCTGTGACGACGGAGAGCTGGACTTGTGGGCTGCAGTCACCGAGGCGACGCTCGTGTTGAGGTTTTAGTGCTGAGCGATGAGTGTTCAAGTAATTGCCTCATTCCACAGCACCGAGGTTATCTAGCAAACGTTGAGTTTGCACGTTTTATATTTCAAATCAGGAGCCCTTGTAAAATTGTGCTGATTTTACTGAGCCTGGATTGTAAAAATGTTCATACAGTGTATCATCAGTCTGCTTTTTATTTATTTAAGGTGGTACTACTCAAATAAGTTGGCACTGCATGTGTATACAAGTGTGTATCCATATGCTTTTGTTTGTGCGTCTAGTAAATGTGTGTGTGAGTGCGCGTGCATATGCAAGCATGTGCGTAACCTGAGCTCTGGCCATCTCCCTGCATGTGAGTAATGGTCCCTGTTTTATTGGCCCGCTCCTCAACAGACTCTATGAGTAATCACATAATGCCTGCTCTGACGTCAGAGCTGTAGCCATGGTAACACAGTGCTCCCCACTCTGGGGAGGTGCGTTCATTTTTTTCCTTTCCCCCACATCTTGTCCTATGTGCGCTCAAAGCTCCGGCTCTGGATGGAGACATTACTCCTCGAGCTAAAATCTCCTCCCCCTAATCTATAGTTTCGCAATGGGCTTGTATGATTAGAGCCCCTCACTTTGCTCTCTTATACCTTCCACTTCCACTTTTTTCATTACAAACCCGTCTCACTCTGAGCCTCTCTCTCTTCCCCTCTCTCTCTCTCTCTCTCTCTCTCTCTCTCTCTCTCTCTCTCTCTCTCTCTCTCTCTCTCTCTCTCTCTCTCTCTCTTACTTCACTGTCCCTATTTTAGTCATCCTTTTTGCCTTTTCTTGCCTCTTGGCTCCATCTCTTTCATGATTAGCCCCCATTTTATTCTCTGTCCTCTCCTTTCCCCTCTCCTTTCTTCTCATCTCCAAACTCTGTAATGCCTGACAAACCACCTCTCTTATTTCCACGCCAGATGTATTCATTTTTCTCCCTGCCTTTCATGCACTGTTGAATTCCTCTAAACGGCCGACCTCTCTGTTCTCTACAGGTTCTCCCTCTGTACAGTTTTGCCATTCCTTCCCTTTTCCCTTGCTCTGTTGAGAGGACCCACCCTCGTATCTGCACCCATATAAGATTCATACAGCTCCAGCCATCCCGTGGGTGCCAGAGGAAGCTCAGATTTAGTTTCTAAAACTAGACTGATAAAGGAACACCATGAAAAATTACCCCTTGGTGGGTGCGGATATACTGAGCTTTAAATCTGATACATTTGGATGTGCCTCTCCAATAGCCAGTGTACAGTATGTGTAATTCAGAGTTACACAAAGGCTTTTTAAGCACAATAGCCAAAAGCTATCAAAGTTCCATAAAGTCTGACTTTTTCCAAGCCCGAAAACCATCAAAATGTCAATAATTAGGCCAACCTCAGTCTCTAGCTAGCAGCGGCTGCTCTTTCTGGCTAGCCAAACACTCACATAGTGAAGCTCACATAATGGCTCTGTGTTATGTCTGTTGTCATTGCTCAGAGAGGATGGGGCTGAAAGCATTACACAGCCTATTTCCAACCCATTTCCTCCTATCCCTCTATTCAAAGTGCTGTATTGCTGCTAAGGAAAGGGGTATTGCTGTTTCCCAAAACCGAGCAGTGATTCACCACCGCCCTGCCGTCACTCATCCAGTCAGGAGTGTGATTGGTGGCGAGCAATGAAGACTGACTGGTTGTCCGGGTGACGTGTTTGGGTCGGAAACAGGACCGCTGTAATATACTCTGTGTCTCATCAACGGGGCTCAGCGTGCACAGGTGTCCATCTTCATTTTCCAATCAATTAGACCCCAGTGGAAAACAGGCCTTGTGACACAGGTGCATGTGTGTGTGTGTGAAGTTTCTCTGTGGATGTGTGACTGTGTGTGTGTGTGTGTGTGTGTGTGTGTGTGTGAGAGAGAGGGAAAAAAGTCAGACGGAGGAAGTATGAGGGGTTGTTCGTGAGTGTGTGTGATTCTGTGCGGTTTGCCAGAACTGCAGCCCTACCGGATGACAACCATTAAAAAAAAAAAAAAAAAGCCGCCTTACAGCTCAGCCCCGAGTCACGGCTGGGTTTCTGGCTGACTTGGTCTTGCCTTTCAGAGGCCCAGGGACAGACACAGCCATGTCCATTAGTGCATTGTTGCATGTGACTGGAGTTTTGACCCGAGACCCTGGGAGCATTATCGAACCATAACCCAATGAGCCACAGTTGAGGGCGTAATTGCCTGAGGCGAGGCCCATTCTGCCAACGCAGGTCCCCTGGTTGCTCACATTTTAGCGTGGCACTGCCAGCTCAGCAGAGGGGATCGAGCCCAGTCAAGGACAAGGACAAGGTGAGCGTTGGAGCCGGTCGGTCGGGGTGGATTTACACTCGCACTAAGGATGTTTGGAATTTGACGCCAAACAAAAACGCTCAAAAATTGAAGGAAACATTTTTAAAGGAAACATTTGACATGAAGGAAACTACTGGTTCGACTCTGTCTGCCAAGCAACCTCTCTAAACTCACTAATTAACATGTTACATCTCATTTGTTTAATCCATACAGAAACCAGACTGGGGGGCTATTTCCAGTCTCTATGCCAAACTAAGCCAACGTTCCCCTGGCTACAGCTTTAATAGACACTTACAGTATGAGGCCAGAATTGATCCGCTACTTTATCCCTCAGAAAGAAATCAGATCAATTATTATTATCCCAAAATATCAAACTGAATCCTTTAGGTGAATCCTTCTCATAAGCAGTGCTGCTGTGTTACACCCCATCAGTGTTAATCTACTAGTTTGAATCACAGAGAGAACAAAAGATGGGAATGAAATGTGACACATGGAAAATGCACTGTTCCACAAAAACAATCTCCCCTCGACCTGACAGCCGTCATTTAGCCATTGGCTTCCAACTTCTGACAGCTCATTATTGTTGCTGTGATTAGTTCTGTTACGTTGTAATAATCACTGACAGCCAATGTTTTGGATGTGGATGCAGGTCGGGTGAGGTCTGTCTGTGGATTCTTCCTCTGCTATTGTCTTCAGGGTTTTTGCAATGTGACAGATCTATGAGCTTTCTACCCCCCCCCCAAACAGGTTTTCCTTTTCTTTTTTTTTCATCCCTGCTGGTTTTCTGCACCAGATCCATTTGGTCCAGGCTGGTGCATCTGTGCTAATCAGGTTATATAGGGAGAACTAATCTGTTGTGGGGTCTGTTTTTCATTACATTAATGCGCACATGTAGATAATAAATGTGCAGATTTTTCGGATGGAAAAAAATGACTATTTGCCCAAATTTCCACAGTTTTTAACTCCAGGGTGGCCATTTTGTATTTACAAGTCTTGCACAGTACAGCCTTATCAATGGTGCAGTTGAAGCTGTTTATAGCTCAGTTTTATGATACCTCTCTTCTGCTCTACCTCCCTAATTAATTGAACTATTTCCCATTATACTGGATTATCCTTTCCAATTGAGCATTTTTCGAGCCAGGATTGTGAAAACAATCCTGGCTGATGGTCGTCATTTATTCAGAGCTGCAGCAGACGTTATTTGTTTCTGCTTTTACATGGTCTACGGAAAGTGCAATTACAGCAATTACAGATGAGAAGTCACACTAGCTTCAGGCTATAGACCCACTTTGTCGGACATATATATACGGGATGTGAACCCTTGTTGAACACAATCTTAAAACCGTGATAAATCTTTCTATTCATTGTTTGATGAATTGTCCTGCCATTGTTACTGATTAGCCAATTAAGAGAATAACAGATGAGGGCTTGGACAGTGCAGTGACTGAGCCCGGTTGAACATGTTCTCTCCTCTCATATGGTAGCAAGATGAGCTGCTGTTCTGTGGTGTCTTTGGAGCATGGCGTGGGGAGCTGAATGTTAAAGGCAAAGGTCTCAGCAAACTGTTTCTACAGCTGTGCTGCACCGAGAACTGTTCAGGATGGGCTACAAGTTCAGAAGCCCTTTTGTCTTGTTGTCCTGTAGATTCCCTGTTGTGAGGGTTTTTCTTTTTCTTATTTAGTAAGGGGGGTCAAGGAGAGAATGTCAAGTATGAAGCCACCATTTTGTCATCAAGAAGAGGGAAACGTGGAAAGTTTATATGTACAATTATTTATATGTTACCGATTTGTTACACCATTACTGTAATTCCCGTCTGGATTATGTTCACTTGTTTTTCAAAGGTGAAGACTAGACAACCACAGGCCAAGGTTTGCATCCTGAATTTGGCAAAGAAAGCACTTTGGTTAAGGTTATGTGGTAAATAAACTGATTTTCTATTGTTCTTCAACTCACTGTTGACTTTGTCAGTGTTAATCAGAGACGACAGTCATTCTTTTAACATTTGTACAAGTGCCATGAGTGCCTAAAACAAAGCGGTGCGGAATATTGTATTGCAAGAACAAATGTAGCACATTGTAGCAGGAACATTTTGCTAGCACAAGTTCAATGTCAGCATTTTTTGATTGCAAGATGATTTGGTTGATAAAATCAGTCCTGTCAGCAAATTAGTTATATACAGGGCTGTTACAGAGATCCTTTGCCTAGTATACGTTCTGTCACTACAGAATTATTTGTATAAGGCCTGCATACGACATGCAATGGATAATCAGTGCTTTTGGGCTCAGCTAGGAAAAGCAGTTGTGCAGCAGCATCATCAGCTTTTCTGTCAGGTAACATGTGTTGTCTGGTTGGTGAAAAGCTTCAACTTTAACTGTTACTTTAATGTCCTGCTTGCTTAGGTTAGTTGGTATGTTTAGCCAGAGCCTTTGAGAGCAGATTGTATTCGAATACACACAACAACAAGAACCAATAAGTTTTTATATTCTCATCGACTGTGAGTAATGTCTTTGTGCTGCACCAGTCGTACTGTACAGATTCAAATGTTTTATCCAACCACTGTACATTAACTTACATTTTATACTCTAGGATTCTTGCTGCTGCTACTGCTGATGTCCTCCATAATAAAAGAAGGAAAATGCACTAATTTAACAATAAGCTGCCAAAACGACGAGCGAAAGCACCAAACAAAACATGAAACATAGTTTAAAACTGAAGTATTCATGCATATTTATGGAGTGAGTTGTTTGTTCCCCGTATCCTTCTCTTGACAGCAGTTTTGCAATTATTTATGGATTCCATGTTTCAAGTGGAACAGGAAGACTATTTCAGGCAATAGCTGTTCATGAGCACACAACTGTTTATGAAAACAGATGGCAAATACAAAGTAGAGCTTATATAACAAACACAGTCCCAGTGAATGATTGATGCTTTTATAATGTATGATCTCTGCTCCCAGTGTTCCTTAGTATCTGAGACTATCAGTGAGAACTGAGACTGATGAATGTGAGGAATGCAAACTGACGTCACTGGACGTACTGTAGCTTCGGTCACATGGCTAGGTAAACACAACTAGCTGTTTGGTCTGGTGTGTGGGGGAGGTACCAGGGGCTCTCATCAAGAGGATTCAGGAGCAAAATGTTCCTTCAAGGAAGCTTTACTTCATGTCAGTGTGAAAAAAGAAACAGATACTTGTGTTGTTATCTTATGTCATGTTATTATTATTATTATCATCATTATTATTGTTATTATTATTATTATTATTATTGTTGTTGTTGTTTAAACAGTGTTTCAACAGCAGCCAACAGCGTTTTACTAGCCTTTCCCCTAGCTTGTGGTTGGCCGTAATGCTGATCCCCATCCTAAGCATATATACATGTACACCATTACACAACCTTTATGCACAGAGCCATGCACAAGTTTATTACTGTATACTTTCCAGGCTGATACTAAACACACACCCATGGAAATATTCAAATATATGGTGTAAACACACAAACAAACTTTTTATAGACTGTATACAGACTTGTGTCTTTACACCACTTGTAAATACATTACAGTGTTTCCATTTTAGGCTAATTGATACTTCGGCTCAATATTTCAAAGAGAAATATTGCACTTTTTATGCAACCAAATTTTTTACACCTGCTATGAAGATCAACATTTTACATACAAAACTCAAGATAATATGGTAAGATACAATTACATTTTGCGTTAACTCTGCCAAGTTCAATTTTAGAAAACTAACAATAATCCATTAAAATTACACATGGTTATATAACAGTGGCAGGGGGTATTGTGCTCAGTAATAAGTACATTTACTTTTTTATCATTGCAAGGGGCAATCAGACTGAAAACAGCACGTATTAAAACAATGCAAGGGCCTAAGTTGTGTTGCTTCAGGCGCATAAGACATTAATTTTATCTAAGAAGTCCAGTTGGGCTTGTAAGTTAGCAAGTGCTTGATAAAAGTTCAAAATATCAATTTATAAAGTGATAATATGTCAATGTTGGGTCTTTCCAGCCTGGATTGCTGCCCCCAAGTGGCAACAAAATAAGTAATGCTGCTCAAAACACTTCTACCACAGGGCTTACTTGTACACTGTAGCGTTTCTACAGTACTTATGTAAAGCATCTCAATACTTCCACCATTGGCCTGCACACGCACTGTATAAACACTTAAAAACCTGTGTCTCTGCAGTGGGCCTGTGAACAATCACACTGTGTGTGGTCCAGAGCTGTTGTCACTTTCCAGTAAAGCTCCTTTAAAACTATACATGATGAAATACCTTCGCCAAAGGCATAACCGCTGCACGACACAGTGGCAGCATATAATTACACTATGTTTGGTTCTTATCACATCATATATCATTTAGGTGAGTGGAAGGGAGCACATTCAGAATGTATATATTGTTTATTGCATGTGAAGCTCCAGTAAGCCCCAGTCAGGATGTGATTGAAGAAGATGCTTTCTGTCACTCATGGAGGCTGCAGACTATTTCCCCAGAGGACGCCCAACACCTCCCGTATCTTATCCCCCTGTTTGCTTTGCTTTAAGCCAGGTTACCAAGATGGCTATCAACATGATGGCTGGATCTTGATGGCTTCATCTTTTTCCTCATTGGGAGAAGCCCACCAGAGTGTGTCGGGGAGGGGGGGCTGTCTCTCATTCCCCTGTACCTTCATGGTCCCTGCAGACCTCTGCATTCCTTCTGGATGGGGAACCAGAGCCCACAGGGAATTTCAACAAAGCAAGCATTTTACAAGCTAATGGTGGAAAACCTGCCCGTGGGGCTGTTGAGCCTCTTCTTGGCAAATTCTTCCACCTGCAAAAAGAGGAAGCAGAGATTTATGCCCCCACACAGGTACACATGCTGTTTATTAGAGGCTGGCATTCACACACTTTGGTGCATGCGAACATGCTTTGTCAGGACGTGCTGTCGCTGCTGTCCTGACTTAATATGTGTACAGTGATTTATAAAGGACGGAGGGATATGATTTAAAGGCATATGGCTGAGTGGACAGTCGCTGTCTGTTTGTTTACTGGAGTCCTGTGGGAATCTCAACGGGACTGTAAATGTTCTATGTGCAGCTGAAATAGTGGGGGAGATGTTTGTGTGGTCCTCTCTCTGATGAGCACAGACAAAACATAGAACACAGACCTTGCTGAGTCAGGCCTGTGAATAAAAGATGAAAAATGTATGCAATGGAGGCAGCATGCATGCACAAATCCCCATGCTGCTTTCGTAAGGTTGCCTTTGACCAAACTCTGTGTTCTCCGCATCTCACTCCCTTTTCACTCGCTTATGTATATAACGCCTTAGATGAATATTCTAGCTAGATCAGTGTAACCCCAAAAAGTATATTTCCACATGTCACTATACAGTCAGAATGAGCACAAATCAAAAACTGTGTGCATGTGTGTCAGTTCCCACGTCAAGCTCAGCTCCAAATTGTTTTGTTATTCAACCAGTCATTAACTTTGAAAACCTCTCTTGACGTAGATCACCTCCTCCAAAAGAAATATTGCCTGCTGTCTCAGTCAGACTTATGGCTTCATAAAAACATTTTATAGTGGAACTACTGTAACACCCAGCCCTGTTGTCTAAGACCTGTGACTGTGCACAAAACCAGCACAAATCCATCATTTCATAGCTTGAATAAGACCTATGAGCAGCAAAATAGGAAAAATGTAGCTTAACCCCCCCTCCCCCCCCTTTTTTTTTATCAGCCTACACTCCTAATCCTCATGTCTTTCATAATGTAATTCATAAACGCTACAGAAAGTGTTTAAGAAGACATATAAATCAATATTACCATTTCCATTTTGTAATGAAAGCTCAGCTGGAAAATACCCAAGTGACTGAAGGGCTGAATCACTGAGTTGATGGATGATGGGGAAATGCTCTCTTTATCTCATTGCTGTCCATCCTTTTTGATGAACATGGAACCAGACCAAAAGCCTAACACGTGAAAAGCACGCAGGAGAGAATTGACCCTGGAAGTGTGTGTAATTAGCTGAGCAGGTGCAGTCACCTCCGGGACCCGTATCGACCGCTGAGTGAGTGGCAGCTCCAGATCCTGTGTTTCAGGGGAGGAAAAGTTTGCTTAGCTTTATTAAATGAATTGCAGTGTCACAACTGATTTATTCTGACATAACTCTTCTCAACAAGTGTCCTGAGGCCAGACAGTATCCACTGGCCTATTGTTGACACACTGTATGCTGTTTGAATCAACTGTGAATTTAACCGCACAAAGCCCACTGGCACCTTGCAGACTGAACAGGGCAGAGGCTTGTAAAACAAACAAACAAGTGAGTGCTGTGTTCCCTTCTCAGCTCTCTAGGCCCCAGCAGTAATCCTGACTGGACCATTATACACTAATGGCTTTGGCATGCTGTCTTGAGGTGGGATGCCAGGTCTGTCCAGCCAGATCCCCTCTTTTTCACCCAGCTGAAAGTGCAGAGCTGGGAACCTAACGGCTTGAGAAGGGGGCAGCCAGGACGCACAGGCAATGGCAAAGACAGTGTGTGCACAAATTATATTAGAAAAGAAGAAGAAGAGAGAATCCTTTTATTCATGATACCACATGGATGTGGTTTTGAAAGTATTCTCATACTGTCCATGTTGGCTTTCATGAGGAGGTTTTCGCTTTGTCAGTGACTTATGCCACTGTGTTAGTTTTTGAGGTCAGAATGTGGGATACTCCCATTGAGGTTTTTTCTCTAGGCCACAGCATCCTTATGGCCCAGGCTTTCACCCTGGGAGACTGACAGCTCTATCTCTGGTAGAAACTCATGCACTGGGTTTCTTCCAGGACTAGGCTAAGTCTCTCCCAGGAAACGTAAGGATGATAAATCCCATTAGTCACACTTCAGAAATTAGGAAGAAACTGAGTGAGAAAGTGTGAAGAGTAGATGGAGGGGTAAACAGAAACCCCAGTGCTGGTGTGAGAAACATACCATGGGGGTCATATCTGTGCATGTGAGCATGTTTAATGCACATGCACGTGTGGTTCTGTTCATTAAATAGTTGTGTGTACCTCACAGGCTGCTGCATGAGACTGAGAATGTGAGAGGGTGTGGATGCCAAACAGCTTTTAGGTGTGTGTGTGTGTGTGTTTGTGTGTGTGCTAATCTTTGCGTATATATTGCGTGTTCCTCATTCTCTGCCCCCCCCCCCCCCCCCCCCCCCTCCACTCCGCTTTGGCAGCCCATCTCAATAGTTCCCTTCCCTCCAGCGATGACGCAAATGACCCACAATGACTGACCCCCACGGTAAAACCTGTAAAACATTAGCCAGCGTGAATAGGAATGACTCTCAGTCATCTCCCCTCAGCGCACAGGCAGGGAAGGATTTATAGGTGTCTCCCCCAGCGCGGAACGGCTGCCATGTTCGGAGTGGATGTGGCGGAGCAGAAGGTGGGGCGAGGTTTTCGAAGTCACCTGGATAAAAAGCCAGACACTTTTGGTCACAAATTTTTGTCTGCCTGGACCCGAGCCTTTCCACACTCAATTCCTGCAGTTGTTGCTGTACACTGGACACACCCCTGTTAATTCTCAGCATTTTAATATCTGTTTTCCTTTGCTTTCTCATATTACTGTCGCCCAGTATCCAATTAACTCCAGTTTATGAAGAGACTTTCCAAGGAGGATGGTGTTTAAGTAAGAGTTGAAAACAGGGAGTGAGTAAATACACTATGGAGAGAAAAAGTACTAATACTCACACCACTATCCTCACGTTCATCTGTTATATCTGTTTGTTAATTACAGGAAAAGCTACCCCCTTTCATTCTTTTTAGTCTGTCATAATATTAGTGATGATGCTAATTTACATAGCTGAAATAGGCCCACTCTGCAGTCCAACGCTAAATTTAGAAATCTCTTAGGCTGACAGTTACAGTATAAAGTAACACAAGCTAATCTCCCTTACGTGGGTGGCCTGTATCTGTCTACACTTGAGAAAGAGATAAAGAGCAGGTAGACAGGGGTGTTCAATTATCACAGCTCCCCGTGCTCGAAGCTTAGGCAGCAATTAATGGGCATGTGCAAATTTATGCTAAAAATTGCAGTTTTCTGCAAAATATGTGTCATTCCAACAAAATTCTCCCGTTACCCAAGTATTCCTTACATCATGATTCCTTATAAAACTATCATAAATCAAAAAGCACAGTGTCAGAGGGTCCCAGGAGGAAACAGTTATGTGACACCAATCATGAGAATACCTCCATCTGCAGGTGCAAAACAAGATTACACCTCATTTTCAAAGCCGTGACGAGCAATATCGAGTTTACCACCGTGGCCCGAACCCCCGTGAAAGGATATTTGATTGTTGCTTCAGCATCATCCTCATGGCTAAGCCACTGTCATTTCGTAAGTCTACATATAGCAAGACTTAGTAGAGCCTGACCTACTTTCTTTCTGTGAGCTGAAGTGAAAGTGAGTGCAGGGATGTCTGAGTCAAGCTCTGCAAACGTCAGAGTGTCTTTGACAGAGAGCAGTGATGAAAGAACAAAGGAGGAATAAGCAAGAAAATATAAAATATCCGGGGACCCTTAGGCTGTGTGTGTGTGTGTGTGTGTGTGTGTGTGTGTGTGTGTGTGTGTGTGTGTGTGTGTGTGTGTGTGTGTGTGTGTGTGGAGGCATATGTGTGAATTCATGACTTTGCAGACCTTACTGTAAGTGAGAGCATAGTGCGATTAATTGGACAGAGAGGTGGTGCATAAAACCCTTGGGTCAAGCTGATTGGAAATCCTGCAGACTGATCTCATGGCTCTTCAGCAGCACTTTAATGAAGCCAACCATGCTGAAGGATCAGCACTCTCTCTCTCTTTCTTCTCTCTCTCCTTTCCTCTCCAACCAGGAGATCTCCAGTCGGCACTTCCTGTAATTGTGACCTCAATGGACACCGAGTGTTGGTCCCAGTAAATCCAGTGCACTAACAAGCTAACACAGCCACTAAAGATTCAAGTAGACACACATCAACTCCTCTCATATCAAGCCAGTAATGAGGAACAAAATAGGACGCGGGAGGCAGCGGAAGAAAAAAAGAATGAAGGTCTGATGATGAATGAATGATTAAGAAACACTGCTCGCAGTTATCTCGCACTGAGCTATATTTGGACAAGGCTGTTTCCGGTTCCTCTTCCAGACAGATTTAGCAAAGTGATCTGTAGTGACTGGATGACAGTGGGTTCGGGGCTCATGGCGAGGCCGCGCGTCGATCTGTGTGAAAGTGGAGCTTCACTATGGGTGCTGCTGTTGTAGCTCCCACCACTTCACACCCGCAGGGAAGTGGTTCTCAACTGGTTATTGGCTGGAGCAAGTTAAACAACAAGCATATTCCAATAGTTTGTTTGTGCTTTGACATCATGGTGTTTACCCAGCACCTCAGAGGCATGGCAGCTTGCTGTGGGCTGTGGCTCGGAGCCACGGTGGTGGACAGGGCATGGCTGCATACTCGTATCCACACTGCTGCCCTCTTAACACTCCGGGTGAGAGGAAGGCTGGGAGTTTACTTGGCTGGCACTATTTTGAGTCATGAGAGAGCAGTTCATCTCCAGAGGGCAGCGGGCATATTTTGGCCCGCTGCTTTTTTTTGTATGTCTCACGTTTCCCTATAATCTATTCTTCCCAGTATTTACCTTCACAGCTATAAATGTTTCTACTGGACAGCTCTACAGACACCGACATCCCTGTTCTACATAAGTCATGAAGCCATTCTGTTTTTCCTTTGAGTGACTTCACTGTAAGAAAAGTGGGACAACATCCACATTCCCTGATCCCTGGCATATTAACATCCTGCAGCTCAGCCGAAGCTAATTAAAAAGTGCATCAGTTTGACTGAAGTTGCCCTGATAGTTGTGTGAAGGTTAAAATCCTGTGTTTTGATTCTACATGATTGGAATATCTGACTGTAACTCTCACTCACTTTGGCTAACTCCAGGGACTGGAGCCTTCAAAGAGTCACTTGATCCATGTTACTAAAAAAAGGTTATTCGCTTATTTCCTGTGATATCTAGCCATGCACATCAGTCTGGTTTCATTTGTCCAAGTCTTACCTCCACTTCAGTACGTAGACGGTGAAAGGAATTTTGTTTTCAGTTATTCACAGCGTTGCTTCTCTTTCCAGGAACAATGTCTCGCTTTCTCCTGATACTCCAGACCGCACCGTGACCTCACCGTGCACGGGCTTCATAGGTAGAGAATACTTCCAAAGAAAACTGTTGACAGTGAGCAACTGGAGCAACTGGGACATTGTTCCTGGAAAGACATGTTGCTTTTGAAGATTTGAAATCAAATTCTTCACTGCCGTGAACACCACAGACTAAATTTCATTCATGGTCGCTGGAATCAAACAGATACCTAAAAACTTGAACCACAACCCCAGGGTGTACCTGAGTGGTGACTGTGAGCTCTGCAGGAAGTTCTATCTCATTTGAAAACTAAAAATTGGACATTGGACAAAATAACAATAATTAGTGTCAGGACCTGAGTCAGTTGCACTGACACATGCTGTGGCTGAGATAGTGTGAAAACTAGATAGCAAGTAGAAACTGTAATGGAAAAATAGTTCCAGCCTCTCCAAGTGATAGTAGTATGAACGCAGACAGAACAAAATGATATTTAGACCAGTCTAAACATTGGCAGTGCCAGAATTATCATGCTTTGTAAGAAGAAAAAGAATAGATAATCTTGAATGCCCAATAGAAAAAAGAAAATTATAGTGACACATTTGGAATGTGAAGGGTGGTGTATTCATTTTGTGGACAGATCCTCTTGCTTGTTTTGCGTCTGCTCTTGTCACGCAGCTGACTGCCACTGACTGCACTGTTACCACTTCTTTCTCCTCTTGTTTCTTGAGAGCATCAGACTGGATCATGGAAGTACAGTAAATCTCCAGAATGCCTTCACAATGGAACCAAAGTCCCATAAAAATGCCTCCGACCTCATTGAGTGTATCGTGTTACTCTGGTAGATAGAGCGCCATGATTGGGAGACATACTTCCATTTTCAAAGACACAAAGCATTTTTTTTTCTCCCAAGGACTGGCTTCAGTCTCGTATAAATCACCAGGATTGCTCCAAGTGATGGAAAGCCACTGCTCAACCTGGCTTTTTCTGAGTTATGGGGCGACATAATGAATCTAGCAGAGGGTGAAACAAAGGGCATAACTTCTACAAAGTTGTTATTTTTCCCGGTAGGTGCACTGCAGCTTCAGGACAAAAACAAATCCATTTGGAAATTTTACTGCTTTGACTGTGTTACAGCGCTTGGATGGTGTCCATGAAAAACCAGGAGATATCTAAGAAATCATTCACGTGTGGTTTTACCTCTTCAGACATAATATTGGCACTGAGCTGTCGCATGTTTTCAGTATAATCTCAGGCTGCTCCTCCCTTTAACTGCTGGAGCAAAAACAAGGCAATAAAGATTGAACAAGACGTTTTGTTTTTGTTTTTCTTGTTTTTTTGTCATCATCGTTTGTGCTTTTTGTCTCTGAAAAACAGATGATGTTTGCGTTACGGTCATTTCTTGTTTATTCTAACACTGGCGGTTTGAAGTTTAAAAGCACTGAAACCAAACTTTTGAAATTTTGTTTACTGATTTTCCAACACCGCTTAAAAAAAACATTTGAACACAGTGGCACCAGACTGCATCCACTGTTTGACTTAGTAAGTGAGCACTACAGCATCCACATGTATTTGTTGATCCCATTTTTTAAGAGCGGTCTCAGAGGAAATGAACTCCTCTGTGGCCTGTAAAGTCGCTGTGTGCGTGAGGCTATCTGCGCCTGAGCTCAAATGTTCTGCTCAGCTTTGATTTTGTGTGGCTTTTTTTTGTGTGTGTTTTGTTTTGGCACATCAAAGGGCCCATGTAGACTTCTGTGTAGTCTGGGTCTGTCACTCAGAGCAGGGAGATGAAAGGTTGGGTTACATAAGACCGTAAGACTGAGAGGCTGTTTATGTGTGTGCGCGCCTGGAGAACCTCACTGATTCTAGGACCTTCTAATGGAGCAGGACTGCGCTGTGACCACGGACGAGCTCGCTGCCAGGTCCTATACTGTAAAAAAAAAAAAATCCTGTCACCAGAGCCACAAAGGAGAAGACAAACAGCTCACTGGCTGGCTAATACTATCATTTACAGTGATTTACATCCCATACATGAGCCTTTTACACAGCTGATTGCTTGTTTACTTCCTTTTCCATCTTGTATGGGTATTTGAATGCACGAGGTGGCACATGCATGCTTGATGGGGCATTAAAGTGACCAGATATTATCGTGCTGACGGTTGGAGCGTGCAGGCTCCTCATAGCTGTAGCTGTGGTGCTTGGACTAGAAAATGGAGGATGAGAGAATGAAGCTGAAGCTTTTACAACCTCCTAAATGTCATAGTATGGAGAGGCTGTTGTATTTTATGAATGGGTGTGCACCGCTTTGTACAGTACGTGATTGTTCCGTTGGTGAACTTGTTTGCTTACTGTCAAGGTTACCATGTTCAGTCCATTGTTGCCAGAACCTTGACGAAAGGATGAGGTGTACAATGACTGTCCCGCAAAGTAGCCGACACGCCAGCAGACCTTGTGTCCTGCTAAATATGTCAAAGATGCACTCGGTGATCAAAATGTAAACTACTGAGTCCTCCCCAAAATTTAAAAGACAGGATTTAAACCTGATTTAAATCCCAACTCAATTTACAGTCAAGGTCTTTAAAGGTCTCTCAGTCCATGTCTTTAGTGACATGATGTGACATGATGAATCATCAAAGTCGTATAGTCTCAGTTGAAGATTCTGTCGCTGCTTTGGAGAGAGGGTGGGGCTCAGTTAGAAGAAAGGGATTTTCAGGGTTTAACCACATTTCAGCAATATTTGGATCCAACTGTGACGACAGCACTGCGAACTGTCAGTCAAATTTGATCCAACCTTGCCCACACAGTGCAGATGAAGAAGATTAGCTGAGAATTTGAGTGTTCATCTATTCAGAAGTATCAACAGTAACAACTAGTTACAAAGATTTCAAGATTTAGGGAAATTGAAATACACAGACAATAATCTTGATATAAGTTTAACAGTCTATTCATTTAACACATGATTTAATATTCAGTAAAACAGGCTTTTGTTTTACACCATATTTCTGTAAATCAACAATCATTAAAAAAACCCAGCCTCTGTTTCAAAAACCTTCTCCTTTCTAAGATTTTAATGCGGCTAGCAATACAAACTCATTTTCCACGCACCTCCACTGAATGTCCACAGATAATTAAAAAACTTCAGCACATAAAACTAAAACTATCTGTGTGGTCAGACACACGTAGGAACTGCAGTGAGTCACAGGGAATAGTTCAGATTTTACAGACTATACTCCCTCATAACAAGGCGACAGGAGCAGTAACTCCGCTGCTGTGTTTGTTTAGACCTAAGCAGCACTGTGGGAAAACACTCCACAAAACAACACTGCTGTCCAGACAGGCCCATAGCACTGGCATCTGAAACCCACCGTTTTCCTAATGTCTTCACTCGCAGCGTGACACAACTCAATGACCTCCACTGACACAGTAAATTACACCTGAATTATCAATTTGGCTCTTATGCTGAACCCCTTGCCTCAGTTTGTGCGGTGGCAATTTGTCACGGTGACATGCTGGGTTTCTCTCCGGACTCCTCGGTTCTAGGGCAGAGAGCCCTAACAGAGGCGCGGGGAGTGAGGGGAGGGGGCTTCAATGTTGACTTGGCTCTCGTGCAAAGTGCTCACCAAAGATCAGTGACAGAGCTGCTTCGATGTATTCGGTGACTCCCAAGAAAGTGGAAAACGGGTTTACAAGGCCTGTGGGAGGACACAGTGGCTGGTAATTAGACAGCGTAAAAATCCTCAGCCTCCACCAGACCCTTAGGCAGTGAATAGGAGCGAAAGTAAACCAAACCTGACTGTGAAATTGCATTAGATGTCTGTGCTTAATGGAAAGCAAAAAAAATAAAAAATTGACAAAACCCATTTTTTGCAATTATGTGCATTTCCCCCCTCGTCCCCATCAAACACACACATACACATACTTATTCAGCTCTAGGCATTGCCACTCCTGCTCCTCCTCTTTTCCACCACAGTGCCGTATATCTCCACCATGGTGTCGACTCGGTAACACTAACAGAAACAGGATGTGCGGGACTGCGGTCTGAACATGTTTCTGTCTCTTGTTTTCCTTCAGATGCTCCCCCGCTCGGACTGGGACCACAAGAGAGGCTCCCGAGGATCACAGGTTAGCGCCGTCCGCAGAAAAAGAGACACACCAGTAATAACAATAATGATATACAGCTGACAGGAAAACACACAAAAACACACAGGATCTCCGTCACTCGCCTACACACACACCTTATAAATGACGCAAATAGCAAAAATCCCACCACTAATAGGGTCTGTTCACCCACTCATTTTAGCCATGGTTAAACAGCATGTCCAGAGGTGTCACTTCCCAGCACAGTCCTTCTTGTCCTCTGTTAGTCTGAAGGACGCAGGCCTGTAAGCTGGCTGTAATGCACAGCACAAGCCATTAAAGGCCAGGGAATTGTAACTAGAAAGACTTGGGCACGGGAGATACACAGGCAGACACACACAGCCACATCCTTGAGATTACCTCTCCCATCTTTGGGGTGCACATTATGCGTGTGTGTGTGTGTGTGTGTTTGGGAATTGATGTATTGAGCTGCGACAGAGCCACGGGGCAGGATTCTGGAGCACATGAAGAACAAACAATGCCCTTGGCTCTGGCATTGCCATGGCCATGTGTGTTCTGGACTGCATGTTCTGCTATCAGGAGGATATCCTTTAGAAATGAATAGACTATAGGCCCTAACGTCTGTGCTGACAATGTACAGTATGCTTAGTGGTTTGGAGGGAAAATTAGGGTATGTTTTAAAGAATAGTGAGCATAACTGCAGTTCACGTTTGGGCTTAAAATTAAATTATAGACTGTATAATTTCATATAGCGGTATATCTGTTCCTTATAGTATTATTCCCTCAGAGTGGAGAAATGTTCAAATAGCATGTTACTCTTTTGAAATATTGTCCCAGTCTCAAATCAATTTGTTATGTGGGGTTAGTAGGCAAGCACATATTTTTTGATTGATGCATTCCCTAAGCTGCCATTTAAACTCAGTGGTCAGTTCGGTCTTTTTTCTATTTGGACTGGTGCTCTGTGTTCGTCAGTGGAATCCTGTAAGAGTCCAGAGACTGACAGGACGTGTAAGAAGTCGAGGCTTATGTTGGCACATCTCTCCATCTCGTGGCTCTTTTCCCTCGGCTCCGCTCTCAGGTTGACGTTCAGAGAGGCTGGTAGCACTTCCCTGAGCCGTGGCACCTCGTAGCGTGTGTAAATCACACACTCAGCTCTTTAGCCAGTGACCAGAGTGCTTGATTGATCTCCACTGTGTTGCGTTCGCCAACATGCGCACATTAGCGGGCTCAATTTCCAAACCACATCTTTTTTTTTTTCCTGTCCAAAGCTTGAGGTGGATGTTTTAGCTTAGGAATTGACAGTGAAGTTATGTATGGAAAGAGCTATTTAAATATTTGTATTCGACTTGAAAACACATTGGTTTTGGAACATTACCCGAAGAGATTATCGGAGAAAAGAGTGTTTGTAGGCCCAGATCTTGTGACTGTTATTCTAAATTACAGAAAGGCTGCAAGAGTGGTGTGTCAGGCAGACGGGCCCAGACACTGCAGTCATGTTGAAAATGTATCAAAATCACTGCAGCACTTCAAACATTTGAAGCCAGCGTTTGACAAAGGTCACTGCCCTTTTTCTGGTTGGTCCCATCATGACAGTGAAGTAAGACTAAATTCAAAATGTTGAACTATCTCTGAGCTGGTGCCATTGCTCTGACATTTATTTATAGTAGTTTGCAAGATTTTTTAAAAACTCCTGACTGTGCCGGCTGCAATCCTGATGAAAGATATATGTTTAACCACTTGTACCATGTGGTAAATCATCGCTCACTCATCGCCAGGCAGAAGCCATCTGTTTTACTTCATGCATCTCTTTTGTTTGCTCTGTCCTTCTTTTCTTTTCTTCTGCCTCTACCAGTCTGTCTGTGTGTCTGTTTCTCTACCTCAGCTTTTTTTTTTTTTTTTTAATCTTCATTGGCTCCTTTGCTGGAATCAAACACCCTGAAATATGTGGAAGGAAAAACAAGCCTCTGCTTGGAGATGAGATGGCTGCATGTTAGGGGTCAATTGGCCTGACCTTTTCCAGTAAATCTTTAATGAGGCAGTTATTCTTTTTTGTTTTGTTTTAACCACCACCCCCCAATATCCCTCATATCCCCCACATCCCTCAACACCCCCCCCACCCCCCCTCTTTTAATAAAATATGTAATAGCATGTAATTGTATCCTGGCTGCAGCTGAGGGCCTGGCTCAGCACAGCCTCAGTCTTAGCTGACGGAGGGGTTGTGAGGAGAGTTGGGTCGCGGTGGAGGTGGGGGCTGGTTTGGAAGTGCGAAGTGTAGCACCGCTGGGCGTAGTTTTGGCTGCAGGAGCTGAAGCAGGGAGCGCGGAGTGTCTCAGTGGAGTTTTGAGTTACGGTTCTGCTGTGATTCACACTGTATCACTGCTCTGTTATTCTAAGTAGAGAACATCACCATCTCCCAGGCTCCTCTTCAACTAATCCATCTCGACAGATGTAATCAGGGCCATTACACTAACTGCACTGCCACTGAAATAGAAAACTGAACAGTAATGATTTTTCAAACATGCTGAGAGTTCTGTGAAAATGAAATCAACCTGAGAAAAATAAAGGATGCACTTCAGTTTTTTTTTTTTTTTTTTTTTTTTAGTATATTCGCCAGTTTCTTGCTCAGCATTTCCCAGAGTGTGAGGCTCTGTGCGTGGGGTTAATTGCAAAGTAAGCACCACAGTATGTGTCTTTGTGCCTTAAGTAGAGCCAAAGTTGCTTACATTATTGAAATGTGTTTACTAAGAGAAACAAATACCTTTCTCTCTCTAGAAGGCCCCTAAGGCATCCCAGCTCTCCTCTGGGATACGTTATATTCTCATCATTGCACAATTTCAAGAAAACCACACATCACTGTCATTTTACTAGAGGCTTCAGGGACTTTCTGTTTGGACGAGTGCGTTAAGGGGTTAAAAGTTCATGAAGGCGACCATCTCAGAAATCACAAATATGTGACCTCTCTGTCTGTGTATCCCATTAATAATCATCATTAGACAGAGGGATCAGTGTTTTTTTGTTGTTGCACCAAATGCACTTCATCTGGTTGGCAAAAACAAAACAAGACAAAAGAACATGTGGACTCAGAAACACCAGCAGTATTTCTATCATTCTGTGTTGGTGCCTTTTTCTTGAAGTAAACAATGTTGAAAACTAAAACTGTAAATTTTACTCGTGCATTTATCAGATGTTCATAGAGACATGTCTAAGCACACTAGCATTAAACAAATATTTTCAATCATTATTTATTGTATGTATATTCTAACAGCACTTTAGGAACGGGTGCAGTTGATTTTATAAAATGTCCAGATTAATGCAGCATTAAAAAATATTTGTAGATATTATCTGATCTATTTTTGGTGCACATTACTGCAACTTAAGCTTCACTCACAGCTGAGAGGAGCCTTGTGTACATAAAGCGACAAACAACTTTTCACTCTTCAGGAGTGATTGCTGGTTTGTTTTGACTGGCCCTCGGTTGAGTTTACATGAACTGCTGTGCGGGTGTTAATCTATGGCCTGTCTATTGACGTACTCTTCCAAACTGTGTTCACACAGGCAATTAAGAGCATTGATCATGTGTGCAGTGTTGTTAGTCATAGTAAAACGTCATAACAGATCGTCTGTGCATGGTTTAGTATGTGAATTGGCTTGTTGAAGAGTCATAAAAACTGTTTATTGATGCTTGTACTCATTTTCTTTTAACCCTTACATACTGTTCGGGTCAAATTTGACCCGTTTTGACATTTGACAGCAGAAAAAATACCCTGAACATAATTCTTTTAGGCTGAAATTTTATGACTTTTCCTAAAGTGACCCAAAATACACAAAAATGAAAATATTTTTAAATTGTATACTTTTGAACAGGTGCTACAAATTTTTAAACACTGAGGCTGTTTCGGGTCAAATTTGACCCGTATCTGTTTAGATGGATTTTAGATCCACCAGTGTGGGTCAAATCAAGGAAAATTGTGGTTTTAGGGAATCTTGAAACTGTGGAACTGTACAGACCATGTTTGTGTGTCTAATTTATGGGACAGTGGTGACAGAAACAGAGTTCAAGGGGGACTTTGACACTGTCACGAGAACTGCCTGTATTCCCACCACATTTGCCCAGGTTCCCACAGAGACAGACACCTGCTGGTGTTTGAGGGGGCATGGGGGAACCTCAAAACAGTGAAATAGTAAAACAGCATAGTAGTGATCATACAGTATGGTGCACAAGTGGAACAGAGGTCATCTGAGGTCAAGGGGTGCCTTGACACAGACACGAGATCTGCACCTGCAAGCACCTGCACCTGCAATGTAATAAAATAATCTATAAAGTAACAAATTTGAATCAATTTGCGTTGGGAGGGTGGTGGTGGAGGGTCATGCCATAGAGGTTCCTGAGCTACCATTTCAGTGACTGACATCGTGGCAGCAAGACTTGGTACAACAGGCCCTTTATATGATCTCCCAAAAGGAGGAGGTTGATAGTGATTTGGTGGAGGATGTGTCAGAGCAGGAAGACAATGCCAAAGAAAACCATATTATATATAAAGCAGGGAGAGTGCATTTTTTTATAATAAGCATTTTATTATTTAATGTTTTTGTGTTCTAAGTGGTAAATGTTGAATTAATATTGATAATTATGATTTCTTATGATATAGCATTTAGCTTATAACATATAGCACCTAATGGTTGCAGTGGTTAAACATGGTCATATTATGAATTCCAACAGTTCCACAATGTACATGCCATTTTAAAATTCAATGAAATATATTTAAATCATTGTGGCTTTTATGTGTTTATGTCTTATGTAGAACAGGATGTAATACTGTGTAATAGTAGAAGTTTTTCTCCAAAAACGAGTGTTGTAAAACTTAAAAAATGCACTCTCCCTGCTCTCTGAATTTTTTTTTAACACTTAATCATACATTAATTTATGTGTCATAGGCTATTTAAACATTCTAAATAGATCTGTAGTTTAAAATTCAATATAGACACTTACTATGAGGGAATTCTTGGTCCGGGTCAAAATTGACCCGAACCATACTGTGAAGGTATCAAATTTAAACAGTATGTAAGGGTTAAATGTAGCAACAAAAGCTGCAGGCTAGTGAACAGATGCTGCATAGGTTTGTGGTCGCTTTGTGACACAGGGGCCTGGTGACGAGTGTGCCTCCTGCCAGTTAAATGCAAAATGATTGCATGATTGTTACAAAAAAACACCAAAGGCTGCAAGCAGGAAATAATCTACATGCTTCAAAAAACAAGTTGGCCACAGTTGAACTGTAACAAAAACAGGGTTCATATTTAAAAGAAATATGGCTATAAATATGGCTTTTGATGACCACAGTGCAGCTGGTTAGCACTGTCGCCTCTCAACTAGTTCAGGGTTCGATTCCTGGGCCAGGGGCCCTTTTGGGTAGAGTTTTCATGTTCTCCCTGGCGGAAAAGCCAGTGGAGGAACGGATGACCCAGATGTTTAGGTGCCCTTTGTAATGTATTATCCTTCTATGAGAATATAGATTACCGTCACTTGTTCCTCCCTAAAAGCACCAGTCAACACGTTAAAATGCAATGTACCTAGTGTTGTTTTATGGCTTTTTTTTAATCAAAGCACTAATCACTTTTTTTATTATTATTTGTTATCACACTATCACATTGATACCAATGTTGTGTATTATCGAAGGTAAAAATTCATCTCAAGCCTCAGCCATCTAAAGGTATGCACAAACAGGATGCAGTTTGTTAATTAGTGTGCTTTCAAGGTGCTGTTGGGCAGGTTTGGTACCTCTGGACAGAGCCAAGCCAGCTGTTTCCCCCTGTCTTCACTGTGTGCTAAGTTAAGTGGTTTGGGAGTTTCAGCCTCATATTTACCATACTGACATGAGAAACTCTCTGCAGGAAAGCAAAGAAGCACATTTTGGAAACTTGTCAAACTATTGCCTAAATTGTCTAAAAAGTTTTTTTTTGCCGTGTCAATTGATTAAGAATAATCTACCCATAACCTGAAGTTTCACAGTCTGCACGCCTCCGTGGCTAACCTTGTTGAGAGGTACCATAGAGACTCAATCTTAACCGCAGTGGCCTAGGTTCACATCCATCCCATAACCCTATCAGAATATCAACCTATCAGAATAAATCCCCAAATAAAATATGCCCAAAAAATATAACTGGAAAAACAATCTCACAGTCGTCCAAAAATCAAACTTCAGAAGGCGGCGTAAATTCAGTTGAGCGGCTCATCCAGTGTGCCAGTCATTCATCTGGCTGAATGAGGACTTGTCAGTTTGTCACTCTTCCAAAATGCAGGGCCTGCTGCTGCCAGCTGTGTTCATGGCCGCCGACTGTGTGTATGTTACCAAACATTGATCCATCTTACTTGGAGACAGAGGAGCGATGAATCATTTTCAAAACAAGGAAGCTGTTGTTTGGATGATCAAAGAGGCAAAGTTTTTTCTTCTTCTTTTTGCTCTGTAATTTCAAGTAGTCACTCACATATCTCCTCCACACAGCACACTGAGGTGCTGGATCCCAGACTAACACTGAAGAGTATATTTCTCTGAAAATGTTCTACTGAGAAGAGGGTGAGCCAGTGGCAGACTGTTGACAGCTCCCAGATGTGACTATGTGTTAATATGATTGTGGTGTCGGGCCACAGTAAAAAGAGTTTGTATGCTTACGGAACCATTTGTAATTAAACACATATACAGTCTCACTGGAAAGTTAGAATACATTTGTTTTGATCATGGCCTTTAATGGACTTTACAAACACTACAGATGCATCCAAGGATGGAAAATCCGCCATGAAACTTCCAGAGAAATATTACGAATTTTGAAACACACCATCATAACATCTGTCCAAAAGCTTTTTCCTGTGGTGCTCACGGTGCTGTTTCCCAGACAGGGGTCACTGTGTGGGGCTCGTATGAGAAGATGAAGCCTGCTGCTACAGAGGTGGCCGCGGCTGATGAATGAAACTGATCATCTAACCTGACAGGAAGTGCTTATATAACCTAATGATATTACGTAACTTACTCTCAGTTTGATCCTTTACAGGATGTCCATTGATGATTCTTAAGTTTTCAGGAGCACCAGGAGGTAACTTACAGCCAAGACTCAGCTTTTATGGGATACATAAAAGCTCCAGCCAGGGATGGTCAGGGCTTTACGTTTATCTTTCCCTGCAGTCAGATTTGTTTAACAGCTCAAAGCTCAAACTCCCTGTCACACAAATACGCTGTAGAGAAGTCGAGAGAGGAGATTTCTAGAGGTTGATATACTTTAACGGCACGTTCTTTCTAATGCACTAAGATAAAGGCTTGTACATTGTACCAAACAGGTATTACTACTTTTTCAGGTCACCATAAATAGGATGCATTCAGTGGAAGCTAGAGCCCCACGTGTCCCAAAGCTTACATCTCAATTACTGTCCATGCACCTGGAGCCTTTCAGCACACTTTATTTTTATGTCTGGATTTCTGGCATTCAATGGCAAAATCAAACCCAGCGCATTCATCATTCTCTCCCCTTTTGTGACCTGTGGCCATTGCATATCTGGATGCACACGTGTCTATGTGCTAAATACTCTGGGTGATACCCTTTGTGTTTGTTTATGCGCCACTGTCACGCTATATTTTCAAGTCAGCCTTTTACATATGGTACTTGCTGCGTGAGAACTATGAGTAAAGGGTTTTGAGGTGCAAGATGAGGTTTTTGTGTGCACGCACATGTATTTGGAGATGCTCAGACCCCCCTAAGCATCACTGTCATCCGTGTCCAGCCAGATGTTCTCCAGCAGCCATTTTATCCTTTAACCTCTGTTTAGCAAACTCCTAAATCAGCCTGTAAATGAGCTGGGAGACAGGTGTTTACATCTGATCCTCACAGCATTAGAGCAGAGTATTGGAAAGAGGGGAGAGGTAGTAAGTAGAGGAAAAGACGTAGAAGAGGGGAGCACAATAGTCATCTGTCCAGAAATGTTCCATCAGACGTCCCACAGGATGTCTTCAATAGGAAAATTATATAAATACAGTGACTTATCTGATATGACTGGGAAAATAAAATACAAAACCCTCACTGTTTGCCCCAAGTGAAAAGTGAGGTATTCAGATGTGTTGTTCAGGTCACCCTCTCACCACTTAGCCAGTGTAATCACTCTGGGTGCCTGGCAGCTGGTGTCAAAGTGAATGGGACTTTGGGGGAGAAAAATCTGATAACATTCTTTGGGGAAAACAGGGAATCCGTGAGCTTATTAGATAAATTAGCTGGCAGCCAAGACTGACCTGTGTTTAGTTGTGGTTGTTCAACTGCTCTAGGCGCAGCAATTTAGAGTGGCTTGTGAACTTTTCACTTTGCCCTGTGAAAACAAGGCCGGCTCACACTATGCTGGTGCCTTCAAAGCTACGAGGCAGACACGCAGAAACAGACGAGGGCTGTTGGCCGTCTGCGAGGTCAGGAGCGAGGAAGTCAAAGGTCAGATTCTTGCTAAGACACTGCTAATGACTCCATTCATTAAACATCAAGTAATCACAGCTGTGCCGAACATGTTTCAGCCTGATGTTGTTGTTGAGATGTTTTAAATGGCTGCTAGTATGTCACCTCCTACTACTGTGAAGAACCACTCCCCGCATCTCCTCGTGCGTTTGCTTTCTCTGAGCAAAAAGCACCCATATAAGGTATAGAATAAACCCTTTGATGTGTATGTGTGAGGGCTGTAAGTGTGTGTGTGTGTGTGTGTGTGTGTGTGTGTGTGTGTCGCTTAGTGTATCTGCTGTTATAATGCTCCAAATCAATTGCCTATTGTTTTCTTATTTTCATGCTGTTGTTCGGTCGGCTATTGTCTATTTGTTTTATTTTACGCCATTTGGACTTAAGTGCACTTTCCAAACATGATTTGGTTTTGGCTGTGGGTGCAGTGTCCTCATATAATACATCCTCTATTGTCATGGGACAAAGCTCCCATCAAATGTTAATTTTTGCTTCTGTACAGTTGGCCTGACTCATTATATTTTCATGCAGACTGTGGCGACTTTCAAATCAGTCTTTGTTACGTGGTGTGGAGTTGTTGAGGTGATATGATTTTTGAGTGAAGAGAGACAAGTGGTGAAAGACGCATTCAAAATGATGATTATCAATTCATAAACAGTGTTTGGATTATGAACAAAATGTAAATACACTCATATCAAAAGTAAAGACATTGATTATGCAGATAGAGTGGTCCCCATCAGTAGTTTTAGTTATTCTATTTTTTGATTCTTTATAATATAATAATTTATTAGTATAGATTAACATGTAATCAGCATTAAAGAGAGAAGCAGTTGTCCTGCCCTCTCTGTTTGCAAGATTTGGCAAGATTTGAGCTGCTATTAAGCTGCTCTTTAGTGCTGAGTGGTTTAACCTAAAGTTAAAGTTAACCTAAAGTTAACAATTTTGTGTATCAATTTAGAGCTTGACTCCTCTATTAGTTCAGATATTACCAAAGTATCTGACTGTTAAGCTGCTTCCGCTCTGTTCCAGTGGGACATTATATAATCACTTAATTTGTTTATCTGTCACTGACAACTGCAGCCATGAATAACAATTCATTGAGATTTTTTCTACAACTAAGTTAAGAATAAAAACCTAAGACTATAATTTAACAGTAGTATTCAGGTAGTTGATTTCCACAAGTAAGAAGGATAAAGTCAGTTCAGCTCTGCAGGACGAGAGACACTGTTGACCACTTTGTGTTCTCACAGGGGAGATGCTGACATTGTTTGGACCCTGCCCTTAACCCTCAACTCACATTACCTACAGGATTAGTGATGTTTACTTCCTGTTTCTCTGTCCCCCCACAGTCATCAGGCACCACCGTCATGGTGGACATAGCGGTGATGGGAGAGGCTCATGGACTAATCACAGACCTGCTGGCTGACCCCTCTCTGCCTCCCAACACCTGCACCTCACTGCGGGCCGTCAGCAACCTGCTAACCACCCAGCTCACCTTCCAGCCGCTGCACCGGCCACGCCCTGCTCCCCTGCTTAACCCCAGTGATGCCTACACCTGCTCCGACTCAGAGGAGGGGCCGGAGAAAGGAGAGAAGACATCCATCCACAAAGTAAAGACATGTATAAAGCCTATGTGTCATGATTTACGCTTTACTTGTAAGATGCGTGGGACAAGGAAGGGGATATTTCATCGAAATATCAAAAGCAGGGGTTGTTAATCTAAAGTAGTCACGGCCCAGACACAAAACAATTTTATTTGGAGACGGCTGAAGTAATCCTTAGATGGAAATGCAGCCCACCTTATTAAGGCCAAATGATTTATATACCACACAGCGCTCCTCACACATGTTAATCTTTTAGCCCATGTTTCAGCTAATGAGTGTTTCCTGCTCTCAGAGCTTTTAGCATCAAATGAAGGAGAGTATTTTCGTAGAGTTGAGTGAAGAAAAATAGAGCACATCTACTGCTTGGAGCACTGTTCTCTCTTTCATAGCCACAGCTGTGTCAACATGACAGATGTGCAGAGCCAGACAGTGTGTGTGTGTGTGTGTCTGCCTGCATGTGTACGTGTGCGCGTGTGTGAACTGGGTAGAAGAGAAGAGGCAACAAGAAGGTGAACACATCTTTCAAAGGGTTACAAAGAGGGGACAAAACTGCTCCCCCACCACCACCACCATTATGGATCCAGCTATTTATCTCAGGAAGATACCTAATCCTAGCTGACTTGGAAGCCGGTGTGTGGTCGACGGCTGCCATGCCATCTCTGCCAGTCACCTAACTGACAGGTGTAATTTTACATCAGCTCAACTTTTGTAAAAGTAGCTAAGACAAACTGAGCCAGTGGAGTGGCCAGCGAGGCTGCACTCATTAGGACTCCCCAGAGACGACGTGGCCGGCTCTAACTGCCTGTGAGGAGAATAGCGGGGGTGGGGTGGGGTGTAAAGGCGGTTAGTGGTGGAGTGGAAAGCCCTGTGCTTGCGTTTCTGCCTGCTGTCCATCGTGGTGCATACTGATGCCGTTCAACCACTTTTCCAAAACTCATTTATTGTCCGGCACAGGGCACGTTCTCTGTGCTGCAAACGTGACGCTGCTGTTTAAAACACGCAACGCTGCACAACTGAAAAACATGCAAGATGAAATCCGACAGCTTTCTGTAAAATGTTTTGAGGCACATTCAGCTCACTTTCCTCAGTTATAGAAATAGGCCTACTTCTAAATTTGAATCAGCACTGGCAGCAGCAGGCAGCAACAGTCATTTTTTATTTATTTTATTCTTTTTGTGAGGATGGCCTGGTTTTGCCAGGCAGCCGCCGTTGGTGATGTGTGTGTGTGTGTGTGTGTGTGTGTGTGTGTGTGTGTGTGTGTGTGTGTGTGTGTGTTTTTGTGTGTCATGGCTGTTTCTGCTTTTGGTTTGTGCCTCAAGGGCTTTAAAGAATTAAAGAATGGAACAATGGAGCTGCAAAATCATACTACATAGCAAATTTCACATCTACATCCAGTTCTGGCATACACTGAACGAAACACACTGGTAATGCATTTGTCATAGCACCATTACATGTATATATGTGTCATTGCTCGGCCTGTGTGCATTCATATGCACTGATTGTGCGTAGATTTTTTTTGTATCTGCAATTTAGTTCAGCACATTTTAACATGAAAATCATTTTTGTCTGTATTGGGCTTAAATGAAGGTTTTGGTTATGGGGCAGTGGTGAATGTAAGTCAGTGAAATGTCACCCATAGTGACCAAAACCAACACCTTTATATGACTGTGTGACCGTGCACCAGTATATGACGCCTTGCTATGAATGGGTTCATTCAGGATTTTGAGGTAGTCTTTACTAGGTCACCCTGTATAAGACAGAGAGAGAGAGAGAGAGAGAGAGAGAGAGAGCCTGCCATGCTTAGTGCTGCTGTGCCAAGTTGCAGCATGGCACCAAACAGATGGAGGCGTCACAAGGGCACAGACCACTGGGAATCCCAGAGTAACAACAAAGAAAAGACGGATATGAATCTGTGCAATAAAAAACTGACATTTGCATCTAATATTGTAGCACATATTGCAGCACAGATGATAAAAGCACAGCTTTTTATCATCTGCATCATTTGTTTCATTTTGGGCAGATGCAGGAAAAACAACTATCCCATCTGGATGATCCATTTGACAGGAGACAAAGTGAATAAGTATTAATTTTATCTTACAGCAGGGAGTACTTAGAGCTTTTATCTAAATGCAAACACAATCACAACCATGTTCTTTTTTACTCCCATACTCAATCATGGGTGAACATTGTCTTCATTTGTAATACTGTAAAGATTTCCATTAGCGTTAGCCATGCAAATGTGTATATATTTCCGTGTGTTTGTTTGCAGCGTCTGAGGCGGAGTCTCCACCCTGGTCTTCTGAGGAGGATCTCGTCAACGTGGACCACCACCACCTCCGCCACAGGCCTGCCCACTATCGAGCCCGGGCCTGTCCGAAGGGACCGCAGCGCCAGCATCAAACCCTACCACGAAACACTCACCTGCAGGTACCTGAGCTAATAGCCCAGCATGCATTTCACCCCTTCTGTCCTCAGCCCACGTTCTTTTGTTCATGCTGCACCCCATCTTCACTTTGTTGTTCTTTTGCTGTATAATTTCTATGTTTGAAGCAAAGCCCCAGATTCATGTTTCAGTTTTAATTAGGATGTATACAGTGTAACATTGTGCCTGTGTTACAAACACCTCCAATGGATACCACAGCATGACACATCTCTCTGAAGATGCCAAAGACAGCAGTGTGTGTAATAGCGCAGCAGTTTGGAGAAGGATGCGTGTGCAAAGGGAGCCAGAATGGAAATTATGCCCCACGGGCGAACAAATTAACCTGAATAACTAAGACACACAGCAGCTCTTAGCACTGCTGAAGATAGCATGAGGCCAGTGCCACACAGAAGGATTGTGGTTTTATATAGGTGTTTGGGAGATGAACATTTTGTAGGTAAAGGTGTTTGGAATAGAGAGGGTTGCAGGTTCTGTGTGAGCGCTGATGAGCATTTGTGTGCATCATGTATCTATGTGTGTGGTGGGGTTTATGCCTGTAAGCATTTGGTTTAGTCTAAGTGTCCCGATGGTTATACTGAAACATATGCAGCAAATCAGCAGAAATAGAAAGAGATGACAGTCGCCCATTCTTGAAAACACAACAAATAAGTCTGTTTGTTTCCCCTGAATTATTTTGCTAGTAAATCACATTGATGGATTAAATCTTGAATAAACAACAGAGTCTTAATTTATTAGAGTAGCTATGGTTATTAAGTGAACTATTTCAGCACAATTTACTGTGATCAGTCCAGAGATTGTATTCTTTAGAATTACTGTGTGATTACTGTGACGTTATGTTTTCATAATCCTGGAGCGGCTCATGGGTAATAATGTTTTTTATGAATTTCAAAGAGGTAGAAATAGGATATTCCACTTGGAAATTTTCAGCTGTGCATGTTTGCGTGCTCTTTGGTCTGAGTTATCGTGCATGCAATGTTTTTGTGATGCGGATGCAGAAACAGTCCAGACAGCACGTGCTCCCTGACTTTAAAATATTAACTATGCCTCAACAAGAAAGAGTCTCTTTATGTTTCATCTACTTCATTCAGCTGCTCCCCTGTCTAGTTTGTGTCACAGGCACAAAAGTCTTCTGATGGAGGCGAAGTAGCGAGTCAACACAGATGTGTGTGGTGTGCCAAACTGAAGGGGTCAGTTGGGACATAGTGTAGGTTTGTTCAAATGTGTGAGAGTGTGTGTGTGTGGTTGTTTTTCAAAGTTAATTTCATTTTTTAAATGTTGCATAACATTTATCTGATCTCTAAACTGAACCTTAATTATTCATGTGTAGAAGAACTTAAGAAAACCCTGTCAGATGTTTGACTGAGGAATACTGTGAAAACAGCTCGACTAAATTCAAACAATACAGTTTGAACTGGCAGTAACCTCTGCATTTGTTTGCAAGCTTATGTGCAAACACTCAGAGGAACAACAGATGTGTCTGGTTTCTTCCTTAACTATAGGCTGTAAATCTGGAGCTTGAGATTTGAATCAGCTTGCGCATGTATTTCCTGGACCAGTCAGCGAATGTTTAGATAAAACTAACTCACTTCTTTTGCAAACTCCCTAAAACTTTGACATCTAAAATACAAGGTGTTTTAGATGTAAAATGAGGCGTGACCCTGCAGCTGCATGGCCTATTTCCCACCTCAGATTAATTTAGAAACTAATTTTGGTGGATAGTTTTGTAGAAATTCGATGTTTCCAGAAGAGTTGCCATGTTTTTTTTATTTTGTTTTGTTTTTTTCTGGTTTGGAAACTGAGAACAAAGACCAATCACAGGTCATCCAGTGGTACCTTTGTTCAAGGATTATGTAGGTGATTGATCGGAGGTCACAAATGTATTAGGTATCGTTGGCGTAGTTGATGTCTGCCGCAAGTTAATTCACTTGCCAGTAAAAGAACCTGTGAATTTCACTTATGTGCACTAAATCTTAATCTGGGCATGTTCACCACAAACAGGCTTCTCTCTGGCTGTGTTTCCCGTGGGCGCCGGCTTCACCAATTGACCATTACTGGACACATAGAAATCCTTCCTGGCTGGGGTCTGTCTGAGAGTTCTGACTTTATAACTTAACACCCATTCTGTGTGTGATTTCACAGATGAAACATAAACTTTCCGGTAGCAATCTTGCCTCTTCAGCTTTGCTTGTCTTCTGAGCACCGCAGCTTTCTCTTGCACCAGTTGTAGTTCGACTTTTACCAGTGTAACGGAGGTCCGCAGGTATAGTCACAGTCAGTAAGGAGAAGTGACAGCGTGTGGCGGTCAGCGGTACTGAAGTTAAACTCACTCACCCATAAAAGACGTGCTAATCCACTTGCCAAGCGGTCATTGACCTCTTGGCGAAACGGTTAGCATTGTCGCCTGCGGGGTGGGAGACCAGGGTTCGAACTGTCGTGTGTTTTCACTCCATGGCAACTAGGTTGGGCACTGGGTCACCCTGAAGACCCTCACGTAGCAGATCTTTCACCTCAGCCATCAGATCTTCGTTTTCCACCTGTGGTAACCCCACTATGATTAGCAAGACATCTGGATCAAACGCACATTTTCTTTTGTGGGACTTTTTCTCAGCTCAATCATTTTCATTCTTGAGCTCAGGATCCGCACTTCCAGCGCAAGATGAAGGCTCATTTCTTTGACCATTTTTCCAACTCCCTTTTTATTGCGTCTTGCTTCTCTGAAATTAGTTTTTCCAGCACCCTGCGCAGGTTATCAATTTTGCTTTTCACTTATGCTGAATAGTACCGATGCTTATGCGGCCATTTTGAATGCCAACCACCACTACTACATATTAATGGTACTGTAAAACTAAACTGAAGTGTTCCCATAATACATATAGCTCATGTCTTTCAATGTTATGGTTTCAGCAGTAGAGTGGGGGTATCCGGCACAATTTCACCAGTTAACAAGGTGCATGGAGAACCAGGAAACTTAAAAAAAAAAAAAAAAAGGCTCCAGTAACACTTCAAACTAAGAAAAAAAACGTTATTAGACCGACGCCTTTCAGCTTGTAGCCTCCATCCCATCCCATGTTATGATTTAAGATTAGGTGCAGTAAGGTTTCCACTGGTTTGCACCTTATTGGCACATGTGAGGGCTTCTCTCTAAATAATCATTAAAAATGGCAGATCATTGAGCTGCTTCATCCATCAGAGCGGATCATGTAACAGAAAAGTAAGAACTGCTTCAGCATCTGCACAATGTCATAATCTCTGCTTTTGTTAAAATCATGTGTGTGAAATATGAACTGACCTTTCTGCAGACCTCTGACTGAAGGCCAAAAGTATGTGGACACATCTGTCCTGTCACTTTTGTATACTTTTTGCCTGCTGTTGTTTGTTATGGTTTCCCCTTGCTGTTTCAATTACAGTAAACCCTAAATTTACAACATTTAGTTAGTTTGTGTCCAACTCTACGGCAAATGTTTAAAGAGACCTGATACTGCCAAACAAGTGAGGTCAATAAAGACATTGTTGTAGAGTGGGGTTCTGAGTTTTCCTGTACAGAAACCTGACCTTAACCACATCAAATACTGTTTGGATGAATATGAATGCTGAGTCAGTATTCATATTCAGTCAGCATTGCTGACTAGTGTGTAAAGATAAGCCAGAGGAGTGGGGGCTTGTACAGTGGCCGAAAACTGCCTGTGGTTTTTGAATTAAATGTTGAACAATGACGTGTGTTATGTTCAGGTGTTTGATCATGTTGTTATCAAATCAGTTACAAAATATTTCTGTGACCATACATACAGTAGTATCTTCCCAAAACTTCCTTGAATGATAGAGCTCTCCATGAGACTGACACCCTCATACTAATGATATGTCATTAATACATATTGATATAGTATTTTAAGGTGAGTTAAGAAAGACTACAAATTTAAAAATATTACTTACAAACCTTTATGTCAAATTCTCTGAACAACACGACTGTTACTGTGTATATGGTGGTTGATTAAAAGCTATTTGTTTATTTATTTTTAATTTTTGTATTCATATAACAAAAAAAAATCTGTACTTGTTTAATAGTACACAGGACCTATAGAGGTACAATAAATAATTTGTATGAAACTAATTAAAAATTGCATTTTACACAATCTAAGGTTTAATACTCGGATAAACCAAGTTAATTTGACTTCCCGCCACAGTGGTCCTGGTTTCCACTGAATCATGATAATAAAACAAAGACTTCTGTATAAATATACCGGTAAGTTGTTACATGCAGATTTAATCAGAGTTGGTCTCATTATTCATTATACAAATAGTGCTAAAGTATGTTCAACCATCTGTACTCTTTCTAGATCATTTTGAAAAACAGTTTATTTTTTTAATAGATTCCATATTGCAGTTTGCTCATATTTCAGTATTGACCGGAAAAATGATCCACAACTAATGTCTAAGTCCAACCTTCAGTTCTAAATTATCATGTTTACCGCACTCAATTAGGCACTGTAACAAAAAAGAAAACAAAAAAAAGAAAGAAACACAGATGAAAAAAAAATCCCACACACTGTTTTGTTTTCTGAAGAACTGTGTGTGCTGCGTCTGTCAGCGGCCTGTTTGGGTCTGTTTCCACAATGACAGTGTGATACTTGAACAAGTTCTGTAAATGTAAGCACACTGAGTAGCTTCTGTACACAAAGCCATGTCGCCTGGTCTTCAGGCTCAGCTCAGCCCAGCAGCAGGCCCCAGCTATGGCCACTTATGGTGGTGTGAGTATAAACAAACACCTGGGCCTCTCCCCAGTCACCAGAACCCCACAATTAACACACACACACACGCACACACTTAGATACACTGTCACAGCTGCTTCTTCTGGCACAGATTATACAGAAACAATTGGAGAGAACAGAGAGTCTCTGGGTTCAGTTTACTGCAGCTGAGAGGGCTCTCTCCTGACTAACACTTCATTTAAATGTTGTTTTTCTGAAATGAAAAAGAGAGCGGACTTAACCAGGGTCCATGCCTAAAGACTACAATTCACTGTTGCTGGGCTCGAACCTGTGATAGTCTCTTAGCAATCGGCACCGTGCCAGGACGTTATCTCTCAAGTAGTCCTTAACACAGCAATCACAAGTTTTAGGGGAGTAGAAGGGGAGTCCTTTGTAATTTATGTACTGTGACCGGTATTTGTCAGTGTTATCCTTGTTGAATCCTGGCCAAGATAGCAGAAATTTACAAATTTATTTACAGATCAAACAAAGCAGCAATAACCATTCCTGATATTTAATGAGTCTTTTCAGAGAAGTGAGAGACAGAGATTTTTGGGGGGAGAGGGGAGGGAAGGAGAGAACACGTGGAGGGGAGGTTTGGGAGAAAATGAACACATGGCTTCAATTGCCTTCTCTCTGCTCCATCATCAAATCTGTACAATCTTAATTAGGACATTAGGCTTCTCTTTTTTTCTCCCTCCTTTTTCCATCATGTCAGCTCTCAGTGACGTACAGTGTTAAGAAGGAATAACACCAACTTCAAAGCTACAATATCGGACTTTTATCGGACAGACCTGGTAAAAAGGCCCCGATTTAATGCCTTCCATTTCCCTCGGCCCCAGCCACTGTGCTGTTATCTTCTTCACGTCATCTGGCTCGAGAGTAGGTAGATTACTGGAAGCAGAAATAATGGCTGCTGTGTTTATCGTGGCTTGGACACTGTCCGTTTGGGCCATGAACCAAAGGTAATCTGTCAACCTGCTGTGAGTGGTTGAGTATAAAATCTGGGAGTAAACTGCAGCAGAGAGGGAAGCAGGCAGAGACCAGACCAGAGATTATTGCATGGCTCAAAACATTAAGATAAGAAGCATAGGTGGAGGAAAGGTGTCGGCACTGTTCTCAGACAGAGCAGAGAATGTGACAGTTTATACAGTATTTTCCTATTGAGGGATAATTAACTTGATTAAGGTTCAGACTTGGAGTGAGAAAGCCAAGGTGCTTTTGTTTAAGAGTTTAACAGGAGAGATTTTCCAGTCAGAGAACGACTCCCAACTGACTGTTGTACAACGCATTTGTTATATTTCTTTAATTATGTGTAACCAGGAAATGTTGACTTTGAACTTTTCTCAAAAGTCAACAATAAAACAACTGACGCCACCCAAATTACATTTTATATATACTGTATATATAAAGGAGAAGCATTTTTTTAAATTTAGAATTTATTAAAAAGAATTTTACACAAAGTCACTGAACTTTTCTGGGGCTGGAAAATCAGCTAAAATGTACAGTATGTTTTAAATGTACTGTTTTTTAAATGTGGATACCAGTAATGGGGATCCTCACTAATAAACAATAAACAATAAACAATGAACTGAACTGAACTGAACTGAACTGAATTGACGATATTTGACTCCGTTAGTCACGCAAAACACCCTTTATTGAGGAAATCATTTTCTGATTAATCCCCAAATCTACAAATATTTAATTTGATTTTCTTGTAATACACCCATTTAAAGAAAATATATGGTATCTGCTTGTAGGCAATGACAGTCTTATTTTTATGGATACACTTACAGCACTTAGTGAAGGCTGAATTTTGGTAAAATTGTAATAACAAAAAACTAATTCAAAACTGTTTATGGCCTTTTGCTTATCTTAACCCCACGTGTCACGTAAATGTAACCACGACACTGGATGTTTGCATCACAAACATATTTACAGACACAAGTTAGTTCCTTCCCAAAGGTGTCTTGCAACCAGATGATGTCATCTCTAGGAGACAGAGTTGACATACAGGGATGCGTATTTTGTCTTCATATCATACTGCACACTGTACTACACAGTGTCTCAGTTAACTTACTGTAACTACACTTTTTGTGATAAATGCAGAGTCACTGTCTGTCTGACTGACAGATTCCTCAAATGAAAATGGCTGCCCTTCTTATTTACATACTGTGCTGAAGGCTTGATGTCAGTAGCTGAAGTTATTCTGCTGCATTAGCAGAATAGGAAGAATGTCTGCCAGTTCTTCAACTTTCATTAAATGTAAACCTTTTAAGCCAAGTACTGCTGCCTGCCCAGACCCCCCTGACAATAATGTACTAACTGTTCGCCCGCCAAACTATCAAACTATTTTATATTCCACACCTGCTAGGCATTACACACAGTGGTCCGACCTGGCCGTGGAAACACAACAGAACTTCCTTTGTTGGGGCCTCAGGACCATTAGGTAGGGTGGGTACGGCTCGAAAGTGTTCAAGAAACAATTTATCAGAAGGAGATAGACACACTACAGGCCTTTGTGCTCCCTGTGACACCATGCTCTAATGGCAGGCATTTCCTGCTCTGAGAAGGCAGGTTTTACAACATTTAGGGAGAGGTATTTTAATTGGAACCACCTACAGGCTGACAGTGGCCTCAGTGGAGAAACATGGAAAAGCTGTTGAGAGCAGCTCGGGAGGCTCCCCGTGGTGTCACACAGCTAACTAACCAGCACAGGCCAGCTCAAGGCTCTTTCTGTAAAAGATAATATTTGTTGTGTGATTTATAGGCCAGTCAGTTAATGTGAATATTCTCATCTGTCTCTGAGGTTGTGGCGAGCAGCACACTTTTCCTGTGGCTGACACTGCTCAGTCTGTCATAAATTTCAAAGAGGGTGGGCTTAATTTCTAATGAGTCATTTATAACCAGTGCCAGTACGAGCAACTGTTTCACATTTGTTTGGTTTGTGTATCACCATTGCATTGTGTTAATGTTTGCATCCATTAAGTCCATTAATGAGTTTTTTTCTCTTGAAGCATCTGTAGAACGTCGGCTTCATGTGGGGACAGCGCAGTAGGAATCCCATTATGTTTTTTTTTTTCCTGACAACTACTGCCAACTGGTTAGACATCAAAGACAGATGTAGTGAACGATGTTAGTTCCAATTCTTTGGGGTGCTATAGTCACCAGGAGCATTGCACATTGTGTTTTCTAGGGGAAACATATATGTAGTGTTATGCACTTGTCCCCCCAATGTTAAAAATATTTTGTGTTTATTTTGGAGTCTGGACTGGTCTTTAATTATCCCCTTTGTCACAGAAACCTGATATATGTAGAATAACTAACATCATGATAAACACCAGACGTACTCACATCATTACAGTACAGTACTGTAGATGTTGAGATACACATTTGGATGTTAATCTCAGAGCAGATGATAAAATCGATCCTGATAGGATTATGTTTATTAGCTGAGCGTGGCGCCTGTAGCATAAGGTTCAACATCTTCTTTAAAAATCATTAAAGATTGATTGATGCTGACATTTGTGTATGATGAAAAATCAACACAGCACCAGCTTGCAAATATCACTGTATGGCAACAGGGAATGTGATGTGCTGTGGCGTTCAATCAGACATATCCTCCTTTGTACTTTGTCTCTAACATCTAAAACTCTTCTTCTTTCCAGCTGTGGGAGACCGTACATCAGACTGAGCCATGGGGAGGGCTCTATAGACAAGGGAGACAGGATACCACGCTCAGGTGTGCTCTCAGTCAACGTGACTACCACTGCATCCATTCAGCCTGAGAAGAATGTTTTTTGGCTAATTTTACTGTATGGTAGTGTTTCACCTTCCCTCTGACACCTCATATATACACTGTCTATACATACTGTATGTACTATATATTACTGTATAGGGAGGTTAAACCCAAACATACAGCAACTATGCTGATTGCTGTTGACAAGTTTTGTCTGTTTTGGTGTTATAGTGCTAATACAAGGAGGTACCGGTATGCAATGTATCTTGCACATCTGGATCTCTTTTCATTTATATTGAAAGTAAATAATTCTTTCAGCCAAGTATAAAAATCTGAATTTGGTGTCAGTCACTTAAAGCCACCAAATCCAGTGCTGAAAATACAGATGTACCAGTTTCTTTGATGATGCAGCCAAATTATAATTCAATGCAGCCGCCACCACACATGTGCTGAGTTGGAGGCGTGGCAGCAATCAACAAGATGAACAAAGTCCTACTGAACAACAGCACTCACCATCTTTAGGAATTTGATTTTGAGAATTGTGGAAAATTAACAGCTTTAACAAAATGGGATTGGAGGAAGTGTATATACCAGAGAAGTGAACTCACCGGCCCCTCAAAAAAACAAGCAACTGTTACTCATATGTTGAAGGAGATTAACAGTGGATTTTCACTGAGGCAGCAGTGTGACAACTCTTTATTTTTTTTTCCTTTTATTAGCAGAGGACCAAGTGGTTGTGTCATCAGACTATGACAGCACCCACGAAGCCAACCACAGTGACAGCAGTGATGTAGCACATACGCAGGAGGACACGGAGGAAGGAAAAAACCCTGCCCAGAATGTCATCCTCCACCCACTAATACCTCCTGAGGTATCGTAAGGCCTTTAAGTCACATCAGTAGCCTCTGGTGCAGTGTGTTTAACTGTTAATGCAGCAAAACAAAAGATCACACTGTAACATACATTATCTACACTGTGTTTACGTGTCTTATGTGTCATTTGTGCAGGACAAACCAATTCTGGCTCCAGAGCCTTTAATAATGGAGGACATTGAGCCTCTGATGAGTCAGCTAAACAATTGGAACTTTCCCATCTTCAGCTTGATGGAGAAGACCAACGGGAAATGTGGACGGATCCTCAGTCAGGTAAGTGTCAATGACAGACAATGACCATTTGGACAAACACTTAAAAGCAACACAATCTGGTGACATATGTAGTAATACAGTATAATGTTTCTTTGCATTCATAAATGGCCTGACAATTATATAGCCTACAACAGTGGTTATTTTTTCTTATCAAGTAAACTAAGTCATAGAGAGTATTTAAATCACAGTGAAAATGAATTGAGTGGCCCCCAGCAACTCTCCTAAGGACTCCTGGTGGTCCTCTGACTGCACTTTGAGAACCACTGATATACAATATATGTACAGTATATTACATTTTTGTGCACCAAACACACAGAATTATCTGCAACACGCTCTCAAGATTGATACACTAGCTACAGTTCAAGACGATGAGCTCAAACCACTTCACCTCAGTGTGCAGATGTTTTCATTGAATGTTGTTCTGTTCTGAAGATGAAAGAAACCTTAAATGAATGATGTGAAATTAGATGAAATATGTGGCTACAGTCATTTTTGATTTGCAGTTTGGAATAGTTTCACTAATTACTCCAGCTTGGTGATATCCACAGACTCTCTGACAATGTGTTTCTTGTGTCTCAGGTCTCCTACAGGCTGTTTGAAGACACTGGCTTGTTTGAGACCTTTAAGATCCCTGTAAAAGAATTCATGAACTACTTCCACGCCCTTGAGAATGGTTATAGAGACATACCATGTAAGCTTCAACATCTATTTCTTTTGTTTTCCTTTTCACTTCAGTTTATTTATCCCCTCGCTGCAGCAATGAATCCAGCCACTAGAGGGAAATATCAGACAGGGTTTTATCTTTGTCATATATGATGCATGGCAGCCTTTACGGTGTGAGAAGAAGCATAAGCAGCCCAGCAGTGCACCCTGGTGGAGATGATTACAAACTCTGAGCGGACTTGTTTTCTCTCCTGACCCAGATCACAACAGGGTCCATGCCACAGATGTGCTTCATGCAGTCTGGTACCTCACCACGCAAGCTGTGCCTGGCCTGCCCAGCCTCGTCACTGACCACGGCTCCGCCAGTGACTCAGGTGTGTTGATTGGTGCTCGCATGCAGACATTTGAATGACCTGGCGGGGGTGCTATAGTGTGTATGTGAGTCCATCAGGGCCGTATCAGGTGTGTTAAGTTGAGATGCCTCTGAAGAACAAACGATTTGCTATTACTTTATTGTTGAGTTTTTCCAACTTTTGTTAAGCCATTTATGTCTGTAAAGATTTCCTATAACTAGGCCAGACCTTTATGTTTAGATTTTTCCATCTGCCTGCAGCTTCACTGTGAGCCATCTCATTAATGTCAGAGCATCCTGCAAACCTGCAGGAGTGTGTGTTCTTATCCTACTCACAGTTTGTCTTATCTTACTCAGGCTTTTGGCACTTGCATTTACGTATCAAACACTATTTGAAGTCTAGAACAGCATGAAATTAAAGGCAGATTAGAGTTCCCTCTCACCCATATTTCCATAACCTCATTTGTATGCCTTACTGGGGCCATCCCTTTGATCCACATATAAGTGGATTTGAATGCTCAAGTGTGCTTTTGTGTGCGTGTGTGCGTGTGTGTATGTGTGTGCGCACGCTCTGGAGTGCACATATGTGTGTTAAGGCATATGCACATGAAAGTGCTGTATGTGTGTTTGTGTAAATTGTGCCACCCTGCTCTTCACCCTCCTCACTGTCTGTTCCCCTGTGGATAGACTCCGACAGTGGAATAACACACAGTCATATGGGCTTCCTGGTTTCAAAGACCTACACTGTGTCAGAAGACGGTTATGGCTGCCTGTCAGGCCTCATACCTGCTCTGGAGCTCATGGCTCTTTACGTGGCTGCCGCAATGCACGACTACGACCACCCCGGACGGACCAATGCTTTCCTTGTGGCCACCAGCGCCCCGCAGGTACTCATGTTAATCAGACTATCGATTACTAACTGAACTTGATCAAAGTACATACAACTTTTCTTTTCTGTTTTTAACTGTTTTTTATTTGGAGTCAACATTATAATCATTATTGGCAATTTCCCCTCTCTGTGTCTATTTTACTGCAAAGTTGCTCTGGCAAGGCTCAAAGGTATCATCAGTCTTTGATGGTGTAATCAGACAATTACAGTAGCTCCTCAACACTTCGATTTACTGTTTTATCTGTTGGAGACTTAATCTTCTGTCTCATCAAATCTCCTGAAGTTAAGAAACAGGGTGTTATGATACTGAAGGATAGCTCGCATCAGAGCGCAGAAATGTAGTAAACAATATAGTATTGACTCCTTGTAATTATTTTTATTTCTTCCAGTGTAAAATGACTCCTTTACAGTTATATGTATGATAAACCTAAATATACTCTAGACAAAACTCTGGCAAAGGCTCACTTAAATTATATGATGTACTTTTGCAAAGTTTATTAATTTGCCACTTGAATCTGTAAAGTCTTGTATTATTAGTAATATAAAGCATGAGAAAAAACATGCTCCTTAAAATTGTACTTTAGTGCAGTCATTGATTCGATGCACTTTACTTTTTATCACTACTTGTGGAAACTGCTGAAAGCTACATTTGAATCATCAATATTATCTAGTTTCATCTTTACCCATCTTTTACCTCCTCGTTAGCTCTGTTTGTGCAGGATTATTGGATTCATGGATAGATATTTTTGGATGTGTTTATTGTAAATGTTAAGTGTTGGGGTTTGTTTCCGTGTGTTCACAGGCGGTGCTCTACAATGATCGATCCGTTCTGGAAAACCACCACGCTGCCTCAGCCTGGAACCTCTTCATGTCACGGCCAGAGTTCAACTTCCTAGTTAACCTGGACCACGTGGAGTTTAAGCGATTCCGTTTCCTGGTCATTGAGGCCATACTGGCCACTGATCTGAAGAAGCACTTTGACTTCCTAGCTGAGTTTAATGCCAAGGTACAGTACAGTGGAATCTAGATGAGCAGAATGGCATATTATGTACCTTTAATTGATGAGCGAATTGTTCAGTTTTGTGAGTGTATGTTATATGTGCAGTTTAAGTGTATTCTGTAGATGTGACTTCCTCATACAGTCATACCTTTATTGAAGGGGAAATGTCCAAGGAACAGGTCTGTTTGCCCATAACATTGCAGCATTTGCAATATGTCCAGCTAGAGTCAACAACACAAAGCACCCTGCAGCTTTTCAAGAACTCATTTAAGTGCAGACAGAATGTTGGCTTTAGGTTCGAGGGTCTTCGGTTTTCCGTTATGAGTATTAGCACAGTGGTGGTGCTCGAGGGCCAGGGCCAGTCAGCTAGCACTGAGCTTGCTGGCCTGGCAGCAAAAGTAACAGCAATGTATCTCACTGTAGCGCACCCTGCACTGCTCTTCCTGGAAGCAAATTAGGTTTCTGTGGAAATACCCATCAGGTTTTGTGCTTGATCTCCTCAGCTTCCTTAGTTATTAAGTTAGAATGATAAAACTCTTGGAGTTGCTGGACCTCTTTCTCCAGGTCTGAAGCTCTTTAAGCATAACTACAAATAATGAATTTTGCTTAAATCAGTGCAAGCACGCTTTTACTTCATGTGTGAGGGTGCTGCCAGTTTCCTTGAATTGAGTGAAGAGAACTTCATATATGTTACATAAACTGGAAGTGATGATGACCTTTAAAGTGCAGTAGCTGTTACTTCTTATTGTTAAATAAAGTCACGTGTGGTAGAAGCTACATGTAAAAATCCTCCTTGCTTTTCTCTCATTCACAGTACATTCACATTCCAGAGTTGTTGTGTGTTTCACTAACTAGCAAACCATCTAGATACACAATCTTTCAACAGCATATTAATGGATCACATTTACATAATATCTACAAGCCACATGGTGTGTCTGTCTGCCATCATGTTCAAATATGTTAAGCGCCAACATGTCCATTTGTTGATCCTCCAGGTGGGTGACGATCCCTCCACAGGCATCGACTGGTCCAACGAGAACGACAGGTTGCTGGTGTGCCAAATGTGTATTAAGCTGGCTGACATCAATGGGCCTCTGAAGTGCAAGGACCTGCATCTGCAGTGGACAGAGGGCATCGTCAACGAGTTCTATGAACAGGTGTGTAAACCAGCTCCGACGAGAGCTGAGAGCTTGTTTGTACTCGCTAGTGGCAATCAATGTGCTGCGATGATTGTGTGCAAGGGGGCAAAGCCAGCAATACAGCCACCTGCACAGTGTTCAATTCAGCATCTCAGGAATCATAAATCATCCCTTTGTGAGAATGTGAGTGTTTTTAAAGCCAAAACTGATTTTTAACAACTTGATGCACATACAGCCTATAGAATATGTTGCAGCTATGACAAGAAGAATATAACAGAATATTACGCATGTATACATATAAATAAACAGTAATATTCCTTCCATCTAAATAGAGCACAGTATGAAGGCATGGCAGCTGTGGTGTACATGATCCATATGATCCAAAATACAAACATATAGTTTTCATAGGCAAAACTCAATTCAAGCCAGTACAAGACATAATTTAGCCACAATTATGCGCCTTGTCCTAATCTTCACATACACATCCTCAACTTTAGCATGGACCCAAGTCTTTCTTCCTCCCCAAAACTAATCTCTGGACCCTCATCTTCATCAGACCCTCCAGTAATTGAGGACCAGCCACAAAGTCCTTTCAATACTCATTCTTCAGATCGAATAATGATGCGATTTATTTAATCGGTGCAGCAGAGGACCAACATTTCGATGCTGTGCTCGCATCACCAGTGATTTGTGTGCTCCAGGAGAGCACCGACCTCCACCTGTGGAGGGGCTTCAGCGCAAGGAGACTCCTCCTTCACAACAGTATTGTCCCTTGGCAGTGAGCGGCCGCTAATTGCCTCTGGGTAAAGCATGGAATCCTTCTGCCCTTGTGTACCCTGCTACTTCAGCTAGGTGACACAAGCTTGTTAGACTCCACTCTGAGTCCTATGAAGGGAGACACAGGGAGTAAGAGAGTAACAAGAGAAATGCTCTTCATAGTTTTAGTGCTGCTGGATGTGGTGACGCAAGCAGGGTGCCCAGGCAACTGTCATTAAGTGGTGCATCGACTGATTACATGGACACCCTTAAGAGTCTAACAACCTTGAAAAAAGCAGCAAAGCCATATAACATGTATTATTGTGTTATGCATTCAGGTATGTACAGAAAGCATACATAACATTGTACACACACAAACACTTTGTTGTGGAGCACAAGAATACAGCCTTACATTCGTTTCTGAAACTGATAATGTGTCACCCAGGATCTGCATGTCTTGAATACTAAAAAAAAACTCTGGTAATACAGGTGCTGATACTTAATCCATGATACTGCATTCCTGAGATAAACAGTTACATGTCTTCATTGGATGTCTGAGTTAGAATACAGCTGGCTACGGTTTTCAAACCACTGTTTTTTAAATGTATGAAAAAGGAATCAATAATTTGGGAAAGCAACCTTCTAAAGTCTCTGAATTTAATATTGTTTAGTTAGGATGTGGTCATGGTGACAGATCTCTGATTTACTCCTCTTCTTGTTTTTTTTCCACCCCTTTACGTCAGATAACTCTGTCAAATTGCATTTCCATTTTAGATGATTCTCTTCTTGCTGCTATACGTTAAGAGCTCAAAACAGATGCACTGTACACCATACTGTAGTGTATGGGATGACATTTAGAGGTCAGTCACCAAGGCAACCAGAAAACCTTGTTATAGCTATTGTTCATTTCAAGCCATAGAGACGTCATTGACAGCTCACATGTTGCTGTCCTTTCCTCTTACCGTCACCTTACATTTTCTGGCCTTCATTCTTTATATACAACCAGTTTTCATAATTTCCTTGAAATCACTCGCTGTAAATCTGTCAGAAGGTTTTTGTATTTGACTGTAGGCTGTTAAAATATATCATTTAATATACGTCATTTAGTCAGTGTTAAAGAGGGAAAATTTAACATATGGAGATGTGGTTTCCTTTACAGCAAAATGGCTCTGGAAATAAATAAAAATAAAATTTGACCAATCATGGTTCTTTGTTTGTCTGTTGGTTTTATGCAAAATAAATGTTCTCTGACATTATCATGTGGAGTTGCTGCTTTGGTGAATGTCAAAGGGGTTAACATGTTACCAAGCAGGCAGTTCTTCTCCTTGCTTTCATTCATTTACATTTTAGCCTTTCTGAGGGGAGGTACAGTAGCCTACTGCACTGTAGGTGAAGGCTTGGAGCAAGGACTCAGCAATCAACTTTATGCTTATTTCATCCCGGCCTTCAGGAATGTCACACCTGCCTAAGTGGATTCACTTGGCATCACAGGTGTAAAGTAGTTTGTGTAAAAGTGACTGGCTGGGTGACATTAAAAATCATTTTTAGAGGAATGGTTAGTTAGCGCAAACTACTGTACTCAGGCGGATCATGTATCCCTCTTTTGCTCCACCTGTTGCACTAAATGAATTTCTGGGGTCTCTTTTTGTCCTCTCTCATGTTTTCTCCAACAAACTTCAAATTTTTACACTATTAAGATTTGAAATGAATTATAAAGCAAATGATTCAGGTCTTTACAGACTCTGACTTGACATCAATCCTACCTAGTCACTCTGGCTGGAAAACTTGGTTCTTTGGAATAATAGGTGCAGTGAAATGTGAATTATCCCATGTCTTGGTATTATGTCAGCTAGTAAGGAGTTTGCACTAATGTGGCAAATACTTTTTGTAGGGTGACGAGGAGTCCAGCCTGGGCCTTCCCATCAGCCCCTTCATGGACAGAGCAGCACCACAGTTGGCCAAACTCCAGGAATCGTTCATCACGCACATTGTGGGACCGCTGTGCAACTCCTATGACTCAGCCTGCCTCATACCTGGGCGATGGGTGGAGCCCAACCCAGAGGCAGAGGAGCCAGAGATCACAGAGAATGAGGACGAAGATGAGGAGGACACTGCAGAAGAAGATACATCCACCAGCTCAGAATCATCGCGTAAGTTCTTCAGACGAAAAACAAAGTTCTAAGAATGAAGTTGCTACACACGCATGAAGCGGAGGATATAAGAAACTAAGCCCAAATGTTCTGGTTTTGTGTCAATTTGCATGCTTTGCTATGCTATTAGTTTGTTTATACAATAGAATAGACTAGAGAGTCATTCACTACTGACAATTCATTCAAGCCAGTGGATAGAGCTTTTATATTTAGCCTCTGGAATGGAATATGTTGTATATAATACATTTATAATTTGCAATTTCTTGTAGCAACACACGTTGCACTAGTGGCAGTCAGTTGAAACATCTGTAGATATTGTTGCTTTGCTATAGTAACAATGATGATTATGATGATTTTTGGGGTGCTATTTTCTGAGTAATGAGACACTTTAAGAAAACACTGATAAACCACATGTAAGTCAGTGAAGATATTTGATGCTGATTTGGTACAGATATGTGCACAGCCTGGTGGCAGTTTCTATAGGAAGATTGAGATTTGTTATCAGCTGGACACACCATGTTTATTACTGTCTGTCTTTACTGATAAATAACTTGTACATTCATTTTAGATTCAGCTGTGCACTGTAGAAACCCATTCATCAAAAATAATGAAGTTCATTATTTTTCATTCCAGAGAAAGCAGCTTCTAAGAAGAGAAGGAAAGTGTTCTGTCAGATCTCCCAGCACCTGCTGGATAACCACGAGATGTGGAAGAAGGTGATTGCGAGCGAGGAGGCCCAGAAACAGGGACAAGGAGGAGAGTCCGTCCATTTAAACAATGTAGCTGAGCCCATTCTGGCTATTCATGAGGAAGAAGAGGAGCCAGGCAGCAGGGAGGAGCTGGTAGAAGGAGAGGATCCAGAGGAGGGAGTGGAGGAACCAGAGTGGCCTGTGTCCCCACAGGAAGAATCTAAACCTCCAGAGGAACTAGAGGAGGGGGACCAACAGTGAAAGAGCCCATGGCAAATATGGCGTCAGTCAGGGCAAGGACGTGAAAAAGTATTTCTTTGTTTCTTATCCTATCAACTGACTCCTGTTTTTGCCAGCACATCACTTAGACACAACACTGTAGATGTTTGGGAAATGTGTGCCTATACAGAAAAAAAGCAGGGTGGGAAAATTTGTGCTTTACACATTTTATTTGAATATCCGGATTCACCAAACATTTAAAGGAGCTTTCCATATTGCAATACGGGATTATTTGTGTACTTTGGGATACAGACTCTTTTGCTACTGTCAAGAGAAGAGGAAGACTGGTTGCACAGACCTCAACCCATTGTGGTAACACAGGACTGCAGACGTTTGCTGCCAATTTATACATAATTATTTTCAGAATGCAATTATATATAGACATCACAGTTACTTGTACTTGTGTTTCAATTTTAGCAAGAGTTTTTGAGGTCTCACATGGGCCATAATATGTTTTGTTTTCTATATATGGATTGTAAAGGGAGTCAATCAAATGAGGAACATTGGTGTATCTTTCTTCCTTTCAACTTCTGCCAAAACAAATCACTCACCCATGGGCTTGAGCATAAAACCACAAACCTTCATGCATTTTACGCCTGATATTTTTTGCCAAATGAAGTACTTTATACTAGTCAGTGTAGCCATATTAGTATAAGGTGGGAGACGCGAGGCTCTTCTGTGTGCGTGTGCATGTGTGTGTGTGCATGTGTGCGAGTGTTTAAACTAACGCGCTCATATGGACTATTCTTTTGCAGAGGACATAGACAGAATCAGCAGATTACCTCTTATTTGTGCCATCTCTGGTCTCCAGCCAGCCCCAAGGTGAATATAGTGGCCATTGAACTCTATTGGGGGGTGGACAGAATACACAAAGCAGGAAAGAAGAGGGGAGAACAAGAAGACAGATAATAACGCATTCAAGCATTAGATAGAAACAGGAACAGCCCCCTACCCTCTCTAAAATAGATCCATCTCCTTGCTTCATTTTCCTTTACAATCACCATAGGTAACCAATGCAGTGTCCTTGTCTTTTCTAACAGTTACTTGCTGACTATATACAGGTTCAGTCTGCTGTATTATACTCTACACTTACTGGTACTTATAAGGTATTCACCCAAATGATAATGCTGACCTTTAACCCTCAGGAAACTCTTAACTGTCTCAATTCATTATTAACATCTATATCACCTGACTAAGTTGAAAACATGCAGGGATAGTAAGCTGTTTGATAATTTAATTATTTTCATAAGTTGTGTAGAGCAAGGGTGAAGTCTGTTGCCATCACCTCTCCTGGCATTTCAGTTTAGCTGTTTGGCCTAAACACAATAGACAACAAACATCTTGTGCATCTTCTTTTTATTGGTGGAAAGTGACTGCCTCAGTAGCACATTGTGTGTATAATGTACATCCTTGGTTCATTGTTACTTCATATTCACGAAGAAAATGAAACAACAGTAGTGACAATGTTAGCTTTATTCACATAACTGCTAAAATCAAAGAGAGCAATTAGCAATGAGAAACAGCTTTTTAAGAATTGTCAAAAGACATAAAGATCTGTGAGAGTAAATGTAATAAAATAACGCTCATCTGATTATCATGATAATAGAGTTAAAACTTAGACTTCATGCTTGATGGACAGTAAAATAGCCCAGTGCGCTGTAAAACTCAAATTCACATGATAGCCCCTTCCTTTGAACTGAGACAAAGCCATTAGGAAATCCAGTTACATATTAATGTCTCAGATGAATATCCTGCTTTTCTTTAATAATTTACATTTACATAGAAAACATGTTTGGGAGACTAAAAGTAGATCTTGAGTTTAATTAGTGAAGTGTTCTGCATTGAGTTGTCAAGTCAACTTACAGTCACATATGGTCACAAGTGCAGTGAGTGAAGCAATATGTAATGAATTATCCACTGCTAATCTTCTCAAGTTCTCATGACCTACATGCACATCTGAATCTTCTGGGTTGATATCTCATAACTCTACCACAGCTTACTTTCATAATCATATTTCTTTGAACTGATCTTAAAAAGGCAGAACAGCACACACCAACCCATATAAGATATAGAACTTTCCTTTCCATTTAAATTACATTGCCAGATACAGGTGTGGAACATCATGCTCTGCATGTCCTGCATTAACATACTCTCTTAAGACACAATGTTCCTGTTTGTGGTAATAGCACACTACATCAATAATGACCTGTTTGTTTACTGCTCAGGCTCTGCCATAGTCTGTGTTCAAGGAGGGGAAGGACTCAGCTGCAGCTCAGTCCACATGGGTTGAAGGTAATTGACTGACCCACTGATTAGAATGATTAGAAAAGTATTAGACAAACGCTGTATCGGATCAGAATTCTGTGAAACCACTGAGTGAGAACAATTTTTGGCCACTAACAATCATGTCTTCATGTACCATCTGTTTGCTGCATGTTTCCTGAAATGCATTAACCTATTATCATTATAGACACAGGTGTTGCATTTTCTTCAGCTTTTGAAAAAGCCTGATAAGATATTGCCAGTTTTTAATAGAAAAACTACTGGCTTCAACATAAACATCTACTGAAGTGGCCCAGAATTTTCTCTTCATGTCATTCATTGGATAATATAATAATTTCTAGCCTCCATTAAAGCTCCTGCTTCGTGAATGTGTGTTTACAGGAGAGAGAGAGAGAGAGAGAGAGAGAGAGAGAGAGAGAGAGAGAGAGAGAGAGAGTGTGTTTGCATCTTTGTCTATTTGAATTCTTCCACTGGCCTCTGGTGTGACTGTCCTGTATTTGACTAATTGTACTGCTTCTGCTCACCAGAAGAGATGGTGATGCAGTTAGTAGTTCTGATGAAATTGTTATTCACAGAAGGCCCTATAGCACATTTCTCCTTGCGCTTCCTCTTTGATCTACACCCTGCTTTGCCTGCAGATCTGAGATCCTCACTGGCAACAGAGATAGAAGTGTTCATCACAAAACATCCCTCATCTTCAGGTGATGGGATCTTGCCCATTTTATTGGATGATCACATTTCTTTTTTCTCCTCTTTTTTTTGATAATGCATGCATTTTCCCCCAGTCACATCAGTTTCAAGTCAATTCCTGCATTTGAGCTGATATGGTATATACATTTTGATAGTGTATTTTTATGTGTTAATTGGTTTTATTCGATTGTCATACTTATTCACACATGTAGCATAATTGTAACCATGGGAACCAAACAAGCTTTACAATTATGTAAACAAAAATGAGATGAGTATTTTTATATAGTTGACACATGATTAAATAATTAATTGCTTTCTTCTCACTAGAACCTTGCACTTACCATATGTACTAATACTTACACAAGGAAGAATATGTCCAAATACACAGTATTTGTCAAAGTAAAGTCATGAATTTCCTTGCAGGTTGATGCTCCATTTTGTACAATACACATATATGCTGTACAGTAAAGAAATTTTAAAACTACAAAAACTCTTTTAGATATACATTATTTATTTTTACCATTTTGTAATTTAGACACTATACTGTAGCTGCAATATTGCCAGACTTACTGGAAGTGCCTACATTGGTATTATGTATCATACAGTGAATATATTTGAAGATCATTAGAAGTTGTCACAAACTGAACCATGTGGATGTTGTAATGTGAATACATTGAATTACAAGACTATAATTTCTGTGGTATCTCTGTGTCGTGTTTTTCTTTATCAGTTGATTTATACCTATGTGTTTCATATTAAAGTCTACAAAATAAATAATCATTCATCAGGTTTTAGATGCCATGCCTCTTAAAGATTTGTGTAGCTTGTGTCACAACAGACACAGATCGTTTCTTTTTTACTGGCATTTATTTCGGCTTGTCTTAAATTGTTCATGCCGTGCAAACTGTTAGTACAATAATACAAGTATATGCTCCGCTCAGTAAATCAAAGCTTAAATGTCACATTGTGTAAACTTAACCTTTTCCATACAAGGCCTATTTTTGCTGCTTCCTGTCTGAAATTACTTACTCAAACTAAATAGAGTATATCTTCACAACTACAAGGGCTGTATAAATAATCTTGGTCTCAAAAGAAAGATATTGTGAGATCTCTACATAAGTGTCACAATCAAGTACTGTGTCAACATAAATTCATTAAACACAGTAGAAAATGTAAACATTTCTATCTCCGCCTAATCAAAAAACACATTATTTAGAGTGAAAATTACCTTTGAATGATGGATACTATCCTAATTGATCTTGAAAGTAGTAAAGTGATAACTGATCAATAACTGTGCAAAAGTAGATGCTAAATTTGCAATTTCACATCTGTTTTAACACAGGCCTATGTCCAGACAGAATTTGACCTTTCTCAGGTACCAGACAGGAAATAGCCTATTTATTATATAATTATATTTCACTAATGATGAACTATGGTTATTCATTCCATCCAAATACAACTGTTTTTGAGTCATTTTGAAAATTCACCCAGGCCTTTAGCTATACAAACATCATTTCAGTGCTGCCCCCTACGGGGTTTGGTTTTATCATCATGCCACTCCACAAAAAACGTGTTTGTCCTTGACAAGGGTTAGGTCAGGGTCAGAGCGATATCAATCGCTCTGGTCAGGGTACAAACATTGGCCCCATATCTCCTTCCAGCATACGGAGAACCTCTTCTGCTGAAAATCTTTCCTTTTTTCCGTTTGCCATTGTTTTGAAAATCCGAGTCGAGCAAACAAACAACAAACGCAACTTCCTGGGCGTGATTCGCGGGGGTCGTTTTCGCGCCGTTTGCGCAGTCATGCGTGACGGCGCAGTAATGACGGTGCAGAAACAACCCCAAAGTCTTGGTATGTTTGTAAACAGTCAGGACGTTTGCTAATTGCTATGCATGACAAATTAACAAGCTAATAAACTAGCAGCGTTTTTTCGAGCTGGAATATAACTTTTGACCACAAAACAGCAAAGGTAAGATGCACTTTACGATTCTGTGAAGTTTATTTTCGCTACTCTTTGGCTGCTAGTTCGAGTTTACGTCGCACAGTGATGGGGGAGACATCTAGTCAGCAGAGTCTCTGCTTTCATATGCCATGCCGTTTGTTTGGTCAGCATCGGTTAGCATGAGGTGGTGAAATGAGAAGAAGCACACAAGTTGATCTGCGTTGTTTCTGCGTTCGTGTTACATGCCCATATAATTGCTTGAGATGTGTTGCGTTTGGGTGGCAATGCTTGGCATGGGCTTTTAGCTGAGTTTCTCTCCATCATTTATTGGAGCTTCATAGCGTGTGCAGAGAGCAGGCTGTGCAGGCTGCCCCCTAGATAGGGGGAGCTCAGGCTCAAGAACATGACAAATGCAAAGAAAAGTACCTTGTTGGCCACTTGTCATGAACAGAGGTCCTTGCATAGACTGTATCTGTCCTTGGCACACCTTAGATAATAACATAGACTGTATGGCAATACCTACTATTATAGCATCAATTAGCTAATCCTACCGCAGCAAAACACAGGCGATAAACATTGGTTCTGGGACAAAACGACAAACTTTTTAAAGCAGTACTAAAGAACTTTCAGTTTTGGTTGAGTTTGGCGGCGCCTGTGGACCAAAGCGGTAGTGTTTTGCCTGAAGGAAGACTCCATTTCCCATGAACACTAGCGTGAAGCCCTGTAAATAGGCTATCCTGCATTAAAATTAACAAAAGACATCAAAACTAAGTTTCTGTTTCCAGTGGATCATTTCAAAGTGAAAACACAAACATAATCCATTGCTAAAGTGCTGTTTTGCCTGTTCCCTCCTTGTTGTGACTCGCAAAAGTGAAAGTGAAGGAAGACTCCATTTCCCATGAACACTAGCGTGAGAGCAGGGTTCCTACCATGCTCCTCAAAGCTGCTTAGTGCCAGAGAAAGAGGCCCAATTCCAATCCGACCCCTCACGGACTCACTGACTTAGAGGCGCGTTCACGGGAAGTCCGTGAGTGTGTGAGGGCTGTTCCGTTGTCAGATCATCAAGTCAGTGAGTCAGTGAATGAGCCCTTACTGCCCCCTTACCGTAAGTCAGCACCGATGCTGACTTTGGGTAGGGGAATTACCCACAGTTCATAGCGTTGTGAAGTCAAACCATAACACAGGGGATGCCGTCGGAACGCAAGTGTTAAAAAAAAAGAAATTAACACAAGTAGTCAGAGAGAGCTCCGCCGGTCTCTTTATTGTTAATGGACAGGAGCCAAAAAAAAGGAATAAATAAAAAGAAAAGAAGAAGTTTACTGTCCGTATTAACGTGCAGTTTGTGATTATTGATGATGATTTGATCAGATCTGATCCAGGAATATTTTGCTTTGAGTCCGTCCCCCTCACACACCTTGTGCGCGTTGAAAGTAGCCTACAGTAAATTTATCGGTCCAAGGGCGGAGTTAAAAACATTTTGTTGTCGGGGTAACGTGTTGTGAGAGTGGGTAAGTGCTGTTCCATTCATGTTTACAGCATCTGGACCCTCACACACTCTCACACTCTGTCACTTAGAGCTGACGTCACTTTAGTCAGTGAGGGTTCAGGGCTTGAGTCTTTAGGGGGCGGATTGGAATTGGGGGAAAGATACAGACCCCCTCAGGCCATGACAGAGGTGTCATTCAACTTGTTGTAAGTCGATGTATCATCACAAAAGTTATGAAAATATTTTATGAAGGTTGAAAAGTTCCTTAGTGTTGGTTTAAGTAAATGATGAAGTTAATTTAGTTAGTTAGTTAGTTTAAGTAAAAATAAAAACTTTGCAAAAACAACATATGAACAAAAAAATATATATGCATATATAATAAAAAAAAAATAAAAGAAAATAATTGAAAATAAAGGTAATTTGATTTTTTGTTTTTGTTTTGTTTGTTTATTTGTTTGTTTCATATCCGAAAAGGAGTGGGAAGAAGTAAAACTTATTTACTCCCACCCCTTATTCATAAATTATCTATCAAGTTATCTAGTCATTATTACTTGAATTTATCTATCAAGTTATCTAGTCATTATAATATAGGCTATTCAGTAAGTTAATTTATGAGTTATTTAACTGGATTTATTCTAATATATTATTATATTTATATTTATATACATATAGATTTATTCTAACATATGATTACTAGTCTTTATCTCTCTATATAGTCATATACATATAAAAACATATGCAAACACATTCATACATACAAAGACAAACTGAAAGTGACAACCGAGCAATAAATAAACTAAGTCGGTAAATAATACCCAAATAAATAATAATAAGCACCTTGTGGTTGTCAGACACCCTCATTTCTGTACACTGAAAATAATTTCTTTGTATTTCTTTTTGAACTGGATTATGTTTGGACATTCTTTTAACCCCACATTCAAACTGTTCCATAGTTTAGTTCCACAGATAGGAACACACAAGCTCCTTCTTGTTGTTCGTATGTTCCGGATTTTGAAGTTAAATTTTCCCCTTAAGTTGTAACCCCCTTCCCTTTCAATGAATAATTTTTGAATTTTTGAATATATTAATAATAATAATAATAAAGTTAAAATCTTACTCTGTGCAGTGGTTTAAGACTGTCTACTTACCATGACATCACAATATGATGATCCATTTTCCTGCTCAAAATGTTACAGTTTTGAAAAGTTGGCCCACTCTTTTGACATCAATTCCGTAGATTCTCAGATGTGTGAGGGGAAAAAAAAAGTTTAAACACAGTTATCCAGCATGGCCTTGGAAACAGTAGATGTATGTATGTCAGAGATATATTATACCAACCACATATAACTGGAGTCAGATAGAGCTTTTCAGCAGTTTAGCCAATTCTTCATCTCACTTTGGGTGTTTAATAGGTCATCATGTTATCCTACCCCTGAAGCCACAGAGAGAGGCGTGGACATGTTCATAACAAGTGGGCCTGCTGTATGTAGACCAATATCCCCATGGCAACAGGGAAACTTGAGAAATGAGATCTGACCACCTGGTGTGTGAGTAGGCTCAACAGCAGAATTATGACCTTATCTAACGATGCATTTTTAGTAGGGAAGTATTAAAGGTCTGTCGATTCCTTTGATCCATATTTTTTTATATCAAGATTTTTTGTTTTGTTTTTTTACATTCTTTTCATTTCTTGTTTTCCATCTTTCTTTTATCAAAATGTATTTGAGATTAGTTGAACAGATAATTTTAATAGAACTGTCAATCCAAACTTCAATTCACATTTTGGCCCATACTGCACACTTTGCATTCACCTGATTCCTGTATTTCTTGACCATTTTAATGAAAATGATTCCAGTCTGACTTGAGGCTGCTGACACAATTTAGGTCAATTGATCTTGGACTCAATTTTGTGGCTCAATCTCATAGTTGATCACAAACATTGCTTTTTTTATCAGAAATATTTGAAGAAGACCGGTTTATTCCTATGAGCAAGACATGTTCAGTGATAATATGATGCATTATCATCTGAATTAGTTAGGATAACTTATGTGTGTCTATTCTAATGCTTATCAATAAATATTTTTTACAATTCAGTTTCATAAAGCCTGGAAGGCAATGTAGGAGAATGACAGGATGACAGGTCCAGGATGCACATCACGTCATGTCCCTGGTTGGGCACCAATAGAAGTGTGAGAGCCAGGCCACCAAGACTTGACCAAGGCCACCATGACCTGTGCTGGCGCCAAACAATTTAAGAACAACAACAGCCAGGAAATATTGGGAAATAGTGAAATACACCACACACACACACACGCATAGTGCTGAGTAGCCAACTTACATGGCCAAAGTGCAAGATAAGTGAAATTGAGCTGTGTGGAAGATATCGCTGACTACGTTGGTGGTAGGGCTGTTGTGAATAAAGAGATTCCCCATCTGACACCTGTGATCCCTCCTCATTAGTGAGCTATTAGGCCACCTCATCCCTAGTGTGAGGCCTCATGTTAAAAATCGGGGTATATGATCCTTGATTCCACCTGTGCCTTGACACATATATCACCTCCTCAGACCCCCAAACTGAAATTGATTTTGTCCTTTAATGATAATGGAGAAAGTAATTCAGGTCTTTATCACTACTCAAGTAGACTATTGCAGTTCTCTGGTCTTGGGTCTTCCTCAGTCTTCACTATCTCCTATCCTCCATTGGTTACCTGATCACTTCAGAATTCAATTCATGACCCTGCTGACAACAGGAGACTCTTAATGATCAAGCCCCACCTTACAGATCGTATCCACTGCCACTGAGATCCTAAACCTCTCAGATCTTGAAGCTCTGTCTAAAACTAAAAGGTGCTCCTCCAAAACTATGAAAACTTTTACCATTTGATAACAGATTTGTTCCACCATCTTCATTTTTAGGTCTAGGCTAAAGACACATTTTTAAACACTGGCCTTTTTAACTATCTAACCTTCTAGTCCATTATAATGTTCATACTGCGTATTTGCTTCTTGTTGTTATGGTTTGTTAGTATATTCATGTATCTTACAGATTATATAACCTGCTTTCCTTGTGATTATGCACTGTATTTATTTCACTTGCTTTTATTTACATTATAGTTTTTTTGCACAGCATTTTGTCCAGTTCTAATTTCTCTCAACTTGACTCGTTTTGTATATGCTAAACGTGGGAACAGTTTGTCCATTTGTATTGTTTGAACAGAGTCATTTTCAGATTGATGCCACAACATGCCACAGGTCAAATCACAACCGACTGACCCATGGAATGAGCCGGAGCCCTATATGTCTGTGTGTCTGTGGCCGGAGCACACGTTTATTTATAAGAACTGGTGCTGATTAAACTTTTAAATGAATGCTGCTCCAGATCCGATTCTTCTATTGTTACTCTTTTAAACAGTGACAATAAAACTATTCATGCATGTCCACTGCTTTCATATTAGAGATCAGATGAAGTTCAGGTTGAATTAAAATTGTAATTATTTATAACAAACATGATTTTAATATTGCACTGCAGTATAGTGAATGTATGAAATATTTCTGTTCTAATCATTTATGGCTGTCAGGTTTCCGATAACCCCCCCCCCCCCCCCCCCAACTCATTCATACGCCCATGTGTGGCCAGTACAAATCGCAGCTCTCGCGCGTCACGTGTGGTTCACAGTGTACGCGGCGCTCTGTATCCACCCTGTCGGTGCCAGTCAAGAGGCTCCGCTCCCCGCTGCCGAGGAGCGTGTTCAGTATGAGAAGGTGACTTGATGAGAACAAGTGTCATTTGATGTGGCTGGAGCCTTTCCGTGAAACATCAGGATATTCCCTCTATCATCTGTTTTCTCTCCATTTTAAATAAGTAGACACACTGAGGGAAAAGCTCTGAAGCACCGAGTTTGGGTAAGTGTCATGATGTTCTTTTCAGTCAAGATTTACCGTCATTAAAAGTCGTGCAGGTATTTTCGTTATTTAGAAGGCTATATTTATATGAGCTCAGAATATTGCAGATTTAAGGGATAGGAAAAAACAAAACATCTGTGTCAGTGAAGCATCAACTCTGCATCACTTAACCGGTGCAGTGCGCAGAGCTGTCGACGGAAACAGACGGGGCTTTTGCAGAAGCCAGAGAAAATTGATCTCTGTATCAGGAGTGTGTGCCATCACCAATAATTCAGCCGACATCATGTGATCGTCATCACGTTTAATCCCAGACAGAGAATTTCCTTTGAACTCAGCACAAGTTCATTCCTGTTTTCTTTTTTTTCTTTTTTCTTTTTTCTTATTTCTAATTGGTGCATGCTTTCCATTTGTGAGATGAATCTGGGTCAGTAGGTTTCAAAGTGTCTGTTTTCCTAGAAAACTCTTTGTTTTATCTCTAATTTTGATCTTAAAGGCCACTCTCTACATCAGCCAAGCACTTGTGGATCACAGTCAGGAATCCTGAACCAGAAAGACACCCACTGCTTTCAGAGGACAGGACAGAGACTCATTATAACAGGCCATTTATTACATATGTAGAGAAGCTACCTTACACCAATTTGTCAGCAAAAAAGAAACGAAGGCTTGCTCAGTAGGTCTTGTGGTGAAGAGACAGGAAGTTTTAGAGATGGCAGAGAAGATTGTAGTTGCATGGCAGATATTATGTAGGCTGATTGGTGTATGAGATGAGTACCTTTTAAAAGTACATTGATGAAGCATGCACCCTTTCCCACTTCCTCCTTCTGTATGGTCTGTGTAAATCTCATAGTGAATTTGCAGAGTAATAATGTGACAACGGTTCATAAACAGTCCCTGTTAGTCAGATGCAACTGTCAGACATCCTGAAAATATGTATATTTTTGAATGCTGAATGTGAAACAATTCACAGGGTAGTATATGTTAAGAATATTGTTGACAAGAATAAAGTCACTATTATTGATAAAAGATGGTTAGAGGTGGACATCTACTTCTCCTCTATGTGCAGCCAAGTTATTAGGTGAAATGTAAACATGGAACAGCATAGCTCATGCAATACATAAACAGAGATCAGTATAGTTCAGTCTTGCAGTACCAAATTGCTGTTCTACTCAATGTCTATTAATGTTACATGAGCACGAAAGCCTTTTTGTCGACAGCTCTAGCTACATTTTTTTTCTTGCATAGTTCAAAGCCATTCTTTGGTTTGGTGCAAGGAGGAGGGATCCATAGGGAGTTGTCATGCCACTGAATAAGCTCTGCCTCTTAAACAGTGTCACAGCTCTGCTCTTTGCACTGCTCTGCTCTCTCTATCTCTATGTCTTCTGCAACACTGAGCTAAACGGACTTAATACAAATGCCAGTTGTCTTTCACTTAATGAAGCAACCCCCCTTTGTTGTCAGTAGGCCTGTCATGAAGATAAAAGGCATTGTGTCTTCTTCAGGTTGTTGATGATGATCATAGATGATACTGAATTTTTCGTACCTTCTATACCACATGTACTCTCAAACCAGGAATACTGGTTTGAGAGTACATGTGGTATAGAACAAGTTGTCCCAGGCATTGGAACACTTGATTACTGTGTTTTGTCCTCTGTGCTGATCTTCAAAGATCCTCTTCAAGCTGAGATGTTCTCTCGCTGAGTGTTTTAAGACATAAAAGTTCAGCAAATTATTATTACTGCCATTATGGTTTTGCTGCAATTTCTTAGGGCTGCATGGTATGCAAAAAAAAAGGTCATATTGTGATCATATAGCCAGATTATGAGATTGTGACTTCAGTTGGACTTCTTTTTGCTAATCATTTTCACTTTGAAAATAGAAATGTGATAAAGCGATTATGGATGGTCTTGTACCAAACAAATAAGTCCCCTTACATTGACAATATGATTTATTGCCATTCATAGCACTGAAATGCACAACAGTGTTGTGAAACATTTTGCCTTATCCAAAAAATAGCAGCTCCTGCAAATTGGATGTTGCACATAGCTATATTGCCATATAGCTATGTATGTGCAATTAGATTTTATTACAGTGTGATTCATTATTATGTTTACAGTAAACAAAGCTTAGCCTATAGAAGATACAAAAACATTAAACAGATATATTCACACACTGACAAGTTGATAAGTAGTATAGCAGTAGTTCATTTGAATCAGCACCAGCCAGTGTTACTTAAAGGTTCAGATTGGTGAAGGAAGTGATTAGCCAAGTTTAACCCAGAGATTGAAAGCTGTGGGAAGCTGCTAAAAGCTAACTTTAACTTTTAGATTAAATTGTTCCCTCCAACATCTAGTTCATTGGTTTGACAATCTGAAAATCTATGAACTTCATGAGGGCAAAATGCTATCTGCAGTGGCTACACTCAACTGTTTGTCAGCTTTACCCCTAAAAATCAACTGCATTGCTCAGTGTGTTTAATATGCATATATGCAGATACAACATACATATGATGATTGTGTTGCTATATATCCGTATTTTCATTTTTTTTTTAGACTATACATATCTTAAACCTATCTGTTGTGGTGGGTGCACAAAGATAAAAATAAACTTGACCTTCTATCTATGTTGTTTAATCATAAATTAGTACAAGGAACATGATATTCCTAGAACATGGAGATATTATGATTTGTTGTCTTGTTTTGCAACAGAAGACCACAGATCTCTAAATCTTTAAATCTTAATTCCTCCCAACAGATGTGAAGGAGGACAGCCATAGCAAATCCCCTGCAGAGACGCCACAACTCAGGTAACACACAGCAGGAGGCTGCCATGAAGAAAATGGACAACACACCTGCAGGCAGCTGGATTCTAGACAACAACCCTATATCCTCTGCAGTAAAGAACTCCTGCCATCCCAACCTGAAGGTATTGTGCTCTGTGGACAAACTAGATCCCGCCAAGCTCTTTGACCTTAAGATGATCCATGTTAATCATGTAAAACAGATTCTGAATATGAGATTATAACAACAGCGAACTGAAATGTACCTATGTCTTGAGTTCAGCTTTTCTGCACCCGTTTATTCAAAACTTAACGATGTCTCTACTCAGAAAATGTTGTGCATATCAAACCTGGAAATTATTTTTTTAAAAACCTACTTCTGAAATGGCAGAGAAGGACAGATATACAGATTCAAATGCCATTGGGGACAGTATTACAGTAGCTCTCTGTGCCCTTTGGACTGGGTATTAGGCTGCTGTGAAGAATTCCTTAGACAAAGGTTGTGCTCCAGTAAAAGAGGTCAGGGTGGGTCTGTACCACTTTACTGGATTAAGAATCAATTGAAAAGCTGCTTAGTGAAATGCTTCAGCTTCAAGCAACAATAATTAGGAATTCCAGTCATTCTGCTTTTTTGTCCATGTGTGTTTTCCCTCTGTGTTGTAATCCTGCTGTGAACCTCTCAGTGTGAGCTGCTTTTGACACAAGGTTTACTTATTTATCTAGAAAGGTTTTTTGTCAGCTGCAGTTGCTGCTGCTGAATGTTTGTTTAGCCCAGATTTTGATTATTGTATACAGTATGCTGTGTGTACATTTTAAATATGTTAAATAGCTCTAGTTCTGGATGAAAGATCTGGAATAATTGCACTGCTATTACAGCAGGACTCAAGGCAAGTTGTACACCACAGTGAAATTATATTGCCAACAAGGGAAAATTGTGAGCTTAAAAACTCATCTGTAAAATTTCAGTTGAATTTTAGACACAGATGATGACCTCTGCAGCTGCTGCTGTATTGATAGTGAGATAGCTCTTATACTGTACCACACAGTTTGTCAGAGTAGTGACACATTTTTCACAGTTGCTAAAACACTTCTTTTTTTCCAATACTTTGCTTTTCTAAAAACCGAAAACACAAAAACTCTTACTCCTCTTGCAAAACCAAACACACACCTCAAAACTGTTTTATCTGTGCTCAAAATCAAACTCTGTTTTCAGATCTTAGATAAGCCAATACAAATAAAAACACCACTGCTGATTAATTACACACTACACAGAAAAATGGAAAACGGTGTTCACAGCATGTAGCTCATTTTTTATCCTTTTAAAAGAGAAAATGTTTTATTTATCTATTTATACTTCCTAAAAAAAAAAACAATAGCAAGTGACAGTTACTGTCTGACCCACCATAAGTACTGTAAACAATTATTTAGAGTTTTTCTGAATTGCTCAAACATTAATTCCTGTTGTGTGAATCAATTACTCAGTTGTCATTCACTGAACCGAACATACTTTTCACAATAAACAATCTTCACCTAGTAAAACACACCATGTGCAGATCTTAGTCCTTCCTTATACAAAACTTTAAACACATTCTCATGCAATAAAACGTAGTTGTCACTGTGAAGCACTTGTGACTCATAACAAGTGGCAAAAGATAAACACAAATAGATTTCAACATACCGTAGACTCAAGATTGGTCACACTTGTTTCTCATGATGTGACAACCAGTATAAGCCACTTCAGAGTGCAAGCAGGTGCATCCTGCAAGTTCATACAAACAATTGAGAGACACAATCAGAGACACAGTAAAAGATTGCATGGAAGAGGAGGGGGACAAGAAGGAGGAAGATGAAGATGAAGAGTGGTCATTTCTGATGAAATCCGGGCTTCTGTCACAGACCATGTCCTTGTGTAGGACATGGCAATGAGGGAACATCAGTAGATTCTCTGTAGTCCACAGATTTAGACAATAGGACAGGCACAGTGTACTTTACTGTACTGTTTTATCAGCAAAGTACTATTTTAAAACATTACATTACAGATATTTTGCACATTCACTTGTGTAGAATTGCAAGACTGCCATACAGGGGTGTGAGGACACCTAGCATCACATTACATACTGTACGTACAGTGTATGTAAGTGAATAATTGCACTCCACAGCATAGGCCTGTTTCTCTGAAGCACTTACAAAACTATATCTGTCTACATGCTGAGAATGTTTGAATTTGATGATATTGATATGTACGTATGTATATTATATAACATAAATGCAAGACCAAGTACTATTCTTACTCTTCCTCCTCTACTTCCTCCTGTACATCATTTCCTTCCATTGATTAATTATTTCCTCAACCTTCTACACTCTGACCTAGTTTATTTTAGTTTTGTCACTACATTAGCAAAAAGTGTGACCAGTTTTGAGTTGTTGTGTCTAAGCAATGACACCTGTGCTGTACAACCTGTGTTTGCCATTATGCATCAAGAGTAACTTGTAACTGTAACTTGTGTCTATCTGCTAAATATTGTCTTGTCTGGCCAAATCAGACAGTTGTATTCAGTGTTTTATCAATTCAGAAAAACTGTTATGCAGTCATTTGAAAACAGTTGCAGAGGCATTATAACCAGTTATATTCTGTGGTGTAAATGCTAAGCATCCACTTGACATTAGAGCAAAGCCTGGACCACCCTGGTGGTTGCCATAGTTTCACTGGTCCCTCAGATTTTTCATTTATTTGCCATAATTGAGAAAGCTTGTAGTTAAGTCTGTCTGCACTATGGCCTATATCTTCATTCATCTCTCACTCAGCGCCACTCATGTCTCTACAGCTGCAGATGGAGTGAGTCTGAGAGGAAAAATTAAGATAATTGCTTATCAATTTAGAATTGTTTCTCCTGGTTTGGCTGTAACCACATGACAAACATTGTAAGCTGTCCTTGCCGTTAGAGAGCTTATCTATATACTGTTACCCTGCAATACATAATCCATTTTTATAAACAATAAATATGAATTAATACTGAGAAAAAGTCATTGCACTCAGATACTTTCTGCTCAGCTTTATCCTGATATGTGTGTGGTAGCACTACTGTAATATTTGCTGTCACTGACATTTAATTTTTAACATGTTCTGATCTGTTGAGATTGTCAGGTTCCTTACTGATGTTGCACAGGACCTATCTCTGATCAGTGATTTATCTGTTACTTTGAGCCACCAGTAGAGATATTAGATGTGATATGCCGTAAGGCCTAATGTTTACTGTTTCCTCTGTGCTTGCACTTGGATACACAATCTGAAAAAAAAAACATCATCAACATCAACTTTTAGTATTTATGTACATGACACTAGACTATCTACTGTTACTACAGCATAGTTTATTACAGTAAATATTCCCAGAGCAGGCTAAATGTCTAGCTGACACCTCACTGAAAAAGTAGATTATAGTTTTGATGTGTAAACACCATAATTGGGCTACACATTGCCAATGTTTTAAAGTCACTTTTAAAAAATAATTTTGGTGAGCTTCACATGAGTTTTGGGTGGCGTGACTCATAAACTGCATAGAGGGGGATCTGAAGACTGGATTGTAAGTGAATGATTACATGTGACGTGGTCCTACTCCTCTTTTGTTCATTGTCTATTGTAGGTGACGCAAGGCGAGGCAAGTTTATTTGTATAGCCCATTTTTACAAACAGTTTGTCTCAAAGGGCTTTACACAATATTGTAACAACATCCTCTGCCCCCTAGACCCTCACATTGACTGAGAAAAATCTCCCAAGAAAAGTGACTCACCTAATAATTGTATTGTTTAAACATTTGCTGTATTTTTTCACTATTCACTATACTACTACTATTCACCGAACAACATCACTCAGGCTGTCTAATTCTCCAGCCTTTTGGACTGCAACTGAAATGCTGTTCACTGTTACTGGGGCACAGTGAATTGCCATTGAAAGTTGCTGTATGTTGTAAAGCAGATTAAGTGGCTGACTAAGTCAGTGCAGCCATTACTATAATGTGTTCACTATAAGGCCTTGTTGTTTTGTTGCTTGCTCAACAACTTAACGGAGCAGAGTCGTATCTTCTTTGTCATTATCATAAACCAGGTGTATGTGAATTTAAAATATCATTCAAATAACAGAATAATTCTGTTGACTAAAAAAAGAGGATGTATACTGTGCATGTGCTGGTTGTTGGCGCGTGCATGTCTTCTGAGCTCGGGCTATTTTCATTCCTAAAAGTGCAGATTATGGTTACCTCTCACCTGTTTCCAATTATGCTGCATGTTGGTTGGTTTGTCAGATCACAGTACATTGGATGAGTCTATATCCTGGTGGGATTGGCTTCTTTAATCCTCCTTTTGTTAGTGTCTGTCACTGTCCACAGGTGGCTGAGCAAAAGAAAGAGGGAGCTCAGTACACCCTCTGGCCCAAGCTTTAACAGCACACTGCCAGCTTTTCTTTGACAAAGACGTATCTACACTGCACATTTACGTCATACATAAACACATTCCCTACTAACTGGTGCCCAGCTAAATATGTTTTATTTGGTATAAATATTAACTTTGCTTTTCCAACCTTTGGAAACTTATTTTATGACTTCTTGTGTTTCCTTTCCATCGTGGCTGTCTAGCTCACTGAACTGTGAGTGTTTTCAACTGCTACTATGACTATGAGTTTGTTCACAAAACGCCACATAAATGCATTACAGGCAGAGCACTCGTGTATCAATAATAATAGTATAACATGATAATAAGGATGATAATAATGAAGATATAATAATAATGAAACAGGTTAATATGTTCCTTGGAAATTAAAATAGTGAAAAACGCTTAAAAGCTTTATTATTTGACACACTGCTATATATTTTTCTCTCTCTTTGTTTTCACAGATGTTCCTCGCAGCCTTGTCCTTTGCCTACTTTGCTAAGGCTTTATCTGGTAGCTACATGAAGAGCACAATTACACAACTAGAGAGGCGATTTGACATCTCCAGTTATCTGATTGGCATCATAGACGGGAGCTTTGAAGTAGGTGAGTTTCTCAGTTTTTGTCCGCACATCTCTCTATTTACTCTGGCAATTCATATGTTTTGGAACATTTAAATGCTAATCCAAGAAAGCCATAAATATGTCCTCGGCCCCTGTGACACCATAGTGTATATGCATTCCCTTTGAGCTTTAAATAGTCACTGGTCGCATACCTAATTGACTCTTAATGAGCAAAAAATCCTTTGAAGCCACAGTATGTAGGCTTCAATAGATTTGTAATGATTTGTGTAGTTGCACAACAGAAAGGCATCAATGAATGACGAAAATGTAATGTTGCATGTGTGTAGACAGACGATTATTCTCACTGATTTTAATCAGAGACTATTCAGGTCCCTGGTTGGGCAGAGGTACATCTGCCCCATATGTCTTGTGAATGCACAATATGCAAAGAGCAAGATACTAACATATACACTTAAATAACTAACTTATAAACACTTCCATAGTGCTGGCAATGTCACAATGACTACAGAGCGAATACACACAGCAACCCATAAGGATCTTGCATTCAAAGACAGATAATTACACCAGTGTCACAACGATGAAGGGGATATAGAAATGATAACAAATGTGTGTTTGCACTGTTTACCAAACCACAGTGCCATATTTGACGTCTTTGACCCATCTTCATCTTTCTTCTGATCATTTCAAACCAATAGGGAATTTGTTGGTGATTGCCTTTGTGAGCTATTTTGGTGCCAAACTCCACAGACCCAAGATCATAGCAATTGGATGTATTTTGATGTCTTTTGGGACCTTCTTGATTGCCATGCCACATTTCATCATTGGCCGGTAGGGAAAGTTTCATGTCTGTATGCATAAATGCCATCTTTGTATTTGTTTCATTTAAAGGTAGGGTTGGAGATCCTGAAAAATGGTTCTAGCAGGCCACATTTTGAAAGTACACAAGTCAAAAGTCCAAGCCCCTTTCCACAGACTTCTCTCTGAAGCTATGCCTCCAGAGCTCAGGAACACGCAACGCTTGTACAGTGCGGTACGCACAGAGAAGGCAGGGAGGGAGAGAGACGGCAGCTTGATTGACACATCACGATCCAATTGACTTGAACATTGCATTCACGATGATTGGATGGTGTTTTTACAGGGTTGTCTGTCCCACAGGTGACTGACAGTTTTCTTTTTTGTGAAAAAGCATTTAATTAATTGGTTGCAATTGGAGTGTGAAGAGGATTTCAAATAATTTTGTAAAAAAAAAAAAAAAGCTCCATAATAGGATCTCCAACCCTACCTTTAAGGCTTCAAGCACTGTGAATACAATGTTGTGACTTCTTGGAATTTAAAAATGTAATCTCTGATTGATGTATTTTTATGCTTCACATTGTGAGTATCTAACGATACCTGATGCTTTCTCCCTTCCCTTGTTTAACAGTCACATTGGTATTTTGTACGCAGCTATAAGATTGAAACATCAGTTAGATCTTCAGTGAATTCAACAAATAACCTCTCTCCATGTCCAGCAAGCTCACCTGAGTCCTTCAGGGCAGGTGACAGACCTTCCATACTCCCCTCTAGAGGTAAGACATGCAGAAGAACACTAACTGTCCAATAACTAGTCAGGAATATAATGTCTGGATTAATCATGAAGTGTCTGCAACAACTCAGAGGGAGTTGTGTCAGTTTCTAAGACTTCTAATTATTATTATTTCTATCATAAAAATTCTCCAATTTCATTTTGAAATATAGGCTGTGAGCGAGAGTCCAGTGTTACAATGTGGATCTATGTGTTTCTGGGAAATGTCCTGCGTGGGATTGGAGAGACTCCAGTGCAGCCATTGGGTATCTCCTACCTTGATGACTATGCACAATCTGAGAATGCTGCCCTCTATATTGGTAATGTACCTCATCCACTGTTTATCTTAGATTTGAACTGTATGGATTAATGTCAGTTCATTTTCAAAGCAATTCATTTCATAAGTAGATTTTTACTATAGTCTTATATCAGAATGAAAATGCTTCTGGTAACCAGCAAATAATTTGTTTTGTCTTATTTACTTAATCTCATTACCAATTTATTGCTAAGTGAATGTCTGTCAGGACTAGCATACATTTATTATACATCATAGGTGCAATGCTGATGATTAATTATAGTGTGATAATTTACCAATGTTACATTCACATGTTAATTTTGTTGGACACAATAAATGATATCCTGATGCTTAATTTTGACCCCTCAAGCAGAGTAACAGTCATTTCCATTCAGTTTTATTATCATACCACCAACAATACATTCAAAATGTAGAATTTGTACTTGCCCTTGACACACACACACACACAAACAAAAAAACAAAAAATATATACGAAGTACAATAGTAAATTGGTGGCTGTCCTGATAGTGAAAGACAGAGTCACAGTGTCTGACTACAGCATGTACTGGCAGCACATATGATGAACTAAGGGTTCATTGTGACTAAGTAAATCTTGCCTCCTACATGTTTCCATGTTCAGTGCACTAATGCTTTTGCTCAAAGAATACATTTGTAATGAATTGACTTGTGTGATGTGTTATAGTACCAAAAAAATCTTGGAAAATAAACTGAATAGTGCACAAAATCATTAGCTATTACTAAGAGTGGATTGTGGCTAAATGTGCCTTTCTTTGTTGTGTATTACAGGTTGTGTTCAGACCATATCAATCATAGGTCCTGTCTTCGGATACCTGCTAGGGTCGCTTTGTGCCAAAATCTACGTTGACATCGGCTATGTGGACATGGGTAAATAAGCTCAGGCAACTGTCATTGATAAACCATGATAGAAAAGCTCCAGTGAGCATGGTGTGGGTATTATTGTAGGATTATCACCTGCTCACAATAACAAAATGCACCAACACTCCGCTGTGGAGCGGTGGATTTGGAAAATGGTTCTTGTACAAGGCAGTGTTGAGGATGCACAAGACACAACACACCTGCCAAGAAGCACTGAATCAGGACAGTGTAAATCCGGTGACACAGTTTAATATGACTGGAAAGCAAACAATCTGAAGCTTCTGTAAACCAGTTGTGTTGAACAACACAAGTAAGGAGGCATCTCTTCATGTAATAAAACGTTGCCTTTGAACATTAACCACAGCCCTAAGCATGAGATGTATGTAAAGCACTTAGGCTGTCTTTACACTACAGGCTTGGATGCCCAATTCCGATTTGTTGCCTATATCCAATTTTTTTGACTGTCTATTTACACATTCTATCAGAAGTGACCCGCATCTGATATCTGCATTTACACCTGCTTTGCTTGCGTGCACAACCCGCTGAATAGGAAATAAGATTGTGAACTTTTTCAAAGATTGGCGATTGTCACGTTAATTCCATAATAATTATATATACTATAATAATGAGTCTGTCTGGTGCTCAGAGTTTATATCCAACACGTCACTGTTTTCAATAAGCATCTAGTCTGTCCTTACAAAATAAAGTTAGTGAAGTGCCTGCGTGGAGCGGACAGCTGTTGTGAGATGTACAGTGACAGTGACGTTATGCCACTGTCCATCCTCCGTCGCTCACGTAGTAGTGATATAGGCAACAAACTGGAATTGGGCATCAAGGCCTGTAGTGTAAAGTCAGCCTTAGAAAGTAATTCTGTATGTACATTCACCAGCTACTTCATTAGGTACACCTGACTGGTACCAGGTTGGACTCCTTCACCACCACCACCAGCCTAAGCTGTAGATACAGGGTTGAATGGATCCATGTTTTCATGTTGTTTTTTCTGAGCCTACCATCTGACCAGGAAATGTTTTACCTACCTTCTTTTGTCCAATTTTGGTGAGCATGTGCAACTTGTAGCCTCAGTTTCCTGCTTCCCCTTTTTTGGCAGGAGTAGCACCCAGCGTGGTCTGCCGCTGCTGTAACCCATGTGCTTCAAGGTTAAATACGTGTGTTTTTCCAATAACCATGCCACTTCTGGTCCAAACCACATTTCTTACCTATTCTGATGCTCAGGTTGAACTATAGCAGGTTGTGTTGACCATGTACTACAGGGATAAATGCACTGAGTTGCTGCCATGTGATGGGTTGCGGGTATATTAGATATTTGTGCTAATGAGCAGTTTAACAGGTGTACTGTACATGATAAAGTGACTGGTGAGTGTAAATTAGATTTTAGATGTAACAGCGGTGCTACTTGCTTTTGTTTGCCTTACAGATAAATATAACTGAAAAGAAAATGTTTGATTTCTTTGCAGAAACTCTTACCATTAACCCTGGTGATGCCCGCTGGGTGGGGGCATGGTGGCTGGGCTACCTCGTTGCTGGTGTCATCACGCTTATGTCGGCTGTCCCTTTCTGGTTCCTGCCCAAATCACTGCCATTGCCTGTTGATAAACACGACACTAGCTGCACTCCAGAGCAAACCAGGTTTATCAAAGATTCCCCAAACATGGAGCACAAGTTCAGACCTGAGGAGCCAGCAAATTTACATCAGATGGCCAAGGGTATGAACAACATTAATACTTTCAATGCTGACATCGTAATCTGTATTATTGTCACATCATTTGACTTTTATTAAAAAAAAGCAAAGGTGCTCACAATGGGCTTTAAGCACAGCTCCACTACTTCCTGAAATAAACCAGCGCCTTTATTTCCTGTCTTACATTATTGGACCAACTGATTGATCCGGCTGTGCCTGACCATTGTTGTGAGGTCAGACACACCTGGATTAATCCGTTTGTCCAATAATGTAAGAAAGGAAATAAAGGAGCTGGCTTAAGATCAGGAAGTAGTGGAGCTGTGCATAAAGCCAATTACCTTTGAATCTGAGAACACTTTGTGTGGAGGAAGTGCCATAATACTGTTTGTAGGATCTGACATGGACCTGTTTGTGGGTCTAGCTCCTAACATCACATACTTGATTATAAATATAGTTGTGTAATTTTATAAATTACAGTATGAACACAAGTGTTCAGATGGCAATTATGAACTGCATGAACCTTTGTTGTCCCTTGTTCATACAGAATTCATGCCTACATTGAAGAGCCTCCTGGGAAATCCTGTGTACATTGTGTACTTATGCGTGACCATCATTCAGTTCAACTCCCTCATTGGGATGGTCACCTACAAACCCAAATACATTGAGCAACACTATGGCCAGTCAGCATCAAAAGCCAATTTTCTCATGGGTAAGCAGACTTTTTTGATAATTCATAATGTTTGCCTTCTTTAATGTTGTCAGTTGTAAGCTTGTTCAAAACCTGTGTTTCTTTGCTGAAAGAAAAGTATTTAGTGCTGCAAAGTGATGTGAGCTGGACGGTCATCATGACTGTTTCATGAGGCAGCTTTTGATGAATTTTTTATGATCCAACTCCCACATCCCTCTTAAGTAAGCGCTGCAGCTTCAAGATGACAACCAGGTTTACTGCAATTGTTGGGCATTCTGAAATGACATTGAGACATTTATTTAAACAGGAGACAGATTAGTGAAACCAGTTTTATGTTTGGCATGATGAAAGTGAAGACGGTGTAATAACAGCTCTTACATCTATGTGTGTGAATGAGTGCATGGTGTGTTGGATGATGGGAAATGCATTCCATATCCTCTGAAGCATCAAAAGTAATTTTAATCTTTTGCGACATGACTTCGGTTCACTTTACATGAAATATAAATTAAACTACTTTGATATGAATGAGAGTTCTGACTTTGATCCTTTTTGGGGAGTGTTAATGGTGCCTGATGTTACCTGTGCGCGCTGGTTCCTGTTCCCCCATTCATTTAAGATTACACTGTGTTCTTGCTAGGCATGATCAACATCCCAGCTGTGGCCTTTGGGATGTTCTCAGGTGGGGTTGTCATGAAGAAGTACAAGCTGGGCCTCATTGGAGCAGCAAAATTTGCTTTTGGGACCTCCCTGCTGGGCTACTTCCTGTCGCTCTTTTTCTTAGCCATGGGCTGTGAGAACTCCAGAGTGGCAGGCATCACTGTTTCATATACCGGGTATATGATGTCTTTATGTCAATTCTACAATTGTCAGTCATTGTTATAGCGAACTCACTTCCTAGGGTTCCTTTTGTTGTCTGTTACCTTTATGTGTTCTTGTTGCATGCACAGTAATGGCCGTGTTTTTTCTTATTTGATCTATTTTTCATTAGCTAGTCAATAATATATGCATTTTCTATGTTGTCACATGCAGAGTGGAAGGCTTATCCAATCAGGAGCGATCTCTCTTCTCCGACTGTAACTCTGGTTGCTTGTGCTCTGGAAGAGAGTGGGATCCGGTGTGTGGAGAGAATGGGATCACCTACGTGTCCCCATGCTTGGCTGGATGCACCTCTTCCTCTGGCTCCGGCAGGAACACGGTCAGACACACACCAATGTCTCCCTCATTTATAATATTTCTTAATACAACTGCTGGATAAGAAACATAAACATGTAGGTTGAACCGCTATGCAATATGATCATGCCCAAATAGTATTTAAAGCAGAAGTTTTTCTCATTTATCACCAACGTTCTCATTTCTTCTCCGTTAGGTTTTTGAAAATTGCAGGTGTGTGGTGCTGGCTGATACCCAACCAGGCAACCTGACAGCTACTCTAGGCCAGTGTCCACACAGGGACAGCTGTGACAAAATCTTTCCATACTTCCTGGCTCTGTCTGTCCTCAGCTCATTCATAATATCTCTCGGGGGAACACCTGGCTTTGTGCTGCTTGTCAGGTCTGTCAACACTCCCCTTGTTGGAATCATTAGACCATATTCACATGTGGCCTTTTTTTTTTTCACCAGTGCATCACCATGTCATTCTTGGACAGGTTTTACTTCCTGCCTTTATCAGAAAAAATGACCACTCCTCTATGATTCAGTGTAAAGCTGTTTGAATTCAGAAGCTTTCATTAAAGAATGTCTTCTTCTGTACCTGATTTGGTATTAGTACAATGCCCAGTCATGTCTTTCAGTAAAACAGATAATAAAAGATGAGTCTTCTATAACACCTCATTCTTGTTTCTATAGGTGCATTAAGCCTGAGCTGAAATCCCTCGCACTTGGAATCCACACGCTGGCTACTCGCACTCTCGGTGAGAATTATCTTTGGTATTTTGCACATAACTGCCCCCAGCATGAATTGCAGACACAAAGAAATCACTTACAGCAGTGAGAAAGACAAAGGGTTTAGAGCATCTCAATGTATCTTGTTTATATTGCAAACTAGTTGGGTAAAGTAACGGTAAAGTAAACCACCACAAGGTGGTGAAGGTTAACAAAAATTGAAAAACTTAAACGTAAAGGTCATAGAACACAGACTCTTAAAGGTAATACAAACAATTTTGATAACTTTTTGATAACTAACAAACCCTCTGTCTGGATGAAGGAACGAACTGTGTTTCTACACCCTCTGATGCAATATTGGGCACAACACTGGAGGCTAATTAAGGGAGTTGGCTGTACATTGTTATCAGAATAGTGCAAAAAAGGTGAAAAACAAAGGAATACAAACTCGATAGTCAGAGGTTCACAGAGAGCAAGATAATGACCCAAATCATTACAAGAAAAGAACCAGACAGTTACTTCACATAATGGAGGAGCATCACTGTCTCTATAAATCCTATTGGAGCTGGTTTGGGATGAACTGGAGACGAGGTGAAAGAAAATCAAACCACATGTTTAACACTTTTATGAAATAAACTTTGCAATCAAACATCTGCAGAAATGGAGGTGTTGTAAAACTTCTGTAGTTATTATAGAAACAAATCATTACATGAAGCTCATCACCAAATATTAATGAATAGTATATAGCTCTGTATTTGTGGTTTATTTGAAGTAAGAAGTTATTTTAATTGTCCAACAGCTGGGATACCTGCCCCTATATACTTTGGAGCCATAATCGACACAACCTGCCTCAAGTGGGGATACAAAATGTGCGGAGGAAAAGGAGCATGCAGAATATACAACACCTCAGCTTACAGGTGACTATGACTTTGTATACAGAATCCACCAGGATGTCTGTTCAACTCAAGTCTGCTGAATAAAAACATCACTGTGAGACAGTAATACCAATAACAATATTACTCAATGAGTGGAAAATGGAGAAACAACTTTGTTATCCTCAAATTCTTATCATGTGCACTACAAATATATAGAAAGTAGTGTACATAAGTTTACTAGAAGGAAAGCCATGGTAAAGGAAACCCTTACACTCATGAGAACATTAATACTGATACATTGATACAGTGTTGGTAGTATTTTTTATTTAGGGCCCAAAAACTTTTAACAAATTGTTTTTAATGAATTGTAGCTTGACTGTAACCTTAAAAAACAATTCCCTTATTTTTCCCAAACTGCACTACTGTTTTGCAGAATAATGTACCTGGGCCTGACGCTCGGCTTGAGGACAGTCTCCTTCTTCTTTTGTATTTTGGGTTTTGCTCTACTGAAACGACATATTAAGCGGGAGGAGAAAAACGCTCTGAATGGGAGTGCGGAGCTTGAGTCACTAAAGAAAGAGGAGAACAACTCCATACACTGTGAGCAGTTCATACTGGCCTTGGACTGCAGTCCCGACAGAGAAACTGGCTTATGAGCCTCAGCACAATCTCTTCTCTTCTGACTCAGATGTATAGAGGAACATACACTGTGGACACACTTTTCATAGCACACAGAGTATATATTTGTACAGGTTTTATGCAGACATACAATCCCTGACAAAAGAGTCATTTTATAAACGAAACAGTCTATTTCAGGAATGTATAAATGTATGTGTTTGTATTTTTCATGAATTGAAGGCTTTCGTAGAAAAAAAAAAGTTATTGTCCTGTATTTTCTATGTTGGTCTTGGTTTTTATGATTAAACTTGTTAAAAATCACATCTATCTCCCACCGCAGTGGCATCATCTTAGTCTTGTTTTCATGGCTTCAGTTTATTTTTTTTATCTCCAAGAAGAAACACACATTAAACAGGTGTGTAGACTGTTTCTGTGGCACACTTGCTGAATATAGCTGCACGAGGCAGGAGTACATATTTCAGCTTGCAAACAAATGAGGTCAACACACAGATCAAAGCTAGAGGCAACAAAGGAACAGCTGCCCACTGGAAGATTATTTTGTTGGCGTAGAGAGGGGAAACTATCACTTTACCTAGCTGTAACAGAAATCGCTCCTGCAGAAGGATCACTATTTCATCACTTTGTGGTTTTAACAGTCAAACTTCTCTCAGTGTGAAGCCTTGGAGATGCTCCCAATCATCAATCATGGAAAGGTCCACGGCAAACCTCAGTCCACTGGCAACGACTGTGTAATACGGTCAGTGGCTCCAGTACTACTGTCGAAGTAGACTTCCAGTTGAGTTCGAGAGAAGAGTTTTGCAGTTTTGTTTGACAAACCCCACCACATCTATTTTACCTGTCATGACTCCTGCTATTCATTTTGGCCACCCTCCCCCCTGTCTCCTGCCATTCTTCCATCTGCCACCAGGGGTCCCTGGACAGAGGTCATGTGACTTCCCCACACAGCTGCACACCTGTTCCCACTTATCTTCAGCTGTGCAGTTACATTAGCATTACCCACCTGCAGCTCATTAACTAATCTACCCTGTTGAGTACCACTTCTGTGATGGTCATCTGATCATCTTACTGCCTACGGTTCTGTTCAAGCTGTTTCCTGTTGTCCATCCTGTTGTCTCTACAGCACCAGCCTGTGTTCCTGCCTGCCTGCTTCTCTTCCCATGCAATTCAACATGTAAGCCAGTGTTTTCACCATTTACCAGCTCATTACATCTGCCTTGTCTAATTCTGCTTTTACACCCGCCTGCTCTGACAACAGCAGCAAACCAGAACAGTACCTGCACACCAGTGCCTTGTCACTGTGGTCATTTTGAAGCATGTGCTTCAGCATTACAGTAGGTAACATACTATCAAATTATATTAAATATATAATACATATGGTAAGGTGGGAAGAAAGCGCTGCAATTCCAGAGAGGTCAGTTAAGTTTAAAAGGTGGTGGTATGGTAAAAGGTGATGGTAAAAATGCAAGAGAAAATTTTGATTGTTTTCAAGAATTTGAACATCTTTAGAAAAATATCCTAAAAATCAAGTCTAGTGCATCCCCCTAAAAAAAAAAAAAAAACAATGAAACAGTTTTGTCTAGATTAAAGCTTTATAATAAATCCAAACAAATACTACTCATGTGACAAGACATTTCCTTTATGATTTTTAAAATGTACTGCTTATGACCACTATAAAGAGTGATAACCTATTTCCACAACACATGTATATGTTGGTATTTAGGTTTTTACAGTAAGATGCTGCAGTGGTATAAAGCACATGTCAGGTATTAATCATTATTAAATACTCGCACTTCAATAAAAAAGAACCTAAAGTAAATTTAGAACTCATTTTTATCCTATTGTTTATTTAATACTATCAATTTAAACACACGCCTCAGTTCACAGTTAAAGGAAAATTACAGTTGAAAAAGACAATACAAATATGGCCACTGGTTGTTTACTGCAAATCACACACAGTTCTAAATGGTAAGAAGATGCATCCACAATGAAGGTCCAGAGGTGAGGCAACATCAGCAGACAACTACTGTATCAGTGCCATCCTCTGGTTACTGATCCTTCTTGTCTTGATCACTCTGGAGATTCTGTGGATCAAGTAAAGGATTAAAAAAAAATGACTCCAGGATTAGCAGACTTAATACACTATTGTGCTTGTGTATTTACATGCACATACAACTTTTGTATGCATTTATGTATTTGTGTTACCTGGAGCTGATGGTGTTCCCTTAATAGTCTGTCATACTCTTGTGCAAGACCTTTCGCCTGCCTTTTCATGGCTTCCACTTCAGCGTGAGACTTGCGCACAGCTGCACACACACACACACACAAACAGTCCTGCATCTTTAAATCGCTCTATATCATCAGTGCCCTGTAAAATGAACTTCTTTAATAATTTAACAGCTGTATGCAAGAAATGCTCCACAGTGGTTCATGCTCCCTATGAATAATCTTTGTACGAACTGCACTCTTTGCTTTCAAGATGTCTAACTGCAGAGTGTCCTGTCTGAAGGCAGTGATGATGACTCACCCTCCTCTGCAGCCTTCAGTTGACTTGCCAGCTTCTGAGCCTCCAGCTTCAGTTGTTCGTTTTTTGCTGACATAGATTTTTCATCATCTAGGAGAGCCTGGGCACAAAGGATTATCTCTAATTACCAAGCTTAAATGGATTATTTTAACAGCTGACAGCAGAGCTCATACAAAATAGAAACAATACTCTGAAAACATTTTAAAATGCAACATTATGTTATATTGTGATGTTATATAGGTTGGCACCTATTGGGGGGTGGGAAAGCAAATGAACTGGCTTTATAAGAAAGAAAACAAACAGGTCATAATTAAGTTATTAGTTTTCTCACTTGTTTGAGCCTCAGGTTGTCCTCCTGGTGCTGCTTGGCTGCTTTTACAGCACTGCCCATCTGCATCAGCAGGCCTGCACTGTCCTCCAGTGTGACAGCAACCTGGTTTAGCAAGGTGACAACCCGACGCATGATACTGTGATCGAGTTCACAGGACAGGAAAAGACAAGAACCGGAAAACATAAAAGCAGGACAAAGCAAGACAGGACAGGACCTCAGGAAGAGAAGTGTGAAAAGTGAATAAACAAGAGGACAACAGTGTGGAATGGTGTAGTAACGTTTGTAATTGAATGAGGTCCCAAACATCTTTTGCTGTCATTCTGAATGAATATAGAAAGATATGTCACTAACAGCCAGAGGAAGAGAGAGAAGCCAGATATGTAGAGGTTCCTCTGGGCTCTGAACAGCTTCATGTGGACATGGTCATACACATTGGGGTTCACCTTGGCGTCTTGCATGGGCTCAGGACCCGAGTACTTGTGCACCTCACGGAGAGCATCTGGGGGTGAGCAGGAGGGATAGAGACATGACTGTTGCTACCCAGGCTGTCAGCCTTCTCAGTATTGTCTAACACAGCAGATTGCTTACCAAGGAAAAGAACAACAAGGACCATGATCATAGTAAAGAAGCACTTGTTCCAATATGGCGATAACCAGTTCCATAATCTCCAGCTGAACACCGAACGCCATCTACAAAGTAGGTCAAAAGGACAGTTAAGAGAGAGTGGAGCTGTCATAACAAACATCAGCTCTTCCTGGAAGGGGTGTGGCGCACTCTGCTGGTGATTTCTGTGAATTGCTTCCTTTTGCTTCACAACCAAACGTTTTGCTCTCTGGTTCAGCAGGCTGCTGCACAAGACTTTAGATTGTGGATTTACCTCTGTGCTGATATGAAGGGTATACACAAGATGAGGATGACTGCTATCTCTCCATAGAGGAAGAGAGCCACAGCTGTCCACTGGAGAGTCATCGTCACTGTGGTTTCCTGAGGGGATTCACAAATAAGACCCCTGTCACTAACAAAACAGAACTGAAATAATATAAAGTTTTATATTTGGAGACATATTCTTCCATTATCATAGGCCTATGTTGTATATATATATTTTTTTTACATTCAATCAAAAGAGTAGCAGTGGAAGTCATTGAAAATGTAAAAGTAGTATATTGTTTAACCTTTGCTTATTCAACTGTACTGTAAGCTACTCTTTTACACTGTTTACTGTAATCATTTTGTTAGCATATGCCCATTCGTATTTCATAGCCCTACCTCACACAACAGGAAATCTGTATTATCATGCAGCTAGTTTGCTATTTAAAGACTTAAACCTCTACATCTATTCTAACTCCTCAGCACAAGTATCAGCTGCTGTTGTTTTATTCAACAGCGAGAGGTAGTCGCTTGTTTCCAAGTAATAAATAGAGTTGTTGGCTTACCAGACAAAGTTGAACGATCAGAAGAATGGAAACGTTCAGACATGCACGCACATGCGCTCACACACACTCACAACAGCTGTTGGGGAGAATCAGAGGCCCTACAGCCCCAAATAAAACTGCCGGTAGGCTGACCTCATTGGTCAGCCCCTTTGGATTTGTGAAAGACCACAACATTCAAACTCACCACATAATTTATGATCAGTCTACAGAATTACTTCAAGATTCATCTTTTTACATTTAGACTAGTTTTCTTTCCCCCTGGTGTTGCATGTCAATGTGTTCGTTGTTGGTGCTTCTCACATTTCATACCAGTGTACAAAAATAGTTACAGTATGTAAGGAGAAACCCTCACCTTCTTTTTATATGGTGATTAAACACTAATGTTTTATATTTATCTCATAACCTTAAAATAAACAAGCATACTGTACCTAAACTTACAATATATGTCTTTGGATATGATGACTTTTCAGACTAAGGGTTTTCTGCACAGGAGAAACCAAACAAATGTCCACAAGGGGGCGATGTTATATAATAAATACCATAGCTTTTGGTCGTCCTATGTGTGTAGTAAATATTGCAGTATTTTTTCTTTTAACAAATATATCTTATATATCTGTTAAGCTGTGCTACAGATGAGCATTAGTTTTAATTAGCGATGCAGTTGACAGTTGTAAGTCATCACTGTGATGGAAGGCTAATTCAAAAAGCTCAATTCATTACAAAAAGACTCAATTGGATTTCTCTATTTGGATGTTTGTGCCCAATAATAGGGAACATAAACAGCTGTTGGCTCGCTCACAAACATAAATTGCACGGGTGTTGCACATCAACAACAGAGACTAGGGGAGTTCTTGAGCATTGCTTTCAGTTTCCTCTCCTCCTTTATTTATTTTTATTTATTTATTTATTTATTTTTGACCTAATTCAGCTCCCTGGACTATTCTGTGTATTTTGCCCTCTCTGCATGCAGCTTGGAAAGTGTATTCACTCAGGCTTCTTCTATGAAAGAGACTGATAGCTGCTATCCTCTCTGACTGCATGTCTCAGGAGTGCTGAGGAGCAAAATGTTTACAGCTGCACCCTGTGATAGCTTTTTGAGAGCAGGCAAATGACTGTGGCAGAACTGAATGTGCTTTGATTGCTCTCCTCTCCTTGCCATCTCAGAGGTCGCAACTCAGGAGACTGAACTGTCATTATAGTAAAATGCCTGCAATGAGCAGATGGTCAGGCTACGGTGATAGTGTGGTGGAGTCTTATAGCCTGAATGCTCCATCTATTTTATGTAGCCTACCGTTATAGACAGTGTATGGTACAGAAATTAGTGTGGCAAGAGACCTCATAAATATGCTTAGGAGAAACACAGATAGCCTGCATGCTAAACATATTTCAGCTGCTTGTTACAGTCATCATTTCATCCCAGCATCTAGACTGCATTTGATGCATCCATCTGTTTACCCTCATGTGAGAAAAACCTAGTGAACCTGTGCAGGTGGGCACACAAGGGTTAGCATCATATGCTTACCTACTGTATGTGGGCCGCTAATGGCTAGAAAGAGGAACCTAGAAAAGGAGTGTAGCTTACATCACTCTCTCTGTTAATTCTCTCTCTCTCTCTTTTTTTTCTCCTTTAGGCGGAATCTGAATTTCTCTGACATTCCTGTGACAAATGTACAAGACCTTGAAACATTTACATTATCTAAAAAGCAACAGCAGCCTTGCAATTCCTCTGGTCGCCGGTAGGTGACGCACGTCAATAAGTGCAGAGTCGGAAACTGCACAGGTGTGTGACTGGTGGAGCTAATAATCATGGCGATAGCCTACCTGTACCATGAAGACCTCTGTGTGTGGACTCAACGACTTTACAACAACTTTGGACCAGACAGCTACTGCCCATATACCTACCTCGTACAGATACTCAAGTGCTTTTGGGCAGAAGGGAAGACGCGTCCACACAGGTACGAGTTTTTAGCTAGGCTAAATGTTTGTTCGTTTAAGGTACATGTTTACAAACACACAGAAGACCGCCTTCCGGTGTCGGTGGTTAGCTCGTAAGAGTATGATGCTAGGCTACTGTTGAACCAATGTCATATGCGAACGAACTAATTAGCAATTTGCAATAATAGTAATTTCTTCTTTGACCATTTGGTTTTAAAGGGTAGGCTAAATCTCTGTTAGGGAGGGACCACAAACATATAGGCTAAATAATGTGTCTTTACCAGAGCTAATGATGTCGCTCTAAGATGTCTGGCCTTTGGACTTGATCATGTCTTGATATTTGCACATTTGTTTAGCAAAATTATTATTAAGCTTTTATCAAAGCAGTATTTTAAATTCATGACAATTAGTCGTATTGGTGAGGTGATAAAGCAGAATTTTGACCTGTAGCCATATTATTTTGATGGTTGAACCAAACAAAACAATATTTGAGAGTTAGGCTAGCTAGAGGATGTTAGAGTCTGTTTCTGAGGCTGAACCACAACAACTGACCCTTCTTGGAAAATCTTGGGAGAGCTAAAACCTTTAGGCCTACTTTGTTTTGATATGAATATAAAGTGCTGAAAATGGTGTGTAAACACAATGTTTCAGTGGCAGTATTTTAAAAACGTTTTTTCCTGCTGGCCTCATACACAGCAGCACATCACCCAACCTCTGTTCTGGTTCTCCCAAGAAGCATCAGCCTTTCATAACTAGAAGTGTGCTGATCTGTATAGCTACTACAGGTGAGACACTGACTTGGCATAGTCAGAGCTATCAATCCCTTTAAAAGTATATCTGGAAATTTAAAGCCTGAAAATGCTTCCGGGTGTTCCATATTCAGAGCACATTGTTGTTGTGATTTGGAACAACTGTCCCAATTAGTTGTTACTTTCTCAAAAATTGCCCCAGAAAGTGAAAGTAAACTAATATAGCCCACTGAATCTTTTATTCGGTTTCTGTAATTTTAAGCCTCAATTTCATCTTGGCCACACAACAGAATGTGCTAAGCTTTAGTTAAAGCAGAAGTGAGTGATATATTTGTGTTAATATAAGTCTTAAATAGTTATATCTTCCGACAGCAATCACTTACATAGAGTGTTTGGACTGAAACACGGGTCTCTCAGTCCCTCTGCTCTGAGCCGAAGAGAAAACATTTAGGCTATCGTATCCTACAGTTTTTATCCAATGAGGAGAGAGAACGGCATGCAGGGCTGTGTGTGCAGCCAAGGAACGCCGTGAATGTGGTGACGTAGCGACGAGGACTGTTATGGTGCGTTCAAGGAAACTCGTATTTTTCCGACCGTGAAGTGGTACCAGTTCGATCTGGTACGAGTTCACCGGTCGGAAGTTACGAGTGGCCGTTATAGTGACTTTCACCGGTAAAACAGGTCGGGAAAAACACGAGTGGGTTGCCTGGAACGCTACAAAGTCGTAAGTTGTGACTTGAAGCTGTAATTTACGATTTCAAAAGCCTGCCTGGAACGCAGCATTAGCGAAAACGACCGGATCACTCACTTCTGCTTTAAGAGCCAGCCAGTGTTTAACCCTTGTAATGATGATTCAATTCTGAAGAGTTTTGCCTTTGGATAAAATTAATAGAACCTTTACTTCAGGATCCCAACCTCCCATTTGAAAGAGATTGAATATTTAAAACTAGGTTAAAGTCTGTTTTGTTTTTTGTGAATACAAATGCTCCATGTAGTCTCAGACTCAACATGTCAGGCTGCGTTAGTCAGCTCAGCGGTGGTGGTCCCATTCATATCTTTCCATGGGGAGAGAAGAGTGGCAGTATAATCACCAGACAGTAGTCATCACTGTGAGCGGAGCTGCAGGGCAGCAATCTTCCCTCTGCTGCCTCCCCTTTCACGCACAGTGGTAGACACTGTCTGTCATTGCCTGATAAAACAATTAGACTGTCACATGGCTGCATGCACATACTGTATGGCCATAGCTACACATGCTGGAGTATGCATACACAACTACAGGAGTAGATACACAAACACACACACACAGTACACACACAGTCACACACTGATTGACCTGTGCACTCGCACAACCGCTGCACAAAACTTCTGACTTCTTTGAGTTCTTAACATTTTTGGTTTAGTATAAGAGTAGGCTATAACAGTTTGTTGACTTGGCTCTGAGACCAATGATGATTGAGATTCATAATATAATGACAAATGCCATCAAATGCAAAATTCTCCCACACTAAGCTGTCACTATAATGCTTCACACCATAAGCATTTCTCATCCTGTGTCTTAATTCTCTTCATTTAAAATCCATGATTACATTATTAAAAAAAAAAAAAATCATAAGCTTCAGCTTGCATATAAAGTTGTTTATCCCTGTTTACCCCCCATGAATAATTTGCTCTCTGATGTAGGCTGAATAATAATGGATGGCACTCGATGTGTCATGAACTGTCTGCTCTCGGCTGATAACAACAGAACAGTAATCTACGCCGCATTGATTTAAAGTCAGGCGGGTCTGTTATTTTCTCCGACACCACACAATGGTGACATTAAGGTCATAGCAGGTAGAGGTCATGCTCTATTTTCTCTGTCTGCCTTTGTTTCCTGGTTCCTGTCAAAGCCATGGATTTACTCGTGCAGAGATGTTATATATCAGAGTCGTATATCTTCCAACTCTATAAAGTGTCCTTCCATCTCTCTAAATGTGGCTTGGTGAGAGTAACATTTGGAAAATGACCACAAGCAACAATTTGTCAAGCTGTGCTGGCTGGTGTGCTCAATTTACTTTCTTCTTCTCTATGATAGCAGAATTAGAGTTGAGTGTTCGCTGACCTAATGCAATAGAGGCTCCATATGGACAGAGTAATGTGATTTCCCAGGCTCTTATTCGGTGTCTGCGGCTGGATAGAGAGGGGCTCTGAAGAGATGGCATCTGAATTGGGAATGGCTGTCTCAGAGAGGCAGCCATTGAGCGAAAGAGGGAAGGGACATAATGTATGTGATAGGGACAGCAGCAATAGCAGCCCTGATGTTGTGTATTGAGGAGAGGGAAAAGGACACACCAGGGTCAAGTGGTTCTAATAAGGCTGACAGTAAAGCACCATTGAACCTCTGTTTGACTATGGTGTTGTATTGACCTTTTTCTTTCTTCCGCAGGTCACCTGAGGTTAGAAGTGTAGTTGTGGCCTGTTAACATGTCCAATATCCTAATCTGCAATGCTGACCTTGGGTTTTGTCTCCATGCAGCTCTTTTTTTCTTTTTTAAACACAAAAAGAGAAGAAGAAAGAACAGTAACAGTGTAAATTGTTCAGCTTTTCTGTACACCGGTATGTTACATACATACGTCACATTGATCTACTTTTCTAAATAACTTAAGAAAGTCTCTGTTATGGAGTTATTTAGGCTCTGCTGCCCTTTATTTGCCCTGGGTGGTTAAAATTGCTTAATGCAGCTTTAACATTAGATTATATTTCATCACAATAATGAGATTGAGCCAAAATTGGAGTCATGGGTGACTGTCTAGTATCTAATGTTCACTAAAAACATTTTAGAAGATGCCTGAAAGCTTGGGATAATATTTTCATTCTAGTGAGACGCTGCCTGGCTACAAGCTGTTCACATTTAGCCAGTTTGCTCTTGTTAATGGCTTTTTCCCCAGATGGAGAAACTGAGCCAGTCGGTATCTTTTATAGGTGGGAACAAGGTTATTAATGTGATGTAACTTAGAGTCAGAATCCAAACAAATATAACAGCAAGCATCGTTAGAAAAGTTGGAGCCATCTTGGCAAAGGAAATTGACCAAAACCAGCTCTTGGGTCGGTATTTGACATTTTCCTTAAGAATGATATTTAGGAACATTTTTGTTTGTTTGACAACTTTGCTTTGTACAGGTAGATGATTTATTTGAACTATCGCACAATACTCGAAGCTTACTGCTCCCAGTGCTCAGCTGGCTGAAAATGACACCAAGGGAACAGATACATCAGTCTCAGTGATTAGTGAGAACAAAATGACTAATAAGAAGCAAATGTCAGACTTGATAATGTAATGGTGACAAAGTGGCAACTCGGTCGGAACATCAGCCTGTTGTTTGTTCTTGAAAAGGCCTTTTTGCATTTTACTTGCTCATTGAGGCTGCACCTAAGGATGGAAAGCAAACTGTGACCTCAAAGTCTAGTTGGTGTAAATAGTATTGGCCTTTGAGAGGTAATTTTAGAAGGTAATCAATACAAATGATTTTTTTTTTTTTTTGCAGCTGAGGCTGATGAAGTTTAGAATAGTACCTGACATTTTAGCAGGCATCTAGTTTATGTATTCAGCTAGAACAGAACATACCAGACAGATTTCTATCACTATTATGACATTAACAGAAACATTTATGTATTGATACCCTTCCATTGACGTTTGCCTGGATTTGTATACAACAGACACTAATCCTGTTGCTCAATATTTCATCTCGTCTGTCATTTTCCTGCCTTGTCGCTGGCTATGATCCCATCTCCACTCTCCACTCTCAATCACAGACGTGGCCTCAAGGCACCGTGACATCCACACTGTCTTTTTACAGCTGAGCTGGGCCATAAAGAACCTCGCCTGCATCAATATTCCCATATCAGTGCTCTCTGTTGTGCTACAAACCACACACTGGCAGCCAGAGAAGTGTCCGATCGAGGTTGTGTAATCGCTCTGGTAGCCAACAGCCCTCTGCTCTCATGATCTAAAGGGCTCTTCAATTTTCTACTGTACCTGTGACAGCAAAGGCATAATAAGCTCATTACTGAGATATACTGAGGCGTACAGTCTGCGTGCACATCTCTGTGTGTGTGTGAGTGTGTGTATACACTGCACATATCCGCATCTTAGACTGAATGTAATCCTTGACTAGATGATTGTAATACAGTGAGGCACCGGCTAGCTGAGTGTGGCTTTATATGCTAATAGATAATGTAACTCTGCATCTGGAGTCAGTGAGTGCAGAATGAATCTAATAAGCTGACAGTTTTTTTTTTATTTGTAGATTCTTACTACTGAAATTCTTCTGCAGCTGTATGAATAAATTATTTGTGCTTATTTAGGCCAAACTCAGAGACACGTTGAGCCAAAAATACAGGGTTGGCTGCATTATAATCCAAAAGCAGCAGCAGCAGCCACTTGGGAAATACAATTTCACTGTTCTATTCCTTGACAAACAAAAGAAGACACACACTATTGGTAGACAGACACAGTCAGATAAGAAGAACTTCATTATCTGGTATTGTGTGTTGTGTGAACAGAATTTTTATTAAGCTTCAAGGTTTTTTGCAATAGGCTGTCTTTGCATTTATGGATTTGTTTATTTGTAGAGCATTGTTGTTTGGCTAGTGTTATTAAAAACAAACAATTGGATAGAACAAACATTCTCAACCTTTTTTGTAGTATGATTTAATCATTTCTGTCTGGGAACAGGGTCATCCGAGGAAACCCTCCTCTTTTAGAGTCAAAACAATGTTTGTTTCTTTTCGATTTGAACACGTGCTCTCCCTGTTACATACCCTGTCTCACCTTTAAGTTGTACTTAATTCATCATACCAAAATAAGGCAACTGTAGATTTTCCATTTGGCTCAAAGAGGTGGCTGTTATGAAACAGACCAGGTTTTGATTACATCTGGTTTATGTCAAATGAGATGATGAGAACCACTGTGTTCGTTTGTGTTTCAGGAATGCGAGCGCTCTTCAACTCTAAAAGCCATGATTGTGAACAGTACCTCCATTGCTTTTGTGCCATAGGAACATAACATACAATATTTTACTTCTCTCTTTCCAGCCATATCTCTCCACAAATGCACCTGTTCTGCCTCTCTGTCTGCATCTCCATACCTACAGTCTCTTTTCGACTTGAGGGCTTTGCCTCAGAGGGCTCCCAGGCAATAAGGTCAGAGGACTGCAGGGGCCGGTGTCAGAGCAAGTGATGATGAATGGGAGTAATCTCACAGCTGTTACAGAATCACAAACACTTTACTTGCGGGAGAACAGGAAGCCTTTGGCTGCATTTGGTGAGTGAACACAAAATTTATTATAAATATACATATACATAACAATTCCTACTTCTCTCTATTTATATACCTTGTTTACCCTATGCTGTACATGTATTATGTATGTACACAATGTACTGTTTGTTGTTACTGTTACAAAAAGCCATGCAATATCTACAGTACAGTATATGGTATATCTATGAAACCTACTTTTAATCTCAATAAATAGTAATAAATTATCCACCTCTTATTTTTGTACATTCTATGACACATATTACTTACATTACTGCTTTGGATTAATATTTTCCCTTTTTCTTCATGACCTGATGTCAGTTGTAGCTGCTTTTATTGACCGTGTACCGATAATGAGTTCCTTTACTCCACATCCTCAGAGGACAGACATTTCTGTCGGGCATCTTTGTCCTCAAATGTCACCTTTTTGTTCCTCTTCGGGTCGATCCAGGAGTTGTGGATGATGGCATTATTAGGTGTGGGATCAGCCTCAATAATGGACACCACTCTCTTCTTCATCTTGCTTTTCAAGACTTTCTGGAACTTCTGCCTGGTGAAGGCATAGAGTAGAGGGTGAAAGATTGTGGTCCCATAAGCCATGACCAGGAAGCCCAGTCTCAACTTGACCATGAGGTCACTGGGGCCCACACTCAGGATGACTGTGTTGAGAACCGTAATGGGTGTCCAGCACAGTAGGAAGGTAGACACAATCAGGAGGGACATCCTGAAAACTCTTTTTTGGCGCTCTCGTCTTTCTCTGTGACGTTTAACGGCCCTCCGTAGGGCAATAATTACAGAGACAGAGGTTCGCATGCCCAGCGTGGGGTTGCGGCTGCCACTGCTCTGGGATCCATCCGTGGCCTCTTGCTGAGTCGTCATTGCCGTCATGGATGGACGCTTTTTCCTGCGAGCCTTCTTCTTCTGTGAAGCATGGAAACGTGTGCCAATGCGAATATTGAGTGCTTGCAGGATCTTTGAGTAGGTGATGAGCATGACAACAGCAGTAAAGAAGAAAATAGGAATCTGAGCAAGCAAATGGTAATAGAGCCCAAGTTCTGTGTAGTACTGGTTAGTGTGCACCACATTGTCCACCACTGTCTGGTTCAGGTCAGCGTGGCCCTTGGCGAAGAAACCCACCTCAATAAAGGGTACGAGGAAACTAGCAAAGGAGAGCACCCAAATGGCAGCCAGCAGGGCCAGGGCACGGCCCATGGTCAGCACCCGGTTGGCCGGTTTGACTGAGATGTCGTAGCGATCAAGGGTGATGGCAAGCACATTAGCAGCAGTGGCAACGCTTGCGAAGGAGACACAGGCTTCATGGAAACAGCAGACGAGGGCAGTGTCTCCCTCCAGGGACAGCAGCACCACCACAATAGTGAGCGGGATGCAGCACACACAAATCAGCACATCCAACACATGGAGGTTCATAGTGACTATGTTACTGACAGAACTAATGAGGTTCGACTTCATACAGTAGAGGGCAAGCACGGTGAGGTTTGAGCTCAGGCCCAGGAGGATTTCCAGCATGAGGAAGCCAGTCAGGGAGACTTGAAAACTAACAGGGTAGGGATACGGGCTCGGGGTTGCCGGACTCATGGTGCGGCTGACAGGCTCTGTGTTATCGGTGACTGTGACGTTGCTCATGGTGGCTTCTTGTTCCAGGTAGGGAAGGATATGCATTATCCTGCCTATAAGGGAGAATAGAGGAAGAGAATTTAGGAAGAGGAAAATGAAACGAGGTGGACTCTAGAAGAAGTACATCTCTAGGAAGCTGTAACCACATCTGAGAAACCTCGCCAGATGCAATGTTGCCAGTTAACAAATGATAAGGAAGCCTTTTGAGTTGAAATGAGAAATACTCAGCAGAAAGTCGTGCTGTAACCTCTAGATTAGATTGTCTCTCTGTGCACCTGGCATGACTAACTAGTAACAATCTCAGCTTCTACTTTCCTAATCATCGACAGACAGTTGCTTTTAAAGTGAATAGCCTAATGACTTGGTATGTTGTTGCAGCAGCTTACTACTACTTTTGAATCTCTATTGAATATGGACATGCTGAGTTAAGTTTTAATTTGTTCGTATAATGAAGGTCTTGAAAAGTGGACAAAGGCAACAGTGAATGAGGTAGATTTTATCCCCATTCAGACAGGAATAATATTATACTTAACAAACTAAACCCATAATTTCTGACAGAATATTAGTCATTGCCAAATGAAGGCAACTGGAGGTGGTTTATGAGTGACAAGAAAATTCTGCCAGAAAATCCTGTTTATCTCATCACCAGCAGGCTTCCAACTCTCAGAGAAGCACTTAAAAATACAGTTTGTTCAGACAAGATTCAAATAATAGAAGCACTAATGAGAGCACCAAAAAATGAGTGGTAACCAGGGCTGTAATAAATGTAGGGTTAAGGAGAGAAAATTTAATACATAAGTATTGGACTAGTCAGTAAAAGAAATGAATCAAATCTTGATGGCATTGTAGATGATGGAGAAAAAACTGTTGTTTTGCAATATTTACCCTTCCCTCCAGCTCTATCTGAATACCAGGGCTGTGTAATCAGGCCATGGAGTCCATGTTAGATCCACAGAGACAAGCATCACATCCAAACATAGCCAGTGGAGAAGTGTTTCCGCTCCAGCAGAGCCCCCCCAGTGAGGCTTTCCCTATCACTACTTGTCCTTCCCAGAGAGACTGACAGCCAGAAAAGCACCTGTCCGTCCCACCAATCGCTGTCTCTGTGCTGCCAGTGTTTTCTTGCAGGCTAATGTCCTCTATGGGCTTTTTCTCAGATCTCTGGTCCGTTTGCTTTGGTGATGGTGAGAGCACTGATGGATGAGTGGAACAGGGATAAGGTGTCGGAGCCACCTCCTGTTTATAATCTCATGATATTCCCAGGCAGGAGAAACACAGCCAACCGAGAACACAAAGAAATACAGACTCTTTCCTCTGCAGAGGGGTGGAATGTACTGCTCATAGTACAATCCGAATCCTTGCTTTTTGCTTTCGTGTCCCAAGTGAGAGGATAGCAGTCAGATCTGTAAATATAGAAAAATAGATATATCCATTAGCTTGTACTCCAAGAGTTTGCCATGCAGATTCCCCAGTGTACAGCATAGGATTGTCCAGAATCAGCCCAGGAGAGGTCAGTGTGTCCGAGCAGCGTCCAGGCCCATGTCTCCCTTGGGATCACTAATGGAACAGGCCTTCACTCTCCACCATTCTCATCAGTCTCTGTATGCCTGGCTCCAGTCGCCATTGACTTTTAAATCGAGCACAGGTCTCCAGTTTGCCCCTTGACATGGTGAACCCTCAATCACTGGAGATGGCGCAAGTGGAGCAGATTATTAGAGTGCATATGTGTCCAATCACCGTGACATGCGTGATCACCATGACATTTGTGGTCTCTCTTATTTATATGTGCTTAGGAGGGAGGTTGAATCAGCAATTGGGGAGAAGGTCATCCTCATGAGGTAGTGGAAGCGAGTTCATCAAGCAGAGCGCCTGCCTTGTAGACTGTAGGAGATGTACACAGCATCGTCTGTCTGTCCTTCACTTTCACATCTTTTCTTCACAGTGTTTCACAGAGACCTATAGAGAGAGAGAGAGAGAGAGAGAGAGAGAGAGAGGATATGGTTATGGATGATAGAGAGAGTGAGATAAGGCGAGAGGAAGAGTAGGAGGAGTAAGGGAGGGAAGTGTGGGGGATGCGTTAGTGAAAATAAACATATCCTCAGCAGAGAGGCGACAAGGCAACTCTTATTACAAGCCTCTAATATCTTATCATGTTCCTGTGCATTGCCTGATGCACTTAACATCTTTGTTAATGTCTTAACATAACAGTCGCACCACTACAGTGGTTGTACAAAAGCAACTGGTATTGCACCTTTCAGCTTCCCCTTTTCAGGCAGAACAATTTTCATAGTATTTTACTATGCTTGTTTATAGTATGAATTACTGCAGGAAAACGCTGTAGTGCAAATTGTTGTGTGCCATTCATAGAGCCACAGTGCTGAAACGGCCATATAATTTTCATCTTAAGGGCAGTCTTGCTCAGAGGTTTAGCGCAGTGTGATTCCTCGGGGAACTTGTCATAAAGACATGTATACCTCCCTGTATGTCACCATATGTGATCCATGTAATCGCTTCAGAGGATCATGTCGGTCACTGTTCAAGGTTGTCTGAGTGATGGATGCGATACTTTACTATGCTACAATGTCAGCAGAAATGAGCAAGGAGCACGACTCAAGGGACAGGTTCATGGATGTTAAGATGCACAGTTTGAAAGTGAACAATTGCCAATCAAGTTTCTTGTATCGCTAGAGCCTGATACCTTAGATATAGTGTGTGTGTGGCAGGAAAACAAAAAGAGATGTGCTCACAGTATGGGAATAAACAGCCATGCTCATGCATACACAAATTAGCAAAAGCCTTCAAGGATGTTATGTTTACAGAAGCAGCTATTTGGAATTACAAGTTTAAGATTGAATGCATGATGAATAGCTGATCCCTGGTTTCCATATTTTCCAATTTAATGTCTTTCAATAATACAGTATATTGCAGTTGAAGATTTTTATAGAAAATGTGTGTTGTATTTAATTCATGTGCATTTGTTTTGTTGTGACAGAGATTAACATTGTTTAACATTGAGTCGTCTTTTCTGTCACACATGCTCTACTCAGCTAAGTGCTGCAAATCAAACCCATAAGTAGAGTGCCCCATCAAAACACAGCAAAGCTCACCAGGCAGGGTAAACACAGATGCTCCGGGGCTGGTCCATACACCACGCTGTCCCCTCTCCTTCCACCTCTGCAAAGATCTGGGTCGGCAGATACAAATTGCCGGTTTATCCTCTGCTCCTTTCAGCAGTAATCCAAGAATTAGGATTGAATATTCATGAACACTCAAGGGTCACTCTACTGACAGATGTTCTTTCCTTCCTGAGTCCCAGACTGAGAAAAACAAGTCCAGAGAGATTAGTCCTGACAAGGATGTTGCTGGGATTCTTCTTTTTCCTTCCATCCATCCATGTGGACTAGTGTGTGAATACTCCTCATCTCACCAACTCTCTGTTGTGCTCCCTTCCTGTCTAAGTGTCTGAATAGGAGTGCAACCCATTACACTCCTGCTATCTCTATATCTCCTGCTCTGCTCTCTTCTCTCTCCCTCACTCCCTCGTTCCCTCTCTCCCTATCTCTCCCTCTCTCTCTTACTGCGGAGGTTTGCAGTGCTCCCCCAGTCCTGATTGGTCTTCTGTAATAGGCTTAACCCTTTCCTCTCCAGTGAGGGGAGGTATTTCCTTTTGTTCTGACTCTATCCTCTCTTCCCTGACAATGACTGTGACATCCCGTGCAGGTCTGTAGTGATTTGGAAAAAAAGCTGCCACTACTACGCTTTTGCACAGGGACTTTAGATGTCACTGCACAAAACACACAACCTGCTGCAGAGTTGTATAGGCAGACTGTTTAAGGAAAAACAGCTGGAAATGCCGGGATGATGTATTAATTAGCTCTGTCACAATGTAATGATCAAGTAATGTGTGCTTGTGCGCCGTAGGGGGAATGATAAGGATGGAGAGCCAGCAGAGAGAGGCAATATGTATATATCGAGTGTGTATATATATATATATATATATAGATTTTGTGCACATACATAGCTCTTCATATGCGTGTGCAAGTGGGCATTACGAGGCAGTCGGATTGACAGAGAGGAGATAAATTCTTGCATCTGTGAGTAGGAGAAATGGATTATGCAGGAAAGTCAGAAAAAGAAGTGATAGAGGATAGTGGCTCTGATTGATAGTTTTAATTAAGTCGCTCTGTCAGATCAGTGAGAGGCTGAACACCCTCCATTCCTTTGTCAAGGCTCATTTGTCAGGTGCAATTATTGCCAGAGGGCATCCTGGTACCTGACATCCTCCAGTAAAAAAGCGACGGGCATCTGTTGCTCTGGCGTGGCAACCTGATAACCTAACGATTAAAGTCCACAGAAGATGCATCAGGTGTTGTTATTCTGATGGTGACAGTTTAATAATTGCTCTTCGCTGGGGAAAGCTTTTCACTCAGTTTTTAAAGCATTTAAAGTTGACTTGCAACTGAAATGAATGGTCTAGAGGAGATTAAAAAGATGTAACTTTGGTAGTCAGGAAACAAGTTATCTATTAATCTGTCAATGATTAATGTGAGTCACAGAAAATTACTAATATTTCAGTCAAAATATGACCAACTTTTAACTAGCAGTATCCTCTTGAATGTGAGGACGTGCAGCCTTTATTTTACATTGCAGTACATTAAAACTTTGGATTTTGCTTTGTTGTTTCAAGAGGCACTGTGATGATTCAATTCAATTCAATTCAGTTTATTTGATGGAGAGGGACAATGTACATTGATACACATATAAATGTATCCCATTCTAGCTACCAAGCTAATTTCCATTGCCAGTCCCCCTATGCTAAAATAGAAACAAGCAGGTTAAGAAAAGGAAACCATAAGTACAAGTACAAAGGAAACCATAAGTACAAGTACAATATTTGAATGATGACATTCTGGACTCTGAGGATTCGTGGTGACCTTTTTTTTTTTTTTTTTTTACACATTTTATTGTCTCGACTGTTGACATCAGTTAATTCCTCCAATAGAATAGAACAACTAACTCATAATGAACATCACTGCAGCTCTTGTTGCCATCTGTCAGCAACTTAACGCAAAATGACTCGCGTATAACGTTGTTTTAGGATTGTTTGTTGGAAGTGGGATGATGAGCTTTCCCTTTCACATCCGACTAACTCTCTTGATAGAATCTCTTCTACAGTATTGTGCCAAATGGCAGCAACTCGATATAGAACAAATTGGAGGTCGTGGGGAAAACATCAGTTCCCATCTGGTTTGATCAAACAGCCTGGTTACTCCTGTGTGTTTTCCTTCCACTTGACACACTGAGACCACCACTTATCGGAGGATTAAGAACAGCAAATAATTGCATGTTTTTAAGCCTGTCATCAGCTTTTAAGTCTCACTGGATCCTCACATTGCATGATATGGAGCTTGGCACGTGTGTGGCGAGGAATTGTGTGTGCGGAAGAAAGATGTGAGGTTTGACAGATGGGGAGAAGAAAGAGCTTTGACTATGCATGTTTGTTGGTGTGTAGCTGTTAGGTAATATACTATGTGGGTCTTTTACTTCTAGTGTTTGGTGCATGTGTGTACTTTGATTTGTATGTAGAACTGCATGTTTGTGATAACCGTGTATCATTATATATGTATGCACTCCACAAGTACCTGCTTCTTGTAGGGGATCCATCTTCAAGCCTCTAGTTGTCAGACTATAATTACCCAGCACATCAGTGCAAAACAGCTACTCCATCTTAAAGACATAACACGATGTTTCATCAGAAGGATCCTGAAGAGAGTGGGAAGTGGATGTGTGTATGAAAGAAGACTTGACCGATCACTTGACAGCCTTCTCGCAGCTCTTCAGGAACCCTCCCAGATTAAAGCGTCATAAACACGCTGCTGCAGAACCACAACATTTTCAAAACTTGAGAGTTCAGTAGAAGAATGATTTTAATATTTCATACCCATTAATATTTCATCCAGCTTCTTCTCTCTGTCCCCACATTCTGTCTTAAATTCAATACAGTTTTTCTCCCCTTTCACTCTGAGTGCCTGTAGACGTCCATGGATGTTGTGCATTTCTTTGTCTGTACCACACTAAGTGCATATGCACAATCTCTTTGGAACAGTGTGTGTCTGTGAAGAGAACCCTTTCTGGCCTTAGCTCACATAAGGAAGATGCAGATGGGCCGTCAGTATCTGTCTTATTTAAAGTTCACGCTTTGCATGTCATACAGTAGGCAGTCGTTGGAATGGAAACCGGCAGACCCAGAGGACCCTGCGCACAGACTTTTATCTCCTCTCTGCAGCAGGCATCCTGCACTTGCATTTGGTGCCACTGTGATTTGCTCCAGATTGCTCCAGAGCTGGCGCAACTTTAGAGAAGTGGCTAGTTCCACATGTTGTAGTGGTCTGCTGTTGTCTGATCTATTTAAACAGCCATTTTCACAAACACAGAGGCTCCTGGTCCAATCTCACTGGGACCCAGGCAGTCAGACTGAAGTTGAAAAAAAATTATGTGGAGGTGCTCCTACTTTGTTTGTTTGTAAGAAATTTTTTTTTCTTTAAAATATTTTGCTATTTCATCCAACACATAAAGGATGTTTGACAAGAAGGGGAATGGAGAAATAAGGGAATACCACATTCCAAAGTCTTCTGGTTTTTGGCTTTGGTTTGACCACAGGGCAGTCTTCTTTGGCCTTAGTCCCACTGTCCCTTTGGATTCACATTCAGCTGGTGAGAGATGAAAGTCCCTCACTCAAAGGAGAAGTGAGAGGGTAAGAAAATAAGCTTGTGCTCACCTCCTCCTACATTAAACACTCCTCAAGATAAAATAAGATAAAACGCAACCTCAGTTATAGAGGAAATGTTAATGCATCCCCCTGCACCTGCATATATACAGTAGGTCCATTAGTGCTGAAGGCTTTTTCCCCCTATTTTTGGTACCTTGCAAAATTTTGTAATGCAGACTTTTACAGACCTCAAATTAATGTGCAATTACTTTTCAGTTATCTTCTAATTACCACACACTTGTAAAGTAATCGAGGTACAGCGTGATGTAAAACAAAACAGGAAATCAATAACTTATTACTTGCATATTAAGATTCAAAGCCACTTGTCTGCCACTGACCATGATTTCTTGCTGGGAGCAGGTGGTGGTGGGGATAATGGTTGTTTGCCAAGAGCTTCAGCCATCATTGCGTTAGACAAGAGGTTAGAATATGCCCTCTGGGCAGCGCTGCTTCTGCACCTCTCATGCGAAACTGAAAGTAGTGGCTAAAGAGACTGACTGACGCAGCATAGTAATCTAACAGCATGGGCCAGTGCTAGCTGGTTAACAGTGATAACCTTAGTAGAAGAAAAGAAGTGATAGAAATAGAAGCAAAGAGCAGAAGCAGTCAGCACAAAACTTGCATTTAGCCCATTGAAAGACAATAGGGCACAGGTGTAATTATTTTTGTAGTTTGTATCACCTGTTATTATTGTCTAATGCAGCTGCAAACTGTTGGAACTCTGTCTGATGCAGGTATTATATTACACCACATCAGTGTGATAATGGCCTGGCCTGAAAAGACATTAGGTGTTAGGACCAAAAATAAGCAAATGGGGTGTGTTATTCTGGCTATAACTGTGGAAAACAGTTTTAAATATGGCATTTAAACAAAACAAAACAGTGCTGTAGTTGTCCTAACACTTGCCTTAATATCAGTTCCTTTTCACCATAGAAACAGCTACTCCATTAGTTAAACCAGTTGTGAGCTAGATCCAAAAACCAGCTTGTAATATCTCCTTAAGAATATGGAAAGTGTTCCCAAATTTTAGGGATGGCCTATAGTTGTTTATGTGACCCAATTAGAGCTACATGTATAACTTACTTGGTTACATGCTTACTTGAGTTTTTACTGCAGCCAGCAAACAAACAAAACAAATGAAACTAGAATTACTGCCCTGTAGTCGCAGCCTCCCCCAGTGCATTTGCAGTTAATTAGTGTGTGGATTATTGACATGACACAGAATAAAGTTTGTGAGGTCAGAAAGACCTTTGACCCACAAACTCTAATCAGTCCATCCTCGGGTCTAAGTGAATGTTTGTGCCAAACAAGAAGAAATTCTCTCAAGGCGTTAATGAGATATCACATTTACAAGAACTGAACAGATTGATGGATGGACAAACAACCCAAAAACATAATGCCTCTGGCCATGGCTGTCACCAGCACTGAGGCATAAAAATAGGCCAGCCACATTAAGTCAAAAGGGACTGATGTGTGTGCCTTTAGTCTTTGGATTTTGTAAAAAATTGAAATTGAATTAAAAATAATGTTGTGTCATTCATTTAAAGACCTGACCATGGTAATGGTGATATACCAGTGACATAGCAAGGCCCACAACTACCAAATTACAGATAGATGTGCTTTTCATCTCATAGAGGACAGTGCAGCTATTATGCTATTATTGTGCTGCTGTTATTTTCTTTCTTCCAAGATATTGTGTGGATGTAATCTAGTCGAATATTATTGTAATATGGTGCTGAATGGAGAGCTCCACCCTCCCCATGAGTATTGGTACTTCTATACTCAATCACTTGTCCTTCCCTCTGTTTTGGTCGGGCTCTATATTATGCCAGTGATTTACAGCCTCAGTGGTATTGCCGGTCAGTAAGGTTAGAGTCATAAAGCCAAACAAGGTGAAGCCAGCTGTTTAACCCTGACCATGGGGTTAGAGATTGCCCATACAGTTTCTACAATCCCCAACACCCCCCACACACTTGCTCAGCTGGGACAGATTCTTTGCTGTTTCTGGCTGTACGCTGACCTCCTCACTATTCCTCTGTCGTGGAGAGGAACAGCTTCTTTTCCACCAGGCCCTCAGAAGTCAGCCATTTCCTGTCACGGTGCAACATCTGTTTACGTTAGCCATGTCAAAGAGCGTCGGCCAAGGCGTGGGAACGCAAGGGAGTGCATGGGGGACCCCACACTCACCCACAGAAGGGGGGGGGGGGGGGGGGGGAGTGGAAGGCCGAATCTTGGGGAAAGCACGTAGAAGACCGCCACACACACTCTGCAAATAAACACACACATGCACACATTCACACTCCTCCCCACAGGCACTCAGCCATCAGTGCACTCAGTGCTTTGTCATCTCATTTCATCTGGTCACACTGCTACCCCTGGGAGTTGCTGTTACTGGAAATGTGACGTTTTCTTCAACAGCCACTCTCCTTCAGCCATAGGACTACACTACCAAGTTTGTTTTCAGTGACTAACTTCAGGATTACTGGGTCAGCACATTTCAAAATGGCCTGGTCTTAAATGCTTAATAGGAAAAATTGATTATTTTTCATGCATGCTTTGTGCAAAGGACATATCCATTGAGGCTGTATATCTGTATGTGTGCATGAGTGTTTGTGTTTGTGTTATTAAGAGCTGAGACGACCATGCTGTCTGTAGCCTAATCCTGTCGGCCCCATTGGCTTTCCTGACTGACTGTCTACTAATACAATGCCTTATCCCAGTAGCCCAACAGGGACCCAACGGAGAGGGAATTCCCATCTCGAAAGAAATGACCTGCCAAAGACTACAAAGGCCATAATGCTTTAAAGGCCACATCAGCGCAGACAAAGGACTTTTTAATGGAGCACAATGACATTTGCTCTTGTTTGGTAGTGGGCATTTTCTTCAAGTAATTTGTTAGGTGGAAAGGTGGCAATAGAACCAACTTTGATGTTTGTGCTGTCTAGCAGGGACACTGTGTATTTTCTTAATCTGCTGTTGGTGTCTTTTTTCATTTTGAATGTCATGCAGCAGTGACTTATGATAGCTATAAAGCTGTGCTAACATGCGTGTGTGTAGTTTACATGTTTGCATCATGTACGTTGTGCTGATCAGCCATCACACACGTGAAGAAGACTTTGTGGTCGGAACACTGTGGCCCTGTGGTTGCAGGCACCAGAAAATGCTTGTTTTTTCTCTTTTGTATCTCCTTCGAGTTGTGGTCTTTAGGGGGATGGAGGATTAACCTTAAATAGATGGGCCTGTGAACACCAACAGGAGGCCCACCAATAAGCAGAGTTACTCTTCCTCACACACGTACTCATGCATTCACACAAATAAGATGCACTTTTGAAGTTTTGAAGGAAGCTCATCTCTTCCAGCCCCAAAAAAAAGAAGAAAAAAAAAAGCCAACTTGGGGATTCCTGCTAGCTAATTTTAACACAAGGGCATCTTCCCTGTACACCGATTTATCTGGATCTTGACAACTGTCCTATTTAAAATGAAATGTAATGCCTGCAGGGAAGGGTTCCAATATTACAACTTGTGGACATAGATGGCGTGACACAAGCCTTTTGCTGTTGTTACCTCCTTCAAACTGTCCATTTTGCCCACCCCCCTCTCTTGTGCCTTAGCCTGGTGCTCTGCCTTCTCGCTTTCCTTGCTAGCACCTAAAGATAATTAGCTGGTGCTAGCTGTCATCTTGTGCCTGTCCCTAGTCACACCTTGTCAGCGAGGCCTCTCCTGTTGGCCGTCCACCACTAATGGGCCACTGCCTCGGCTCTGACAGCCAGGATGAGCCTATCTTCCTCAGCTGCTACCTCTTCATTAAGGCTTGCCTCCAGCTACTGTGGCACAGCCCTCAGCACCTTTGTCTCTGTGTCTGTCACACCACCTGAGGATCTCCATTGTACCTCAGCTCAGCTCCCTCTCCCACCAAGGTCAGTGTCCATGTCCACACAACAACCACACACATGACGGGATGGTACGAGCTGGATGCTACAAAATGTCAAGACAGTATCTTTTTCTGTTTCTTCTTCACTTCTCCTTCACAGGAAATAAACACAATTCTTATTCTGCAAATAGAAATATCTATTTTACTTACACTGAACAAAAATATAAACGCAACACTTTTGTTTTTGCTCCTATTTTTCATGAGCTGAACTCAAAGAACTAAAACGTTTTCTATGTACCGTATTTTCCGGACTATATGTCGCACCGAAGTATTAGTCGCATCTGTCAAAAAATACGTCATGAAGAGGAAAAAAACATATATAAGTCGCACCGCATTGCATTTATTTTTCAAACATTTAATTAATAGCCGGGTCTCATATAATGGCCGGGGCTTTGTTTACACGAAAGGCCGGAACCAAATAGCCTACTACAGGCCGGGTCAAAAAAGAAAAGAAAAAAACTCCGTCGCCTGGAGCAAACTGATGAGGATATGATCAGAAACTCTTTGTGGACTGTCTGTGAAGACTGACGGGAACCGACCTCTCCTCTGCTTCAGAGAGGGACAGCCTTGCACTGTCGGACCTGGGTCTCTGCTCCGTGTCCGGAGCCCGGTCGTGACCGGAGCAGAGACCGAAGACGGGCCGCAGAACACGCTGTGAAAATACTCTTAATTGACTGGGAGTGAAGCGCTCCGGCGCAACGGAGACAGGTCCGACAGCGCAGCGAGGAGAACAGCGTGAGGAAGATGAAGATGAGCTACTGAATGAGGAGGGATTTAGAAATAAAAGCCTCGCTTCCCTCTTGTGGTCATAGCGTAGGCTATATTTTTGATATATAAGTCGCTTCTGAATATAGGTCGCATAGCCAGCCAAACTAGGAAAAAAAACGCGACTTAGAACGTAAGAACAATTTCTCTCAAATGCCAATTGCCGAAATAATCCATCCACCTCACAGGTGTGGCATATCAAGATGTTGATTAGACAGCATGAATATTGCACAGGTGTGCCTTAGGCTGGCCACAATAAAAGGCCATTCTAAAATGTGCAGTTTTACTGTATTGAGGGGCCCGGGGGGTCAGAAAAGTCAGTCAGTATCTGGTGTGACCACTATTTGCCTCACGCAGTGCAACACATCTCCTTCGCATAGAGCTGATCCGGTTGTTGATTGTGGCCTGTGGAGTGTTGGTCCACTCCCCTTCAATGGTTATGCGACATTGCTGGAACTGGAACACGCTGTCGTATACGCCCGATCCAGATCATCTCAAACAACTTCAATGTCCGGTGAGTATGCTGGCCATGCAAAACTTGGATGTTTACAGCTTCCAGGAATTGTGTACAGATCCTTGCAACATGGGGTCGTGCATTATCATTCTGCAACATGAGGTGATGGTCGGGGATGAATGTTTGTTGTCCATAACATATGCCTGCCCATACCATAACCCCACCGCCACCATGGGCCAGTCGATCCACAACGTTGACATCAGCAAACCACTCACCCACACAAAGCCATACACACTGTCTGAACAGTGAAAACCAGGATTAATCCATGAAGAGAACACCTCTCCAAAGTGCCAGATGCCATCGAATGTGAGCATTTGCCCACTCAAGTTGGTTAAGACGACGAGCTGCAGTCAGGTCGAGACCTCGATGAGGACGATGAGAATGCAGATGAGCTTCCCTGAGACGGTTTCTGACAGTTTGTGCAGAAATCTTTTGGTTATGCAAACCGATTGTTGCAGCAGCTGTCCAGCCAGCTGGTCTCAGAAGATCTTGGAGGTGAACTTGCTGGATGTGGAGGTCCTGGGCTGGTGTGGTTACATGTGGTCAGCTGTTGTGAAGCCGGTTGGATGTACTGCCAAATTCTCTGAAACGCCTTTGGAGACGGCTTATGGTAGAGAAATTAACATTGAATTCACAGGCAACAGCTCTGGTGGACATTCCTGCAGTCATCATGCCAATTGCACGTTCCCTCAAAACTTACGACATCTGTGGTATTGTACTGTGACTGCCTAAGGCACACCTGTGCAATAATCATGCTGTCTAATCAGTAACTTGATATGCCACACCTGTGAGGTGGATGGATTATATTAAGTGCTCACTGACTTTTAGACAGATTTGTGAACGATATTTGAGAGAAATAGTTCTTTTGTGTACATAGAAAATGTTTTAGATCTTTGAGTTCAGCTCATGAACAATGGGAGCAAAAACACAACAAGTGTTGCGTTTATATTTTTGTTCAGTGTAGTTGTTCATAACTTCACTTTTGACAAGTGGAGAATTAAAGGTGATTTATGTTTCACTTTTAATAATTAGTACAACACCCTTAAAAGATGATGTTTGCCTTTTAGAGCATTAAAGAGACCAGGTGCAGTTTAGTCCTATGCGTCAGTGGGATGATTATTGCTCAGGAGTGTGACAGTCTGTGTGGGTGGTAGCAGTAGGGTGTTGGCCCTGCCTGTGGGCGTACCAGGCTGTTGCCCTTGATTCTCTGGCACAGGGTCAAGGTAGCACAGGGCTGGCCACTACCATCAGCACTTTTCGCTGTCGAGGCACATACTGTAACACCACTGAGGTTTGTGTGACTGAAATGGTGCGTAGATTCATGCATACGGAAGATGCTATTGGAGAGTTATTGTTATTTGTCCTTCTCCGTATACCACGATGAGTCATGCTAAAGTAGACTGCCAAACTATTTCTATATAATCAGTGTATCTTTGCTGATGACATAGTGGCTGACTCATACACCGCACCAAAGCATACACGTCCTGTGGTGTGTGTGTGTGTGTGCTTGGTTGTATCCTGTGATTAAACACCTCTGTCCGGCGGAGTCAAAATCAATCATGCACTACTTCTACTCTAAAGCAGGGGGAATCAAGAATAATATTCTGATTGCACTGTGGTGTCTAGTTATTAAGTGATCATTTTCCATCAAGAGATGTTTGCCTCCACTGTAAATTAGTCTCTCTATCAGCATGGAGGATGCTGATGCTCTCAGGCGCTTACTCATCTCTGACAAATGTGAATTGATCGTATGTTATCCAGGCAGAAATCCAGGCTGGGTGAAATTGAATTCAGTGTGGGGGGGTGGGGGTGAGGGGTGATGTAAAACATGGTGGGTCAAACTGCTTCTGTTACTTTATTCCAAATTCAAGCGAGTGTTTAAATGTAGAAGAAAAATAACTTTAAATACATTTCTTGGTTTCATAACTGGCAGTGTGTAATTACGGGCATTTGTTGCACTTTTACTTGGAGCATAATGTTGTTCTGTCCATAACCATGCTGTATTAATAGTTTAATGGAGGAAAGTAGAGGGCTGGGCTGAGTGGATAATCATGATGCTGAACAGTCATTTGTGGAAGATTCTCAGTCCGACAAATGGAAAAATAATGGATAAAGATAGAGTTGTAATATCTCTTATAACATCCTCACAGCCATATTCAATCAGATGTAGAAGCAAAGTTACTGTTGCTGTTAATGGGACAGCATAGTTTAGCACCAGGGTGTCTTTCTTTTAGTTATTTTGGAACCAATTATCTAATAGTTCTTATTCATTTTAAGCATGACGTTTTTTTAACTAGGTAAAACCTAGTATGTGGCTGAACCTGTCTGTGGTTGAAACCTCATTTTTTCTATAAGTGACGTCACCAAACAGAGAAATGAAAGACAAAGACAGCTGTCTTTTCAGCTGTATTTACTGAGAAAGAAAAAGTAAGAAGATGCACATTTGTCTTTTTTCTGCAAGTATTTTTGTCATAAGCCTGCATGAGTCAATTTCCCCTTCTGTCTCTGCTCAGTGTGTCCTACAGTATGTTTACTTATTACTTATTAGGAATGGGAATTGAGAACTGGTTATTTTTCAGAACTGGCACCCAGTGGATCAGTTCCTTGTGACCGTTTCTTTGCCTGTTTAACGATTCTGCTTATCAGTTTTGTTTTCTTTGCAGATGTGCAGCTTCTGAACCAAACAACACACGCGGCCAACACGGCATTGAGGCAAAAGTGCTCCAAAGTGTGGGGGTAGATTGAGACACAGGCTCCTGTACTGTTGACAGACATCTGCATCTGGACAGGTATGCTGCTCTCATGTCAAGAGTCGATGTTGCTGTTTACTGGGTTGTTATTTTTGCTATAGCCTTTAGTTTATTATCCACTACAGGTCTTTTACAGTCGTTCTACCTGGAGATGATGTAGCATAGGCAAGTTTGATTGTATAGCCCATTTTTACAAACAGTTTTGTCTCGACGGGCTTTACACAGCATCATAACAACATCCTCTGCCCTTAGACCCTCACATCAACTGAGGAAAAACTCCCAAGAAAACCATGAAAAGGGAAATAACGGGAGAAACCTCAGAATGAGCAACAGAGGAGGGCAGACGTGCAATAGATGTTGTGTACAGTACAGTTTACAACATTGAAATGGAATTGTTCAGTCAACAAGAGTTGATGAAGGCAGCTGGGCAGGCTGGGCCATATACAAGAAAAGCAGGGAAAGCAGGCTAGCTTAATGGGAGTACTGGTTGGCAGACTGGTTCATAAGCAGGGAGGGCAGGCCGGTTTAGAAGCAGAGGAAAAGAAGTGATGCAGATGGCCTACACACCCACCGGAGATTGTACCGGACTGGACAGCAGCCGAGAGATTTATGAGGTTACGTTATAATTCAATAATCATTATAAATGATGGTGCTTAGTGTTTATATCCAACATGTCATTGTTTACAAAATCAACATCTAGTTTGTCCTTACATTGCAAAATAAACAGTGACAGTTTCCTCATTGCTAAACCTGTACCACCATCTGATCCTGCCTCGACAGAACAAACACAAAAGAGTCTATAGACTGCTTCAAGATCTGCGCCAACAACACTTAGTGAAGCATACAGCAGTGCATTATGACTCATATATGCTAAATAAGCATTATAAACATGAAAGTGCAAAGCAGGTTTCAATTTACATTTGCGAAATGTCCTAGTGGAGAAGTACACTTCTTTGTTGCAGTAGTTGAGCTGGATTGCTGACTTGAAAACCTAGGTCTATATCCGCGCTATATCAACTCTTTGTGCACTAGTTAACCGTAACCCAACAGTAACAGTAAGTTACCCAATACCACACTGAACTCCGGTAGGTGGTAATCTACCTCTGCTGGATGCTGGGTGGTTTATTATGATGTTAGGTATTTTCTTTCACGTGAATGAGCCTTGAGAAAAAGCTGGCGGACAGTTAACGATGCTGCGCAGTGACACGCAACAGTATTGCACAAAGCCGCGTCACTCACACTCCGTGTTCCTGTGCTCTGGAGGCGTGGCTTCAGAGAGAAGTCTGAGGAAAGGGGCTTGGACTTTTGACTTGTTTACATTGTGGCCTGATAGAACCGTTTTCCCAGGATCTCCAATCCTACCTTTCATGTTAGCGCCATTAATGCAGACAAACCCATTTCTCTGTTATTAGAATCGATAAGATAATCAATAAGGATTTGATCAATAAGTGATATCGATAATGGAATCGGAATTACTAAATTGTTATCCATCCCATCCCTGTTCCTTATGATGCTTTCTTATTCCATGATATATGTAAATAAATGTAGTTTACTGCAATGGAAAAGAAACCAGCTGTGAAACTGTCATATTGAAATATTTGTTTTGCTTAAAAAAATTCATATCAGGCAAACCAATATTTTACAAAACAATCCTGTTCATTGATTTGCAGCATTGCCTGCAAAGGCCAAATACAAGCAATAATAAAAGGATAATTAACGTGGTGTATTACTGGTATAAAAAAAATCAGTGACAAATACAGATCTCAAAGTGTGCTGTAATTTCACCCTTTAATGTGTAATTACATGGGACACCTTTTTCTGCTTATTATATGAATGGTAGACCCTGAAGCTATAATTGATATACTAAGGCCCTACTGTATTGATGACAGCTCTGAAACTGATGGATATGTTCTCAAAGATGTTTAAGTGTTGGCTGTGATAAGCCATGAAGGCACAGGGACTTATAAACGGGCTGTTTAGTGGACCTCTAGAAAGGAGCCTTGTGTCATTAAACAAACAGATTAGATTTTGGTTCCACTTGACAAATTGACTGTAATTTCTTTTGCTGGCTGGATGATCGGTAGAGATTGGATTTCTTCTGGGCTCTGTAGGAAATTCACAGGAAAGCATTAGTAAAACAAACATCTAACAACTGCTCAGTCTTGATTCAAACTTCTTTTTTCTTTTTTTTGCATTGGAGACCGAGAGTCAATTCTGCATGAAATAAAATCATTTTGGGGCATGAATCAAGGTAGTTTTTCTTTTCCCATTTGGTATGGCATGACTGATTTACTAAAGAGGTAAGAATATCAGAGATATGAATAAGATGTTGAACTGAGTGATTAGCTGTCTTCTTGACAGCAGTGTCAGAGTGAGTAATCAATGGTGTGCTCAACAGGGGAGATCTCAAACAGGAAATACATGCTCTTGTGCCAAACATGGCAAGCAGATGGCAAACAACAGGGCCCTGTCAGTCCAGTGTCGGGTTGTACATTTGGAAGAAAAGGAAAAAAACTGGTCTGGATGGATGATATCAGGCCATCTGTCTGCATTAGAACAAGGTGCCATTTTAAGAGGGTGGAAAACTCGCTCCCACTCTGTCTTGTGCACATAACAACTGTGCTTTATGCCTCCTCTGTCTTTGACTTTTTATGCAACCAAATCCCACAATGGCAGTTGCATAATAATATTTGTTTTAATATTTCTCAGTTTTTTAAGGATACCGCAGTGGCACTGATGTTCTCTGACAATCTCTTTTTGGCAACTTTTTGCTGCCCTTCCTTTGGGTCTCTATTTTTCTTTATTCCCCCTCTCTGTCTGTCTCCCTCTCCATCTATGATCTTTGAGTAGCACTGGGTTGGATTGTGGTTCATAGTGGGAGGCCAGACATGATGCCGATAGATCTCCCTCTCTGTCAGAAGATGATTGAGACATGCATAAGAAGGAGGATGTCTGTACTGTAGAAGCAGGCACTGAAGTATGTAGGGAGACATTACGTCTGTTACCAAGTGGAGTTTGTCCGCCTACACACTCAGAAGACCAGGAGATGTGTGTCTGGGCCTGGCTTAGACTACTGGCTTGCTCTTCTGTAGCAGGTGGCGTACACTTTCCATTTACAAGAAAACACTATGTGTAGGCAGCAAAGAGGAGGTGCTGTCATCTATTCCTGTATCGAACACAGCCAATCTGAACCACTTTGTGGCAGCATGGATGGTCATGTTGCTTTAATGCATCTTATTCTGGCACATAATCTGGAGTTAGTAAAATTACACAATATGAAGTAAGGCTTCAGAATCCCAATTCATATATTCCCAACATTGATTCACAAATTCCAAAAATCGAATGTAGTACTTGTTCATAAAGTCATGTCAATTGTAGGCACATTTTTTATTTCATAACTCAGTAATAATAGTGAACACAGTAAGTATGGTGTCATCCAGAGACAAACATCAGGAGAGTGGAGCACCACCTCTAGCACCGGCAAATGATCTAACAAAGGAACACACACCGCTGCACTTCAGGACTGATCGGGCAGCAAAAACAATTTGGTCTACAGTCTGTTTCATTTTGTTCTCCACCGCTGGAGACATAATGTTACTAACAACATAGGAAGCACTCTGCTGTTTTATCCCTCCCCCCTTTTACCCCAGGACATGGAGATAAACCTCTATTAGGAGAGGCATGTAGCCACTAGCCAGTGATGGTGGTCAGTGAATTCCACTTCAGGTTCATTGCTCTCAAACAAGCAGGGGGCTGTAACATGCTTCCAAGAGCCTGCAGTTTCAAGTGAAGGAGCTGCCAAGATCCAGTAGTCCTTTTGGTAAGAAAATGGCCTGCATTCACTAGTTAGAGAAACTGTCAGCTTTAGAAATTTGGTGAAGGTAAAACTGAAGTGGATTGACACACAGTCCGCTTGCGTAAGAGTCTGACAACTGCACTTTTATCTGTGGTTTATAACCAGGAATTGAAGAACCAAGAATCAGACTTTTGTCAAAATGGTTCCATTAATTCTCACCCCAAAAATCTAGTTTTATGCATTGGTGTCAAGACAACCCCAAGGGTTTTCCTCAAGAATGAATTGTCTGAACTGGTGTACATCCAATGGAACAAATAGACTCATCGTTGTTAAATGTTTGGGGGCCAGTGTAAAATGACGTTCTTATTACATTAGACTTTCTTTTGATTTAGAACAGACTGCAACCTTTAATACATGCACGTGAGCACCTTTTCTTCTTTCTTTCTTTTTTTTTTTTTTACACGTCACAGTCAATGGAAGCCAAAATGTCATGCAAGACGTTTTCACATCTAGATAAGGAATACAGGCTCAGTATTGGCTCTTATCATCATGACCCAGAAAAGTCAAAGAGAACTCAGGAGGCCTCATCGTGCTTTAGGTGTGTTAACACGTGTAGGACTGATGGAGGGATGAAGAGCGAGTAAAAAATGAGGAAGAGAAAAATGCAAAGAGATGATCCCTCAGGCGTCCATCCAGTCACTGCAGAAGTGAAGATATTATGCAAATTATTGAGATTATTCAGCCAACCACTGGTTTTACGCAATTAGGATTAAAGGTGGGAATTCTAGCGATTCATTGTCTCTGAGCTCTGCTCTCATAGGTCCCTGATTGGCTAAGCAGAAGTATCTCAGAGTTAAAACTGTTGCACATTTTTCAGTGGCATTATCAATTCTCAGAGCCACACTTTATGTAAAGAAGCCATATAGCCCTGCAAAGTACAGATGTGGTCTGTGTCGTATGAGATTATGCCAATAGCATGTGTAAATCTTCTATTCCAGTGTGCAGCTCATAGACATGACTACACCTTATCTTCCAGAGGTATGCAATATGTTCTATGGCAGGAGCTGCATGCTTTCTGAATATTGATTACAGAGCCCATTTCAGCCATACAGCACAGTGCTCATACTTATGTACCAAGAGTATATTTATATATGTACACTGTGAATGTGGTTAGTTATAATTTGATTTTGTACAGTTTTTCCTTTTTTATACATATACTTTATGCTTTGAAACTTCCCTGACTCGGGCTACAACTTCACCGTCACTGCTGTCATAGTAATATCTCAGTGTTACATTGTATAAATGCAAATGAGGCAGCACTAGCAGGATGGCATTGGCTTTTCTGTGTGCCCCCGCGGTTGATATTTACACTAAACTGAACACTGATGCTGAGTAATGTTTGATGATGGGCCAAGCTTGTTCAATTCCCAAAATGTGATACGCTCCAGTGGCTCAGGTCATTATACTCAGAGGCAGCATCCTTTAGAAAGCACTTTTAATGATAAGAGTTCTGTAATAAAGCTCTACAGCTAGACATTGCATTACTATCACGTTGAGTTGTTACCACCAGTTGTATTTCTAACCAAAAATATAATTTAGCTGTTGTGTGTGTATGTGTCACCACTGTACAGCTCTGTTATATCAAGCTAAAGGCTTACTGCTCACGCCGTCATGGAAATAATTTAAATACATCTGCATTTGAAAGTAAGACTGTGTCAGTGTTTCAGTGTGACAGTTGTTCAGGGATGAACAGGGCGATGTGTTAGCCTGTCAGCTCTTTCTCGTGAGGAGCAGTTGGATGGTGTGAAGCCGGAAAGAGGGATACAGCACATCTTTGATCGTGAAATAATTTCACCTCAGAATTTCTTTTGACCCTAAATGACTGTTCGATGAAGATATTTGATTTCTTGCTATTTCGGGAGTCTCTCCTTCCTGTTGATGTGTGAAGTGTCGGCATGGTTTACCCAGGCAGACATTCACCTCACACATTGCTCAAAATGACAGATTTCTCTGTTTTGCATCTCTCTCTCTTTCTCCCTCTCCCTTTCTCTCTTCCCCCTTCCTCTCTGTTTTTTTTCATTCTTTCTTTTCTTTTTTATAACTCTAACACCCCCTTTCCCATTCCCTTTCACTCCCACTCCCACCACCTCCCCTTGGGCAATGGGAGCTGAGATGGAAGGAGAGATGGATGATGTTGTTTTGAACTGTGACATGTCTCCATGCAAGTCATTCCATTATTATTCATAAATAATTGGCCAGGACCGTCTGTGGCAGCTATTTATAGAGCTGATTACCGATTTGCCAAAGAGCGCAAACTCTTACAGCTTTATTTCTTCCTCTTTCTTGTTTACCCAAATGAAAACCTAACAGAAGGTTTGGTTTTCATGGAGCTCCTTACAAAGCTTTTGACCTCTGGTTGATTTTGTTCACCCTGAAACACCGGCCCAATGCCACCACTGTGCCTGTGCGGTGTGTAATTTGATGCAGTTTCTGTCATCTCACCTCTTCCAGCTGGTCCCTCGAACAGTTCAGACCAAATGCTTAAAAATGTTTTAATTCTCTCTCACTGGCAGGTAGAGATATTAACTCCATCTCTCTTCTGAGGATCTATCTCCCACTTAAGTTGAAAATCAATACGGACCGGTGAGGCCGGTCAGTTATACTAGAGTGGACAGGAGCACAGGTTCTATTCAGACAAACGGCGTGCAAACACACAAGCCACTGTTCATCAACATTACAAGTCCATTAGTCATATTAATACATGTGTGTATGATGTGTGTGTGTGTTTGAAGGTACCTGTAGTGCTTGGTGTACACTGTTAAAACTTGAAAGGTGCCCTTGGAAGGTTGAAAGTGTGACTGTCAAAGAGAAAGAGCAGGAAATCTAAGTGGAGGGAAAAAATGAGGAAGTAATCAGATTGAGAACAAAAGAGTGGATTATTTAGCCCTCATGGTTCATTAGGATAAGCCCAGAGCCTTCTGATGAATATTACATGGGAGAGTTAGATTAGAACAGATGAAAGGGAGAACACTAGCTCAGCCAAAATGTGCATAAACATACTGTAGATGTGGCTGCACTTTGTTTGGAGGATGCAGTTAACGTTGGAATATGCAGGTTGAAAGAGAGCAGGAGGTGAAATGAGATTTTTTTTTGGGGGGGAGCACCTGGCATTAATGCCCCTTTCACACGCATATGGGATTAAACAGGACGGAAGGCTTTCACAATCATCAACCTCTGTCAGGTCAGCTTTTCTGCTGAATCAGGGTAATGGGATATGGTATGTTGGACTTGCTAAAAATAAAAAATAAAAAAGACAACATAGCACAACTTGAGTCCTAGCCTATTTTCAAGACACCAAAAGAATTCAATTTCAAACACAAATCGAAAGCTCTGCATGTGCCGTAGCAAAGCAGACGGCGCTGCATCACCTCATAAAGCGCTCCGTCTCCACCGCAGTGTGACAGCATGAGAACATGGCTGGAATGCAGGATGACAAGGCTGTGTGGTAGAAACAGTCGGCTGTCATTAGTATGCAGCACAGACCCGTCTTGTCTAGCTGGACCTTTGCAGAAACTCTCCCCCCCCCCAGAACAGCAGATAAATTGTCTGTAGTGAATAGAGCAGCTGAGGCAAATCTGTGCCCCTTTCTACACAAGGAGATTTCTCCCGTGTAGTTGGACCCAGCCCATACACGGCTCTCACAACAGCCTTAAAATAGACGAGTTGTATGGAGAATAGAGTCAAAATTCAACTTCATTGTAATACTGTCATGAGAAAGAGAAGCAAAGAGACGGAGAGAGAACCTTATTAAAACCTGTGCTTCAGTGGCTTAGCTCTCAACTCCTGAGTGAGTTTTATCAGAGAAGGCCCTTCAAGCATGACCACAGTAATGAACTTATTAGCCATGAAATTGACTTTTCTGATAAATAGGGAACAGAGTTTAGGGGACCAAGTCCATATTTAAACTCTTTTGTTTGAGATTCACAATTACATTTTACTATGAACATTTTATTAACAACTGGATTTGCACATGAACCCTCGATTTTCTACATATTCTATATATACACAGATATCCTGACGACACCTCAGGTTACCACTACGTGTCTCACATGGGTGCACCGTGCTGTCATCAGATGCCATAGGCCTTATAGAAGCTACAGTATATACAGTACAGTATACAGTATATGTCAGAATTTAGGTCTACCCAGCTAGGTCTTAAAGGGATGTCACAATTACTTGTTTTCACAATTAATCATGGTATTAAACACCACAATTAATTAATCGTAAAGATTCCTATACCGTTACTTTCCCAAAAAGATGATGTTGGAACCTTATTGGCAGATGGGCGCAAAAATAAAGATAAATTCACAGATACTGGTCCATTTAACTAACGTAACATTGAATTGGTAGGAATTTAAATGTTAGCCTGTCATTTTTAATTTAAAAAAAAGCAAAACAAAACAAAAAACGGTTAAAATAAACACAAACATTTGGTATAGATGACAATTTATGACCTGAATATTTCAAACATTTCCCCTGGGGATTAAGAATTGGTCATATATTAATAGATACTTGAAATATTTTGTGTAAACAATGAGTAATGTAATTATATTTTGACTATATTTGATGTTACACATTCATAGTGTTGTGAAATTAATTAGTGCAGAATAATCGTGATAATCGTAACTAACACCGTGGTTATTTCTCTGACAATAATCGTAAGAAAATCTATAACTGTGACATCCCTAGTCTTAATACATCAGGACACCCAAGAAGAACTGGTGTATGGAAAACATTGAAATCCATGTCATCGCTGTTTAGTCAGTGCAGTCTGGTCTTCTCTCCAACAGGTGATTCTGTGATCTTCAGCTGTTGGCGGTGCAGAAGGCACCCAGACAATCTGTGTCAGTGTGTACAGAATGGCCTACTACACTTCTCAATTTGCATGGATATCCTGTGACATCCAATCAACATATCCCATTGTGGTGAGTGTCAGACTCTGTTTGATTGATTGTAGTTCTGCTTTGCACCCCTCTGCTCAGAGCTCGACTCTGCAATGACAGAAAGGACACACAGATGAATAATGCATGTCTGCATCAACCCCTCCTGAAAGCACAATGCAAGTAGAGAAAGAGAGGGATTGATAAAGTGAGAGATTGTCCATACTGAACAAGTTGGGCACTGCACACACAATTAGAGATTGTGATGACACAATCTCATATAAAGTGTCCAATACAAAGTGTGATTAGATTAGAACAACCAATGACTTTCATTATGTTGGCTTCACTAATATAAGATGACTGCTCTTTCTTTAAATTCATAGTGAGACTTTGAAATAAAACAAATATTTCAGAGGGCGAAGTACCAACACTAGCTGATCTAATTAAAGGTCTCATTTATCTTTTGAGAGTTTCCCTATTGCTCTCAGAATTTACAAATTGTTGGCCAGAGCTGTTACGTGCCCTTCGCTCCTCCAGAAAGGAAACTGAAGCACTGCACTGGACCAAAGCTACAAGAAAGTATATTTCTTGGAGCAGAGCTCAACATTACATCAAAGAGCGTGATCCTCTAGAAAGAGAGCCATAGATACTGCAGAGAAATGGTGTTCATTAACCTTGGCATGGAGACTTCTATGGCCAAGGGTCTAAGGCTAACAACATTGAATTTGTATCAGTAGCTCAGTGGCTCTTTTTTTGGAAGGTGCTTGTAAAATTGTATTTCCCTCAGAGACATCAGGAACATATCAGCCTGCTTCCTTCTGTTACACAAAGCTGGACAATATGTTTATTTCTAAACGTGGCACTGCTCTGCGGTGTCATCAAAGTGATTCTCTCTGATGGTAAATGCAAAGATGGTTTACATGTGAAGTGGCTGAGAGGGAAATGAGAAGAAAAGAAGACTGACACTTAATCTGTCTGATCCGTCTCATGTGAGTGTTCTTAGCAATTACAACAAATTAAGATGCATGACTAGTAATCTCAATAAACTGAATGCAAAAATAGGTATGCCCATTCACAAGCTGACAGGTGATTAACAGTATGGTCCGTTTTCATGTTTTACGGGAAAATGAACGAAGCTGAAACAAAGACTAGTATTTATCTTTTTCTGTACACATTAACATTAATAATCCTTTACTTGGAAGTGTCTTCAGCTTTTGTTTCATTGCATTTATTCATTCATTTTTTTTTTTTTTTTTAAGCTGTATGTGTAAGTAAACCATGTTTTTCTTTTTTTTCCCCACATTAATGAATCCACGGCTGCAGCAACAATACAAAAGCTTCTTCTATGTGCGTCAGTATCCACAGGCTTTCTCTGTGCTCATATGTATTCCTGTTTAAAAGGAGCAAAGAAGGGAGTGGGGTGTGAGCAGAGGTTTAATGCATAAAAAATTAACCGTTTAGTTTTGAATTGCATTCTGTCAGGCTCCTCACAGTCAAAGGGGGAGTGTGTTTCCGTGTGAGCGTGTGAGAGAGAGTGAGATTAGCAGGGCAATGGAGGGGGGTTGAAGACAATATTAAAAGAATGATCAACCCTTATAAAGCTTTCACCATGTACTGTGTATTTTTACTACTCTACATGATTGCACATATGCTTTAGGAATAAAATGCAATTGGAACAGTTGAAAGGATTAATTCATAATTAGATTTTATTACATTATAATTGACTTCTTTTTCACTTCTATTTTTCCCCATGATATACTGTATATGTGGTAAACAGAGAAAACCTAAATCAAATCAATACATTGTGCAACCATCCTTTGCTTTTAAAACAGCTGTCCTTGGTACACTTGAATATAGTTTTTGTTGTGTTGCAGCAAGAACTTGCTGCATTTCTTCTTTGAGTTTAGTCCGTCTCAGTGTCTGACTCCATGACGTGGAGATCGGGGCTCTGTGGACCAGACCATCTGGCGCACGGCTCTTTGTTCTTCACGACTGGCTGTATATTTGGAGTAGTTGTTGCCATGCTGCAGAATGACCAGTCAAACACAACAAAGGACACATCATTTTCAAAATTGAGACACAATTTAGAGGCGTACAGTTTCATTAGTTAACATACAATGACATAAAATTAAATACGAATCAAATTAAATACCCAAAAAAAACATGATGTCCTTTCAATGTAATTTTCAGTCAATCATAAACCCATAAGCAATTTGTTACAATACACAGATAAGTTTTGTTGTGAGGTGACTGACCTCTAATGGCTGCAGCAATAGGAAGCAAACAGACAAGGCATGAGACTGTTCATGTTGGAGGACTTGTTTGATGGGAACTGGTGTTTTGTTTAATTGTGAAACTTGTTTGATCCGAGCTGATCTGCATTTGTTTTTACAGAGTTTATCTTAATGAACTATGGTAATGAACTTTAGGGAAGAGTCTGAGAGTATTTTCCTCCTGTGCTAACAAACACAAGCATGAAAAGAAATCTTTAAAAGTACCAAGATACATGGAGTATAAATCCAGTATTCAGCAGAAACAGATTGACCACTCAAAAGCCCAGACAATAAGTACGCTACTTATAATCCATCAGTTGTTGCCAATCGCACAGAAAGAGTTTTAATATGACCCAGTTTTAGAAGATTACTTGCGTTATGCTGACGTCACTGTCTAAAAAGGCTGGAGGCCTGACAACTTCAGCATGAAGGGAAGACGTCTCTTAAAATTTAAGGAAGCCTCTGCAGAGCACAGAGCTGGGGTAACATGCTGTTTGAAGTCTAAAGTCTCCTCGTCCTCAACAGCATAGTGAATTTAAACTTACTGATTTGAGTGGGTGCAGAACTTTGTGTGTGTGTATATGTGTATGTGTGTTTATACATTATTCTTGGTAGGATTTGTCAGGTCCTCCCAACTGCAGTTACAAGAAGAAATTCAAATTGTTGAAATTCATATTTTTCATGCTGGATGTGAATGGTATTATTGTTACCGTATGCAGAATATTGTGAGTGGTAAAGGAGGTAAGTGTTGTCTTGGAGAGGATGCAGAAGTCAGTGCAGATACTGAGCAGATGAGGAGACTGTCGGCTCAGTTTTTAGTTTTTAGTACTACGGCAATCTCTGACCTAATGTTACATCACATGAACTCACTCCAGTGGGTTCCAGCCAGTAAAATATACAGATTTTATGAGAGCACAGGATTGGTTCTCAATATCAGATACCTTTTAAAGATTCAGGTAGGAATTGGTATCCAGGGAGAGAAAGTAGAATTGTGTGTTTTTGTGGTAAAATTGATGTGTAAATGTGTGTAAAGGACTTAATATTGTCCTTAACCTTCCTCTTGTGTTAGGGTCGGCACAGACCCGTTTTTAGGTTTTTTTTATCCATAAAAGTACCATACATTTGTTTATTGCATCAAGGCTTTTTGACTTTGTCAGGAACTTCTATTTAATAAACTCTTTTTTTTCTCGCAAAATTCTTAAGTGCTCTGGTTAAGATGGTGACATACCTAATTATAATGATAAAGACAATAATTGGAGTGAAATCAGAAGTGCAAAACAACCAACCTTTTCAGGAAGAAAAATTTGTTTTAACTGTGTTACAGCTGAAAAGACTTGGGTCAAAACCGACCCTATATGGTAGCAGAAAGCTAACAAGAGGAAGGTTTAATTGAAGTCAAGGGGTATACTGACAAAAAGGGCCCAGGGCCCCACACTAAAAATGTTAAAACCAACATTTTCATGGATAAGAAAGTAACAATGTAACCAATATAGATGGTCGCAGAAAGCTAACACAAGGTTAAGGTTAAAGGGGGATTAGGCCTTTTTACAGGTGTTTGGTGATGGGAAGTTATATTGCATTCGGCAACAGTTTGAATGAAGCAGTCCAGAAAGAGCAGTGTGAAATGTGTTGCCTTGAGCGTTCTTGCGGGAGTCTGTGTCATGTGAAGACTACAGGATTACAAATGTGGGGATGTGGAGTTAGGAAGAAGTGAAAGTCTTACCAGACCTCTGTGAAGCGCTCCTCATCGTTGCTTCATCTCTGCCAGTGGCTGTCTGTGGGTAAAAACACATGCCTTTCATAAAGCAAATTAAGATTTTATTGCCATAATTTCAACAGTTTGACAGTCCGGGCCGTGAAATACCCAGGTCTGATATAGATGATGAGTTGTTTTTTTTAAACTGTAGTACAGTATACTGTCTACTATGTTTTTAAAAAAAAAACATAGGTGGAGGTTACACTGTGGTCCTGGAGCTGCGAGGCTCTCCGCCTCATGGACCGTGTTCAACCTGCTACATCTCGAGCGTGAAGCTATTCATCTCCACTGAGATGGTGTGTGACGTGTGTGTGTGTGTGTGTGTGTGTGTTCTCAGAAGCTTGGCCAACTGGATCGTGGCATCCTTGACACCCGGATCGAGTTGGACCTCTGGAAAGTGTGCGTGTGTTTGGGTGAACGTCAGCTCCGGGCCCGGCGTCCCCGACACCAGGCAAGGTCCTTGAACAAGGATGGACCTTGGCCAACTGGATCGGGGCAGGGGCCCAGATGTCCGGATCCAGCTGGGCCCCTGGAGAACGACATTCAGCTTCCCCGCTCTTTTACCTGAGATGAGAGTGATGAGCGCAGAGCAGGCGGCCTGTACAAAACCTTCCACCACCGCAATAGTATAAAGCTGCAGTACCGGAGTAACCGTAGCTGTAGGACCGCAGGTCTAGGACCGCAGCTGTAGGACCCGTTCGATTTACGTCACAGCGCCCCGACACCCCCAACGTTCGGAAGTTGCTGCGTTACTATGGAAACGGTCACCGCTTTGAATTTTATATTACAAGTTCACATTTTGAGTTTGAGTTAGGCAACGAAGAAAGGAGTTGGTTAAGTTTAGTAAAAAGATCAGGTAGAGTGTAGACGATCAGTTTAAGTGAGAAGTGTAATTGTGTTTACAGTTTATACAGTGAGAGAGAGAGCAGGGGGCTTGGGACACTTTGTGTGTCAACTGATGTAAGTGGCTACCATAGGCATGCAAGATGCAGCCTACAGTAGGCCTACATGAAGGCTATTATGTGGTCCTCACAGTATAAGAAACATTACTTGTGTCTTTGTGTAGTAGTACTGTACTTTTATTCTCCTCTACCAAAGCAATTCCTGGTAATCTCTGAAGCCAGCAGTGATGTAGTGAGATCATGGACTGGGACACTTTTAAAAAGCCAAAGGTTTGCATTAGGCCTACAACAGCAAATATATTTTAGGCTTAGGTATTTATTGTATAATAATAAACAAAGTCATGCCTACATTGTACAGTAGTTACATGTTGTTACAAATTGGTAACCCCCTTTTTATTTACAATTTATTCTGGTTTCACAGGTAGATTATGAGCCAGTCGCTGAGCGCCAGTCAGGGAAAAAGGGACCTGGGAGACCTCGGGGACCTGGAAAATCTCGACCCCGAGGGGTAAAACTGCACCGCAGGGGCACGAGGATGACCAGCGGATAGAGGCTCTCCGTCAAACCCAGAGAGATGAGACAGAGGTTTGTTCTAATAAACTGTTGTTAATTGATAAAGTATTTTGTATTTTTTTACATACAAAAGTGAGTGCACATCTCACATTTCAGCAACCATTTTATTACGTCTTACAATACTATAGAAATGAACCTTCAATATAACTTATAGTCAGTATACATCTTGGATAGCAGTATAGCTTTACTATCCACTGAAAATAATTGGCCACACAGCCATTGTTGTGTAAATGGGTGGCAACACAATTCTCCTTTAATGTTGCATTTTAATTTCCAAAACATTTAACTTGTGTCTAAAACATTTTTTAGCTCTATGGAGTTGTTGGATGTATTTTTATAATCAAAATGTTGCATTTGAAAAACTGTGAGTAGGGCTCAGTCACTAGTCACCCACTCCATCTAATCAGCCTCCATTTCAATCCCATTTCAATCAGGGACATTTATCAAAATGGACTACATAAATGAATATCATTAACTAAACTCCCTTTTTCATTTTAGTAACTCTGTAAAATCAACAGATAAAAAAATAACATGCCTACAGAGTTAAAGTCATTACAGTACTGTAAAGCAGTATAAAAATCTTTATTCTATATTTTAACATCAACAAAGTATTTGGTTTGACTAATGTCATTTATGTTTCGGTGCATGGCGTTCATGGACTGCAGTGCCTGGCTTCAGGGCCTGAGGTTCTTTTAGACCTGAAACGCAGAATAGAAATCAAAATGTAGACACCAACTTTTGACAAGGCAGTAAAATGCTTGCAATAAAAAAGATGAGCTCCAATGATCTCTGGTTGTGCACCATCGATTTTGACCCCCGCCCCATGAACGATCCATTGTTAGTCTGACAGTGTCATAGAAGAGCAGTGTCAGTGGAGCACTCTGTAAATGCTCTCATCTGATAAGTAGCCATGCTTTTTGATTTCACAGTTGTCTGGCCTCGACCACGGTTCACAACTGTGGTGACTTGTTTTGAGTCCACATTTCCACTGATGCTAAAAAAGTGAAATTTTACACATTGCATTGTCATGTTGAAGCCTGAAGCCTGAATTGAAACATAAAAACTGTATAGGTTAGAAAGAAACTTGTCAGGTACAGTAGAGGTGAGTTAAATATGAGACGGTTTACCGTCCTTGTGAAGTGCACTGCTGGTTGATGGATTTCATAGTGTGTTCTTGTCCTTGTACACCGAATCCTCCTATTTCTAAATTCCCCTGCGGCAGCAATTAGCTGTCAGTTGTGCAGTGGCTAATGGCTTTCTAATTGAGTCTCCACAGGTAGCGTACCTGTTGGTGGAGGTTAAGCGGGAACGATGTGTGCAGGACACAGATCGTCCACCATGCTGTTTTTTTTTTCCCCCCCCCCGTTATCTCGCAGTGAGCAGCAGGAAGCTTTGTCCTCAGTCTGTCTCATCCTTTGTCTCTCTCTGGTTCTCACCCCGCTACCCCTCATCCAACATGCTGGTTTGTCACGCTGTTCAGCTCTGACATCTGTTTGACTCCAATTGTCCATAAAATGCAACAAAAATTAATCATTGCTCCAAATCTCCCTCTATATTTGTATAATTGTACACATGTTTGGCTTCCAACAGCACACAGCTTTTATGGCGCTCGTATTGTTGAAACTTTACCTTACACCCTGAATTCTTCACTTTTTGAAAAACTCCACATTAAGTAAAATGAAAATGAAAAGGAGAGTATCAAATTGTATTTCTGAGGTGTATGGGTACATTTCATGTTGCAGAACTGCATTGGCGCATCAAAACTCTCTTTGCTATTGCACCACCACACACCCTCCTCTCATTTTTCTTAAAGCCTCTCATTCCACCCCAGCACACATTTCTCTACACCCTGCATTTTGCCCAGCCTCTTACCCAAGCCTCAATCTTCTTTCCATTATCCGTCTTCTAAGGTCCATTTTCCACTTTCCATTATCATTCCCTGGCAGTGCTCTCTTTTTAGAGTCCATCTCAACATGCTCTTTAAAAAGCCTTTCTTTTTTTTATGGCCACACTGGAGGAGAGCAGCAAAATCACTAATATCACTTATTGAACGATTCTAATATTTCTGTCGTATAGTATTTGTGTAAAAATAACTGGCTGTGTGATTCTGACCGTGTTCGCTTGAGGTGAAATGGTATTGTTACAAAAATAGAGATATCACATCATCCTCTCGAATTTATCCAAATCAGCAGCTCTCTGTATTGATCCGAGCAAGGGAGTACATTAGTGCCTAAACATGGACTCTGGCTCTCAGACAGCCAGAGCAATAAAGTTCTATTGATCATGCTGCTCATCTGACAGCTGCCTTTTTTGTATGTGTATGTGTTCCTGTGTGAGGTGACGTGTTGTTTCAATAATACTTTAATGACTGGTGCAGCTGCAGCACGTTGCTTATTGTGTTAAAATTGAATCATGAATTAATAACTGTTTTCTTTCACCGAGGAATTCCACTGGGCGACAGGGTGATGTAGCACTATTACAAGCCAGCATGACAAACAGCACAACACTGCAGAAGTGTCCCTGTTGTGCACCTTTGACCCGTTTGAGAAAATGAAGAGCTAAAAAAAACAGGATTGATCGAACTCTGCCCGGTGTCGTACATTTGGCAGCGCCAGCTTTTAGAGAGCACACAAACCTGATGACGTTTAATTTTAGCTTACGGTAGGTTACTGACGGACAGTGTTGGGTATAGGTACTTTTGAAAGTATCCTATTACATTACAACGTTATTGTCAATTAAAAGTCATTTGTCACGTTACTGCGTCACCTATGAATAAAAACATGTTAGAGCCTGATGATGTTTAATTTTAGCATACGGTAGGTTACTGACAGACAGTGTTGGTATAGGTACTTTGGAAAGTATCCTATTACATTAGAACGTTATTGTCAATTAAAGGGACAACAAGGAGTTTCTATTTGGTTATAAAAAAGTCTCACGTTAATGTGGATGAATCTACACTACCCACACTTGTCAATGGGCCCATTTTCGATAAATGTATAATTTGGTCTCTATCGTTATTTTGTTATTATTAGTGGTGGCGGAAATACTGGTCGAGCCGACCAGCGTTTCTTTACTTTCGGTTAGGTGGCGAGTCATGAGAATAACGTTGCCGAATCGCCGTTTATGGTCGGAACTACGACGGTATGTGATCGTCTTCGAACCTCTGACTTTAATTCTTGATGAATGAAAACATGAGTCTGTCTTGCGCCGGTCAAAGAAATGTACGGTGCGCGCGGAGGCTCATAAATGTAGTGTGAAAACGCTTCGCTTTTCCAAAACTCCTCGTTGTCCCTTTAAAAGTCATTTGTCACGTTACTGCGTCACCTATGAATAAAAGCACGTTAGAATACTCATCCACTACCAAAACTGTAAAGCCCTGTGCGACACCTTCAGATTAATTGACCACAAGACACACGCCCTCCTTTAGATGTACTGAGAAGTCCCAACATTGAATGATAATAATGCTCTACAAACAGGAATGACGGACAGCGTTACAGAGCGGTGTTAAGCTTGGAGCTGCTTCTTTGAATTTGAAGTTGAGCTCTTTGCAGCTGACGGAAACATATCACCCATAGTTTGCATTTCACTGTGATGTCCTTGTTCTTTTCACCATCAAATTCAAAATAATGCGAGTAGCTACTTCCACCATGTAAACGCTGCCCTCTCTGCCACGGTGTGACGGGATCACACACACAGGTGCGGTGCAGATAGCTTTGTGCTGCTGACATGTCAACACCGTCTAAATGTGAGAGCCTGCTTCCTAAATGTTTTTTTTGTGCTGCTGCTTATTGCAGATTTAAACAGAGTTAAAGAGGAACAGTATGCAAGATTTTTACCATAATCAAACAGCTTCGGAGTAATTGTGATGGTTAAATGACTTGTTACAGGGAGAATGGAGGCTCTGCCTTCTACATAGCGTCTCTTGGCCCAAAACCAACCTTACAAGATCAGCGCCTCCGACCCGGTGTCCCAGCTTTCGTATTGGTGGCACCACCACTGTAAAATGTAGTATATGATATATAACATTATCCACTGCTCCATGCTTTCTTGCTGGCTTCATTGAAAACAAATGCACATGGCCGGAGGGGAGGGAAGGGGGTTAGCAAAATAGCGACAAGCGACCAGACTTGAATAGTGCCCCTTTAAAGTCAGAGTTTAAATATAACAAATCTGAGTATTTTACTACTGTGGATATCAGAATTCACTTTAACCGGAAAAAAAATGCAAAAATATTTTATACAGTATCAGCAGCACGTAACTGCTCATTTGATATAAGTCAAGATCAGCTTTGATGCTGGTCTTCAGGATTGGTTCGGGGCATCTCTGATGAAGCAGATTGCTCCTCACAGCGTACTATTAGGAATAATTCAGGGAGAGGACAAAGTTTTATTCAGCTTCATTTACATTCCTGTCTTGAGTCTATGTTTCCATGTTGTTCATGTTATCCTCATGTCGTGGCTTCACGCCAGGGTTAACACAGCTAATTGTGTGACACAGAGTTATTTATCTCTCGCTGTAACATCTATTAATTATGAATAAAATCTGATCTCATAACTGTCGCTGCTCTGATTGTGTGTCCTTTTCACACAAGTCTATCCTTTGGGCTGCTGGCACCTTTTTGTCACTGTGTGTGAAACTAATGAACCTGAACCTCTCTGGAACATGGAGCATTTTCTGCACAGGTCTTTGACCATTATGTGTGTTTTGTTTCTCTTCAAGTGGTTTTTCAAATGGAATTCGCAGATATAACTCTGTGCTACTGTGTCTCTTTCCCACTCATTTTGCTCAGAGCATCGGAGCAGAAAATGGGAGTGCACTGCATTGTATTCTCTGTGTATGTGTGTGTGTGTGTCGCTGTGCGTGGGAGTGTGTGGGCGTATGTACTTGTGCATGTTAGAAGTGGGTGTGTAAGAGATATGTGCGATTACGTGCATGTGAATTATGCAGTATTTTCTGGTATGGCGCAGAGGCATCTACTTTGTCTATTAGTATCGCACAGCTTAATTACATTCATTTGAAAATCTCAGGCTTTTCAAGTTGAGTGACGTCTAAATTTTACAGTTGGTGTTAATGATGTTGCACATGATGGAGAAGAGGCTGTGTGTGTTTGTGAGAGGGGGACAGGAAGGAAGAGAGGTGTGTATGTGTGTGTTTGGAGGGAGGTGAGAGTGAAGGAGGAGGGATGTGAATCCATGATTAATGCAGCATTGCCCTTGTATGTTTCAGAGAGGAGAGAGGACGGAGGTGAGCCTAACAGCATTAGCATTCAGGCTGTGCTCCAGGAGGAGTCTGCTTTGCCCCCGTACAGATGCTCCACTGCCTTTCAGATTACTGAGTAGACACTTCACAGACAATTCGTCTGGATGCACACCAACCAGCTGTTGTCCAAAACCGGTGCTAAGTCCATTGCGTCCTTGTGGATCCACTTCTTGCTCATCTGGTCTCAGCTGTGTCGTCTCGTCCCAGCTCCATCAGTGAATTTGTAAACAATTGTGTTTTGCGAGGGTTTGATTTTTGAGCCGACTTCAAAAGTCATCACGTATTTAAATCCTTTACGCTGTGCTGCCAAAACACTTTGGGGTGTTATTTTGGAGCAGTGACAGCAGGCACTGTGGGGTTAGTAGTATGCAGAGCGAGGCGCTTCAGCACGTAGAAGAGCTACGAGCCTGACAATGCAACTTTTGACATTTCTGGTACTGTGCTGCATTATAATTTAAAATATGAGCTCAGCTATCCCAACAGCACACTCCATCACAAATTAAACTTTTGTTCTGTGCAGCTCTGGGCTGGCCCAGCTGTACGTTCAGATAAAGGTGTCCCAATTTTCATTAGTTTCCCCTCACTCGTGTGACATAGATCTAAGTTTGAGCAGCGAAAGCCTGAGAGCAGCATTTTTCAGTTTAATTTGGGACAAGTTTTGTGAGAACTCCAACAGGAGATTCATCTACTTCAGCTTGTTATTTAGGCTAGACCCAGATTTGAAACCATTATTCAGCAAACGTCAGTTTATATGAATATTTAAAGTTAATATTTGTTCTGTCTGTGTTTATATAACATTATTCTTTTGCTTAGATCCCTCAGACAGAAATTATATTGTCATTCCAGACACTACCATTCTAGGGTTTTTAATCTGTCAATTACTAAAATGTCGGATCTTGAGCAACTTAGTTTTTACTTTATGAAAATGAAAAGAGCCAAATATCACAGTAAATCTTGATAATTTAGTAATGTTATGTACCTGATAACTGTGCACCTATTAGTGACTTCTGTTTAACAGCTGCATCTCAGATCTCAGAAAAGACAATTGGCTGCTGATAGGCATCACATTCACTGACATGGACATTATGACTTTGACAACTCCTTGTCCTGAATCAATATGGACTGAGTCAGTATCTCTGAATGAATCAGACTTTTGATAAACAACGGCAGGAGGTGAATCATACTCTGAAAGATAATTTGTAGGAGTTAAGCTTGTGGTTTAAAAAAAAAATCATCAGCAGTAACGATTGACATTCACTAATGAGAAGCTAAACAGGACGGTGGATGTAAAAATGGATTTTATGCTTTATAGTGGCTCAGGGTGTGAACATCTCCCAGAAGTAAGATTTGTGTCAAAAGAAGTGATTGTTGTGTGCGCTGGTGGTAGCGCAGCTCTTTAAGAATCCCTTCTTGATGTGTAGTGCTGAGATGATCACAGCTGCTACTGTACCGATCGATTGAGGCATTTGTCCCCCGGTGCTAGTCGTCTTCCTCCCGTGACTCCTCCACCGGGCTGAGGAAATGTTTGAGTAGTTATTCCTGCTACTGCCTCAGGTCACATATCGAGCTGAACCAGGCAGTAATAACTTTCTCTAGTGTGTCTGACACAGGTGCTGCTGATTGTCTCCGGCTTAGTTTTTGTGCTGCTGGGCGTTTTCTGCCATTCATAACTTATAATAAAGGCATTTTAAGGATATTTTTTGTTACAGTATATAGCTTGAATTGGTTACCTAAGATCACCTGAGTTTCTATCATTGGTGACAATTAAAATGTTGCAGTTCTTTAATAACCAGATTGAACAGATCATTATGTAAAATGATCATGTTTAATTTCTGTCATATATGGAAATTGGTATTAGTCTCAAAAACCGTATCTGTTAGCTCTATTATCAAATATATATATAGTTTTTAATAAAGGTCAATCTATGTGTTTTCATCATGAGAATCACATGTATCATATAACATAGTTTAAATAAAGGACTACCGGTATCTATGTAATCCAACACATTTAATGTATTGGCTATTGTGATGTGTTTACATTGCAGTGATGCAGCACAAACTTTGCATGACTGTTACCTCTAAAACTTTGTGAGTTTTGTTTTGTGTGTTTTATGTGCATTGTCAAATAGATGTTTTCTGGATTTGCTTGTACTTGCTCGTATTCCCTGAAGTCACAGTGCATTGAGCTACCGGGGCTTTTATAGAAATCAGTAAAAGTAAAAAAAAAAAAAAAACATGAAAACAAAAGCCACATTCAGGACAGCTCCTGACAATTTAAAAGCCCCAACAATAAACACATCCTGCTGTGCCTCTTGCAGACCTTAAGTCTCATGCACTCCTTGTATAGTGATTCATTTGGTTAGTTATGCAGGAATCTTGTGTTCAGCGACATGTAAATCAGAGTCTGCATTCGGTCATCAAACCTCATTCATCTGTTTGCATCTCATATCTTTGATACCATCATCCATATTTATCTAGCATATTTTAAATCTGCATAATACCATGGAGAGCTTTGCCTTATGAACAATGTCAGCCAAAACAGTGCGTCAGCTTGCTCAAGACATGACCATATGTTAAGCAAGGTAATTTCCATTAGTTATTTTTATCTTGCCGCACTATAGTAATTTGATTTCATTTTGAGCGATATTCAGACCTCGACACGTCATTTGCTGTTTTTGTGTCATTGACATTCACCAAACCTGGAAGTTGTTCATTAAAAGAAGGGATTTAATTTATCATCACATTGTTCGGTCTGCAAGTTGAATAAAACATGTGTGGAGAAATGCCTTCAAAAGTGCAAAAACAGCCTTCAGCCTCTGCTTGTGTCAGACTGTCGGTCTGAGTTTTCTATCGACCTTTTTTGCACACAGACCAAGTATTTTTCGCTTTCCTCTGCTTCATTGCACAGTGGAAATGGATGACAGTATCTTTATCAACACTGTGAAGTTATGCACCACAGACTCAAGAAAAGTACTTTTTTCTTCTTTGCTCAGCTTTGATTTGTGCTTTAAATATCTTTTTGCAGTGTGGAGGCTATTTGAGTACAATGGCCACTGGCTTTGCTTTACTGTTTGAACTTCTAGAAGAGAAATTGTTGAGATTTAAATTATTTTTTAAATGGCTCAATGTGCTATTTTGTCAGATAAAAATGCCTCTCAAATAAATATTGCATGCATCACAGTTATGGGGGAAAGCAGGTCTCCTCTGGACGCTGTATGTAACATGACATGAACACAAGTGTTTCTTGGCAGTGAATACAAGGACATCTTTGTGATGAAAGAAAAAAGGATAAAAGCAAGTAGAAATGTCACTGGGGTCAGCCATTAGTGAATGAGATTCTCTGGGGGGTGTGACATGTTATTGGTCCTCCCATGACGTTTCCCAGCACCTCGACCCTACACGGAGTATATGTGTGATGCAGGAATTTGATGCAGCTTTAATTACGTTTCCTGTGGTGTAGACGTCCAGTCCTCCATACGTCTTTGGTGCACGTCATGTTGCTCTTGATGTGTCACAACATTTCCATTTCATTCTCTCCCCACCAGGCTCATAGTTTGGTGTTTGTTAAATGACTTCCTTCCCCTCACCTTCACACACACAGGACCGTTGCTTTCTCTGTACACCTGTGCTCCTTTATGTATCCAGCTGTGTTTTGCTGCACTGAAAGGTGAAATTCTTTTCTAGCTTGAATTTGTGTTTTGTGGTAAATTTGATGCAATTAAAGCTGCGTAAAACTGTAATTAATCCTTAAAAGGGACATAATTTAAATGATGAGCAATGATCTCAATCCCCCTGACTCTCCAAAATTTAGCCATTTCATCTCATCACACTCGATTACACCCAGATAGATACTGGAATTTTGTGACTGATATGAGATTTGTGAAAATTATATATCAGCATATTTCTTTAATAGAGGCGTATCATAAACATAAACAACATAAGGCCCTCATAATTTGGTTAGTAACTCCTTTTAGCTACTTGGAGCTGATGACATTTGTTGAATGTGATAAGAAAAAGAGACATGTGAGGAACACTGGCCGAGTCAGACACAGAATGGTTGTAATGGTTGTATACACCTGTACAGAACTACACCATCTTGCCCTCCTCTGAAGCTTACCCCGAGAAAACCAAGATAGACATCATTTAGTGGTGTCATGTTTTGGTGAATCATTTTGTGCTAAAGATGATATATGACCAGTTGTCTCCTGATCTAACATTTTGTGTGCAGTTTCAAATTTGCTGAATTCCCATTGGGTAAATTTAAGGCTCATAAGCTATTGATGTAAGTAAGAATCATTTCAGCGCCATCTGTCTTGTTCATCGTACATTATCATGTTACCCATTCGTGTGACATGATGGATACTTAAGGCTTTGGTGCCATCTGACTTTTCTTTTGTGCCTGTTTTATTTTAAACCTTCCCTTAATCCATATTGATTACAGCTTCACATGGTGAGCTACACATTTGAATATGCATTAGTTTTACTGCAAAAACAATGCAGTCTGCAGACTCTTTTCATTTTCCCTTATTTTAACATTTGATTCATCATGTAAAAAATGTAAAATCCCATTGTCCACAGATGCAACTGCACTGTGTTCACTGGTTTTTGGCCACAGCCATAGCCATGCTTGGGCCATTCTTTCATTCCTCTCCTCCTGCATCTTGGACTCTAAATGATTTTCTCTCCTGTCAAAGTGTTAAATGATCGTATGTTGCAAAAGATTCATTTTCTCTGTGGGTAAGGACAGAACACATAAAATGATGTTGTTAGTGCTCCATCCATCACGTGTGAATGTGTGCACAGATGTGCTAAACTGCAAGTGCACTGCAGATATAAATAGCCCATAAGCTGTGTTTAGGTTTTCTGCTGGGATGTTTATGCTGAGCTCAATAATGTACTTTTTCTTCTGTTGACAATTAGTTGTGTCCCCACTTCAGGGTGTGACATGGCACTTCCTGGTTATCTGATTAACGCAGGCCATTTCTGCATCTCCGTGAACGCTGTTTGAACTCTGTTCCCCTAATCACGTCTATGGGGGTACTTAATGATATCTATATTTCTCAGGGCTCAGGGCTATAAAACTGCCATCTATAGTAATGTAAATACATTACAGTCCCGGTCTTCTCAATGGGATTTCATTTCTCCTGGATGCACATTGTGTTAGTCCTGTTGGACCCAGATCTACTCGGAGGCAGGTTCTCCACGCCATATTTTTCATGGAGCAAACAGTGCATTATGGTCGTCTTACTGTGCCCGAGGTTTGAGCTTGCTGTCATCATTAATTCTGGCCTGGGTGTAGTGTTGCTACGACCTATTCCAAACCCACACCTCCATCTCAGCTTTATGGTGATGCATTGCTCCACGGCTCTCATTAATAACTCCTGCTGCATACAGCTAGGTGAGCTTGGTAGAGTAAGTGACAGGGGAAAGTGTGCCACAGCAGTTGCTGGTTCACTCAGGCACAGGGATGCCACAGCATTGGAGGGAGTGTTTGTTAGACCACCTGCATATAGGCTGATCCCTGTGATAACCCAACCGTTGACATAAATCGACATCCATCTTCCAGCAGCTATTTCCCTCGATGCTTCTGGGAAGTGGTTTGCTAGTTTTTAGCAACCGTAAGAGGTTCTGAGCTGTGGCTGTACATTAAACTTTTAGGAGATAGCACTGGCACAAGTTGAAAGTCTGTGGTATAAATAAAAAAGAGCATCAGGGTCTCATTGTTTTTCACAGAGTATACTGCTCTCTTCTCCTTGTTACTTTTGTGTGGGAGTTTCTCCAAGTATTAAAAAACAAAAATATTTAACTTTAGAGAACCAAAGTACCCTTGTTAAAAACTTATTTTATTTAGTAATACAGTAAGTGACACTGCAGAGACAGTCAACATCTTATTTCTTAGTGACCCACGGGTTTCTACAAGACTTCACATCAATAATCAATGATGGTTCTGTCAGAGAGGATATAAGAACGTTTATTGCTATAGTGATTGTTTTATTCGGCTATGTTTTATTTGTTTTAGTCAGTAAAGACATTGTTGCCTTGATATTTTGTGGCACTGCCCTTAAAATCTTTGGCTGGCCTTTTCATCCAGCCTCTCTCACACAGCGGTACAGTAGCTCATCAGGACCTCAACAGCTGCCAGTATGTCTGCTCTTAACATTTATGCTCAGTTAAAAAAACGGAGAGCAATGATGTGTCCATGAATCATTCATCCCACCAGATCTCAGCGCTTTGAAAAATCCCAGTTCAATATCATAGGTTTCTGTAACATGTCACTTGAATTTTTTTAACAAGCTGTTAAAAAGTGTCTGGTGTTTTTCAAGAGGCTGTGTACTGTAATACTTCACCAAAATGTCCTCTGTGGATAGTTGCTGAGTGGAAATTTTTTTACTGCATCAAAATATTTTATTTTATTTCTTTCTTTCTTTTTTATTTCCATTTCTCCTTGATTGTTTGGGATAAATCAATAAATAAATATCTGGATTACTGCAGGGCCTTTGCATGACATATTAGTGTAGTTTGTATAAATTGTGGATTATAGCTCATATTTAAATATATACAGTACATCTAACAGTTGAATGTATAAAATCCTCAATTTTATTATGTATCTTTACTAGCCTAAATGTTATTAACTGTGATTGAAGCCTCTATAATGACGCAACTCCTCCTTTATGTTTGAATGTTCCCAGTGTTTGTTACCAGCACAGACCTGTAGTCAAGTGTCTCCTGCCTGTGAACTTGTCGTTGTTTCAGGTTTCTCCCTCTGCAAGCCTGTGTGCAGCTATTTGTATTGTGATTAATCTCATGAAAAGGCTGAGTTAATTGTTCTTTTGTGTTGTGTTGTTGGCACACGGGCTGCCATGCTTTACGCTGTTGGTATAATTAGTATATTCTTCATATCATAATTAGATCTAAACAGCTGAGGTGGGTCATTGCCAAGATGTAGGCGCCAAAATCGGAAACCTCTGTTCTGTTAATACATAATGCATAAATCCAGTGCATGTTCCTCTCACTGCAGTCAGAGGACATCGCTATACCCCAGCACATAGTATATATCGGAGCGAATGTGTTGGATATAATGCAAAATCTTTCTATATTTGACAGTTGGCATTTGAGATTTGGCTCTCATAAATAGTAAATCCCTCTGACCCATTGCTGACTGCTTTGTTGTTTTTGTTCAAGATGCAGAAACAGAAAAGTGCTATTTAAATTGTCCTCTTTTTTTTTGGTTCATAATTACAAACCCAAAATACAACGTCAGGATTGGATTCATTTTAGAGGTAAATTGCCTCAGTATTTTTGAATATTGAATTCTGTTTGGTCATTTACTGTTCAAGCTAAAAGGGTAAAACGAGCTGCAGTCCAACCTGTGTCTGCAGCAACGTGGTTCTGCCCATATCACAGTTTTTGTCCTTGGCACTGATTTTCAGTACTTTTTAATCTTGCAGTGAATAAATGGCAGCACTGTGTTCATGCCATAAAGAGTTAGATTCACATGTGCCATGAAGCATAAACCTGTATCTGTCTTGTCTGTGAAGACAGAGACGAAGGCAGAGACATGATATATCCCATCGTCTATGGTGAAATGCGTGAATCACTTAGGAGGGCCTGACCTGTTTCAGCCTTTTCTGTATTTGTTCAAATGCAGACTTGTCAGTTATTCTGAATGAAGCTTAGTTTTCTTTGTGCTAATCAAGAGCATGTGTCGGGTGACAGGGTGACAGGGAACCACAGCTCCTCGAATTAACGGTGTGTTGAGTAGCACTGCCGCAGCTCCTCGGTGGCTTCATCACGCACACACACAGGGTCCCTCATTAATTCAGTTTCTTTCGACAAGTCCAGCTATATGACTTTTCTCTTGGTGTTCGGCTCTCAGCAACACGTAAGAACCGCTGCTCATTATCACCTCCTCTTACATCTCCTAGTAATTTTCGAAACAGTGGGTTTCTGATTTCACACTGAGACAAATGCTGGTGTCTTTGTTTCTAGCTGATGACAGTTTTGATGACTGAAATAACATCGGCTGCTGATTGAATCTATCTGCTTCATAGCTAAAACAAACAGGATGAAAATTGCATTTGCAGATGACACTTGAAAAATCAGTTCGAAAACTGGAAACATTAAAGTGATACGCCAACATTTTTTTTTCATGTCTTGCCTCACTCCCAAGTCGATTACAAGCAGATAGACATCATCCTTTCGACTGTGCATGCAGTAACAAGGGAGATAGAGCCGTATTGCCCGTAATTAGCTTAGCTCAAATGCTGGAAGTGTATAGGTAGTGTTAGCCTGCCTCTTACCCGAGCCGAAATCAGCAGTCAGAAGCTGGTTTCATTTTAGCTCTAAACTCTGTAAATATATCACTTTATCAACATTTCAAACATTTTTAGGCGGGAAAGTAGCCATTTAGATCAGCAGTGTGTCGTTAATTTGTCGAAATACCAGCTGTTTACAATTTTGTTCGGACGAATTCGGCGCTACTCAAGCTAGCCGTTGTGACCAACACACTTCCGGTTACTTTCACAAAATAAAACACCCGTTGCCCTTTACATACAGAAGTGCTTTTACTTTGAAATAGGAAGCTAACCTACCCTTGATGTAGCTTGCTTGAATTACAATAAACGGTCTTTGCTTGAACCCTCCGTTTTGACCAAGGGGGCAGTTGTCGGTCTGAGAAGTGAAGCTCACTTCCGCGTTCAAAAAACTGCAATCCCCTCGGCTTCCTCTGGGGGCTGGTGTCAGAAGGGAGCATTCTCCATAGACCCCCATGTTAAAATCGCCGACTTTACATCCTCAATAAACATGATCAAAGCCTGGTGTCAGAACGTTTTTTGGTCTCAATCGATAGTTTCTACCTCCGCACACACTCTGAGGGGGGTGAATTTTTTTTAAACTCTACCGTTTTACTATTATTAGGTTAAAACTGAGTGACAGGTCCGGAGCGGTCCGGAGACAGGCTGCTTCGAGGCCAGTGGGCGGGTTCTCGGCCGGCCAATCCAACATGGCGCTGTTCAGGCCGCCATATTTGAGTCACAAAAACGACTCCCCAAAACCAATGGGTGACGTCACGGATGCTACGTCCATTCTTTTTACAGTCTATGGTTTTGACCGATCTCGTCCCGTTACCGGCATTTGACCACTCAAGATTCCTTCCCGGAGAGTTTTGTCAGCTCTGAGACGAAGGTCGGTTAGAGTTGCTGAAGAGTGTCTCTGATGACTTTAGGTGGAGGCAGGCTACCATTACCGATACACTTCCAGCGTTTGAGCTAAGCTAATTGCGGGCGATACGGGCTCTCCTTCGTTACTGCACGCACAGTCGAAAGGATGGTGTCTATCTGCTTGTCATGGACTCGGGAGTGAGGCAAGACACGTAAAAAAATATATATATATATATATATGTTGGTGTATCCCTTTAAAGGGAGTCTTGAGGCTAAAGCTGCATGCCCCAGGCAAAAACTGAAAGTTGGCTGATGATCCATGTAAAAGACGTCAGCTTTGTTTTTGTACAGTACAGAGTGTTGATCTGAATTTCAGACTCCCAGAGATAAAATTATACTTAATTTCCTCCTTTTACCGGGTAGCATTAAACTATGAACCACCAGGAGGACACTCCATCAGCTGTCTGTAATGATTACCTTCTGAAGTGCAGACATCTGGGGAGACTTCCTCAGCAATTCTGATGAGAGCTGGTTGCTTTTTGACCACACATTGCAAACACTTGTCGGTCTTAAACTAGAGAGTTTTTGAAGTGCCACTTATTATGCTGATCACCACCTATTGTAAGTGTGAAAGTCCAGACATGTCGCTCCATCTGTTGGGAGGGAGCGACGATTATTATCTAGCGCCGCTTAAAGCTGTGTGAGGTGAAAGCAGAGGACTGAGGACTGTTTGTGCCTTTCAGAAACAGCAGTCATATCATAATCCCCCTAAAAAAAGCATCGCACACCTGTTGGTCGACAAATAAAAATGGCATATTTGTTTGATAGTGATAATGGCACCGGTAAGAATCAGATAACAAGCAGGAGGCGCCAATACAACCTCCTCTGTCTGTCTCCTTCTAACTTTTCCCGTCATGTTCATCCCCAGGGTGAAACCCTTGTCTTGCACAGGCTCCGTTTTCTTGGCTTTGAAGATCTTCTTTCCCCAAGCGCAGCCTGTGCTGTTGTTTCATCTTTCACTCACCTCCTGCACAGCTCTGAACTGGAAAAAAACTCTAAGAGGAACAGTGGTTTGATTTGACCTGTTCCTGCTTGGTAAGCAGACACAGTCACGTGTGGTTTACTCTATGGACCTCCATGAGTAATAACGGTATTCTACTTCCCTCTTTTTCTCTTATGTTATGCTTAGTTGCCTGGAAAATCCTTAGAGAGCATTACATTCATTCTTAGCAGGTGGTAACGAGCATAAGAAGAGACATTTGCTTACTGACAGCTCTTACTGGTTCTGTTTGGCCTCAGTCCTCAAGGTTGAACCCAAAATTGTCCGCCTTTTGAACAGCATTTATTTTTACCATTTCCCTTTCTGCATGGAAATATTTCAGATTGTGCCTATTGTGTCCACGGCTGAAGGAGGACAGACCAGTCCAACAGATCCTGGCATAACATCCCTCCCTCATTTACATAATGAAATACACCAGAGAGGAAAAAGGAATGGAGCACATTGAGTCATTTGCAACCCTGGATGATGTTAATGTTGAGACCATTTCGTGCTGCAGAGCGTTTCTTGACCTTGAATGACCTTGTTCAGCTGCATGTGGATATACCTCCTTTTTGTGAAATGTACTGTATCTAATTCTGACACCATTAGATAGGGTAACATATCAGGGAAATAATACGGTATATAGTAACAGCTGTCATGCATCGGCTTGGCAGAATGAGGGAAGAGCTGTGTGGGCCACAGCTTTACATCAAATGAGGGAATGACAGTAAAATGAATATATAAATGTCAGAATCAGTTTTCCTCCATAGTGTTTGTGTCACAGAGTTCATTCTGCTCTCTGAGAGCTCAAAGTGAGCCCTTAGCTCTTTAAGTTCACAGCTCCTCCTCTTAAAACAATGAACACACCCAGGATGTCTTGTTCTTCATGATCACTTTGTGTACAGTCACTTAATGTTTTTTCCAGTCACACTTTTGAACATTTTGAAGCACACGACGACAGCACACAGTCTTCTAGAGAGGTCCTGTGAATGTCAGTAAAGGTTAATGACTGCGGTAATGATTTTACGTTCAGCAGGTGGCGGAGGTACTTCAGTTTTACGTCATCATTAGACAAAAAAAAGTACATAAAATAGTTTCACCTTTTAATCCTATGGCCATTCAGGCTGATAGCTTTGTGTAGAGCCTGGACTGAGATTTTATCAAGAGCCGTCACTGTGCAAAGTAAAACCTGATCCCCATGCTGTTTTTTTTCTTCTTTTTTGTCAATGCAGCCGGGAGTTGCTTTGTCTGCATTTTTAGGTCACTTCAAGGAGGCAGGTCAATTCCTCTTTTATCCTGCCGGCCGGTTGTCATGATAGCAGAGCTCCCAGCCACCTTTGGTGAACTTGCACTTTGTCTGTATAGAGTGACAGATCTGTGTCTGAAGACATGCTGCTGATGGGCAACAGTGATAAATAGGCCAATTTAAATCGCTAAGCAGCTCAGTAAGTGGATCACGGCACATCTGGTTTGTAATAATATAGTAACAATGGCGCCGCAGAGTGATAATGGCATGCAGTACATGCTGTGGTAAACAGTGCTATAATTTCATGGTATTATTAAATTAACAGGGATGCCATCTTTATTAGGCTGCAAGTGTCTTCGGGGAGCGTTGAAACCTGCTCCACCAAGAACAAAACCACCCTGGAAGTGTTGATAGTACAAGCAGCATCTCTAAATGGTCTCTGGCAGAAACCTGCAGAGGCCGCATGTCAAGCCGTATCTCTGGCACTAAGAGCAACAGATCTTTTGGTATTCCCTTCTCACTTTCACATTTTCCTTATGTGCTGAATCTGTTAAGAGAAAAAAAAACTAGGCTAGTCTCCCAGTGCATGGTGCTCCAGAAATATCTGCAGGTGATAACTAGCTGAGGTTTTATAGCAGGTGTCCTGTCACCGTCCCTATTATCTATGCATCATACTGTACCTGTGGGTGGAGGTGGTAATTAACTGTTGCTTTGCCATTTTTAGAACTTTGCCATGACAGCTTTCTCACTATCTCTTTTCTCACCTTTATTTTCACAATTACTGTCACCTACTTCCATGTGTCTTTCCGCTTCTTTGTCCCTAGAGCTATGTGTTACTGCATGTTTTCTCCTTCTGTTGCCTTCATATTTAGCGTTTTGTGTACATATCACAGGAATGCAGTCGACATAGCTTCCTCTCACCTCACATTCTGGTGTGTTTGTGTGTCTGTGTGTGTGTGTGTGTGTTCATGAGTTCGGGGTGGTCCTGACCAGTTGTCACTGCCATCCATCATGGTCAGATCAGGTCACAGGCTCTGCCCAGTGGGCTGCTGCCTGCAGGTAGTAGCAGCTACAGCGCAGCATCGCAGCTGTCATCCATCTACAAGACATCAATATAACAGTTGTCGTCTTTTCAGTCTTCTGAAATTTACATTGAGTTTTGGCCACTTTCAGCAAAATGATTGTGATTTTCTACTCTATTGTATCATAACTACAATGTAATTAGCACCTGTAGCTACCTCACAACAAGATGCAATTAGATACAACCACACCACCTCAGACATTAACCTGCAGCGTATCTCTCTGACACGGTCTGTATTAATTTTAGTGCAATAATATGAGATGGGATCACAGTGTACGGGGCGTAGGGCTTCGTGTCCATCCCCTCGCATGTAGCGAGTACAATTTGTCACATTAAAATGATGAGTCCCCTCCCTGCACCACTGCCACCGTCGCCTGACAAATTAAGTAATAAAATGAAATATCTGCTCGTGTTGAAATATTTAATAACTGGGATAGCAAATATTAATGTTTGACAGCAGAAGTGCGATATTATCAAAAGGTTAGCGCTAGTTTAAGAGAGAGATGACGTTTGAGTGATGATATCTGAGGTCTGCGAAAGCTCTTCTCTGTGTCTGTTTCAACTACAGAGATGGAGAACAGAGGGGATGAAGACCAGGCATGCCAACACTAGCATGCTCAGGGCCATTCAATTATGGGCCATTTTGATGCTTGCAATGCTCACTCGTGATATCAAGAAAGATTTTCAGCTTAATTAAAATACCAGATTGTACCTTACCATTCTTGCTTAGACAGATTACTATGTTTCAGTCGGATAGAGCTGAAATGCTCTGTGATCAAGTACACATCCATGTGGTTTCCATTGCTACTGTACAGTAACCTTTGTGATTCCAAGAAGTTGATAATCCATCATCTCCTCAGTTTGAAGCAGACTAGTATGTTAGCTAAATGTAAACTCAAGTTATGTGAGAAATATTGCATGTCATAATTTATTTTCATACTGAAACATTGATTTGACAAACATTGTGGAAAGTGCACACTTCACTTTTCAATACAATTGCCCTCAACATCACAGTGTTTCTCTTGCAAGAGCTTTTTTTTGTTTTGCAGTGTTAAATTGCAAATGGAAAAAGAAACCTAGCTATTTAATTGAGGAGAGACAGTACTTGGACTCGGACTGTACTTAGTGTAACATACACACATGATAGGGAGGCCAGATAGTGGGGATTTGCCCATACCAGAGGCAGGCTTAGAGCAGCAGCCCATTAGGTTTTCATTGATGTCTCTGAGAATTCAATAAAAGATAAGGCGCCCACATCCGAAGCAGTGGTTGCTTCCCTTCCTTTGTCCTTGGCACAGGACAGGCCTCAGTCATGGTGGCATATTTACCATGTTCACCTTTGGCTTTGGGACTGTGCATGTGTTTGGGGTTGACACAAAGCAAAATTCATACAAGACTTTGTTCTGATAGGACAGGATATTTTGCAAAGCAAGACTGCAACTGTTCAGACCCTGGCAGCTATCTTTCCATGGATTAGGTCATCGTGGGCAATGTTACAAATCAATAATGATAATATTGGGTTATGAGCCCTGCCAGTGATATGGATCAGTAGCTCCACCACTTCACTTCACTGATGGATGGATTGCTGCACAGTTCTACATAAGAAATTCACAGTCCACAGAGTACGAATCCTAAGGCCTTTGGCAATGCCCTGACTTCTCATCTAACACCACCAGCAGCAGATTGGTGTTTTCATCCTATCAGTGAATTATCTCAATATTTCCTATATAGACTGACAGAATGTATGCATAGACACTGTATTTAAGTTCCCCTTCGACTGTTTTCTTCTCTCGACTGGATTAACTATAAGTAAGGGACAGTTGCCAAGAGGCCCAGCACCTGTACATGGCCCTCAATACCCCACCTGGTGGTCAAAACCCAAAACTGGCTCCATGTTGGATTGTAATGCTGGTTACTGATCTACAAGGGCTTTTTAATGTGACTTGACTATGCAACTGTAACTGTCACATGACTTGCAAGTACATGTTAATTTCTACTCACCAAGGATTTCTATTCTGCGTTTCAGGTCTAAAGAACCTCAGGCACTGCAGTCCATCAACACCATGCACCGAAACATGAATGATTAGTCAGTGAAACCAAATACTTTGTTGATGTTAAAATACAGAATAAAGATTTTTATACTGCTATACACAAAGCTTGTTTTTTTGTTTTTTTTAACTCTGTAGGCATGTTATTTTTTTTGTCTGTTGATTTTACAGAGTTACTCAAATGAAAAAGGGAGTATATTTATGGTGCGTTCCAGGCAGGCTTTTGAACTCGTAAATCACGACTTCAAGTCACCACTTACGACTTTGTGACTTACAACAAGTTACGGCTGAACTGTCTGAATGCAAGGAATTCTGGGTGTCAGATGTAAACAAACATGGCGCACCGAATGCTGCTTTTTAACTACATCCGGCAAAGGTGCTTGCTGAACGTTCATTTGAGCAAAACAGCTAATGGCAAATGCTATTTATTTCTTGTCAGCCACATATTTGGACACCGTTTCAAACACATAACAGGTTGTAGAACAAAATCATATGATTGTAATGTGAATTGTCCTAAAGTCTATTTCTCACCGTGTGTCACATGAAGAAACACCTCCTCCACAGGGCTTGCCATTTTGTTGCGTGACGTCACTTGTCGTAAGTGGGAGTAAGGTGGGAAGTTACGAGTTTAACTGACGTTCCAACGGGTGACCATGGGAACAAGTCAGAAAAACACAAGTTACGGGTTGCCTGGAACGCACCATTACAGTAGTTAATGATATTCATTTTATGTAGTCCATTTTGATAAATGTCCCTGATTGAAATAGGATTGAAATGGAGGCTGATTACTGTAGATTGAGTGGGTGACTAGTGACTGAGCCCTACCTGACAGTTTTTCAAATGCAACATTTTAATTATAGAAATACATCAGACAACTCCATAGAACTGAATAAAATTTTAATTGAACATAGTTAAATGTTTTGGAAATTAAAATGCAACTTTAAAGGAGAATTCCGGCCATTTTTGACCCCTAAATCGTTTTCCTGATGGTCACCCAGTGTTGGGGGGGAGAAAAAAACACGACTAAAATTGATGCAGGCAAACCAGAGTTACACCATGGCTAGACGGCGCTCAGGACAGCGACAACGGTAACCTATGGGGGCAGTTCTTTCAACCACAACAAACACTCAAAAAACAGTGAAATATCTATGGTACATGACTCGAATCCTTACGAGTCACCACTGAACTCATATAGTGTACAGTATAAACTTTGTGTTTTTGCATGTAGTCACTCAGATAGCCTAACTCTGAAACATCCTGGAAAGACATTACTATCCGATTGCAGAGCGCCTGCTCTCCCCGCCACAGAAACAAACACTTTTTCCTTGTCGTGATGATTTCTTTATAAAAAATAAACGGTCGAGCAGTGCAGTGATGTCCAAAATATCTCCGATCGCATTGCCCTACAGTTACGGCAGACACACCACGGTGCAGCAGGCACATCTGCCGGGGGACGAATGCCATGCCTCCGCTGGTGATTTTTCAAGTCCGTCAAAGACCAGGCCACATTGCCGTGTGAAAAGCTCCCTGCCCAGATCACACCCCCCCCCCCTCTCTCTCTCTCTCTCTCTCACCAACAAGCTTGAATACACCACAATATAAACTTTCTTTGCTTCATTAGGCTACACAGTCTATGAAAAGATGCACGTCATTTCGCCGAAAAGTAGTCTTTCTTTGCTTCGGTGTAACAGGTCTGAGTTTCCTGCCTTTTCGGCAGGTTATCCCACACTATAAACAGTGACCTAGTGGCTAACTCAGCTGCTATTCAAATCCACACCACTGTTCTTGCTTGAATTTATCATGGCGGCGAACCCACAGTTGAAAAGACTCACGGCCATCGTTGTCAAAAGGTGGCGGCAAAGGACTTATACCCCGCAGCGACAGGTGCACAGCTGGACGGAGCCACAAGCTGCATCTGGAGCTCCAGTGGTGCTCTGCTGGCTTTGTGCTCTCCAGGTGAGATCGGCTCCTGGTTACACATGATGAATTGTCTTCCCCTCTTGTGGTGTTTTCTACACAACGCAATTACAGGGGCGAAACACGGTTTCTAAACTTATTGGAAACAACCAAAACAAAGTAACAGGGATGGTAAAGACTATAGCTAACTCACGGTGCTTCAAGCTAAGCTACGCTAGCGGTTAGCGCGGCTAACGTTAGCCTGTATTTTCACAATAACATTCCAAAGACACCGTTCTATCTCCCGGCATGCCACGGATGTCCGTGTTGCGGTTACGTTAGAGACATTTAAAAGGCACAGACCGAAAAGCGAGAAATGCTATTACGCCCATAGACGGATTACCGCATGGGCAAAGTGGGCGTGTGCCCAGGGCCCCAGATCCAATAGGGGCCCTTGGCCTTCAGAGTTTTTTTTGTTTTTTTTTTGTACAATAAAAAAAATATATTGGAATGAATGTGGTTTTGAAAATGTAGTATGATTATAAAATCAATTGAATGCTTTAGAAATGATAAATCAGTAATGTGTGATGACACAATGACGTAGCCTACGTGCGCTGGGGTCAAATACAGTGCGTTTTTAAAATGGAGACGCGGGCGCTCAGTGGATCAGCTGTTGCTGCTAGACGAAAACAAAAGAAAGAAAAAGCTGAAACGGCTGAAACTGCGCTATGTAGGCTAAGTGGCCGTAGAGGACAGACTGATCCGAGTGTTGGACTACCTTAAGGACTTTTCCTCGAAGAAGACCAGGAAAAAGCCGGTGGTTTTGGTGAGTCTATAGGCTGTAGCCGATACTCGAGTAGGTTACTCGGCATCCGAGTGCAGTCCGACCCCCTGGTTATGTGTGTGTAATCTCTCTCGCGCTCTGTTAAATTAATAAACAGAGAAACCGCTGCAGAGCGCGAGCCTGGCACAGAGTTGCGCGCTCTGGCGCATCTGGCACAATCTGTTAACGGCGCAGAAAGGAAACTGGCTCCACTGCGCCGCTATTTCACGTCCGACGTCTATGGTAAACTCACGTTTTTATTGACATTGTCGTGTCCGATCCGACGTAACTATAACAACATAACACACATTTATCTGACAGCTCTCACTTCGTCATCTGCTCCTCCTCACTAACTCACCTACACACACACACAGGACTATGTCTCCCTCACCCCAGCCCCTCATCCAACCATACCCTACTTGCCCGTACTGTACCGTACACATTGACAGTCAGTCAGAAATCACAGAACTTAAACATAACAAGAACGTTACTGCGGGGTCGCTACAATATTTACAGTTTTTCAGTTGTGCAATAGGCTCTTATTAATAATCCAATCCCATTGCTACGTGGCATGATGCGCACCAGTGTTTGTAGAGCCCGGTTCAGGGGAGCACAACCCCCTCGCAAAAAAGACCTAAAATGACAGTAATTCTGTGTTGTGTTTTGTGTGTTGCCCGGTGTTGTTATGTGCGTAATGGGAAGAGCGCCTTTGCGCGCACACTGTTTGCATGTGTAGGCAGGGGCCCGTGGCGAGTTTGTGTCCAGGGCCCGTGGTCATGATAATCCGTCTATGATTACGCCTACACTATTGTATTTTGTGTGCTCTATCTCACTGTCATATATTAAATATAGTGTACAGACTGCATCATTATAGAAAAGGCTGGTGCGCTAGAGCTCTTTAAATAGTGCGCATCGAACATTTGATCTGCGGTGGTGGAAGGTTTTATACAGGCCGCCTGCACTGCGCTCATCACACTCATCTCAGGTAAAAGAGCGGGGAAGCTGAATGTCGTTCTCCAGGGGCCCAGCTGGATCCGGACATCTGGGCCCATGCCCCGATCCAGTTGGCCAAGGTCCATCCTTGTTCAAGGACCTTGCCTGGTGTCGGGGACGCCGGGCCCGGAGCTGACGTTCACCCAAACACACGCACACTTTCCAGAGGCCCAACTCGATCCGGGTGTCAAGGATGCCACGATCCAGTTGGCCAAGCTTCTGAGAAGACTCAGGACCTTGCCTGGCGTCGGGGATGCCGGACTCTGTGGCTGTGACACACACACAAACACACACACACGTCACACACCATCTCAACGGAGATGGTGATAATCTACAGCTTCACGCTTGAGATGTAGCAGGTTGAACACGGTGCATGAGGCGGGGAGCCTCACAGCTCCAGGACCACAGTGTAACCTCCACCCATGTTTTTTTTTTTTTTTAACACAGTAGATAGTGCACAATGAAACTCATCAGAGCTGGGTATTTAACGCCCGGACTGTCAAACTGTTGAAATTTACTGATGAGGCTTATTTTTTTATGGCAAGAAAGTATCTTAATTTGCTAATAGGCCAGACTACCTGACTTATTCATATTTATCATGCGATACCTGGTTAACAGTGGGAAATTGTGGTCAGAAACATTGTGTACGAATTCACGTAGTCATTAAAGGAGGCCTTGCAAGGCCCATTTATTAAAGGGATAGTTAAATATTTTTGGCAAATTGGCCCATTGCCATAATTGCTATAGAGTGCCGAAGCGGAAGCAGCCCCATGGGTCCTCAATTCGAAAAAAAGTCTCCATACGAATGAATGGGAGTCCAAGTTTTATTTCGTGATCCGTTTGAATTGTGCCATGACAAGAAAATATGTCCTCTACCTGTTTAAAACATCACGTTTCATGCCGAGAAATCAGCAGTTTATCGTAAAACGGCAACAGAAGAATGTATTTTGTGTGATGACGCTCTGCGGACTACAAATCTGGTGTCCCACAAAAAAAACGTCACCAACTGACACGGGAAAGGGCGGCATTTGGTGTGTGACGTCACCTACGCGACTTGTAGTCTTTCTGGTTATGGACTCTTCGGAATTTTATTTTACAATAGTTTTACAACAAACTGCTGATTTCTCGGCATGAAACGTGATGTTTTAAACAGGTAGAGGACATATTTTTTTGTCATGGCACAATTCAATCGGATCACGAAATAAAACTTGGACTCCCATTCATTCGTATGGAGACTTTTTTCGAATTGAGGACCCATGGGGCTGCTTCCGCTTCGGCACTCTATAGTCATAGGAGGTTCGAAGACGATCAGATACCGTCTTACTTCAGATCATAAATGGCGATCCGGCGGCATTCACATGACCCGCCGGGCAGCGTCCGGGAAACCGAAACTAGGAAATGCTGGGCAAGTCGACCACTAAATAATAATATCAAAATAACTATAAAGACAAAACAATATATTTATTGAAAATGGATCCATGACACACAAGTGCGGGTAATGTAGATTCATCCACATTAATATGAGACTCTTTTATAACAAAAAGCAAACTCCTCGGGGTCTCTTTAAACATTTGTATTCATACCGTCTTTGATTATGACCACATGGTACTTTGCATTAGTAGTGTTTGTGAAACAAAGATGAGCAGCATAGTAAAGGTTTTATAGCTACTAAACATCAGCATGTTAGCATTTTCATTGCAATGGTCACATTTAGCATTTTGTATTCCCCTTTTTTTCTTTTACTTTATTTTTTTGTTCAGTCAGGACTGGAGACTCCTACATAGAGATGGTTACACAGTGAGGTGTTATTTAGCTCCCTATTTATAGGTTGTCAACTTGACTAAAAAATTGGTTGTCTTCATTGCTTTCTATTGACAATTTAGTTTCACAACATGCCCAGTAGATGGAGACAAAGCAGCAGAACACTGCTTACTGGTGCATGAGACCCATCTGAGGAAAATACCTCGTAAACCCCTACCCCCCCTTTTCCTCTTGTTTTTTTTTATTGTACAGTGATTAAGCATAACCTCTTACTTTTCACTTATTTTTGATTGATTTGTGTGAACAAAACTAATTTTCTTTCCTATTCCTTGTAGTTGACAGTAAGTTGTTGATCAGATGGTTTTGCTTTAATTCATCAGATTTTATTAAACAAATAAGTCAGATTTTCTCTGTGCTAATTTAGCAGCCATCTTTGACATTTTTATCAGTATTGTACATTTTGTACCCCCTGTTATTTAATCCCATTAGATCCCATTTCTGATTTCTAATCCAAACAAAATGTTATTAATTATCATCTGATTTTAACTTCCTGTTATTTGATTTAGTTTATGTTGGTTTGACTTCTTCAAGTTAATTGGCTGACTCTCACACCAGATAAGATGACTTACCTATGTCCCCTCCCCTCCACTGCGTGGCAGGCCAACGGGGCAGAGCACGATCCCTCCATCTACTCAGCAGCAGTCAGGTCATATAACTTTGGGTATTCTCTCACTTTTCTTTGATTGCATTGTAAAAAAAAAATTATTAATATACTGTCTTAGCTTATGACACATGGTACTTTGTATTTAGTGCTTGTTAAAATGTGAGCGCACTAAACTAATATGAAGAACATGGAAAACATTTTAGCTGCTAAACATCAGTATGTTAGCATTTTTATTGCAATGGTCACATTTACTGTAGCTTTGCAAAGTCCCCTTGTTGTAGGATTTAAATGATGCTGTACCTGGAGAACCTTATGGGTCTTATAGATCTGATAAATGAACTGGCTGTCAACATACAGTACTCGGCTCTTCCTTTTGAGTCTAAGTGGAGAGCTGTTTTTAAGCTTCACAACAAACAATTGGAGCTCCAGTTGAACCTGTATGAAGATCTTCTTCAACAAAGTGTTTTTCAGTCAGGGACTCCTGTATACATGGGACTGTTATGAGTTAGGTCTTTTTTTCTTCTTCTTTTTTTAAGCTTATTTTCTTTCATTTTATTAGGTCAATTATTTGGGGAAAAAACTTGTATTTTGTCTATTACTGCAGATTCACTGAATACTGCCCCCTTTTATGGCCAATTAAGTTTTACAACTTGCCCAGCAGATGGAGCCAATGCATTATTGAACGCTGCTTACATTACATCAGGTTTTATTAAAGATAAGACCCAACTTTAGAGGAAATTACCTACTAAACCCTGTCTCTCATCCCTCCCCGTTTTTTGTCACCTTGTGTTAAGGTGACATTTTTAGACACACAGGTCTTCTTAATCCTAATTATGGGAAGCACTGAGAAGGCTATCACCACTAATAGTCTACTTTAAGGAGACCTACAGTATAGGCACATGCTATTCAAAAGCTGCTACAACCCTACTTCCAATTAATTCATCTGGTTCTCCATCTCAGCTTTCTCCACATCAATGCCCTCCTGCATGTCACATGCAATATATCTCACATTTAGTATTTTAATCACTTCATTCTCAGCATCAAATTAAACAACCAGGATGCTATAACTGACTTAAGAGCACTTAAGGAATCCCCTAAATTAGTCTGATAGACATGTATCAGCATTGTTACAGTGCTTATGGTGCTTTCAGGGAATTACAGACCTGAAGGTTGTCAATCATGATAGTGAACAGGATGTGAGCATCAAGGTACTCTTTTACAGAACTCAAACTGAAGCAAAACACGGATGTGGGCGGCGAGCTTAACGAAGAATGGGCGGAGCGAAAGGTCAGCTCGGATTGGCTTCAAAACACCATAAAATCTACTGAGTGAAGTGAGCGGATTATTTTTTTTAAAATAATTTTATAAATGTTGTAAATTTAAATAAACATGGATGTCCATGTTTATTGCTTGCAGCGTTTCCAAATTTGCACATTGTTGCTGGATTCAGAGACACTGGGTATAAACGTGACTGCATGTGCTCAGGAACTAGACCTTGGAACCAACTAACTAACTAGACATAAAGATCTGTCTCTAAAAGTCTATGAAGGTCTGGAGTTCGGCTGAATAAATACCTAACGTTGTTGTCCATCCAGATGGAGACTGTGTTAGACAAAACAAGAAATACGTCTCCTGTAATTAATTTTAAATACTAAAAAACCTTTAACTGATGTGTTTGGTGATTTTGTTAGACAGAATCGCAGTAATAAAATGGTCGGGCCATTATGCTCGATTTTGATCTTGTGTTGTTTAAAGTCTGAGTCAAAACCTCTCTAGAAAATTACAGTTGATGGATGGACGGATGAGGAAAGGTTAGTCCCTGGGTTGTCTCCATTGAATGGTGAAATGCAGAATAGCAGACAGGCATCTGAGAGCGCCTGACTTTTGACATGCGGATGACTCTGTTGACCTTCATCCCACTTGAGCTAGCGCTTGATGATATGAAGCAGAATTAGGTTTTACTCCCTGCACTTCTCCAAGGTTTATGAGAAACTGTTTGGCACAAGCAGCTGAGAAAACTCAAGCGTAGGTCTTTGCAATGTGTGTGCATGTGTGTGCATGTATGTGTGTGTGTACCTCCCATTCCTCTTTGGTCAACTCTTGGGTCTCTTCCTCAGACTGCACACTGACCCTGATAACCTGATCTCTGGAAGAAATTAGTTTCAGGCTGAACATTATTCCATGAAGAATTTTTCTATTACTTGTTTATACTGTATGGTTTTGCTTGGTGCTTTTAGAGTTCAGCAAGTGTTTTTCATTACTTACTAATAGAAGAATTAATTAAGGAACAAATGACATGACTCCCTCACTCCGCCTGCAATAAGGCAATAATCGGGATTTAATCTTTCTCTAAAGATAAAATCTAGTCATGATCTACCTATTAAACCCAATGTACTAGTTCAACGTCAGTAATTATTTACCATGCAAAACATAAAACATCTAATGGAGTAAAACCCACGATTAAATGGCATTGTTAATAGTCTGAAAGTACAATTAATGCAAAATTGACTCTGAAATGAAACTTTTATTCATCAAAAATAAATTATACTTTATAATTTAAGAACACTCATGTTTTACTTTGGATGCATTTTAATGAAGCAGCTGCAAAGTTTAAGATGTTTTCTGATTGTTGGAGATCTCAGGGTGTCAGGTGTTGATTGCATCCTTGATCATCAAATATATTATTTAAAAAGAGACATTTAATCGTTAATCACAAAAACAGTCTGAGAGGAACTTGGACCCCTGCTGAGCTTTAAATGTCATAGTCCACATTACGTAAGAATTTTGATGACTTGGAATTTCAAAGTCAGACTACAAAAAATCCTAACTAAATCAGTTTTAACAGTTTCCTGCTACCAAGAGTAAACAGATCTAAGACAAGTGGACTGTTCCCGTGCAGGAGAGTCACCTCACTCTAGTCACACAACTCTCTTGTTGGAAAGAAATGTTATTGTTGTGGTGGTGGCACTTTGCCCAGATGCTGCACTGAATTTACTGAACTCTGACATGATGTAGCCTACATGTTTCAACTTTGACTTTTATACTAGAAATTTCACAGAGTAAAAGTCACACACAAATACTGCATTATTCATCTGTGTCTTATGAAAATGTGACATATCAACTCAGATGATCTGCAGGTTATTGTTTCACTTCTCCACTCTGACTGCTGCAGCTCAACTTAAATGCTCACGACAGGAGGCGGTATATCAGATGGAGACAGGCCGCTTATTTCTCCCGTGTGATATAAAGGAAATATGACCATAACCGATAATAGAAATCAATCTTTTTTTTTTTTTAAATCCCGGTCTCATCGCTTTATCCCCCAGCCGTAGCTGCAGCTCAGTGGTAGCTTAACTGGCAACCCGGAGGCCGAAATGCCACTGACGCTGTGATTGGGCGGGAGCAGTGGGTGGCGCAACAGGCCAAAACACAAAATCAAAACATAAACATGATTTGCAGGTTGCAAATAAAAAATGTATTTTCGATTATGCGATTATTCTGGCTGTACTGCTGTTATACTGCTTAAATCAGTATTTCATATTAACATGATTCCTTAGTCTCTGGTGACATATTGAGTGATTTTATCATTACTTGCTGTAGCCTACATAGGCCTTCATTTAAGAATTCAAACCCCAAGGAGCCAGTACGTTAGTACAGACATTACACAACCTATCTACTAGAACCTTTAAAGGAAGATCTTTTGTCAAATTTACTTTACACAGTATAACTTAACATCCCCATAAAAATATTTTTTCAAGTTGTCCAGTGGTTGAACTATACTCACCCTGCTACAGTTATGTCAGCTGTGATTACAGGTGTAACAGGGCACTGCAGCTGAAACTCAGAGAGAGCAACAAAACACAGGACTGTGATCTGGCATTAAATAAACCAAATCCATCTGACATTATTTTCTCTATAACTGACCGAGCTGGATGAATATAACAAACAGGAATTAATACATTTAGCAACTTTTATTTGCAATTACTCAAACTAGATGCACACTGCAAAGTATGTCGACAGCCAAGAACTGGCATAGTGACGGCAAGCAGGATAATCTGATGGAGAGCCTTAAACCGAAAGAGTGGAGGCTGATAGAGCAGCAGATGGTGAGATGAAATGAGAGTTACAAACAGGGGACAGTTTAAAGGAAGCACCTGAAATAATGAGCAGTGAGAATATTACTGTAAACAACGTACAAGAAGTCAAAGAATGGTTTGATGTGAAGCTCTCATGACCTTCATATAACCAGATCTCAACCCAAATAAGTGGTATTCATCGTCCACTCCAAGTTTTCCTTCCTTCATTTTCCCCCACTGTACTATGAGTCCATATTTAAGATAACAAATGGTTGCTATGTGACACAAAAACCACTTGGTGGCAGTGCATGTCCACTCCAGGACACCATATGGGGCTAACAACTGTCCTTTTGTAGCTACAGTGAGTGACATCAGATTGAAGAGGCTGGAATTACTCTGAATGTTAAATTATTAATCACCCACTGAGAGTTTTTTGTCTTGATCAGTGACAATATTAGAGCTGCTGAGTATGAGTGAATGGGACGTACTTGTGAAACCACACAGCAGTAGATGTCTGGAGCTGAAATTACAGTAGTCAACTTGTAGATCAACAGGACATTCATTTGTAACTATTTTTGATAATCAATAACCAAAGATTTCCAGGAACCAGCATCTTAACTGTTTTGTTTGCTTAAATCGAGTGTAAATAGAATAGTTCTGAAGTTTGACAGGTTATTTGGACCAAAGAGGGGAGGCTTGAAGATGTTGGCTCAGCTTCTGGGGAAATCCAGATGGATAATTTAAAGAAAGAGTCGTTATCTAAAACTTCTGTTCCTTTTAGTGGATTTGAGAAGAACAACTGCAGGTCAGTCGCTAAAGTTTCACAACAGCATACTAAAACACCCACTCATACAGAATACTGTGCTGTATATACTGTAGGTGTTAAATGTAGATTAGAAACTACAGTATAATGTCTACTATCAGCATGGGAGCACACAGTTGTATGTATTTACCATGCAGCAAACAATGACCATTGAACCAGCTCTCAGCACTTAGTGATAATGTAATAAAAGATACGGTGATGAGGAGTCAGTCTTCTCTCTGCCGTCTCGCAGGAAACACAATCATATTTTATTACTGTGAGGTTTGTGTTAAGTTATTCATCCCCATATCTACTGCTTGATATCAGCGCGCATCTCACAGCCTCCCTGTTCCCGTCAGCTGCTGTGACACTCCGCCAAACCCTCCCCTCTCTCTCTTTCTCTCTGTGTCTCCTCAGAATTAATAAAAAGAGGTTTTAACATGTCACTTCCCTTCCTTTTCACTCCAAAACAATCCCATGAGACAAAGTGGGAGAAGGGGGTTTAATAGGCGTGGGAGGCTGCAGAGGACATGGGAGTTGATCTGGGGCTTTCCATCTTCCTCGATGTGGAAATTATTTATTGCTATTCCTGCTGTGTGTGTCTAAAAGTTTAATGTCCCCATGAAAAGTGGCTTTACATGCAAATGTGGGTGTAGTGTGTGTGTTTTTTTTTCCTCCCTCTTTTCTCCCCTGTCATTTGCCTCTAAAAGCTATATGAACAAGGCACCACCGTCGAGCTTGTTCCACATGACTTCCGCTGCTACACTATAAATAGATCCATTTACATTGCATTTCATGGCTGAGCTCTCTCTCAATATTTCAGAGGCCCACCAGTAAATTGACCATTAATCATTTATTACTCACTTGTTCATCTAATTTTGCACATAGCATATGTGTAGGGTATTACACAGCATTTAGCAAAATAGTTTGGTTTTTTTCAGTATTCTTTTAGTCGACAAAAACTAAAACCATGAGAGAGAAAAGATGACTTTCTACTTGTTTTTATTTCTGTGTTTCTGATGGGACTCTGTGAGCTCGTATGTCACCAGATCACATCTCACTCATGTGATTCGTGTCTAGTCTGGTGGTCAGATGACAGCGGCGAGGAGAAGTCAGTCACCTGTGACTTCCTTTTGTGAGCAAATGTCTTTTCTCTGATTCGATTACACTGTTAGATATCGCTCTGTACCATCCAACATGCTGCTCTGATGACCTAAGTGCCGTCACTGACTTCCGTTGTTGGACCAACTTTCCCTCATCCCGCTTTATCTACAATAGAATAATGTTTGACAGCAGGTGTGAGCAAGACGTAATGAGAACAAAGTGAGAGTGAGAAAGTGACAGTTTCTCTATCGACAGTGTCAGGTCTCTAGAAAGATGCTCTGATTGATTCTGTGAGACTGACGACTTCAATATTATACATTACCATATAGGTAAAACACTAGTTCAGCCTCTTACAAATAGAATACACCACCAAACAATCATAAGAATAAACTACCAGTGAAAGTTTTTAAGCAGGGTTGGACATTGGAGTACAGAAAGGATCCAAAACTACTCTTAAGAAAATATCTTTTGAACATCTATCATATTGATACACAGCATCGCCTATGTTTGGTCACCTGATAGATGGATGCAGATATCCCCTCTCTGTTGAGCTCTGATAATGTCCACACACCCCTGAGAACAATATCTGCCCCTGTAGCTGCTAGATTCTTGTTTGATCCCTGCTCACGATCAAATTGTAGAGACACAACACAAACATGTTTGAGTTGGAGTTGTGAAAACAGCTGTCTGAGGGTTGATATGTGCGATGGGTGACGGGTGAACATCAGTTTGTGTAGAGGAACAACCACTGAGCTGAGATACATGCAGGTTTGTAAAAAGCTGATCAACCAGTGTTGGTTTAGCACTTATATCCTAAATAGTCTTTTTAATCCACTTTGTGGTGTTAATCTAATATTCAGTCTTTTTCAGCTTCTGAAAAAACTTTTCCAGGTTGTTGCCAACATCTGTCCGCCTGCTGCTTAGTGCACAGTCACAGGTTTATCAGACCTTGTTTACTGGACATGGGGATTGCTGATAGCAGACTGTGTAGATCAGCCAAATCAATGAGATAAAAGAGGCTTCAATCCCTGCAGCAGTTACAGCTAAACACTTTTATCGCTCAAAGTGACTTTTCACCTCACACAGTTCATTGATTTGTTGTCCATGAAGAACTAGTAGTAAGAGAAGCTGTTGTCAGAACCCCTCACTGTGACTGTTTACAGTTATGATACTGGTCTCCTTTGAAAAGGAACCCTTTAAATTTTACAACCAACAAGTCAGAGTAAGTAAAAGAGAAACTGAACCAAACTCACAGAGGAATAACATGGCTGAGGGAAATATAAAGGGAGTGTAAGCCCTGTGAACCAATTCTGCTGCAGTAATTAGTGAATCATAACAAACAGTGTTGCACAAACAGGATCAGGACACTTGAGTTTTCCAATAAACTATAATTTATCAAACTTAAGAAGGTATAGGCCTACTGAAAGAAGGACTTCCAGAGCCAAGACAGCCCATTGGCCAGGGTAGGGAAAAAAATCTCAGGGGAGGATGATGTCTTTTAAAAGGTTGAAAGTATTTAATTTTAGAAAACATTATTCAGTTGGAGACTAAAACATAAATAGTACAACGCAAGGCGTGTATCGGCTCTGTCAAGTGTGTAAAACATCAATATAAAACATCCCACTTGTCATCGCGCCGCTTTGTTGGCAGTGTTTCCCATTCACATCGACTTTGTTAAAAACATGCATTCAGGCGTTTACACTGATGTGTATAAAGGTTATATAAGCTCTGCAACAGAACCACGTCTGGAGAAAATCCTCCATGGCGCTGTCACATTCTCCACTTTTACCAATTGAGTCTTGATGGAGTCGTACATCTGTGCGACATCACAGATACAGAGAGAGGACAGGATCTGCTGGCTTGTTTCCTCCCTACACGATCATGAGCAGTGAACGTTAACTGTCCCAAGGCATGATGGTTAACGCTGAAAATCAGCATTTTGCTTCTTTAATGTCGTTACTCCTGCATATACTCAAGATGACATGTCTCCCCAAAGACGAACTCATTACCTTTCGCTCCCTGTCGAGCATCCGTGCTAACAACAAGCTGACAAACTGTCCTCTGGGCTGTCCGGATTGCAGCACCTGACAGAATTATTTTTCACAACAGTTTCACAGAAATCCCTACAACACGCTCTGCATCAAAACCTTTCAAATGCGCCTCTTATTCCTTTTCATCATGACACAGATTTCTGGGTCTTGATTGGATGATGGACTACTTCATTCCGTGTCTGCATCATTGCATCTTAAGATTTGTGCATTACATAATAGTCTAAAAAAAGACCACAGCAGCCCAGGAAGGCCTCGGCTTGTGTAAAAATAGAATGGCAGGCACAAAACGATCTGGTTATATATAGAAACAGCCCCTCCTCCACTTCTAAGAATAGCATGAGCAATGCTTCATATTCTTAGGACTCTTCCTTGCACTTGCCTGGATGTTTCTATCCTTGTACTTTCTGAGTCGAGTGGACAGTCGCTGCCTTCTGCAGGGCTGGTATAAGTTTGTGTGCTGGCTGCAGGGTTTTCAAGGTGTGTGTCATCACAATTTTACACACTCTTTCTTATCTCATTACTCATTGCCACCTATTTCAGCATGCAGGTGCTTCTCAATTGATAAGCTTATAACAGGGTTCAAGGGAAATAAAACTAGCAGAAACGGCAGCTCAGGGACTCAGATAGGCCCCCACATTGACTCAAGTGATATTAGATTCATGCTGAGCTTGTTCACGTCTGCCTTATTGCCTCAGAGTCCCAGCGCTCAATGTAGGTGGTCCCTGTAGTGAGAAAAGCTAGGAGCTGCAATTCCCTCAGGTGCATATTAAAAAGTACATTTTTGTCAGGCAAAAACTTCCACAAAGAAAACAAATTGATCTGTTTTATGACAACACTTTTGAAGAATATTTTCAGCCTTTATTTGTCTTCATGCATGGAGTAATTAAATGAATCAACCACTAACAGAATCAGTATTGCAGTTGCAGTCCTCAAAGGCTCTAAAGTGCAGCATCTAATGATGGGTTTTATTATTGGTTGGCATACATGTATTATTTATTATGTTGATTTTACCCAATGTCAGTAAAAATGCCCATCAGGGGTTTCCAGATGCCAAGTTGGCATATTCAAAACAATAACATTGAACAAGTATTGAGTATTAGAACAGAAGACTATACAGTAGATGTCTATTTATGTTTGGGATCAGTATTTGAAGAAAAAAAAAAAATTGGCCACTTGGGGGTATGGATGAGTTGTGAAGTTACAGTACTAATACATTACTAACAGCGTCAACTAGCTACAGTTAGCAACAGTTATTTAGTCATATTTGCTGGAACTCTCACTATATTTGGATAGTAGTGCAGGAAATGGGTAATTTAGGAAAATTTCCAACTCCTTTGGCTTCACCTATGGAAGCGTATGTACACACCTTTATTCAAATGGCAATGCATTTTGCAAAATGGCAATTCAATGTGCAATTTTGTCATTCAATTTGAAAATATTTGGCAATTTACAATTTGGCATTTGGCAATTGAAAATTCAATGTGCAATTGACAATTCAATGTGCACGTTGTATTTGTTAGATTACACCCCCCCCCCCCTCCCTTATCGCATTGCGTTTTGCCACACATATTTACAAAAATCCAATGGTCCTCCTGCACCTGTTCCACCAGTTAGGTAGAGGGTCAGGAGTAGCTGCCGCTAAATGACCAATCAGAGCTAGAGGAATATTTTGAAGATAGTTTGTGGCCACTTTGCAAATATATGGACATTATTTACTCTCTGATAGATCTGTTTTTGGTCTCCACCAACTATGGGAAACAAGTGGCTCTTCAGCCGCTAAATGTTCCACAGTGTTCACCAACTGGCTGTTAAACGTGTCTCTCTGCCGGTCAGTGTAGTGGTGGTAGTGTATAGTCAGTTTTTAGAGCTGAACAAGGCTGATGAGAGAGAAAGAAAGAGAGACAGAGAGAGAGTAAGTAGTAGTAGTAAACCCATACTTATGTATGGAAGTGAAGTGTGGGGCCCTCTAATGACACAGAGGCACACCTCGTGGGACACAACACCCACAGAGAAATTTAATCTTCAGTTCTGCAAAGAAATCCTCAAGGTCCATAGAAACTGTCCAAATCATGCATGTAGAGCAGAGCTGGGACACTTCCCTCTCTCTCTACACATGATTAAAAGGTCAATTAAGTTTCAGGTGCACTTAGCACAAGCTGATCCTGACTCCTATAACCACAGAGCCTTTCTCTGTAACAGCCTCTGCCCAGAGACAGACCCCCTGAGTAACACCAGAGAAACCTACCACCTCAAAATCGAAGACCTCCAAAATCTCTCCAAAACTCACCTAATATCAATCGACAAAGAGAACAAAATAAATTATATTAACAATTGGAAAAATGAAATTAAAACCATCAACAAATTGGAATGTTATCGCTCACTGGATAGAGAATACTCTCCAGCACAATATCTAATAAGTGTACAAAATCCCAAACAAAAACACACATTGGCAATGTACAGGCTCTCTGACCATCAACTAGAGGTGGAAAAAGGTCGGCATAAGAAAGAGTGGAAGCCCAGAGAACTAAGAACATGTAAACACTGTTCTTCAGGAGAAACAGAAACTGAGGCCCATTTTCTCCTCTCCTGCCCTCTGTACCAAAGTGAGAGAGAGGTGTTCATACAAAAGATAACTGCAGCAGATCCATCATACCAAGGGAAAACAGGTGACGATCTGTTAAAAGTATTTCTGGGAGAAGATCCACAATTTGCTAAATTAGCTGCACACAGGGCCGGCCCTGTACATCTGGGGGCCCTAAGCAGGATAAAATTGGGGGCCCTGCCTCACAGTGTATTTATGTACCATCAAATATTCATAAAACCAGCTACCGTATGCAACCCTTGCATATTTTATTGTACCTCTATCAACATGATGGCGAGCAGATATTTTATTACTAATTAGAGTCACTGAAACACTTAAAGCTGTCTAATTGCACTTGTCATTTTTTCTTCTACTTTGTTTTTGTCTGAATGTTAATGTTAATATTGTGAATGGCAATAGGTGGCTCCAAACCTGCAGTATTAAATCACTATTTTTGATGTAGCAGACAGATAAAAGATTCTACAAAAGATTACAGTTTGAACAGATTTATTTTCTTTAAATTATCTGTACAGCTAAATTCTAGAACCCTTAAAACAAACTTCAGTTGAGAAGAAGATAGAGGATGTTGGTTGGTCAGCATCATCATCAGCAGTAACCATTGGAGCTGTGGAGAAGATTAGTAGAATTTTTTTAGCCACTTGTGTACACACAATTTAATTTTCCAACAGAGATAAACATATTGTGGCAACAAACATGAAACATACCAACTGTATGACTGGAACCAGCCACAGGGGAATGAGGATGTGGCAACATGACATAGCCTAACAGCATATCTAATCAGCCATTAATAAATGGGTGATTGATCCTTTATCCCCTCACAGGAAAACAGCTGTTATCTTTTCACTGTAAACAGACCTTAATATCAGCCAGGACATGTTAACTGCAGCAGGCTGGTACATGTAGCAGCTAGCCAGCTAAGTGAGCTAACACAAGCACCGACATGTTTTTCGGCTAAACGTACATCTGGTAAACATAACATTAATTTGCCTTACCTTGTCCTTGTTTTTTTTCATCCTCGACCTTCTTCTTTTTCCTATTTTCCGCACCTGACGGATATATCCTTTTGGACATCGTCGCTGTTCAAAAGCTAATCACCTCCTCGCAAATCGCGATCTCAGTGAGTGAGGGAGGGAGGGGGCCAGGGGGGAGAGGGGGGGAAGGGGTGGTGCGCGCTCGTTACCGGACAACGGCCACAGTCTGCGTTACGTTTACGTATGCGTGTCACGGTCATTGTTGCCAGTTGCAGTTGGGTCAAGAGTTACAGAGACGGTTAGACAAATGATTGAGCAAAGTTTGGGGGCCCCCTAGTGGCTGCGGGGCCCTAAGCAGCTGCTTAGTTCGCTTATAGGGAGGGCCGGCTCTGGCTGCACAATATGTAACATTCTGCCACGATACTAGAAAAGTACACGAATGCTGATCAGAACCACTATTGATGTCATTTAATATTGTTGTTGCTTTTTATTATCATTTGTTACTATCAGAACCATTATTGATGTCACTTAATATTGTTATCATTTTTTTAATTTTTTTTTTAATTATCATTTGTTACTCTCATCACTAAAGAACAATATGTGTATGTTTTATATAGTATATAACAACTTGCAACAGTCTAATGATGCCCAATCTTACCACACATATTTATTTTTTGTTTCATGTGATGTAGACTATGTATAAGAGAGAGAGAGAACTTGATCAGCACACACATGCTCTCACACACGCATAGGGTAAATCATTTTATGTATATTTTTTATTTATTTGTATATTGTTGTATATATTCATGAGTTGTACTGTGTCATTGATTACTAATGCTTTGGCAACATAGTTCTTTTAACTGTCATGCCAATAAAGCGAATTTGAATTGAATTGAATTGAGAGAGAGAGAGAGAGAGAGAGAGAGAGAGAGAGAGAGAGAGAAATTATTTTATATAAAAAAAGAGTCTGTGAAGGTATATTTCGAGCATCACCTGCAGAGAAATACTACAGTAAGAAATACTACAGTTTCTGCATTCAGTTATTATGCCATATAACCTACCTCACTTTTGTTGTGTGCGTGTAGGGCTTACAGCACCAATTAAAGGTTCTTATAATAGCTCTGAAGTGGGAGGTGACCATAACAACATAATAACTCAACATGAAGTTAAAAGTCATATGCAGATAAACATGCAGAGCAGATAGCAATGAGCGCTCATTAAAATCTTGGACAGGACTGCAATGAGGAAAAGATAAAAGTCTACTGGCTGTAATTAGCACACTGTCACTTGCTACAAAGCAGCCCACGCTCTTAGCATGTCAGATCACTTCTCGACAGCATCAACCGATTGTTTTGCTGCTATTCTGAAGAGCAGGAGGCAAACAATTCATATCCGTCAAGGCCGGGGGGTCTCTAACCATCGGACATTTTCAGTGGAACTGTCACGGGACATTTCAGTGAAAGCGTGTAACAACTGTGCCGGATAATAAAGCAGAAAAGCCTCACATTTAATAGAGAAACATTGGGCTGTGTATTTATAAAGACAGGCGGCTTTGACACACACACACGCAACATTGACTCTGCATCTCTCACTGTGTCGTCGGATCACTGGAAATAAAGTGTTTCACACAACACAGAGGCTTCATGTGATGCTTTTGTGTGCAAACCCTGGCTTTTTAACATGGCTGATGAATCCGGTCTGATTTGCTGCACCAAGAAGCAGATGGTATCATGATGTTCTGTCATTTTTGTGCTCAAAAAGCCATGTACTTGCTTTTTCCCCCCCCTCGTTTCTCCACTTGGTGCTAAATAATAAAGCAGGGATTCCATAAAGTGTGATCATACAAAGAGCGCTAGTGTCATATAAAGTAAAAAGTAAAAGGGCTTTGTGGAATCCTTCAACCGTGAACTCCAGATGGCTCGGTGTGAGGGAGAGAAACACCTCAGTATTTGACAGTAATTCCACCAATGTCTGAGTGCTGCTGTTGTGACGGGAAAACTTCATAAGCTGAAGTCCCTCTCAAAACCCTGGAGACAGTGTCTGAATACAGCCATGTTTTTATTAGGTCCTAAAACACTCAGACACAGAGTTCTCAGTCAATTAACAGTGAAGTGAATGTACCTCTTTTTATTATTTCACTCAAGTCAGCTAATATACACTAACCAATGAAAATGTTAAGTTTCAAGATTTGAGTTCAGATTCCTTCGAAGGACACAGTTTTTTCTTTAGAATACCTGTAGGTCATATTCGGATCATTTTGGAAAACAGCTCTTGTGCTTGCCTCTTGCAGTACTCTGTTTTGGGGATATTGCAGCAGTCTACTGTGTGCAGCTTGACAACGTCCAGAGTTCAAATTTACTCCCAACAATCCACCCAGACCTTTGGAGTAATGGTGTTTTTGTATAAAACTGTAAAATAGCAATGGTCATATTTACACTGATCTTAAAGTATCAGCCTTAAAGGTGTGAGACAAAAGGTCTGAGTCTGGGTAGTGAGTGATCATAGTAGAACATTCATATTGTAACCCTAAGGACACCAAAACATAATTGGATCTGGTTAAAGAACATTTCTTAGGAGATTATAAAAGAAGTTAAACCCTTACATTACAGAAACTGATATTTACCCATAAGTCAGTTCCACTTGAGTCCTGTGCAGAGCAAAGCAGGATGTGTGTGTGGCCAATCTGCGTGTTTCATTTGTCATTTTTACAGATCTGGGGTGGTGTGCACACTGTTTCCCTTTTTTTTTTTACTGAGGTAAATAATGATGATGATGATGATGCATGAGTGCACTGCTCAGCATGAAGAACAACTGGCTAACAATGCACTCTAATTTCCATCATGTTGACTTTGCGGTGATGAACCACATATCCCGAACAGACAATGACGTCTGTGGCTCATTCCATTATTTTTAACCTATGCGGTGTCTTTTCCACAGATCTAGATCATTGTGTTTGAACAGTGACTGATAGCCACCTGGCCATTTATTGAGCTTTCACATTAATGAAAACCAGACTGGTCGTGATATTCAAAGCCTACATATAAGATATGATGTATCTGTGCCAGAGCTTCGTCCAAAAACTATTAAAATATGTTGCTTGATTACCCAGAGCGCACCACAGCCCCAAATGTTTGGAAATTATCTGCTGAAAATAGTCCTAACTGATGATTTACTTCTGTTTGAGAAAGTTCCCTAAAACTGGAGCTGTTTCAGAACATTACTGAGCAGTAAACTTTAGATTGGTGACGTGTTTTTCAGTAGGAACAGTGAGAACAAATAGGCTGGTGGGTGAGTGCCACAGTCAGGGTTAGGGAGGAGTAATGAGAGACATTTATTTTCTTCTTGGCATTTCTTTGCAGTAAGAGTAACGCAGAACGATGTCTGCCTTATTTTCTAGACAATTGACTGCTTTGTGAGAGTAGAGCACAGAGGCTGAAAAGGACACATGATTTTGATTCGGGCAAAAAAGAGGCTGCGTCTCTGAGCCAGCCTTTGGAACGGGACAGCCTGTCACCCCGTTATAACTCCACAGATCTTGAGACGCTCACTCTAAAGGTGTAATGGTGTGAAGCACGGCTATTCCGGTGCGCTGGCTGTTTTAAGATATTTTACTGGCATCATCAACCAGGACAGATGCCTGTCAACGGGTAGAGCTTCTTCAACCTAGAGAGAAAAAAATGCAGTTTTATGAAGCTTTAATAATACTCACTTGTGTACTGTACCCATTGAATCCCAGAGAAAGACCAAATGAGTTTACTGCAGTCACTCTCTGAACACAGGATAAAGAACAGGAACAGTTTGATATGAATATTTATTTAAAGACTTCAGTTCTTACAGAAATAGTCATTTGAAATCAATCTTTTGTGGCTTCCATGTTTCCAAATAGAACAGTAAAACCTGTGCTGTCTTGTAATATCACTAACCTCGAGATCTGATCTGAAGTAAATAGCATGTATCAATGGACAACTTTCATTTTGATTGGTCTTTTAGTGTAATTACAAGTATCATGCAAAAGCCATGAATCGCTCTTTTGAGATTCAAAATGAGGGCTGATGATAAAACAATTAATGAATATGGGGTTTTGATTAAAACAAACGAACAAAAAGCAATCCAACATGATTGTAAACATGGCTGTAAGAGGAGGGATCATGTTATTTCCAGCTGAATGATTGTGTTTCTTTGCTGAGAGCAAGACAGCCCATCTTTTTTTTTCTGTCTGGATCATCCTCCCTCTTATTCACATCACTTCAACGACTGGGTCTGAGAGAACAATGCTGAGATGACTCTGACAGTGGATGTACCAAAATAAATACATGAACCAAGAATCAGTCTTCAAAAGAAAAACATCTGAAGGCATTGCACAATTCCAAGATTGATCAGTGAGATTTTTAAGGCAAAAAAGTTCTCTAAAATAACTTGCAAAGATGTCATACTACAATTATTTTTTTAAAACCCACTGGTGCATCTCTGCTAGGAAAGACCTACACATGCACACTCAATGCATGCTATATAAAAAAAAACAAAAAACATCAGGATAAAACAGGAGATTCATCACAAGCATTCAATTGAACCACTTTGCTAATATAAGGTACAGTAAACAACTTCCATGTTATATGTGTGAAGATTACATGGGCGTTCATATGGCCTGGCATGCTGACATAATGCCGCCTTGGCAGAGTGACATGGATGCAACGATGAGCGGTGGGAGGCGGCGAGGTGTAAGCCTACCTCATTAAAGCCTGTTTGTCCACCGTTTGCGCAGGATTTTTCTTTGTGTATGTGTGTGCGTGTGTTGTTTTTCTCTTCGCCTTGTAGTCTCCTACACAATAAATGCTTATGATTGTTACTCCTTCACTGACTCAGCCTCAGAGGAACAGTGATTTCACACATTGCTGCCACATGTGACAAACCCAATGCTATATGTGAAGAGTTCCACCTCCACTGGGTTCCTATGCAACGGCTTCTTCTTCTTCCTGAGGGCATCACACCAAAGACAAGATGCCTTCAGACCCACACAGTACGTCAGAGAGAGTAATGTGGTAGTCATGTTGTGGTAAGACTTCGCTTTGCAATCATCTGCAAAGAGTATCTCAAACCCTTAGGTAGGGTTGCAGACTGAAATATTTCTGTTGCCAAATGCCAAAAACTAGCAAGTGTCCTCGCATGAAGAAGCTGTGTGCATGTGGCTGTTCTAACAGTGATACTTGGTATTTAAAGATTTTGGAGGGTGGTGGTGTTTTTCTCACCCTTTCAAAAAACAAAAACAAGTGTAAGAAGGCTGTGAATTGTGTTTATCAGGGCTGCAAACATTAGCCAGTCTGGCTAACTAGCTAATGCCTTTCAGTAATAATATTTCCTTGTGGCTATCAGTGGTTTCTTTTTGAGAGTGGTTGTTTTTGATTGGCAAGAGCTTCAGCCATCGTTCTGTTTGAAATACAAGACATTATAAAACATCCTCTGCGCAGCGCTATGTCCTCAAGGCAGATCAGAAGCAGCAGTGAGTCGCTGTCATAAAGTTGCAAGATTTCAGTAGAAGAAAAGATGTGAGCCAAGCGTTAGTGTTGGAGTTGCATTCCACCTCTAGAGACAGATGGTGAGTTAATGAATTCATTTGGTGCCGAACTCACAATGCTTGGACTAATAGGTAAATACATTTTAATGCTAATGTTGGCTATACAGTACATAGCAGTAGCAAAACTTACAATAGCTCCTTCCCTACTTCAGTGGTGAACGAAGAAAGAAAAAAGGGATAATTGAATCATTGTCTGTTACTATTTAGATTAAATAAACATCCAGATCCAAATTCAGATTTAAATTCTATGTGGTCAGATTTACAGATTTAGATCCGGAGCAGATTTAATTTTTTTGTTTTTGTTTGTTTAACTCTGTATAATTAAAATCCAGGGTCCAAGTGCCTCCACACAATTCAACATCTGGAACTTAAAATATGGTCTAAGGACAGAAAAGGTTGAGAAACCTAGATTTTTCCCAATGTGAATGTAGATACCAAGTCACGTGTCTCTCGGAAACCACTGTTTCTCTGAGGAAACGAGCAAGAAAACCCCTTATCTTCACTCAACCCTCGTCTTGTTATGTAAGTGTCATGCATGTTTCATACACAAATACATGCACTGGATGTACAGTATATACGAGAGTGTGGGTGTGAGATGAAGTTGACATCTTGTCGTGATAAATAAATGAAAGGCCCTGCCTTGTGTTTCAGGAGGAGAGTCACAGAGTCCTGGCAGTTGGCTGCAAGTCAACTCTCCAGAAAACATATTACATTTTATACACAATATATATTTACACAGACATATAAAAAGACTGTTCCTGCCTGATCTGCTCTGATTTGGTTCAGTCTGGTGTTGCTCCAGTCTGACACCAGACTTGAGACCAGTGCTACATTGTGCAATTCGACATCCCCGCTGCCGTACGGGGTCCCCGCCATGAAACGACAATACAGAAGAGTACAAAATCTATCAGACCACCTCTGCCCACGCTGAGGGACCCTATTCAGTCAAATTGAATAACTAGCTTTTCTGGGATGAGTCTCAGCCAACAAAGACATGCTACACTTAACAATAATGTCGGATTTGGCAGACAAATGTTGCTACTGACTCTACTTGATCACCAGGTCTACTTTTAAACGTCTTGCACACATGAAACATACATTGTTATTTGACCACTCACTCATTAAAAAAATACAGGCCTGTCGTTCATGATTTAAATATGAATAACTTATATATAAATATGAATAAGGCCTGTTAGTCATGATTTAAATATGATTACAGGCCTCAGTATAAAATGTAATACTATCAGCAGTAAAGAAGCAGCATTACACAGACAGTATATTGACTGATACACAAAAAAGGCAAACATTTGTACAGCATAGAAATGTCTAAGAAAATGTTTCACAAGCAGTTTATAAGTAGACATTTGAGTTAAGCAAGTATACGATGAATCTGAGGCGTGAGTTTAGAAAAATGTTGTAAACTGTCTTTTACATTGATTCCTTGACTGAATAGGGCCCGAAAAAAGTACATATAAGAGCTACAGTTTGTTTTACACAGATACAGAGTAAAATGTACAAACACTGTTCTTCACACATTTACATGAGTTGAAATGGGGCCTCTGGATACGGTGGATGTAGCCTGTTAGGAGATGGATTGTGCTTTGCTTGAAGTCACGCGAAAGTTCTCATGTACACATTGCTGAGCTAAACAGCAGGGTTGCGTTTGAGTTTCACCCTGAAACATGGCTAAAAGTGACAGTGCAATTACCTGTTTGGATTTGAGTGCTTCCCCATTTCTAAAGGAAAACTCCACTGAAAACTGAGGCTTCACCATCAAACACTCTGAACAGAGATTCTGAAGACGGCACAGTTTACTCCACTGCAGAGGGCAGCAGCTGTGCTCAGCTTGGATTCACAACAGTTGCAATTATAGCTCAGATGTAAAAGTTTTGCTTTTTGAAGATACAGAAGTGTGTTCACCCAGGACCTTATTGTAGTGAGAAGTTGTGTGAGAAAATAAGGTTCTTTCAGAGCCTCACAAGCCAAATTAACAACAACCTGTGCAGCTGTCGGATGACACCACGCATGATCATTTTTCTGTTGACATTTTGGGATGTCAACATTTTTTATCCCATTAAGGTACAAAGTTTCAATTATCACTTCTAAGCAAACTGTCTTTTGCCACTTGAATGATCTTTCTGCTGTCGCCACAGTAAAACTCAACAGAAACAGCTGAGACACACACTCTCTACCTCTCCAAGCGCTTGTTTTAATAAAGCTTGTGCATCAATGAACAGGTCTACTTGTCCATTTTAATATTCCATTAATAATAACTGCTTCATTGCTCACTTACAGGATTGTCTGTCAATAAGACCCATTTGAATGGCTGCAGAGGGGACGGAGCCAGTGTAACTGTTGTGAACCAAGGTGAGGAACAGCTGTTCTCATACTTAAGTACTAAACCACACAGAGTTCAGAGCCTGAGGCGCTGTATGTTTGATGCTGACAGCACAGGTTCTCTGTGGAGTTTCCTTTAAGGAGATGATTAGCTACATGCTACGAAACTGATTTTTTTTACTGGCCTCAACTTTTAGTTGTTTGACAGCATTGCACTAAAACTGTGCTCACAGTCATTAATTTGATCCTTATGGGTGGCTGTTAAAAGAAAAACATCGGTCCATTTTGCTGTGTTGGTTGACTGATCTCTGTGCACGTATTAACAGTGTGTTGCCACCACAAAGATGCGAGTCCCCTGATCTGACAGCTGTAATTCTCAGCGTTCAGTTTGGCAAATATTTCGTGAAACTTGAGTGAGAAAGGTAAAACTGTGAACCCCAAGACTTATCAAAAATCACTGACAAACCAACACTTTGTTATTTTATCAACATTTTTTTTTTTGGCAATACTGAACAAAGTGAGAGGTAGAGACGTAAAACAAAACAAAAACGCTTCTAAAGCACAATGTTATTCCATGAAAAGAGACTTTAAAATGTAACACACAGTCAGGTTCGGTAGTGAGATGTGTGTTTTTGACTTCTGGGCTTGGAGATCCACATTTCCAGAACCCACGGAGGACGCTGTACCTGTTAATGCTATCTGACAAAAGAGTAAGGCTGGTTCAAGTCCCTGCTGCATTTGATTCAACCAGACTCCGAGGAAGCACAGCTTCCTTCGGAGTCAAGGCAGGTGGACGGAGCAGAAGGTAGGAGCGTGGGAAGATTTCAGGCGGGTGATGGGTTTGTTCTTAATGGAACATGGCAGTGGTGGCGGCGTGAGGTGATGGTGGGGGGGTTTGTGTGGGAGGGACAAAGCCCTGAGTGCAGGACAACAGTGCATGCTTCTTAAACTAGCACATGCTCCATTTATTTAAAAAAAACACACACTCTGTAATGAAGAATGTGGCACCAAGGCCTAAATGTTTTTGTACAAATCCACAACCTCCAGTTTCTGCAGCTGAAAAATAGTAATCTGAAAGGTTTTCACATTAATCAGTATAAATCCCCTCCTGAAAATATTTTTTACCACTCCAGTCCTCAATATTGTAAACATGTATATATCAGAGAAAGACATGATATTGTGAACAGAGGAAGTGGAAATAGAAATCGCAAACGGATGAACAGTGTTTTGAAAAAAGGGTCTCCACAGTTTGGACCCTTCAGTCCGACAGCTGCAGCTGAGTGGTCAGATTCTGTCCCGTTCACTCTTTCTGGTGCAGTTACTGTAGGTGACCTCAGACCCCCACCCATCACAACCCCTCACAACCCATCACAACCCCGACCTCTGTCCAGTAAGGGAAAGAAATCCCTTCTTCTGAAAAGCGGAGGTTCACCACTCGGGGGTTATCTGCATCACCGATCACGGCCAAATGTTCCCGAAAGTGCAACATGAGAGAGCGGGCGAGGTTCGCCGTGTGCTCAAAAAGCTTCCAGTGAAGAGCAGGAAGAAGAGGCAGAGAAGAAGAGAGTAGAGGCCCAGCAGAGTCGGCTGACCCGGCGTCAAGAGTGAGGCCTCTGCCTTTAAATTCGGCTTACCCGTCTGGTGAGGAGGGGGTGGATGGCCGGTGGTGGGCAGGGGGTGTAGGGAGGTGGCAAGGGTCCAGGTTTGATGCCTCTGGTCCTCATGTAGGACAGGAACTGGTCGGGGATTTCAGCAAGCACTTCTTTTGCCAGACGGGCCATGCTGAGGATGTGGTTTCCTCGCCGGTCGATGTAGTCTCTGAAAGGAACGAACTGAGGAGAGGAGAGGAAACGAAGAGAGGAGAGGGCAGATGATGGAAGAAATCAAGATAGAAGAAGCAACAAGAAGAGAAAATAAGGAGACAAAAGGAGGGGTAGAGAAGAAGTCGTTGAATGAAAGATCAGGTTAAGAGAAAGTGAGAGAGAAGAACAGAATGAAAAGGACAGATAAGAAGGTGGGCATAGTTCAGAGCAGGAACAAGACAGAAGAATGGCAGAGTGAGAACAAGAGCACAGCAACGGGTCAAACACCGTGACCTTTTCCCCATTAATCATAAACCCTACATTTCTTTGGAGACATTCAGCCTCACAGCCACTCAGCCATGTCTGTACCTGAACAATGTCCCTCTCTGCGTATCGTCCTTGGGATGAGATCCTCTCCTCGTCCCCGTCCAGCTCGATCATCTCTGAGGAGAAGGAAGAACATCAGTCACACCACATCAGCCACGCCAAAGCTATCGCGAGCGGACACGAAACGCGGTTTTGCGAGCTTTAATCTGCCGTGGCCATTAGCGTGCCACTGGGTTACAGCGCCTCGACGATGCCAGGCGTGGCATGAGTACACAGAATTTGCGTCGCTGAATTGTGAAGCCATCGGGCTCTAAGTTGCACACGGGGGAAAACAGGGGGAACATGCTGGAATGTGTGAACGGAGCCAGTGATGTGCACCATAGGGACATCATGCAACCATGCACACTGACTTCACAGCCGTGATAATTGTTTAATCCTGTTGACTTTGCAGGCAAATGGCTCATCATGAGGGAGCTTGGTTTTTTTCTTTTTGTTTTTGTTTTCCACAGAGGTCAGTTCTGTGAACGGTAAACATGAAGGTCTTTCACCAACACAGCAGAGAGGTGAGGGAAGTGGTCGTCCATTTATAAAAAAATAAAATAAAAAATAAAATCCACTTAGCCTTAGATTGACGGGAGATGGGGGGGAGAAATTAAGGGGAGGATGAATGGAGGAGGGAAGAAAAAGAGATCTGCACGAGCAACGGATGAACCAGGTCTGGGAGGCGAGATAGCAAGTGAAATGAAGGCGAAGGATTACTGTATGCAAATAAACTTAACACAAACACGGACATGCACACATGCTTCACCCAGCTTACCATCAAATTCAGCTGGTCCAACCCCAACTATTATAATTGACATGGGCAGAGATGCAGCCTGTAAAGGGTAGAAAGAGACAACAGGGGCATCAAAGGAGAGTAAGAAGCAGTGCTCGTTCTTTTCACCATTTGCTATCTTAAACGCTGCAGGCTGCGAGTGGAATACCCCCGCAAATTACTGTAAGTTATCAGTCCATAGAGAGCAAGCTCAATAGAAAAATTCACTGCCATTGTTATAAGACAGACAGGCTTGTCCACGTCCATCGGCCCTCATAAAGGCCTCACCGTCCAGACGGTTCTGGAGGTTCTAATTTCATGCATCCGCAATCTTGTCTAAATCTCCGGAAGCTTGACAGTTTAAAAATGAGTCCCATTTACATCTCCCTCTGCCCTGAGCTGCAGCTGAACTGCGCCCTGCATTGCAATATTGTTTATTAAATCTTAGCCAAGTGGGACAGCAAAGTACAGTTCGAGTGGAATGATGAATGAAGGTTTTTCAGAGTTTCATAACTTCCTGTGGTTATTAGACGGACGACCAAATTGCCTGGAATATGAGGGGCACGGATCCTCTGCGGGCTAGTAAATAATTACTCTCAAATCTTACTTTACAATAACATTACATCACATGGGGGCGCAGGGAGGAAGAGGGAGGGTGGATGGATGGTGAGGCCAAGTGGAGCCCCCACCCCACAATCCTCACACACATGAATTCTGATCACTCTAATTACAAAGCAGAGTTATTACTGTAGAGCTGAACATAGTAGGATTTGGGGGATGCATGACGACCAGGCTGCACCCTCTCTTCCCTTATTCTCCTCATTAGTGGAGATGAGAAGGAAGAGAAAGACAGCAGATGGACTGCTTTTCATATTCCCCCTTTCATATTGTTTGTTTGTAAGTTATTAGGATCTCCATTAGAGGCTTAATCATTGCTGGGGCCCACAGGGGTCCTCACATGTTTTACAGTCAATTAACTGAATAAATAAGCATATAATCCATGGACTGCTCCTGGTCATGATACTGTAAATTCCACTGTATGTGTACTGGTTAAAGGGATAGGTCAGTTTTTTTTAAAGTGAGGTTGTATGGCCACTAAGTATAATATCTGCAGTAGAAAGGTCTCTCCTCTCCCCCACTGAGAAATACCGGCGCATCGTTCTGCACCGAGATGGGAGATGATTAATCAGCGCATTTACGCCGCCTACGAGAAGTCCCGTCTAAAAATAATACACCAGTTCAAGAGTACGATATAAAGTACGAATGTACTGCATCAGCTGGTCAGAGAAAAGTTAGTTTATCTGGAACTAACCAGCTCACTCAGTATTCCTCCGTGTAGGTAGGCTTCGCGATGCACTGGATCAATTTGTCTATCAGCTGTTAATATTTAAAGGATGGTCTATGTGTGTTGTTTTCTAGGATGCACGTACAGAAATGTATAATAGTCCCCTTACAGCTTTCATCGTATTCCTCTTCATGATATTCCTCTTTGGCATCTACAGTATGGCTATTTGCATTGACATAAACACGATACCCCGTGTTTGCAGTTTTCATTTTTCACAATCTTAATCACTCACTTAAAAAAAATCTCTTATACTCTCCTCGCTGTTGAGACCCAAACAGCTGATAGGCGAATTGATCCAGCGCGTTGCAAAGCCTACCTGCGCGGAGGAATACTAAGTTGAGCTAACTATCCCTTAAGATATTTTCCAAAAGGCCTCAACAATAAACTCAAACAGTAAAATGTCCACAGACAACAGTGAGAATGTGGTGAAGTACTGTACATTGACTATAGACTCCTTGGTCTGTGCCATGTCTGTGATCACGCCGTCAGAGATGATGAGTAGGATGAAGTACTGTGATCCGTCTGTCACTGCTGACGCATACCTGCAACGGAAAGAGACGGGAGGTCAGAGGGCAAATGACGTGTAAAGACTGTGCCTTCTCTAACAAGCATTTCACAGCTGCTGGAATTCAAAGGTGTTTATGGGCAACCTTCAGTGACCATCTTCCTTGTCAACTCTTCAAGTCTTCTTGTTTCATCAGTGGGCCTGGGTTAAACTATGAATCTCTCCACTTCTACTGCAACAGCTTTGGCCTTTTGTTGCCCATCTATCCACCAACTTTATGGAAGTACAATATTAACTAGCTGGAGTAGCGGACTTTAATTTACCTCCTGTCTCAAATCCCATTCATCGCCTGAACAATTTCCCTATTAAACAATATCACATAATAGGCTATTAACCTCCAGAGATCAATACAGTTCTTATTTTACTGAGGACAAATGCTCCAATGTTATATCATGTGGGTCCAATATAAAGCACATAAAATGTAAACGAACCAATTGCATTTTTCTAGTTCTTGAAATTATTTTAAAAGATGTGAACTGATTGAAGAGATATTGTCTCTTCTTATTCAATGAAAGAGGTTTCTTTTTTTTAACTTTTTTTTTTCTCCTGAGGTACAAGAAAGACCAGCCTATTGTACAAACTTACCATGGAAACAACAAACAATTCAACATCATACCAAGTATAAAAAGCATAATACCATGTCATGTAGGATATCCATCTGTGGTTTATTCTTTAAAAAGACACACTGGACCTATGTGTAGCTTTTAACTAACACTTAGAGCAGTTCTATGTTCCATAAACCAATGATAGAACAGGACAATATTTCAAGAGCAAAGGTTAAACAATAACTCTTATGCACCCACAGTCTCACAATTAGAAATTTGACGCGACATGCTATTTTTTTTTTTTTTTTAGCAACGTCTTCCTGGGTTTTAGTCAGATGCTCCACAGACAGAAGTGAGCGCTGTACAATGCAGCTATTCTCAGGCTGAGTGGGCGGACGGCACTTGCACGGAGAGATGGGATTTGAAAGCCGATGATGAAAGGTGGGAAAAGTGCTTGTTACAGTCAGTCTTTAGGATCATGAGAGGAGATCTGGCAATAGGGGAAGTCAGAACACACAGCCAAACAGCACATGAACTTTTATCAGTGGTTATACCTTGTAAATTGGGTAAAGTGCTGCTGACAGTTTCTGGAAGTAGCTACTGGGAAGTCTATATTATTTGTTCTAAATATTTAACACGGTGGGAGAGCAGCTTCTTGCATTTATAATGTGTTGCTCTCATAAAAAATTAACTGCACTTGAGGACCCATATGTCTCATGTTAATCAGGTTTAGCTCTTTTTAATACCAGAGCAGAGATTCTCTACTTCTCTCATTTAGAAGAGGAATGGTGTAAGGTGTGACATTCACTGTTATTCACAGCAATGTGCAATATTGTTTTTTGCCTCCTAACACACCTCTGTCTGTCAGTCATGAAGCAGACTTTATCTTCCATCAGTAAGCGTTAATATATTTAGAGATTTTAGCACATAGACTCTTGTCTTTACCTAACAGATTACTGGTCTGTATAACCCCCCCACCCCAACCACACACACACACACAAACATTATAAGAGTTACAAGCTATAATTTCCACAAAAGGCTTTTTCCAGCAGAACTGTGAAGACAGTTGTGCGTGATTATAGTGGACCTACCTGGCCACATGGTTAATAACAGGGGAGAAGTGGGTGGGTCCGTAGAGACGCACAGATTTGAGACTCTGGTAATAGGCCTCCATCACCCCCTCAATGCCGTTGCAGTAGGGATTCTGTGGATTACCGTTCTGCACAAAAGAAAAACAACCCTGTTAAAATGGACAGAGTAACATTCGACTGATAAATCTGTAATATTTTTTGTTATTTGGGTTAGGGGTTAGTATACAGTAATTTTGTGTCACTATCTTTTGTATGCACAATCATTATTGGAAGTTTTTTGTATCCCTTGATGCTAATTTTGTGATGGTCATCATTTTGCAACTGTATTTAAGAAGACACATATTTAATGGAGGACGTATGATCTTCATTTTAAGAGTAAACTCCAAAGCGTTGTTGATGACTTTTGTCTCTATTAACCTCACTTTGTATTATCCTGAGCTGAAGCCACAGATAGTGAGTTTGTCTAAGACATGTTCAAAGACAACAGTGTTTTAATTGTGTTTGAGGTTGATGAACTCTTGAAAATCCTCATTTAAAATGCAGTGTCTTCAGCTACTTTCTTGTTTCAAGTGGGTAATAGTTCATTTACATACAGTGTCACCTTCATTGATTTAATGTCAGCTAGCTAATATTTTGAAAAATGTCTTTAATATATTCAAGGACAATTACAATAACTTGCTAGCATTGCATGTCTGCGGTACACCTGAGACCTACACATGCTCTTAGTATAATCTATCAAAGTTAAAATGGAACTGGTTTGTTTTGATATTCAGTTATACCGCTGCTAAAAAGGAATAATAAAAACAGCATCACCCCAAAGGAGAATATTTGTAGGTTTTATATCCTGTTATGGGAAAAACAGTCATGTTTTGGCTGCAAATTGCAGAATAACAGGATTTGTTGCACATTTTCAGACATCAAAAATGGCCTCCCAAGGGCCAAAACATCAATAATACTCCAATATTATCAAAAATATTACCTAGTGTGAGAAGCACTAGAGGGCTGAAGCCGTTAAGGACGCACAATCCAATCGTATGTTGGAAATATTACACATATTTTAGGGAAATGTCGCCAATTTAATTCGTATGTTGCAGCATTTCAGTAAAGTATGTCCTGAGGCACGCCATTAAAAATGTTAACTATGCATGAGGAATGCATAGCAGGGGAAGTTTTTTGGTAAAAATCGACTGGTTAGATGTGATTTGTTTGTACTGTAGGAGTGTTGTTAAGAGGACAAAACATGATGTTGCTTTGTCTTAGCTCAGCTCAGCTAATTCAAGTAAATTCTAGTTTGAAAAACTAAAGTTGTCAAGGTGTTTTTGTTTCTCTGCAGCCTCCACTTCTTTAAACAATATCAAAATCCATGTGTGGTTGACTGGGTTTATGCTACCAAAAATATGCATTACTCTACCCAACTACCCATATGCTTTGGTCTTTCTAATTATCTCAGTAAAAAAAACATCTTGACTGATTCTGCTTGGTTGTCCATAAGTATGAACAACACACATGAGACTCCTTTGCTTTGTAAATGGAGCTTGCATAATTATGTGGGATCCAGTGGTGGCCTTCTCCCATTGCAGCCACACAGCTGTAGCCTTCATATTCAGGAGCTGACTAAGTTAAATCCTTAATGGTTACATTACAGTAATGCATATGTGCCTCCTCTCAACGTTTGGCGCCTCCAGGGAAGCTGTTACCCAACGCTGAGCAGCTGTAATGGCTGTAAACGCCTCTGGAGCAACATCTGGAAGCAACAGTAGAGCAGGGAGAGGATTATGGGTGGCTGAGGAATGGTCAGGATGTCCAGAGTCTTTAGGTGGATGGATGGATGGATGGATGGATGGATGGATGGATGGATGGATGGATGGATGGATGGATGGATGGATGGATGGATGGATGGATGGATGGATGGATGGATGGATGGATGGTGCTGAATGAAAAGTGATAGCTTGGGTTATATTATGTGTGGTTGTCTGGTGCTCATCCATTGTCAGAGTAATACCTGCAGTAGGTTTGGGTCAGTATGTTCTCAAAACAGAGGGGACAGCAGCAAAATGAAATCAATTTCAGTTGATACGGACACGATATTTTGAATATTTTCACACTTTGAGTCATGAACAGCCCTTTATGACTGTAACAGCTGATCTGCAGCATTAATACAGCGTATGGTGTACTGTAAGTGTGCTTATGCATAGAAATACAGCAGTTGAACAGCTGAGAAAGTGTGGTGTAGTGTAAAGAGAGGGCTGTTTGATGAAAATATTCAAAATTAAACGAACACTTCGGCTGTTATTTACTTTCTCTGTCTGCATTTTTTCAAGTGGCTAAAATGCTTTTTTTCCCTGCTGTCCCCATCCACAGCAGCTCATCACTCAGCTGCTCCAGTCTGCTCCTCTTAACTGGGAACAACAACTGAAGTCTATTGAAGCTATTACACTGACTGTAGATAAGCACCTCACACATCCCTTCATCAAATAAACCAACCTTAGCCTTTCAGCACTGCGCAATTGCATGATTTCCATTTGTCAGAGTTATCAAACAATTGTCATTTTGTTTTATAATGCTGACAAGAAATGAATTTCAAGTTTTTATCGTCTTTGTCACACCAGCGAGTCTTTGATTGGTAGTGTCTGGCAATAGATGACTAAATAAAATGGCTTGTTTACAGCCAGAAACTAAGGGCTCGTTTGGCTTTCATCGCCACAGTGTGCTCAGATTAGTTGGCTTGATTTCTTCAAGTTTTTGGAAAGCAGTGTTCACCACCACCCACCAATAGACTGTTGCCTGTAATTGGTCCTGTCTGTGTGAAAGTGCCTGTAATCAGGCTGAGTGTTCTTCATTTTACTTTTACAGAGTTTTTACATAGTTCTTGCACTTGGTGTTTACAGCTTGGTTTGAGGAACATGCCTGATGTCTGTGCTCTCGCTGTGACAGACATGCTCTTCCACCTGGGATGGAAGCCATTAAAAGGTTTATTCTCAGTGCTATACTCAACAGAAGTTTGATAACAGGCCAAAGCTGAATTTGGTTTATGCTGCCAGTTTTAATCTATATGTTCAACATGAGCACATTTCAATTTAAACTCTTTTGCTTCAAAGATTTTGTTGCTGATTTTATTTAAGACAATAAATATCTTAAAGCTTAGCACAAAATCCGCTTCAGACATTCATGTGTCCCTGTGGATGAATCCAAAATTTGTTGATCCCCTGAATTTTCTTCCAGTGTAAGCAGAACATCAAAGTTTTTCATTTCCACCATCAAGTGATTCCACTTCTGCTTAATAAACTTTTGAATGTAATTCAGATATTCACAGTTCCCACATGATGTATCCTTATGGCTCTTTATCCAACACCAGGACTAAGTTTGAATGTGAGTACTTTGGTTAATGACCAACTAATAAAACTAATGACACCAGTATAACATGTACAGTAGCTGAGCTGTTAACATGGTAACACACAACTAAGACAATGACCATGGTAAACATTAACCCTGCTAAACATTAGTAAGTCTGCAATGTCATTTTGTTCAATTTGGAACTTCCATTATAGCTTTGTGTGGAAATAATAAATAATGTGTGTAAATAATAAATATTCAGATGTTTGCATGTTTTGTGTGATAAAGAGAGATGGATGCACAGATAATGTTTTTTTTTTTCATCAGTGTTCATGTGGTATTTACATAATGATAACAAAAAGATGTGGTATTTACAAATGTTAACAAAAAGATCAAAGTATAAATGGATGAAAGACTGAGAGTCTGGAAGTTTGGATGATACAAATAATGCGATGAAGCCGTTTCCTCACCAGGGCGAACTCATGTGAGACCCGTCCATCAGGGGGAAGCTTGGCACCAAAGCCCAGTGCAGGAAACATCTTGTCGCTGTCGTAGTCCTGGATGATTTCTCCGACAGCTCGCAGCGCCATGGCGTAGTCGTTGAGCTGGTACGGGCTCATGTAATGGAGCGAAGTGGGCTGGGATGGGTTGCCTGGGACCCGAATGGTTCAACACAATAAAACACGCATCAGCATCAAACTGTAATTATGCCTGCTTCCCCTGGGCTCTGAGTCATATTAAAATAAAAAGGAGGGGAGTGGGTGGAAGGGGGTTAAAACAGGCTGGAGTTTTAGTTACACAAACATTTCCCCAAAGCACAGCTGCGCTGGTGGCAAAAATAATCTCACTGGCTGCCTGGAACCTCAGCGGGTTGTCTGAGGAACCACAACGTTTCACTATGACAATTTAACTACTGCACTAATAGGATGGTGCCAAAAGAGTGACCCGGTGACCCTCTACGGTCGTCTCTGCAATGCTGATGAGTAGAATCAGCAAACGTACAATGACTCAGAAATGATGCAGGGCTGTCTCATGCAAGAAAATGCTTGTGATAAATGACAATTTTCAAGTCTTCAGCCTCATCTGTCGTGTCTTTGTTTTCGGCACAATCAGAAAAAAACGAGAAAATGAAAAAAGAAGAACATGAAAATGAATCAAAAAAAAAAAACTGGTGACAAGATAAAAGCTTGTGATTGTCATGGTCATCAAACAGCGTTTTGGATCATCAAGACATCTGTCTGTGGCACTCAGCTCCTCAGCCTACTCTTTTTGTCACTAGACATGAATAGACCTATTTAAAAATTATATATTATAGTTACATCCTCAAGGATTTCCTTAAGAGTACAGTGCATTAGTCGGGGAGTGGGGACTATTTTATTGGTGCCTGCGTCACATTCATGTGCAAACCCCCTCTGAAATGACACCGTGGTTATATTCTAACACAACTTATGTTAATGCTTTGAATACAATATGGAGCTCAAAGAAAAACTTCATCCAACACTAAATCATAAAACTGAGATAATGTTATTTTACTATGTTCTGCTATTTCCACAGAAGAGACTGTGAGAAAATGGTTTGATTGCAGTGCATAAATCCATATCTTTCCTGTGATGTCTCTAAAATTATATTACGGTACATATATTATCTTTCTACATCATCGCTCTCTAAAATGAGAGCATCACTCATCTGTCACACAGTCCTCTGCCCACAATGTGTTTATTTGTTGTTAAATTGTCTTCAGTGACAAATCTAAAGGAGATTACCTGTGGGGCTTCATAAACATTCCCTACATGGTGACAACAGTTTGAATCACAAATATAATTTGAAATCCTGGGTGTAATGGCTTTCTGAGGCACAAAGCCTGCTTAATAACAACAACAAACTGTCAGATATTTAAAGCAACAGATGATGTTCAAATAATTGCCAAAGATTGTACTGCCTTGTCTCTTGCCGAGTAAAAAACGGTGAAGTGTCACTAGAAAAAGTCAGTTAAAATCAACCGATAAGGAATCACTTAAGAGTTCACATCAAATACAGATCGACAACATTTGATGTTTACAAAACACTTCAGGGATTTTACTGATAAGAGCGAAGCTTTAACACACTTACCATTTGATGCTGTGAAATCAATTGCCACTGTGAAATTAATCTGAGTCCTACAAGAGAAAGTAAATCATGTGAGGAGTTACATGGAATCATCAATCATGCCAGATTATACCACAGCATGTTTCAAAGCATGCAGTATAGTGAGCAATTAAGCAGCAGGTTATCAGCAGCAGTCTGTGCTAACGTCGGAGATAAACATGGTGCAGTAATCCCCTCCGTCTATTCACAGTCTATACTGCAGCATAAACTGCAACTGCTTTTTGATGATAGAGAGTAAATGTGGCAGCAGAATCCTGTGCTGCCAGTTAGAGTGAACTTACCCGCCTCTAATGTAGTCCAGGAAGGAGAGCTCAGTGTCCACCAGGCAGGACAGAAGGGTGACCTGTCAGACAGACAGTGTGGGCATTAGAAAACACCTTAAACAGCCCAGACTGAAACCACCTTAAAGGGGAACTATGCATGTCCGGTCACTTTTTTGCTGTTGTTTTCAACGAAACAGGCAATGCGTGGAGCGATGTCTACCGAGGTGGGTAACATTTCATTTCTCCTTTATTTATTCAGGGAAGGTCAATTGAGAGCGAGCTCTCTTTTTCAATGACGCCCTGATTACAAAAAAAAAAAAAAAAAAAAGTTACGTAACGTTTTATATCATACTATATATATAGATTGATTACAAATTACAAGGCGCGTTTGTGTCATAGCAGTCCATATAGTCCAGAGAGCCTCCATTCTCCCTGTAACAAGTCATTTAACCATCACAATTAATCCAAAGCTGTTTGATATAGGAAAAAATCTTGCATAGGTCCCCACCTTAGCCCACCTTAAACATCCTCAGCTAGAACCACCTTAAACAGCCCAGGCAGCCTGTTAATGCAGCACCTCATAAACCAATGATCACATATTGTATTGTTGTTATCTTGTGGTGGTACAAACAGCAGCTGGTTAGATGAACCTGTCTCACTACTTTGCTTTTAATTATTTCTCATGTATTATTACATTGTTTTACTTCTGGTGACTGTTCATTACTCTTATTAAAAAAGGCCTCCCCTCATGATTTGGTTTATTTACAGTTTGTAATAATGGGCAACATGAATAAATGAACTTGTTATTCAATTAAATCAAGTTCATTAGAGCCAGTTCCTCTAACTGCTCAGCTTTAATTAAAAAGGTTGTAAATTACATTTACTACACAAACTCATTTAATACACAAACATGTCTATGAGGCTTGTAAATGTATTTAGTTACACCAATCTAAAATGTTTCTACAGACCAGCCCCATCCGACTCTGTTGAAAACATGATTAACACATCGATTCCCAAATAAAACCCGAGTCTCAAATAGACACCAGTTCAAGATACTGGCCGGGTCTGGCTACGGGTTTGAGCAAATAAAAGCCGGTCTCAATTCGAAGCCTGGTCTATTTTTTGTGCAAGTTCTTGGGAATGTACAAAACTTCTCAAAGCCCAAGATCGACTGTTTGAGCAGTTTCTAGGCTGCTTAATTCATGATAGATTCCTCAAATCCCATTTCTAAACCCAACCCGATCCGACCTGCAGGTGTTGAAGCCCGGACGTCATGAGCATTAATTCCTGGCCCAAAAGCTCTTTGCTGAGCATAAGATTTGTTTGAAATGAAATAAAAGCCTGTCCCATATAGATGACTGTCTCAAATATAACCCGGATCAGTTCGACAGTTGAAGCAAATAAAAGCTGCTATTTGAGAATTTACGTTAAATTGGGCTTCAATGGAAAAACACTGAGGAGTGAAAGCTGCACAAACTGCTGACTCACCGTTCCTGAGTTTTGGTACTTTTTCTTCTTCTTTCCTTTTTTCTTTGGATTGAGCACCTGTGGCGAAAACACACACTTTAATGCACTTTGTTGTTTTTCATTGGGTTAGGGTGACTAATCAAATCACATGATCACAGTGTGTGCAGAGGAAATGCAATGTTTTTTTATTGAATTCATAACAGTAAAAAACTAATAATGAGAATAAGACCATGGAGCATCCAATTGGGGAATACCAGCAGTCAAGTTGAATTTGTAAAGTAATATGTAAAGTAAATAGCAAATTTTGTTGAACATGACAATTTCTACAAGACGCTCCGACGTACAGTAAGTATTCATCCTGTTTTGCTCTACTCAGGCAACATGGTAACATGCCCGTCTAGAGAGACACAAACACAGAACAAACACGTTGCACTGCAGCCTGGAGCAGAAAGAGAAGTGATATTGCCAGCTCCATTATTTATGTATTTTGTTGCCTGTGTGTGTGTGTGTGTGTGTATGCACCGTTGGACTGCATTTTGTAAAAACATCAAACTTGTTCAACTCTGCCAACAACCTGCACTGAGTGATTAGCGAGTGCAGCCAGCTATGAAAGGACTCAAGCTGCGATTAAAGATGGAAGAGAATTTGATAACGTGAAATATTCATTTTTTTTTAATCTTCCAGAACTGCACAAGAACTAATTAATATGTATCGATAACAAAACATTCTGCCTTCCTCTGTTTGGGACCAAGATTCCGGAAAACAAATTGTTTGTCTTAAGTTTGACAAACACCTTTATGGCTGCCTCTTGCAGGTAAATGGGTTACCTGGTGTCTCCTCTTTAATCTATTTTGACATTTTTTGAAATGAAAAAGCTCTCACATCACATATCTGCCCTGCACAAAGCAACAGAGCAGACCACAGTGTTTGTGAGGCTGTTTTGTCTTCAAAGGTTTGTCTGTTGGTTATGATTTGAATTAGGGTCATATTAGAGTTAGAGGATAATGAATCCTTACAAGTATAGAAGCCCAAGTGTGCGTGTGTGCGTGTGTGCGTGAGAGAGAGAGAAAAGAAAAGCACCTCGTAGACGTGGAACTGCGACTGGCTTCTGGACATTTCTCTGTAGCTGGTGCTGAACTCGCCGATGAAGTCGTGGCTGCAACAGCGAACACACAGTCACATTTCTCCTCATCTGAAAAAACCCTGTGTTCTGTGTTATTGTTCTGTCGTGAAGCACTGCTAGAAAAAGATAAGAACCCTCTAACAAGAGTAAAAAAACTCTTGAGAATTACAGATTCTTTTCATTCCTTTGTCCTGCATTCACGTTGTCTGTAAAGCCTTCACTAACAAGCTACTTGGTTTCCGGAGGCGTGAAGTCTGGTAGCAACCAATTTCATAATTTCATGGAGATAATCAGCACAGTTGGAATCAGGGTCAAGAATTAATGGGAGCTTAGGGCAAAGTGCCCTTGAAATGTCAAAATGCCTGTGAAATTAACAATGAAGGGGGCAAACTGTGCCCCTCAATACTGTGAATTCACTTGCTTCAAAAGATAAACACTCTTTTTTCCCCCCGTTGGACTGTATGAAGTTATCTGCGAAGAGACCATTCAAGTACTATTAATAGTTAATGTATATTTAAAGCAGTGGGAAGTGCTGTCATAATGCACAGCTCTGCAGCCATAGTTAATCTGCAGTATCTGCTCCACCAGGGGACAAAAAGGAGGCGGCTTAAGGACAAACATTTTGGAGTGTGATCTGTGGCTCTAATCCCTGATGCCCTTCCTCATGCTGCACAAATGCGCCCACATTATCAGGGCAGTTTTTGTTTTTCAAGCCGCATGAAATGGCAGTGTTATCAGGCGAAAATGTTTTCCTTAAGTTTACATGTGGCAAATAAAGAGCTACAATGCATAACTCATATTAAATGGATGCATTTACTCTGCCCTGGGGCCTTGTTGCAAATACAGTATACATGGGATGTCTCGCACAGCAGGATGTCAGTACAGATACAGATGGATGGAGCATTACTGTATGTGATAGTTGTTCCCTCACCCGCCATCTCTGTCCCAGTCGTACACCTCCACCTTAATGCTCCTGCAGGAAAAGAGGGAGGGAGAGAGAGGGACTTCCTATTAAAAATCCAATTAGCACAACCGATTTACGGCCTTTCTGCTTAAAGAGCTGGTGAGTGTTCTGTGTGAAGTGCTGGAGTCCAAAGTGGACGAGCCAAGATAACACATTTTTATGTCATAAATAATCAGTAAACTTCGGTGTAGCCCAGGTGAGTGACAAAAGAATTACATCTCTTTCTTCTTTGTGGTGTTTTGACAGTTTTTTCTTCAGGAGCTGATGAAAATCTGTCAGTTTTGATTTGTTCTTGTTAAGGATGTCCATCATTGTCTAGTAGAAATTGAGTGGTGAGGCTACACTTTGTGAAGGGCAGCCTCTGGTCTTATCTTTTCAGGTGAGTATTGGTATTTGCCAACAAAACTTCCAGCAGGTCAGCATGCCCCAAACTTTTCTACAGTAGCACAGGGCCTGTGTGAAACTCTCCAATATGTTAGTGGCCCACATCTGACCCTAGAATAATACATATTAGAATACTGACTGAAAACAGAACGTAGTTTTTTAAACATTACCAAAAAGTTTCATGTTTATAGAAATAATAACATTTTTTCACAAAAATCATAATGTTTTGTAATTTACATTGCAGCCTGCACTGCAGCAGATATGATTGAAACTGAAAATCATAAAAAAAAAGATTGTAAAGGTTTTCTTTCCTGTGTCTGCTTTCATTGTGTCTGCTGTCTCTATGTTTACATGTCAAATATGTATATGTCAACTTAAAATCCATCTCTTGTTTCTTTCTGTGAAACAGAATCAAATCAAATGTTATGGTCTGACTGGCACTGACACTAACAGGCAGACTGTGGACATACAACCTATAAATGATTGAGAATTGTTACATTTTGATGGCTCATTTCTATTTTAACATCTACAACATAGGTCATGTGATGCCACTCAGCCAATCACCACAACTCGGTCGGCCTGTGAGAAACCTACACAGTGTGGTAGACAAATGGTCTGGACCTTTGACTGAGTAGGTTTGTGCAAATTAATCTCAGAATCTGATTTCACTGATAATTCAGCAATTCTTCAGATCTGCTATAAAAAAAACAATGTTCATTCTATGAGATGATTTTATAAATGTCACAGTAAACATTGTTAGTACCTGTCATAGTCTCCGTTACACAGCGCCCTGACAGGAATCTTAAAAGCCTGCCACACTGGGTCCAGAGTATTCTTCACCACCTCTGTTTTGTGGCAGATGGTAAACCTGCAAGACACACAACACTGTTAACACATGGCACATCTACCTTAGAGGTAAAAGCATAATCCTGTGCGCGCATCCTCTCCGCTATTAAACGGGAGTGTTATGTTAAAAGTATTTCACAAACGCTTGATCCTCGGCTCAAACAACCGCTTCCTGTTCTTTTTCATATGGTAACTAGTCTGGCTCTTTGTAGCCATGACGTGCTGCTGTTATGCCCTGTGGCTGAACATTTAGGCTGCATCAGTAAATACCCAGCTGCACAAAAAGAGAATGTGTTACGAGTGATACGCTGAAGTCGACTTGAATAAAAGCATCTGCGGGGCAAAGAAACTGTGACCTCCACACACAGTTTTCACTTAAGTCCATCTTATCCATTATTTCTCCCTTTATTTCCTCTTGTCAACTCCGTCCTATTATCTCTGCTCATCTCTCCTTCTGCTGCTTCTCCTGTTGACGGCTGGATGGCATAAGTCACATATACAGTACCGAGCATTATGTAACATCACATAGGCAGTTTAGACCTTATATCCTGTGTATGGGAGCTTTTTGGAGCATGAAAAATTACATAAAGACTTTACATGCATTTCAGGCATCATAACATCCATGTATGTATGTATGTCTGTTTGTGTGTGTGTGTTGGTGTGTGTCACACAGAAAAAGCTTTTGTTAATTCAGAAAATTGATGTGCACAAACACCACGGGGGAAACTGCCTGTCAACTTACGATCCGTCTTCATTACTGCGGTAAAAGACGAGGAAAGGATCTGATTTTCCGAAGAAATCTTTCTTATCCAGCTTGTTGCCGCAAAACTGCAGCATCACCGACTCCTGAGGAGAAGAAGATAGATACTGTACATTACACACAGCTTCGGGTCCTAAACTCTGACACACAACACAACCCACTGCCTTCAGTACTAACAATACTGGACAAAAGGTTTTGGCTTTCTGAAATTGTATTATTTCTAGACAATTCCTATACAACACACTGTATTTGTGTGAATCTGGGTATTTTCACAGCTGAGTTCTGGGGGTTAACATTGATATTTGATCTTCACCTTTCACAAAAACAGAGACTAAAAGATCAAATTGAGATTATCAGGCTTAATCCCACCATAGAACACCCTTACCATATCATCATTAATCTAAAATTGCAGTTTTGTAAATAACATTTTTGCTACAGTAAATCATACTGTTCTCTAGTTCATAATTAAGCCGTTTCTTCTCTTTTTTTTTTTTTTTACCCCGTATGTCTTCTGAACAGCAGCCAGAAAAATTGATGTGTTTCATTAAGCAGGATTGTGTAGTTGGAACGAACAGAACTGAGAGAGATGAAGAAACAAAAACCAGAAAAGGTCAATTTCTCTAATAGCTGCAACACATCCAGGCATATTGTCTACTGCCAGAAGAGAGACTAATGTTTTTCTCTCTTTCACAGTCTTCTTCTTCTTCTTCTTCTTCTTCTTCTTCTTCTTCTTCTTCTTCTTCTTCTTCTTCTTTGGTGCAAATGAAAAGGGCCTTTGTCCTTTGATTTGTGAAGGTTTTCCAAAATGTGACATTTACTGTTTGATGCTTTGACCTCAGACAAAACACTGAGCGATCACACTCCTCTGCAGCTTCAATAGAAGCATCTTGCTGTGAAGTGATGTACCTACAGGTGGCCGAAACACCACCAAACAAAAGGTTGTTTTTTTTTTCCAGAGAAAGCCTTTTTGAACAGTGTCCAAAACAGACAGTCTCAGTTTGGCTCAACAAGACGTTCTACTAAAGTTACTGTGCAACAACAGTGTCAAATAGTTTTCAACTGAAATCCAGTCTCTTTACTGTAACTGGTCCACAATTTGCATAACACAAAAGCTTTTTGGGTTTCTTTGCACACAGTGTCTGAACTAAAAACTCTGCACATGTTTACATGGCCATGTATTTGTGTATATATGTGTAACCATGTGTACTGTGTAACCACATACAGTTTGCAATTCATTAAAGTCAAACTAATGCAGTCTTGAGAGTGATGACGGGGGCGTTTGTAGAAAACTATACAACAAACTATTACAACACAATTACTGTCTCATTATTGAGAGTTCTTGGTTTACACTGTGTAGACAGCAGATGGGTCGGACTTGTCGCTTCAAAAGAGTTGAGCTAATTAGAGGAAATTGTGCTAACGTCTGAAAGTTGGATTTTAAATTAATCAACAAGGGAGCCAAACAAAGACATACCCTGCAGTTGCTCAGCTCTTCTGCTCTCACTATGATGGTGCCACATTTCTTCCCTGGGATCCCACTAAAAATAAAAAGAGAGAAGAACACAATATTTCCATTAAATTCAGCCACACACTTCACGCTGTGGGTTTATGACAGGTGAACAATGCAGTAGTTTCATAGAGTTACAAGGAGAATCTGAGTGGTTTAAAGCAGTTACGTTCAAACACAGCTAGTTCAAAAGAAACTATTGAAACTGTAAGTTATTATAGATATTTTTAAATCTTTTTTTAATCATTTTTTTGTTGGTTTGTTTTCTTAAACAGCTATTTGCATGAGCCCTGTTCACTGATACATTGTGCTTCATGCAAACTTCAACCATTAGTGCTATCCCTAACCCTTGGAAATATAACCAGTATTTAGTGTATCTATAATGTTTTTCTTTCACATTGCACAATAGAAGCTTATTATACTAGTTTACATTGAGTACAGATTCTACTGTACATAATCCATATTGGTTTGTTGTTTATTCTACTCACATCGTTTTATCATTCACTCATAAACAATATGTCTGTAAACACTTTACTACACTTTGATTTCCGCTTTGATGCGAAAGTGCATTGATTGAGTGCATGATTCTATTCTAATCTAATTTAATCTATATGATATAGCACATCCTCTTGTTTCCTCGTGTAGCATTTATTCATCTCACTGTAGCTTCAGGAGAGATAAAGCATTGATGTCTGTAATAATCAAGCTCTCAGAGAATGAATCTGCAGTTAAAGTATAATCTAAAATGCTCAAACTGAGCAAACACAAAATGTAAAATCCTATCAACTGAGACCCCCCGCAGACCGGGAATCAAATTTCTCTTCATCTCAGTCTCTCACATCCATTGCCTGATTGTCTAAATAAATATTAATGAATGCTGCATAAAAAAAAGAACATCAAAATAACGTTACCACAACCGGTGACATTTCAGCTGCAGTGTTTGTTTACATCCTGAGCTGGCAAAGCGTAATATTCAGCCAATAAAGCCAAGGGAGACTAACCACTAAAAATAGACCAAATGAATGCCACAGACCCCGGGCCTGATTCAGAGCGAGGAAGGACAGAGATAATTTCATTTGGCTAAGTACTGTCCAGTAACGGCAGAGAGAGAGAGGCAACGATACCACATGTGGAGAAACTGATGGCAAAAGGAAGCAAGGCTTTGAAAGCCCCCCCCCCCCCCCGTCACCTGAGACACACTGCCGCACTTTGATGCACAAGGAAGCATTCAGTGAAATTAATTCACTGTATGAGCACAGAGATTGCTAAGAGGACAGATGGACAAATGACAGAGGGAGAGGGACGGACAGTCACAGGGCAAAGAGAGGATGAGCAGAGTCGTTACATGGACAGAGAAGTGGATGAGAGACTGTAGAGCGAAAGCCTGAAAACATCATGGTTACATAAACATACATGGTGGTTTCCACTAAAATGGCTTGGTAGATGGCCGTTATCAATATTTCACATACGTGTAATAAAGATGGTATCTGACATTCTGATAAGGTGGCATGTTAAAAATAGACTCACTCAGTGGAGGCACAGCTCCTCCAACACCCAAATACACTACAAACTGCATGCAACAAAATTCTATTTTTAATCTGCCTCCGGATTTGCATTTGCACAATACCCAATGATTTCTTCATTTTTCTTTATTGTCCAGTTCCCAGCTGTGGCGGTTTTGTGTGTGCGTGTGCGTGAGCAACTGCTGTCCTGGAGACACCTGTGATGGGAACTACCACAAAGGTGTTAGTACATCTCTCTCTGTGGACAGATCAGACAGATGTGGACAGATGTAGACTATCATTGCAATAGTGTCACAACAGTGCAACATAAACTCATTAATGGTTTACAAGTGTGCAGTTGAGATTAATATAAGGGAGAGATCAACGATGTGTGTGGTCCAACCCAACAATACCAGAGACGTTCTAATATACGTATATGCCTAGAAGGACTTTGACAATACTGAATACAGATCTACTGTGAATGTCTCCATGACGATAGGCTGGTGTTTATCCAATATATTATATTGTTATGTTTTACGTGTGCATACTATATTGAGATTTATTAGCCTGTCTGGCTTTATATGTTTTAATTATTAACTATCCATAATGTACTGATACTTTTATAGAGACATTACTTTTGTTATTTTGTAATATAAACAGATTAGTAACAGAATTGACATTGCCTGTTTTCTCACACATTATTCATATGAATGTTTATTAATTTACACGACAGATGGATAAGCATTACTTTTCATCATTAACCGTGTTTAATGTATAATGAAGTTAACTCTGTGTTTGGGCTCCAGGCTACTACAAACAAAACACACCTGACAGATGAACTAAAGGCACACTGTAAAACATCCACATGTAGCACTCTCTCTCACTAAAAGTGCATGTGTTGGATGGTGCTTCAGTGTGTGACTGTCCCCACACCTCACACACATTCTTTGAAAGAAAAAGAGACAAAGAGAGGTTTCTCCTCTGAATTAAGAGTGAGAAGGAGAGATACGATGTGTGGCAGAACTTTTATGTTGCCAAAACAAGTAAGCGGTATAGAGAAGAACCAATAAAGTTAGAGCTTATACTTCAGTCATTATACATTTAACTCTCTGTGTTGGTACCTATTCCTACCTGTGTTTGTCATTATAATTAAGTCAAGTGCAATAATCATTGAGACAAGAGGAAAATATTTCCTGTTTCACAACGGAAAGAAAAAAAGCTATTTAAAAAGTCAAATTAGCTACACCAAAGCAAACATCTCGCCCTGATACTTTGTCTAAGAAAGTTTTAAGACAGTTGCCCAGAGACAAAACAAGTTTCTTGACGAGACATATTGTGATGTAAATTGTTTTTATTATTCTCTAAGAAACACAATCCCATATAATCATAACGTCACTGTGTTGTGTGTGTTTAGAACATATTGTCATCTGAGTTGTCTGTTTTGCTCTTTTTTTTGTGGGATCCACCTCCACCTGACTGAGCAGTGTGATACATTTGACTTAAGATGCTTTTTGTTTTTTGTGCTTAGAGGCAGTGGAGTGAGTACACAACTACACACAGACACACACACACACACACACACACACACACACACACACACACACACACACACACACACACACACACACACACACTCAGATAGTCATGCAAACTCAAGCAAGCATTACAGAAAAATACAGAATATCTAAAAATATCTTCATATATCTAAAAAAAGCAGGATAAAAATGATGCAGCACGCAGGTATGCATGGACGGACACACACACACACACACACACACACACACACACACACACACACACACACACGTATATTGTCTGTGAGTAGACAGTGAAGAGAGGTGATTACATAACTCGGCGACAGAAACACATTCTTACATCATATTTCTTGTGTGTCATTCTTCAGCAGACCCATTCAGCTCATTGAGTCTGCAGCTCCCCCCCCCCATCCATCCACACACACACACAAAGGGACAGACAGACATTTATGGACGTAGAGGCCAGTACAGTAACTCCATCTCAGACACATACACACACACACTGCAGGACAGGGGATGAGGGTCAGACTACTGCTGGCTCGCTGCCTCAGGAGGAAAACTAAAGCAACAACAAATTGTTGTCTTCTGTGAGAGAAGAGGAAGACACTGCAGCTCAGTTTGCTCAGTGAGTTAGAGGACAGTTACAGTGCAGCTGAGATCAAATGAGACGCTCCGACCCAGTTCACCAACATGGTAAAATAAACAAAAAACGAATCTATTCTTTCCCTTTTGAGAGCTTAGCCCATCCCGGTCTTATGAGGAGCCTTTGATGGGTTTAAGAGAAGGCGTCTGAGTGTGTGTGTGTGTGTGTGTGTGTGTGTGTGTGTGTGTGTGTGTGTGTGTGTGTGTGTGTGTGTGTGTGTGTGTGTGTGTGTGTGTGTGTGTGTGTGTGTGTGTGTGTGTTTTCTTGTCCTATATTTGAGTTTTATTATTAAGGTTTTGTGTGTGAGTGTGTGTATCTTTTTACTTGATGGCAATACTTAAAAACACACAAATATTTAATACTTTAAAATGCACATACTGGTATGTTTTCTTAACTGACGTTGAGTTACTAAATCTAAATCTTTAAGTCCTAATTTGGCTGAATATAAACACATCTGGACCACAACAGCAGGGCCTCCTTTATAATGGTCAATGTCACTCACTGACTGATCATACTTCCTCCATTGGTCGGCCAAATGCCATGTGACTGAGTTGAAGTTTCCCCATGGCCATTGCTCTTTAGAAATGAATTGGTGCAAACAGTTAACGTCTATCAGGGGGCATTTACAGCCTGTAGTGTTTTCTCCTTTGAATCCATGTCACAGTTTGCTCCACCTGTACATTGTGAACATAACAAGTGCTCCAGGTTTGTTTTGCCTTTTGCAACTGAATCTTAGTGCTGCCACAGACAGATCACAGAGGAGGAGAGAGAGGAGGAAGGAAGCAAACAGATAAAGAGCTGGAATCACACTAGAGAGAATACGTTTTTATTTTGACCTTGTTTAAGAAAAGCCCGCACTTTCTAATCTGTCTTAACACCAACATCTGTACAACAGCTTTGCTTGAATACAATATGTATTAAATAGAATAAATAAGAATCAGGCAACAGAGAGTCAGTACCTCTGTGGTACTTTGGTGCTTTGTTTTTGATATTTGGTGTTAGTGACAGTTCAGTCAATATTAAGAGTGCATTGACATTTGACTCCCTCTAAATATAGAAGTGCCACTTTTACATCAAACCCTTTGTTCATAACATTTGCATTTCTCTTGGTAAAACACTTCTTTGCCTCTGCAGCCATGTGGGTGATCATAATAATGCTCAGTTCTTTCTCTGTTCACGCAAAGCAAGCTGTTGTTTTCACATCATTTGTCTGGCATGTTTGACGTTAGAGACATTTGACATTAGAGAGGGATTCTGAACATTGAAACAACGAGAGGGGAGAGACTTCTTGTCCACCAGAGGGGGTTTCCATGTTTAGACCGACCACACACAGCAGCAAACATGAACCCTTTCATGCGTTGGCTATAGGTTCAATCAGTATGTTGTTATAGTAATCAGCAATAAAGAAGAAAATCAGACATGTATTCACACTGGGCCTGATTATTTCTTTAGGCTTCAGTTGAGTCAAGGCCACTTCAGAAAACGAGCTCGTGGCTCACCACTGACAACATCCCTTTGGGTGAGCTGTCAGTTTTCACTGCTTGCTGTTTACCATCTCAACATGTTTACACTCTGTCATTAGTCCTGTTGCTGTTTAACGATTCATCTCATTTAGCTGATGGAGACAGTGTACGCTTTCATCAACATCTCAATCACCATCTCAGATGGAGGAGAATCTAACATCTAAATGTGAGCCCAAACAGCTTTTTCTATAGCACCTGATATGGAGACTCCCCACGGCTGTACCTTGCCCCTTTGCATTCAGTTATGAATATCTAATTAAAATAGCAGTTGGTGCTGCTGTGCGTGCAATGGTAATGTGTGTGTGTGCACATGGTAACTTACATCAAAGGTTTTTCCAAGCGGCTTCCCAGAGAACCGACTATTTCACCCAGTGTGCAGAAAGCCTGGCCCAGGAAGTCCTGCATGTGTGAAAATACAGAGGTGAGGACTGTGCACGGCAGAGAGAAACATTCACCTGGTTATTTGTCATTTGCACATCACAATATTTGCTGAGAATCAACAACAACCCTTTATTCTGCTTTCATGTCAGTAGTGTGTTGCAAATTTATGATAATGGAAACAGCCCATTTTGATTACAATTGATATCATTTACCAATAGCTATGAATTCTCTGTACAACACATCAGTTTCATGATTTGCACTGGAAATTCATCATCTCTATTAAATAAATACACGTTATTTATTTGGCATATATGTTCCTCTGCTCTAGAGGCACTGTGATTCCCCATGTAGAGTTTCCCAATATGGAAATGCCTGTGCTCCAAAGGCTCTTGTATTTCACACCATACTCTCAAAAGAAGGAAAGCTGTTCAATTTTATTCAGATATGCAAAATGTATTTGCAGTATGCTTATAATATGAACTCTGCAGAGGCAAACACATCACAAAAAAATGTTGTTGTTCCGGTTGATAAGTATTACAAGTTGTTCCTCGGGCGTTCGCTTTACGTGTTGTAAAACTAAATGTCGAATCTTTGGCACTGAACAGCTTCCCTTCTGTTTTCCATGTATATTTTTCACACTGACATGGAAGCACAGTGTGCAGACAGACCCATGTCCTTGTTGATCACTGTAGGGTGACCACAAGAGAGGAGCCAGTTTGGAGAGGAGGAGCCTTTGGCCACAGAGAGGAACAAAGCAGAGATAGGGGAAAAGGTAAGAGAATGCCTGGACTGATTGTTCATGCACTGATACTGAGGTCCCCCCTACCAGATTGTGTATGGATGTGCATGAGTAAACGCGCATGTGCGTGTCTGTGTGTGTGCAAAAATGCTTGACAGATGAGCCATGTTGAGTCCGGCGGGCAGAAAGCTGCTCCAAAGATCTTTGCCGGTGCTGACCAAATTTCTCCTCCAGCCAAGGTCTCAGAAGAAAAAGAGATGACAAAAACGCTCTGGCCTTTCCATAAGAATTGTGCTGCTAGCTTCCCCAGCCCAACGCCTGCTACGCCTTAGAAATCTACAGCTAGAGGCTCAAGGGCCTTAAATTACCAGGCTCAGTGGTGGCAGTAGGAAAAGGGTTAGGAGGGTATCTCCGAGTACAAATATCACAGCTGATTCCACAAGTACAACACTCTCATTTAAAGTTCCTCTGTTCAGGCCACTAATATCAAACATCCACTGTCCAGTCCTAGCAGGGCTGGTGATTCTGCATTCTCAGTTATGTCCAATGTTTCACCCTACAGTATGATATACTTACATAGAATCTATGATGGAGTAGAAGTATTGATGAGGAATATGCCACTATGTATAACATACAAGGGTTAGGAAAAGACTGTGGTTATGAAAAAGGTGACCATTAAGGTGGTCATGACAGTCTCATGTGCTACTGTACGTGCCTGATCAATGTCTTGACCTCCACTGTGCATTATTTCCAGCACTGGCACTGCACATTGACATGAATGTAAATCAGGAGGTAGCTACGGACTTGTCCACTATGAATCAAATTCTCAGGATACTGGACTTCCCCCCTCTAGTTCTACATTAAACTAAAAGAGACTGTCCTCCAGTAAAAACAAAACAAAACAAAAAGTTGTATACGTAGTATGAAGTGTGCAAAAGCCTATTAGGTTGAAGGTGGGGTGGTCGAATGGGTCAACAGGACTCTCATGCAGAAAAATGAGGACAAAACCTCACTAAGTAGTTTTTGTGCCTAAACCTAATGACGCTATGACTGTTATTGTAGTAACCATGGTAAAGATCAGTCTGGTATGCCAGGACAGTCAAGGGGGGTTGTACGATAGAGTGACAAAATATGTGGCTATAAAAAAAACCTCTTTGTTGTTGAGGTTGAAGGATCTCTAAAGATGAATTGTAGCAGGAATTGTGCCTCTTCATTCCTATGAAGGGGCAGATTTCACCATGACTAATAGTGTTGATCAACAAAAGGCAGTGGTTCCACCGGTAAGTACTTGTTTCTTTTGAAAAATGAGTACAAGAAGATTGACAGATTAGAGAAACGCCTGACAAAGGTGAGTCTCACAACCCCAAAGATGTATGTTCAGATCCCTTGGGGTCGAACCCTAGGTTGGAAATCACTGTTTTAAGTCCACGTCCAGAAATACTCTACGTTCAAGTCTGGTGCAGTCAGGAAAATGTTTTTCTCCCCACAATTTTAAAGAGTCTAATAAACTTAACAACACAAGATATGTATGTGTGCTTCTTTATGTTTCTCTACGTTTCATGTGGGGTTTAAAAGTTTGCAGTGAAATCCCGCTGCTCTCAAACAGATGTGAGGGAACACACAGCGAGTTAACTTAATTACTGCCTGCAAACAAAGAAGCTATTTTCCTGCCTGGATTCATTTGCTAATCATCAAGTTTAAAATAATGAATAAAGTCTCCAAGAGTAGATTACTGTTTGTAGGAATTATACTGGTGTATTTTACCACAAAAATAAACACTGGTAAAAAAGATAAAAAAGAATTGGGCACTGGCACTGGGCCGTGACAAGTGTACGCTAGCATGAAACAGCATTATCAACTTAATCTAAAAGGAAAGAGGACACTTAGCCCTTAATTAGGTTTTACTGTATGCTGCACATCTTCCCCTGCAGCCATATGTGCACAAGGTATACAAACCATATGGCACAGAAAAACATCTGCTGTGATGGGAGGGAGGAGGCATCTTCAAACGCTGGCATCCAAGCTGCCAAGATAGATACTGTACTTGTGAGCACTGTTAAACATTTCCTGTTATTTATAGCCATGTGACTGGGGATGGACTGTGCCTGAACAATGGAGCCATCACTGTGTGCCAGACCTCCAATCCCACACATCTACAGCAACGACAGGACGCATCCAAGCGTCCTCAGCCTTCATGCTGAGACTGAGTCGCTGTGCTCACATTGCTGGGCGCTCTTAGTAGAAGCCCGGGGGCACGCTGGGGCTGAAGCTGAGGAAAATAACTCTGCCTGCCCTGCAGTTGGCCATGAGTATGAGCCTGGTAATGGGAAAGGGGCCGGGGCTGCGTGTGTGTGGACATGGAGCCCAGGTTGTGGACAGAAGTGGAGCAGGCCACTGGTGGAGAAGGGTGAAGGACGGGGCTGTAGGGCTGTGAAATCTGATGTTGTAATTGAGAGGTTGGAAGAGTGTAACCAAGAAAGGCAGACTGAAGAGTGTTCGGGAATAATTTTAAACTGCAGTCCATCATCAGATACGACAGAGGGGCACTGAAGACGCTTAGAACTTGCAAAACATTCCCATGGGAAGAGAGCATAAGCAGCATCAACAGACATCTGATAGACATGGCAAAGCTGATATAACCTCTTTATTAAAGCCTGTCTGCTGACAGTTATCTCTAATATGTGTTTTAGACTTGAAGCCATCTCTTTCTCTCTCCCGAGTAGTGATTTCTGAATGCCCAAAGACACTAAATGCTTTGATTCCAATGGCATCTTTTATAATCAAATCTGTTAAGTTTAGAAACCAGCTTTTTTATGTTAGTCATTTTTTTATTATGATCAGCATATAGACAAGTGCTGATTGAGTCATTAATCCATGATGAGTCAAGTTTTAAAATTGTAAAAAATTGTAATAGTCTTGAAGAACAAAACAATTTTCCAAAAGAAATACAAATTGACAACTGCCTTTATTGAGTTACTTTGTATTACTTTGTATGATTTAGTCTGCGTAGTGGTTGGATTAGAGCTACGCTATACGTACGCTCTGAGCAGCTCGCGGCTCTGTTCCGCCGCTCTAAAAATAGCTTGCACCGACAATTAAAGGTAACCAACCAACTCCTAAAACTATAGGGATTATGGCAATGGGCCAATTTGCCAAAATGTTTAACTATCCCTTTAAGTTTGAGTTGGCTGAGTATTGTCTGTTGCTGAGATGAGTGAAACCAGGTATGCAGAGGTGGCAGCTGGGCAAGTGAGTGATTGTCTAACTTGGCAGCTCTGGGTGATGTCCCAAGGAATCGACTCTTTGCTCTGGTGAGGACGCGATTCAAGAACACTTGAAAGATGCACTAGTGGTAAAACGAGGTAACAGTTTTCTGATAGAACTAAATTGGGGAGGTTAGGTTGCAGGTGGACGGTGAGTGGGCCATGGCTTTATGGTTGGTTCAGCATGTCAAGCCAGTGGGCTTGGCCCTGTCACCAGCAGCTGTGCCTAAGCAAATACAATGTAGATGTCAGGCTGGATCAGGGGGTATCTGCTGTCTGCTGTCTGCATAGGAGAGAGTAGGAGTTAAAAGCAGCTTAAATGCTGAATGGAACAGTGTCACTTGTCATGGGGTCCAGCAGATTCATTAAGGCTTAGCCTGATATCCCCTGCAGCATGGATAAGTGGTCAAAATATTATTTAACATGAATCCTGGGTTTCCATAGGAATGCACATCCAACGTGTGTCCTGATATCAAAGCGACTGTATGGGATTCTGAGCATTAAGCCTCTTGCTCTTCCACTGCTAGCAAACAAAGGCAGGTAGGTCAGAAGTATTTTCTGACAGTGGTGTAAAACTCTTCCAAATATCTGACACACGGGTCAGAAAAATCCTAAATCTTTTCTTTGAGAGAGTTTAAATGCCATCACAGTTGCTTTGTTCCTGTTAGGTCACTCTTACCTCTGACATTCAGATTCAAATCAGGTTGCTATTGTGCTGGAAGAGTAAACATTTGGCAGCATAATATTTCCATGAATGCATGACTGATTGCTGAACAGTTGAGGTGAAGGAGACACTCACGTGTTTAGAGAGGTTGTCACTCTTGCAGTCTAAATCGTACCTGTGGAGAAGAGAGGAGAGATGACACATCAGAATGGAGGCCACGATAGGTTGCAAGGTTTGAGCAGGAAGTCTGTGACTGAATAGCTGTCAAAACACAAATTAGTAGTCCACGACACAAGCTTCTCTCCCTCATCACCTTCCATTAATGCAAGGCACTTCTCCACTAATCACAGCAAAGAAGCTGTTCAGGTTTAAAGTAGGCCTGTGATTATGGCAGCAAAAGCTTTACTGATCTGATTTCATGCATGAGAGTACAACAGTATCATTGGACTTGGTATCATTAATGACTGTCAAATCTTAACACTTAACAGCATATTTTCCACTTAGTTTTTTTTTCCACTTTCCAAGTAGTAGCGGTAGTTCATACTCAACTGTAATTTCATAATATGTATTAATTACACAAAGACATAATGGAGATCTGTCATCTAAAAAAATTAAAAAGATATTGTTATGGTACATGGTATAATGCTTGAAAAAAACAATAATTCTGTTGCAGGAAAAAAATCACTATTCTTTCTTGTCATAACTTGGCACCTGCATTACCCATAATGCAACTTTATCACTGACTCTTGCTACTGGTAGCTACAGTAGCCCAGCAGCATAGGTAGCGCAGACAGTGCAACTGTATAGGGGTGTAGAGTGGGTCCAGCTAGATGGAAAATGGGCATGTGCTGTACTGTATGTCGTGTTGAAGTATTAAAGCTTTTCTTTTCTCTCTTATTTACTGTTTTACTTTGTGTTGAAGAGGAATTTGTCGCAATGGTTTTTCATTGATATGATTCATTAGGTGAATATTGTCAGTTTTGACTGTCACAGCACTATCCATGGTTCTTATAACTTTCTCTCACTTTTGTACTTGGCAGATACAGTAGTCGAGGTAACATATTCCCACTGCAAAATCCAACACATAGTTGGTACTTTATATACACAACCAATTTTGTGTGCATATCTATGTGTGTGTGTGCCTCCGAACTGAGGAGACCAAAGGCCTGTCATAATAGCGTCACTGGGGCCCAATGTTACTAGCTTATGTTATAGCAGTAGCCTTGAGCTACAGTAAGATAGGAAGTGAGCTACATAATGTGGGTCTGGTAAACTCAATTCTTTCCTACTCAACACCCCCAGATTTTTCCGGTCTTCTGACTCAATCGATGCCAATTTATTAAATTTCACACGGATCCCTCTGGAGCCAGAAGGAATTTGCATAGCTATATTCACATAGCAGTAGTACTTCATGTGTAAAATGGAGTTTCCCTTTAGAGCATGCAATTTTCTCTCTTGTTCTCCACAAAGTGAACAGTACTCAATTTGGAAAGAAAAATATGTCTTTGTTAGAAGAAATAATGGATTTTTGTATGTACTGTACATGTAGGAACAGAGAGACCAATTTATAAAGCTGTATTTACTTTCTGTAACCTGTCACCTTCTTAGGTGTCTCTAGTGTATGTCAACGTGCGTGCGTGTGTGTTTGTGGTACGTGTGCAGCAGTGCGTGGTGGAGTGTGTAAATGGGAGAGCCTGGGTGTTTCTTTCTACAGACAGCATGCCATGTACGATAAGGCGCCTGCTGACAAAACTCAGAGACGTAGTGTGTCACTACAGGAGGGGGCGGGGGCTCCAATACGCCGCTGTTACTAATGTAATTCCATAAGAGCAATGAAACATGGTGCTGTTACGCAACGTGCCGCCGGCAAAATGCACAGGTGCGCTTCATGTTCTATTCGCCCCGTGCCTCTGTCACTCCCAAATGTTCATAAATGATTCATTTAATCTCATTTAATAATGAGAGAGAGAGAGAAAAAAACACACTACTGATGTACAGTATACGCGATGGATGATTTGGTTGCACACATTCACTCACACACACACGCACACACACACACACACACACACACACACACACACACACACACACACACACACACACACACACACAGACAGACACACACACACAAGAAGGTTTGCAGGAGTAAATGTCCCATGGCGCCTCGTGAGTGCACATTTGTTGTGTGTGTGAGTTTATGTGGATGACATCACTGCATCGGCACTGGGCCAGACAGGATTTCTCTTGGTCCTGTGCTGTCTGTCTTGCGGGGAGGGGGGTGTGTGTGTGTGGGGGGGGGGGGGTGGAGGGGTTGGGGGCTGCTCAGAGCTCCATTTGAACTGAGCAATGATGACTAATGATGCCACACAAACAAACAGGGCCGGAGAGGAAGGCAAACAACAGACGACAGCGCACTGACACTTGAGCTCCATTTCCTAATAGTTTAATGAAACCTTCACAAGGCCTTTATACCTCATACAAGATGTTCAACACATTTCTTATGAGCACATACTGGATTCTTTACTTGGTCATGACAGATTTTCCTCAGCATTGTATTCTACCAAAAAATACTGTGATAAAGGAGAGGGAATGAAAGCATGTGTCAGTTTCTTCAGAGTTTCCCTGTCACATTGAGAGTAAAATGCAATGAATAGTTCCATGGGGAATACTTTATTGATGCACAATGATGCATTGTTGAACGGCAAAATTATTTTAAAATGTTCAACAATTTGTTACATAACATACGTTTTAAATTCATATTGCTGGTGTCTGCGATATGTTATTACAGAAATGACAGGTAATCATGGCAGGCTAGACCTTGTTATTTGATCCTGTTGTTTCTACCTCTGCCAATCAGGTTTTCATTCGTGTCTGTTCATTTGTATGTCAGCTGGATTACGCCAAAGCACAGAGCCTACTCTTCGCAAACATGGTGGAACAATGGGCCGGGGTCAAACCCATTCAAAATTTTATCTGATTTTATTTATCTTATTATAGGCTTTATATTGTTACTGTTGTTTTGTCATTTGTCTTGTATTACTGTAATTTAGGGCAAACTGGCACAAGAAAATTTGGTCAGGATAGGCTAAGTTCTATCATATTATGTCTTATCTTACTATTTTCTTATTTATACATTTTGAGATTTTCCCACTTTTTTTTTTTTTTCATTTTCTCAAAATAATATTTGAATCTAGGTCTAAAAAAACACATTATTTTTTACTATAATTTGAGATAACAATCCACACAATAATCTGCATCCTAGGCATTTTTTTTTTCAAAAATATTGTTTTATTTCTCGCCAAATATTGGTGGCATTAGAGGTGGCTGAAATAAGACATATTGTGATTTTAATTCTGGTTTATAGATAACATACACAAAGCCAAAAAAATATTTGTTCTCATGTAATGCAGATATTGCTTTTTTTTACACTTGTTTTTATATTATGTATTGGCTCTTCTATTGTATTCCTTACAATCACAGCCCACAGTATACTGTAGACACTGCAATCTACATGTGAATGAAGGTACAATACATTATGTTTCCAAAAATCGGTATAAGAAAACAAAAACCATGCTTCAACCAGGATTTCCAAGTGTAGATGAAATATCTTCAATCCAGTGAAATAGACAAAGTAAATACAGCTAGATTCCTCTTTCTCACACTTGCCACACTTGATTAGACAACTAACCACCCGATGTGTTTCTGTGTGTATGTGTGTGGGAGGAGGGTCTCCTGGCTTCAGTGAGCATCTCAAATTTCAGTTCTACACAAAAAAAAAGAAAAAAAAAGGAAAAAGCTAAGAGAAGCCCTGAACATGGCCAACAGTAAGATGAGGGTTAACAGGATTTCTAGGCATGGATAGTAGCAGAGGAAGTGAAGTGTGTCGTGGCTTTGGGGTCTACGGGTAAAGAGAGCGTGGGATGGTTCAGCAGCAGCAGCAGCAGCAGCAGCAGCAGCTATACTGGTGGTTTGCGGGCAGCTCAGCATTGTCTGTCTATGGATGTTGTGAAGGGATGTGAAGCACTGAGTGGAAGTGGAGGGAGGTGGAGGTAATGAAGGGTTGCAGGAGCTACAGTGTAAAGACTTCCAGACCTCAGGACAGAGACTGGGGAGAGCGCGAGTAACCAGTGGTTACAAGTGCGTAGTGAATGTGGATGTGCGTGCATGTATGTGTGCGCGCGTCTGTGTGTGTCTGCACAGCCATATTACAGCTCAACATGGGAGCAAAGGAAAGCCTGAGAAGCAAAGTGTAAATGTGTGTTCTGAGGGCGTGCAAGTGTGTGTGTGTGTGTGTGTGTGTGTGTGTGTGTGTGTGTGTGTGTGTGTGTGTGTGTGTGTGTGTGTAGCCATGTCCTCGCTGCGAGTGATAGTAGGCCCATCAGCCCATAAGACACTAACGGGGCCTGATGCTCACCCACAAGCCATGTGGAGAGTTGGACTAGCTGAGTGCACAGACACACATAAACATAAACATAAACACACACACACACACACACGCTCTAAATCTACACTTACATTTCTCTAGCACATGGGAGTGGAAATGTACACACATATGGTACAACAAAAAACAATAAAAACCCATGCACACACACACACGAACAAGCTCACACAAACACAACCCTTAACCACCCCACACACAGCAGCACACCAGTTACTCATACAAGCCTTGCCGAGCAAACAAAGAGCTTCAGCCATGCTCACGTAGACAGAAATGAAAACACACACACACACACCTCTAAAGAAGAAATCTCCAAACACACATATGCTCAGATTCATACACCCACACTTTACATCATGTATACACAAACAGCATTATGCTTTCATCACACATCCTGATGCATCTAAATGCATTTTTATCTGACACAGTTTGCACATAAACCTGAACACACAGGCAGTCAAACAGCCAGCATCTCTCCTTGACCTTCACTGCAACCTCCCACAGTTTGTAAGCAGCATGTGCCCCTGCTGACAGGCCAACAAGTAAACAAACAAAAGAGCCGTTCCATATTTCATGAGCTATCATGAGAAAGTACAGTGAATATGCGTGAGGCTGGAACACAATAGAGGAAAAATCCTGATTATCATAATGACTTGGACAGGTCGACGTTTAGGGCCACATCAGGACATGACTTTTGTTTTATATTCAACATTTACCAGCAACATGACTCTAAATACAGGTGCGTGGATGAGACCAAGATGTAAAAAAAAAAAAAAAAAAAAAGGATTCTTCGCTACGATAAATACTCAGGCTGTCAGTCTTAGTACACCTGAACCTAATGAGCCAATCAGAACAAGCTTCTAATTATATCAGTCACATTAGCTGCCAGTTCACTCACTGATAAGCTAAAGAAGCATTGCTGCCAATTCAGCCACTAGCTGGATTACACATGCAGCTTCAGTGAGTTGAGAGCTTAATCAAACTGACATTAATATGACATTTACACAGACTCTATAGTGTTAATGCTGCAGAATATTATTTTCATGTCATCTAATATTTAACAAATATAAATAATAAATCAACCATTACATGGTTTGTTTGTTTAGTTGTTGACCTATTTTCAATCCTTCCCCTTGTCACATTACATATTTATGCTTCTATTTAAACTGAGAGCAAACAGCAAAAATTAAATCACCGGTCAGTTCCGTATACATCTCTCTGGCTTTTAATTTTGCCTCAAGATGGTGAAACTTTCTTCTGACAGTCTGCCTCTGTTGACGTGACTGCATCACATCATTGCTGCTGATTTTTCTGCAACACATTCAAGCTGCCAATCTCCTGTTCTGAAGCCTCGTCATGTTTCATGAAACCACCACATTTTGAGACATGGAGCATCAACAACCCTCTTAAACAAGGCATTTAAAGTTTAATTGTTTAATATTAAATAGAACAAAAAAGATATGTAGCCTGCCTGAGCCTGTTTCTCACACCACTGAGTAAAAACTCAAGAGACCCAGGAGATCAGCTGATTCAGAAACACTCAAACCAAGCCACTAGTCAAAGTCACAGAGATGAGTTCTTCTTTATACTGATGTTATGATTGCTGACACATGATTGGCTGATTGAATAACTGGATGAATAAGAAGATGGAAAGGCGTTCCTGATAATGTTTGCAAATGATATGACTAGTGAACATGATGGGGACTTGAAATGAGCTCTGAGGAATCCCTGTGGTGTTTGTCGTTCACAAGCAGCTGAAGAATCTCTTCTTCAGGATAGAGCAGCTTCTTTTTTTTAGAGGTAAGGTCTGAGAAAACTCTTCGCTGACCCAGAGATACCCAGTGCTTAAGGCAGTTAATTAAAATTGCATGATCAACTGTGTCAAAAGCAGCACTTAGGTCTAAAAGGATTAAGACAAAGCAGTCTCCTGCATCTGCTGTTCAAAAGAGGTCATTTGTTTCATGAAGGATTTTTCTGCACTGCATAGCAACCAAAACTATTAATCAATTTCATTTTTTAAATGAATGAAATTTAATTAGAAAAACAGAATTTCAAAAATGTAGGAAAAAAATGGGCAGAGGAAGAAGTTGAAATAGTTCAATCATTCTATTAACAAACTGAGGAAATACTAATCTTCTTATTGCTAGAAATGTAATGATTATGATCTATTTTTGGAATTGCTGAGTTTATTATTCACTGTTGAAATCTGGGCCTGGTGAATGAGATGAATTCAAATGGAAATGCTGGTGAAAAAGTGGCACAAAAACTTGTCTTTTATTTAAAGGGGAGAAGACTTACATCTCCCTCTGCACAGTCCATGAATATTTCAGTTTTAACTTTGCTCCACACAGAGCTTCACTCTCACCCACGCCTGCACAACACACACACGCACCAGCACACGCACAAGTCAATTGTTGACTTACAGGTCAAAGCGTAGGTTCTGCCGCTCCTCAAAGAAGTAGTCCAGGATGAATTTGCGAACAAAGTCAGGGTTGAGGGTGTTGTCTATGACTTCTGTCCTGCCAAACTAGAAAAGACATGAAACAGGGAACACATGATTAATGATATGATATGCTATCAATATTCAACTAAAGACTAAGACCTGTAATACTAACACAAAAACAATAAAATTATCACGTTTATCAAAGTGTTAGCATGATAACATGCACATTTACTAAATCATGACCGTCTCCTTCCCAATATGAACAGCTTAGCAATAGGATCTTCAATAAGATTTGCTGAAATGTTACATTTCTGCCATTTAAGCTCCTGGGAAGCACACCACACCACCACCCCTCTCCACTCACCCCACCCCTGTACTCACCTCTCTCCATTCCCTGTTGGCTATTCCTTGAGTATACAGCACACAAACTGTTGAATTAGAAAACAAGGGAAGGAAGAGAAAGGAGAGAGTTTAGACAGATTGACTTACTAACAATGAACACATAATGCAAAAATGTCAGCTGATAGCATGTTCTTTCCATGGACTCAACATGAGAGAAAAGCTCTCTAATTAAATGTCACTAGAACTTTGCCTGGCAGCATAATGATATTTCAGAAAGGGGAAGAGGAGGGAGGGACAGCGAGGATGGGATGGGGTTAGTGGAGGAAAGTCCTTTTTATTGACATTCCAGCATATCCGTGGAGTGTTTTTTGATGACGGATCACTTGCGACAAGAAAGCGAGGCAATCAGCCGGCACTAAAATGACATTTCATATGCATTAGAGCAGCCGTTACTGTATTCACACACGCCTGTCACATGGCAGCGACTCGCAGCTCGGAAAACCCTGGGGACTGGACATTTGTAAATCTGCTGTAATTGGTAAAATGTTTGTATAATAAACCAGTGTGTGTAGTTTATGGGGCATGTTTTGTCATTATGAAAATATGTCATTATGTTTCATTCTGCTGACTTATTCTTATAGGCTCAAAAGTGACCTCAATCCCAACGAGTTCACCTAATTAAATTAAAGTTGTACGTCGTATGTCTGTTTAGTAGAGGTATATTTAGCAAAACTCCCATTTTGGTAATTAATTTTGAACTCATTTTTCATAAAGACTCTGAAAAAAGAAACTGTGCATAAAGGCTCACATTTCTACAAAGAAAATTAGGGGGGAAAATACAAATAAATGAGATAACGATTATATAACAATAAAATAAAGATCCATTAGTGCAAAATGTAGAAAATTACAAATAGATTTACATTCTAATGAAGGACAGGAGAGGCTGGGATTAAAAACCCACAGTTCTGTGGTTACTGTTTAAAAAAAACTGGGTTTTGTGGTAATGTAAGAGCCACTTTGGTTTCAGTAAAGATGAATACTTAAAGCAGAAGTAAGCGTAATGTTTGTGTTAATATAAATCTTAAATAGTTCTATCTTCCGACAGCAATCACTTATATACTGTAGAGTGTTTGGTCCGAAACACGGGTCTGTCAGTCACTCTGCTCTGCTGTAAGCCGAGGAGAAAACTTTCCTTGTATCCTACAACCTTTATCCAATGAGGAGAGAGAACGGCATAAAGGGGCGGTCCTCTCTGTGCTAACTCCATCCACTGACAGGAAGTTAGCCAAAACAATCGGATTGCTTACTTCTGCTTTAAGTCATGTTATAAAATAGAATATGTTATAATTAACTCATTACTAAATTGTTAATTTTTTTTTTCATGGATAAGTGTATCAGAATGTGTACCATCTCACTGCAACTATCTGATTAACCAAAAAATATAGATGAACAGACACAGTAAGTATGGTACAGTATAAACAGACTTATATTACAGTTTAAAATACTGTATGTATGTTTAAATATCATGACTGCTTTTGTTTGTGTAGCGCTAATGAATACTAAATGGATGCACTTGAAAGCATAAGACTGTAAAAGACTACCAACATAAGATTGGTATCAGCATTCTCTTCCACTAAACTCCAGTAAAACAAAAGAACTGGAGTAGTACGACAAGTACGACTTTGACATGTAGGCGCTAAGCGGGTAAGGCTTGTTAATTGCTTGGCTGTGTGAAACAACTTATATCTACAGTTATGTCTGTGTTGTAAATGAATATTAACTTCCCTTCCTGAAAATTGCTCCATTTCTCCCCTTCTGTCAAATTTGTCTGATGAGGCACTAGAGTGTATTTAATGTCAGGACAGTGGTGAAATGATGAAGCAGCCAGTTGGCACTGAGAAGACATTTGAATTCTCACAGCCTCTTCAAACGCATCTGTCACACAGCAGGAAATTATACGTACTACAAAGCAAAGGTGCATATGCTGAGTCGTGCATGATAAGTTGGTCATTGTTTTTGGTGAGTGGTGAATGATCAAACTCATCAAGCAAAAAAGAACAAACAAGTTCAATCCTGAAAGCTGAAAAAGCTGAACACTAACCCTTAGAGGATTTGAAAGCTTGTATTGTACAAGTAGTAGAGAAAAAGTAAAAAAGGTGAAACTACAGTAACATTAAGGTATAAGCAGAAACACTTGTAAAAACAGAACTTGACTTCTGATCTTGTGACATTTGATTATGAAGGCAACAACTTCCACTGCACTGACATATATTATCATTCATTATACTGCTAATTAATTGTAAATTTATGCCTGAGTTAATGTATGAGCTACCACCAACTGATGAAATGACTTCTGTTTTTTTACTTTAATCACAGACTCATTAACGGTTGCAACTGTGAGCAAAACAATCTTTGGTTTCAGAATCACCAGGCCTCTCTGATGAAGTGTTTCTCCCCGTGAACTGACATTTCATGTTTTTGAACGTAGCTAGGTTGAGCACAGAAAGATAATATGATTATTGTGTCAAGAACTGATATTTGAGTTCCAACAAAGCCATGTTGAAAATATCCCGTTTTTTTTTTTTTTTTTCAATGCGGACACAGAAAACACAGACATAAGTGCCACTGTATGTCTGTGTTTTTCCCCTGTGTCTGGCCTGGTGGCTCAAACTTGCCATGTTTTGGGACACTATAAAGTCTGGATGGTGTATGTTGCATCATGGATGGTGTGCAGTGGGCATGGGGCTCAGCTGTAGGAACATACAGTCGTCCTTTAATCTTACCACAAAGCACCAGATGACACGTGGTCTCTGCATTATTGTGCGGGGGGAAAAAGCTATACATCAATCACGCGCCCATAAATAGCGATGTGCTCCTGGCTGCCGTGCAGGTGCCCTTTCAACTCTTCCTATTTATCAGGCTGATGATGAGGGCAGGAACTTGACAATAGCACCGCTAACATCATCTCTGCTCTGAATGTAGGAGATACTGACAGTGCATACTTTGATAATGGTCCTGCCTGATTAATGCCCTTTTCCAATCTGCTGAAGCACACTGATCAAAGCAGATCCACATGCACGCACCGCAGGAACAAATGCACACACGTATAATAAACACACGCCAACATGCACAAAAAAACAGAAAACACTGGATTGTTGTCCAGCTTTATAAGCTAATATGAATATGGTACGTGAACCTGCCCGAGGCCTTGGATGTGTGCACTTTTTGCATGTGTGTGTGGCTCTGCTGAGGCGATCTAATGCTGTGTGACTGGGGCCAGTGCTGTCAGCAGTGCAGAGACATGGACGCAGCACAAGTGCCTCCTTGCATAAACGTTGGGGCGGGAAGGGATGCTCATCCTCCTCTCCCACCGTCTGACACTTAAAGGTCCAATCCACCATTCGTGGAGCTCATCAATTATGGGTTCACACACACACCAACCGATGCTAAAAACGCCGCTGTGTTGGCTGTGCAGCAGCACCCAGGTGGCAAAGTGCTGAATATTTAGGAAATGCAGCAAGGTGATTCTGCAAAAACTGCATGTTAACCGAACCCTGGAAAGGAGGGTAGAAATAGAATATGAATAAATTTTGAATTCATTGTTTCAGCAGCATAGGAGCATAACAGGTATCTTCTTCCCATCATGTGTATTTTTAAAGGGCTTTTAACCGACAAGGCTGTCACTGTCTGTTACAGAAAACAAAGCTTGAATAACAACTGAAGACAGCAAGGAACTACTTTACAGTCTTCAAGCTTGTCTTTGCACGTGTGCCTGAGTCCGTACGAAAGCACCTGTTCTAAGCATCTTGGGAGCCTGGTTTTATTCATCATTTTGAACAAGAGAGCCGATAGGACAATATTCACAATATATTCATGTTGTGACCTGGTAATCACATCAATTGTAGTTTGTGTACCTGTATTTGAGTGATGTACAGTACATACTGCACGTGGAGGAAAGGTACAGACTGATGATTGATTTGGTATGCTTCTGACCTGACGGTGTTAATTAGATTTAAGTAAAAGTTCACTATAATCGAATATAATTAATTAAACATAATTTCTCTTTTCCTGGTGACATGAGCAAATATCATAAATATGGCATACAATTTGTCGAACTTGCACAAAAGGGCAGACAAATTAAAGATTGGACACTTTAGTTTGTCAGTACAGAGAATGTGCATGATTAGTTGGCTAAACTAACACTTGTACCCTTGCTTGCCATCAGCATCTGAAACACTAGTTGGTTAAACTGATAATTGATATCTTATTAATGCATAACACTGTTTAACTGTTTGGTTTAAGAACCTCGGCAGACAGCCATCATCATCGCACCATGCTCACGCTTGAGTGTTGCAATCTGGCACAATGAAAAGTGGGACAAATGAAAAGAAGGTTCAGGTTGTACACAGTCTGTCAGGATAAACTGGCAAATAGACTCAACAGACTTGAGAGTCTCCATACCAACTATTATGATATCTGGTATTATTTTAACATAATTATATCACTGTATGTATTTACATCTAATTACCTAATTTGTTTAGTGTTTCAGCTAAAAGTCATGCTCCCGTTAACCAGCAGTTCAAAGTTTTATTCGTCACATGCCGAGGTTCAATGTACAGCAGGCAGAGCTAAAATTGAACTACGGCGCAGAACAGACTGAAAAAAAATTCTTCCATGTTATAAAAATAGTGCATAAGGGGAAGATGGCACGCAAACAGGCTGTTTTTCTACAATATCATTATTGTCATCTTCTCATTTAGTAGAATGTAAAAAACCTGCAACATGTATTTTCTCAATAAAAATAAAGTGGAAAAAATATATATTGCATATGGTGAAAAATGTATGATACGATATGTGATATTTCATATTATCAAGGCAAGGATCCTGACAGTAACACAGCTAAAATTAGTCACACCTACTGTTTATAACATAGATTACCCACAGACTCAGTCTGAAAAGATGACGCAGCTCAGTTTTGTCTATATTGACTAGTCAAATAGTCAAATTTTTAATTTCCAAATCAGGAAACCAGAGATTAGTCATCAGGAACAACCATGGTGGATAGATTGAGAGGTTTCACAGGCCTGGCTTTAGATGTCTCCCGCCATGATAAACAAGATAAAACAAGCAGCTGTTGTGTCCGATGCTAATCCTTAATCTACCTGATATTGTGTGGTCTGATCCTGGCATATGTAAACAAGATTATGAATCTGTTCAGTGTGTGCCAGTTTTCCTCCAGTTTTATACCTGACCTAGTATTGCCTTCTTTGAAATGAGAAACCAGCTTCCACAAGGAAAAATGCCCTCAGTCCAACATTTTACATTCCTCTCTCAGGACAAATTACTGTCGGATTGCACACTGGGCCTTTAAAAACCACTGGACCAGTTGCCAAATTGAACTCCTGCTGTCAAGGGAGTAGGGATTGTGTATGTGAGGATGTGTGAGTTTGTGTGTCCTTTAATCTGTGGGAGGGAAGTGGCTGGTTTGTGTGTGAGGATGATCTGGCTCCCCTCACTCACGTTGTAAGCAGAAAACAGTGACGAATACGACCCCTGACATATGCAAATGTCTACTAATTCACATTAGCTAGGCAGAGCGTGTGTGTGTGTGTGTGTGACAGTGTGTGTGTGTGTGTGTGTGTGTGTGTGTGTGTGTGTGTGTGTGTGTGTGTGTGTGTGTGACAGTGTGTGTGTGTGTGTGTGTGTGTGTGTGTGTGTGTGTGTGTGTGTGTGTGTGTGTGTGTGTGTGTGTGTGTGTGTGTGTGTGTGTGTGTGTGTGTGTGTGTGTGTGTGTCTGCATGTGAGTCCAGTTAAAACCTGAGAAAAAAAAATTCTCACAATGTTGACTTAACATAAAATGAAATGAAAGCAATGCATACTGGATTGTAATAGATCATTAAAAGTATGTGTCCTGAAAGAAAAAAAAGAGAAAATGGTCATAGTTGCCTTGTTGACATTGATTTACCGCACAAGAAAACATTCCCCCTTAAAGGTAACCAATAGCTGCAGGTTGCACAGTTGTTAACTGGTAAAAAGACAAGAATAATTCTTTCATCCACCCTCCACCTTTCTGGCAGTTTCTTACTGTGATGATGATTTACACAGGATACATGACACAGTCAGTCTGTTACATCTGGAGCTTGTGCTGCTTGTTTCGTAACCTTTGAAACAAGTCGCAATGGTGTGCACGCAGCACAGGAGCTCTACACCTCCAAAATGTGTTATTAGAGAGACACAACATGGTAATAATGATGTCACACCTAAAAGTATGGTATACATTTTAAATTAAAAAATTGCAGTGAACTGTGGAGAGCTCAAATTCAGAAAATCTGTAAGATAAGCAAGAAGTTGTGAGTACAGTATGTGTTGTGAGTACAGCGCAGCTGCTGCTCAACCATTGCATCTGTTACTTTCTAAGATGCATGTCTGAACTGTTTGTCTTGTTAATTAGAAAGTGCGATAATGCAACTCCTATGGTCCGTGCAAAATGTAAACATTACGTATTGAGTAATGCACCAAGTTAAAGGAACTATTTACAGCATTTAGTTCTCTGAGAATGACATTCACATACAAGCAAAGAGATTCTGTAAGTGAATCAAATCCAATCAAATCAGAATCAAATTGAATTAAGCCTTTGTGAATGGAAATTGAATCAACTCTCAAATCTGTGGAAAAAACCCACGCCATAGGGTGTGTGTGTGCATGATGGGAGGCGAGCTTACTTGGATCAGACTTGGAGAACGTGTCTCTGTCCAGGAGGTTTCTGAAAAACAAGAAAACAAAGAGACACGTTGACATAAAAATTAATTGCACAGCTGTCCCACTTCAACAAAGAAAGTGAGAACTAGAAAGTTATTACATCATTAAACCTTGCCTAATTAGCTCTCTCACTACCCTGACAACTTGTTTACCCATAATCCTCTCCTGACTTGATTAACAAAAGCTATTCCATCCAGTCTCTGCAGCAACATTAAACAGACTGTAAAATTGAGCTTAAAGTGGGGCCCATTTATATTTCAAACATACAGGGAAAACAGCAGAAGAGACGACCTATTTTCCACTTTTTTGCGCTCCCTGGGTGCCAGCAACAACAGAGGAAGTTGCCATCAAATTTACATGACACACTGGTCTTCGCTCTTTGCATGGGGAGGGATAAATGCGCCGAAGAATCCCACTGCAGAGCAGATGCTCGGCGCCAGTGAGGTGCTCCACGCTTAAACAGCTCTGAAGGAATTAAATATGCACACAAAGACGACAAGCCACAGCTGCCTGAGACGAAAAAGAGAGGAGCAGCGCGGGCTCTGGAAAGGGAGACCCGGCCGGTTACGTCAGTGCTGGTGGGCCTTTGTGGTTTTAACCCTGTGTCATTTGTGTACAGTGTCCAGGTCTCAGGAGGAGGGAGCCAGAAGGACAGGGACAAGCCCAACAACACCCAAAGGGACAGAAGTGAACCTCTCACTCACTCAGCTTGTACTGCTGCCAAACCCTACATTAAAACCACATAAAGCTTTCATAGAGCTATAACCCAGAAAGACTAAATAATATGAGTGACAGGGCCGGCAGCAGCAAGACAAGCAGGATTCATTACCCATCCTAAAGTCTGGCCCTGTAGAACTGAAATTATTTCACAGGACATCTTAACGTAACAAATGTAAAATCTGAAGCTGTACTCAAATATAATAACCATAAACCAAGAGATTGATGTTGATTTAATACAATTCACTGCAACAACACTCTGACTGAATGATCACACAACGTCTCTGAAACTGTGTTTACCAGCAGTGACCAGAGCTGTTGTCTTGAATTGTGCTGCTGTGTGTCCTCTGTGTCCAACTCAGTATGTTTTTGTTTACTTTACTTCATTCTCATTCAGCCTCCAATTCACAAACAAGACTGGGCCAAAACCTAGTTTATAACCAGACTGCCTTATCCATATATATAATTCTGACATAATCTGACAAAGTCACCAAACACTGAGCAGTGATTTCAGTTAGAAGACTGGAGTCACTTTGTTTCTTCTTTAAAGTTATTTTTTAGACTTTGGTCTATATATTTCAACCATTGTGAGAGATAGAGAAGGAAAAATTTGAGCGACAGAGAAAAAAGACACCACATAGCAAAGGGTCATAGGCTGAACTTAAACCCATGCTGCCAGGTCAAAGCTAAACAACATGCACTCTACCAGGGCACACGTTCGGAGTGTGTCCTTTCATGTCTTTCACAAAGAGCGGTCTTCATCTGGGACTGAAAATCACTTTGATTTACACTCAGCTTCAAAACATAACTTTTATTAGATGCAGGTCTAACTTCCTCCCTTTGATATGTAGAGTTGATCAGGGACCTCCGTAATTAGAGAAATGCCACTGCTGATGGGTCCAGACAAAAACAGTCAAACTCCAGCTACTACCCATGATGCATAGCAGCTTTGTGACAAGAAGTCATATACGAAGAACAATTTCAGTTGATCATGCAAATATCAGTAGGACTGACTTAAAAGCCTTGAGGGACACATGTTTTAGGACAGCTACCACAACCCAAAGACCTGTGTGAATATTTTATATCTAGTGTCTGTATTGATGGTGTGATTTCATTGCCATACTACATGACAGCACAAGCTTCCACTAAAAGGTAAAAAAAAAAATGGTCAAAATTGTATTTACATTTGGCTAAAACTGCGTCACAACACGTTCAATTACTAACGTATCAGTGCTTTAAACCTGTTGAAGCTCCGCTTTCATAGACTTCAATGGGGCAGCGTAAAATCGTTTTTTTTTTTTAATTTACCATATTTTGGTTTGCATCACACTGAGCGTGTTGATGGAAGAGGAAGAAATGAGTCATTTGAGAGTTTAAAGCCTGAAGTTGATGCCATAAATTTGAGTTTACTTCAGCCATTATGCTCCATGGAGAAGAAATAAGAGCGACTTATCCCTACACGAGCGACTTTGTGTTCAGTATTACTTGAAGCTGTAATAACCACAGCAGCATGACTTTGTCCATATTGTTGTATTGCTGCTGACAAAGAAAGAGAGAGAGAGGGACGGTGTGGGAGAGTGGGGAGGGAAGCTCCTGCTATCATGCTAGCTGCAGGGTGAGCGCTCTGTCGCCCGTCCTGTCCTGCATGACAAGCAGTGAGTGTCTAGGAGCCGTTGATGGTTAGTGATGTATCTAGATCAGGCACTTGTGTTGTGCTGATCCCTGTGTGGCCCAGATGGTAAAACACCACGCTCTGCTGCCTCGCTGTCAGGGCACGCCCATCGGCCATCCCCAGCTCTGAAACCTTAAATAAATGATAATAAGCGATGGAATTGGGGCTAGACATATCAGGGCCTGTGCTTTATGACTGGCGGAAAGTCTGAGTGATTGTGTAGGAGTGAGAAGTGGGCGACTTTACCTGCCAAATGGGATAAATGTCCAATAAAAGCAATACTGTACTCTGTTGGCTCACTGAGGAGTACTGTATGAGTGGAGCCAGGGAACAAGATGTAGCGAAGGAGGGATGTAGAAAAAAAAGGGAGTTTAAGGAATGTATGAGACAGCACGCAACTGAACATGTGTGTGTGCAGTTATGATGTGCACACTCCTATATGGATATGGTAACCTCCCCTCTGATTCATGTGCACCCGAGGGCTTCCACCTGGTCCTGATAGAGACAGGCAACTCTTTCAAAAGCCCTTTCCATCCACGGGCAGCCCTGAGAATCGGCTGGAGCAGAGTGCCTCATCGTTCATCAAACATTTATGAGAGCAGTCCCTCCTCGACACCAGAATTACATTTGAAATCCCACCAGTTACATCACAGCCGCCTAAACATGGCAGCAGAGGCTTTAAATACCTGTATTTGAGGGAGCGCAGGGGAGGAGAGGGATGCCCTTCTGTGAGAGAAATTGAGATGAAGTTTTCCAAGATGCGAATCACTTCCTCTTTTCATATACACTTATTTTTTTAATTCTTGTATGTTAGAGTATTCCCATAACAAATTCCTCGCAGTTTTATATTACGCATTTTCTTGAATTCATTAATACATTCTTTTTGTTTAGCTCAGTTGGTAGAGCACCCGCCCCATGTGTTGAGGCTATAGTCCTCACTGCAGGCGATCCCAGTTCAAATCCCGCGCCGAGCAGCCCTATCTTGCGTGTCATCCCCCTCTCTCTGCCTCCCCATTTCCTGTCTCTCAACTATACTCTCCAATAAAGGCATAAAAAGCCCCAAAAATATACTTTAAAAAACAAACAAACTCCAAGCCATGTGTAGTCTCTTCACCTTTTGTCCAGTTCCTGGAATACGGAACATGACACCACCAAGAACACCAATATTTGTGTACTGTATCAATTTTCAGCAGATGTCAAATTTAAGGAGCAGAGACAGTGAGGTGTGCAGTATACAGAAAAGGAAATGCTTTTACAGTAAGGGTCCATGTTATATCACAGATTTTAGCCTTAAAGCAGAAGTAAGTGATATATTTGTGTTAATATAAGTCTTAAATAGTTATATCTTCCGACAGCAATCACTTACATAGAGTGTTTGGTCTGAAACACGGGTCTGTCAGTCCCTCTGCTCTGCTCTGAGCCGAGGAGAAAACATTTATCGTATCCTACAGTTTTTATCCAATGAGGAGAGAGAACGGCATGCAGGGCTGTGTGTGCAGCCAAGGGACGCCGTGAATGTGGTGACGTAGGGGCGAGGACTGTTATGGTGCGTTCAAGGAAACTCGTATTTTTCCGACCGTGAAGTCGTACCAGTTCGATCTGGTACGAGTTCACCGGTCGGAAGTTACAAGTGGCCGTTATAGTGACTTTCACCGGTAAAACAGGTCGGAAAAACACGAGTGGGTTGCCTGGAATGCTACAAAGTCGTAAGTTGCGACTTGAAGCTGTAATTTACGATTTCAAAAGCCTGCCTGGAACGCAGCATTAGCGAAAACGACCGGATCACTCACTTCTGCTTTAAGCATGTCTAGATAATATTTTTGATTGTCTTATAACAAACTTGTGTTGTTCTGTTATGTTCACATAAACCACTAAGTCTTTGTCTGTGTACAACTAAATCTAGTTTGTGATCACAGAGAAGTTGTTAATGCATTTTTCTTGTGTTCAAGTGATCAATTAATTGATCTATGGCTAATCATTTCCAATCTGATGTTAAGTTGTTTCCGGCTCCCACTCAGCCAGCGATGCAAAAACCTCTTAACGGGGAACCCCCACAATCAATCCAGCAACACATGACTGTCCCTCAGTAACATTTTTAACACTGAATTAACTTCACTACATCAAACAGTCATCAACACTTGCTTTAACCAGTGACCACCGTTCAGCTTCCCCAGAATAAATTCACACATGCTACAAGATGGATTTAGAGTGCATACATTTTTTGCATGGGTGGCCCCGATGGGATTGGTAGCTTTGACCCTGGTCGGGTTAGTGCCGGCTCACTGAACTTGACTGGAGCACGAGTAGCAAGAAAACGTTCTCAGCAAGAAAACCTCCTCACCATCTTGTTTCTTAAAAGTCCGAAAGCTCAGTCACTCCCACGGTGTAACCTCGCGTAAGAACACAAGCTTGACATTCAGCCCTCCGAGCCATTGTGCAGGTTTGTTTACTGTTAGTGCAGTGGCGGTTGTCGGTGGAGCTATAACCCAGCTAATCAAGAGGCCCCCACTGTGAATGAAGGCGCAGTAATGAACAGCACAATGGCTTTCTACTGGGGGGGATAACACCAGATCAATAAGGTCAATTGAGTCTGAAGACAACTCTGAGTTTTTCTGATCAATCCACCTTTGAAGTACCTTAGACACGCTCCTAACTCTCAACGATTTTCCCAGATTCTCTGTGTTTGTACGCGTCCTTAGGGGGAAGTGATGTGCATCCAATAATGAACAAAGGGAATCCACCTCTCCTGAGGGAAAGTCAACACCATCAGCAGTCCACGAGCATTTCACGACAGAGAAAAGGCATTTTAAGTTATTTTGATTGCAGGAGCAGTCAACAGTCTGTACCGCTTCATCCATTCCTGTCTTAGACATTGTTGATCAGGCCTCCACTGAAAGTGTGTAGGGCTTCACTGTCAACTCCTAGGGCTACATAGTCCCATTTTAAACTGCTTTGGAGTCTTCACGATAAAGATTTCTGGATATTCATCTAAAACATCAAGATTGATTATTCTCATCATATAAACTTAATCTCTTCAACGCTGCTAAAGTTCTACTTCTTTTTTAAGCGGGAGTTCTTGAGTTTACTTCCATCAGAATTTCAGTGTACGAAAACAGCCAGTGTCGATATTAGACGAATGTGATGTAATTACTACTACTACTACCACTTAACTCGGGTGAAAGAATGACAACAGTGGCAGTACAGATCAGTGGCCGGTGTGCTTTTAAAATGAACAGTTTGATTCTCGTGTCGGACGTTGCACTCGCGACTCTTTTAGTGACGATGCTATGGCCAATCAAACACTCAAATCTCAATCGCCAATACACAATCGGATCGCCGATCGGCACAAGCCTAGCATATGCGTGCTGTGTCATGTAACACTATTTTCGTATTATTTCGTTAGCATTAACGCTAACCTAATAGCCAACTTAATAATTACGTTACATTCGTCTAATATCGATACTGGCCGTTTTCGTTCACGTCCATTATGGCTTTTGTCGTTGTATTGTGGCTTATGTCGTTGTGTTGTGGCTTTTGTCATTGTGTTGCGACTTATGTCGTTGTGTTGCTGCTTTTCTCGCTGTGTTGCGACTTTTGTCGTTGTGTTGTGGCTTATGTCGTTGTGTTGCGACTTATGTCATTGTGCTGCGGCTTTTGTTGTTGTCAGAGACGTCTCGACCACCGTAGACCACGGCTGAGCAATTGCAAATCGTGTTTACATGAATTTGTACAGAACAGTGTTTGCAGTGTGCAGACGATCTGCAGTGTAGTCACTGTGTTAGATGTCCTAAACTGATAAAGAGAAGACTACTCTTTCTTTACCTTCTTTAATTTTGTCTGTACCCTCAACAAACTCCACAGTCATAGGAAACATGTAGGTGACCCCTCCATCAAGGACAGTGTATCGTTAAAAAATTTGTAAGGATTTTCTGTAACAAATAACTTGACTTTGATACTTCCATTTGCCTCACGAGCATCACAATGAACAACAGAGCACCTGTCACTGTGATAGCCTGTAAAATCTGTTGGTATTTTAAAACCACTGTGCAGTGCCAAATGCATGAATCTGCATTTTGAATGTGAATGTATTGCACCTGCATTTTGATGTAGGTTTTGAAAAAAGCCTGGAGATACTGCAGACTTCAGCACTTGCCTTGGCTCAAACTTCCAAAATCATGCAGCTGTTCACATATCTGAGGCTGTTTAAGTATTCCAGGTTTTCTTCTCTGTCAGGATGTTTTCCTTTATAAATGTAGTGAACAAACTTTAGTTTCTCATTTCAAGGATATATTATCATTCCCTACTGATTATGTATTTCAGGCGATACCATTTCATCTATATACTGTAATTTTGTGAATTAAACCAAAAAGTAAATCAAATACAGTATTTTTACATAATGTCTCTGTGAGGTTGTTGAGACTGACGCTGGCCGTGCACTACTACAAGCTACATTTTGTATAGTCTAGACAGAGACAGAGCATCTATTGTCCAGTCATCAAATCTGGTAATAGTCTCTCAACATCTAAGATCACAGACCAACCACAGCCACTATAAATGCACTCGTATACTACAACAAAAATGCATGCCCAATATTAACTGAAAAGCTTTGTGGACTTTGACTTTAAAACTGTATCTTATAATCTTAAGTATTTGCTGCTTCCTCTGAAAGTTTCATAGTCATGAATTTGGAGCAAAAATGCACAATCTCCAAAAAAAATCACAGATTTAGCTCAGTGTAAAGGCATCACACTAAATCAACACTAAATCAGTATGATGTTTTCAAATCTGTCCACGGCAATCACAGAGATGGAGGAGAGCGGCTGTGCAAAAGATGAAAGCAGAGGAACAGAGTGGGCAGGAGGTAAGGTGGTTAGTAATGTGATGGAGCCATGTCTGTGGTAACCAAGTGAAGCTACTGTGGCTGGCTGGTGCCTTAATTAGGCTAAATGACTCCCTTAAAAACTCATTAATGCAGCCACTCACCATGACCCCCACTGGGCCTCCTGCGATTTGGACCTGCCACCTGAGACCAACTTGATCTGTTGGTTTAATGCTCTTCGCTCTGTTTCACCTAAATGGCGCTGAATTTGTACGACCAAGAACCCTGCAGGGAGCGAAGCTGCAAGGCGAAGCAGCACTGAGAGGATGAAGTGGAGGGCCAACAGGACAGCCAGTCTAGTCAAGTTTCATTCTACGTACATAGTTTCATTAAAGTTGATGGAACCTTAGGTTGCACTTTAGTTATTAGCAAACTAATGAAATCATTTGAATTGAATTTAACTCATGAAGAGGAGGAAAGAGAATGTGTTGCCTGTGCAGATGGTTTCGTAATTACACAGGGGGTACACACTATATTTAGACTGGAATCATAGTTATATATGATCATTTATCCAGCGACTATACACAAACAACAGATTCAGGACAACCATGTCTGACAACACACAATAAATGAGTATACTGCTTACCCAGTGCACTACATTTAAGTCTACTGATTGAAATATCCCATATGAGACAGCAAGTGTAATCCTGCATCCATCCGACTAAGACTCAAGGTTCAAGTCCAATAGAAACAAGCATCAGACCAGGAAAAAACAACCTTAATTAAAATGTTTGTGATAACATTTTAATAACAGCTCTAACACTTTTGTCCAAGACCATCACAGAACACATTTCGTGCATTCAACCATCATAGGAACGGGAGCTGACTGTCAATGTGACTTGTTGTGAGTGCATACTCTGTGTTCATGTGTCCTCCTTTTATTCTTCACATCAAAAAAGTAATATAGTGGTTTTTAGATATGAGGATGAGCTCATTAGCAATCATACATGGTAATTACTAATTAAGAAAGACTTAAAATTGTTGGCAGCAGCAGCAAGAGACAACCAGCTGTCTGATCTCTGCAACTACAGCATATGGTCAACTGCTATTTAACGTCTTTAAGATGCATTAGGGACCAGATAGATCATAACCTTCATAAACATAGAAAGCATCTGATGATCCCAGGAAGTTAAGAAAATGGATGGATGGATTTTAGATTTTGAGTAAAATAAACCTATAAACTGTGTTAGTGTAAGAATGAAATTCTCCAGATTTCACATTTCGTCAAACACCCACTGCAGGCTTTGATTCTGGCATATTTCCTATCAGGTATTTCAGGTAAGTTTCTGGGTGAGCAGCAGCACTTGGCAAAGCTGTGATCCCAGCAGGCACGCAGCTTCAGTAGACCTTGATATCTGGGTATTTGTAGGTTGTGAAGTCAGGTGACTAAAACTGTAAATTCACAGCTGATGTTGATATTTTTGTAGTTTTATTTTGTGTTGTTAATTAAGTGATATCATGTCCCCCCCATTTTCATTTACATTAAATACCAACATTCTAATCAAGACCGGAGCACAATAATCGTTTCCTACCAAAATTTTAAGTCTGTCCTACTCTGGAAACATCACAGTCCAGTTTTAAGGAAGCACAACATCTCTGACAGAGAAACGAAAGTTGACACTTAGCGGGACATCTTAATAATGTTTTTTGTCAAACATGAACCAGAAGTAAAATCCTCTGTAGCAACGACAGGTAAATTGAAATAATAATCAACGGACAAGCCGAGAGCGAAAATTATTAGTTGCACCCACTAGTACTGAAGATGACTCCACTGTGACCCTGTCAGGCAGAAATGTATGTGTCCGTGACCGTGTTATTGAAGTAACACTGCAGCAACACGTTTGTGTACTCAACTGAAACAGAAGAAACATGGGCAGAGGATTCCTTCTCTCTCTTCTCTGTCTCTTTCTTCACCTTCCTGGCGTAAAGTGCAACATCGGCTGTGACACATCGACCGGCCTCTCAGCAGGTCAGCGTCCAGCTTCAATACAGCCACATCGCAACACGTCAATTCTTCAACAGGATACACTTCCTACCTTTGTAACCCAAAGGTCACGGCTATCTTTCACTGTGGACCATTTAGACGAGAGGACAAACACACAGCAACATGAACGCTATATAACGTCTTTTTACACAACCATCCTCTGATAATGCAGCTTGAGGCCTGCTCAGATCATATCCGTGTGCAAAACTAGTGATGGAGAGTGATAGGCATTCATACGGCTGCATACTGCTGCAGCAGACTGCAGGATTTACTTCTCACTGATGGACAATATTGGACTTGAGTTAATCAATCTGTCACTTCTTCTGCTTGGCTACACATGTGATGAGTCCGGCGATGGTTTAGATTTATTGAGTGAACAGGGGCTTTTACTAGACGATGGGATCTATTCAGACAAAAAGCTTCAATAGCTCTGTCGACACGCAGACACACAAAAGTGGGAAATTCACACCACCCACCAGCTCGGGGCCTCTAAGTTCTGTGTTGGTGAAGCTGTTGAAGCTATCAAGTCTGAGGTGGCTAAAAAAAACACACTTTTTATGATTATTTCTGTTTAAAAACATAATAAAATGCAATGATTCAGCAATAGATGTGTCTGTCAAATGAAGGAGAGTATAGCTGTGATTTGATGACACGATGGATGAAAACTTGTGAGCAGTGATATCCAGGATAAATTATAGGAGTATCCTTGAGACCTTTACACTGAACACAACATGTGAAAAAGCCTTGTACCTTTTGACGGACTAATTAATCTACTGACTGACAGATAATTGACACAAACTTATTTTGTTCAGTTTCAGTCATCTTTAAAGCAAATCTGTCCTACATCTGATAATTTCCCCTTCTCACTTGCGATTATTATGCAATTCATATATCAATATCACAATTGGAAGATTGGAGATTTCACAGCCAGAAGGTTTCAGGATGTAATGGGGGGTGGGGGGGTTGTTCTATAGACAGCATGATGAAACCATTAAGGATGGAGTAATCATTAGTTGCATAATTGCAGCTCTTATGCAGACAGTTTAAGATAATAATAAGATACAACTTATTACTATAAGAGTAACAGGCAGAAAAGCAGTGCCCACACTTATTCAATCTGTAAATTACCGATTCAAGATCAAGATCTAAGTTGAAACAATAAGAAGTACAGCAAGTGTTTTGAGTTGTACTCTGTAGATCGCAAAATTACCAACAAAGGTAAGATCACAATGTACAAACAGTTGCATCACAACGTCCGAACACATAGTACAGTTGTATAACACCACACGGGAAAATACAGATGGCCACACGGGCACTAAGACTGACAGCTCACTGTCTCTCATGCTCAAGTTGGAGGCACTTTCAGTGTGTTACGTGTTAGTTTCAATTTGGTCAAACTTGAATTTTTGAAACGTGACAGCTCTAGTGTACCGACACTCCCTGGAGTGGGCTACACCTCCACAGTCCTGCTGCAGCAGAGCACAAAGATGATTCTCAGCTTTCAGGATGCTCCAATGATTTAGTATTGTTACACTGAGGAAAGCACAAAGAGAAAAAGAGATGGGTTGGAGTAAAAAAGTAAAGGACACAGAAATATCCTGATTCTTGTTCTCCTAACTCTCCTAACTTGGATTTTCTCATTACGGTCCCTTTGATGAGTCGGTTCACAACAATTATATATATATATATATATATATATATATATATATATATATATATATATATATATATATATATATATATATATATATATATATATATATATATATATACACATATAGTTATGAGTGGCAGTCATTTTTTGTGTTGATTGGGGAATGGATAGAAAAGCTGAAGAGAGTGGTGCGAGCATGCAAATGACTTAATGACAACACCACAAGATGCAGGTGAATTGTTGTGAATTTCTCGCAGTGCCAGCAGAAGGCACTAAAACAAAGTGGCAATTGTACCTTAAAGGGATAGTTCAACATTTTGGCAAATTGGCCCATTGCCATAATCCCTATAGTCTTAGGAGTAGGTTCGTTACCTTTAATTGTCGGTGTAAGCTATTCTTAGAAACAGTGGAGCTGAGCCACGAGCTGCTCAGAGCTACACTATGGAGGCTCATGGGATTTCTTGCTTTCCCTCATCAAACTCATCAAATACACAATCTAACAACTCCAAAACGTTCTCATGGACAAGTTGTGACCTGCACATTCACCACGCTATGAGATAATAACGGAACATCACAACTTGTCCATGAGAGCGTTTTGGAGTTGTTGGATTGTGTGTGTATGTGTGTGTGTGTGATACAACTTATTACTGTAAGAGTAACCAAGCAATAAATTCAATGAACCTCTGTAGCATAGTAGCTCTGAGCAGCTTGCGTCTCTGCTCCGCCGTTCTAAAAATAGCTTGCACCGACAATTAAAGGTAACGAAAACTATAGGGATTATGGCAATGAGCCAATTTGCCAAAATGTTGATTAACAGGAAAATACGTAAGAACAATATAATTTTGTGGGATTGCAGTTAAATGAACTAACAATGTACGGAAAACATTCTCTGACTCTAATGAGGTATACTCTTCAAATCAACCAAACGCATCAAGTGACATTGCTTGTCACTGGGCCTTGCGTCTTTGCCTTGAACAGACAACTTCTCATAGATATTTTTATTCTGTTTAGAAATTGAACTGTGCTGTTATATTCAAGACTGGACTTTCCAGCACCACTTAAGCCAACATTGTGAAGGAAACATTTCTCCCAGGGAGAAATCAAAGACCCTCTTAACATAAGATTTCCAAATCCCGCTTGTACTCGCTTCAAAAGGGGGAAATCCCACAGCTTGCACTTCTTCTGCTCTCACAGCATCTGCACTCCTCGGTGACCCACAGTGGTCACAGATGCACTCCAAGGCCTTCAGCTGCTCTTCAACACACTGTCAGCACCTGCGTAGTGAGACACTTGCTCCGAGGGGAATTACCCCCGCTGTGTAGCATGAGCGCAAAATGAAAAAGGTCTAGACCTCTGTGCTTGATGCAAAAGAACCTGTTGTCTGTCTGAATACTAGAATTACTATGACATATCACCTTACATTTAGACTTATACTATCTGGTACACACTGACTTTTCCCAACAGCCCAGTTTGTAATGCAGGCTCTCTGGTGCAAATAAGTGTCCTATCAGATAATGAAACTCATCCAGAATGTCACTCTTTATCACACCTGAAATATCTGAAAAACTTGAATCAAAAAAACATCTGTCGTCTCTCTACACAGTTTCTTATCCATGTACCTAAAGCTGTTGCAGTGTAATACAACTATCCTGCCATAAATCTTACCAAAAAGGCAGATGAAATATTAGCACCTTAACACCTATACCAATATCACTATGATTGCTGCAAATGCTCCATGTTGCAAGTTTAAGCTGTTGCTTGTAAACTTTGGTCCAGCATTCCCTGTTAGGACATTTCTGGGACAGTAAATTTCACTTCCATACACACTAGTTCTCAGGTTGAAATAGCAAATAACAGAGCAGAAGTTGTACACTCACCCCTAACCCTTCCAACAATATATGGCATTAACTCTTCAGTGGATGTGTCTATTGAAACAGCTCTTTGTAGTTTACTAGTCCTTTGTAATTTTGTCCATCACAGGCTATTTAAAGGCACTAACAGAAACAGTGCATTACTTAGCCCCTCACAACTCCATTACAACCATTAAACATACACATTTGCCACTTCACTGCCCATCCATCAGTTTTCCATAACTACATATTCCCCCTCACAGCCATGTGCACGTGATCGTACATAATGCCTGCATGTATGAGAACAGCATTTTGTGAGAAAGCACGGATGACTCACGACTCCTGAGAGCTTTTCTTGAAAACAGCATTTTGTTTTCTTCATGGTGGCCTCTTCAATTTGGATGAAACATCTTTACTGGCTCTGATCTCAAAATTGCCATCATCATCATCATTAGACCTTTAGCAGCTTGGTCTCCTGTAGCTGATTCCAGGTCAGAGGAAACATGGATTTAGTTTTCAGTTAATAACAGAAACAGAATACTCACCCTAACCCAACAGAGCTAAATAACTGGGGTAATATGACGAATCTTAGCAATACTTTGACATTTATATTTTGATATAAATGATATTGTTTCCTCACATTATATCATAGATGGTATTTGAGGGTGGTTCTAAGAACTTGTCTTGATTGATAGAAACTAAGCAGCAACTATTATAATTGATTAATAGCTTGACTCTTACCCCAAACACTCTGATTCCAGCCAATCAAATGTGAAGCCCACTTAAGTATGACTGTAACTAATGATTGAAATTTGATTCTTTGAATTAATATCATATGAGTTTTGGGTTGACAGAATAGCATTTAAATTGTGAATATTGACAACCACAGTTTCACAATGTGTAAGTATTCAAATCGATTATTGTATCCAACAAACAGTTAAAAACAGAAATATATTTATTCTATAAGGAATTAAATATCAGGCTTGACTTTTAGGTGCTAGCAACAATTCCATGGCAACCAGATTAACCATGATGGTGAAACTCATGTGATGCAGTCTTATCAGCTCATATCCCATGGCTGAGATGTTTTTTGTAAAGATTTTGTAAAGAGACAATCAAAGAAATATCTGAACATTTGGAATTTTTGTTTGAAAATTACTTGAAAGACTGATCGAAGGCGTTGTTGTGAAATGTTCTATACATTTTCAGGTGTAATGAACACCGTGAAATTTTATTGCATTCACTCTCACTGGATCTCATCTTAAATATGGACTTCTGGGAGATTATGGCAAAAAGATGTTGGAAATGAAACCAAATGAGGGAAGATCTTTTGGGACAACGATGTTCATCCCTCCAGAGAACTGTAGTATTTATTTCAGAAACAGTCAAGTACCGATAAATTCATCAAATAAGCAGCAGCAACAATTTAGCAAAAACATTCCGTTGCCCATCCTTCCTTATATCAGGATGTCCTGCTTTTCTTTATCTTATGTGCAACCAGGGGTCTAAGACACAAGTTTAATACTGAAACTGCAATGTTTTACCCTAGGATGTCAATTATGGGTAAAATTCTCAGCTCTAAGCACAGACAAGAATAGATATCATTGATGGAAAATTGTCAAAATTATGAGAAAAAAAAGTCAGATGATTATTTTTGTGTACAAACATGTCCATCACTGTTTCCAAGACGCCAAGTCAGATGAACACTTTAATACTGGAAAATATCTTCTTCCTCACACTAGAGAAGCTGCAACCATAGAGGCTGCAACCAGAGAAGAAAACTGACTAAATTCATAAAAATATCATATATTCAGCTTTTTGATACATTCTCTCTTGGCTAACTATAATCAAGCTGCTACTAGATAGATAGATAGATAGATAGATAGATAGATAGATAGATAGATAGATAGATAGATAGATCAAGAATAATTGTCATATGACAAAAAAAAGTAAAGTTTGCAATTTAACAAATAAGCTGTTTAGGAAAGTCCCTCTGTCACACCCCCTTACTCTCTCCGCCAACAGTCCCTCTACTATCAGTGGACAGGAGCAGGGAAGCTGCTGCAGTTGTAAAATTGCCAAGTGTGAACAGACTGCTCGTGCGTGCTTCATCCACTCTTTGTGAGGAAACATCCTCGGAAAACAAAAACAAAAAAACACGTGAATTTCACAATATTACATCAAATGTTTACATAAACTGCTACATCCCTGCTTGTGGCAGCTGTGTATGTCAGAGCGACCATACAGTGGAAACATGTCAACTCTGATCTCCATCCACCGGCAAACTATTGCCCACAGACGCAAACATTCAGCCGTGTTTCCCTTCACCTCTCCAGATAATGTGATTCCTGATCCACAGCGGTGACACTAAGACAAAGCTGACCTTGTCAAAGAGACGCAGTCTGGGCTAAAATAAAATCAATGACGGTCAACTGTGTCTCACAATAAAAGTGCGTTTGCGATCCGCTCTCCATCCAGCGCAGTAACCGACAGTTTACGCTCCCTGCCATGTGTCCAATGTCAAAAATAATGTGGATAATTTCACTCTGATAAACATCTCCTCAGTATCTTGAAGTGCAGCAGACAGTTTGGCAGTGTTTACTCACCTACAAGAAACCGTGAGTTCAACTTTGGTGGCAGGTATCGCAGCGGTGAAAGGGTCTGCGTCCCCAATACACGCCATATTCATCGAGCTGCTTGCTTGGTCGATCACAAATCGCCCCGTATCCAGCGCCTTGACGGCGGCATGAGAGGAACCGAGAGAGGAGGTGGAGGGGCTGGATGGATGAACGAGAAGCCCCTGCGACGAAGAGACAAAGAGCCGTTTGATCTCTGGAGGCGAGAAGCGCCGGAGAGGGGAAACACGGACGCGGAGCTGCAGCGCGTCGGAGTCGCGTCTCTGTGCGCCTCGGTGCTCCGGAGGAGAGGGGACGGTTGTGAAGGGGCGGGAAGACACACACACACACACTTACACACATACACACTCACCACACACACATTTGTAAGGACCAAATGTCTTGACAAAGATAATGCACTCTCTCTAGCTTCAGCTTAGGGCTCTGGTTTGATTCTGGATCATTTGGGGGCATAAAGTGACGGGGGCAGCCTCTGTGCTGTGTAATAATGTGTAAAATCTGGCTGAAAGCAGCAGTTGCCCACAATGTTAGCCACGTTAGCCGCTCTAAGAGGTTGTTGGCATAAATTCGAGTCACAAAAATAACAATATATACTGTCTTTTGTCATGTTTGAACAAAGTATGGTCAATTAAAACCACAAGCCACTCATCGATAAAACACAAAAATATTATATCGCTAAAATAAATCTGAGAGGAAAGAAAAAATAATTTTGTAACATTTTAAATATTTTTTCACTGAGACAGAAGAGTCTTAAGAAAAAGAAGTTTAATTCTTTGGGATTTCAAATAGGCTATTGTAGGTTAATAGTTTTTTAGAGAAACATGTCAACTTAGCATAGCTACAACTCATGAAAGCTATGGACTTAATATGGAAACCCGCACCTCTTCCAATGGTTTCAAGTTAACATTTAGATTTAGAGGTGTGAGAAGTTTTGATTTCTGGTTGTGGATCAGGTTAAATTAAGGTAAATAAGCTAGGCTTTTGGGCATTTACTAGCTGTGGCTAAAACCTGGTATATGCTTCTGCACTTGGCGCAGAAGCATAAATCAGGCTTCAGGTTGTGGTAAACCTCCAGGAAATTAATGGAAGTCAAGTGTAAAACCAGTCATTGTTTAGAGATCAGACTTCTGACAGGTGGATTTAAAGTTCAAGAAGTAGACTCATACTCAGACACAGGTAGGAGGTTCTCAAACAATAAATTCATTAATTACTTTGCGGCAGCTTAAATTCATGCATTTTAACGCTTTTTTGGAGCAACTACTTAACTTCATCGATTTTCTAATTTCAATGAAAAAATATTTTTGTCTGATAATTTACCATGGTGAAGCCCATTGTTCCTACAATTAAAATATCCCTTTTCCCAGCAGTGTTTTGACAATAACTCAAAGAAATTTGCTATTTTGTTATTAGATAACTGTTAAAGCAGAAGTAAGTGATCCGGTCATTTTGGCTAATGCTGCGTTCCAGGCAGGCTTTTGAAACCGCAAATTACAGCTTCAAGTCACAACTTACGACTTTGTAGCGTTCCAGGCAACCCACTCGTGTTTCTCCGACCTGTTTTACCGGTGAAAGTCACTATAACGGCCACTCGTAACTTCTGACCCGTGAACTCGTACCAGATCGAACTGGTACGAGTTCACAGGTCGGAAAAACACGAGTTACGAGTTTCCTTGAACGCACCATAACAGTCCTCGTCCCTACGTCACCACATTCACGGCATCCCTTGGCTGCACACACAGCCCTGCATGCCGTTCTCTCTCCTCATTGGATAAAAACTGTAGGATACGATAAATGTTTTCTCCTCGGCTCAGAGCAGAGCAGAGTGACTGACAGACCCGTGTTTCGGTCCAAACACTCTATGTAAGTGATTGCTGTCGGAAGATATAACTATTTAAGACTTATATTAACACAAATATATCACTTACTTCTGCTTTAAGTTATGAGTTTCTCTAACTTTCACATTTAATTATTCAAACACTAATTTCCACCACAGCCATTCTTTTGAATATTAAGGTAATAAATCCTTAAAAGCAAAAAAATAAAGTTGGTGTTCCCTAAAACAAATAGTTAGATTTCCCACAGAGGTTCCAGCTGAGTCATCCTTGTGGGTGGGAGAAAATGCCACTTGAAGTGTTTGGAGTATAACTGGAAAACAATAAAAACGAACTGTCTTTCTCAAATATATAATTCTTCAATTTCAAATTGAGGGACAATGTAAACGATGAAAAACTAATGATTTGAGATGTGGTGAGAGATAATCAACCAAACACAAGAGAAAAAGCAATTCTGGATACACTAGGATAGACATGGATGATGATTATTATTATTATGCACTTGTCCACCCCTTGAGCTGTTCCCTTCAACAAGTGTCCAGTGACAGACGGTGTCACGTGAGCTGAGGCCAGTGTCAGGGATGAACGGGTTTGACTCGATGACACTGGGATTGGACAGCAGTGAAAAGCGTCACCTGGGCGAACACCTGAGCAAAACAAACACAATTAATCAGCCTAGCATGAACCAGAGAGCTAAAACTGGAAATTTGCGTCAGCTCCAATTAGTCTGAAGAGGTAGACATAAAGGTCATTCTGCAGGTCAAACACCTGCGAGGAGAGCTGTGTGTTTTCTATCGGGTGATTTGTCTCTCACTAACTTATACGCCTCAACCTGTAAATAGAGTGTTAAGATAGATGGCTTCATACTCTCAAGTCCATGGATGTCTGCACAACATTTCATGGTAATTTATCAAATAGCTGTTGAGATATTTCAGTCTGTACCAAAGTGGTAGACCTCTATGACCCCCTAAAAGTAAGCAGCTGCAGCCTGTTTCTCCTCATCACATGCTGAGTGATTCTCCCTTCTCAGCCCTGTTTGAATAATTTTTATTTAAGAGGGAAACTGCTTAGTATTTTCCACTGAAAGTAAGACGAAGAGCCTTAATCACAAACAAGGCTGATGGGAATGCCTTGTGTACTAAGTATTGGACGATAATGGTGCAGTAAAAAGAAATCATTAAATCATCAAAGTTCTCCAAATAAATTCACCCTGAGGGATGTTTATATCTGTAATGAAAAAGCATTCCTCAATCTTTTGGAACTAGACTACAACAATTAGCATTGCAACATTGAGTGATAGTGCCAAGCAACATCCTCCACACACAAAACTGGGGAAACCATTTCTTTAAACCCAGGCATCCAGACCTTTCCCAAAACATCACCACAAAATTGGAAGCAAAAACAGGTATGGTTTTGCATTTAAAATAGGGCAGACTCAGACTCAGGTCACTGAGATAAAGATTGAGCCTTATTGGTATTTGTGACCAGGTTTATCATCAAGGTGCCCCCTGAGACCAAACTACTACTGTATAGGCCTATACCATTGATCTTTTTTGTTGTTTTTGGGCACAGAGCTAAAATCATAATCTTCTCCATATCAGTAGGCTATTTCATCCATGCATCACTTTTTGGACAGGGACGGTGAATGTGACTATATTATTACAGCAGATAAATATTTTTTTTAAACTTAACCAAGTGCAAAAACAGTTAAGAAGCTTCAGCTTAACATTTAATTACTGCAGCCACTGACAAGTACAGTACACAGTGCACAAGGTGAGACAGTCTGTCATTTGGGTTTTTTACAAGAATTAAAGAAAGAATCATTGTGATTCTGAAAAAAAAAAAAAACACCTTAACTTTTTTTCTACCATCATCAGGCCATGTCAATTTAACTTGGTAAACATGGTGAACAAGAACAGCAAACCTACTTAACATCAACCCACTGGCTTTGTCATAGATAACATTATTTACCCAAGAGAGCCTCACAGACCTGGCAGAGTTTCTGTTACAATCTACCTCAGCTCTGCTGGGACCGATGATCGGTCTGATTCATCTCAGCTCTTCTTCATTTCAAATGTAATATTAGTTTTACACAGCTGCTGTGGGGGCGATCAGATGGAGTGGTGCTTTTGATCATTTGTAATAAGAGAGGTAGATCAAGATTTAGAGACAGCTTTGTCAAACTCTTCTGAGAATTTGGCTGATAAATGAACTTTATTACTGTAGAGCTGTTTTAGCACTGCTGGGCTTCCTCCCAGGGTCATTTGTAATCATTGCTCTGCTTTCATACAAAGTCTTTGCAGATTCATATTGGTCATACAAGTTATTCATGACTTCACTATTACATTTGTTATTCATTTTATTTGAAAGGCAAATATATCACTTTTTAAGGTCCATTTTTCAATATTGCATCCGAGGACTGAGTTGACCAAATAGTTCATGCATAACTTGAGTTTGTGTTTAATCCCCCAAACTGTGAAATAGCTTTCTGCTTGAACCTGCCAGTGTTTGTGGACTGACATAATTGTATTACATTCATGCCTCACTGCCACAAATAGATTTTAAATGATCAGAGTGTGAAGCAGCTCTGACTGCTCCTAATTACCGTCTCCTCAATCTCCCCTTCCCTTAATTTGCCATATAGAGACACAGTCCTGCTGTGATAGATGTATAGAGTTCCTGTGATCTGTATTATCCTCCCCACCCCTGCCTGGTTCATTGGTGAATATTACAAACTCATATTGTACAGACAGGTAGTGTTCAAGCCTTGTTTGAACTGCTAACAGTTACTTCCATCTTTGATTAATCTGATGATTATTTTCTGTATTTTTTTTTTCCTTTATCCATTCTTTATTTGGGTAATTGCAAAAAACAAATTGTGCCACATTTGTTTTTGAAATGAACTGGGGAAAAAATTGTCAAAAACCATTGTCACTCTCCCAACCTTCCCAATGGCAAACACTTTCAAACGTTGTCATCTAAAGCAAAAATGTTATCAGATGCAGGATCCTGGAACAATTTTTTTTATCAAATGGTGATCCGTTATCTAATTTGTGGCAGTTTAGGGGCGCTTGATGTGAAACCACTGTTCTCAAACATCAAAAAATTGTGGTAAATGTCTTTGGTGAGCCACTCAAGAGTCCAAAACCCAAAGATGATCAGTTTGTGATGTATGATGAGAGACAATTTGACAGTTTTGCTTTAAAACAATGAAATGATTGTTGATCAATTGAAAATATTGGGCCCAGCTACGATGTTTGATGTCAGTGAATTCATTGTCAGTTACAGCTGATCTTTGCTCCTTATGCTGTGTCCTGCAGTGTTAAGTTCGTTTGAGATACAGGGATGTTATTTTTAGTTTTCATTTCTTCGTTTTTTTAATTTGCATATCTAAATGGCCTTTCAGAGCCAAAACAACAATAAAACATTCATGCTGATTAAAAGCAACAAACAGAGCCACATTAGGGAAAGTTCTGTATACTCAGTAAAAAATGTACCTGACATTACATGGTATAATGTAAAAGGGTCTTTCAAGTATTCTGCTGAGGCAGGTCAGAATCTCTCTCTCTAAGGGGCGGAGATCTGCTCAGCAATAAGCAGCAGCAGGGCTGGAGTCAAAATGTGCACATCTCGGCATCTTGAGAAACAGCTGATTTAGCTGTTTTTTAATGAGGATTGATAGACTTACATCAAAGAAAGAGGCCACTGACCAACGAACATGTGATATCTGTGAAAAGGTGTTGCACTCCAGCAGCGTTCACCGAAGGTGGCGGCTTAGCGCAAAAAGACCTAAGTCGGTTCGAGTGTTTTAGAAGAGTATCTGGTGTACAGGGTTTGTGTGTCTGGAGCTCTGGGACGGAGAAACCACTGCTGAGTCTTCTCAAGTGTTCTCAGCTAAATTCAACCCAATATAACCCCAGTGACATCCACACACAGTCAACAGTGTAACACTCACATCAGGTGGCCGGTGATTGGCGCTGCCTGTCAGACAGTCCTGCAGATTTCTGATGGCCTCCCAAGACGTTCATTAGGCTTCTGAACAAAGTCTCTGTATGAGTGTTCCCAATGGATTGAGACAACATCACATCTACTGTAGGTGTCAGACACTGCAGCATGATGTAGATGATGTAATTTATTTTGCCAAAATCTGAGCTGGAGTCAGTTATCCTGTTTCTTTACAGTGAAAATATATTGTTCTGTAGGCCTATAAGTTCTCAGATCCTTTACTGAGGTGAATGTAATAACTCCATGCTACAGTAAGCTTCACGTTATCAGCAAGGTGTGTGATGTTTTATATTACATAACATTATAACAAGATAAATCAGATGGTTTATGAGTGGTGTTATCTGTCCCCACAATATTATATTGTATTATACAGTTTTAGGGCTGTATTGAAATATCACATTTTGAGTTGTGGGATGAAGTTTGCGACAGAAATTGATTGACATTGAAATCGTATCTGTATTCACTAAATCTTGTAAGTATTTTTTAAGTTGTTCAGTCGGGAGTCAAGCCAGCAGGATGTGCTCTCTCTCTCACCCATCAGAGCACCCAAGCATTATTTAATGTAGTTAAACTTGCTATAATTACACCAAATTGACCCCTCTGCATGTTGCTTGCAGACTGGTAAAACAAATCTCCCACATTTAAATGCTCTCGAAAAAGTGTTTGGGCCTCTATGTGCTTTACTGTAAGATGCTTTGATTTGTAATTTTGTGTTTTGGGCAGTATGTGGCAGGCCTGTCAACGGTGTCTGTGATCTGAGGTGTTCCAGCAGGAAATGGATGAAAATGAATGGCTTTGCTTTGTTACCATCAATGCCAATATACTCACTTTTACTCCATATTCATTTGAAAGGGGTGTCAATTCAGGTGACCAGATTTCTGAGAACAATGTGGCTTTACGTGTTATTGCGGCACACATTCACACAAAAGGTTGTTAGAGCACATGTTAGACCAACAGGGCAGGTAAGATTTATGTCATGCTGTTTCATATTTTGTGTAAAAATTTGTGTTGAAAATGAACACCGAAAAAACAATGAATTAGTGAATATGTAATAAATAATTTGGATAATTTCATCGCTTTAAGCGTCAAACCATTTTCATGAAGCATCCATCTAAGATGTTTAACAGGGAAATGTCTTTGGAAGTGCCAACAGCTCTTGAACATCTAGCCCTGACATCCACAACTGCCCTGGTAAAACACCTGCAGGGACTAAATTTGCCCTGAGGCGAGGGGGACATGCTAAAGCAACTTACATGCTATGCATTAATCATATGAATAATAGTATAATTATTATCTCAATGGTAAGGCAATTACCATCTATAACAGCCCCTCAATAATGTACAATATCTTAATCACACAACAAGTAAAATTGAGTACTGACATGAAACCAACATACTTCATTAGAGGGGGGCCGTTGTGCCAAAACATATGTGGTGCATATGTGTTTATTCAAATTGATGTGTGGTCAACAGGTGCTCACAACTCATTGTTGCTTTGCTCCTGGCAGGTTAATCTGGGGCTCGTCAGTGAATAGAGGCTTTTCTACTGTTAAAATGTCAGAGTATTTTTGGACACGGGCAGCTCTCAGGATTACTTCCACTGTTGCTGGTCAGTCTTACAGGTGCTGCTACTGCCATCTGGAGGCCAACTGTCACCAGATGGCAGATGACTGTCAGGACAACAGCTTTACCTTCAGGAGACAGTGATATAGAAACAGTCAGAGCAGGGAAAGGTCATAAAGGATCTTCTGCAGTGACCTAGATAAAATGGGAAGTGAGTGCATTGCTGTTTCACAATGTATAATGATGATGTTTTCAGAAAGTTAAGTATGACACAGAAAATTGTGGCTGAAATATTTTGGTGTCCATTCGATCAAAAACAGGACTGATGCAGTTGATATGGCTCAGTTTGCTAACTTTGCCCAAAAAAACAGGAAAAGGAAGCAAGGCAGACGATTTCATCAGCAGAGGAGTTCGAGAACATAAATGCTCATTTGTGTATCTTTGGTTAATGTCGTAGATTTTGAGATTTTGTAGCTGAGGAACACAGTGTTTAGAATTAAAAATGTTTTTTCCAAAATCACTTTGGGGGAAATCTGTCAGTGTACATGTGCGAAATGAATAATCTTCACTGAAAACATGGACACTGACATATTTATTATTAACAAATCTCCCCATGCACAACCAAAATGAGCCACCACACACTGACATTGATTTATTGAAGTTGACATATTTATATCTGGTTTCTCCTGTCCTTTAGTTTCTCTTGTATTAAAAACTAACATTGTTATCAATAATAGTTTATAACATTATAATGTAGTTGTGAGCAGATCCAAATGTCGATTGATGTCAATAATTATAGCTCATAACAGAGGCTGTTGTAAGAATAGATGATTGCCATTATAGTAAAACTGTTGTATTCATTTAAATATGTCTTAGAAGAGGTAATACTGTAAGTTATGCCCAAGTCCTAAGTGTTTATGTAGTGCTCAGAAATCCTTAATAGTGGCACTTGGAATGACGGGTTACCAAATAAAATTTAAATAAAAAGCTGTACCCAAAACCAGGGGAAATCCATCCTTTGGCCACAGTGCAGCATTGCGGGGGATGAAGCCAATCGCAGGGCAGGGACACACTGAACAGGTCATCAGCCTAACACAGGACTGACATACAAACAAACAAACAACCACACAGTCATACAGTACTGTATTCACATTTATGGGCAATTTAGAGTTGACAATCCACTTGTTGCACATGTCTTTGGACTGTGGGAGGAAGCTGGAGAACGCAGAGAGAACTCACACAGGCCCCAGGCCCGGGAATCGAACCAGAACCTTTTTTGCTGAGAGGCAACAAGAAATACAAACGTGAAACAGCTTTTTTTCTGTGATATTTATGAAAAACATTCAACCAGCAATATTAATAATACTAAGCTCCAGATAATAACAGCAGAAATAAACCTTTAAAAACCACACAGCGGTTTGTTTTTGACAGATGGCATTTATTCTCACCAGGCATCTGACATTAGAATCGCTACATAGTCCGCCACGTGGGAATGGCTACTAACACTCCAGAGGGGAACGCCCAGTGTGTGGAACAGGGATAGCATAACAAACAAAGAAAAGGAAAAAAAACTAACTGTAGGCCACTAAACACAACTCGCCACCTCACTGGAGGAAAAGCTCCATCAAGGCATTATTGTTGCCACTAGTCTTCCTGCCAATTCTGGTCCATTGGCTCTCGAGTGAGACCATGTTCAGATCGGTGGTCCCACAGAACTTAACATTCAGTCAGGTATTTTTAAATACATTAGTTACATACATCAGATATGTATTTGAATAATGCCTACAGCCGCAGTTTCACCGAACATTCAGAAGTAACAGCACACAATCGTGACAGACAGATCAGTTACATCAGGGGAGACCACAGGAGTCTCCAGGAAGGCCCCACAGGGATCAGAACTGGGAAACAGACGTCAGTCGACGTGGTTAGGCTCACAAATTTGGGCAGAGTCTGAAGGCCTCTCCTCTCAAAAAAAACAACTAAAGATACTATTACATATATACACATACACAAGGCTACGTTACCGAGCGGACCTCACCCGGAGTCCATTACTAGAAGCCCTCTTATAGGGTGGAAAAGGGTGAGCACACGACTTAGCAGCGTGGAGTCAGACGACAACTCAGCGGTGTAGGTTCAGTGAGTGTTAACAGCAACGTGTGAAGGGTGAGCGCAAATTTCTACACACGATGAAACATGGACAAGTGCAGATCCTCACTGACCCTGCTCATATTTAAGAAGGATTAAATTACAGTCAAACACTAATTAGGTCTATTTTAACAAGTGCTCAAGAGTTAAAGGAACAGTTCAACATGTGGGGAAATACATGCATTTCCTTTGTTGCTGAGTGTTAGAGGAGAACATCAATAACACCGTCATGTCTGAACAGTACAGGACATGAAACTACAGCCAATTAGCTTAGCTTAGCAAAAGAAATGAAAACAGGAAAGAGCATCTCCAGATGTCACTTACTATGCTTGCATATCATTTGTTCAATCCATTTCAACCAAAGTGTAAAAATAGATTTGGAAAAGTAAATTATTGAGCCTGGCAAACAAGACACAATATTCAAATGAGGAGCTTCAAAGAAGCCGGTAGGCCAGGCTAGCTGTTTCCCCATATTTCCAGTCTTTATGCTAAGCTAAGGCTGTAGCTTTACATTTAACATGATGATACATGACGTGACGGGTATGAGAGTGGTATTAAACTTCTCATCTTTCTTTCAACGAGACAGTGAGTAATATCATTTGTCAAACTCTTGTGTGAGGGACAGTGATGTATGTTCTGTTCACATGTGCAGTGAAGGACAGCAAAGACACAGAGTCACGCAATTTTGGTTGCTGATCTAAAGCAGCAGCAGAAATCGACAGGAGAGGAGCATAAAAGCAGGAGAGGGAAGTTAAGGGTGATTTGTCTTACTAACAGTAAAGCCACTTTTGTTCATCAGGGGGAAAGGAGCACAGGGTACATTGGTTCTGCTTCAAGTGCAGAGAAAACAATCCCAAGAAACTGGCGAACTGGGTTGTGAAGACCAGCTACCAACCTGTTAGCTCTGCCACCTTTTCTCCTCTAACACTTAACTCTTTTTTTTCTAATCTAAAATAAGCACACACTGCTACCCTTCCCCTGGGTAACTGTGGATGTATCATTTCCTGGCACAGCGCTGAATATATGCTGAGCTGCAGAGATATTTTCCGACTCTTGTGAGTTCAAGTTCTCATGATCCTCAGTGAAGAACTGTCTACAGCGCCAAAGAGAGAGAAAAAAAAGTTTATACCGCAAAGACTCATTAACAATACAGTGAACTAAGCCTGATTAGCAGGAGCCTCTGATAGAGCAGAGTCTAACAAAACAATTACTGTGTTAGTTTCTCTCGAGACGAAGTACTTTAGCGTTTCCTCTTACAGTAGCACAGTTTTACATGGCAATGACAGTGCGCGAGTGTCAGGAGTGAGTGTTGGGCTTCAGAGGTGAGGGGTCAAAGTGCAGGGAAGCGGCATCAAAGGATGCCGTTAAAGTCTTTCCAGATTCAAACCCAGCGGGCGGCGCTGCCTTCAGTTACTCGCCACCTCATCTGCATTGTCAGCCGTGTCTAAGGTGCTGTCCAGTCCACCGCGCGCACGCCAGATCTTCACAGTCCGGTCACTGAAACACAGGGACACACAGGAATAAGATGCAGAAAATACTGTAATAATGGAAACAAACCATGTGAATAGAGAGTGAGGACAAGGACAAAACAGTGAGTAGTATAACTAAATAAATACAGAGAAAAATAATTAAATGACTAAAGAAATGTTCAAATGAAAGTGCTAATTCTGATTTTATACATTTATTTATGTATTTCTTTGTCCATATGTTGATAAGGTACACTAAACTGCAGGATTGGTTATCTTGGCAAACCAGACAGAAGGAAATGATCCTGATGAAATCTACATGCAGCAAGCTGCGAGCAAAAACCTTAACCTAACCCCATGTAATGGTTTCTAGTGGGAGGCTGTTGGCAGACTTGTTGCTGGATGTGTAGCAGTGCCAAGATCAAAAAGTGGCTAATGATGCTGCTTGAACTGGAGGCCATTCCTCTCAGTGCCATCTGTCTATCTCAACGGCAAGTGAGATAGACTGGCAGAACATCACCTGCCAGTTGGAAACAGTATGTGCTAGTTGAACACGAGCATCATGATCCCAAGTGGTATGATGTTCAATAAGAGCAGAACGTATAGATACAGAAATAATACATTTGTGCATAAATAAATAAATGTCCTTCATACTACACCGGACCCTCATGTTTTGCAATGACTTTCAATAAACAATTGTCACCTATTAATTTGAAACTGTAGCTTGTGAAGCTGGCTCCAGATTCAAAAGCATTTTGCTATTGTTTCCCTGATTTCTTGTAATTCTTTTTAATTATTTTTTGTGGTCAGTTGCCCAATTGATTGGTTGCTCAATGTCAAGAAGACGGGTCTTTAATGTAATGCGAACCTGCCAGAGGTCGATACAAAGAACCATCAGAAAGAGAAAGGGAGTGGAAGTAGGAAGAAGAGAGCGACACAACACGGCTGACTTGGTGCCAAGGGGAGAGAAACTCCTTTAGCTAAGACAGTGACAGACAGTAAATGGTAATGCTGATCTCTGAAGTGTGTAACATTGGTCAACTTAAAAGAATACCAACCAACAACAGTGACGCAGCAGCTCAATCAATAAGCACTTGACTATTACTGACTACAGATTGAAACAGTGATCAATCTGTGTGTGACCTCCTGACTGGAGTTCTTATCAATTACTGATGACCACAGTTAAAAGATGAAGACATTTCAGTCCCTTTAGTGCTTACTGCTTGAAATTCAATAACAATACTCCTGAAATTCAGCAGCATGTCATCCAAACCATGGATGTTTTACTGTATAAGAACATTATAATACATCATATTATATGTTCTTATCATCATCAAAAAAACATATAATCACAACATTGAATAATTTCACACAAAACCATAGCTTTAACATTTATCACTAAACTAACTTGAAGCCAAATCAGGGTCTGGAAAGAAAGTCAAGCGTGTGTGAGACTCACTCTGAGGCGGTGAACAGGTGGTTGCTGTTGGTGGAGATGCCGTTGATGGGGCTCTCGTGACCCTTGAGTTCCCCTAGGGTCCCCAGTGTGTCTGTGTGCCACAGCTTGAGCACCCCTCCTCTGCAGCCGCTGAGCAAGGCCGGAGAGCCGGGGACGACGCCCAGCGCGCACACCCAGTCCCGATGAGCGTTAGGGACTTGCTGGTTGCAGGAAGAGAAATGAATGTGGAAAAGGTTGACGCCAACATATACAGTAGTCAATCAACAGCTGTACGTTTCTTAATCTTCACCAGAACTCACGAGGAAGTCTGGTTCCTCCGCAGTTGAGCGGATAAATTAAAGTCTCTCTGCAGAACAGGACATTTTTACAGATGAAAGGTTGCTTTGTGTGACGATAAATTTCATTTGTGTGCTTCAGCGAATTCTTTTAACTGCTGCAAAGACCCTGAAATTCACATTTCCTTCAAACTTTAATATGAAGACACATGACAGGTTCTGTTTCTCATGTGTCTTCGATAGAAAAACCTTTGAAGCAGCATCTCAGCCTTTCTGAGAAAACTCTCTTAAATCTGAATCATTAAGCAAAATCACAGCAACTAACTTGACACATACTATATCAGGAAGGAATCATTTGAGACGACAGCAATGCTAAAAAAAAAAATCATGACAAATTAAAACATCTTGTTAGATAAAATCATTTCCACTGTTTTAGCGCTGATGGTAGCAAAGTTTAATTTCGTACATCCAATTTCACAGTGAATGCAGATTTGTTTTATTCTTCCCTTTGTTCTGTTTTATTCTATTTCAACTTTTTTTTTTTGAGATTTTCAAAGAAAAAAGTCTTTTGTGCTTCCTTGTTTCTTTTTAGCTTCTCATGCCTTTCCATTTGTTATGTAAAACACGCTAAAGGGTCTCAGGGCTGAAAGATGATACACAAAAAAAAATCTACTTTAGCTGACTCCACCATCTCATCTCCTCAGTCTGTCTTTGTAGTGGATTTCTGGTCATCCAGTACCTGCAGCAGGTCTTTTCGGTCCAGGTCCCACTTCTTGATGCCGTTGTCCCGGGAGCCGCTGAAGAGGATATTGCCCTGCACCACCAGAGACTCGATACCGTCGTAATGTGGCGGTTCAAAGTTGTGTGTTGGTGTGATGCTGCCCAGGGAGCCCTCAGTCACATCGAACAGCTGCAACAGCCACGACACGTTACACATGTTAGACGTAGGATATGTGAAAAAGTACGTCAAAGAGCATTTTACTGTGGAACACACAGCAGGTCTTTATTCACAATTACAATATTAGTTTTTATCACATGCAAGATAAGCAGATCCGATCGTGTTGTGTGATGCAGTTTGTCTTTGTCCTCATTCAAGATGTTGCAGTCTAACTTTATTCCTACACACACCTTAATGTAATGGTCCTTGGAGCCGGAGATCACCAGGTCTTGGTTGTTTGCGGACTGATCCACAGTCAGGCACATTACTGGACCAAGGTGACCTGTGAGTTTCCCAGTGGAGGCGAACCTGAGAGAGACAAAATGTCAATCAATACAAAGATTTAATCATTAAAATCCAAGTGTCTAAATGTGGGCTTCTACCATCAGGAGGGGAAAGTTGACATGAAACTTGAATCCATGACAGTAAAAAACAGTTATAATATAACCTTAACAGCATAGGTAAACTGTTCTCATAGAAAGGTTTCAGAGACTAAAGTTTGCATTGTTCAAGTCAGAGTGATTGAAGTATTTGAATCATCCAGTCTGACAGTTACCAGCTCTTTTTATTTATATAAGAGGAGCAAAAAAGGCAATAACAGCAGTCAGCGATAAACGATGGATGACAGGGATGGATTAGATACCAGTCAGGTTTTTAAACAGTGTGCAAAGAAAACAGATTGGACTTTGTATTAACTCAGGGTGTGTGTGTGTGTGTGTGTGTGTGTGTGTGTGTGTGTGTGTGTGTGTGTGTGTGTGTGTGTGTGTGTGTGTGTGTGTGTGTGTGTGTGTGTGTGTGTGTGTGTGTGTGTGTGTGTGTGTGTGTGTGTGTGAGAGAGAGTGAGAGAGAGAGGCATCAAAAAATGGTGCAGTGGTGTTGTGGGAAGTGAAGAAGAGGTGGTGGGAATGATAAACACAGCCTGCAGGGTTTGTGTCAGACTGGTGTTACAGCAGAATAATGATTTAACAAAGGGATGTGACGATTGGATTCCTGCTTGACTCTATCACAAGTCTCAAAGTTTAACCTATGTTGTGAGAAATGATTGAAATCTTGTAAAGCCTCCAAGTCTCTCCATTATCATTTAGTGGAAATCTTGACCTGATTCAACAAACTTACTGCAACTCATTCAATGAGTCATGTGTATAGAGGGCGGCTGTGTGTAACTAGAGTGTAACGCAGTCTGTGTGGTCACCTTCTCAGATCCCACGCTCGGACTGAGTTTCCAGCAGCGGCGTACAGAACCGTCCCGTTGGGGTTGAGAGCAATCTGGTTGATCTGGTTCTCTCCTGCTGGGATGGTGACGGTTCGGCTGGTGTTGGATGCACAGGCGTCCCCGACATTAACCTGACCAGAGGACCTGGGGACAACAAGCATGAAGCATGAATGACTGTGCTGTAGTCACCTGAAGGGCACAACAGGTCCACCTGACTGATACTGTGTTGACAGTTGGCAGCAGCTCTGACACACATTGATGGAGTCTGGGCCGGTGTCATTTATTAAGAACTTGAGGTTATTTTCTTTATTTCATTTACAGAAACTCCCTGGATCTTCACAGATTTTAAATCACACGTGTCACACTCACGTTAGAGTTCGGATGCACTTGGCCGAGTCCCGAATGTCCCACACTTTGATGTAGGACGTCGAGACAGTGAAGACCAAACTGGAGCTGTAGCGGACTGACACCACGTTGTTGGGGTGACCAGCCAGGGACATTATCTCCTGACCCGTCACCAAGTTCCACACCTTACAGGTCCGGTCTGCAGGAGGACACACAGCCTGTCATCTACTACATTGTTTGAAAAGCAGGCAGCGTACTCTCCAAAGGAAGTCAAAACTGAAGCACAAAAGCTCAGGATCAAGACCGGGATATTCTGGTCCACAATGCATTCTCATTTTAACTAAACCAGACACAAAGCACATGGGGACAAAAGCTGATTTATCTGTGGGTATGACTGAGAATTACAGTCGAGCTGCCTGCCTGTTCTATTACTTCAGGGTTTTCTGTTTAAAAGCTCCTGCACCATGCAAGTTCTGCTCTACAGTAAGTGCGATGCCACTTTATTTCATTAGCTCCTTTTCTGGTATGCAGTGCAAATGAAAATCTTAATTAATTCCTTTCAGGTTTTATTTGCTGTTATATAACAGTGCGTCAAAATGTATAAATTACTAGAACTGTAACAAGACACGCGATGCATACTGATGAAAGACAGAGGAGAGTGAAGTAGGTAGAGAGGGAAGGAGGGAAGGAGGGAGGGAGGAGGGGAGGAGGGAGGCGGGAAGGAGAGAGGTAGGAAGGAGCGAGGGAGGGAGGATTGTGAGCACTGACCTTTGGATCCAGTGAAGAGAAGGTCATCGGTGCAGTCGACACAGAGAACAGCTTTACTGTGTCCCTCTGCCACGTGGACACACTGCAGAGTTGCTGAGCGGCTGCTCTTGGTGGCTGGCACCGGGTTAATGACGCCCCTGGAAAACACATACACACATCATCATCATTATCAATATGTGCAGTGTGGACATAATCCTGCCCAATAATCGGAGCACAGATGTAAATCACACCCATACAACCAGAGGCATGCACGGCATGCAGCTCTCATGGTTGATCAGCATGATGCTGCAAAACAAAAACAGAAAGGAACGACAGTAAAAGTCCAAGGGAAAATGAGGAGATAGTTGTGAGCAGAGTCACCCTTATTATGCTGAAGAAGAAGAATCTAAAAATACCACTTTACCTTTGAATGTTCACGTAACAGATTAAAAAAAACACACCCGGGGAGACAGAGACAGATGATCATTGGAAAGCAGAAGTGCTGGATCATCAGGGGGAAGCAAGTTCAATAGCATCACAGGAACCAGATCGATCTCTAATTGGGTGTTCGTGTTGACAAATTGGCATCTGATAGTGTAATTGTACATTCACTGCGTGATAGCACTTGTATCTATCAGTATCAGGAGCAGCAGGGCGAGCTGGTGGTGTGCCACAGATCCACACATCAATATTCGGATTTGTCACACAGAAAGTGTCAGTGATGAAGAGAAGAGGGTAGGCGGAGTCCACACCATGTGCAACTGTGTTTCAGATTGACCTCAGCCCTGAGCACCACTGGTGGAGTCGTAGAGGAACACATGACGAATAAAAAATAAAGTTGTACTTGGGTTGTTCGGACGGAGGAGGGGAAACACGGCAGAGGGTGTGGTTGGACAGGTGGAGACATCCATCCATCCTGGAGTGCAAGAGAGTATCCCATAAACCTGAGAGCTGATTATCTTCTCATTAAAACACTAGTTCCTGTTCTTATCAAGTTCATGTTCCTTGTCAGTCATTATTTAGTACAACTGCACTTTAAGAACTAATTCTAGTTTGAGATCATTGATCAGAAATTATTTAAAACCACAGTTATCGTATAACTTTAGTCTATACTCTACACATCATACCAGTGGTTTAACAGCTCTGAAATAATAATGTTTTCTATCTTCTATGCAGCCACTGATTTCAAGTCACATCAGATCTATATAGTCTGCTTTACTGTAGTAGTGTCCATGACTTTAACACAACTTCTTTTTGCTTAAAAAAATCATGTTAAATCTGACAGACATGTATGCGCAAATACTTAAAATTATCAGGATAAATGTCTGAAATCTTGGTGTTATTCCAACTACAGCATGAAGACTATTGGGTGAAGGACATCAAAGCCAAGTGTTGGTCACTGTGCGGAATTGGTGAGGTAGGCAAAAGCTGTTGGGGCACCACTGTTAACAACCAACATAATTGCATTGTTTTTGAAAACTCTACGTTTGCTACAACCTGTTGGCTTGAATAAATTTCCCATTACATTTATAAACGCTGAACGGGTGGAAAAGAATGGCTGCATGGAAGATGAAACATAAATCCTCAGGCCTGCCCTTTGTAAAATGATCTGCAGAAATATGTTATGACAACACTAGTATGGTCACTACAGTGTGCACCCAGGATTGCAAAAAACGACATACTAACCAAAAATGATGACAACACTGCACTCCATGATCAAACATGTGCTCGTACATATCAACATGTGTGCTTCATGGCTACATTAATAGGAAATGCACTGCAACTTTGCAAATGAGACATTGGTCCAGCATTTAACAAACTGACAGATTTTGGAGTGCAGGGGTCCAGCTCAAATCTCTCACCGTGTCAGGCTAATGTCAATTTTACTTATCTTCACTTCTTACTTATCCTGCAGAACACGCGCAGTACGCCCCAGATACCCTGTCATACGGCTAAAGACGACGACGTGGTTACTGGGACGAGCGGTCGGGGGGACAGGAAGTGGTGGGCTGCTCTTCGGGTTCCTGGTGACTGGGCTGTGAAGAAGACAGTGGGGCTGCCAATTAAGCCGCAGCATAATTAAAGTGTGTGCTAAGCTGTTTACACACTGCTGGCAGAAGTGTGGGAGGACTGCATGAAGACAGAAGGAGGACGCATATGCTGCATTCACGTCATAGGGGAGCAACTGTCAGCACAGCCTGACAGTAAAGTGTTTGCACATTCAAACTCATCTGAAGGTATGAAGGTGGCTGAGGCGTCCTGCTCGATGCGCTTCACTGTGTTTATCAGTTATAATATTTCAGAGCAGCCAGTGATAGAGGTATGTGTCTCACCAGAGATCCACAAAAACATGTGATGAGAGTTGAGTGGAAATATGTCCGAGGTGGATCAGCAGACTGGTCCCAGCATTAAGTCATTACAAGTTAGCAACCCAAGTCAAAAGCTTAACACAATGCATCTTTCCTCTGTAAAATGGCAAGGACACAGTTTTCAGTTTGAAGATGTAAATAATAATGACATAAAACAGGTTTTACCTAAGTATCAAAACTACAATAATAGCCAAGCTTGTGTGAAGTTTAAAGCTCACTGCACACCAGTGTAAAAAAAAACAACAACAAATTAGTTCCTTGTCCATTAAAAATGTCATGTTTAGCCTGAGGGAGGTGGCAGAGTAAATGCCGTATTGTAGCCTCGGGGGTTAATTCTGTGTATGCTGTCCTAGTGGCCCAGTGGACACAACACATGTCAGGTAATTGCAGCAGCCTGGTTCAGGTCTGGTCAGAGACCTTTTTATATATATATATATAAAAAAAGCAACTTGTTCCCTCCGTCTTAATTATCCTCTCTGTAAAATCCCCCAAAGCCATGTGATACTGTAAGAATGAGTTATTTTGTTTGCTGTGTGCATAAGAATGAGTCATTCTCCGTGCTGATAGAAACCTTTGTTGTCAGGCAGTGGTCTTGACCTCCATTTTTTGAATTAAAAACATGGCATTTACTGGCTTTTCCTTATGACATGAATGCAGCAATATTCAGTTCTCATATTGACCACATGCACAGACTTACAGTACCATGCATGTGTCCAACAGCTTGTGTGTACAAAGCACAGAGGTAAGCGTGTGCATGTCATGCCAACAGAAGCTTTAAAGGGACAGTTCACCCAAAATTCAAATTTCACTCATTATCTACTCACCCTCATGTCGACTAAGAGCTGTGAGAATTTTCAGAGTCCTCCGTGCCTTCTCTGAGTTACGGGGGGGTCCGCGCAGCAGTATTTGTCCATATAATGGTTGTGAATGGTGCTCACTTTTCTTTGTCCAAAAAGAATTTCCCTCATGTCGGGGCTTCAATACCAGAGGGACATTACAGACGAGCAGTATGGAGGTATTTGGATGTTTTTTGGTGTGTCTTTTTGGACGAAGAAAAGTGGTATCCATTCACAACCATTAAGCCTGGTTTATGCTTCTGCGTCGCGGCGACGGCGTAGCTATACCGTTGACGCAGACCCCTACGCGGACCCTACGCCGTAGCCTGACGTGCACCTCCAAAAAATCCTGACTACGCGTCGCGACGCGAACCACAAGGATTGTGATTGGCCCGCTCAGAACATCAGTGTGGTAATTCACCCGTTCAGCCTCGACTGGTCAGACAGACCACCTCCGCAAACGTCTTCTCCGTCACCTGCGCTTCAATGTTTGCAATAAAAGCGTTTGTTTTTCAGTTGCCACTGTTTACTGTGACCGGAAGCAACGCGTTCCCTCGACGCAGTACTTCGAATGCTAACGTATAGTAACTCAGAGAAGGCACGGAGGACTCTGAAAATTCTCACAGCTCCTAGTTGACATGAGGGTGAGTAGATAATGAGTGAAATTTGAATTTTGGGTGAACTATCCCTTTCAGAAACTTGAATACAAAGACTAACTGAATGATTATTACCCAGAGGTAGGTTATTATCATAAAATAGATCCATTTGTCTGCTATATTAAGTCCTCTGCTGTGTATTCTGAGTTGTCAGTGCATGATCAGTTCACTCAGCACTTTCTACCTCACTAACAAGAATCAACTCTGAAGACAAAGACAGGGACAGGACAGAGATATTTCTTCAATAATGAACATGTTCAGCAGCAAAAGGACTGATAAGCAAGTTGAACACTGAATTTGAGTCAAATGCACCAGAAGTGAAAAGAGAATAAATCTCACCAATTGTCACCATTATGGCTCAAAGAAGTTAACCAGGAAAAAATATGACTTAAAATTCAGCATAGAACTTGGCAGGTCAAAGATTATCACACCAGGTCCAGAGCATCGTTGATTTAGTTGAGACCACATGCTTCTCCAAAGCAGGAAACGGAGAGAGGAAGTATTAGTAGAGTTGAAGTTGAAGTTATTTCTCTCTTTTTTTTCTCCCCCGGCTTTGCAGCCCACGACGTCGGCACAGAGCTCTTACTGTTTAATCTCCTTGACCTTTGCCCTGTCGGCCGATGCGTGCGCCTTGTCATAGGTCTTCCTGCGAGAGAGCGGCGAAGGCTCCGGAGCTCGCCTTTCCACCCCTGGCGAGGTTCTGGAGCCAGAACTGATCGTTCAGTTTCATCAATTCGTCCACAAACAACACAAAGACAGTATGCAGAAATAATAATAAAAAACAACAGAAGGATGTAAAAACAAACATAAAATAATGGCAACAATTACAGTAGGAGATGAGCATGCAGTACACACAGAAACACAGTTACCTGAGGTTTAAAGTCCCAAAACAGAGGTGGGTCTTGGTGGCCAAGCTCATGTTTTAACTACAGAGGATACTGTGCAGGTTTTAAGCTTCGCTAACATATAACTGCACTACTGTATCTGCTGATGGATCACTGTCAGCCAAAGCTCTGTTTTACACTCAAGTCAATGTACACTCGGGTTTAAAGCATGGCCTTTCACAATCCAGTTAAAGCAGCCTGTTAAAATATTTGCTTTCATTGCATCACTCAGCTCTAATAAGGGATTAGAAGGATAGTTTAGGAAGCAATAACAAGTAAGGCATATAAATGTTAATATTTGCTCCAGTCTGCATGCTTTTACCTAAAAGAACTCATCAGGTGGAGGAGGATACAGTCATTTGATGCAAGGAGACTCATGAATAATGTGAAACAACATTAAAGGAAGCAGAGGATGTAGTGGCAACATCAAACATGCAGGCAGCAAGTAGGTAGCAATTAATGTGTTAGAAAAGAGTGCCGGGCCTGGACTTACATGCTGCCCATTTTAGAGGAAAAGCCGGGGGAGAGAGCGGTGTAGTCCCTGACTGATGAGCCTGACGTGTCCGTGTCTCCTCCCCCATCCGGTGTCTCTGCCAACGGCAGCATGGGACCAGAGAAGTCTGTGGTGGGCGCATCAGGGGCAGAGTCAGAGTTTGCGTACAGCAGCTCCATCTGAGTGGTGGTCCTCCTTCGAGCCTGTGCAGCACAGATACAGGGAAGTTAGAATGAAAAAAGTACTGGTGAGGTAACGATTTCTGCAGACACTGAGGCATAAACGCAATAAACTGTGCAATACCTTATTCCTTGTTTTGGTCTCTCCGCAGAGTTTCATGAGATCTGATGCTAAAGTGCTGGAGGGAAAACATGAGTTTTATATGTGAGTAACTATAAAAACACACTTGACCTTTAACAAAATAGCACAACAGCCTCCAACTAAATCAGAGAATAAGATGAGTTCACTCAGCTTTAAACAAAGGTACAAAATATTCCAAATTAAAGATAAAATCAAATGTAGTCACAGGTAACAAACTACATGAACATAATGCAACATTACATACAAGATACAAATCACATATGTGTTACATGTAGATCACAGTCCCACATAATACAGCGTAAAAATGAATAAAACACCTCTACATCATGAAATTATTATAAACAAACATGATGAAGACATAAAATATAAAATATAGACATAAAATGATACTATAGGCTATATCATGAAAACATACCATGATAGTAAATAGTACAAAATGTTGTAACAGCCACATTATTCTAGTATGTGTCTCCCACTTCTTCCCTGTTGGGTTTGAAGTTATAATTTTTATTGCTGATTTTTATAGTTTGAATTTGTGTAACATTTCTCATTTTTCAAAATAGGGCCAAGGGACCAACAGGGGTCTTTGAGGGGGATTCATTGAAAAGTCCAGCAAAAAGGGGGAATTGTTTAATTTCACTTTATTTATATCCTTAAATGATAAAAATTTAACTTTAAATGACATGTGGTCTAATTTGTGTTGGTGTGAAAAAGTTGAATATAATATTGTAACATAAAACATTCTGTAATAAAACATATTAACTCACGTTCCCTCGGCTGAAGGGCTCTGGGCAGACTCATCACTGCTGCTGTCGTCTCCATTTTCTGTCAAATTAAATCAATGAATATTATCAGGCGTAGAAAATTCCCTCTTGGCTGATATGACTGCTAAATGACTTTCTGTTCACTTCTCCTAAAACTAAATAATTCATCCTTTTTTTTCTCTATTTCACTAAAGAGTGAGCAGTTTTCTCTTTATTATCAAAAAAGAAGGAGGGAAGCAGATGAGGGCGATGTCAGCGCAGTGCCATGCCGTTTTTATCCACATCCTCACTAAGCTCGATGGGATCAGATGGATTGAAAATGGTGAGAGGTCAGAGGTCAGACAGCGGGCCAGGTGGGGACGGTTATAAAGAGAGAGATGTGTGGTAAAAGATAAAAGACCCGACATGAGGCGACAAAGTGGAGGAGTGGAAGGAATGATTAATCCGCTGCTCCTGATGGGGACAGCTGACCAACACGGTCCAGCTGAGCTAACAGTACATCCATGTTGATGGTTCCTGTGGAAGGGTCCGGGGTTAGCAGGGCGCTAAAGCATGGAGGCTGTAGCACATAGTGAGCTAAGAGGAGGAGGAGGAGAAGGAGGAGGATGTGTCCAGATGAAGGGAAGTGAAGGGCTGGCAGACAGATGAAGGGAAGCCTGGTTGAATTGCACCTCATGCACCTGTTCATGTTATGTTTAGTTAGTTTTCAGTGCAAAGGGAAGGAACCATGCATCCATAACACAGATAAGAGTCTAGTATGGTTTCACTTACCAGCAGGGATGTTACCTAGCTCTGAAAAAACATAAGAAAACAAAAAAGAAAAAGAAAACGTGGGGGAACAGAAAAAAGGCAATGCACAAATCAAAAACACAGTCCCCCAAAATTCTATAAAAAAACGAAAGGAAAATAAAGTGCATCTACGGTAAACTGAGTGTCCTGCTGAAGAGAGGCTCGCAAAAATATGTAAGATTAAAATATTGACAAATTTGGTTTCATACAATTTTATTACCAAATGATAATTGGAGCCACTTGTGTAACAATTGGTTCAGCTTCTATTCAGCAGAAGGCGCCACCACAAGAGCATCTCAATAAACCCAAACATGCAAACGACCAGTAACTCAGTCCACTTCCTGGAAGCAGCTAAGAGATGTGTGGCAAAAACCAAACTGATTCATGAAAGAGGTACAAGAACATCATCACCAGCCTCATCCCATAGTTAAATCTGAACCCCACTTTACATGACGTGCTTCTACAGTACTGACACTTCCAGGAGGTGGGCTGAGTTAGACCACCAGGGGTCCTGGTCTGTGTTCTGGTCCTTTTTTTTTATCTCCACTTCCCCCTCGACCCAACAGGTGCTGCCGTTACCTTGCAGAGCGTTCCCCAGCAGGGCGTCCAGCTCCGGGTTGAACTCTGCCTTCTCCTTCAGCATGTGAAAGAGCAGCTGGTTCTGTGTGGCGCTGGTGATCTCTGTCTGTTTCAGCCTGCCCTCCATCACCTTCACCTGGGACTCCTTCTGAGCCGCCTGCAGACCCTGAGAGGACGCAGATGTTTCACAGTCATTGTGGTCACACAGTCCATTTTATCTCTTCATCTCTATTTTTTAATTATAGTACCTGATAGAATCATACAGAAACCTACTTCAATAGAACATTATAAACATTGTACCATTGTTTATTTCAGAGCAACGCGTTTCGCTCGCTTGTGGCTTCTTCAGGCTCACATATGAAACTAAGACATTTTAAATCTTTTATGAATTATGATGAAATTATTATTATCAATTTTAACTGTTTTTTAATGAAATTATAAGCATTACATTATTAACTTATTGGCCCTTACAAAAACATTTGCGCTATTCCAACTCTTGCCAAGTTTGCATTCTTGTTATGGGGCTGGTACAGTATCTGACACAGGTGCAGCTTTTTGTGCTTCATCTGGTCATTATCAGTGCTGGTACCTTGTTAATGGCCATTGACATGAAGTGATCGAGCAGGAAGCGAGCCTCTGCCAGAGTGCAGGAACCAATCACAGCAGAGACGTCCACAGTGTCTCCCTCCTCCTGGAGACAAACAGGAGTTCAGAAGAGGCAGTGAGTTGTGTCTCATTCACGTTTGACTCGGTCCATCTAATTGACCAGTTTCAGTTTTGATAGTAAAGTGTGATCATGGTTAAGGTTCCGGCTCTTTCACCTTGGTCTCCTCCATCTGCATAATGTTGGCCTGACAGTCCGCGATGCTGTCATTGATGTAGTCTATGTTTGCCGTCAGCGCGTCAACCTCTTCGTTGAGGGGAGGCAGGGCCTTCTCGTCCTCTGGCCCCTCCCTGAGCAGCCGGTCCCTCTTCCTGATGACCTTTTCCTTACGCTTGGTCAGCTCCTCCCGTTGCTAGAGACAGACAAAGAGGACAGGACAGCTTTACATTTAGTTTTGTTTTTGCACCCGACCGATGATGAGTCACGCAGCGACAAGATGATAGAGCAGTTGATTAAAGACCTCTCCGAGTTCGGGATCTGACACAGAAACAACCAATCAGTTTTTAGTGGCTACAGCTGATGATAAATCCGTTCATTTCACTTTTAGATCCCAAGGTTCAGGCCCATCCATCACTGGCCATGTCACCTTTAACATTGCCTTGGCCCATGAGAGTCTCTCCAGTACCACCGCTCTCTCCTCAAGGTTTGCAGCTTTCAGAATGTCTTTCTGATGATGGATTACTACTCCGTAGGGGAGGTGAGGTTTCTATCCACAACCACAGCGGAAGACACCTCACTAATGTTAGATCATTCAGACTCAGCAGAGGTTTGTGTAGATCATAAAAAGCTGTTCACAAGTCCAACACCTCTATATTTCTGTACTGGAAACATTTAACTGGGAAAACAAGCAAAGCACCTGCATCTGATGTCAAAAATATACAATTCTGTGGATTGCTGTTGAACTGTACTGTACATTACACTGTGTGTGCAGGACAAGCTTTTACACTCAAGAACATTACTTTTTTTTTCGAGGTAAATTCATGCAAAACGGCTGATGCGCGTTCCTGTCGGAGGCTTTTTCGACAAGAAGTCTCTGCATTTGCCTCAAAAACAACTCTGTCTTGTAACGTTCCGTTATTATCTCATAGCGTGGTGAATGTGCAGGTCCCAACTTGTCCATGAGAGCGTTTTGGAGTTGTTGGATTGTGTATTTGATGAGTTTGATGAGGGAAACCAAGAAATCCCATTCGCCTCCATAGCGTAGCTCTGAGCAGCTCGCGGCTCTGCTCCCCCGCTTGCACCGACAATTAAAGGTAACGAACCTATTCTTAAAACTATAGGGATTATGGCAATGGGCCAGTTTGCCAAAATGTTGAACTATCCCTTTAAAGTGTTACATCCTCTCCTGAGTGGATACACTGAAGATCTTTGGTAAAGCTGGCTGTTAGAGCAACAATTACACTGTAGCTGTTGCTGGCTGTTGACTGCAAACTGTGTAAATAGAGTGGCAAGCAGGAAACAGCATTATTGTCTAAAGGCAGGTGGGATCATCTCCATGAGGACAACAGCCCAACAAATAGAGGACTTTTTCCTCACTGGCCTCTGACCTGTAGCTCCGTCGGGAGCGAGCCCATGTTGGTTTAATAACATAAACCAATCATCCGTCTTGTGTAGGTGTGTGAGTGGGATGTCGTGAGGTGGGGGTCACCACAACATGACATTATAAATCACAGTAACTGCGCAGTGCTGCAGGACTTCACCTTGAGGAGGCGGTTCATGTCGGTCTCCATGTTGGAGATGGTCATCCTCTGCATGATGACGTCAGAGACCCGCCGCTCCAGGGACTGCCATTTATTCCGAGCGATTCTGGTGGAGTAAATACCCGCTGTACGCCTGTAGGACAGACTTCACACACACAGCACCAGTCAATAAAGTTATTGATTAATGCATCAAATTACTCAACACATCTGTGTACATTCAGGAATGCTGTAAATCAAGAAGCTATAATGAAAAAAAATGTGCAAAGACGGGTTTATGTGACATTTTAGGGGCTGGAGATGAGCAGTACAAGGCACATTCAGGCTCTGTCTTTGGATGCCTTCCATATTGACCCACACACACTCACCGAGTACCATTGGGAGCCGCATTGCCCGAGGAGTACATGCGTCCAGATGGAGGTCTGTGGGCGGAGTCCTGGACTGGCTCTGAGAGGTTGACCTTCCTGATGACCTTACCTGAGGTGGGCCTGGCCTGCCTCCTCAGAGCCGTCACCTGACAGGCAAAGGCAAACGCAAGAGGAGCATGCATGAGAAATATTGCAGGAATTTCAGCCTGTGGCATGTATGTGTAAAACCACAACTGAACAAAAGCTATGTTTTCCAGACAGTTTGGTTTGTTTTTTTGCCCACAATAAATATTGTTTATATTTCTTATAATATAAGAGTGCAGGTGCAATTTTTTTAACCTTTTTTTTTTTTTTTTTACCATGCACCCAGACTGTAGACACTTTTTTGGAGTTGTGTGCATATTATCCACATGTTACAGGCAGAACGTGACCAGTGACTAAGCGCAATTTAAATACAGCAATAAATAAGGTAAATAAAGCCACAATCACCTCCTCAGTCTTTCTCCTCAGAATGAGCTCCTGCTGCCTCTTCTGAGCCTCCAATAACTTCAGTTGATGCTGAGGACGAACAAAGAAATTACAGTGTCAGCAAAATTAATTCACTGAAAAGATTTAAACTAAAGAGCGGCCGATGCTGATGAGGCTGAGAACGACCTCCCCGTCACCGACCTCTTGCTTGCGTTGGTCTTTCTTCAAAGAGGCGATTTCACGGTTTCTGCGAGATTCGTTCATCCTGTTCTTCTCCTGTTGCTCCTTCATCTGCTTCATGAGACGGACCTGCAACAAATAAACATTGTATTACACACACATATCAAAAAACTTGTATTTTGCTGTGACGTATCTTCAATTGATGGATCATTTCTCAAATCTAAAATCTAATATAAATCTGAAATTTGAAAGCTCATGTGGATTACTGTCTGTCCACTGAGTATCCTCATTAGTTTTGTGTCTTTTTGGTTTTCAATGTGTGATGGAAATTATATTACAAAAAGACAGTAAAGAGATGAAATGAAAAGATGCCACAAGAGGTAATAAATAAATTAAAATGCTGGTTCAGCTACATGTTATGTTATGTTATGTTATGTTATGTTATGTTATGTTATGTTATGTTATGTTATGTTATGTTATGTTATGTTATGTTATGTTATGTTATGTTATGTTATGTTATCTTATCTTATCTTATCTTATCTACATTTAAATAAAGTGGAAGACAATTCTTCCAGCATGAAGAGACACAATGGAAAACACAGCCTCAATTTCCCACTAAAGACATCACAGTGCAGTATTATCATGATCAGCCTATGTGATTTATCAAACCTTTGTCTTCTTCATCTCTGCCACATCCATCTGAAGCTTCTTCAGCTGCTTCTCGTACTGTGATTGGTTCTTGAGCAGGCGGGCGTGCTCCTTCTGAGCAGACTGCAGCTTCTGCATCTCCTTGTTCATCACACTCAGCTTCTTCTCATATTCAGCCTTGATCTTGCGAGATTTGTCCTCTGTGCCGCTCTCCACCGAGGCTGAAAGTGCATGGCACAAATATAATGGAAAACTGATCTTCTATTTAAAAAAAAAGAATTTAAAAGGATGTAAAAAGTTACATGTCACATAATCAGTTGTTCCTATCCTGACACTAGTATCTGAAATGGCTCAGACTGTGCCTAAAATACTGGCTCAGGTATCAGCGAGGTCGGGGTTTATGATCTCTGATCCGCTATCACGTAATGTATTCATAAACTATTGTTCCACAACAACAGAAACTGTCAGTTTTAATGGAAAGGAGTTGTTCTTTGCTGCTCCAAAGCAGTAGCTTACACTGGAAATTGTGTTGTGCTCCTGTTTTAGAGTAGCCAGGGATAATAGATTTTTGCTACATGGTGTAGTTAAATGATCAACAATCAAGCAACATTTAACAATGTAAAGTCCCACAAGTCAAAAGAGGACATTACAATCTGCTCTAATTTCATAGGGTAGCATCTTTATAAACAGTTTATGAGTGGGTGCTAGTGTTGGGACAATAGTGTAGGGATTGTTATTTTTTTTCTTTATTCATGTCATGGTCAACAGTCATATCAGACAGTAAAAACAATTCCCTCAGGTATCACAATCCATATGATGAGGGACTGGGTACTGGGTAGAGTTTCATGTGCTGCAGATACACACATATTTTCTGTGATGTTTATTTCTTGTCAGAAACCTTGATCCTCAGTTGTCAAAAATCTCTTTTTTAAGTTAGAGAGCCTGAAATCTCCAACACATTTTTAATATCTGTGTCAGACAAATCTTTGATCCAGCAGTGCTGACAAACACAAATGTAACTGTCATCATCTGGCTGCTGGCACAAACATTCACAACTGGATTTAAAGGATTCTCTAAAGTCAGAAGCTGTCGAGTGATTTTTTCCCCCCCTCATTACTCAAGAACAAAAGCTGAGATGAGGCATTTGAATTTCTTTTAAATCAAAGTAGGACAAGCGAGAGCTCAAACATACTTTAAGACTGAAATAAACTGATCAAAAGGAGAGATGTTTAAAAACAAATCCATCAATGTCTTTTGGTGGATGTTTTTATCCAAACCACCTGAGTGTGATGAATACATACATACAGCGGTTCCACCCACCCACCACCACCTCTGGCGTACTTGTCTTACTCATGTTGTGGAGGACGCGGTCCCGCTCCAGCTGGGTGTCCCTGATCTTGCACTGCAGCATCATCAGCTTCTGTTCGTACTGCTGTTTGAGCGTGTGAAGGCGTCGCTGGCTGTTCTCCAGCTCGTCGATCAGCTTCTGCTTGATGGCGATCTCACAGGTGATGTTGGCCAGATCTGCCTGGAAGTTCTCTGTTAGACACAGATCAACACATTAACCTCAGGTTAGGGTTGATATCCATTACGTTAATGTTTACTCCTGACCACAGCAGCAACAACAATGCAGCAATGGCCCAACCTGTGGCCCTGTTGCCTATATTATATAGAAGCTCATCTAGGTGACATAATCACCAAATTGATATGTAAATATTCCATCCATTCATTGGCTGAAGGTCAAGATAGTTAATTCCTTTTATAAATCATAAGTATGATTGACAGCCTACATTACTAATATGACAATGCACGATTTCACATAGCGGGTGTCAGCCCTAGTTACAGTCACACATCTACGTAACGTATGTCTGACAACGTATCGGTCGGCTCTGTGTAGTTACTGTGTTGGTTCTGGCCACACCCACCACAAACAGGCTGGACACCATCTGATCCAGACAAATTACATTTGGAAAAGTTGAATCTTGCAGTTTTTTGAGCAGTGGTTTTCCTCTTGGATGTACAGTAATCAGTAGGGATTTACTTCATGAAACACCCTTAACTCTCATCAGTCACTAAAACAACAATTTGTGCAGTCCTTATGCCAAATCACAGGCATTTCTCTGTTTTTTTAATGCATAAACATTGCACCCTGTGTAGAACCTTCTGTTTTTAGTAGTATAGCTCTTCCTGTGCCGTCTAGATGCCGAGGGAATAGGCTTATGAGTGGACTCATTATAATTATTACTATTTATGACTGAGTATCTATTGCTGCAGCTGTGTTTCAGCCTACGATCAGTTGTTCACTGATGCTCTCAGTCACCTGATCTTCATACCTGTTCAGGTATTTCCTCACCATGTAGAGACATGTCACATTAGTTTCTGCTCAGTGGAGCAACACTGAGGCAGCTGTGGTGATGACAGATTATTTTTAGAATATTGTACAAATAATGAATGTGTAATGTAGGTTTGCTATATTGAAGTTGTACTTAATTCAATGTTGCCCAGTTCATTTAAGTTCGGATACTTGACACTTTGATTTAATAGATCATATAATGACTAAGATGAATCATTTTGATTTGGGTGATTTTGTTAAAATAGAGTTTAAAAGTAAAACAAATACAGGGCAGGTCATATATCTAGCTCAGGTGTCTTGGTTTGAATCCTGACTTCTAGGTTCCCACCATAGATGTGATAATCATACATGGTTATGACTAAAAAACATGGTTTCCCTGGCTGCAGTATGAGTGGAAAGTGCTTTCAGTTGAGGATCTGTTCTGACAGTGACGTCACAGCTCCCCCTTGTGGACAACCTGCAGACGACTGGAGTGAGTGCATGAGGTTGTTTACTAGACAGACACTTTACAGTATTTGTTCAGAGAAAGAGGAGAAGTCTGACATTGTCCCCGATACCTTTTTCATCAGACTCAGAGTCAGAATCATCAGAGCTCTCCTCCACGTCCATCTCCTCCTCTTCCTCCTCCTCCTCTTCTTCCCCTTCCTCGTGGTCACTGCCCTCCTGGGCCTCCTACATTACGAACACAAAACATTTAAACAGTGTATTTAATGCCGATACAATGTGAAACACAGTATATCACTCACCATGTCTGCATCCTCACTCACTCGCTCTGTCATTTCCTTCTCTCTGTCTTTTTCCTGCTCGTTGTCAGGAATTTCCTCCTTGTTGGCGCTGAAAGATTGAGACATGGTGATACGTCAGAGATCTGGTGCGACTACATCATGAACATTTACTGAGCAGAACACAAGGTTTATCCCAAGTGCACCTTCACAGGTACTGTAACACATAAGTAAACATTAAGCATAATTTTATAGTAGCAATAACAAGTAAGAGAATACAATAAAAGTAACAATACATAAGTGGGTAATAATGTGTCAGTTTCTTTTAGTTGGTATAATACAGTTTTTGTAAAGTCTTTTTGGCAAATAAGCTTTTTAAAGACACTTGGTGCTATTGATTACATAGATTGAATACATTGAAAACATACATAGACAGGCGTCATCTCAGCTGAATACTGAGATGACTCCGCTCCAGTTTTATTTGCTTATTTGTGAAAAAGACAAAAGAGTTTTTTTTTTTAAACAAAAGGAGGGAATCTCATAAGAGTCTGAACAAAACCAGCAGAAGCAAAAAAGCATGGCGTGAATATGCAGCGAACAAAAGGAAATTCATGAACCAAATCCATGAGGAAGATCTGTTGGATAAGTATGTTATCCAAACACAAAGGGGCTCGCAATGTTTGGGTGATGTTCACAGAAAAATCAGCTGGATGGGAAACACAAAAAAGAATTGAGGGATTTGTCATCTGCTGTTATAATACATTTTGCACACAATCTGTAATAAATGACAAGGATACTTTTTTTTGCCTGTGTGCTCAACCATGACGCACCTTCAGGTCCTTCAACAGTAATAATAGGAAAGGATAAATGTTTTCATAAAAGCATAAACTAGAGCTTTGCTGCTGACTTATTTCATGATGTCAAATGCAAAGAGATGAAATAGAAGCAAGGATGTAGTGTGAAAGATCAATGAATGTTCAAAGGTTCACACAGAAAATTTAAAAAGAGAGATAAAGGTTTATTCAAAATGATAAAAACGGTGAAGTGCTGCTAGCGTGTTTAACTCCAGGTGGGTAAAAATACCTGCCCCAAATTAATAAAAAGTTAAATAAAATGCTGAATTGGGGGAAGCAAGGGGTAGGAGTGGCAACAGGAGGGTGGAAGCTCTGACAAACCTGGCGTCCTCAACCTCTTCCACCACCTCCTCCCTTTCCTCCCTCTCCCTCTGCTCCAACAGCTGCTGGAGTCTTCACGGAGAGGTGAAGGGTCAAACGAGAGAAGGAAGCAAGAGATGAACGAAGGAAGGAAGAATGGAGGGGAAAATGGTCAGAGGAAGCTCTGCACTGGAAACCCAACCAACGTTCATCCCCCCCAAAGCGCCCAACAGCACAACTGTGATCATTTTCAACCTGGAGCCTCTGATCAACATCTAGACTCTGTATCAGAGAAGATCCCCCGAATATTAGCATCTTCTCCAGGTCTTTCTTGTTTATTAGCACATGCAGTCAACTCCCAGTGGAAATGGGGTCTCAGACTTAGGCCTTAATGTATTTGATCTCCATCCATTCATACTGTAGGTTATTATTTCATGTCTCTATATCAGTCTGTACAAATACTTCCATCATCTGTTAAGCTAAGTGGCATCCCTGTTTAGAGATCAGGGCTAATAGAGGAGCTATTTGTAAGTTTTGGTAATTCTACTTAGCTAACGTCCGCATGGACAGCTGTTTGCTAACTAGTCTTCACAAAAACCTTGTGTTTACAACACAAGAGGCAGTAATAAGTCCTCTGAGTAGATATATGTTCAGGATGGACTGGAGGCTACAGCGACTTGGTGTCAGTGACAGAACAGAAGAACTGGGCCAGAGAGCTAGATGGTTTGCATGCTAACTTCAATACAAAAAACAAAACAAAACAAGTGATAGACAGGGATGCAAAACAAGAAGGGTACTTCCCATCACTGTGGACCGATTTCATTTGTAGAGTTAATTAATTAAGTTTGATTCATTTATTTATTCATTTATTCATCCATTTGAACTCTGCATTTCAGCTGCTCCATATGCTAACATTGGCTATGAAGTAAAACTTAGAAATAGCTCATGTAAGTTTGAAAACTTGAAGATACCAAGATGCAACAGGCAGATGACCGACCCATCATATGTTTTGCTCATGACAAATGACCCCAACTGTCCTGAACGGTATATTTTTACCTTTTCTTTTTCTTCTTCTCTCGTTTCTTCAGCTTCTCCAGGTCTTTCTTGGCCAGTTCGATGATATCAGACGTCTCCTTCTCCGGAGCCAAGAGCGAGGAGGAGAAGGAGCCAGGCCCTCCGTAGAAGGACTGACGGTTGGAGGCACGGGACAGATTCTTCCTTAGATTCTCATTCACAGCTTCGCTCTCCAGGAGTTTGGCTCTGAGGGTGAAAACCAGGGACACAGTAAATATGGTGCTTTGGAGGTTTAATTTATTTGTATTCTATCATAGGCTAGCATATACCAAAAAGTGTATTTTCATATTTCCAGACCGTCACAGTTTGCCCCACTTCAACACTTAACGTCATCAACACTGTGGCGAATATTTCTAACTTTGGAATCCCAAAAATAGTTTTCATGAGTATGACAAATCCTTTTGCTGATTGATCCTAAAAAGCTGTGGAGAAAATCTCTAGGCTAAATTTAAGCACCCACACTTGCCAAGTTTATTGGGGACACCTATCTAAAGCTAATGCAGTCTAAACAGTACAAAAGTCCAACAATTAACTCTGCCTTTATGATTTATAAAGAGACGTTGAACAGTGTTACTGACTGATGCTTCTTTCATTTTGTCTCCATTTATATCAGTGAGTGTAACAAAAGACACACAAAAACATGACTTAACATCTCAACATCTCTCTTCAACAGTTTCAAACCAAACTGAACATTACCACTTTCAGAAAGGAGAGATTACTACCAAATTGGCAACCATGTGTGTTACTACTGTCTGTAAATCTCACCTATTTAGTGTGCAAGTTAAATGCGTCACTTAACCCACATAAACTACAACAACCACGTATTTTTTTTCTTACTCATCACCAGTGAAGTCATGTTTTATATAACTGATCTCAAAAGTGAGAGAAATTAAGTCAAACATGTCTTTAAGTCTAAATAAAAAGATTGAAATAAAACTGCCCTTCATCAGTCAGTGGGTTGAGTAAAGGCTCTAGCGGAAACTGAATAATGAGGGAGTAAAGCACAGTATGAGATGTTTACCTGAGCTCTTCAATCTCTTTGATGTAGCCCTGAATCATGTTTCCTATTTCCTCTGTTCCTCCTTCACCTGGGAGAGTAAAAACACATTGTCAGCCCAGGGAGCTCAAGAGACAAATGGTTTGCTGTTTACTTATAATGTCATAACATCAAAACTGAAGACAACAGTTTTGATGTTATGTGAATAAAAACTTTGGATAGATCCATAGTGCTGGACTGAGAGGTATTACCTGCCCTGGCGAGGGCCTGGTTGGCCTGGTCACTGAGCAGCTGGGTGAGCCGCGCCCTCTGAGCATCGATGGTCTCCTGCATGGCCTTCACCCTCACCCTCAGGTTGCTGTTCTCCGTCTGCAGCATGGTGTTCTCGTGGAACATATCGCTGAAGCTCTCAGCGCCATCCTCGCCCACCAGGCGCTTACCCTGCAGGGGAGGCGGGGAATCCAAGTGACAGTTTAAAAACAGAGTGACAATAGTGTTTTTCAATGGAAAAAAGGTTTGTTTCTACAATCAAAGAGTAATGATAATTTTCTATTCCTCTCCCTGCCTCTTCTTCTCCTCCCCTCTCCTCACCGTCTTGTACTCCATCAGCTCCATCTGTAGTCGAGCTATTTCAGTCCTCAGAGCGCTGATCTGCTGGCTGGCCTTGTCCTGGTTCACCATCACTTTGTTCTTGATGTTCCGGGCTCGGTTGGCATATTTAAGAGTGTTCAGCGTCTCCATAAAGTCCCGGTCAGACGGGCTGATGCAGGCGATCATCACTGTTTGGCTTAAAGAAGAAGAGGATGGTTAGTCATTCGTGTTTGGCTCAGCTTGCAACTGAACTCGTATACTCAATGATGCTGAACAATTTAATATCTTCATATAATAAATATGTATTTTATTCAACTAAAATAAATTAACATTTATATTCAAATTACCAAAGTTACCTTTTCATATATGAGTCTGGGTAGAACAGGAGTGTTAAAGTAAACTGTTTATTATTTTATTATTCGTAAGTGTCAAACTACTGTTCTTATATCATATTATCCATGTTCTACATTCTGCATTTCATTTCTGCACACATTCTAATTGAGATCAAATGTAACTTTAAAACAAATTATTATATGCATTGCATTTCTTTTTTAAAGCAGAAGTGAGTGATATATTTGTGTTAATATAAGTCTTAAATAGTTATATCTTCCGACAGCAATCACTTACATAGAGTGTTTGGACTGAAACACGGGTCTGTCAGTCCCTCTGCTCTGCTCTGAGCCGAAGAGAAAACATTTATCGTATCCTACAGTTTTTATCCAATGAGGAGAGAGAACAGCATGCAGGGCTGTGTGTGCAGCCAAGGAACGCCGTGAATGTGGTGACGTAGCGACGAGGACTGTTATGGTGCGTTCAAGGAAACTCGTATTTTTCCGACCGTGAAGTGGTACCAGTTCGATCTGGTACGAGTTCACCGGTCGGAAGTTACGAGTGGCCGTTATAGTGACTTTCACCGGTAAAACAGGTCGGAAAAACACGAGTGGGTTGCCTGGAACGCTACAAAGTCGTAAGTTGTGACTTGAAGCTGTAATTTACGATTTCAAAAGCCTGCCTGGAACGCAGCATTAGCAAAAACGACCGGATCACTCACTTCTGCTTTAAGTCTACAGATAATTTCAAATTGAAACCTGTGACAGGACTAAATAGGAGTCCTCTGGTTGTGACAGCTTGATAAACTCAAAACCCACAGAGATTGCACAAGTAAATGTACAAACCTGTTTCCTCCTAAAGAGTCCTGCAGGAGTCGGGTGAGTTTGGAGTCTCTGTAAGGCACATGTGAGGACCGCTTGCTCCGGTCGCCCAAAGCACTGATTACATTCCCCAGAGCGAGCTGCAGCAGAGGACAGAGAGAGTATTTCACGTTCAGACAGAAGTTAATGTAACAGGAATTCAAGCCTTTATGTCTTTGCAATTCACAAGTTAACTAACAGAGTTTGTGACATAAACTAAGTGTGTTAAATCCTAAAGGTTTTCATTTTGTTAAACGAATATTTACATAAAAAATTAATTAATTAAAGGCAGAGAGCCAAAATCGTCTAACACAAATAATTAAACAATTTACAAAGTCCCTGTCGGATCACCTTTCCAGCCTTGACCACTAAAATTAATAAATATTCTAATGCCCCCTCCCTGAAAAAACAACCTTACAGCTCTTTCAAGATATGATATAAGATATAAAATCCTATTGAATATTAAATAGATCTACTACTTTTAAAGTCTACTCCTTCTGAGATGGTGGAAACATTTAGAGAAGACAGCCACTAGATGGCAGCACCCCTCTGGATTATCATTCTGTGACCGAGGAGCAAGTGGGAGGAGGAAGCTCACCAGTCCACAGTTGATGGAGATGCCCTCTTTGGCTCGGTCGCCCGTCGCTCCGGTTCTCTTCAGCCTCTCAGAACCAGCCAGGTCCACAAAGTGAAACTTGGCCGTCAGCGTCTCGTACTCGTCCATCTCCGAGTTTCCATTGGAGACTCTGTTGTCAGTTTCATTTTCTTGCTGATTGACAATAACAAACACAAACTCTGTTAGTGACGCAGCAATACAACAGTGTTTGTCTTTATCTTGTGAAGAATTACTGCACAAAACAAAAGGACACCAGCAAAGACGCCTACTCTTCCAGAGGGAAAGAGAGAAGCATCGTGACAAATGTTTCTGCTCTCTTTGTGCTTTAGTAAGTGGGAGTATTTCATATTTCATATTTGTTATTTTCATTTTTCTTTTAAACTGCACTTTTTTGTCTTTAGCTCAGTTGCTGTGTCAGTGAGATGATGTACTAACATTGTCAGAGGCACAAACGCGGACTTGGCACAGGTGGATGGTGAAGATGGCGTGTGATCGAGAGCTCTGGACGTTCATCTGGGTGCTGGCTGTGGTGCGAGACAGAGCGCCCAGCTTGAGGCACTGCATCATCTGGACAGACAGGAAGAGTTTGACATGTTGGTACGCTGGCTGAACTCAACTGTGACACAGCAGGGAAAACAACAACAAATCCTCTCTGACATTAGAGTAAACATGGGAGTCGTAATGCATAATAAATGAATTACAAATGAATGCTAGTAAATCTGAAGGCTTTGTGATGGTTCACATTCAGAGTAAAGCTGCAGTAGAAGTCTTCAGTTACCCATCAAAAATATGGATATGTCTTAATACACTTAATGGTGTTGAGGAAGCAATGTTAACCAGGGAGTGGTTGAATAAACAGTTTTACTGAAGAGACACTTTTAATTTAACGTCACTGATTCACACAGTCTCTCCCTCCTCTACCTCGGCCTCGGAGGACACGGTCCGTGTGGTCACTCCCACTGTGTAAATTCCCCCGGTGGCGTCTTCATGGATCTTGATGTGTGACTTCTGCTTCATGTCTCGTGCAGAGTCAAACAGGTCCAGAACCTCCTCATTATAAAGCTGCAGGGAGGAAAAACAAACAAAAATACAGACCAGTGTAAGAACCACAACAAAGAAGCAAGGTGACAACTCTCACTTATTTCTGATAAATATGGGCAGTAAAATTGAGAGTTGTCTATACTGTATTTGATCATGCTGAATATATTGTAAGTAAAAAACATTTAATACAACAACATGATATTGTTTTTTTTATATATGCAAAAAACATATCATCACACCATCATCCAAAAATCCTCTTACAAATTTATTGGCAGATACGAATACTGATTTCATTTGGAATAATTACGTTCATTAAAAAATAAGTTACTTGATGATGATGGGATTTTTTATTGTGTCCTTATGTGTGAGAAAAATGACTTGTAGAATTAGACATCTCTGCACTACACTATCTCTTTTATGGTGATTTGTGACACATTTTGGGTTTAGATATTACAACTTTGCAATGAAGGCATTTACTGTATGTTGGGTCTGTTACTGTGTTTTCCTACCCTGAACTATTTTTCAGAATACTCCATTACTGTAAGTACCTGAGTCAAAATATAAGACAACAGGTGCTGAATGTGAGAATTGCTCAGGGTCAGTTTGTGAAGAACTATTTGGTAGAGAAAAAGACATTAAGGCCAGAGTCAGTATGAGGAAAGAGAAACAAAAGATTTGCCCACAATGCTGCATCTCTGGATATTTTGAATTATCTGTAAAAAAAAAAAAAAGTCAAAAATTTGATTGACTGCTAACTACGAGCAGAAATGACCTGTTGAAGCTCCAGCTCCTCAGCAGGAATCTCAACACTGCCACAGTCTGATGGACCAGCACAAGTGTCAACTCACATCATTCCTGTTAACTCCTTCCTGTTGGCCAGACCGAGACCCCCGCCCAACACCACCCAACCAACACCTCCTAACCCCCCGATGACAGCTGCTGCAGTCCAATTGTCAGGGTGGATATGTTCTAGTGATGGAGCACTGGTGTCAGAGCTTGTTAAAGGAGCTGTGTCAACAATATAAGCCTGACCCCTGACATCTCTGTAGGGCCTGTCCTAATGCTGCTGAGAGGAAGGTTACACTCTGTCGGTTTGTTTTATAACGTTTTTGGTGCTGAAGGAGCAACAATAGGAGAGCATGATTGTCTCTGTGGCAGAGAGATGGCTCTGTACCTCGAGGAACTGGGCGCTGATCTTGAACTCGGGAACGGGGCTTCCCTCCTCTTGAGCCGCTTGTCGCCGCTGCTCGACGCCTTTGAAGAGGTGATGGACGGCACGGGGGATGATGCCCAGCTCCTCCTCTACGATGTTGACATCAAAGCCCGTTCCCATAGTGTAGGTCTTCCCTGAACCCGTCTGTAAGGGGAGAAGAAAGATGTCATTCAAAAGAGCAGGTACTGTACACACAGTGCTGGCTGCTGCTCATGCATGTCTGAGAGACGAAGTCCTGAAGTCAGGATTGACTCCTCTAATTCATCTGCTATTATTATTTTAATGGAATGATTGTGCTAACATATTTCTCTTTTGTTAGAAGTTGTCTTTAATTCATTAAAACTTTAGTACCCTTTATTTTTTTTACCTAACATTACTATTATTTAATATTACTATATTAATAGCACCTTCGATTCTACACAAATTAATAGTCAGTGAAGGTTTTATTTGTGTTATTAATTTTTCGTTTTTTTAGTCTATTTTTGTGACACAATTTGTAATTGGCTTCACGTTATCACATAATTTCTGACCAACTGCTATAATTACTTTATATGAATTACTATAATTACTTTTTCAATGTATGACTTTAATCTGCCATCTACTTTTTCTGATTTCTAACCTTTCCCAGAGTTCCTTCTGTATGAGTTCAGTATTTTCACCTACAGGCAGCACCATGACTTTTTCAATGCAATTATTTTCAAACATGTGATCTGTTGTTGCTCAACTAATTCAGGTTATTGTCAGTGGAGACGTTGGGAACTGTAACCAGTCCATGTCCTTGATTTCTCTCTCATTTCTTACTGTTTGATTTTGCTAACTTTAACTAAGAGAAAAAGAAAATAATCAGTTTATTCTTTTTTTTAGTACTGTCCCTCAGTCTCTCTTAAAATAAACTAAACCAGAATTTTGGACAATCCAAGGTACATTTGATACGACAGAAGTTTTTTTTTTACTCTCCTCTCCTCTCAAAATCATGGCTGTCTGTTTATATCTGAAACCAAACTGGGCTGAGTTCTTGTGATGCGGCCGAGTGGGTCGGTCTAAATCTAGATTAGTCCCTGTAAAGCCACAGAGGCAAACAGGTCTGATGTGTGTATGGCAACAGAAGTAGGCCAGCACTGACAGCAGCACTAACTAGGGAGAGGAGGGTTATGGACACACATTAAACATGTAGAGCTGGCTGCCTTAACTGTGTGTGTGTGTGTGTGTGTGTGTGTGTGTGTGTGTGTGTGTGTGTGTGTGTGTGTGTACTGTGAATAGTGTAAGTAATGTGCAATAGAAGCTCGATCACCACGGCAACCTAAGCAGTAGGGGAGGTAATGGAAGGGGGAAGGGGGAGGGAGGGTTGTTAAGCCCAAACTTGCATGTTATTTCCATGTGATAAACTTGGTGGCGGAAACAAAAACAGCAAGTGAAGTGGAAGAGATAGAAAAAAAGAAAAAAGTAAAGCAGATTCAAACCAGTTCAACCACACAGATTAATTTTGTCTGATCAACGGAGCAAACACCAAAGATTTAAAACAAATAAATGTTTTAGGTTGGCACCTGCACCCGTAGAAGTCAATAATCAAAACTGATTATTGGACCTCAGCTCAATGGCCACGTGTCATTGGATGAACAACAACACAACAAAAACATTAGCGCTGTCCATGAGGTCAATTTGGCTTTATTGTGGGACACACTCCCATTTCTTGATTTCTTCAAATCTTCTCAAAAAATCTGGGTTTCTGTATTAATTATCTCATCAATGATTCACCATCAAACAAATCTCTGTACTATTGATTTTGATTAATCTATTCATTTATAAACTTATATAATTCCGTTCCTCGATATCTGTTTTCATTGTCAAGAAACATTTACCCTGTTATTTTTTTCCCCATTTATTTTCTGTGTCTGTTGTACTTGTTGGGCTTTGTTAATAAAATGCTAGAAGATTAATCTCTGTAGATATTGCAACGGTGGGCTCTCAGCCAGTAATGCCATTAATACCACGGGTAAATCCCAAAAGTGTTCTTAAAGATCCGGAGCAGCAGCGGCACTAATGAATGAGCCGGTGTGCGAACAGCAGCTTTTTAGGACCCATAAGAACTTTGTAGGATTATGAGGCCTGAGCTCCCTCGTGATTGAACATTCAGCTTTACATTCACACAAACATGAATAAAGAGTTCTACACTTTGAACCAGGAGACTCAGACTCACCAACCAGGGCTGACTGACACATACAGTACATGTATAGATGGAATTATATTTTGCTCACATCACATCAGTTTTAACAAATGTCTGAAGTCCAAATATATGGTTCAGTCCAAACTACAATTTAAAACTAACAAGGTTACACAATATATTTTACATGTGTTAATGTAAAACTTAACAGTAGAATCCGGTTTACTGCATTAGACATAAATGTGTATGCTTTAAAGTCTTTGATTTGATTAATTATATAAAGTACAGTAGACCTTGTCCAAATGTAAATCAGTAATCCTGGATTTCTGCTGAATCCTGATCAAGACTGGATTTCTACTTCTACTACTTAAACAATTATCTTACTTTTATCCATCCATTATCCAGACTTTGAATCAGTCGTATGCTCTCAGCCCAGTGTAGCTGGTAGTTTATAGGTCACTGTGACACATACAATCACAATCAGCCTCATCAACCTTTTCTGTTGTTTTCAGGCTGGCAGAGCTAGATCACCATCCTTCTGTTTCTCTTGGTGAGTCACCTCCGTACAGTATGAAAGGGGCTCTGGTTGGGAATTCACTTGTTTTGAAATGCTTGACATTTTTTGTGCTCTGAATTCACTTAATTCATGCTTTTCCTGAAAGAAAAAAATCCTATTTTCTTCCTGGTTTCATTTTTTGTGGTAGAGTTATTGTGTTATCTCAATCAGGACTCTCAGTAAAGAGGTTGTGGTACAGACTATTGTCAAAACTGCACTTTTAGGGCTTTAATAAATCGATGTACTCTTAGATATACTATTGTAGGATCTGAAAAAAACATCCAAAGGAACAGTTTCTTAAAATATACCTATTTGCTTTCACAGCTGAGATCTGAGGAAGTTTCAGGTAAAGAAAAACGGAAAACATCCAGTCTGGTAAAATATCTCCGCACCAGTGCTTTCTACAGCTCTGCAGCAGGCATGGAGCCAGGATAACTGCTCCCAGTCTGAAGTCTATTTCCTATTCCTTTACAAACTACGGTTGGACAGATACAAGGTCACAGAGGTTCAAATTCCTCCACAGAAGTCTCCTCCAGTCTCCTTTTAACCAAATGTCAACACTCTCCACCTCCTCTCCACTCCTCCTCCTCCTCCTGTTGCCTTCAAACACACAGAGAGCAGCTCTCTACATCCAAGCAGCTGTAAAGCACCGTCAGCTCTTCAGCTGAGACGCAGAGAAGACAAAGACTCGCCTGTCCATATGCGAAGACGGTGGCGTTGTAGCCTTCGAAGCAGCCGTCGATCAGCTTCTCGGTGCAGTTGGCGTAGATGGCGTCCTGCTGGGAGTCCATGTCGAACATATAGTCGTAGGTGAAGGCCTTGTCTTTCCCGAGGATCACCTGAGGCTCCCCGGGCATCACATACGTACAGATGTGACATCCTTCGATCTTCTCCCTGGCCAGCTGAGGACGAATCCTGTGGCAGACACAGAGAGGAGAGATGAAGCTGTTAAAATCTCAAAATTTGAGAAACAAGTACTGTCAAACATTGTGAGGGGTACATGGATTTAAAAAAACAAATGAATTAAACAATTTGAAGCAAGTTTCACAGCATTTAATTGTACAAAAACAGAACTACTTTGGTTTTCTGTATTTTTCAAATGTGGATAAGGAAAAGAGAGAGATTCAGCCTGAAGCAGCTGAACTTGTTGGCATCAAACGATCAGATTCAGGTTCAAACAGCTTTGTAGGCATGGACAAAAACATGTTGTTGCCAAAGTAGCACCAGAGGGACCACACCAACCACACCCAGACCAATATCATTAAAGTGCCTCAAGTGAATCTGATATTAATCTGATTCAAATCCAAATTCAGCAGGTATTTGCTCGTGTGCGATTAATGACAAAAACTCACGTCAGTAAAATAACGAATATCTTTAGTTTAGCGTAACCAGACTACAAAACACAAGGTTAGTATCACTACAGAGCTCTTTTATGATTCGCACAAGATCGTAACTCGATGATGTTATAACAATATATTAAAATCCACTCAGTATATAACATAACTCTGCTGACCTATTCTTCAGCTGTCTGGGGATTTTGTCAATTTGAAACAACACTACACAAATCTGTGCTGCAACCCACCTTACTGCTTAGGATTTACATGTGAAAAAAGGCTTAGAATAGTTTAAAAAGCCTTTTAAAGCTTGGGATCCCTGATGACATTGGTAATTCACATTGCAGCCACATCATGATATTCATGAGCTGCGCCGGTTTAGCACCTCGGTCTCCATCAATCGTCAAACCAAACAAGTAGAAACAGCATCAGCAGCACATTTACATTCACACCTGAGTAGGTGTCGAGTGTTTATATTCAAGGACAAACTGGAACAGGACGCGCTGTCACTGTAGCGGCCATGGAAATCAGACCTGTGGAGCGCTGCGCACACGTGGTAATTATAGCGCTGTACCAACATATTTTGGCAGACAGCCGTTAGCAACACAACTAACAATTAACAAACCTAACTCGGCCCCAAAAACTGTTATTCTGAAATCCACAAAAATCTCAATAAAGTGCCATCGTAAGCTAGAGGAACATGTTTTTTTCTTACTGCCCTAAATCACAGCAATTTAATTAACTCATCTTTTTACAGATTTTCATCTGCTGCATATGTGACCACCGGGTCAATATCCCTCACTGACCTAATACTTTGTCCCATAAAAGCTGCCAGCTGGGTTATTATGGAGCGCTTTAGTCTGTCTGACTGACAAAGCTGAAAAGCTGAAAGTTGGTAAAGCTGAAACCTGGCAGCGATTAACAGAGACAGAGAGGGAGAGAGAGAGCATTCGTTCTGCAGTGGAAATGACTGTTGCTTTCTGTAAAGGAAGGACAGTGTCACCAGCAGACACACACAGAGGAGCCGTAGTATTCAAGGACATGGAATAGAGCTGAAAGGCTTTTTGAATGTCAGTCTGGAGGTTTTACAGCTGGAAAACAATTCTGCAGGTTTTACGACTCATTTTGTAATTGTGGGAATTCCTTGGGGTGATTCTGAAGCCTGGCGGTGTCAAACATCAGCAAACCAGTTTGTCACAATTTAGGAGACAGATTTAGTATGAAGTACAGTCATTATCTTTTCACTATTTATAAATGAACAGAACATAGTAAAAGATAAGATAAAAAGCACAAGGGACACTTTATTGCTGAGAATCAGGGCTGTGCAATAATGCATTATTATGAAATCCATGTGTTGACAATGTGTGTTGACAAAAATCGTTTTGGTTACAGCACGTTGTCTTGACACCAAGCAAACCACAAGTTATGTTTACTACTGACATAAAACATAACATTGCTACTAATTAAATTAATTACTGGTAATACGACTGCAGTTTGGGCGTGTGTGCGTGTGGTTGCTTTTGGGGTGCCAGCCAGGTCTGTCTCCTGACATCTAAGATGTTCGTCAGTCTGGTTTTTTGTGATTTGATTTATCCTTTCTCTTTTTAATTTCATAACCCAACACAAAATAAACACATATAAAACCACACAAAGGCAATAACACACTGCACGGTGTGGCCCTATAATAACCAGAATAACCAAAAAGAGCCACACAATCAACAGACAAATATATTATCATTCATTTAATAATTGAATGAACTCATAACATCTATGATAAAGAATAGTAGAAGATTCTCACATTGGACACAGATCGACACATTTACTGACTAGCTGGTGAAGACAGTGCAGCATTTAACAGCTAAAGATGCAGAAGTTTCCCCACTGAGAAGGTAGAGAGACCAAAACTGAGGGTAAATACTGGACTTGTGTGATGGACATGTGATAACGCTGCTCTTTAACCGCGGTTATGAGACTGTTGCTGACACAATAGCTGTGATCACAACTTGCAAATCACACCAGGAAATGAATCAAGGAAGGGGAAAACCAAAAAACAAATGAATGTTATAATTAAACTGGTGGGACAGAAAACTAGTTCAGCAGCAAGTAAACAACATGAACCTGTACGTCGTGAGCAGCAGTGACCAAAGAACTAAACAACTCTGTCACCTTGGACAAACTCTCCTCATGGGTTCAGTTGGGAGGAGAAGCACCTGACAGAGGGCCTGCCAGCCTCTGTCCTGGGCGGATAAAAGCCTCATTGTGCCCCCGGAGTTCAGGGGAGAACAATGCCGTGAGCGAGTACAGTGTGGTCATTGTGTCCGTCTGTGTGACACTGGATCCCAGCGCTGACACCACCACCGCCATGGCTGTGGGATTACACGGCTGGACGAAGGCGAAGGAGGAGAGGTAACGTCCTGTCTGGAGCTTCTGACATGTCTGTGAGTCATTGTTAAGTGAGGTCACAGTCGAACAACACCACACTAAAATACAAACTAACTACTCTTCATCCTACTGCTAGCTCTTTAAGGTCACTTTCAGACTGATGCATTTGACAACTGGTTGCCTGCAATGATGAACCCAGTCCCTGTTACACTTATTTTATCTCAAAATTACCTAAATCTGCCCTGCAAAGACTTTCATGTCAAGATTTAAAGAAATAGGGCTGTATTTCCTCATTTCCTTAATGCATTATTATGTATATTGAAACATGTGAGACAAAGTATTGCTGCATTCTGCTTCCATGACGCTTTGCCACTGATAATTTGAAGCTTATTCAGGGATAGTTAGTGTTCTGTTTGCTAGTCTAAACCAGGAGTGCCAAACGTACGGCCTGCGGGCCAAAACCAGCCAGCAGGATGAATTTGCCAAGTGTGAAAATTACATAGAAGACAGAAGAGGCCTAATATTGTATTGTATTGTATTGTTTTGTAAAACGATAATTCATTGACTTACTTGTACTTCTTTACACTAAAATAAAGAGAACATTTTTGAGTTGTCCTCATCCTTTATTTTACTGGTTCAGCCCACTTGAGATCAAATTGCACAGTATGTGGCCCCTGAACTAAAAAGATGACCCAATTTCTTTCAAAGTGTTTGTTGCATAGTTATCAGCAGAGTTGTGTCACCCAGGTGAGGTGGTCAGGCAATGAGCTTTGAGACCACATCACAGTTTGTATTTGAAGAATTCACGAGAATAGTTGTCTTTATTTCTCACAGTGGCCACAATAGGAAAAGCACCAGTGTTACTGACAACATGAATAATGGCTCTGCTGTATTCATGTGTCCCGTCATAGACTCCCTGTGGAGCTGTGGGCGTTCTGTGGATTTTCTCTGAGGGGAAACTTCACAGGTGAGACAGTGACAGTGAGCAGGACTGAAAGCAAAGCAGCTAAATGTCTGTTCCACTGACACACGGTAGGACAAGGTGAAGGAAACACGAGGGACTTTTTGACCACCGGCATTATGATGGAGCATGTGTCTCTGCACCTGGGTCCTCAAATCAAACACTGTTCATCCTGTTTAACAATTTATATCTCTATTCGTTTGAAGTGTCTCAGTGAAACTATGTCACATCTTTAAAACAGTCCATGAGACGTATTTTAGGATAAAGTAGCTGGAAGAACAAGAACGACCATCACTAGTTGCAGTTAGTTGCAGGTTGAGACTATGCTGCAACTGAACTTTCAAATTAAAATACTATTTACATAGATCATCTTATGAATAAATAACAGCATTATCCAAACAAATAATCAATATGAACTAAAAAAAATGTGGTTGATATTAACAATTAATTAAAACATTATTAAACAATTTGTAGGGGAAGCATAAAGGCACACAGACATCTGAAAGAAATCACAAAAATAAAAGCAATCACAGCTTCCAATCAGATTTCTGAGGTTTGTCTTTGAGTTTGAGCGACAGGCTTTGTGTCAATGAACAAAGAAAAGGAGGAAAACGTTCAAGAAGGACTGAACAGAGTGAAGCTGCCGTAGAACACAGCATACACAACAGCACAACACGCTCATCTGTGTCGCTGTTGTTACGCACAATAAACATGATTCCAGACAGGGAATCAATTAACTTCCATGTCAAATTCAACCGTATTTAACCAATTATGTTTCCCCTGTCTGTAAGAACGTTCTAGAAATCTAATCCTCTCTAGCAGCCGCAGGATGGGAGGGATGATGGGGATGGGGGTCTTTGTTTCAGACGATTTAACTCCCTAATTGAGTGTGTAATCCTGTCTGTTTCAACACTCTCCCTCAGCACTGACACACCCGGGAATCTCTCCCAAATTTACTCTCTTCTCATCTGCATTTAGACACTTGGTGCTTTCTGCCGTATACTGTAGCTCCAGACCCCAAGTTTCTCATTAATGCAAACGTGGGACTATTAGACAATTTAGAATTGCAACAGGAGTAGGAGGTGGCTGTTCGGGGGATGAAATTAAAGCACGTTCTTCAGGGGAATCTCAGTCATTTATGATTGAAAGCATGACACAATTAAAACGTAATTAAATAGTAAAATGTACAAAAGTGAAATTGAAAGCCAAAGTAACTGAGGGTTTCAGAACAGTGTGGCTGTTTTGATAAAACCTGTTAAAACTGGGTCAATTTCAGATCAGTAGTTCTAATTGATTTTCACTAATAAAAGATAAAAGCCAAACTGACTGTACATGTACATACAAAAACGTAAACGGACGCTCAGTATTAACACAAGGGCCATTAAAAAAAACAAACAGCTGTGGTGACTCGTCTATTTTTTTCTTTTGCGATGGATTTTGAACGTTACAGAAGGAGCTGAGGTCGTAGGTGAAATGAGGGTCAGGGGTCAGAGGTCAATGTGTCGCTGCGGCAGAGACACAAAGTCTGACCGACATCAACCAGAGACTGAATCAGATACAGAGCAGGTGAAACACAATCAGGTCTCACATTTAATGGCCTGTCGTGATTTTGTCAGTTTCTCAGTGATTGTGTAGTCAGTAAGACAGTCACAGAAAATCAATTGACTGATGAATCGAATTTTCACTGTTACTGCACTATGAACATATTGCAAAAGACTTGCAAGAAGGCAATTCATTATTAAAGAAGAATGTATACATACTGTTTACTAGTCACAGAGTTTTCATGCCCTGTACTGTAACATCTTAATTAAATAACTTTGTGCAGGTGAAATCTACGGAAGCCGAGAACGGCCAGGTCCGTATAAAATTTTTTTATTACCGTTTTCTCGTGATAACGACTTATTATTTCGTTATCTCGAGATAACAAAGTCCGTTTTCTCGTGATAACGAATTAATTTATTTCGTTATCTCGAGATAACAAAGACCGTTTTCTCGTGATAACGAAATAATCATATAATGTGTCGTTGACATGGTTGCCTAGCAACAGGAGGCTACTGTTCAGCTCGAGCATGGGGCAGTTAACTGTAGTCTAAGTTACTTTAGCCTACTCACTGGTGTGATTATTGTCCACACCAGCTGTCAACGATAACTTACCAGTAAGTTACACTTAACGTTAGTTTGTATAACGTCACTGTGCTGGGTTTATTTAAGGGGCTACCGGCCGGTGGTCCCATCTATCCTGTTTCAGCTAAGCTAACGTTTGCTACTGGCTGCTGCTGCTGTCAGAAATCACAACCTTATCTCGAACCATCAGACACCTGTTGCCTGCGACCACTGACATGTAGGCTAATGTTAATTTGGCAAGACAGCAGTGTTCATGAGCTTTATCTGAGCAGCAACTAGCTAACATTACCTTAGCTGAAGCTGCCATAACGTAGTCAACTCTCATGTGTTTATGCTAAGTTAACCTGTAGCCCCTTAAATAAACCCAGCTCAGTAAACAAACTAACGTTAAGTGTAACTTACCGGTACTTCATTGTTGACAGCTCCTCAGAGCAGACTGACGTTAGTGGCAGCTCTTGAAGGCTGAAATCAGGATGATGTGATCACATTAATCAGCTCACTGATTTGAGTTCTACACATGGTTTTGGGCAATTATCCCACGAAAAACATCTCTTCTGTTACGTTAGATCTGTAGATGTGTAGTGTTTCCAACAGACTCGCTTTAGTAGCCTCCTGCTACGAACATACAGCGGCTAACCAGCTGCTACCATGGATGTATTATATAAACCGTATTTGATTATATTAACCCGTAAACAGAAGCGATTGCACCGGGGAAACATGTTGCTAGGCAACCATGTCAACGACACATTGATTATTTCGTTATCACGAGAAAACGGTCTTTGTTATCTCGAGATAACGAAATAAATTAATTCGTTATCACGAGAAAACGGACTTTGTTATCTCGAGATAACGAAATAATAAGTCGTTATCACGAGAAAACGATAATAAAAAAAATATTATGGACGTGGCCGTTCTCGGCTTCCGTAGAAATCATCTTAAAACCCACTATTTTTTTGACTACATCAAATCATTGACAAAATTGCAACTATTAAAAATCAAACTCTGTATGTGAACATGTATATGAGCTACACTGTGTATGGAGATAGCACAGACAGGTTTCCTTAAAAAGCTCAGAAGTAAAGGACTGAGGACTGTCGGCTGTATGAGCTTCCCTCGAGTTCACCTCACTGCACACTGACCTGAGCTCAATCACCAGGACATAATCTCTGCCTGTGAGACATGAAGCCCTGAAAGTGTCTGACTTCTAACTGTTCTCAGTCTGCTCCTGCCAACAGCTGTGTGCACACATCAGGCTGATGACCTGTCAACACAAACAGTGCACATGAGTTAGGGAGCAGACGTTCACTCTGTCCTTTTACCAGCACGGAATCTCATACAGTATCCGACGACAAATCAATCACCGATCGATCACACAGACTAATATCCTTTTCCAATCACAAGCTGATTGACTGTTGCTTCTCTAATCACTTCTGGACTTTGTGAATCAGGAGACTGGCACTGTGACCTCCTCTTTATATGTGGGATTGCAATTTTAAAAACATATCTTTTTTTTCTGAATTTCTGCTTCTTTTTTTTAAGAGCTGTGTATTGAAAAAACTGTGTCTGAAGCTTGTTTGAGAGCTGCCTGTGTGAGCACGCTCAAACCTTCCATCGAGCCTCAATCCACCTCCTCACTGCAGTCAATAAATCATTGAGAGTGCTGCTCTTCACTGAGGGTGAAGGATCCAGAGGTGTGTGTGTCCAGCTGGAACTGCTGCCCACTTACATCTACACCCATCTAAGTCTGATGGGTAAAAAAGACATTTCAGCATGTTGCTATGTTGAATGCATGAGATTGCATGTGAAACCAAACAGAGAACAACAGCTGGAACAGGGAACATTGTCAGTATTTCACCGACTAATACCTAAATATTACATTGTAGGACAAAGTGTCACTCTGTGCCGTGAATGATAAACTGCTAATGATTTTCTTGATTTAATTCATTAATTGTGTTGGAAATAGAACATCAGAAAACGGTGAAACACTCCGTCAGTCGATGAGACACTGAAACCTTGTATAAATGCTTGTTGTAGTCTCCTGACATCTTCATACGGAACGTATGAATTCATAAATGTTCCTGCTCTGCTTCTTTTGTGAGGCAGAGCTGTGCTGCAGTGAACACACACACACACACACACACACACACACAAACACACAAACAGAAAACGGACCCGATCTTCATTTGGAGATTTGCTGAGTGCAGCAGTGCGGCTCCTCGAGGATGATGTCACCTGCCACTGTCCACTCAACTTTAACTATAACATCTCACTGTCCTTCACAGAGGAGACAGTTACGTCTGTGTGGAGGACAAAGAGAAAGAGTCCGTGCAAAAAGAGGGGATGTAATAAGAGAGAGAACGTGTGTGTGTGTGTGTGTGTGTGTGTGTGTGTCTTTGTCACATTTGGCTGGTTGCCAGGCGCTGCAGGCCGCGGGCTACGCGCCTCCTTGCGGCTCTAATCAAAGTGAGGCAACACTAGGACAAGTGATTGTTTTGAGGCTTCATCTGTTTCCTGTCTCACCTTTCTGTCACTGTAAGACGCATCAGAAGATCCCGCAATCACTGCTTCAGGTTATGCTAACATGATGGGATGTGTTAGCCACTTAACACCGAGCAATCCCCAGAAAATCAACAAAACATCTCACAGAGAACTGGAGATCTGAGTTGGAAATTACAGGAACATGCACTTCCTTGTCATCTCTTTTATTGTCTTCCTGTCAATCACTGGCCTAAAATAGCGAACCCCAGACCATTTAAATCTGAGAACACAACCGGCTGATCAGCATGATTAGAAAATGACTTTCACACCACAAAGGAGACCGCGCGAATCCAAAACACACACACCAGGAGATTGCACCATCACCAACACCAGCAAACAGCTGTGACTGTTGCATCATTCTGTGGAGCGCAGCCTGGAGCTGGAGCTGGACCCAGAGAGATGGACACACCGACTCCTCTGTATGCCGCAGATTTCCCATAATACCCTTCTCCACCTGGACCACAAAGAGAAGCATCTCTAAAAAAAAAAAAAAAAACATAATCCCAGGCTTGAGACATTTGTTCTCCTCCTGAGGTTTGGAACAAAAAGAAAAATGTCCCCACTCAACTCTGCCTGGCTTCATGAGGAGTCCTCTGCTGCTCACCAATCATGATTTATCTTGTTTACTTTGTTTGTACAGAAACACACACTCTCCAGTCTCAAACACTAGTATGAAATGACCTATCATACAGTATATTGGTTCTTTTCATTACCTATCAATCTGTCAAACACTTTTCATCAGCATTTTTTTCAATGTATCTTTTTTATTCATTTCAAACATTCCCACAGCACTCACACACACACAAAGTACAAACTATTACTAGATCAGACTTGTACTGTGTATCATGTACTACTGTATATAGGAGCCCTGCCATCACATGCAAATATAAGACGTTGACATCGGTTGCATAATGTGTGCTGAGGTGAGCGATATGTGCAGGTTTACAGAGCAACTTGCCACTGTGGGAGCGTGAGTCTTATCAGGTGTTAACAACAGGCAAATGATGCACCACACTGTGCTGATGCAGGACATACCCAGTAAACGTGACACTGGTTTTCGCAGCATGCTTGCTGCTGCAGCAGAGTGATGGTAAAGGTAAGTTGATTTTAAAAAAACAAACAGAATTAAAAGACAGAAATATTTTCCAGAAAACTGTCTGCAGGTCAAAGATCGCCCACGGCGTCTATTTCAGGGAATGCTTTCTGAGTGCCCTGCAGTATGAGAAGGTACGTTTTTAGTATCAAAAGCCTTCCTAGAAGTGGTTTCATACTCTGCTCATTCAGCCAGACAGGACCACCTCCTACAGCACCGCACAAAGAGCTCAGAGCGGCGCTCGCTTTAACTCCAGCACCAGGCCACAGACGACCTCAATGTGCACACGCAATCTGTGCCTCAGTGCAACACACATCCATCACTCAGAAACAGCTTCATATCTGCGCTGATTCAATGTCTGGTCTGTGTGCTGCTGCTCTCAAATACTCTGCTCTCTGCGTGACATAAAGGATGGGGTTGCCATGGCGACGGGTAATAGAAGCGGAGAATTAAAGTCATAATCCGATCCCAGTGGGATATAATGCTGGTCTGGCCGACTAGAGGGTGCCAGGAGGAGGAGGAGGAGGAGGAGGAAGAGGAGAGAGGAACTGGCTCAGCGTCCTGCCGCCCATCAAACACTCCAGGATCAGGTTAACTCTGCGCCAGCCCAACATTTCCTCAGCACCTCCATCTTGTGACTAAAGCCTGAGCATCAGAAACAGGTTTATCATATAATTATTCTTAACCCACAGGGATAATTTCACCCCCTTTCAAGTGCAACCACTCAGAGAGGCCTTAGTTATACACTCCGTTAATTCCACAGAGCAGTCATACATGCACTTAGATGATGTGACATACTCATTAGCCCACAGCTCAGCTAGTAGACAGAGTTTTATTGTGTTGTTATGCAAGGTCTGTGGGATGACATTAATGAGAGAGTTCTCCCAGCTCAGCACGGTGCCATTTTGGGGTTTAAATCACCATCAGCAATTTAGAATTCTTACCTTCTTAAAAATAGTAAACATCAAACATTTTCCTGGAAGCTGCCAGACGTAGATTTTAACCTAGTGCAAAATGATTGGGTTTTACAGTCTCTTTAATCTATCTCTTATCCTCAAACTAGTAAAAGCTCAGCCCTGTCTAAGGAGACAAAGAATAGGTCCCAGCTCCTTCATTCCCTCATGCAAAGCTAAAAAAAAAAAAAATCTGTAGTAAAGAACTGAAACCAGACTATACGAGCCAGAATATAGTTGTGAAACGGAGTGCTCCAACTGAAATTTTCATGTCCCCATATCAAGAATATTTTCCTAAAACAGAAGAGACTTAAGACTGACCAGTGTCCATGTATGACATTAAAACAAATGAGGACTTTACTGCATTCAGACCTGATTGATTTGTCATGATTTTCAATAACAGTAAAAAGGTAAATAAGCCAGCAACACTTAATTCATCTTTGATTTGTACTGAAACATCATGTTTAACTGGATTTTGACCAAACCAGTGAAATAACTGTTGCATTATTATAAAACTAAATAAAAAAAACCTCTTCACCCACATGTACCCACAAATAGGCAAACAAAATCAGGATTAATATTTTAATGAGACCGGGGAACACTGTTGTGTTTTATAACCTGAACATCAAGTTCATGCAGGGTGACTGGCCTGCTGCTGACCTGAGCTTAATGTTGCTACTTCCTCTGATATGAAGCTCTGGGTGTGCGTGGATATCCAGCTGATATTGGAAAATGTGCTTTCGAAAACAAACGAGGCTGCAGCGAGTCCTTGTGGCACGCCGATAACGGTTTTACTGCTTCCTGTGGGTCAGGGGTCAGAGAGCAGAATACCCCATGATTACCAGGGGTGAAAGGGGAGGGGAGACGGGGTTAGGCAACAGGAGGTGTCAGCAGGGAGATCATCAGTAGCCCTCAACATGGAGAGAAAACACCACCCAGCAGGCCACGGCCCCTTGTGACAGAGGAGCGCATGTTGAACACAGATAGACACACATTACACACCGAAGCCGATTACTGTCACTCATTTATAACATCATTTATGACACTTAATATTAGCCTGCAGCTGAGATTGCAAACTAAGAAAATGTGCCAAACGCCAGCTGTTAATTCAGGTTAACTGTCCTAAGCAGGACTAAAGATAACAGCAGGTATTTAAAAACATCACTGTAACCTGAATCGTATGTTTGATCAAACCTACTCAGTATTTTCGGCCACAGGTTTAACACAACTCTTGCTTAGTTTTATTTAGATGCATTTAACTACAAACATAGATGTGTCACTTGAAGGATCCAGACCGGCCTCACAGTCAAATCATCAAGTTTCCCTGCGGGTTGTTTGAAACACGACCTCCAGTCACCTTAGTGCTGTTACTGTACATTTGCAGTTACTCTGTTTACACCTGCCACAACAAATGACTCAAGTGACTGAAGATCCTGTCCAAGGGTGTCCACACACCGTGATGATGGACACTATTAGTAACCACGACAGCAGATCACATCTTCACTTTTAATGATCATGACAATGAAAATTGATGATAACAATATGTTTTTTAAGATGTATTTTTCTAGTCTGGTAGAGTAAGTAGATCCATCAGTGAGCTATGAATGATACATCCTTTTCAGGAGTGGAAACACATAAACACACACACAGTCCAAGTACGTAAACCTAATTATGGCTGATTCATACTAGCTCCTTAAATGTGATGTTGATGCCGTGTGTTATTACCAGCCTTTCCCTCTGGCTTTTTGATTCTTCATGATGAAATTTAAATGTATATATTTATACTGTATTTAGATGTAATAACAACTAATGCAAAAACCCCAAGTAGCAAACACACATTTACGTGAATGTGAATTTGTCATGAATTTGAATGAATTTGTCATGAATGAATGCATGGAATAACGTTGGTTTCTCTGTTATCTCATACAACAGTTTGAGGATATGTAGGTCTAGGATGATTTTCAAAATTTAACATCTCAATACAGTCCAACACAAATATTGCATGTGTTTTTTTTAAAGAGCATCTACTTTTTCATTCTTTAGGACTTAAATTTATATAAAATTATCAGTGCAAACAGACACATAAGTGATGACGCCAGTAGAAAGCTGTTCAAACTAGTAAGGAACCAAAGAAGAGAGGACAGCAGGGCAGACTGTGCAGAACTGGGGACAATAAAGGTCAAACCCATGAAATATTGTAATATTCCATTTTATTGAATATCAGGTCTATTTAAACTGGCTGTCTGGTGGCAGCAGTATGTCAGCCTGTGTGCTTTCGACATGGGTAGCTTTTCACTACAATTTACATATTCATTCATTTTAATAGTTAGTCTTTTGACAATTATTTTTGTACATCAGCACAATATAGGCCTAATCAACAAGTCACTGGAACTTCTGTCGAAATATTCAACCGACAACCGTCACCATGGACCCCCACAACCCCCACAACTCCAATGCCCGGATCACAGAGTGGAGTCTGGACTGCAGTGTCATTCAACCGTGTGGGGTTGACACAGGAGTCCCATCTCTGTGTCAGCGACACAAAAGCTACCCAACAACGTGAGTGTGTGAGTGTGTGTGTGTGTGTGTGTGTGTGTGTGTGTGTGTGTGTGTGTGTGTGTGTGTGGGTGGGGGACACATCGGCCAGCTACCATCTGCAGCTTTCAAGGCAGCCAGATAGCAGATAATAGGTTAGGTAAACACACCAGTCGAGGTCGAGTGGAAGTCAGGCTCAGCTCCACAGTTAACCATTTGCATCTCTGTCAGATATATGATTTTATTTTTTGCTCATTATTTGCCAGCGGGCGGCCAATCAACACTCAGATGCCTAACAAAGACACCACCCACGTTGAGTGTTCACACCTGCAGCAAAATTCAAATTACTAACGCTTCATGAATATGCAGATTCACACAGCTGCTACATGATGCCAGCAGGTGTCGAGGGCTCATTTGCATGCGCTGCCTCCAGAGGCATAAAATCCACAACTGTATTTTAGGTGTAAAACTGTCTGATGCAGGAAGGTGTCTGACAGAGTTTTAGTACTGATCACTCCTCCTATTTAAAATGTATCATAACATTGTCAGAATATATATATATATATATATATATATATATATATATATCTGAAAATACAATTTATTTTATATAATATATATATATAAATAAATTGTCTTTTCAGCTTCTTCAAATGTTCAAAACCCAAAGGTAATAATTTCTGTAATGACACACATTTAACTACACACTATGTTGCCAGTTTGTCACATTTGGTACACCCACCACAGGACTGAGGATGACTGAGCTGTTCTACCCTCAGATATAAATGAGATGCTTCGGCATAAGAACCTTCATGGACGACTCCACTGAAGATTTGTTTCATTAGACTGAATTCGTTTAAGCTCGGTGTACGATGTACCCAATAATCGGCCAACCTAAGTGATATGATTATGTATGAGAAAAATCTACATCTGAGCCCTGGAGCTAGAAAATTGTCTTTTTGCTTGAGATTAAAGATTAATCAGTTAGATTTTGCAGATTAATCTTCTGATGATTGTGAGCCCAGAACCTTCATGTTGCTCCGACCCAGTTACTCAGTTTCCATGTTTGGCCCTGTGTTTACGTGGGTCTCCTCCAGGTTCTCCAGCTTCCTCTCACAGTCCAAAGACATGGAGGTTTAGGTTTACATGAAGCTCTAAAATTTAGGTTTTGGTATAAATACATTTTCTTCAGTTTCTAAAAATGATGAAAAGTGGGCTCAATAATGATTGTTGGTCTCTTCCGATCTAAGTTTTAATTACACCAGCTCCAGTCAGCTAATCATATATATTTAATCAACTGGAATACTATTTAAACATGTATCGTCTTAATCAAGCCAGGGATGTCTGATCTGTTATAGATATCACCTCATAGAGTGTATCACATGTCATGGAGGGACAAATCCAGCCTGATTAACTCAAGAAAACACATCAGCTCCCATTAGCTGCAGAGACAGCCTCTTGACATAAATAACAAGGTGGCAGCTCACTATGCAAACAGAGCTATTTGTGACTGTCTGAGGCCTATTTGTGACGTTCTGTTGGCAGTTTGATGATGAAGTTAAGTTACATTCACATCCTATTTGTGGCGTCACTTCCACATTTAGATCTCATCCATTTCAGCCGAGCCCTTAACTGGACAGGTCTGAGCAGAGAGGAGAAGGACAACATCAGGCAGAGCTGTGCTGGAGACTGGAGGAGGACAACAATGACAAAAATGAGTGAAAAGTGTGAATGCCAGCAGAGGAAACAGCATTTTTGCAATGGGTGTGGTGCACATGTAAGCTTCTCTATAATTACATCCAATCCATTTTGCATGACCAGCTTGTTTCCCAAGTGCTGCATAATGGGGGGTAGAAGAAGGAGGAGGAGGAGGAGGAGGAGGGAGGGAATCCATTCCTTGTCATGAATGTGTCCACATGTGGTGCGTGCGGCTCCACGGTCGAAGGCTCGCAGCGCTGGTGCAGAAGCATCTGGTTGAAATGTTGCTGACTCCTTAGAGCTGGCGATATAGATAACTGAGGTCTTCCAGCAATGCTGCGGCCAGTCAGGAATCTATTTTGGGGGAAGTTGAGTTTAAGTGTAGGCTATGCTTAGCGTCGTCTTGGAACGGAGGAGGAGACTTCTGTCTAGAGAGAGGTCACGGAGGCTAAACACTGGAAATGAATCTCTGTCACCCACTCCAATTACGGAATCACAGAGCAGCCTGTCACCATGGCAACGCCAATTACTAAAGATCATGTGAAGATCCAATCTTTAATTCATTCATTTCATCACTTTGTTTGAAATAGTTCAGAGCTGCAGCTAACAACTACGTATTGCCATTATGAACCGGTTCATTATTAGAAACATGATAGCCTACCATTCAGAGAATATTACACAGAGGATGTTTGGCATCTCTCCATCATCCTCTTGTAGATTCATTTTTTCTATCTACTCATTGTCAGAATATTTCAGTTGTAGACTTTATAAATTCATAAATCTGGAAATGCAGAAATTATGACTGAAACAAAATTAATCAGTTGTTTAAAGGGATAGTTCAGATGTTTAGACTTTAGTTTGTGTCAATCACCTGCTGTAGATTCTGGTCTATGCTCTCAGTCAGACCAGCTTAGCGGCAAAGCCGTGTCACTGGCATGTGACACTTTTCCAAACACTTTTAAAACACCAATATTAGTTAAATGTTGGCTTCATGTTGAATATTTCTAAACGATTATTTACCTGTGAAAACAGCTGATTCACTCAGCTGATCTGAGGCTGCAGTGTACTGTAGGTCGCAGAGTTAACAGGAAGTTCATTTTAAAAAGATGATAATCAGTGAATCATGCAAGTTATTTGTGAGGCAAAAACTCTTAATATTCTCTCCTAATTTCTCAAATGTGACAATTTGCTGCATTTTCTGCAACTTCTGGATACTTGATGTCCATTTTTGACATTTTGTAGACTAAAACAGACTGTCAGCTTAGTAAACTGTTGCACACAAGCCTATCACAATAGGCAGTCTTAACACTAAGACACACTGGCAAGCGGCCCAAGTGCAATGCCTGTAGCACCACAAATACAAGTGATGTAAGGTCAGCTATGTTACTTTGTAATGAGCTGAGACTATTCAGAGCTGGCCTGTGTTGAGCCACAGCTCCCTCGCTGGAAACGCACTCCCCTCCGTCAGCTAGTTCTGCAGGCAAAGTAGGTGTTATTCATAGCTTCCGTGTGTGTAACTTGGCTAGCACTTTAACACTTTGGCTAACACTTAAAAAGATGAGCAGTCTGTGCAGGCAAGGAGTGAGATGTGAGCTCCCCTCAGGCCATTTCTCTAACAAAAGAGAGAGGATGAGAGAATGAGGATGCAGAGCTGGATGGAAACACCACAGGTCACAGCCAACTCTCATTGCTCCAGACAAAGAAACAAAGAATAATGCAGACTTCCTGTTGGCAGGGCAGAAGATCTAGAAGATGAGAGTTTGTGCATCCTTGATTGTAGGATTCATGGATATACAGATATCACTATAATTATTAGTCATTCGATATCAGTCAAGATTTTTTATTCATAAGTCAATTAATTGATAGTTTCTTATAATACATAAAAAATATTATTGTTGTTTGTTTCAGATGTCGCTACTAAACAACAGTACAAAACTTTATTTATGTCAAATGGCAAGGTAACATTCATGGACGGTACTATGGGTCAAAGTTGACAGCAAAAATATGTACTGTTCTCCAATGTTATTAAAACATATTGCATATAATAGTCAATTAATTTCATAATATTCGATAACATCAAATCTCAGCCCGAGCTTATAAAATAGAGCGGTAAATGTGCATTACTGTCGTCATATCCAGAAGTGCTGGGAAGACATTTGAGTTATATGCAAAGATATGGGGATTCATGTTTCCTTCAGACTGAGTTTTTGTGTCTACATGAAACAGACATTGTGTGTATAGTGTTTCATATGGACTGGCAGAATACACATTCCTGCCTCATACCATCAGCAGGTGTTTAACACATCATCCTACAGAAGCTCCCAGTGTGTGAGAAACTGCCACAGCACAGCTGGGTATAAATATTACAGTGGATTCACGGTGTGACAATGAGAGGAAATAGAAAACAGCTATAGACCAACACACACCTATATAGTACACACACAGATTCACAGGACCATGGGTCAGTGGCTAACTCCTGACAGACTGACTTGGCTCAGTGGGTGAGAACAAAGCGCAAGGTCTGGCGAGGCTTTAGGCCCCGTCGGGGCTTTTGTGTTTGCATGGTGCTGCCATGGGTGATGAACACGCATCTAAATGTCCCATATCTGAGCTCCCACTGGTCCTCTGCCAGTGCTCCGCTGGTTCTGCCCAACTTACTGGTGCTGTGTGCCCAAATAAATAGTAGACTGTTAAACTTTCCCCCCGAAAACTACATGTGTTGTGCTCAAACTGAAAGCTTTTATATAGAAATCATGACAAAAACCTTTTCTGTATCTGTTATTCAGACTGTTTAGCCAAATCTGCTCAATGTGCCTGCTTAAAAACAATCACAATTCAGTTTTTTTTTTTTTTTTTTTTTTTTTTTTGGGGGGGGGGGGTGTCATGTCTATTTTTCCATGTTTTTAACAGTTTTCCTCCCTCTACAGTACCTTACTTGAGCAGCCCCCAGTCTCTGTTTGCACTGTAAACCCCCACAGCTATTGTCAGCTGTTGTCTCTCATCAGCTGAGTTAAGGCCTGTTCTGGGCCTTCAAGTAATAGTAGATATCAGCTCTAATCGTTCGGATCATTTTAACAAGCTTTCTCTAGCTCAGTTAACCCTGTCTTTACAGCTGACTCTAGAGCTGCGACCTGGGGCTTAGATTTAGCGACTTATACCAGTCGCTGCATGCCTCCACGTCATTACATTAAAGCAGGCCTGTAACTTAAGCCTTAAGAGGTTTAGGGACCCATTTCATTTCATTATCACCATTGTTTTGCCCTTCAGCCGAGCATCAAAATCAACAGGTCCATGGAGAGGCGGAAAAGAATAAGAGGCTGAATTTTTCTTGATGAGGTTTCTCTATTGCTTTCATGGGCCGCTTCATGCTATGTTGTGGTTAATGAGCTTGGCAACAGCTACACAGTTGTTAGAGCAGATATAAACAAAGATTAAATCGCTCCCTCTGTATTTGATCCACGCTCTTCATCTGTCACCACCTTCAAAATAAGCGTTAGCTTCGCTCGGTTTGTTGTGCAGCAGTAATCGCTCCAGCAGGCAGGTTTAACAAGTCCGCAGTTCCACCTAAGCCTTTCCTCTCAATGTACACCTACCATTCAAGACCAGCTATTGTGACGTCTTACACTGTGCAAATAAGCAGACCAAGGTACAATCTATATACTGTACAGAGGTGTGCTCTGTGTAACTCTGTCAAAATGCACCAACAGTGCTCACCTTTCCCGAGCATGGGTAATCACATGTCCTTGAGGCAAATGCACGCTAAAAGCAAATGTTTTCACCGTTGGGCTTCTTTGAAGAGGTTTTGAAAGCACAGGGCCGCCTCTGTTGAGATAAGCTTAAACAGATTAAACAACCTCCACCGAACCCCCTTTAGTCCTTAAAGCGACCCTGCTTTAAAGGTAGTAAACAATCAGGCATTCAGGCTTAAAACATGCACCTTGGAAAAGCTTAACGTTTTTTCCATCACGTTTACACTCTAGGCATGACGTTGCCACAGAGCAGCTCAGGACTGAGCATACCCATGTATCCGGGAGCTAGTTGTGTTTATCTGGATTTCAAAGCAGCTGAAAGGAGGAACTGTCACACCCGATTTGAACTGGTTGTACACATGCACGGTGAGACATGTCAACAGTCTTGACAAACTATTTTGCCGGTTGGTAGCAGTTAAAACATGTCGCTGCAGAGCCATCACGGGGGGAAAACACTGGTGGTGGTGCACATCCTGAATGCTTCAAAACTATAACTTGTGAGCAGAGCCCAAATTTAGCCCATACATATTACTGAGGAAGATTAACTGTGCTTTTCTGCTTAGGTTTTTTAGACACAACTGGGTTTGACATATTGAAATGTTGTGTGCTAAAATCAGAGTTGTAATTTCACTTCCTGGAACCAGAGCACAAAATATCCATCCTGGATGAATGCTGTACACACTCTTACTGCAAATTACTGTATGGCTGTAATTGAGGGTGTCATTTGTGGTCTTATTGTGATGCATTGCAACATTTGCCTCGTTGCCAGTTCATCAGGTTTATCAAGCTAAAACGCCTTGGGAAAGGAAATCCAACCTTTGTGAAGGTTAGGATGTCCCATTATTGTTGAATCTGCTCGACAGATGACAGGTGATTTTATTTTATGTGTAACAGGTGTTTGTATCCAAAATGGTAGCCTATCTCTGGAAAGAAAGAAAAGAAAGAAGCTGCTGCTCTTTCATTCACAAGTTCTGACACCAATATCTATAGATTTTTCTGCATTTGATTACTCTCCGCAATAAAACCGTCATTGACACGTCAACTATGTGTGGCCACCATTCAAACAATGAAACAACACATCCACTACTGGACACAATCAGCCCACACATGTCAGCTGCATCACCAGCAGCATCACACTGCTCCAAACAAACAATGATGATGCACTTTAGCCAACAAGTGCACGAGGGTAATACTAAAAACAAACTGGCACATGCACATTGGGACACGATGAACATCACGCAGATATAGAGGAAAGAGAAGATAATTGTGCAACTGATCTGGTTTTTATTTATAAATCTCTGAATGCCCTTGAATGAGAGACACACAGAGACTGGTTTCCCATTATGTCACTGTGCCACCTCACCAGCTGGGTGGGAGCGGCCTCCTCCAGCACAACAGCGCACATTAAAGTGCAGAAACTTAAAGGATGGAAAGAAAGGCTGATCAGAGCCATGGCTGCGCTGTGGACTGAATGTCTGCAAACAAAGAGCAGACTTGACAGTGTTGGAGGAGCTGCACTGAACCGCTCCACTGTCCGTTCCTTAAAACCTGCTGTCAGTAAAGCTCCTCTCTCATCGATTAACTGTCTCTCTGCAGGAGCTTTGAGCAGAGGCCAGGCTTCAGGAGAGACACAGGCCCATTGTCTCTCTCCCACCATCTCTCTCTGCCTGTCTTTCTTTCTCTGGTGGCTCAGCTCTTACAATAGGCAGCATCCCTCTCTCCACATGGAGGTGTGGAGAACACAGCCTGTGTGTGTGTGTGCACCTGAGTGTGGTGCTTTGTATTGCTGCTATATGTTCACACACAGAAAACAGATTGTGCATTACACCTTTGGGGTAACTACGAGTCACAGCCAAGGGGAAGCACACACAGGCCGAGACTGTGTCCTTATAAGCCGGTGGCAGCATCAAGAGGTGCCCGGCTGGAACTGGGTCACCGTGCTAAAATGAAATGAGGCTGATAATTTATAGATCTAGTGTGTGTGTATTAGCAGATGCTGCTGTTGACCTGTGAGTGTTTGCTCCGCCCGCAGCACTGACTGACAGGTGGCGCCGGGTAATTAAGACACAGATACGCATATAACAGTTAATGGGACATTAAAAGACATTTTTATGACTTACCTCAGTGCCACGCGGACCGAGCTTTCATCCTGCCCCGTCGTCATGACTCCTCATGCAATAATCGGTGGAAAAGCAACAAAAACCGGATTTGTCAGTGTTGGCTGTTTGCCCCTGGCAGAACAGCGAGATAAAAGTGCGCACTTCCCCGGCACCGCTCTGCTCACCTCGACCTGTGAGCCGCCATTTCAAAACAACCAGAGAAAAGGTCTCGGCGGTGTTTTCACCATGATATCAGCGGGAAGGTGAGGCGCTGTGTCCGCATGTCGCGTTTACGTGCGCTGCATCTCTGCGCAGTTCTGCCCGGATGCTTCAGCCCCGGCTCCAGCCCACATGCACACGGGACTGCCGCTACCACCGCCGCGCTGCCGCGCCTGCCGCGAAGCGAGCCTTTGCCGCGCGCGCGTACACACGCGGACACATTCAAAACACACACACATGCACGCGCTGCCGTGCCTCTGTCCGCTCCGACTCCGTTTACGCACCGGGGAGGAAGCCGCAATGCGTCAGCAAGCCACGCCCTCTCCGAAGCACCGGCTGCGAGATGACGTCATAACAAGGGTCTGTACATTTCATAAGAATTTTTTTATTTTTATTTAACCTTTATTTAACCAGGCAGAATCAATTAAGAACAAGTTCTTATTTACAATGATGGCCTGACAAGAGGCATAAGCTTCTTGAGGGTGTGTGTGTGTGTGTGGGGGGGGGGGGGGGGGGGGGGGCTGTGAGGGAGAAAAGATAGGTTAAAATACAATAGCAAATATGTACAACTATACAAACATTCAATAATATATACAAAGCATATATATATAGCATATATACAAGGCATAGAAAAAAGGTAGAATATCCATAGGCTGTGTGTGTGTGTGTGTGTGTGTGTGTGTGTGTGTGTGTGTGTGTGTGTGTGTGTGTGTGTGTGTGTGTGTGTGTGTGTGTGTGTAAATGAATGACAGCAACAGTTTTATTTTTCAAAAGTAATGCAGGTTAAAGCACTGGACCTATTTTGTAATACCTTGAGAATAAATCAAATAATCATATTGTTGATTGGAAATTACATCATCATTATTTTGTGGCATAATCAATATGATCATGGACTGACAGATTAATTAAAAATGAAAATTGTAGTGGTTGTTTACCAGAACATTTTCAAACACATGATCAAAATAGTTTGTGTTTAATAACAGAATTCCATGTCACATTAAGTAGGAATATCTTGCAGATGTAACACAAAGCATGTCTTTAAGTGATAGAAACTCCAGTGACAGTTAAAGGCTATGTCATACTGAGCCAATAAAAACAATTTGAACAGTCAAAGTTGTCTTTTAAGGTGTGTTGTAAGGTGAGGCACACATCAACTCACGCACTGGGTAACATGAGAAAACAAGTTGCCAGCCACTATCACCTGAGACACCAGCCTTCATAGATTTGTTCAGTTTTACAAGCAACCACCATACAACTTATTCATATATTTTGACAACTGTTGTATAAAGCCTTAACTTTAACAGGACACCAGGGAGACTGCGGGCTGTAGCACTTTGGCACCAGAAGCAGCCTCCCAACCACTAGCCTTGAAGCTGGTCCTGTTGTTGTTGGGCCCCATCAGCTTGCTGATCAGCACTGCAGTCCCCCTGGTTCAGGCTGCTCAAGTCTTTCAGGAACTGCAACCTGAAATTCAGTGCATCTGCAGTAGTTTTTGCTCATTCCACCTGATAAAAAAAAAAAAAAAAGCTGTAGCCCCAGCTGTAGCTGGCTGAATGAACCCACACATCCTGATTAGAAGACCACAACAAATAAGCATTAGCTTATTGCATAAATAAAGGCTAGACCAATGAGAAGACGGTGTACCATGTCAAATACTTGTGCCAGGCTGTTATGCATAGCAGGGTTCTCACGGAAACATACAAATGCTGAAAATCCCAGTAAGCAGAAAGCAATGAGACCACATCCAACAACAAAGAGAGGAAGCAAAATGCATGTAAATCTTGTGCAGCTTTCCACCACTAGAGATGGCTCCTGGCCGGCAAAGAGAGGCAGTTTGATGCCAAGCTCACAACTTTTCTTTAGACCTGTGAGTAACGTCTCATGTTAGCCATTTAGCAAAAAGTGTTATTGGTACACCCGAGGACAAGCGGTAGTGATAAACATTTGGTGGTAAGTGGTATAAATTCAGGATATTGATGTTTTCGACATGCTCGGTTTAGGTGAAATTTGTCCTCTTCCTGTCAGCTGTTGCTTAGCCAGCTACATCAGTTACCATAGGCATATTTAAAAACTGATGGTTATTCATTTACAATAGACAGAGTGACACATACAACCTTATTACCATATTTTTACCACTTTAAATGACTGTAACAAGATCAGGCAGGAACGAAAGCTCACAAGGCCTGTATGTTTTAATAGGAGGTGAGCCATTAAAGAGGTGAAATGTTTCCCCTGGTGGCTGTGGAGCAAGTAGCATGATGTCAAACATTTTACCTGATTACTTGCTGCTGACTGATGGAAGGAGCAAAAGAAAAAAATCTGCTGAACTGGACCACTGTTCTTCTGAAATAGACACAATTATCTGTCCAGGGGTGACCTCTGCTGGACACTTTGTACACCACCATTTGAGAAAAACATCAAAGGCCATTTCCCATGGATGTACTGGAAGAAGAAGGTTGAGACCATTCCAGTTATGAATAATCAAGGTTGCCAGTGCCAGGGGTTGAGAGCAATAGTCAAGGTCAGGGGTCAGTTAGCAGGGAGCAGGGACCCTGGCTGCTTCAGTTTCAGAGAACTTCTTGAACTGGCCTCTGGATATCCTGGCCATCACCTCTGCCTTTCGGTAAGTAGGAGGCCTGCTTTATCTGCTTTTAAGAAAACATGAAAACAATTTCCAGTCCACCATCAAGTAAGAGAAAGAGTGTTAAGGTGCAAAGCCCCGGCTATGGATAAGTAGCTATGACACACTCATTCACACCTGGTCTTGATGATAGCTTTTTCTTGGTCCCTGGAAGTTGATGAAGGCCCAACCCCTGATAAGTTGGGCTTTGGAGAGCCTAACACTGCTCCTTGAACTTGTCGCTCTTTCTACACCCTGGGCAATTGATCTAAGCCACCAGCCCTGCTTGATTTTGACCCACATCTGGTCCAATGTCAGCTTCTTCTTACCCCCTGGGTAATAAATAAAGCAGTCCCTCAGTCACAAAAAGTCAGAGCTGGTGGCCTGGATAACCAGAGACACTGCCAAGGAGCCGGTATAAGACTCTCAAATGCACAAGCAACCATGGGGTAGAGTTTTGAGCCAGTGCCAGAATTTAAAAAGAAGAAACTTGTATGTGGACTTGGTGCGAGGCCATCCCATTTACAAACAGCCATGGTTGCCAGCCCAGCTCTGAATATATTAGACCAATCTGTTATGAAATGAAAAGATATTAAAATGCTGATGTGAAAGACCAGGAAGTGTGAAAAATACAGTACCGACTGTGCACTGTTATCTTGTTAAACACAACAACAAAGAGTTTGAGTAAAATGTCTGAGGTCGAGTTTCTGAGAGGATTCGTTACCGAGAGACTGACCGCAGCCTCCCAGGAAATCTTAGCGGCCGTGGACAGAGTCGTAGCCGGGTACGAGGCGGAGGCTTCGGGCTTCAGACAGGAGATCGAGCGGCAGAGGAACCTGCTGGATGTTCTCCTGCAGCCTCGAGTCATTCTCAACAAAACCGGTTGGTGATTCAGTTTTAAATCCATGGACCTCAAATTTAAAGACGTAAAACATCAGTGCTTTAGATTCAGATGTTGATAGCAAAATTGAATCAACGTTGAAGTAGGCTATGGTCAGGCAGCTCCGTTGAATCAACATTGATTCCTGACGTTATGTAAGAATGTGGCCAAAATTGTTGCTGCAGTCAAATTCTAAACACAGCAGCGCGTTGTTTCCCCTCCCCTACCCCCCAGTCTCGAGGTTGCCAGATAGCGATGCGCTGCTCACTCACTGTACGTTCACACCATAGACTGTAAAAGGTTCACACCAAAAGCTTCCAAAGCGTCTAAGACGCCGGAAGTCAATTCATTTTCAATGAGAGCCCGGTGACACTGAGCTTCCAAAGCGTCTACAGGCGTTGCCGCGCTTCCAAAGCGTCCAAAGCTTCCAGAGCGTCCAAAGCGTCAACAGACTAGAAGTTGAGCCCTGGTCAACTTTATGGTAATTAGCTATGACGCGGCTAAGCGGCAACCAGCGACAACCTGTCAGAATAGAGATGTCCGTCGGCTGCCCTTTTTTTGTATTTCGGCTCCCCAATGACCAGCGCGATTGAAGTTTGACGCCAGTCACGTGACGAGCGGCCAAAGCGGCTGATAATATTTGCCGTTTCTGTTTTGGAAGCTCAGACGCCGACCCTCGAGCGTTTTTGACGCTTTGGAAGCTTTTGGTGTGAACGCACAACAGTCAGTCTCAAAGCAGAGTAAAAAGCTAAATATTCATCAACAACCTCCCCAGCTAGAAATTTTTTGTTCTAAAAACATTCTGACAATGTTACCTATAATGTTGTTAGAATGTTTTTAGCGGGAAGTTTTCTTTAAGTTCCCAGAACGTTCTAGAGGAACATTCTCTGAAAACATCCTAAGAATATTTTGTGATAACCTACTTAAAATGTTGAAAGAAAACATTGCTATAACATTATACCCTAATGATTAAATGATGTTTTTAGCGGGAAGTTTTCTTTAAGTTCCCAGAACGTTCTGGAGGAACATTCTCTAAAAACATCCTAAGAATATTTTGTGATAACCATTTTTTGTTCTAAAAACATTCTGACAATGTTACCTATAATGTTGTTAGAATGTTTTTAGCGGGAAGTTTTCTTTAAGTTCCCGGAACGTTCTAGAGGAACATTCTCTGAAAACATCCTAAGAATATTTTGTGATAACCTTCTTAAAATGTTGAAAGAAAACATTGCTATAACATTATACCTTAATGTTTAAATGATGTTTTTAGCGGGAAGTTTTCTTTAAGTTCCCAGAATGTTCTGGAGGAACATTCTCTAAAAACATCCTAAGAATATTTTGTGATAACCATCTTAAAATGTTGAAAGAAAACATTGCTATAACATTATACCCTAATGTTTTAATTCTGTTTTTAGCGGTAAGTTTTCTTTAAGTTCCCAGAATGTTCTGGAGGAACGTTCTCTAAAAACATCCTAAAAATGTTTTGTGATAACCTTCTTAAAATGTTGAATGAAAACATTGCTATAACATTATACGCTACTGTTTTAATGATGTTCTTAGTGGGAAGTTTTCTTTAAGTTCACAGAACGTTCTGGAGGAACGTTCTCTAAAAACATCCCGAGAATGATTTGTGATAACCTTCTTACAATGTTACAAATGAAAACATTGCTACAACATTATGCCCAAATATTTTTGCAAAGGGTAACAGCTGAAAGTTTTTAATGTTTCCAGAATGACAATACTTAGGGACTCAATAACATGCTTTGAAAAAAAAAAAATCCACAAAGGTAATGTTGTAACATTTCATTAAAATATTTAAACATTGAAATATGACATCATCATTCAATTTCAAGATTACACTTTCCTAACAGACCACTAGGATCACTGAGAATTTACCTAATAATAGAACTGGACTACAAGCCCATGTTAATGTTTGACAACATTCATTTATTTAAAACATTTTTTGATCTACTTCAATAAGCAATGCAAAAGTACAAGGTCATCTACTGTATGATTTGAACCATTTAAAATATCAATCACAAGGAAAAAACCCTAACCCAAAAATACAAAGAAAAGGTGTGTGTTCACTGTTCATGTGTCAGAATCCTCTGACAGCAGTGTGGGGCTCACACACTGCAGGACAGGAGTCTTCCTCTGTGACAGATGGTCCAGTTGCCTTAAATCACCACCTGCATTATGACAAAAAAAATTCATAAAATCATGATTGTTTCGGCTTCATTAGATGTCTTTTGGTTATCCTGTAAATTACAGACCATTAATAATGAAGTTAATACCGGAAATAACCAGTTATATCAGCAATATAAGTAAAGTAGATAAAAAGTGAGGTATGGTATAGTGGTAGTGATACAATGTCTAGTAATTACTATACTATTTACTACTATATACAGGATTCCAAAAAACTTGTTAAAGGGATAGTTCAACATATTGGCAAATTGGCCCATTGCCATAACCCCTATAGTCATAGCAGTAGGTTCGTTGCCTTTAATTGTCGGTGCAAGCTATTTTTAGAACGGCAGAGCAGAGCCGTGAGCTGCTCGGAGCTACGCTACGGAGGCTCATGGGATTTCTTGGTTTCCCTCATCAAATTCATCAAATACACAATCCAACAACTCCAAAACGCTCTGGTGGACAAGTTGTGACCTGCACATTCAGTTGTTTTAGAGGTAAATTAATGCAAAACCGCTGATGCACATTGGCTTCAGGGACAGTTTTTCATCAAGCAGTCTCTGCATTTACCTCTAAAACAACTCTGTCTGGTAACGTTGTGTTATTATCTCATAGCGTGGTGAATGTGCAGGTCACAACTTGTCCACCAGAGCGTTTTGGAGTTGTTGGATTGCGTATTTGATGAGTTTGATGAGGGAAACCAAGAAATCCCATGAGCCTCTTTAGCGTAGCTCTGAGCAGCTCACGGCTCTGCTCCTCCGTTCTAAAAATAGCTTGCACCGACAATTAAAGGTAACGAACCTACTGCTATGACTATAGGGATTATGGCGATGGGCCAGTTTGCCAAAATGTTGAACTATCCCTTTAAGCCCGGTGGTAGGGTGGCACCAGCAGCCCACCGGTGCCCAAGCGTGTTTTTTGTGACAGGGGGCTGACCCTGACCATTGACTGATGGCAGGACCCTATAGGTAACAGATACATTAATGGAGTAATAGAATTTAGAAGGCGTGATTTCATAAGGGCTTAAGATCAATATTAAAAGTTGAATGGAAATGTGAAAATATTACCATTATCATGTCTTATTATAAGACATTTATATAACATATTTAAACACCAGCTATAGCCAGTCTCACAGATTGCACTCTTGAAATGCTGTTCAATCAACCACAAAAATAAATAAATAATAAAAATACTATTTAAATAAATCAACTGTCTGCACTAAAAACTAAAAAACAACTGCCTGGTGTCTCTATTGTTAAAGTCTAGTGTTATTTATCAGAGATTTCTATTTTTTTCCTCAGAGGTTTTTGCAATCTGAAGTCACGTACAAGTAATGTAACACACGGCCAGTCGTCATGGAAACGAGACAGTCACGGATCTACTAAAGATACTCTATCTACTGTTTGGACCAGAGTGAAAACAAACATGTGTAAACGCGAACCTTACGAGCTGCAAAATGAAACAATGGAATGGATCATTTTCACATCTGGTGAAAGCGTCTCGGCTCACAGAAGTCCGGAGCTCTGACGTTGTAACTTCACATCACAACTTCGTTGGGCATAACGGGACATGTCACGAAGGAGAGGCCGTTACGTATTAAGTATTGTTTGTTTGTTACCTCAATAAAGTCATTTCTATTTAATTTGTGTATATCTTAGTCATTAACATTTGTTACCTCAATAAAAAGTAATTTCTATTTAATTTGTGTATATATCTTAGTCATTAACGTTGAAAACACTCTCTTTTTTGTAGTAGAGTGAAAGGTAAAAAAAAACAACTAAATTCCCCAAAATTAAAACGGAAAAAATGATTTTATAGGACCCCATTTGTATTACAGCTCTGTTTACAAACTTGTCGGCTTTCTTTAAGTAAACAAGCCCCTCGGTGTATGTTTGAATAGCCATCTGACGTTGTCTGTGGGGGAAGAAAATGTGGTTTTGAGGGAAACAGGTAAACAGCCTAAACAATGTAAGATCTGCCTGCTCCCATTACGGGGACAGCTCTCCATTCCGACACACCTCCACTTCGAAACACCGCTGTTCCGACAGGGACAGGAGGGCTCCGTCTCGCGCGTGATTTTCGATTTTTGGCGTTAGGTTCAGTAGACTTTTTTCTCTGCTACTCTACACAACTCCACAATGGGTTGAAACTGCTTCAGCACACTGCTGCATCGTGTTGTCAGACATGAGTGTTGCATGATTCTCTATGTCAGCAGCTTTTTGCGTAGTTTAGAAAGGTAAATTGTACCAGCGTATTTTGATGTCAAATTGCATACCTGCTTCGCAAAATGTGTACACACGAGAAGGTCTCAGACTCAGAGCAGAACTTGGTGCAGTGGCCCGGTGTGTGTTGATTCCTCCAGCAGCAACATGCTACCTGGCTCTCAGAGCTGCAGGCTTTCAGCAGCTGTCTCTCGGCACACGGCAGCTCGATCCCCTGGTCCAGCCCCAGCTCTCTTCTCCACAGCTTTCCAGTTTTCAGCAGGACACCGCAGCTGCCGTGACATATTGGCATGTGAAGTGTAACCCACTAAGCGCCACAGGGTAGTATGATATATGGACCAGGGACAGGTTCCTAACAGGAGGGTTAAAGTGACAGAGAGAGAGAGAAAATGACACATTATCATAAATGGAGCCACAGGATACAGTCAGCTTGGCTGTATTGAACTGTATGGAAAATGAAATAAAAAAATACATGGAAAGTGTCCAGTGTTATGTTCGTTTCAATGTCCCTTTAATGTCGTTGTTGTGGTCAAGTCAGCACGCTCAGTCCAAAGGGAATAAAGTCAAGTCAGATGTAGTTTAAAAGTCTTAAAGTCTGTGTTAAGTGTCATCCGAGATTTGATAAATATGTTAGAATATGGTTCTTGAAAACACATGCAAAGACCGATTACTATGGAGCACTGATCTGAGGGTAAAACTATTTTTGAGGACAAGGATTTCTCAGTCCAGGTGAGACGCTGAAGCATCGGACTCATATCTGGCCACCACTGGCAATGGGAGCCCTGAGCTATGGGCCAGACGCTCCAGCGCCTCACCTGGACTGTATGTCTTTTCCCTCAGCATGTGTTTATCTGAAGTATTCAGAATTAGAGCTGGACTCAGACTCAGAGGTTCAAACCTGTAGCTGCCCGGGTATGATGTGACAGTTTGCATGAATGTCATTTGGTGGTACTTGATTGAAAGTTCAAATTTGACAAAGCTCAGCAAGTGGGCAGGGCTTCAGTGCCTGCAGCAGACACAACTCCAGCTTCCAGAGCTAGGAGAACTGCTTGATTTTGTCATGATTTTAAAACCTTATTTACTAAACTAATTTTTCTAGCATTAAATCAAATTTGACAGGATGGTTAAGACATCTGTGGTGTGACTAACTTAGAAAACTAGTTTAATTTTATACAGACTTTAAGTTAAAGCAGATATCAGCTTCACGGCCGTTTCGGCTAATGCTGCGTTCAAGGCAGGCTTTTGAAACCGTAAGTTACAGCTTCAAGTCACAACTACGACTTGGTAGCGTTCCAGGTAACCCGTAGCTCGTGTTTTTACCATCCTGTTGTCTGTGAAAGTTCCCTATAACGGCCACTCGTAACTTCCGACCCGTGAACTCGTACCAGATCGAACTGGTATGACTTCACAGGAAGGAAAAACACAAAGTACGAGTTTCTTTGAACGCACCATGAGTTAGCAGCCCCCGCCCTTGTCAGGCATCAATTGGTCCTCGTGCTACGTCACCACATTCACGCGCATCCCTTGGCTGCACACACAGCCCTTCATGCCGTTCTCTCTCCTCATTGGATAACACTTGTATCCCACAAGGAAAATTTTCTCCTCGGGTTACAGCAGAGCAGAGTGACGGAGAGACTCGTGTTTAGGCTGAAATACTTCATGTAAGTGATTGCTGACGGAAAATAGGACTATTTAGGACTTATATTAACAAAAACATTCCACTGATATCTGCTTTAAGTAGCCGTGAGTCTATGGTGGTCCTACCACAGTGTGGATGAAGGTGTCGAAGAGGGTTTGGTGTCCTCCTTGGGCACAGTCGATGTTGACCCACTCCTCGGGAAGGAGAAGCCTTCTCACTGGGGGTTCGCCATCTCCCTTGTTAGGGAGAATCCAGAGTTTCCTGACAGATCTCAAAAACCTAGCCTGTAAAGACAATGCTCTTACTATATGTTATTTTGAAACTCTCTATGGCCATATTCAACACAAAACACTAGTATAACACAACAGTGATTAAATGATCCTTTTCTTCTAATCTGAAATGGAGTATTTTAAGTCATGAATTATCATATTATAGCTCTTTTCCTATTAAATATAATTAATTTCCCTTTTTTTGTCTGTTACATACATTGCCATAAAATGATGAACTAAATAACAGCAAGTAGAAAAAGAAGAAGACCGCACACCAGCAATTGCTCCCGTGACAATTTATTGTCACACACAAGAAGTAGGCTAACGTTTTGGGCTCAGCCCTTCATCAGACATGCATGTCTGATGAAGGGCTGAGCCCGAAACACAAGAAGGATGTGATAAAAAAAATACATGGAAAGTGTCATGCATGTCAAAATAGTCTTTTGATTTTGTGATAAATGAACAATGAATTTAGGCTAGCAGTTTCTTTAAACATACTACACATTATGAACAAAGTAAGTTAAACACACACACGGTAGCATAACAAAATAGCATATCTCATTTTCTATTAGGTTATCAGTGCAGAAATATGCAGCTCTAAATCTTGCTTTAATACACTTAGCATACAACACTAAACGGTAAGTCAGGTTCATGTATCGTCGGTGGTTTTCCACCTCTCCTGCTCCACTCACCACATGGCTAATACAGTTAGCATGCGCTAGCTTAACTCCACCAACTCACCATGACACCGCCAAAAGTAGTGATAGTCCTGGCTCACGGCTCCTAAACCACCGCTCGGACTCAAGTTGCATCCCTTAAATAATTATTCAGTGGTGATAACCGCGTTCACAACCACTGTGTGCTTAATTTCTGCTTGTTTTGTATCTCACCCCTGCAGCCTCACCGCTCTGACTCGGCACTGACGAATTCAAACTGGAAGGGGCGGGACCTACTCCCCTCTGACCAATCATTGATCTGCGCTGCCTGATCTAGCCAATGAGGATCAAGTGTGTGCAAAATCACTCTGATTGACAGATTAATGAACAAATGGGGAAATAATGTGAATAACTAGTAAACTAACTGGACCCAATTCTCTACTGGGGATCAATAATCAATTCAAAACAGTTATAGTCTTACCATGATCTACGGTCACAATCTGTGCCTCCAATGTGGACTTGGGAGCGAAGTAGTCTGAAGTTGCAGCAGGTTCCTGGTTCCTGTTGTGTCCCGCCGGCTTGGGGGTCAAACCACCAGTCAATCACTATTGGTGCAAGTCTTGAATTTTAATTTGTCAGACGCCCACCGGCTGGGCCGTAAATCTACTACATGCCAATGATCTTATCAACTGCCTAGGCTAGAATAGATCACTGACACCTTAATAACTGTTGTATAAAACGCACACACAACAATGAGCAAGGCAACATATGCCACTAAAACACACATAGCCCCATTTTCTTTTCTTTTTTTAAGATCATCCAGTGAAAATACATTAGCATGATGATTCAAAGATATATATTTTAATTTTATTATCCTGTAAATATACCCCAAAACCATTAAATCCAAATTGGCAAGCTTTCAGGCCACCATATAGCTTCCCCCTAATGTACACAACCAAGTTGCCCACTTATTTCAAACAGCCCACACAAATATAGTGGGCTGCATAGAGCTGCCTGTATTTTATATTGTGGCAAAGGAGTTGTTGTCCTCATTCGGGGAAAGATGGACTGTAGAGTAGACAATGGATAAATAATTGCCTGCCCATCTCTGTCAGGTTTCTCATGTTACCATGATAATTACTGACTTTTCTTATTATCATATCACAGATATCATAAAATTCAGCTGCTGCTGATTTGAACATTTTCTAAAGTAGCCTATGTGAAAAATAACTTTTGCCCCATACTGTAATCAGTGTCATACAAAACGTGCCCATTGATATCGTGAGAGAAGATGAGTCAACCTAGTGCATATTTCCTTATAATTGATGAGTAAAATATTGATAAGTAAAAAATAATTATTAGCTGATAGTGATGACTGACTGAGCAGTCCTCTAGTCATCATCAATCATTGTGATAGAGCAGGATGGTTTATATAAAAAAAAAGGCTATAATGTAATCGAGGCCTTGTTAAAGCGACACTAAGGAACTTTTCAACCTTCATAAAATATTTTCATAACTTTTGTGATGATACATCGATTTACAACAAGTTGAATGACACCTCTGTCATGGTCTGAGGGGGTCTGTATCTCTTTCTCTGGCACTAAGCAGCTTTGAGGAGCATGGTAGGAACCCTGCTCTCACGCTAGTGTTCATGGGAAATGGAGTCTTCCTTCACTTTCACTTTTGCGAGTCACAACAAGGAGGGAACAGGCAAAACAGCACTTTAGCAATGGATTATGTTTGTGTTTTCACTTTGAAATGATCCACTGGAAACAGAAACTTAGTTTTGATGTCTTCTGTTAATTTTAATGCAGGATATTTACAGGGCTTCACGCTAGTGTTCATGGGAAATGGAGTCTTCCTTCAGGCAAAACACTACCGCTTTGGTCCACAGGCGCCGCCAAACTCAACCAAAACTGAAAGTTCTTTAGTACTGCTTTAACATACTGAAAACCTGTTCTGAATGTTGCTTTGAGAATGTTCCTCTGTTGTTTTCCTCTAACATCATGGAAATGTTTTCAATAATCCATTAACTCAAAAACATCCCCAGGACACCCTAAGCATGTTTTAGACAAATATTCTACGTTTGTTAAAGCAGAAGTGAGTGATATATTTGTGTTAATATAAGTCTTAAATAGTTATATCTTCCGACAGCAATCGCTTACATAGAGTGTTTGGACTGAAACACGGGTCTCTCAGTCCCTCTGCTCTGCTCTGAGCCGAAGAGAAAACATTTATCGTATCCTACAGTTTTTATCCAATGAGGAGAGAGAACGGCATGCAGGGCTGTGTGTGCAGCCAAGGAACGCCGTGAATGTGGTGACGTAGCGACGAGGACTGTTATGGTGCGTTCAAGGAAACTCGTGTTTTTCCGACCGTGAAGTGGTACCAGTTCGATCTGGTACGAGTTCACCGGTCGGAAGTTACGAGTGGCCGTTATAGTGACTTTCACCGGTAAAACAGGTCGGAAAAACACGAGTGGGTTGCCTGGAACGCTACAAAGTCGTAAGTTGTGACTTGAAGCTGTAATTTACGATTTCAAAAGCCTGCCTGGAACGCAGCATTAGCGAAAACGACCGGATCACTCACTTCTGCTTTAACATATCACATTACAAAAATGTTTTGGAAAAGAACACTGCATAATCTGAAGTATCAATAACATCATGAAAACATTTTCCAAATATTACTTAGAAAATGTTCTTAATGTGATATTATTTAACATTGAGGGAACATTGTATTAATAACATGCTGTAATCTGTTACCTAAACATTGTCCCTAAAATATTCTCATAATGTTACAGGCAAAACATTCTTTCTTTGTTTACATAAAACATTAAAGGAACATTTGGTAAAAAAAAAAAAAAAAAAAAAAAAAATTGTGATCTGAGGCATCAATAACATCCGGCAAACATTTTCAAAATATTGCTTTGTGCATATTCTTCATTTATCATAATATAACATTGTAAGAATGTTTTATAAATAACATAATATAATCTGAGGCCTTAATAACATAATGAAAATATTTTCTGGATGTTGCTTTGAGAATGTTCCTTTGTGGTTTTCCTGTTACATCAGGGAAATATTCTCTAGAAGAACATTCAATAATCAATTAACTCAACAACATCCCCAGAACATCCTAAGCATGTTTTAGACAAATGTTCTACGTTTGTTAACATATCACATTACAGAAATGTTTGGGAAAAGAACATTGTGTAATCTGAAATATCAATAACATCCTGAAAACATTTTTGAAATATTACTTTGAAAATGTTCCTCATGTGATATCACTTAACATTGTGGGAATATTTTATTAATAACATTTTGTAATCTGTTACCTAAACATTGTCCCCAAAATATCCTCAAAATGCTATGGGTAAAACGTTCTTCCTTTGTTTATAAATGACATTACACAAACATGCTATTTGTGATCTGAGGCATCAATAACATCCTGCAAACATTTTCAAAATATTGCTTTGTGCATATTCTTCGTTTATCATCATATAACATTGTAAGAATGTTTTATAAATAACATAATATAATCTGAGGCCTTAACAACATAATTAAAATGTTTTCTGGATATTGCTTTGAGAATGTTCCTTTGTGGTTTTCCTGTTATATCAGGGAAATGTTCTCTAGAAGAACATTCAATAATTCATTAACTCAACAACATCCCCAGAACATCCCAAGCATGTTTTAGACAAATGTTCTACGTTTGTTAACATATCACATTGCAGAAATGTTTGGGAAAAGAACATTGTGTAATCTGAAGTATCAATAACATCCTGAAAACATTTTCCAAATATTACTTTGAAAATGTCCTTCATGTGATATCATTTAACATTGTGGGAATATTTTATTAATAACATTCTGTAATCTGTTACCTAAACATTGTCCCTAAAATATCCTCAGAATGCTATAGGTAAAACGTTCTTCCTTTGTTTATAAATGACATTACACAAACATGCTATTTGTGATCTGAGGCATCAATAACATCCTGCAAACATTTTCAAAATATTGCTTTGTGCATATTCTTCGTTTATCATCATATAACATTGTAAGAATGTTTTATAAATAACATAATATAATCTGAGGCCTTAATAACATAATTAAAATGTTTTCTGGATATTGCTTTGAGAATGTTCCTTTTTGGTTTTCCTGTTATATCAGGGAAATGTTCTCTAGAAGAACATTCAATAATTCATTAACTCAACAACATCCCCAGAACATCCTAAGCATGTTTTAGAGAAATGTTCTACGTTTGTTAACATATCACATTGCAGAAATGTTTTGGAAAAAAACATTGTGTAATCTGAAGTATCGATAACATCCTGAAAACATTTTTGAAATATTGCTTTAAGAATGTTCCTTCTTTGTTATTGTATAACGTTGTAAGAATGTTTTTAAAATAACCTATTGCAATCAGAGGCCTTAATAACATCCTGAAAATGTTTTTTAAATGTTTTTCTGATAATGTTTTTCCTTTGTTATTATGGAACATTTAGATAATGTTTTATAGAGGAGCATTCTATAATTGTTTACCTCACCAACATCCCCAAAACATCCTTAGAATGTTTAATCTAAAACGTTCTATCTTTGTTAACATTTAACAATACAGGAACATTGTTTGAAATAATAAACATCATTATAATGTTCTTTAAACATTAGATGAAAATGTTTTCTTTAAAACACAAACAGAACTTGTAGGGAATGTTAGCCAAAGTTGTGGGAACGTTCCCTGCTAGCTGGGTCACTGTTTTATTGCTCTGACTCACAGTAACTACGAGCGGAGTTCTCGTCACTCAGGTGATCTGTAAGTTATTGTTAGCCTACATTTCACCGCTCCGAAGCTGTGTGTCTATGTGTGCAGCGCTGACACACACACACACACACACACACACACACACACACACACACACACACACACACACACACACACACACACACACACACACAGAGAAGCGAAACTCATATGGTCCGATCCCCCCCCACCCCCGCCCGTAGGCTACGGACAATGCGACCACCGCCACAGAAAACATGATGTCCAAACTAATTTCAACAAAAACGTGGTTTAGCCTATCGTTCTACCGCCTGCCAACACAGAGTGAAGCCTCTCTTTCCCCAGAAGGAGATACAGTTGTTATATCTGGTGAGGTTTAGGTAGCCTATTAATAAACGCAGGTCCCTAATAAACGCCTGTTGATTTGAGCGATTTAAGCAAATAAACGCCCGGGCCTTTATTTGATGTTTTACGGTAGGCTACTTGAGTAAAAGTAAAAGTACTGCTATAAAAATCCACTCAAGTAAGAGTAAAAAGTAGCTCCGAGACCTCCGGCCAATCAGAGGCTCAAAGCAGGAGCAAAACTGCTTGAGCTCAGACTAGCACTGAGAAGATCACTGGGGTTCATAGAGACACCAGTTATGAGTGACAGTATGAAGACACTGTTGTTCATGATGTGTTTTATTGTTTCTGCAGGTGATCAGCACCTGGTGAAGATTGAAGCAGAGGATCCACCTGAGTTGACCTCTAGTCTGGATCAGGAGAACCCAGAGAGTCTACATGTTAAAGAAGAAAAGGAGGAACTATTGACCACTCCAGAGTTCCCCCACACTTCTGTTCATGTAAAGACTGAGGATGAGAAACCTCAGTCCCTACAACCTCATCAAAGACAAACTGAGGCAGAGCCTCCATCCAGCAGCTCAGCTGAACAGATAGAGGCCAATGAAGACGACTGTGGAGGATCTGAACCTGCCAGGAACTCAGATCAACATGAAGATCAACCATACGGATGATGACGTCTCAGAGTCATCCTCTGAGACTGATGACAATGATGATGACTGGAGAGAAACCAGAGCACCTGAGTCTGGTTTGAACAGTGAAGCTGTTCATGTAAGGTCCTATGTAAGCAATTTAGTCAAAGAGGTCATCTTAAAGGGCACATGAGGATCCACACAGGAGATAAACCATATGCCTGTTCTACCTGTGGTAAAACATTTGGTCAAAGATGGAATATTAAAGAACACATGAAAGTCCATACAGGAGAGAAACCATATGCCTGTCCTACCTGTGGTAAAACATTTGGTCAAAGATGGAATATTAAAGAACACATGAAAGTCCATACAGGAGAGAAACCATTTGAATGTCCTACCTGTGGGAAACATTTCAGACATCAAGGGAGTTTTAATTATCGCTTGAGACTCCACACACAGGAAAAAAACACTTAGTTGTGCTATTTGTGGAAAGGATTTACCCAGAAGAAAACTCTTTTGTTTCACACAAGAGTCCATTCAAAAGTGAAGCCATTTGGTTGCAGTGTTTGTGGGAAACATTTAGGAGCTGGAGAATTTGGCTGTACATGGATGCACATGAAATCTGTTGTTGTTGTAAGTTGTTCTGAATTGTATTTGAGATGTGTCCTGTTGAAGAATGTGAGGGAGTTGAGCATTAACCCTGTGGTACGAAGGGTTAACACATGGAGAGAGAGGAGCCAGGACATATAGAAAGATTTATGTACCCGTTTATGCTTTCATTTTAAAGCAGAAGTAAGCGGAATGTTTTTGTTAATATAAGTCTTAAATAGTTATATCTTCCGACAGCAATCACTTACATAGAGTGTTTGGTCCAAAACACGGGTCTGTCAGTCACTCTCTGCTGTAAGCCAAGGAGAAAACTTTCCTTGTATCCTACAACCTTTATCCAATGAGGAGAGAGAACGGCATAAAGGGGCGGTCCTCTCTGTGTGTGCAGCCAAGGGATGCGCGTGAATGTGGTGACGTAGGGACGACGAGGGCAGGGACTGCTAACTCCATCCACTGACAAGAAGTTAGCCAAAACGACCGGATCGCTTAATTCTTATGCTTTAATACACCACCAACAGGTTACATATGGGCGGCCATTTTATAGGCTACCAGCCCTGATGAAGGCCTGTGGCCGCAACGCCTTGGCTTGGTTTTAAAGCAGAACTATGCAAGTCGGCCGGAAATAGCTCGCTCCTTCGTTGGTTTCTCTTTTTTTCCCTCTCCGGAGCTCCCCCACAGTTCTGGGAGGCACGTCACTGTTTGGCCATGCTGCAATAGGCTTTTTCACCTTCCTACTCTTGAGTGCCTCAGTTCCCGCTACCATCTACACCACCAACAACTTTAGTGTTATTGTACTGAACAACATTTACATATTCTTAAAAAATATTATTTTTTACCCAGACAGTCAGAGTGTTATTCGTCAACCACCCATTAATACAATATCCACAGTTTTGGTTTATCAGCATGGCCTCAGACAATTGGATTTGTTAGAGGACTAATTAATCTGTCTAACCATATTACACCACGAGCCGATCGACCGAAAAAAATTACCGCTCGGTTGAATTGAAAACAGGTTCTTGTCTTAATTCCTTACCGGTTTTATTCTGAAAAGCACAGGCCGGAAGTGGTGTGTGTGTGTTTGCTGCTGTGCTGCTGAGTGTCTCCGGTCAGGGAGCTCCACAGTGAACCATGGTGGTTGGCTTGACATTGAGCCGCCGGCTGCTGCTGTATCGTCGGCCCGGCCTCCTGCAGAGCTGCAGCGTCAGTTCAGGAAGCTCCGCCACGGTGAGTTATTTAAAAACATAGTTGACTTAACAACAGGTTTTATGTTGAACCAGCGTGTTGTCCAGAGACAGCTAACACCGCTCCAAGGATTCATGTGATACAAGTGCAGACAGTGTTGTCTCCGGTTAGCCTTAAATAAACCAAATAAGATCGATAGTGATACAGCTGAGCTACAGGATCTCGGTCAGAAACCTCCAGTCAACCAAAGTGTTACCGAAAACATCAGCTGTATATTTTACATTAACACCAAGTAGGCTAACTGTAGTGCAACCGTGCTGTCCTCCTGACGTTAGCTCAGTCTTCAGCTGCACCTTCTAACTTCAGGGGTAATGTCACAGACTAGTAGTAGCTGTACAAGTAGCCACGGGGCTGTGAAGTTGACAAAATTATTATTATTATTAATCTTTATTGCAGACACAACAAGCGGTCCATATCAAAAAATATCATCACGTGTTTTCATATTGAACCATTTAGAGATATGATTCCCATAAGGACGGAAACATCTGTGTGAAGGTAACACTGAATGTAAACATGTTCTACAAAGGAAAGCTTTTAATTTGAAATTTAGTTGACTCAACAGCATCATTATCACATAGCTAATAGAGGTTAGTTTAGTTTACTGTGTGAACACAGCACCACATTTGGGTCCAACTGTTACCACTGAGCTGCAACAATGTTTAATTTAAATTCCAAATTAGTTTGTGTTGCCACAGATCTCAGGAACGTTTGATCTTTGGACTCTGTTGCATCTGGCATTTGTATTCTTTATGTAGCCTAACTGTCTTCTGTCTAAAAGACAAGTTAGAGTTTCTTACCAACTGCAGAAACCCTGTTGAAACATTCAGTTATCAGTGCATTAGATTCTTCAGAAATACTGTGGTTGTGCTTCAATGAACAATAGAAATCGCACACAATACACTGCATAGTCTCTGTTTTTCAGGCTCTGAGGTCCCTCCTCATAGACTGAAGGAAAAACTGCAGTAGTCCAACTTGGCCAAAAGATGGTGCTGACGTCAAAATAATAGTCCCAGTTATGAGGAGCCACCCTTTGGTTAAAGCAGAAGTAAGCGATCCGGTCATTTTGGCTAACTTCTTGTCAGCCGATGGAGTTAGCAGCCCCCGCCCTCGTTATGGATCTATTGGTCCTCGTCCCTATGTCACCACATTCATGCGCATCCCTTGGCTGCACACACAGCCCTTCATGCTGTTCTCTCTCCTCATTGGATAAAGGTTGTAGGATACAAGGAAAGTTTTCTCCTCGGCTTACAGCAGAGCCGAGTGACTGACAGACCCGTGTTTCAGACCAAACACTCTATATTTGCTGTCGGAAGAGATAACTATTTAAATACAGGCTCAGAGAGAACATGCACTCGCCCAGCTCGGGTCAGGCTGGATGTTTTGAGCCTGATCTGGCTGTGTGACAACCATATAATACAATATCATAACATAATGATACTTTGTAACATAGTTCTATGTCATGACACAGCCCAGTCTCTCTTGTTCAGAGGGAACTTGAGGATTTAATGTCAGGTAACACAATTGTTATTGAAAGGATCGCAAAGTTATTTAATAAAACATCCAATCACAGTCCTTCCTTCCTTCCTTCCTTCCTTCCTTCCTTCCTTCCTTCCTTCCTTCCTTCCTTCCTTCCTTCCTTCCTTCCTTCCTTCCTTCCTTCCTCCCTCCCTCCCTCCCTCTCTCTCTCTCTCTCTCTCTCTCTCTCTCTCTCTCTCTCTCTCTCTCTCTCTCTCTATCAAATTCAAATTCGCTTTATTGGCATGACAGTTAAAAGAACTATGTTGCCAAAACATTAGGAGTCAATGACACAATACAACTCATGAAATCAAATATAGAAATAAATAAAAAAGTATACCGGTACATAAAATTATTTACCCTATGCGCGTGTGTGTGTGTGTGTGTGCGTGCGTGTGCGTGCGTGTGTGCGTGCGTGTGTGTGCGTGTGTGTGTGTGTGTGTGTGTGTGTGTGTGTGTGTGTGTGTGTGTGTGTGTGTGTGTAAGTAAGATTGGGCATCATTAGACTGTTGCAAGTTGTTATATATAAAACATACACATATTGTTCTTAAATGATGACAGTAACAAATGATAATAAAAAATGACAACAATATTAAATGACATAAATAATTCTTCTGATCAGCATTCGTGTACTTTTCTAGTATCGTGGCAGAATGTTACATATTGTGCAGCTAATTTAGTAAATTGTCTAAATTATCTCTCTCTCTCTACACTTGGGCTTCAGCCTTTAGAGCATTTTAAACTGAGTGTGAAACTGTGAAAAATACTTTTTTGGGACTGTGTTTCTGTTTGAGTGGGAGAAAGATTTGGAGCCTCAGGGTATCAAACAAAAAAAAATTGCAGTGACATCTGGTGGTTCACCAAATACACAGCAGCCCCTCCAACCTGGAGTAAGAGTGCTACTGCCACAGTGGTTTTAGCTGTAATCTCTTGTGATGTGCCTGTGTCATTATCATATCAAGTCGATTAATACTCTAAAACTGTGAGCTATGATACTGTACATGTAGATGTGCAATACATAGCAGTGAGACAGTGAATAAATGCGTCGTCTTCTAAAAAGCCTGAATACTGTGGGCTGCATTCAAGCTGTTAAAGGCTCATAGTTGATTTTTATACACTCACATACTGTGACATGACAAGAGAAAAATGTTCACGATTTACATCACCTAATCCCTCACATTAGATCCATGTTAAACTGACAGATTAGAGATTTGAAGTAAGGTTGATGTGCTGTTCGCTCCAAATAAGGAAACAGAACACATCAGGGCCAGTGTTCAAGTCAAGTGTACAATTTAATGTTTTTATCTTTACCTCCCACTCTCCTGTGATGACTCACTGACTGTCCTTCACTGCGTGTGTGTGTGTGTGTGTGTGTGCGCGATCAGAGTGCTGTTGTGGACAGTGTGCTCTCTACATTCAGATCTATATGTGGTGAGGACGGTGTCTCATTGGGTGAAGCTGTAAGACAACAACATGGCAGAGATGAGTCTGTACACAGGTTAGTCTGCTGCACTCTGTGATATACTGTAGAAACACACTCATGGTGTCTAGTCAGACATTAAAGAAAAGGGAAATGGTGCCAATGGCTCAAGGACAGACAGACAGGATGAACCCGAAAAATATTTGGACAAAAAGCAGAACCAGATGACACAAACCATCATCAGTACTGTCTGTCCTGTCACTGACGAATCACAAGCTGGAGAATCAAAAATATGCATTATTGACAGGGGTTTAAAGGGATGTGTTGTGTGAGAGACAAAGCACCCACTCAAACAAACCAATATTAATTTAAAAGGATAAGATTCAACATTTTGGCAAATTGGCCCATTGCCATAATACCTATTGTGTTAGGAGCAGGTTTGTTACCTTTAATTGTTGGTGCATGCTGTTTTTAGATCGGCAGAGCAGAGTCGCAAGCTGCCCGGAGCTACACTACGGAGGCTAATATGATTTCTTGGTCTTCCTCATCAAACTCATCAAATACACAATCCAACAACTCCAAAACACTGTCATGGACAAGTTGTGACCCGCACATTCACCACGCTATGAGATAATAACGAGGTAAATTCATGCAAAACAGCTCATGTGTGTTCCCGTCTGGGGCAGTTTATCGGCAAGCAGTCTCTGCATTTGTCTCGAAAAACAACTCAGTCTCGTAATGTTGCGTTATTATCTCATAGCGTGGTGAATGTGCAGGTCACAACTTGTCCACCAGAGCGTTTTGGAGTTGTTGGATTGTGTAATTGATGAGTTTGATGAGGGAAACCAAGAAATCCCATGAACCTCTGTAGCGTAGCTCTGAGCAGCTCGCGGCTCTGCTCCGCCGTTTTAAAAATAGCTTGCACTGACAATTCAAGGTAATGAACCTACTCATAAGACTATAGGGATTATGGCAATGGGCCAATTTGCCAAAATGTTGAACTATCCCTTTAACTCTTCAAGTTCATGTACCATTGGTGCTACATATTTTCAACCCCCGAACTGTCGTATTCCTAAGTGCACCTACAAAATTCAGTGTATCATGTTGCAGCTGCAGGTCAGCAGAGTGAAACAGAAAGCTCACACATATATTTATACAACATCAGCGTCTCACTTGACACCTGAGCTACAGGATGTGCAGCATCCTGTGGCAGTAGATTTCTGGCCACTTGGGGCAGAAATAGGATGGGATGTTATATTATGAAATAGTGATAGAGAGCATTGTTTTCCTGCTGTCCAGATGTTGTCCCCCAGATGTGGTGGTGTTTCCTCATTGTGTGGAGGAGGTCAGTGCCCTGGCCAAGGTCTGCCACAACCACCGCATTCCCATCATTCCCTTTGGCACTGGGACTGGCCTGGAGGGAGGGGTCGGTGCAGTGAAGGTGAGAGACGGGAGGATGTGTGTTTGTGTGTGGTAAGAAGAGAGCACAAATAGTCTATCTTAACTCAACTCAACCCAACTAAATTTTTACATTGAAAATGTCTGATTACAATGTGTATGGTAATTGCAAATAACAGAAGTGGAACATCACGATTAACATGTGGACAGTTAAAAAAATTAAAGTATTCTTGTATTGCCTGTCTAGTTAGTTAGTTTTTATTTGCACATTATATAACCTGCATAAACAATGAAAATAGTAAAATTAAACATTGTGCAGGAGAGGTAGAAGCCAAAAAAGGCTTATAAAAATACCTCCCCTAAGTAAAAAAACAACAACAACAACAACAGCGGTGGTCTTCAGAGTAAAAAGATAATACAGAAATTCATAACATAAGAAATAGACAGACCATTGGTAAATTATTCATATAAATCAAAAACAGGAGAGGCCCAAGAATGGAACCTTGAGGTACGCCACAACGTAGCTTAGCTCTACTTGAATTATACATTTTTATAGAAACATATTGTTCCCTATCCTTCATGTAATCACTTAACCATTTGAGAGCAATATCATGAAACCCATATTTCTGTCTACATGTTTCTTCCCTCTGCTCTCAGGGTGGCGTGTGCTTCAGTCTGAGGAACATGGACCAGGTCCTGGATCTCCACCAGGAGGACTTTGACGTGACGGTGGAGCCCGGTGTGACTCGGATGACCCTTAACGCCTACCTGCGAGACACCGGCCTGTGGTTTCCTGTAGGTCAGTCACACTGTCCCCTAGCTTTCATATTTTTCAAGAGCACAGTGGATAAACTTGAGAAAACATTTTTTATTTGTAAATGGCCACGGAACAATTTACTAAACTAAATTATAAATAACAAACCAACATTGTCATCACACATAACCTAATGTTGTTCGGCCTTACAGGGTAATTTGATCACTCACTGGAAACACACTGTTGTCACTAGACTTAACAGTTAGTTTGGATGATCCTCCAGTATAACCAGCAGATGCCACAAAACTATATTCAGGTTTTAACACAACTCATACATCAGTGTCCTGTCAGTTTGTAGTGGATGAATGGAAAAGTGTGTTTACAGGCTGGAGGGTAGGACTCTATTTTCATGTGCCTTTCATCTGTGCAGAAAGTTGAATTTAGTCTTTGCGGCTATACAATTTTAAATTTCAGATTTTCCCTGGATGTTTTCTCACTTTAATCTTGCAAATTGTTTGCAGTGGTTCAAAGGGTGGGATGGTCTAGTTTCATATTATTGAAAACATGTTGTGGGTAAAATTGAAAAGGAACATTTCAAATGTGATTGGCCCTGACGTTTGGAGTCTGATAGTTTAGCACAATATTTCTATTGTGAAGTTATTTTACTAAAATGGAAAAACAGTATATGTTGACATCAAAGTTAAATCATATAACTCGATACATGTGTCAAAGTGACATGAAGATGAAGAGCAGGAGGGTAGGTGAGGGGCAGTCTACAGTCTGGAGTGGAGATGTGTTGATGGATTATGTGGAGAGTGTGAGGACAGAGGGGAACAAAGACAGATGAGGTAAAGAGAGTAATGAAGGAAGGGTTGGCTGGGAGAGAGGCTTAAAGGTTGAACTGTATAGAGGCTGATGCCAACTGGCTTCCAGCAGCAGGTGGACGCACTGATACACTGAAGCTGCAGCTCCTCCATCATACAGTATAGGCTGATCACCCCAGAGTCACAGTGGGAAAAGTGAAGTGGTGTGGCTGGTTTTCCCTGAACACTAGGTAAGTATGTAAGTATGATGATGAGGTGTTTGATCTAGCCTTATATACTCTCCTGCTGTTGAGTGCTCTTCATAGGACGTCCGTTGTGTGTTTTGTTTAGGCTGTATAATGTGTATAGTTTAGTTTTAGCTCTGAATATCTCTTTAAAAAAAAAAAACATTTATGTTGATTTTTTGTAGAGACCCACACGGAAAGAACCTATAGGTTTTAATAAAGGTTTGAATATATGTGACATACATAAAATTGGCCGTACAGTGCGTACACATATATGCTAATATATATGCACAGATAAACTGCATAGGTTTCATATATGCACATATCCTCATGAGGATATATAGGATATATATATATATATATATATATATATATACGCATATATGAAACCTATATGCAGTTTATCTGTGCATATATATTAGCATATATGCACCATATGTGTATATATGAAAATGGCCAATTGTCACATATAGTCAAACCTATATTAAAACCTATAGGTTATTTCCGTGTGGGGAAGTAAAATATTTTTGTTTTTTCTGGTTTAATAAATGCTTTGACTCTAGTGCTGATAAATGTTTGATGGACTACTAAGCTGTTGATTTCTTTCTCAGTGTCTCTGTCATCTCAATTTATTTTTCCAGCCTGAGGTTATTCCTCCCCTTGTTACTGCTTTTGCTGTTGCAGAAGGTTGCACGCTGACGTGTGTTGTGTGTTGTGTTGTCGTCGTCTACCAGAGAGGGTGTCCACACTTGTTCAAAGCAGTCGAGAATTTCTGTGTCTCTGAGTAGTGCCTTTTTAACAGAGGGTTAGCAGATGCTCTCAGTAGGTAGTGTGATGCTCACTCACGCATGGTAAATGGTAATTATGGTCTGATAGTAGGAGTCATTTCTATTATGTGGACTGTGCATTTGCTTCACGTTGTCAAATCCATTGCTTGGCAGGTTTTGTTTGAGCATAGCTGTTGCTTTATATAATCTGAAATAAATTGACAGGGTGGATTATGAGCTTGGTTAAAATCAGCTGCTATGAAACATTTTAATGGTAATAAATCATTTCCACATTAGTTTTACCTCATATATGTCAGTGTTTTACCAGTGTCTTGTGTAGCAGGAGTGTTGCTATGTACATACCTGTCAAACCAACCATATGAAGGGTTGGCCTTTTATAATAAGAAACAACATTGATGTTCCACTGTTGTAATAAATAATGTGAGACAAGATCGGCCAATGTGAACATGTCAGGCTGAATGAGTGAAGTGAAGAGAAATGGCTATTCAGTGATTACCAGCTAGAGATGTTTGCTTTGATAGATTGTTGTATCCACCCTGTGCACTCCCTGATGTCCACAAGGTGTGTGATGCAGTGTTTCTCTGCACCCTGGCCAGTCATGTATGCCCACAGCATGTGGATATATTTCACTCCTCCATTTCCCTGTTGCTCAGTCACAACATGAAAAAATTAAATTTTATAAGATACATCTCTTCCATTCAGGCGTCCACTAAGGATGTGAAACTGTTCAGGTTTTTTTCCCTCAAAGACGATTCTGTCATCTTACCGAGATGTCAGTCGTTAATGTAGAGTGTGTTTTCCACTGGCTTGAGTGGAGTAAACTGATACTGAAGCAGACATTTTCTGTATATTTCTACATCGTATCTGTTTCATTTAGTGATGTACACTATATTGCTGTGCTGTTTCCATCAGATCCTGGAGCTGATGCGTCTCTGTGTGGTATGGCTGCCACCAGTGCGTCTGGTACTAATGCAGTGCGTTATGGGACGATGAGGGAGAACGTGATGAACCTGGAGGTGGTGCTGGCCGACGGGACCATCATACACACAGCTGGGAAAGGCCGACGCCCCAGGTAACCTCACTCAGTATTCTGCTACTACACGTCGTGTAAACAGATGTACACACATGTTCATTTCCATAAGCAATCATTACCTCAGGCATCTTTACGCTTGTCAATCATGCCTTATGTCAACCTTCAGGAAGACTTCAGCAGGCTACAACCTGACAAACCTGTTTGTGGGTTCGGAGGGCACCCTGGGGATCATCACCAAGACGACGCTGCGCCTGTACGGCGTCCCAGAGGCCATGGTGTCAGCTGTCTGCTCTTTCCCCTCCGTCCAGGATGCTGTAGACAGCACCGTGCAGATCCTCCAGGCCGGAGTGCCCATCGCTCGCATCGGTGAGGAGACGATGCTTCACAATAGATACAGTACAGCACTTCCACATGACAGTCAGTGAATCTCACTGTATGTTATCAATCTAGGTGTGAGCTGTTGGTTGCTGACCTTGGTCACAAGTGGCACCGTGTCATGATAAATGACCGCCCTGAACTACATGTGCATGTAGTTTGGTCCCTTGACTGAACTTTTGCAAATACACAGCTCAGTGAAGATAGACAGTGAAGATGATTTTTTATTTTCTGCCACAAGATCAAAAAGGTTTGATCAACCATTCAGTGTTAATCAGTGACGACATTAATGAAACATAAAAGATCTAACATTATCTACTTAATGCTTCCTGTCTAAAAAAATGTTCAAAGAAAGAGAATATTCTTTTAAAAGTTATTTTAGTCACTGATGAAAGCATATGATTTAATATTTATGTTGATTATACAGTATATGTGTTCACATCTCCCTTTTTTCATATGTATTTTCAGTTTTTGCATTAAAAGATTAGATTGGAAATAGAAAAAAAGGAAACATCTGAAACACCAAAAGTCCTAATATCACAGAAACATTTTACAGCTGGTGTAAATGTTTCAATACAAAGAAAATATAACAAAGTGCAGTTACAAGCTTTCACTGTAAGACAGTCTGCTTGTAGGGGAGATTCAGAGGCAAGAACATGCTGCTAGATGCGCAGAGCAGAGCTTGTGGATGAGTTAGGAAAGTGTGAAAAAGAAAGAAAAAGAAACATAGCCAGAGGGAAGTGTGGAGCATGGAGGCAGGAGGCAGGAGGGATCTTGGGGGTTGAAAGTACAGCTTTACCTTTTTGTGCAGGTGTAGCTTTACTTCATCTCATTTTGTCAGTCAGTGTGTAAAACAAGCCCAGGGTGATACCAAGTGCTGAAGTGTCTGTCAGCAACAACTGAGGGTGGGCGTCACTGATGAGAACTCACTGGATGCAAAAATTAAGTTTGTTTAGGTGTGTCCTATGTCAAGTGCTTGATTGTGAACTCTGAAAGAGGAATAACAATAACTTTGTTATTCCTCTTTACTCCTAACAACATCTGAAATTGAATTAAACTGAGTTAGATACATAAAAAATAGGGGAAATCAAAAAATAAATATTACATATAAGGTGAAGAAGGTTACAGTATGTGTAGCCTCACTGTTTGTAACTTAGGTAATGGACTGTCAACACCAATGATAACTGGACTTTCAGAAGAGAATCTACTCAATCACATATTTACCAAACAAGTTGATTTGTCCACATGAGACTCTGTCATTGGAAACAGGCAGCACATGGGAAAAAATACGCCACAGCTAATAAACTTGCTTACATAAAAATGGATGCTAATTATTGCTATGTCAACATCAGTTTTATATTTGGTTATGTAAAAAAAAAAAAAAAAACATCTTATGTATGAATTTTACAAAAAAAAGAAAATAAGGGGCCCCACAATAAAATAGCTACAGAGAGGTGGAGGGAGGGAAGATGAACAAGTCAAAACAAGGAAGAGATGAGCCTTTATTGATTCCTCAGAGAGAAGACTATCCTGCAGCAGCAGCAGGATAAAAATATCCAGCAGAGAGAGAGAGAGAGAAAATCAAGTGAACAATGAAAATAGATCAATATCAGATATTGAAAACTGGGAAAAATGTTTGACCATTAAGCAAAAGCTAACAAAAGCCAGAAGAATGACCTATTAAATGTCTGTGTGTGTCTGTGTTTGTGTTACCCAGAGTTCCTGGATGATGTGATGATCGATGCGTGCAACAGGTTCAGTGGGCTCTCGTATCCTGTGACCCCGACTCTGTTCCTGGAGTTCCACGGCACTGAGCGAAGCCTTGAAGAGCAAGTCAGCACAACTGGTGTGTGATAAACAATTTACAAATAATCACCTCTCTAACAACGGAGCTGACACAATGTCAGGTGAAAATGAAATTGATACAAGGATGCATTATTTGGGTTTTTATTGTTTTGTAGGGTTATTTTGAAGAGGAAGAAATTGACATTTCTGAGCCTCAGTCTACATCAGATGACATAGACAAAAAAAACAGACAAAACTGGAAATTTTTCATCTAAACATTTCATTAATTCATTTTCTTTAATTCAATACTCAAGTCTGCTTCAGCAGCAAATATTTTTCATGCTTAGCTCACACTTGGATTTGGACCTGCAGTTTATCCCATTCTTCTTAGCAGATCCTTCCAAGCTCCATTAAACTGGATTGAGCTGCCGTCTTCAGGTTTCTTCACAGATGATCTATGGGATGTAGGTCCAGACTCACGCTGAGCCATTTAATGTTGTGCTAAAAGGTGAAGTGAGGCTCTTCTTGCCTCAGGTCAGGGTTAGAGACTCAGTTTGGCTCGACTGCCAGCTTAAAGAAGAGTTCTGCTAGTTCCGAATTTCTTATATTTTACAATGAATGAGATGCTTCAGAAGACCAAATTCACAAGTGGATTTATTACCTTGATCTATGTGTGATCACAGTTTTATCCTTGGACTTAATGGCTTGTGTTTGTGTGTGTACAGAGGACATCACTCACAGTAACAGAGGGGCCGATTTTCAGTGGGCTCGAGATACAGAGACAAGGAACCAGCTGTGGAAAGCTCGTCATGACGCCTGGTACGCTGCTCTGGCCCTCAGACCTGGCTGCAAGGTACAGGAAGTCAACTTCCAAATATTCCATAGGGATAAAACTGTGCTATCACCATGACAGTGCTCCCTCCGGTAACTGCTGGAGGTGTGACCAACAACGGGCGGTTCATCGCTTCATCTGGCTGAGTGATAAGAGCTGAGCCCTGTTGTGTCACTATCACCAGTCAGACGCACTGAAATGTTTAAATCCAATTTAATGGTATAAAGTGGCCATTTGATCCTGTTTCAGTTCTTTGACCTTCTTTTCAAGTTGTGTTTGTGTCTGTGTGTACAGGCCTATGCTACAGATGTGTGTGTCCCCTTGTCTCGATTGCCTCAAATCATTGTGGAGACAAAAGAGGACCTGATTGAGAACAGACTTACAGGTGAGCATGCAGCTGTTCACTGACTTGACTCAGTGTCAGTGATGTTAATGAGGCTTGATGTGATTCATTGAGCGTATATTATCTCTGCTCTTGTTAACCCATGAATAGTTCATAATCAGATAATCAGATTACAATCAAATGCTACTGTATGATTGCAGACTGATCACAGTCATTCACAGTGCAAGATGAATAAGGCCAATTATATGAAGTTGTTTATAAGTAAGAATATATTTCAAACCTTTACATTCACCTTTTTTGATTGTGCTTTGTCTCTCCCCTGAAAAGCCTTTCCCCACTGGGTCATTTCTTTCTTCTTCTTTTTTTATAAAGACATTACCAAACAAGTAAAGCTACTTTTACATTTAACATGAGTGACAAAAGGCATGGCCAAGCCTGGAACAGAGGCCATCATAAGTAGTAAAACAAAGAAGAATAAGAAGAGTAATTTCAGATTGTATTATACATTTTGAATTCCCTGTATTATAAATAAAATTGTAAGAAAAAAGAAAGGGGGTGGGTGGGTTGGGGTTAATAAGTATCGGAGAAAAAAGTCTATCCAGCAGCCATTAGTTCTCACTATCGAGGTGAGATGTTGCCTCAGAGCAGAAAATCACAGTTACAGCAACAATTTAGAGAAGAGGCATAAAAAAAGAGAAGAGGCATAAAAAAGGAACATGGGTTTAAAAAAAGATGCTACTCAGAAACAAAGTTTTTTTTTAAACTGCAACCTTGGAGGCTGAAAAATAAACCTAGTGAAGAGGTTACTAAAAACTGCACCCATTCGACTGCCCTCAAAATAGACTCCGATGTTAAAATGTCCAACAGAGATGAACATGTTTACAACCCGGTTCTGGCTCAGTGGTGACGGTGGAGCAGCTGAGCTTCAAGACTGCTCTTCATATGTCATGTATATCCTTGTATACAGCAATAATAGGATAGGATAACTTTGATTCATTGAACTTGATTAAAAAGCAGCTTGATAGAAGCTGGAAATCAAGTGTAAAATTAGTCACAAGTTTTTAACATGCGCAAATCATAGACACACCTGCATTTGCTATAGGACCAAGCCTGATGAACATGTTCTTTATTTTTCCCAGTGGCAGTGACAAGTCATTGAACTCGGTCCAGTTTTTCTTTTTCTGGAGACAGTGCACTTAACCGTGGGTGATACTGTACATGTCAAAAGACCCACACCTTTTGTTTGCTTTTTTAACATATTTTGGTCGGCTTTTATGAAAGGATAGTCAGAGAGAGACAGGAAATGGGGAGACAGAGAGGGGGATGACGTAGCAAAGAGCCGAACCGGGCCGGCTGCAGCGAGGACTATAGCCTCTGTATATGGGGCGCCTGCTCAACCCAGTGAGCTATACAATGCCCCACCTGTTTTCTGTGTAAGGTCCTACACCCTGGTGGTGTCTGGAAGCACATTTGTCCTCCAGAAAAGCAGCAGTTTTATGACATTGACTCCCTGAGCACATCTGCTGAGTGCAAAGTGACGGTTTGGTGGATGTGTGCTGCCTGAAATCGTCAAGTGTAACAGAAAAGGAGGGAGGTGTCTGAGGAAAAAAGAGGCACATGTACACAGAGACAACAGCTGCTTGAAATCTTCATACAGGAACGAAGATTAAAAATGCTCAATGCTGCAACTTTCTTAGGTCGATGAGTTTCTCCACCAATCATTTTGACTTGAGCTTCAGACCACAGTGAAAAACACTTTACATAATTAATAGCAGTAAAAGAGCCTGAGGTGATGTCTTTGAATTTCTTAAGTAATTTAAGTAACAACAGCGATATTATGTCTCACCTCACCATTATAGACCAGTGTCATATACTATATGTATAAATGTATTTGTCATAGTCTTTGTCAGTAGAGGTCTGATCAAGATGAGAGACGGGTGTTTGGACAGGAAGTGGATCTTGTAATAAAGGGAATAAGACAGATAACGTTGCTTCACTTAGATCAGGGGTGTCAAACTCATTTTAGTTCAGGGGCTACAAACAGCAGAATTAGATCTCAAGTGGGCCGGACCAGTAAAATAATAGCATGATAACCTATAAATAAAAAGAACCTTTAATTTTATATATATCATATTATGAACAACCTGACATGCATTGATAAAAATATGTGCAATTTCAAATTTTCACACTTTGCAAATTAATCCTGAGGGCCGGGTTGGACCCTCTGCCGGGCCAGTTTTGGCCCACGGACCGCATGTTTGACACCCCTGACTTAGGTAGAAATACTGTCTGTGCAACACTGCTCTGAGTCAAATAATTAAAAGCATTAAAAAAACTTAAGCTAATAAATACAGGATTTTAATTCAAGTCACAAGATTTACTCAAACTGATGAAAGAATAGTTGCAAAGTTAGTAATGTCTTTTAACCAGGGCTGTTTACCAGAACTATACCCACTAGTTTTATTGCTTATGTATGATCATTTTGTTTGAATTTGTTAATTAGTGTTTCATAAGTTAAATGGCTTCATCCCGATTGGGTTAGGGGTTACAGTAGTGTCAGGGGCTGACGCCAACCCTCAGTAAAAATGAATCCTGTATGTTTTCCAGAGTGTACTATCTATCTACCCACAGGTCCCATAGCTGGTCATGTAGGTGATGGTAACTTTCACTGTCTGATGGTGGTGGACACCAACGATCCAGAGGAGCAGCACAGTGTCCACATGTTCACTGAGAGACTAGCCAGGTAACACCCACCCCCCTTCTCTACTGACACTATTCACATCCTCACAAACCCATTGATTAACAGACACAGCTTTGGGCTTCGTTAAATTTTGTGATTTACTTTCAGTTCAGGACCATTGTTATATGTCTCCATAGTTAAGATAAACACAGGAACATAGGAACTTATTTGATGGAAGTCCAGTGTGTTAACCTGAATTTCTTGATTATAACAACTGTAATTGATTTTTTTTTTTAGCTCATTTGCATGTTTAAAGGTGCAGGGAATGTTCAGCCCAGGTACTGTAGACGAACAACTTCTCCGTCTCTCTTCTGCACTTTTCTCCTCTCCCTAATTCTTCTCACACTTTGCCAAATCCTTTTCATTCTGCTCGTCTACCTTCAGAAGAATTCACCTGTCCCTTGACATCTCTCTCTCACCTTCTCTCTGACTTGGTATTGACTAATCTGTAAGTGCAGGATTTAAAAATGAGTCTTTGTGACTGTGGTACGGTCCAAAATCTATTTTGTAAGGCTGTGAAAGCAGCTGGCTGTATCAGGGTCAGTTGTAGATCCTAAAGGCCTATGGCCTAGTGGGCAATAGATTTGACTCCTCAGGAAGATAAACATGGATTTTATACTGTAATACATAATAAATAAAAGAAAAATGAGCCTTTAAGCAGCTTTTAGAGGGTTTCTCCAGACATGTTTAAAAAATACTGCCATTTGTATTCTTTTGAACAAGGTTTTCTCACATAAACACAGATTTTTTTCATTTATTTATTTGTTTTTTTAATAAATCTGGATCTGGCCTTGAGCCCCACCCACCATCTGCTGGTTCCAGGTGAAAGAGCAGAGAGCATCAAGATGGTTAGAGAAGGAAACATCAGAGAGACTTAGACCCAGACTCAGAGGAGGAATCTGTTGAGAACAGTTTGTGGAGGTTGACTGTCCAAACAGACTGTAGATCAGGTTTTACAGCTGTTTTTTAGGATCCTATGGTCGGATAAATTGGTGAATTTCATTTGTAAAAGTTAGAATTTCATCATAAAAGAAGCTTAGAAAGTTGCTATTTCCAGCTTCGCTATTAGATCCATGGGCTAAGTCTCAGTTAGTGACAGTCAGAGGGTTTTTCATCCATCAACCTATAGGAATTTGCATTAACTTACTTCATTTCAGGAAATGTGGAAATTGTTGTCTCTGAAAAGACCTGTTCCCTGTGACATTTTTCAGTTTGCAAGTCAAGTCAGGTCATTTATTTGATAGAGCCAAATCACAACAGCAGTTATCTCAGGGCTCTTTTCAATAGTGCAGGTCTAGACCGTAGTCTATAATATTGATCACAGAGACCCAACAACTCTCACCATCAGCAAACACTCTGCAACAGTGGGGAGGAAAAACTTCCAGAAATCTTGAGCAGTCGGGGTCCGTCTTTATAGACCTAAACTTGTTCCACTGTGTGCCAATTCTGCTGGCATCTCAATAGAAACCACAGGGCTAACCTTTTACTGGTAGTGTACTTTATTGTCATGGGGGGTTAAAAAGTACACTGCTGTAACCACTCACTGAAAATGGTTCCTGTGAGACGTTACATTGGAATAAATTTGAAGTTTAGATCTAGTTACAAATTGTTTTCTTTGATATCCGTGGCACCAGTTTTTGTTCTTTTGCTGAGTGTAGTGAAAACTACTGTGACATCATGAACATGTTAATGTCAGAGGCTGCTTACAACACTGAATAAACAATATGCAGTGACGTGATGTGGTCTGTTCTCCCTGTAGACGAGCTCTGGCCATGGACGGCACATGTACGGGGGAGCACGGAGTGGGTTTAGGGAAGAGAGCGTTGCTGTGTGAGGAGATGGGACCCATGGTTATCCAGGTCATGCAGGGTCTGAAGGAGGCCCTCGACCCATGTAACTTGATGAATCCTGGGAAAATCCTACAACCAAGGGGACTATAAACACTAATCATGGAAAACGTGTCCCCTGCTGGCTTGATCAGAGACTGTCACAGTTAAATTAAATTATATTTTTATTTAGTATTTTGCACATACTGTAGAAATGTTCATGTTAAAACAGGAAATCAGGATGAGTCTCAATAAGGAGGAATCAGTCAAAAATGAAGACCACCAGGAAATCACTGGGAAGACACTGTTATTTAACGTGGTGCTGTGATTGTACAAAAGTCTGCGATGATTTCATCAGTGTTACCTTTTCTGCTCTCTGGTGGGTTGATGCTTTGTTTTACAGGGTGATATATATACTGTATATATGTGTGTTTATGAATCAGGAAAATTAGGAATGTCTTGTTTGATCGGACCAGCCTGTGGGTTAATCAACTAATTCAAATGATCTTATTTAATAGTAAAAAAAAAGGTGTTTATGCACTGGTTCCACGTGTTCTACTGAATGTGTTTATTACTGCCTTATTTTTATAGAAAACTGACAGAGCAACAAAAGATATCATGAAAGTACAACATATGTGTGCGTATAACCTGTCTCATGTTGGTGTTTGAAGGAAGTGCTGGTTCAGACTCGATGGTAATTCCCAACCTGTGTGTGTGTGTGCGTGTGTGCAGGTAGACCAACGAATGATTTACAAAACAGTTAAATTTTGCTCCAACAAATATAATTGGAAAAAATTGAAACGCAAAATAATGTTTTTAAATATTTAATAAAATAAAAATGATCTTTAAAAACTGTCAAACTCCTTTTTAACTCATTTATATGGACCTGCATCTTGAGTATCAACTTTAAAAAGAAGAATTTCCTGTATCTTGAGTCAGTCATAAATCTACAAAGTCATTGAGTTGCTCATAGCAATATCCCTCTCTTCAATTAAGAATTTGACCAGTTATCTTTGTCAGGTGGAGCGACCTTTCATCATTTTATCACATCATCATCAACATCTCTAACATCCATGTTGGGGAGGTTTTAACAGGGCATGTGTCCTTTTTTCCACTGATTTTGAATCAGCATGCAGCAGGATATCTCTGAGATTACATCATCTTCAATTGATTATTAATGGTTCTTTCACACCCACATGTTGGTGAATCTGATGGTAATGTACCGTATACCTGTGTTTTTGGAGCCCGTGACAGTTTTGGGCTTGTGATGTGTTAAATGCGATGATGTATGTGTTTTCCCGCAAAGGATTATTTTTGCAACAATCCATGTCTTGATTTATGTATGGCCACATGATAAACTTCCTCCACATGATCAGATTGATTACACCGTTTCCCCAGCACACAGCAGGATCACTATCTGTTTATATCTTTTTGTAGAGACTGTTTAAAATTCCTCTTGCTAAGGTCCAGAGAAGCCAAATGTAGGGTGATCAATACGTTGTGATTCTAAGGAAGAGCAGTGTGCAGGATATTCTTCCTTTCAAGACTGAAGTGACACTTTCCAACACAACTGCACTTGAGACATTTAGATGTGTGAATATCTTGGCTGAGGAAAACACCAGGGTGTCAAACTGTAGAGCTGGGTAATAAGAGGAAGAATAAAAAGGAAAGAATCATGAGACAGATGGTGAATGGACACATGATGGTTCGTTCTCCAGGCTAGCTGTTTCCCCTCTTGACTAGAAAACAAATGTGTGTAATTTGCAGAATCATTCACTTTTTCTTTTAGCGGTTTGGTTAAATGTTCCCGTCTCCACTATTTAACGACAATTAAACAAGCAATGAATGCACCAGTCGCCTGTAGACCTGTGTAGATCCAATGAGTATATTTTCAGCTATGCACTCATATTGAAACAGAATGAAATGTCATGAGTTGCACAGTCAGCAGTCCACTTTTAAAACAGTGTTCACAAACCTTCCCCAGCTTCCTGAACTACTCAGAGTGTTTGTTCTTGGCATCGACTGCACCAGAGCTCAGACAGCTGAAGGTGACACAGCAGTGTATTGTGACACTTGAGTAATATGAAGAAGTGTATCTTGGCATCAGAGGGCAGCAGCACGTTACAGGAGTTTTACTGCTCTGTAGCAGTGAATGCTGCTGGATGGTTGTCAGGCTTTTGTTGTGAATTGCATTGGAGGATAACATAAAAAGCTATTAATTTGTTTCCAACTCTTTAGGCCCATAGGTATTATTGTCACATCTCACTTCAACTGAACTGAATGAAGACTGAAATAAACAATAGACATGACCACTGAGGTGCAGTAAAGTATCTATTTAATTCTTAATCACAGCAGTAGATGCTTTATTTCATTATTCAAGATCTTCCAGGTCCTTTAATCATCAGTATACAGAGAGTTTGAGTTGATTGCACTCCACTGAACGTAATTACAGGATTTAAAATAATTTCCATGTATTGGTTTCAGTTGTTAACAACTGTGCTTTCATTGACCCACTTATCAGCCCTGTAGCTTCCACTGAGGACATCGAGGTCATGGCCTCACTCTTCAGTATTTCAATGAGTTTAAGAGGATTAACGACTTTATAATATACAAAAGTGAAAATATTAAATGGAGTAGTTACAGACCTGTCAGTCCTGTGAGGTCAAAGGTCAACCATAGTAAATAATAGAACTCATTAGCAAAATGAACAAATGTAAAATTTAACCTTTTCTCAGACAGAGACTGCATGCATCCGAACAATTCATGTTACTGTATTGTATTGTATTGTGTGTGTGTGTGAGGCTGAGGAGCAGAGGGGGAACCATTTATAGGCCTGCTGTCATTATAGCAGGATAGATTAATACCTATTGATGTGAGAGTTTCCCTTATTGGGCAATGAAACCGAGGAGACTGTACGAGACTGACTGTGTGTTATTGTAAAGAAACAAAGAGCCAAAGAGAATGAAACCAACCTAATTACACAGACACACACAGGCAGAGGATTAGACCAAGTAATCCTAAACAAAATATGTGAGAGCCAATAATCCCAATAATTTAACATATGGCTGAAAAATCTGTGCGTAACTTGGTAATGACAATAATGATCCTTCAGCCGTTTAGATCACAGTCAAAACCCTGCTACCTGCTGAAAAGCCATTCTAAATGTTACTACTATTTAGTATGCATAAAGTGGAAAGTATATAAGACCTCTGTGGGACCTTTGGTGTGGAAAATGCACTGAAGCCATAAATCTGAACCAATCCTATGTCAACAGCTGTCGCATGTGGATCCTAAAATACTTTTCAGAAGACACAGAGCTCTCAGACAATTTGTCAGGGTTGAGTGAAGGCTGAGTCCAGTACAAAAACACACTTAAGGACAGAGTCTGCAGTGGTGCACTGTGAATTTGAAAAGGAACATTTATTAATGTGGGTAAACACATTTCTGTACAAGATATTCTTATAATAAGTCTGAATTATAATAAAATCTAAAAGTACTGCAAAATGATATTACATAACTTAATTTGTCAAGTACACCATATAATGAAACATGACTGAGTTCATAGTGCCACTGGTGTATTGAGATGTCTTCTAAAATAATTATTGTTGCTTAGTCTTTGATCTGTATCACAAATTATATAAAAAAAAAAACAAAGAAACAAGAAAAGACCATGTTGCACCTGGTCATTCCCTCAGCTGCTCAGGTAACACTTAAGACAGAGGCTACTGCAGAGCTGACTGATAAACTCTTCCAATCGGCATCCATCACAAATGTGGAATAAATAATATGAAACCATGACTTCAAAAAAAATCCAAATCTGAATAATTTCAACTTTATCAAGTCCATGCTTGGAAACACATCACCTGAGATGTCCTTATTTATTGTTGATTGGCTGAGCATTCAGACAATTTCCGAACATCCCCTCCTTGATTGCTTGTCCATGGTGAACACACCCTGCTCACTGACATGTTCAGTAACTAGTAATCCTGACCAGTTAGTGTATTTGTAAAGAATGTGCAGCTGTGTGAGGGATGGTTTTCCCCTGCTGTCTGTGGACAATGACCTAATACAGTGTCCTTGTGACTGTCTGAATAAAACAATGAATTGCTCTTACTGGAATCAATAAAGTTTTCTGAAGTCTGATCAGTCTCTGGAACTCTCCTCATATACTGTAGCTCCTGACCACTTGGCCTCTAATCAGGCTCCAGCTGAAGTTTCTAAAGTTTAATAATTTGGTTTCTTGTGCTTGTTGAGGTCAGTTTCTTACTATGTGGAGAAAGTTAAAGTGTTTACACTTCTTCTCTGACTAACTTTATGAGTTAATTGGAAATCAGAGGTGTGCTCACTCCTGTTGGCACCTGCTTGTCATCGTCCATCCAGTTGCAGCTGGGTCAGATCAGATGCAGTCCTTGTAGGGGAGATAACAGAGTGATAGTGCACAGGGGTTCACTCGGTTCTGTTTTATACTGTAGGTGTCTCCTCCCAGCACTGTTTCCCGTCTTGTCTGTGTTTATGATCCGAGCTTGCGCACTGAGCGTCTCCATTGTCTGGCCCGTAGCAGCAGCGGCAACAGCAGCAGCAGCAGCAGCACGAGCGGCGGCGGCGGCGGCAGCGGCGAAGCGGAGAGGACCGGAGCACCGATGTGAGCGCAAGGGAGCGACATCAGTGTGACCCCCAGTTTCCGGGGGAAAAGCGCAGGTTGGAGCCGTCGGAGCAGCCACACGGCGTGGACGGCGACGTCATTTGATTTTTTTTTTTTTAGTGTGTCACACAGACAGACCGTGGTGTTTGGCGGTCAGACAGACAGCAACAGTTGTCACGATGTCTGAGATCAGATGAGGCCAGAGCAGCGGAATGAACATTGCGGCGCTGTTGTGATCCGGGCCGGGGGGGTTAAACGTGTTGCTGCCGCGTCCTCGCCTGCAATGATCCAACCGTCTTAATCACCTGGGACGGCGCAGGGAGTGTGGCGTAGGCTACATCTGTTTTGTCAGTCGGGGCTTTCGCCGCGTCGTCCTGCTCGTCAGCCATCCCCCGGTTGTTGTGTCGAGGTTGTGTGTGTGTGTGTGCGCGCGTGTGTGTGTGTGTGTGTCTGCGGCTGAGGTGAATCCAGACGTCAGGGCGGCTCATGTTCCGCTCAGCAGGGAAACGGGCTGTTGCGTCTGCAGAGAGTCAGAGCTGACGAGCCCGCGGAGACACGCACGGAGAGACAGGCAGCCACAAGGCCGAGAGACAGACGAGGGGAGGGGGCCTGTTTCGGCTCTCTCGACCCTTTGCGGATCGAGCCGAGCCCCCTCCTGATTCCACCCAGAACCCCCACCCATTTGTCTCCCGCTTTGGATGGGGGGAAAGCAGAGCACGGCGGGGCGGCCCCGGGGTGCTTTTCCCGGTGTCTCTACGGATGACAGCGCGGTGCCACCCTCGGCCCACTTCGGCCACTACCGGCCGAGCGGCACCATGGGCCTGCGGAGCCGCTCGGTGAGCTCCGTGGCCGGGATGGGCATTGATCACAGTCCCGCCGTGCCCTTCGGCTTCTATACCCCCAGAGGGACGGACCCGGATCGAGCCGGAGGGGGGTCAGGGGGCACTACCGCCGCCCCCCACGGTACCGGTTACCAGGACACTGGGGGCGGAGGGCACCACACGGACGGGGTGCTGTATTTGGGTTCCCGGGGGTCGCTGGCTGACACCTTGCCCCTGCACATCGCGCCCCGCTGGTTCAGCGCGCACAGCGGTAAGTGGCGGTCCAGACACACACACACACACACACACACACACACACACACACACACACACACACACACACACACACACACACACACACACACACACACACACACACACACACACACACAGAGAGAGAAGTATTAATCATCAGAGAAAAGCATGAATCAAATGCATCATTCCCACACACGGACATCCCACCTCCAATCACGCACACCTTGTTTACCTGTAGGTGGGAATGACACCAATGCGGTGCCATTACATTACATTTCACCACTAAACAGGGACGTTGAGCCCAGCCTGAGGATGCATTGAGGAGGAGGCAGACAGGACACAGAAAAGGCAGCGTTGGGCTTTATAGAAATAAGCAGAGCTGTGCGTAAAAACAGTATGTTTCCCTCAGGCTGTGACCCTGTGCGGGCTGAGGAGGGTGAAATGCTCGGTAACAGCAGAAACCAGATGTCACCTTCTCCACACTTGATAGTTGACATTTTTCTGCAGGAAAATGTCTGGAATTGGAAAATATTGATTCCTGCAGCTTCAGTTAAATACAATCTAAGTACTTTCAATGATCTGTTTTACACTCACGTGAAATGATTGTTAATAGCTTATTTTATCAATTGAGAGACACATTGTGCTCCATGTTTGTGTGTGTGGTGGTGGTGGTGGGGGGCATTGGATGTGGTGAACACAACAGTGGCAGGGTGTGCTTCGTCTGACTGTCACCGCTGCACCGTCTGCATAGGTCATTCCTTGTGTGACATGACAGTAATAAGCCTGTTGCCAAATCTGGCTGAGTCAATTAGCTCTGCGATTAGAGAGGAGGAGGGGGAGGGGGGAGGGAGAGATGGAAGAAGGTGAGGGAGGGAGCATGAGAGGAAGGCAGGGACAGGCTGGAGAGAAGGATTTAGGAGGATGCCTGAGGAGTGATGATGATGATGATGATGATGATTCTGTGGGTGAGTGATAAGATAAGATCTACTTTACAATCCACATGGGGAAACTGTAGACGTGTTATACCATCATGTAGCCTACATGCAAACTCCTACATCATTCTGCACACAGACGCACATACTGTATATGTAGACACACCTAAACAAACCACATGGCCGCAGCTGGTTTCCTTCCACTTGCATGTAAACACATACACGTCCTCAAGGAAGATTAGACACACACACTCCTCGCTCACACACACATCAGGCTCAGCCAGGTCCCCAGGCTCTCATTACCAAAGCCCTGACTGGCTCACAGCAGTAGAAGTTGGACATCAACATCTTGGCTGCTTTTCCTTGCCTACATTACCCAGTGACTCTGATGTGCTTACATATCAGTGGGAGGAGATAACAGGGTTGAAGGGGGTGGGTGGGGTGGGGGGGTACAGGTGCAGGTGTCACAAATAGAGGATGAAGATCTTTAATCAAAACACAGGAAACACCGGTTTAGGTTCAGGATCCATTAAGATGCTTGATTCAAAGACGTTGTAGGAAAAGTTCAGCATATTTTGCAGATGTTCAACCTCTGGGTGACCATCGTATGGGCGTGGTCATCAGCCCGCTTGTTAAAAGGTGAGGCTAGCAGCAGCTACACTGTAGAACAACAACAACAAGGCTAGCAAAAAGAGGCCTGTGCTTTAAAGGAGTTGGAGGAGATTGATGCTGCACACCTCGGCCTCAGGCAGGACCACATTAAAAAGACTGACAGCCCATCAAGATGACTGGCAAGAGCCGGGCTGAGATCTGGACTGTGTGAGGGGGAAAGGGCAGGACTGACAATACTGTTGTCTGCGAGAGAAGCCTCAGCTTCAGACTCTCCTTCTCTCAGTGAGCAGATGCGGGTGGAAGCAGATAACCTCACAAGATACCGCCTCAAGTGTCTGTTGAAGGTCCCTCTCTCTCCAACCTGTCTCGTCTTTGATGCTGTAATAAAAGATTGGCAGTAATTGTAGGGAGTTTGCCCCCCTTTTCATCCACCCAGACCTTTCATTTAACTTGTACCTTGAGCAGAAACGTTCCTCTCACTGAGGTTTTCTGGTGTTGAATGAGATTTTTGGCTGCCCCAGGCTGCGTTCAGAACCACTGTGGCGCCACGTCGAAGAAATCCAGGGTCCTCTTTTATTTCTGTGAGACCACTGCTTTTTCTCAGTGGGATGCCACCGCGAGGGGCTCTGGGAAGAATGCATAGTTTGTAAGTTTGTCAAAAAAAAAAAAAAAAGTTAATCTTGGTTGTGCATATACAGTATATTTTGGTGATGCACAGGTGTCTGAGTCTATTAGAGTTCTATAATCTTTCAGAAACAGACAAAATTGTGATTTTTTCTTGGAGGATGAATTGCACTTTTCTACACTGAAATCTAAGTGATTGAATTATAAAAGAAACAAACTTTTTGTTCTCAAAATTGATGTTTTTTTTTTTTTTTTTTAAAGTTGCCCCAATTGAAGGTTGACTGAGGAGATCTTTGATGCAGTTTGAGGAGCAGCAGAGAAGATGAAGAGAAGTTTGTAGTTTCCTCTCTCACAGTCTGGATTTATTTTAGGTATTCTCATCCCAGACAGTAAGCATTTGTGCAATCACATAAATATCTGCTGCTGGTTAAAATGTAAAAAAAAAAAAAACATAATTCTGCATTGCTCCTGTTATGTGAGGTTCACTGTGTGAAACCGGTAACTAAACCGGACTAAGGTTTGAGCGAACAGTGTGGGGGTCGCATGTGGTGCAAGGTGCCTATGAACCCATTTAATGTTGAATTAGATTAAAACAGTCAAATTGTAGTTTTTGACTCCGCATGTTGGGAACATCAGATTTGCAGTGTTTCAATCCACAAAGATTTGGTCCTGCTGGGTCAGGACATCATGATGCCATATAGCTTATGTTGCCAGTGTTGGTACTGCAGCTGAAAATGAGAAGGCAGCTCGTGCTTAGTTCTACTGTGTTTGTACAGCTTCACAGTTTACCAGTCAGTCAGAGCAGCATCAGACAAACTGTGTTTCAGCACAGTTTAGTCAATACTGTGTATGGCCATGTTGGTGGTTCCTGCAGGCTGCTTTGGTCTGCTCCTCAACACTCACACTTTGTTGGAGCAGCTCTGTCAAACCCTGGAGCGTTTCGGTCAGTGTGTCCAGTGGAGAGCTGGGGGGGGGGGGGGGGGGGGCGGCAGTGTGGGTCTTAGCTAAGGTTCAGCAGAGGCAACTACAGTGCAAGCTTTGGGTGGTGTCTTGAAAAAACAATAAATAACCACAAGCATGCATCATGCTAGATTGACTGACAAAAGAAATTATGTCTAGTTAAAATCTAAAGTCTTGTGATGTCTAATGTCGCCAGCTCTATGTCGGAGCGCCTGACTTTATCTGCTGTTAGTGAAGCCTGTAACACAATTGATCAGGATATGTAGCTACAGTGTTTTTTGGTTTTTTTTTTTGGTTTGTTTGTTTTTATCACAGCTCATGGGCTGCGTTCAAGTAGCCTATTGTTTTGTTCAACTCTGCATAATTACTGTATGAGAATTTGGTGTCAGATAGCAACTCTGAGCTCAACTCTGGAGCACTTCCCTTAACAGCATGTTGAGCAGCCTCTCGCCTCATCAACACCTTCCTATATACATACTATTTTATGCAATGACAAATGAATAAATTGATTAGTTAGATGAACTGCAGTTATGAAACCAGAAACGGGCCTAAATTTCCTGCTTAGTATAGTCAGGTGTTTTATTTTTCCTTCTGCTGTCTGCGTCTTATTACAATTTACTCTTTGCTGGATTCTCATAAGATAGCCTACTCATCATCGTTCCTGTACTGAAACACTTCAGACTCTCTTCCTCTATAAAATGGATGTTAATCAGGCAGCCACCAAGTGCCTCTCCTCCTGTTTGCCCTTGGGAGGTGTGTGTGTGTGTGTGTGTGTGCGTGTGTGTTTGTGAACAAAAGATAAAGAGGGAGGATGTAGAGGGCTGGGGGTGGGGGTGGGGGGGCTCAAAATCGTTGTCATAAGGGAGAGGAGATTTTCTCTTTGAAATTCAAGACAAAGGCCAGTGGTAATACAGAGGTGTGTGTGTGTATGGGCTTGTCTGTTGTCTGTTAACATCTATTCAGAAATAAAGGGATATTTACTAGGCGAATGTTAATCATGACATAGACCAGTTACATTTGCATTTGTAAAGACACCTCATGAAGTCTTTGCTCTTTTGCTTACTCACCTGCACACTGTCCACACACACACACGCACACACTGATTCATACACGTACAGAGCTGCTTCTTCCCCATGAAGGAGGTCCAATGTCAAGTAGGCCCTGAACATGGATGTGTTTGATTTCATTCACGTTTGTACAGCAGCTTTATTTTGGATCTTATTTTGGTGTCCCCTCGCTCTGACAGAACATATGGTTGTCTGCATCTGTGTGAAGCAGACGTAACAGGGACCAACTGTAGCTCAGTGTTGTGTCTGCAGTTTATATCCAGTGTTCAACACCATAGCTGGGAGTGATTCATGTTACCCGGCGACAAAGATGCTATTTTGATAATTAATAGTTTAGTTTGATAATTGATTTTCTTGGCAACATTAAAAACCATTGAACTGAAGTTGTATTTCAGGTGGAGAAGGTGCTTTACTTGCACTGACGTGGAGTTAATGGTTTCCCCTCAAACCTCAGTGACATGTGGTGGTGGTTATTAGCACCATATGTTGATTCTTACCGTCACTATGGCGATGTCTCTCACTACAGCTCATGTGTCTTATTATTTTGTATCTTTGCTCTCAGATGTCATGTTTATTATTAACATGATGAGGAACTATTGTGAATATAAATAATAATCAATTAAAAAATTGTGCTGTGGGGATTTCCAGGCTATAGCTTGTTATATTTGTTTGTTATATGTGATTTCATTACTTTTGAGCACCACAAACACAACACTGACCTTTTGTAAAGTTGTCAGGGATAACAGGTTTAATTCACATATCCAACATTTAGCAACATTAGCGTTTATCTGTTGTTGTTGTTGTTGTTGTTTCTGTTCATCTGATTAATGAAAAGGTTTGACTGATTTCCAGATAACAGAAAATGGGAGCTGGTGTTTGTGATGTATGAAGTTTCATGCTCATGTTAATGTCTTAAAAGAGCACCTGTCAGTCTTTACTTTTATATCTTAGCTGAAATGACGTTTGCGTTGAACCTTCTAAGAATTTACGTAGCTGTTAGCGTGGATGAATTGTACATGTCAGTGCTTGGATGAAAATATTAAAACTGTGCATATGAATCACACAGTCTCACAGAAAAGTTACACAAGCTGAGCGTTGTTTTGTAAGACGAGTTCTTTTTGATTCCCTTTGGTCTTGCACGCTGATGTTTTGTGATTCTCAGTTGCTTTGATTGGAATTGATTTGATCTGTTGTCAGTCAGGAGTGTGAACGGCTGGAGACCTGCCACTAAAGGCTGGAGTCCCTGCTATTAATATGTCAGAAAACAGACAGACGTGACAGACTGAACAGGCTGAGAGAATCACAGAGGGAGAGATGGACGGGATGAATGACTCATTAAAGGAAACAGAAAAGAATAAATCCGCTCACTGTGGCAGAGCATCACTGTGACTGAAGGACGAGGCAGAGGCAGACGGAGCAGAGACGTAGTGAAGAATAACTACACCAACTAAGCTCAGTCCCCTGTTCACACTCATGCTCACACTTTCCTCCCACTGTACAAATACACGCAGGACTCTGAATTTAATGTGAGTGTGAATGTTAGTTTGTATAGTATATTAGTCCTGTGATAGACTTGACACCCGCTCAGCGTGTACCCGGCCTTCACCAAGAGTCAGGTGGGATTAGCTGATCAGACAAGATGAGTTGTATTGCTAATGAAAGAATGAATTAATGATGAGGAGAGTGTGTGCAGTGGTTCGGTCCGTGCTTGTTGGCTACAAGCTAAGAAGCTAACTGAGAGATGAGAATAAAATATCAAGACTCAGATTTGAATCATAGACTAAACAACAATGGATGTGGTCTCTGGGATGATGTCACTCATACTGTAGGTTTCTGAAGAGTCCTGCTCCATCATCGCCATTTTCCCAGTAAAGAGGAGGGGTGTGTCGTGCCAGGACTTCAGTCGATTTCGGCTTGTGGGAAGCATGCTTCACCAGAGACTTTCTAAAGAGGCCACGCCCCCAATTTTGCAGAAGTTTAAAGCCCCTGTACAGACTTTTCATTTAGTGTTGATTTTGGCGGCCCCTGTGGACGAAAGCGGTGGCGTTTTGCCGGAATGAAGACTGCATTTCCCACTGTCATGAAGACGTTTGTCTGGCTTGCGCGTGTCGATTTGTTTTGGAAATGTCGGAAGGAAGACAGGACTTGCTTCTTTTTTTTTTAAGCAGCATAATGTATCTATTCGTAGCGTCCGACCTGACCATGCCTTCCAGAGGTATAGAATTAGACTACTTAGAAATAGCGTATCTTCACACTGATGGGCTCATTTGCTGTTGTAGGTAACAGAGACACATCAGCAGAAACCAGAGACTTTTGCGTATCCAGTTAAAAGCTCCATACAGGGGCTTTAAGCCTAAATGAAGTCTAAATTTCACCCCTTGTCCCAATACAGGCAGTTGCCACTGAGGGAATCGGCTAAGAGACATTTTGTGCACCAGACTGTAACCATGTTTATTTCTGCTGTAAAATTGGATATTTTAAGATGGGAATCTATGGGGCTGACTCACAGATGGAGACACACTAGTGGTGAGTAGAGGAACTAATAACACAGGCAGATGTGACTACTGTTGGCAAGAAGAAAAAGTAGAGCATGTTCATGTTATCATAATAGGTAAAAAGATGGCAAAACCTCAGATGGATTAAAGAGCACTTTGATATCATTGAATGAATGCTATTGAATCTTATTTCATTATATTTAAGACATTGTGATCCAAACAGCCCGATAAACCTGAAAGATGAGAAAGGAGAGGAATAAGAGGATGAGGGAGATGTATTGTCATTATTTTTAGTGTGTCTCAGTCAAAGACACAAAGAACCCTGTTGTCCGTTGTGCCGGCAGCAAAACATTGTCAACTGTGAAAAATACAACATCTAATTTACTGCAACATCTTCTATGGCAGCAGAGCAGCAATGTGAAACGACAACACGGTGCTGACAGGGAGGCACTCACCATTAAACAACAGAAAGTGGATTTCAGAGCAGGACACGGTGCCGGAGAGACGATAAGTGGACAAGATCTGAAGAAGTGCGTCGCTAAGTTTATCACAGTGGAGGTTTTGACCGAGTCTCATTTCACCGCATTATAGAGACAGTGGACATGTCACATGAAGAGCAATGTCAAGCTGCAGGATATGTGCTATGGTCACCTTGAGGGCGGTTGTGAGGTGAAGGGTTATAAGTTTGTCTACACCATAGCAAGACATTTAGACAGTGAACAACTTAAGCTTTCAGGGTAGAACAGTTCACTGGACCTGCAGATCCAATAAAAACATACAAATCAGTTGATTCTATGGGCAGAAAGATAGAAAACATTAATTCATCGTATGTGTTTGGCAGCATTGCAGCCACTATCAGTGGTAGAAAATTGTTATATATCATATATCAAAGTGTCAGTTCTGAGTCTGACTGTGAACTGGACATGCAGACGTCATGTTTACAGATCTCACTGAGGTCCGTTTACTCCTCCCCCATAGACCAGGTGTGCATCAGATACACTTAACTTCATATCCACCAGTGCTGTTGAGACCAAGACAAGATGATCTAGTTACATCATAACTGTTGATAAGGGACTATCCTCCCACTTTAACAAACCCTCTCTTCAACTCTGTTTTTCTTTTTGCATTTTTGGGGGCAGATTTGAAGCGTTGTACCATTAATTATAAGAGGGAGCAGATATTAATGCAGCATTTATTTTTTCAGTGCAACTAACAACTGTTAAAAAATGATGTTATTCATCACAGCAGCAGAAGATAAAAAAAACAAAAAAAACTAAAATGTTAAGTTGATCCCACATTGGAGGAAAGATGGTTCAGGTCTACAGCAAATATTCAACACAAAACTTAAATGACTTAAAAAACATGCTGAATAGTAATTATACTACTATAATCAAAAGATGACAGGTGCATTGAATAGCAAGGACACACTGGTTGAAGCTGCCACCGGTTTCAAGTTTAAACTCTGAGTGTGAGATGAAGAGGAGGAGGACTGCCTTCCTCAGTCTCAGTGAAAAGGATGTTTTTTGCATTCGAGACAGAGCCTGACGACAGCTACTTGGCAGAACAAAAAGTAATGGACTATTTGAGGTCATGGGTGATATGAGGTTGAGACTCTGAACCAGTTCTCAAATGTCAAAAACATTTACATGAAGTCAAAGTCCTTAAAGGAAAGTCTCGCCACTCTGCAGCCATCCTGGCAATACCCCTGAGCAGTTATTTCGGGCTGACAAGAGCAGACCCCAGTCTAAATGAATAACCGTACATGCAGTTCTTCTGACCTGGTGACCTTTGAAAGTGCAGAGTCACCAGTCAAATCTGATAAAAACCTCTTTAATAGTTTGGTAACTTTGCCCCCAAGTGAGTTTGAAACGCCTTTTTTCTACAGGTTGTACTTCTATTACTTCTGTGCCTTCCTGCCACAGTCAGTCGAAACTGTCATAAACCTCAACAGTTAACATGCATCAGTGCAAATACAAAACTGGCTTCATAGTGGTTGCTACAGAGCAGACGATTGGGAGGGCCAGTTTCAAGGCAGACAAGCGCCATCTTTGATGTTATGGACTGGCTTAATCAGGATTCGTTATGTAGCCTAGTACTTTGTTCGTGAAGTAGGCTACAAAACCCTGATCACATCTAGTGCAACCGTGGAGCGGCTTTTCGGTTCATCAGGTTTGGTGCTCGCCATGCAAGAAACAGACTGACAAAAGGTTTAAGAAGCTTCTGTTAATGAGCATTTAGCATGATGACAGCTGGCTGTATGTTTACTCAAACCCATGAACTCGTAAACTGTGACCTGAATGATCAGTCAGGTGACCACCCTCTGACTCGGAGCTGGATTTGTGTCCTACTATCTTTGGCTATGAGATGTGAAGACATGGATAATCAACAGTGTGGATTCCACTAAGTCCAAGTCATTTTGCTCCTGCTGAATATAGCTAATGCTAGCTAGCCAGCTGCCTGCAGATATGTCAACACAGACAGTGTAAATGAGTTAGTCAGCAGACTTTCAGTTTATGCCCTGTGTGCACAAAGTGATAATCAAAGTGGATTTCTGTGGCCTATGTCTGAAGCATCTATTACTGACACTCCATGTGTAGCCTTACAGAAAAATGTATGCACATTAATGACGCCTTTGTAAGTGGAGCAGGTTTTTCATATTCTGTTTTCTATGTCTATTTACAAAATATAGACAAGTGATGTTACTGCAGTTTTCTATTCAGTTTTACAACTGTTTAGCACTTACACAACAGCATTGCTCTTTGTTGTTTCATTCTTGCGAGACATGTTGTGTACATACCTATAACTGGTTAAACATCAAAACCTGGAAACTTCCAGTGTTTACTCTGAATTTGAATCCACACCTGTGAGGTGAAACAGCTCATTTTTAGTCCTGTGCAATGTTTACTTACCAACCATTAGCTGCTGTGTGTGGTAGCAAGAAAATGAAGCAAAATAAATAAAATACAATAATTTATTTCATTAAAGTTATTATTATTATTCTTTTTTTTCTTCTTTTTTTTTACATTTCAGATATAGGCTACTGGGTATTGTGATAATAAGAGCTGCAGTTCTTGTATTATGTTTTTATATTGTTCATACTGGTCTTAGTCTTCAAGACATTAAGAGCGTTAATTGTCATAGCGTTGGAGTATATTCATATGACTGTGCAATCTACAGCCATCTCAACACTGCACATACAGTTACATAAATAGAGATACCCCAGGCCAGTGGTCTTCATGCAGTCCATGCCAATATCACCATATGATACTGATATTATAACATACTATATCGTTATCTGTAAAATAATTATAATTATATTGTTGTTGTTTTTAAATAACACATTATTCTAGTTTTTATCAAACAGTCAAGCCTGAACACACAGTTCAGGAGAGTGGAGACATTTTCAGTGTTAGCAGACACAAAATATTTAATTATGAAATTAAATTTGCTAAATTCAGCAGGAATGTCCTGGTTATTCACTTGGTGCAAAGGAGAATAACAGTAAACAACTATGACTGAGAACTAACAGGTCTACGCCCCAACCACTGCTGCTGACATGCCCTTTATATCTATCTACACATGTATACTTCACACAAACATACTGTCCTCTTATTGACATGTACTGTATAAGAGAAACACACACACACACACACATACACATTAGAGAACAGGTTCGAGGCTGAACCAATGACTCTTCACAACACTGCATGTAATCTCCTGCCTCTGAGCTCACTCACCTGATCTGATGGGCAAAGCAATCACTCAGCAGCCCCATTACCTCCACCGCCCCCCTCCCCCCTCCCCCACCCGCCTCGCTCTGTTGTCAGGTGCAGGCTTTTGTTCTCAGCTTACAGACGTGGGCAAATCTCCATACAAAGGTGCTTTTTAATTTAAATGTGAAAGGTGATAAAAACAAATCATGTTCTCCACCACACGCAAATACACATTCTCCGCACGCATGCACATGCACGCACATACACGGGATTGCTGTGCTCACAGTGAATTAAAATCATAAACTCGAAGATCCTTCCTTAATCTTTGAGAAATAAAAGACCACTTAGGTTCATAGCATATTGGAGACATTTGTGTTTTATATTCATCAGCATGTCACTTACAAACCATACTTCAACTATATGAATGTGTTTAGAACTGTAAAGCCCTTTGTACTTGATGCTTCTCGTGTAGGAAGTTGTGAGTGTCAGATATTTCAGTAGGAGGACAAATGAGGCCAGAAGTGTCTGGATAGATGACAGTGGGTGAGAAACAGAATTGTCACTCTGTCAAAAAGCCAAGTTGAAGTGAATTTGAATTATCTCATAATTCAAGGGCAGAGAGGCTCTTAGATTTCCCCATGTGGTGTCACAAAGCTGCATAAGGTGTCCTGCAAAATCAGATTTTATATTGAGATGCCAATTCCATCATTATTCTGAAAACCTCTCTGTGGTCACATGTCTATAAATGTAATGTAATGTAATCGTCTCGAGGTGAAAATCTTCTCCTGAACGTCTGAAGAGGGTTGTGATGATGAGAGTGGTGGACAGCAGGCGGTCAGACGTTATTGTACAGCTGAAGTAGCTCCTCTCAGCTCGGGTGCCCCCCCCCCTTTGGCTTGTGTTGGTGGTGGGTCAGCAGGTGACACCTCAGGTTTGTTCTCTGGTCCACACGCAGCTTCTCAGATGCTTTGTGGTTAGATTATCCAGGCAACACAACTTTGCTCACAAGCATCCTCCTCCACTTCATTAGATCAGTCTACTGATCATCTGGTTAAGTAATAGGGCTCTAAATTTCATATTGTGGATTGTCATTGCACTAGATTGCCAATACATGATTAAATCGCCATGGGTGGTGGGGGGTTACGTCCTTGGCACGTGGGGGTTATGGCCTTGGCACGTGTCTTGCATCTATCGCTACCAGTCAGCATGTCAGCGCGTCATTAACTTTTAACCTGCAAAGGCGGCAGCACCACAACATTGTAGGAATTTATGAAATCCCTTGTTAACATTTCAATACATTACAACAGTATTTATTTACAGTTACTCTATTGAACGACCCTGAAGCATGAGCAAACGGGCTGTGTCCGGATCATAGAGATGTGCAAGTGTTCCTATTAAATTGCTTGTGGGTGTGTAGAGTACAGAGATTTAATTTTTAACTTATGTAGGTGTTGTCATATGATTTTGATAGATGCCTCTCAGACAGTTTTTCTTGGGTATGTAACAAAGTAGATTATAGAACCATAAGACTGTGGACTTGTCTGGAACCACATTCTGACAGGACTCTTGACTGTTTATTAGTTCTCTCTCTCTTAATGCTGTATTCTCCAACACGTTTCCTACTTTTGATAGTGACGCCATAAAACGGGCAGGAGCACAGACAAACCGTCTCAGTTCAGTCTGGAGAATGATTAGAGGTCTGAGGCCTGAAATAAGTCTTCCTCGCTGCTGCTCTGCCTGTGCTTGCATCATCAGATTTAGGATTTGGAGGGATAAAAAGAGCCTTCCTACCAGATACAGATTATTGACAAGTGTATAATGGCGTCCATAGGCGTGCTCTCACATATAGAGACAAGGCCTGGCATCGGTGAGGAGCTCCTTTAAACCTAGAAATAATTCAGCACAGGTCCTCCCACACAAACTGCAACAGCACACACAAGCAAATAAATACTGATGCACAGCGTACGAGGGACACACAGGGACACACACACACACACATTATTGCAACACATCCCGTCCACGCAGCCGGGTGTTGTGGCTGGATTTGACGGCCGAGGGTTTCAGGAGCTCGGGGATTGGGGGGGAACATCTGTGCTGCTGAACTGTCTGGTTGCAGGATTCAAGAATATAGGTCAGCACTGCAATTTATTTCTGTTTCCTCTGCCTCTCTCCCCTCTCTCCCTCACCCTCCCTCACTTTCTCTCTCTCTCTCTATCACACACACACACATATAAATATAGATACACACTCCCCATCTTTCTTCGTCTCTTTCCTCCCAGCTAACTCAATACAGAGGAACCATGTAAGGTCACACACACACACACACACACACACACACACACACACACACACACACACACACACACACACACACACACACACACACACACACACACACACACACCTGCATTCGGCATACATGCAGAGCTAGGATGAGATGATGGAGAATGAAATAGTGAGGCGCCGTTTGGAGATGGGTTTTTGTTGCTGTGACAACCACATAGCTGCCTATCACTGCTGTTTTTCTAGACACAAGCCCCACTGTGCATGCTCTCACACAAACACACGCACCAGCATTTAAAGAACGAGGAACAGAGCTCGAGGTCAGGAAAGAAAGAAATGATTAGAGATACGAGAGTCCTGAAAACAATGGATAATGTTCACTTGTTCAGTTTTTTTTTTAAATGGTCTGACAAGCTTCATAACAGGATATCAAAGGTCTCGTCACTCTGAATGTTATGTTAACCCCTAACCCCAAAGGACTGGCCAATTACAGGCAGGGTGACTGTTGCTATGGTCAGTTGCCTAAATGTCGTCAAGCCAAAGCAGACAGAACAAGAGCGATCGGCACAGCACTGTACCACGCCAGACATCTGACTGACTGTCTCTGTTGAAGTCTCATTCAGTGTCAGACATCATCAGTTCACTTCAGTCAAATCTGCTGTTTTTCTGTTTTGGACTTTGGTGCTGTAGCTGCTTTTCCTTGGTTTGTCTGTATCTATTTTATATTCATTAGTCTGTATGCTGTATTTTCTTAATGTGGGTGAAATGAGCACATAAATCAGTTAGTTACTTTACCAATCTTACATATTTGTTGATAAAATAGATCATTTATATGGGTCATATCAAGCAAAACAAAACAAACAAAAAAACAAACAAACAGAATGTTTTCTGGCTCCAGCTTTTAAATTAGTTTCTCTTAGTTTCTTTAAAAAAAATAGTTTAACCAAGGTGGTGTAAAGTCAGTGTCATCCAGGATCAGTTTCATTCACAGGTTACATCTTTCTGTGTTTATTTCTTTCTGGGCGACTTGATGGATATTTTTCAATCATGTCTGACATTTTATGGACCAAACATTTCTGTGAGATGATAATTGATAGATTAAAAAATTATAAGACAATGATCAAGTTGTAGCCTTAAGCTACAGATGACATTTGCTTTTATAGTGGCATCATCCATCTCTTCCATTGAAGATGAATGTTATTTGTAATGATAGCACATTCATTTTTTATGATGATAGTCAAGTGCAGGTCTCAGTACATGGGATGTCATGTAGTGTGACACATTATCTTGGTTTTAGCCTCCTGTTTTTTATGCATGTTTTCAATAGGTGCATAAAAAACCAGACTGAAACACAGGAAATGAAAACAGTATCACAAAAAGGTGTTAACGTTTGTTAAGCATCTGACTGCTGTTGCATCAGCGTTTTATTGGGACAAATTTTGTTGTTTGTTTTAACTCTGAGATTTAATTTGCATTTTCTTTTGCTGGTTTCCTCAAAATTCTCTCAAAATTGGTGCCTCATTACAGTAGAAACCTGTTTGAGTACATGCAAACTGACTGCAGACAGATGTCAAGCTCTTACACTGGATTGTACAGCTCAACAAAGAATTGTGGCTGCTGTTCTTCAAGACTTAATGATCCCTCCATCAGATCTAATGGACAAAGCAACTAACTAAATAAAGAGTTGATTTTCTATGTTTTGAACAGATGGATGAGCTCATGAGAGTGGGGATAGGACTAAACACCAGGTACACTCACCTTCAACCACCTGAAAAAAACTCACTAACACATATTAAGGTGTGATAGTTTAGTGCATTTCAAAGAACAGAGTCTTAAAGCAGAAGTAAGCGGAATATTTGTGTTAATACTGTATAAGTCTTAAATAGTTATATCTTCCGACAGCAATCATTTATTTAGAGTGTTTGGTCTGAAACAAGGGTCTGTCAGTCACTCTGCTCTGCTGTAAGCCGAGGAGAAAACTGTCCTTGTATCCTACAACCTTTATCCAATGAGGAGAGAGAACGGCATAAAGGGGCGGTCCTCTCTGTGTGTGCAGCCAAGGGATGCGCGTGAATGTGGTGACGTAGGGACGAAGACCAATAGATCCATGACGAGGGCGGGGGCTGCTAACTCCATCGGCTGACAGGAAGTTAGCCAAAACGACCGGATCGCTTACTTCTGCTTTAATTGATAAATACTGTAGTAATACTGATATGTGAGCTTGTTGAAGTGCTGCTCATGTAACATTATTACCTAATGTGTGCTGAGGGACCAGCATGTCGTATATGTGTGTAAAGCTGCACTGAGCTCTATTGGTGGTGTTGTTTACTGATCCCTGTCAGGCCCTCTGGTCTCTGGAGAGCCGGGCTCTGAGGGGATGACTCTCTCTCTCCGTAGCAAACACACTAATTTAACCCCCGGTGATGCTGTCTTCAAGCTGTGGCTCTGTCCTTTCTTTTCCATTCTATAATCACACATCTCTCACCTCCTCCCTCCCCTGGTCCACCTGTACCCCCCACCACCCTCCCACTCCCACCCCGCCTCATCAAAGGTCATATTATCTCCCTGTGTAACAAACACAACAAAAGACATGTTTCCCACTGTTCTCTGTCTGTACGTTCTCTTCTCTCTACACCCCCAACACTCATCCTCTCCTCTGTCTCTCCATCTCTCACTTGTCTATTTTTCACGTTCTCCTGTTCTGTCCTGTTCCCATGGAAACTGCTGGTCCTTCCGGTGAGACGAGGCGAGTTTGTTGGCGAGAGTTGCCTTAGTTGTAAGTTGTGATGTAATCGAACCAACAGTTCCCAGGGCTGCTGTTTATGGTCATGACAGTAGGCTGCTGACGACAGTGTGCACGTGCACAAGGCTGTAATGTGTATACACGGCTATATTTGTAGAACTCTGAATGAAATTTCTGCTACTCAATCAAGTTAGAGGAAACAAAATGGAGGTGACACAGAGTCTGGTGATGGTAAAAGGTGATGGGGGAGATAAAAACACCACAATAACCACCAGTATAATGTGATTTATTTCACAGTGGCAAAAAAACATAGACACAAAGCTTATTATAGTGGCAAGTGAAGACAATGTGATGGCATCGGAAAGACAAGTCTCATCAAAAACAACAACAATGACGACAACAACAACAACACAGTGGCCTCATGAGGATAAATGGTCTCTACTGTTTGACAAAGCAATGGCTCAGTCTGAATCAATCCAGTTTATAACAACTTAGTGGTTTTGGCCATTGTTCCTCTAATAATAATAACAGCACTGTATAGAGTTTATAGCTGAGATCTGGAAACACAGTAAAATCCTGAGCAGCCAGACAGGTTATAAAGAAATCCCTAGATCCCCAGAACTGTTTTCACAGAAGCTTTTTGACTCCAGATTAACATCGTTGTCTTGTTGTTGAGGCTGAGGTTCCTTTTTACAGGTTTGTCTCCATTTAGACAACAATTTTTCTGACAACAATTACATCAACCAGTCAACCTGCTTGACACACAAGTCACAGCAGTGATAAGACTTGGGAATTGTTCAATGTTGAGATCTTTATATGTATCTTCAGAAAAACACGGTTCTATTTCGAGTTGTAAGAGTGGAAAAATAACAGACTGTGCACTATTGGAATTGATATATGAGATTTATCACAATTTGACCTATTCAAAGAAAATCTAGTCTTGTATTGATCCACTGTTTTCTTCACTTGCTGGACACATATCAATTCAAATCAATCAATACCATAAATTCATTGTCCAAGCTTTGGACTGTTGGCGGAGCTGGAGAACCAGAGAGAACCCACACAGACACGGAGAACATGCAAACTCCTGCAAGCAAATACCAACCACTGCTCCACTGTGCTGCCCCTAGACTCAAACTAGAGTAAGCAGAGCTCATGCAATTCATTAAGAAATGAGAAATTAGGGCTACTGAATTTCACATTTTATGATAATAATATTAATTCATTTTCTCTATAACCTGTGACAAAGTGAAAACTGATTTTAAAAAAAAATATTTAAAGGGAAAAGATAATCTTTGAGATGTTTCTTCACCTTAATAATAAATAATAATGGATTACATTTATTTTTTTATCGATACCCGGTACCCAAAGCAGAAACTATTATTCATACACATTCACACGGGTGGGGGTACGTCTGTAGCAAGCGTGGCTGCCAATGTGCGCCAAACGGCCCCTCCGACTACCACCATGATCATTCATACACATTCACAAGACACATTTACTGAAAATCAAAAACTAGACAGTCCTTCCTGTTGGTATTACCCACCACACAAGTGCAACACATAAATAAACAATTTAAGATTACCTTCAGTACTCATTGTATACCGCTCTTCGTCTCATTGCCCAGGCATTTTCATGAAATTAAGAAAATGCAAATATTTTAAACTGAAAAATATGTTTTAGCTTCTCAGCATCGTCCAACCACACAAATTCACTATTTGGATCTACCTTACTAAACAGTTTTTGTCTTATAAAGTCATAGAAAGGACAGTATAACACAAAATGCATTTCATTCTCCACCTCTTGGATGGCACACAAAGTACAAATTCTATCGTCTTGTGCTGTGCCAACATATCTGCCTGTCTCGATATGAAGACCAAGAATACCAGCTCTAAATTGAGCACACAGGGATCTTTTCTTTTTTGACAAATTATACAAAACATAATTTTCTAGGCCAAATACGTGCTTTATTTCACAGTAAGTACACCAAATATCTAGTGCCCAAGCCCATCTATCTTTACTTTGTTGAAAAATAATTTTATTTTAATACATTAATCTCCACTTTTCTTTGTTATAATAATGGTCTTCATATCCAGCCCTTAGCAACATGTCATATACGTCCCTATCCCATGCCCCATCAGTCAGAGTTTCCCACTGAGAAAAGACAACGATTTTTCTTGCAATCCTGTTACGGTTTAATCCTAGTATCCTTTTCCATAAACGTACCATACGTACACTCCACCATATGTACCTCATTGGGTTCCCAGCCCATATCTCCCATGACAGCTGTGAATTTATGTACACCGCATATACCACATGGTTCTGTTTGCACAGCCTCACATTTGGGGTATTGTTTGAATCTCCATACTCACACAGCTCTGAAATAATTTGGAGTATGTGGAGTACCCAACATCCCTCAGAATCTTTGTTTTGGCTATAACACCCCCTAGTGCCCGGTTTGCTGACTCAGCCAATAGTGTTGATCCTTTGGTGAAATTCATGTGTTCATCCAAATAGAGACCCAGATATTTGTAGTCTCTTGAATAGTTCAACTTTGATTCTCCAAACTGAAATTGGAAATCACTTCTTTGCTTAGCAGCGTTTTTAAAATGAATAATTTCTGTTTTCTTTTCATTTTTATCAAGAGTCTTCACTTCTTACACCAATCGCTTGCACATGTCAACATTCTTTGTAAAAAATATTGTGCTGCACTGATGGTTCCCAAGAGCACAATGACCTTCGTCTTCAGAAGTTCAGAAGTTTGGAACAACAGGGAGACTGATGTCTACCCTCCTACTGTAGGTGGACGTAGCAAACAGCTGATAAAATAATTAAAAAACACCTCCTCCTTGACCCCACCCCTCCACCAAGATCAGTGTAAATCATTTCAGTTTATAACAAACAAAGTGACACAGGTGAAAATGTTTCTTCCTTGGTGAGGTAATTGTAATAAATAAAAAGGTAATAAATGTTCTCACACTCAGCACAGGTACTGTAGCAGTTTGAATGAACGGACTGATGAATTATGAACAGCTCAATTTTAGTTGATGTTTGTAACTGAGGTGTAAAAAAAAGAAAAAGGATTTGAACTTCAAGGGTAATGTTGGCTTCAAAAATTCAGACTACAGGTATGCTGTTAGATAACCATGTCTACTTTGTAATGAGTGTTTTTAGTTGTATTTCTACTAGAGAGGCAGCATAATAATACTGACATTTGTAGATAACTGAAAATCAATTCAATCCAAATAATAATAAAAATAATAATATTATTGGCACATTTACATCTGATTACATCTTGGAAGTCAGCCAGTATAATATTACCTTTATGTCTCTCTCTCTCTCTCTCTCTTTTTTTTAATCAGTGTTTGGATTTGATCATTTTAGAAAATAAATTCCATCACTTAACATCAACATCTCTCTCCCTCTCTCTTCACACCTCCTGTCCATCCTTGGGCCGTTGCTGGCTCGGCATTGTGACGAGCCGTGTGACTGGAGTTGCTCTCAGACTTTCCATCTGTAGTATTAGTGGTGTCTTCTCTTTCCTCCTCTCCGATCCGTCTGCCTGACACCGGCCGCCTGGAGGGCCTGTGTGTGTTAAATCTCCGCCTTCAGTCTGCCACGCCACAGAGCTAAACCCCCAGAGTGGCTTTGTTGTGCTTCTGCAGTAGAATCTCTGCCTTCAGCCTGTCTGCCATGGAGCTAAATCTCAGCATGGCTTTTGTGCATGTGTGTGTGTGTGTGTGTGTGTGTGTGTTGTGCACATCTGCAGTTAAATCAGTTCCCAACTTCCCTGCCACAGACCTAAAAACCTCAACTCTGGTTTTCCTTGAATTAGAACAAAAATGTACAAAGACATCCTGAGCATGTGGAGCTAATCAAGTCTGTAGCTGCGCTTAACTTCAGGGACTTTGCGCCACATTTCTTCTATTGTTGTTCTTGCAATTACAGGTTGCACTTAAACGTGGCAGTCTTCACTGTTTTAATTTAGCATAATTTAGTGCATACATTTAAATAATTTCTAATTGTTTGGCCATTCAAAGAATTTAGAACACTATTTTTAGATGATTGTTTCTCTTTTGATGGACACCATATTTATTACGTATTCACCCTGTGGTGGCAATGTTTCTGAGAAAGGACTGAATAAAAGACAAGAATTGAATAGTTTATACTACTAACTATGCATAGCAATATGTTAGCGCTAACACAGGATCTGTACACCCAGCAGGTGAAGGCAAATTTAGAGCAATTTTGAAAAATTTTAATGTATATTACGTAAAATATAAATGTGATCACACTGAAAGCAGAGTAGGTTTTTTTGTCTTTGTGTTGTATGTGAATTTGAGCCCCGGCCAAAGCCCCTATTGGAAAAGTGCAAACTATAGCAAGCTAGCAATGCACACACACACTGACTGTTTGTGTGTGTTTAGCTCAGACTTTTCCTCATGTCACCTGGAGACTTCTGTCTAGTATCTCCATTGACTTTGTATCAAAGCTCACAGAGTAAATTCCTCCACGCTCCACTGCTCAGAGTTGCACTAGTCTGTTCTGCAATAAACACCCCAATGACTTACTGACTATTGACTGTTGATTGCTACAGTAACAAATGAATGTGCTCATTCAGAATGTTAGGAAACATGGTTATTCTTAGCAGATAGCCATTCAGCCTAGATGCTTTTTAGTCAACATGTTTCCTAGGAAGGTGAATATAAATATTAGTAACTTATACTGAAACATCAGATAGATAGACAGACAGACAGACAGACAGACCGATAATTATCCACCTAATATATTAAAATAAAACAACAATACATTAAAACATACAGTACGTAACTCTGTGCTATAGACAGACAAATTTATATTTTGAAGGTGGAAATACATTATAATATTCTTTCTGGATAAAACTGCAAAATCAGAAAAAAATATTTTAAAAAGATTAGAGTGAATGTTTATGATGAGCACAGTCAAACCCTGCTAACCCTATCAGTCACTGCTCTCTAACAGTGTTGGAATACATTAATAAACTGGTGGAATCAGTCTGGATAACAAACAGCTGTCATCATATGTTGGATCAAAACACCACTAGCAGATCATGATGTGAGGCAGCAGAAATCTGACAGCTTTTATTTGTGTCAGCATTTCTCTCCTTAAATTCTCTTTTACCTTTACCCACATCGACTTTGTTTCATTTAGCACCATGCCGGCTGAAGGTGATATTGATTACACCATTACCTGTGAGTTTTACTTGTGGATAGTGACCTTTGCTGTTTACTGTCTCGCCGATCTTGCTGTGTCACTGTGTTTAAGTCTACCCAGCACTCTGCATCTCCTCTCATCTCTTTTATTATCTTACCCAAGTGGCTATCTGCAGCACTGCTGTAACATCTGCTCATGCATTTGTTCTCAAAGTGGCATCCAGGGACCTCTCTGGGTCCTTCAGGGCCTTCAGGAAGGTCCTCTACAAAATTAGAAACATTAGACTAATTTGAATAATTAAAAAAAGTAACACCACAGTGCTGACATGGCTTCTGTTGGTGCTTTTTGTCTATTTTTAATTTAAATACGCAGATGCAAGCCAAAACTTGAGGAGAAGATGGATGGGAATTTGGTCATCCTGCACTCGCTTTGGCAGTGAGTTTAAGGCCCAGCCCCATTTCTCCTCCCTTAACACTGCACTTGGTTAACTTTTGAGTGACCTCCAAAGGGAGACACCCCTTGACGATGAAGTGAGAAGAAGTGTTAGAAGTAGAGATCTTACCCTACCAAATGGGACACCACTTAGCGTAACTGACGTGTTCACCCACACATCACGCGTAGCGACTACCAGCAGTGGTGCAGGTTTGAAAATGCCGGCTCCTGTGGTTGTGTTACCTGTTGCGTGGACTTTGTTGGTTTATCAAATGAAGAAAGATCATCAAAGAAGAAATGTAGAACAGAAGACGCCTTCGCCGCTTTTCATCTTGCGCTTGTTTGAAGTCTGTGCCCGGCCTCCCTCCGATTTAAGGGGTGGGGGGTTTCAGGGTTGAAAAGAACTTCCCCTTGCTCTTAAATGAATTGGGACATCCCCTTACACAACAAACCACTCCTATGTGCTGGTTACTGGTGTTAATGTTGTCTGATTTATGTTAACGTTGTCTGATTTAGCAGCCCTTACCCGAAGCTGTACCCAGGCTCATGTTAATGCCAAACCACCAGCTCTAAAAGACCCAGCGGCGGCTCAGACAGAGGAGGGAACCAGGGGCAGAGTGAGGGGTCAATTCAACATACTGTTACTGCAGTACAGTCACTTGCTTTTTTGCTTATTTTACTTTTAATTTAAACCTAAAGCCCGGAGACACTTGGCTTAGATTATCTGAAAACAGCTAGCTTCAGTTTGTCCAAGGTAACAAAATGCAACAGGCAGCACCTCTGGAGTAACCAATTATTAATGATCAATTTTTGTCTTAACAAATACGGATGTTTTATGTGCTGGTTTCTATCTCTAGCTGAGCGCAGCAGCTGGAGTCTCATATCCACTGTAAGGACCATGGATTAAGGAGAGCTGGTGGCCATCTTCACCTGTTGATTTGATATTTGGCCCACAGTGTTTGTGTACAGTACTATAGTCCTGCTCCAGGTGAGCTGCAATACAGCAGCCACCTATCGACGACCACACTCCAGGTAGTGACTGTTCCAGGACAAAGTCAAACTCTCTCTTTAGACAATGACCTCCTTCACACTTCTCACACTGTTAGGATGATGCACAGCTGCTCTGCAGGACCTTTGACATCATTAACCGTGGTTACAGGTGCAACAAAGCACAGTGACGGGACATGGTTGAAATTTAAACCGGAGAGCAGTGAGAGACTGATGTTCAGTTCGTCTGTACAGAGCCTGACAAACTCTGTAGGATCCTCTGTTAAATGTAAAGCTGGCACTTGACTGTGCTCCTCAGGTGGTGGCTTTGAGAAAACAGCCTGTTGGAGCTGCTTGTACCGACAGAGTCAGAAACTGTTTCTAAACTAAAGCACTTTCTTTGTTTTTCTTCTCTTCTCTTTTTCTGTACATTTTAACTCTCATTTTCTCTGCTCGCTGCTTCTTTTCTCATTGCCCTCTTGTCTACTCTCCTCTTATCACTTCTTGATGTCCCTCCTCCTCTCACTCTCTCCTCCGCTACCCAATCCCGCGATTCAGTTTCACTCCCTCTATTTACTCTTAGTATTCTCATTTCTTCTTCTCTATTGCTCCCTCGTGCACTCTCTTTCACCAATTCCCCCTTCAACTTTCTGTCTCGCCGCCTTCTTTTCTCTGCTTTACTGCCCCCTCTCTTTCCCCCCCTCTGCCCTCTCCTCCTCCTCACTTCTGCACCATAAAGTAGACGGCTGGATGATTCATCTGTCCCTCTGCCCCCGGACTGTTGTGATCCTTATTTTACTGCACAGTTAAACCAGATTCCCTCTCTCCTCCTCCTCCTCCGACGTCTGTCTGTCCTCCGCAGCTATTGACACTCATCAACCAAAGTGTCTGCTGTTGATACAGATAACCGTCAGGACTGGAAACAATAACTGAGCCCTCGTTTTCTCAGTAATTGATATTCTGCAGATATTTTATGTGAGATTTGAATACAGTCAGGGTTTTACAGTGCTATTGATTGGGTCTGGGAGAGTTGTTTGTGCAGCCATTATGCTCTGAGGCACTGCTTTGATTTAAACAGGCTCCTCTTGATTACTGTGGCTATCTCCAGTCCAGCCGTCCCCTCCTGGACATTATTCATCATTATGAGACAGGCTGATCCATGTTTTAATTATATTGTCTGCTGCAGCATTGCTACGTCTCACAGTCATTCATTGCTTATGACCACCTTTACTAAACACTGGTTGGTGTTGCTCCATACGACTGGTGATTTGGAGTCAATGGGAGCTTTGATGAATTACTCAGTGTTTGCTGACTGATTTCTTTCTTTCTGATTTAAAACTACATTTCTGCCATAAGATGTTGCCGCAGGCTTCAGGCTCTTTATGAACCGTAACAGCATAATTCCTGTTGAATCAATTTCTCTGTTCGCTCCACCTGCAGTATAACTGTCCGCCAGCAAATTGTCTTCTGATCGTCCTCATAACTCTCCTCGAGACTATCCATCATTGCATTTAGATTTTTAAGTTTTCTTAAGTTGCGATGCACACCAGTACCAGTGTGTTACAGCATGCCGCGGAACGCCAATAAACATCGAGTGCGGCCCCATCACCAATAGGGAGCGCTGTGCTACTTTCAAGAGATGTGGGGTTTGGTTGTTCTGGTATTGATCATTTGACTTTGATAGTGATCCTTTACCAAGCTTTTTTCTGTATTAGTTCTATAAAATCTTCTTTATCAATTTTATAGAACCGATGTCACTCATTATGGTACAAAGCTGAGTCTTTCCTCACTCAAACGACCATTGTAAATCAGCAGCCAGTCATTGGCATTTTTAGAGCTTGGTCCAAGCATGCTGCATGTTTATTTTGTTTCACTGGTCATGATGGCATTTATGCATTTACTCCTTTACTATTGAATTTTGACACTGATTAACAATACATTTTTAATTCTTCTTTGATGATATAAAAACCAGTTCGGTCAGGCTATTGCATATCTCTACCCCAGCAAGATCTACTGTGATGCCAAGGGTCTCTCTGTGTGTTTGTATTGGGTTGGGGGTGGGGGATGGGGTTAACAGGGGACATCTGACAACTTTGGCAGGTGTTTATATGTGTGTATGTCGGTGGGCAGTTTGTCACCGTGACAACATCACAACAAGACACAATCAAAAAAAACGTTGCAAGTCAGATTTAGATTTTGGTGAGTCATGGACTAATGTAGCAATGGCCACATGGTTCAACACATCATGTTGATGGATGTTGTGTTGCTATCAGATCCTATCACAGCTTGAACTTGAGATCACAACACAAAAAATCCTCATTGTGTTTCTCACTATGCAATTTATGGGCTCCAATGCTGTGTGCACTCTGCTGTGTGACCTTCAGGTAATTAAAAGTTGTTAAAGTAAGGGAAGAAGAACAGTGAGCCAGCGATTATTGCAGAACACGGCCTGACAAGGTGAGTCAAGACCCCTGAAGGGGTTTTATTACAATCTAATACGCTTTTAAGAAAAAAAAGAAAAGAAAAAAACATAATATAAAGTACTGTTAGTATAAAAGTTTAATCTTTCTGATCATAAGGTATCAGAGTTTCATTTAATCACTCAACAAAGTCAGAACTCAAACTGGGGTGCCATATAGTTCATTGGGTTGAGCATAAACAGAGGCTACAGTCCTCACTGCAGTAGCCCCGGTGCGATTCCCCCGGTGGCCCTTTGCTGCATGTCGTACCCCCTTTCTGTCGCCCTCTCCGACTGTCCTATCAATAAAAAAAAAAAAAAGTCAAACTGTAAACAACAAACTGTGCTCCTCACTAAAAGTCAACTCTTGAGAAGAATATTCATCAATGTATTATAACCAACCAAGATAATTATTTATAGCAGTAGCTACATACATTTATGAACTTATTTTTCAAAATGACATTTAGCGGAAAGTGAAATAAGTGTTTTTCTAAGGTTTCAAAATTTTCAATAATTAACCAGCTAACACTCTTTGTGGTCTTCATGACATTTAACGATTCTGGTAAAATATATTAACACTTCTTATGATACAGTTACCATGACAAATAAGATGCACATACATCTTAGTGTCATTCGTCTTCAATAATCGAAAATCTGTGAGAAGATTTTTCTTCTCACCAACATGGGTATGAATGGCCCCACACCGAGAGGGCAGGCAGGACTGATGTTTCCTTTCTCGCTGTGATACATCTGTTGACCCTGATGTTTTGAAGTTAACGAACCACATGTGCCAGTTCGTGAAATGAATTGCACTTGGCTTCACACACAGTTTTTATTCATACAGAGGTACAAACAAAACCATCATCCTCAGATAATGTGTCATAAAATGATGGTTTGGAATGAGATTTGTGTCATACAGCATCCTAATGAGACTTTGGGGCTTTTAGAAATATTGCCGACCCATTTAGAACAACTGGCACCAAGATGATGCTGCATATTTCCCTTTGCCAAATCAATTAACGCCAGTGTTGATTTTTTTTTTCTTTTTCTGTCTACAACATCCCCTCATAAAAAGGGTGAGACCAGTGAAAGGCAGCACATTTTAGATGCTGTCTGTCTTAGTGCATCTGTTCAATGTGACACTTGGCTCTTTTTCCTCATTTCCATACCCAAAGTCAAACCTAAAACCTGTTCCAAACAGCATTAACCTGTGTTCTCTGTAGCATAAGTAGACAGACACTTTGCTTTGCTTTGTCAGTCATGCAAAACTGTTTTGTTTACAGAAAAACATGAATGAGTGAATTGCCCAGAGGGTTTTGGCACAAGAGTTAAAATAGTTCAGAGGTTTACAGAAGTCTTTAAGGCCCTTAGCTTATTTAAGGCAAGACTCCCAATTGACTGTCCAGAGTTATCTACAATCACCACCTCTGGTCACATTAGTTCAAGTCATAATTGAGGAACATTTGTGCCATTTACGAGACTGCAGAATCATCAAGATTGGAAAATTTTCTTTTCAACAAAATCGTTAGATGGCTCTCTTTAGTAAATGATTTGACACTGACACTGTTCTCTGGTGATGGGTGAGAATGATCGCTGCGTAAAAGTGGTGGTCTGTCCTTGAGTAGTCATCCTGGCTGCATACATTGTTTTGTCCAGCAGTGTATTTCAGTGCATATTTTTTAAAAATCAAATACAACAGGTCACAACCTGCTTAGACTAAAAGTGCCAACATCTCATTTTAAACATCTAATACCCAGTAGCTGTTCTGTTTATCTGCAGCTCAGATACTTCATGGCAGTAGTTGGTTTTTGTTAGACTTGAGGTCTTCATCGGGGGACAGTGGTTATATGGGAGCTGAGTCAGGGTCTCAGGCTCAGCCAGGCTGCCCGGGGTTGATGAAATATGCATTGGCCTGCAGAGACTGAGTGGTGTGACCTCACCTGTGAAGTGTGTGTGTTTGTCTTTGTGTGTGTGTGTGCGTGCGTGTGTATGTATGTGTACGTGCGTTGTCTGAGCAGGGGCTGACAAGAATAAGTCTCTAAGGGACAATTTAATAGCACTTGAGCTCAGAGTGTGTGACAGCTCTATCTATTCAGCCTCTTTCACTGTTGTTATTGCATAGTCATGCAAGGTGTGCATGGGCGGGAGGAATCATTTCATTTAATTTATGTTTTGGTGGATTTTTTTTTTCTTTTACCACAAATGACATTTTGCAACCAGTGTGAAGCATTCATGGTTTTGCTTAATGACCCGATTGTTATTTCGATAATACTAGTTTTCTAAAGCTACTGTATGCAGAGCTGCTGTGAGGAAAGAGGTTGAATAAAAATCATATATGGGCGTAGTATAGATCAGTTGGTTGAGCAGGCACCCCATAGGCTATTCCTCGCTGCAGCTGGCCCCGGTTCGAATCCCAAATCTGGTGGCCATTTGCTACATGTCATTCCCCCCCCCCCCCCCCCCCCCCCCCCATTTCTCTCTCAACTATCCTATCAATTAAAGGCAAAAAGCCCCCAAAATATACTTAAAAAAATTTAAATAAAAAATCATACATGAAGCATGTAATCATAGACAGAAAAATCACACATAGGATGAAAATACAAGAGAAGTTTAGTTTCAAGATAGTCATCACTGACAGTGTGTACAAGCTATGGATATACAGAAACATACAGTGACCCTATGTTTATTACATTTTCTGTGATAACGATCATTGTTTTAAACTCAATTGTATATGCAATTTGAATTTTTTTTTCTTTGAAAATAGTTTTCTAATTTGTACTGTATAAAACCTCAGTTGACTGTTGGCCATGTGAGTTGCTAAAAGAGCAACATCTAAAGCTACATCCACATTAAAATGTTTTAGTTTTAGCTTATTCACCACTCAGGGGCACCTGTGTCTCTTGAACTGTGTTAATTTTGAATGTGTTGTCTTCACTAGCAGCTGCTGTGCAGTTAGATTCTGTATTTAAACACAACAACTATTGTTCTTCATATTCTCTTCCTGTTTGCATCGGCATGTGCCTGCCCACTGTACATTTTCAGGTGTGTTGGTTAACGCTGGAGGTAAAATGCTCATCTGTACAGAATGTATTGTTATCTTAAAACACAGATTTAAGAGCAATGCCAATGATGAGTCATGGTGGATGTGCTCTCAGCTGGACATGTTTGTGATGTGCAGTCAAGGAATCTTGATGTAAATCCATTCTTAGAAGTGAGATAATACATCCTGAATATAGATATGGAAACTAATGAATGTTTAACTAGATTAATGTAAATAATATATAGGTACAGACCTCTTATATAATATATAAATGCACACAGACATGGCTGTTTAAACCCCCCCTTTTATGTCTCCTTTTGTATTCAGATGTCTGTATGAAGTGTGTGGGCTCATGGTCTTTCTCTGGCCCAACAGTCTTCAGAACTTGTTTGAATTCATCCTGTACTGTAATGTATTATGTAAAGATCATTTGCATTAGTTTATGCCTCTCATTCCCTTTGTTCAGTGAAGAACAAAATGCTCGTGTTGTAAACTGCAGCCATGATTATTATCTTCCTCTCAGTTAAATCCCTCTGTTGTGAAATGAGCAGTTGTTCGTTTAAGAATGATCTATTATTATTTCTGTCTGTCAGTACATCAGTGTTTGGCCATTGTTCAAAAATATGTCATCAGAATAAAATTATATGATAATACGATGAATCATTGTTAATCACAGATCTTTGTATTTTAATTACTTTTCCCTAAATTGTCTCTCTCTATTGTTATAATTAATCACAACTTTTGAATAGATAAACTGTAGTTAACATCTAACTTTGTCAATTTGTTCGTTTCATGGCAGCACCAGATTTTTCTCTCTTCATATTCACCAGAGCTTGTTTCCACACAGGAGTTTGTCCCCATCTGACAGCCGTTTTCAAGAACCCAATCAGTTTTTGGAAAAAGTCCTATTACTGTAGTCTGCCAAATTAATTTTTTTCCCCCTCTCATCTTCAAGTACTGTGATTTGTGCTCATCTGCCTCAGTGACTGCAGAGCAAAAGTGATCCAGGCCCTAAAAGCCTCATGTGCTGATATTTGTATTGGCCAATACTAGTAGTTCTTATCTACTGGTAAAAACATCAATATCATGTCAGCAAAAATATGAAAACACTATTAAAGAAAAGATGAAGTAGTAAATGATCTTCTCAGTAGAATAAACACAATGTAGCAATAAGATATACTATAGCTTTCCCACAAACATAAAACAAACCAACTCAAAAAGCAAAATTAAATTTTCTTTTTAAGTCATCTTTTTAAGTCATCTGTGGTTAAATGTGACCAGTCACAAATGGCCGCCAACCACACGACGGTTCCTCCTGTCAGACGCCGTGATGCTGTCGTCCCAGTGATGAGCAGCTGCAGGAGAATCCAGACAGGAAACCTGACGACAGATTTAGCATTTGAGTCATTATCCGGCTTTGATCCCCACCACTCACTCAGTGTTAATTATTGCATCACAGCATAGGGCTGCCTGTCTGTGAAACTTTGATTCACAGATGTGTTTCATCACTAAAACATCACAGAGGGTCGACCGACAACGGGGTAACACAACATTCAGTTAGCCAGAGTGTGTGCTGAAATAAATGCAGCACCTGCACCTGCTACAGAATAAAATTAGCTGCTTTTTAACTTTTACATTTTTAAAATTCAAATGATTCTCAAGTATGAATTAATTTATCTTAACACAATAGCTGCGGTGTCACCACCACTACATGGTGCATGACTTTGCCCTTTTTCTTAACTTCAAGTTTACATACTATATGGTTATTATGACAGATGACACAACAAAACTGAATACACAGTCTATCTAAGAATTCTATATACCCTCATTGAATAACAATAGAATAAAAATAGTTGGCTAATTAATTAAAAAAAGATTTTAAATTCAAATATAAAACACCAAACACAACAAAAGTCAGCACATCCTTCATTTCTTTAATTTTACTGAGAGAATCAATCCTCACAGACACAGGACTGACAAATACGTATGTGCTGAGATGTTCTGTCCCTTCCTCACAGAACAGCTGTGCACATCTGCTGCAGACAGTTGTTGTGTCCCTCTACCTTCTGCTTTGAAATACTACAAATGTTTTCTGTTGGACTGGAGTCAGGGGATGGAGGATCAGACCAGGTTTTCCTCTTTGAAAGCTGTTGTGTGATTTCTGCAGTGTGCAGAATCATTGTCATGTTGTTAGATTTATCTCCTGCCAAGTTTCTTCGAACTGTGAGTCACATTCAGCATTTGGGTAGAAATCTGCATACGTAGCACCATCTATAAATGTCATCTACACCTTTTTGCTCTCATAGCAGCTCCATATCGGCTCACTCACACCTCTGTGTTTCACAGCTGACACTCTGGCGTCACTGTGGTGGTCCTGGCCCGGTCCACCCCAAACATGCTGAACTCCATCTGATCCAAACACATTTATCTTGGGTTCCTGTGCACTGCCAACATTCATCAGGCCTCTTTTCACGGTTTTGGCAAAGTTGAATGTTGCAGAGTTACACAGCTTTTGTGAGCAAATGTTCTCCTGGACGCTGTCTATAGAGTTTGATTTCATGCACCGTCTTTCACACTGTATGATCAGTCACAGAAAACAAGTCAGCACGTACCTGTCTGTTTATTTCAGTGCTCGGTTGCATAAATAGTGAATTGTGCTTTTTAAGGGCCGCCTCTACGCCTTCTGTTACTGGCTCTTCTTATATTTTCCTTCCATCATTTCCTCGCCATGTGAAGCCATGTTGCATTACACACAACCCAAGCCAAAACTGAGGAGGCTGTGGTGTCCTGACCTATTTTATGACTTTATTTATGTAATTTGCATCAGCTGGAAGTTACCTGTGTAATTAAACGTGCTACTATGGCTGCATTTAGGTTCATTTTCAGGGTCTATCACAGTTCTTTAACTCAAACATAATAGTTATTGACAGATAAAGCAGTTTTGAATCATTTAACATTTTAATCGTATATCACAGGCATGTATTCAGCTTGGTTTTACACTCTACTATGGGTTGACTGATTCAGCTTTTGAATAAAGCCTGTGTAAAATGCTCACCTGATTCTTTGAAACCAGTTACTTACCAAATTGTGTTGCTATAACTTTAACAGGAAATATAATAGCATCACAACAGGTAGCTTCCAGTTCTTTTAATTTTCTTTACAGTATGTGTGCACACGTGGAGCAGCATTACTACTGGGGCGGTGTGCCCTTTGCTGCATGTCATTCCCCCTCTCTCTTCCTACCCATTTCCTGTCTACTGTTCTGTATATTAAAGGCAAAAAGCCCATTGTTCTGTACAACACATTCAACCTGAGCCACAGGCAGGCAAAGGGTTAACTCAGACTAAAACGACACCAGAGAAACCATGAGAGTGATACTGCAGGTGGTTGTTGAGTTGATGGGTTGAGGACCTGCAGGTGGAGAAGCTGCCACACTCAGCTCACACAAGCACAGTAAGAGAGACAAACTGTGAACAAGCGGCATGCAGGCACACTGGCAGGAGAGAAAACAGCAGAAACACGAGGACTGATGGAGACACACAGCTGATACAGTCACAGCATCACTGGTCAGAGCTTCAGCCAATAGGAGTTCATACATCCACCGCTGTGTAAACACTTGAACTCATTAGTCAAGGTCAAGATCAATTTTACAAGTTAGTTTGTTGTTTTTGTTTAACATGATTTTGTACTCAGTCATTTTAATGGGATTTGTTCATAGACATTTCTCAGGGCCCATTTCTGTTGTAGAATTAAAGTCATCAGCTCAGGGTCTCATGATTTGCCAAAATAAAGCCCCCCCCCCCCCCCCCCCCCCCCCCCCCCAACATCACCTCCCTCCACAGTCCAGTGAGTGACATGCACCTTAACTGAGGGGAGGCTCTGGAAAAACTGTTTTTGATGAGGGATGGACCAAGTTAAGGAGATGGAGCTTTAATGTCCTGGGGGATGGTTTGGTTTTTATTTATAAGATAAAGTGCCTTGTTAAGGATTAAATCAGTGTTTCCCCACCATTTGTGATAAACAAAAGCAGTTTTTATTAGCAGAAAGGCCAAAGAGCAGCACAAAAACAAAAATCCAATCTCCAATCCATTTCTAAATTTAACTTTCAAATGTGTCTCCTCAGCAGCATCAGTGAGAGCTCAGTCCAGGCTCACAGTCTCCTCTGTGTCAGTCGGTTCAAGGCGTCCCACAGCCACGAGTGTGAGAGTGCTGTGTGCAGTTTACTGTACCTGCAGTGGCCACAGCTCAGAGGAGATATCGGAGAGAAACGTGTTACTTTGACATAAAGCAGAACTGTACAGTCGCAAGCTGCTCAAATACACACGTGCCTCGTGTACACACACATCCAAACGTACAGTACACTCTCACAGAGACACCACTAGGCTATAATTAATGTACGATCTGGTCCTGTGATTTATTTTTGTCCCTATCTGACCTTATGCGCTTCTTGAATGTGAAATGTCCTCAAGGATTTGTGGAGCTAGGGTGAGCTGAAGGCAAACGCGCGCGCGCGCACACACACACACACACACACACCTCTCCGACTGCACAGAGTCCTGCTGGACCATGTATCATAAACCTTCATTTCTCCTCGAATGCCTGAACTGCCTCGCCTTCCTTCTACACGTCTTTTTCACTCATTTCCTCCATCTCTCTCTCTGGGCTCGTCCCCATGGAGCATCTGAAAATAGCAGCTCAGGGAAAAGTGGGTCAGCTGCCATGTGGAGGGGGGAGTGGGTTTGTGTGGGTGGGTGGGGGGGTGTCTGTGTGTGTAACCAAACAACTGTAACTCTGTTATCTCAGAGTTTTTCTTTTAAATTTGGGTTGACAGCTGGAATCACCAGGACTTTACATTTGTCATTCAAACGTCACCTTTCACATGGGAAACAAATAGGTTTATAGAGACAAATAACACCTGAATAACATACATAACTTCATTCATTCTTGTTAATTCACCTGTACGAGCCCATATACTAAGATCCTGTGAAAAGCCCTTATAATTGATCACTCCTGATGACACCATCATCTCCTGTTGATTCCAGGTGTTTGAACTTCCCTCTGTGCTGCATCAGGGTTTTAAGTCCTCAGTGTCAGAAACATCTCTGCAGCTAAACCAGGATAAAACAGCTGGTCCTGATCAATATACAAATCAACTCTGTTTCCGCACTGGCTTCTTCCACCTTTCAACATTTACAACATTAAAATCTCACCTCAACTATTATATCTGACTCATCTTCAGTCAGACTCTGCCCTCTCTACATGGTTGATTTGAGATGAGTGCATTGTTTCAAACTGGCTCCACAGGTCTTCTTCCCTTCACTCAATCACTGTTCTTCATCTCAGCTCTCAGCTCATGGTCATGTCAGGTCAGGTCATTTACCATTGTCTCTGAGCTATGTAGGCTACTGACACTTACTGAAAGACATTTTGAAGATCTCTTTGTCTTTAGCCTTTTAATTGTCACCATGAAGACAACGTTTTTCTATTAGCTTGTATTTTATTTGTTCTCTGTGCAGTACTGTATTGTTGCTACCTTCCCAGATATTCTGTGCTTTCATTAATACATTATATGATGCATCTATATCATTCTAGTTGGTGGCAAGAATCGATTTTCTAACCATTAAGCACTTTGGTCAATGTTGTTTTTAAATGCGGCCTTTAAAGGACTTGCTTTGCCAAGTTCAGGGGTCTGATGGTCTATCTGGTAAAATAACAGCTGTGTTGGATTATGGGAAGTCTATGCATCAATGCAGTCCACCTATATGTTATCTAGCGTTATAGAAGAGTGACACTAAATGGCTGCGATATTGTAGCGGGGAGTTAAAGCACATTTCTCTCTAGAACATTCAAACAGAAAAGAAAGAACAGGAAGGAGACACGAACACAGGTCAAAACAAACCAACAAACGTATCTAACACTGTCAGGAGCAGCAGCACCGCTGCCACACAGAAAAGTCCCGACAGAGAAAAAAAATCCCCTAAACCAGCTCACAAAGAAAACCCAGGAGCAAACTCCCCTGACAATGCTACTGTTCTTATACATGTAAATCTCATTATAGCACCACATGACTGTGGCACATCTGTAGAGATTCTGAGCGGATCTTCAGTCTGCTCCCAATCACACAACCATTGCTATAAGACTGTCAATAGACAGCTTTACCAGTTGCCCATCTTCACTGTCATCCGAAATATTCAAAAGATCATTATAAAAAGATGCTGATGATGTCGTCAGAGGATTTGAAAACTGAGTGAGGCCTGAACAGTTTCTTCTAGCCTGTAACTTTGCATAATGAGTTAACACACAGTAGTTTTCAGACTATACTCAAACACAATCTGATCTACAGGGTTTTAGAGCTTCTCTTTAACACAGAGCAGTGGAGCATGTTTTCAAAATGTCTGTGGACTTGGCTCATGTGGCCTAGTGGTTTATCTAATTATCTGTTATGTGTTAAACTAATGCAGTTAGACCTAATGGGCTCCATGCAAACAGCACAGAAGGGGACCACTGAGACAGCCATAACGTCATAAAACAATCAATGTGGTGTGTGTGTGTTTGTGTGTGTGTGTGTATATGTGAGAAGAGTGGATAAACATGCACAGATGAATGTTTCAAACACAAAACACAAGATCTCAGCAAATGAATAAACATTCATAATGAAAACATATTTGTCACGGAGGGAACACCAAATACTGGAGTACATATAGGATAAGTCTGTTTGTCATGTCTCATATGTCGTACTGTATATATGTCAATGTACATACAGCACTGTACTGTTTGCCGTTAGTACACTCAACAGTTTCATGGTTGATGTGAACACTGGAGTCTATGTAACGTCTGTTTGAAGAGACGAAATCAGCCAGTCAGAGCTGTGTTGTGGTTGCCATATTGACAACCACTCCCATCTAATACATGTGTCAGTAAGTCACACGGCTAAAACCTCTGTGACTGTGGTAAAAATTAGATTATTATTTTCCTTACCCTTGCTACCCTTATATCTTTAATACATGAGATAACACTTCAAAAACTGGAAAAGGTCAAGACAAAAAAGACTGTGTTTCTTATCTCATCTGAAATTATAGGGTTATGTTTTTGTTTTGTTGCTCTGTACCTCCATCCATTAGTCCCATTTTCATGAGTGAGATAGGAATGCGAATGAATGAGTCACTGATTCATGAATTCACTTGATTTTGGTGGTCAAAGCTCAAAGGTCAAGGTCACTATGCCTTCACAATTAACATTTATGGCCATAACTCACAAATTCATACCCTAATTATGACACAGTCTCATTAAATAAAATGACATGGTGATGACATTTTATATCTACAGTAAATGGTCACTGACATCATAGTGTTTCTCAAAAACACTTCAGGTCATAATTTAATGTTGTAAAGAAGCATATTGTAACCACATTCCTTTAACTTACTTATATTGATTTAGCTCAGTCCAGCGCCCACTGACCATGGAAAAAGAAGGAGGGAATCTACTCTAGAAAGACTGAAACTAACCATTTAACCACTTAAGATTCAAACCTTTGAAGTATAGATGTGCTAAGAGTCGACAGCTGTTCCCCAAGGTCTATAGTTAAAAATCTATATGTACAACAAACGAGCACACTGAAGTGGTAGTTATTTCCTTTCAAAAGTAATATGTTATCGTAGAGGCTTTTTACTGTGTTTACATTATATTGCTTGTGTTCATCTCAAATCATTGTGCTGACCTTTAGCTGAATGTAACTCTCTACCTCTGCTTCACTTAACGTTCGCTTTTATGAAACAGGTCTTACTGGTTCAATAGCTTCTTCTTAGAGCAGTGGGAAAATGAGTAGGGGTGTAAAAATGATTGAATGCCTCAAAGCACAACAGGCACAGAGCATTTCTCTTTAGATTTTTAGTTGATGATGGATTTTTTCATCTGTTATAGCCAGAGTGGACCTGTTTGTAAAGTCAGCCAAGGACATAACAAAGAAATGTAAAACATCCTCAACAATAAACAGCATCTGAAATAAACAAATCACTCTCTTAGAGACTTTATATCACAGATACAGTAGATATGACAGAGCATCCACACAGTTTGTCACGGTCTGTCATTAGATGGGATCCAGGGAGCCTGAAGAGAAACAGCCACACTTAAGTGCTGATGGGTAATTTAAAATAAAGGCTTCTGGTCTTTATATCATCACCTTAGAAGACAAATGTGCACCATCATTGTATTTCATGGAGAAACACCTCTTGCTTTCTATATTCATAAAACATATTTTAAAAAAATAAATCATATTTCATGCTGCACAAACACAGATCAACATGAGGTTGTTAAGTGTTTATTTCAGAAGTATGTGTATATATTTATATATATTAATGTCTTCTCTGCTATGCTTTCCAGGATTCAAGTGTCCTGTCTGCTCCAAGTCTGTGGCGTCCAATGAGATGGAAGTTCACTTCATCATGTGTCTAAGCAAGCCTCGCCTCTCCTATAATGGTAAGGAAGCACTGCCATTACCTTTTCTTTGTATGACAGGAGGCCTGATCTGGTATGTGGAAGGAAAAGTCCAGGCTCACTGCCGTACTATAAATACTGAATTGATTTTGGCTCTGGCCCTGGTCATATTTATTGGTCTTCCCAATATTGTGCCAAGTCTCCAGTTTCTGCTGCTCTGCTGATAAATATTCATGACGGGTGGCTCTACAGACTGACGCGTGTTGTTGAGCTAGTCCTACCAAAATATGATAAATATGAATGAGGGGAATGAGGGAAATCATAAAAATTCATAGAATGAGTTTATTCAACCTGACATGTTCAGTCATCCAGTTCTGAAAATACAAACACAGCTGAGGCTGCTAAGATCCCTAATGGCAATCAACACTTGCGTAAAGTAACGTCTTTTGTTTCATGAGACGGATCCTGATTCTATCTAAGCTCATTATGTCTATGTGGGGTTTTACCATTTCTTATCAGTCAAGTGCAGCAGCGAATTACACGGTTAACTCTGAGGGAAACTAACAGTGCAGTGTTTGACTGAAATAGTCATAATCATCTATCTTTATTGCAGACACTATAACCAGACCAACAAAACACAAAAAAATTGATAACGTTAAAATTAACTCTGGTACATTTGCCCTTTCGCAAGCCAAAAGGGCACCTATAGGAGCAGTTTGTGAGTTTTGCTATTGCTACATAGGCATTATTAGCATTAGCAGCTGTTTGCTTACAAGAAATATGCATTCAGCTTGTCTCTATCATGTAATTTCTTTCACCGAAGTTAGCATGTTAGCCAGCTAGCCCCAATCACTTTCCGATAGCGAGTCACTGTAGCAATCTGCCCTAACGACGTTGTGCTGTTTATCCGGTGAACACAGCAACGGCCAAAGCTCTTGTGACGATTGCCACCACCTGCTCCAAGAAAGAAAACCCTTCAGTGGCAGAGAAGCCAAACAAATGGCCTCTTGAAAATGGTGGGCAAGTGTCACTTAGACAAGACTGTTGAACAGACGAAAAGGCAGTCTTGACTAATAATGTTCAGAATCGGTTCTTACTTAAACATAAGCCAGGAGCAGGAAAGAGCTCACTAGAATCTGATTTCCCCCACTGGGTCCATGCAACAAAATGAATTAAGCCTGGTTTGTTTGTGAAAGGCCAGTGTGGATGGAAAGAAAATGCAACAAACAAGCAAATGTGTGCGTGGTGGAAGGAGTTCTTTTTTTTTTTTTAACTTATACTACTTATTAATAAAAAAAAGTAATTCTATAGCCTACCTGTTTGCCTTAGGCAGTAGCCTATACCATGATTCAGTTTCTCTATTTAGAAAAGCTGTGTACTAGAGTTTGCATATTATCAGTGATATTTGGGGCCATGTTTTTATCACTTAACTAGATTAATCAATGGAACAATCTGCTGTAAATGTTGTATTCATTAGCATTCCTGCCTCAGCAGGTCTTATCTTCAAAGGTTCCTGAGCTGATGGAAGTGATGTTGTATTGGAAAGAGGGTGAAGTCTTTTTCTCTTTAGCACAAGTGAATGACAAACACTCAGGCTCACAAGAAATGATGAGTTTTATATACAGTAAACATTTACTAAAACAAATAGAAGGACCTAGGAGTGACAGACATGGCTGAATGCCACATACAGCTTGGTTACAGAGGCAGCAGACTCTCATGTAGAATATTTCATTGAGCTATTCATTTAACATGTTTTCAGAAAATTAACAACTTTAATGCAGCTGCAGCTGCAACAACCTTCTGAGATTGACAGGGTGATTAGTATGGGCTATCCAGTGTGAAATGAGGAACTGCTGGGCCTTTGTTTTCATTGAAACACACATTGAAATGACAGGGAATAATCTAAAATGGGAGGAAGTGGTGACCGCGACTAGTATATTTGTGAGGAAAAGGACCCAGATGCTGAATTGAGGAGAACATGCACTGGATGTAGTTTACATCCAATATGTTACTGCCAATGTCAGAGTTTGTGACTATCTCTACTCTCTATGTCGCACTAAGGCTCATGAGGAACATTTCCCTCAACCTGAAACTCAAACTTCTTATTCAGCTGGATATCAACACAGTGTGGCAATAGTGACTTACCTTAGCCTACTGTACAACACAATCATAGCTATGAGGTGTGTTGCAGCGTGTGTGTAGAAGCCAGGCATGTTTTATTTTATGTCACTGATTGTATGTGTTAGGTGCTCTCTTAGTCTATCTCTCCATGTCTCTCCATGCTCTTTTCTCTGGTTAGTCAAACCACTACTTACAAGAGCCAGTATAATCAGAGTTGTTCTTTTGTGGTATTTGAGCTCAGTGATTGTGATGTGGTTTGGGGAAACAGACATCAAACTGACCAAATAGATAAATACATGATTTACTTAATTGTCCTCATTAAAACTAAATTGACCTCTCAGCAGCCAGAAAGGCTAGGCCTCATATTTCCCTGTCTTTTTTGGTCCTTTAGTTTTGTGCTCCAGTAAACCAGAGAGGAAAAGTGGTTCATATTTATCATTATACTTTTGACTGCAGGCAGTGCCACAGCATATGAATCAAAGTGCCTACTTTTCCACAGCCATGCCAGCAGAGCTCGGAGGGAGTGATATAGGCTCTGTGGTTTTCACTTTATAACTTGGATATTACTGAAGTGACTAATGTCAACTGCAGAGGTGACTCTTACCGGAAATTTCACACTGAGCACGAGCATGCCAGTATTTACAGGAGGCAGATTGTCTGCTCTGCAGTTGGTTGCTTAGTTGCAGAAAATGCTCATTCATTACAACTATTGGTGAAAAGTAAGGTCAGAGGTAGGAGCATGATGAGTCAGAGGAAGACACATTGTGACAATCAAGAATCAAATGTGGGTGTCTGCACTCTGCACCAGACTAAACCACAGCCCTGTGTTGTTGCCAGGTGTAAATGCAGCATTCATTTAGTGTTTCAAAGCTAAACTGTTGCTCCCTGTTTTTAATTGTTGAGTCTGTTCAGTGCAGCCCGATAGTCTCAGTTTAAAAGTGAATGAACATCCAACCGTTCTAAAAGCCAACACAAATGGATGGTAAAAGTTGGTGCTGACTTACCCAACAAGTTGTAACGTCATTTGTCATAGCCTCATGTTTATTGTTATCCGGTGTCCATACTAATATAATAATAATAATAATAATAATAATAATAATAATAATAATAATAATAATAATAATAATAATAATAATAATAATAATACTGCTGTCTAGCTTCCAGTCTACTATGTATTTCCTAAAGCAGGCTTCTGTTTTAATTCTGCTGCTGCTCCTGCTTGACTGACAGTAGTCATGTCTGTTCATTGCCCCTACAGCAGCAGTAATTGACAGCTACTTGTTTTGCTATAGACATGTGCATGTACATCTGACCAGGAGCCTAAAGGTCACCTTAAAGGAGTCTGTGTGTGTGTGTCTACACAGCGTGGGCACTTGTGTTGTCTTTGTGTTGATAATAATAACATAACCACAGGGCCAGTTCAGTAGAAACTAATGTAAGTTTCAAGCCTGCAGCTAAACACAGACTGTGGAGGGAAGATTGAATGACAGAGACAGGGAGAGTGCAACTGTCTTAAAGAAGATGGGATCCAGAGTGATGGAGTACCCTGATGGCTGATAACGGATGAGAGGAGAGAGGGTAAAAGGAGAAAGGCTCCCATAATTCCTCTGTTTTTTTTTCTCCAGCTCTCTCTGTCTTGTCACTCTTTATTTCCAGCAAATTACTCTCTCTCGTTCTCCCTCTGTCCCTCTTTCCTCTGTGAGTCCGTCTGTCCGAGCGCCTCTGTTCCCGCTGTGTAATCTCTCTGTAATTTCTCTTTGTCTTTTTTCCCTCCCTCTTCCTATATCTCTCATTCTCTCTGTTCTCTTGGATTTTTTTAGACTCACAAAACAGGCCAAGCTGCGGCTTATCTCGATTCCCAGCATGCTCCGGCGTCTATTGTCAATCACCTGGGCCTACTGACTGTTGCACATCAACACATCTCTGAGCAAGGCCATTACACATATACACATTTGCTCAACAATAGATGTCAGCCTGGAGCGGATGAATTAGTCTGCAGACTTTTCTGCTCTATTTATACTGACACTGATTATTAAATCATTGCTAGTTCATAACTGGTTTTTAATTATTATTGCTCAACTGTCTTGTACAGTAAATCCTAAAATGTATTATGCATCATCCACGTTTCGATGTAGCTTTGTAGCATTTACAGGGAGAAGAAAAGAAGAAATGACATTTCCAAGCAGTGCTGTCAGAATCCAATCCAGACTACAGGTTTTCACATTTCTACTCTTGTGGGATCTGGAACCAATATTCTGTTCTTATCTATAAAACAGACTAACCTAGTCCTGAAGGGCCCACTGGCCCATGGTTGCAGGACTGCAGGTTCATCTCTGGACATCACATTTAAGTTGGTCTTTCACAGGTCTGTTTCAGATTTGTGCAATTTGGACCCATAATACTGTCTAAGATTTTCTGGATTTCATTTCATTTCATATATTTATTTATTTAATTGGGACAATGTACATTAATCAATATTGCTGCATTAAACATCAATGCAAATGTGCCAGACTTAGCACAAATGCTAAATTTTATCCGTAGTCCCAAGGCAGGTACCTACACAACACAGACATGGTAAGGCTTTAAAACCTCATAACTTCAAATCATACAATAGACAATTACAGAACAAGACACAGGCAGACAAAATCAAAACAAACAATATTATAACAAAATATTTTAAAGCAGTACTAAAGAACTTTCAGTTTTGGTTGAGTTTGGCGGCGCCTGTGGACCAAAGCGGTAGTGTTTTGCCTGAAGGAAGACTCCATTTCCCATGAACACTAGCGTGAGAGCAGGGTTCCTACCATGCTCCTCAAAGCTGCTTAGTGCCAGAGAAAGAGATACAGACCCCCTCAGGCCATGACAGAGGTGTCATTCAACTTGTTGTAAGTCGATGTATCATCACAAAAGTTATGAAAATATTTTATGAAGGTTGAAAAGTTCCTTAGTGTTGGTTTAACCCAGAGATAAACATTTAAAAGATCAATGGACCAAAAGACCCCGGGAACTGAATTTTGGTATCTGCTAACAGAACAAGCACACTGTACTTGTACTGTTGCTACTGTGCACAGAGTTTGAAACATGTTGACCTGGCTGAAGCTGTAACTTTCAGGAGAATAGTATTTGCATCTTCCCATAAATTGGTCTTCATTTTCTGAACTGCTTATGTGAAATTTCTTTTAATGAAAGGGAATATGAATATTTTAACAGCGCTGCCTCACAGCTGAAGTGTGGATCAGAGCAAAGGTGTGAAACTATTTCTAAAACTATGGGTGTTTCAGTGTTTAGTTTGAAAAGACCAGGACTCTTTGCTAGAGTCTGCATAACCAGGCAAGAAGGGCGTCTTGATCAGGGAGGTCCTCTCAGCAGCTCTACATCAATCAGGCCTTTATAGGAGACCGGCTCGACAGATGCTACTTTGAGCCTGCTGGAGCCAACAGCCTTTAATAGGAATAATATTCTCTGGTCTGATGAGGCAAAAACTCTGAAATCCTTGAAAATAACTCCAAACTGTGTGTCTGTCAAACACCAGACACTGCTCATCACCTAGCAAGCACCATCCTGGTGGTGTCAGCATCATCATCATATTAGAGGGCTTTCTCAGCTGCATGGACATGGGGACTGGTCAGAGAAGGGAATATTTCTGTCCTGTTGCCACTGCTGTTCTGTGAGTCCGGGTCACAAGATGCTCTGACAGCACCTGTCCACATTAAAATATGTTTTGTAACATGTTAGAATTAAATTCCATATTTAAGTTTCATGGTGTCACAGCACATTTATTAAAGCCACACCACGTAGTTTTTCGACCTTAAAATAATGTGTCTAAACTCATTGAAGTGGTACAAAAATGGTTAATAGGATGAATGGTGCCGCCGCTGCAGCCTGAGCGGGGTTGCGCCGGCTCAAACTGCACTATGTAACTTTCCTGCGCGGGTAGGAACACCGTGGTCCTGGTACACTGCAGCTCCACTGAGCTCCAGAGACCGAGCTCAAGCCCAGTCTCCCTGCTCCTCTCCCACGAACCACGACGGCTACTGTCACCGCCGGTACCCCCAATGACAGCAGCAAAGGCACCGTCGGCAATGGTGGCGGCACAGTACCAGACATGGCGAAGGTACTGGTACCGGTAATGATGGCGGCGAAGTGCTTCTCTGGGACAGACACAGTAGCAGACAGTTGCTCTTCTCAACCAGAGTACCAGTACCACAAATCCTACATAGTGGGGCTTTAAGCTTTGAGATGCTAAGACGCTGTCCTGACAGTTTCACTGCATACCAAAAAAGACTAGGTGAAAAACATGTGACAAATCTTTGCTGCCTACAGTGAAATCAGAGTGCAGAGTTACAGATTGCAGCGTTAATTTCTTGCATCAATCTAAATGTAGTAAATGAAATGGGAACACAGGAAGCAAATGTGTAATTTGTGTCTCTGTTTGTCTGCACTGTGCATGTGCTGTGCATGAGTTAGTGTGATGCAGGTGAGGGTTGTTGGTAGCACACCGAGTCCACGTGAGCTGACCACTGGATCTTTTCTGGGCTTTGACTTTGCATGATGATATTTTAATGCCTCTCACTAAATATAGCCCCTTGCACAGAGTGGGGGTGGAGTTGGTCAGATACAGACATAGAAATCAGGAGGGTGGTATGGAGACGCAGTAAGTGAAAGTGTGATTGTGCAGTTTACCTCTTGCAGCTCAGGTCATTGGAGGACACAAAAGAAAGAGTGCTGTAATTCAGAGAAGCAAAGAGCTCATAACTGATGGGAAGGTGCTGGATGCCAAATGTCTGTTGGCAAGTCACTAACCAGGAGAGACAGCTGAAAGTCAGGAGGAAGCAGGGGCAGGTGAGAAGACAGCTAATGATGCAGAGACCTGGGAGAGCCGGCGAAACCTCGCATCCCATTTCCTCATTGTCTGTTCACACTGTCTCATTTGTTACATAGTTCATTTGTCATGACATTAGTCTGGTTCATTTTATTTTGATACCATCCATAATCCTCATATTTGTTCCTTGGCACTGATTCTGTTTCTACTCTGTTACTCAGAGTTTTTTTTTTCAACTGTTTTTCCAGATCTTGGAGTCCCTTGGATTTTCTGTCAATAAATTTAATTTGGGGTTATTGTTATGGTTACAGTATCTGCTACTGGGCAGTAAAGATGGGATACCTTTTTCTTTTTAGATAATACAATTATGAAGCAATTGCCATCAAAAGTTCATGACATCTATAAGACAGTGTTTCCAAAATCACTTATCATCGGTCACTATACTCAGTATTCACTAGTGGCATTTTAGAAGCACATCCAATGAATCATCAGAATGTTGTGTCTTCAATAACAAGTCATGTTACTGTCACTGTCTGTCATGTTAATTCAGCTTTTATAAAAAAAAATCCAAACAGGAAGTAATCAGGCTGTAATTTTCCAAAGCTGGCTCTGAATTAGTTTGTAGTAGTAGTTGTGATGTGTAGTAAGTTGTGATTTTGTTCAAACCAATTTGAGTCTTTTTTTCTTTCTTTTGATGCATCATTATGAAACAGAATCCATGAACCAGACTACTTCAAGTTCAATCTGCTTGGCGATTGTAGATATTCAATTTGAACAGGTTATAACAGATTTGAGATTTTTTTATCTTATCCCATGTTCATATGAAAGCTTGAATTTTGATTAAAACGTGACAGAAAGTAGTGTTCACACCACTGACATGCTGCTGTTCTTCAGCTGTGGGGGTTTTGAGAACACAAAACACGCTCAAAACTAGACGAGACGAATCCAATAAAATGACACAGAGTTGTCAAGAAGTGATTGTGAACACACACAGTGACGAGTGGAATGAGATTGTTTTCCGTGCCCTACACACGTGTTATAATGCTTGATTAAATAATATGATATGATATTTAGTCTGTTCCTTTGTAGCTGCATTGTAGGAGCTAGCAGCTGATGTTAACGTTAGTCAGGCCGTCCATCTGTCCAATCTTCTTTCCAGCTCAACTACAACCAGATTGATCTGTGCTCATGGTCCTCAGAGGATCAACCTTGGTGACTTTGTTGACCCACTGAGCTGTCTTCACGTCTAATAGATTCCTATAAAACTCACTGATCATGAAACCTTGATCACAGCTTTAAATTCACTCAACAGTGTCAAAGCTGCAGGACAAAATGACCAACTCAGACTAAGGACATGGACAATTGATATGTGTTTTTATGCAGTTCAGAGGACTTTTCACAAATCTTCAAACCAAAATATTACTTACCTCAGCACTTTCAGACACCACCAGCATCATGACACCACATGCACATTTTTAAACATTTGTCTGTAGTGTAGGACAGTATATTAAGTATGTTAGCTTCTGTACTGTAATGACCTTGTGTCAGCTCTGCCAAAGTGGATTTCACATCACATGTTCAAACATAATCATCAAATTAATCACCATCATCCGTGAAATAATGATGTTGATTTTGATGGAGGTTGGCCAAACTGGGGGTTACCCTCTCCACTTTGTGATAACTTGATGACCTCTTTAAAAAAAACATGTCATAGGTGAAAGAAACAAGATTGAACAAACCTCTTCACTTGATTATTCAAGCTTGGATCAGATGTTGGCTTTAGATTTAATGCACTCTGCACTTGCTGTCAAACACTCAGAGTCACATCACTTAAACTATGCAGACTTTTGAGGATCTGATTAATGTGAGTGTTTCCTGGTTGGATTTATATGGAAAGGCAATTTGAGGAGGAGGAGGAGGAGGAGGAGGAGGAGGAGGAGGAGAGAAAGAGGAGGAGAGCTGCTGTATTGCATAAGTCTGTGTACATCCCTGTGATTTAACCACAAGGTCTTAGGAAGAAGAGAAGCTATCCATCCATCCATCCATAACCCTAACCCTCTAACCCTAACCCAGTATGTACTGTCCAAAAGTTGTTTGTTCCCCAGCTCATTGTGGTAACCATGACAACCAAGGCCCATTAGGCGTGGCACTGTAGGTGGGGTATCACAGGAAACACTCATGTGGATTGTATGAAAGAATTTTAAAAAATGACCCATGTGGTTGTTGAGGTTGGAGGACTTATTGGTACTTTCCTGGCTTTGTCATTCTCAAAACTATTAGTTCCCAGAACAATTCATTATCTTTTCTACATGTTGTAGTAGACAAGTCCTAAAAGGGCCATATATGATTGTCAATGATCAATAGGCTACAGAACATTTGGTTTTGTTTCATAACCCATAAGACGCAAACAGCCATAATGAAAGTGACGGCCAGTTTACTCTGAACACACTCTGAGCGCTCTGACACACTGCTAATGACCACTTGTGGTCAAGGACCTTACTTATTTATCTACTTAAATGGCAAGTGCCATTAGCCATTATGTCTTTCAATTTTTCTTCCTTTTCTAACAGCTTTACTCGTGTGTTTTGCATTTTTGTTACATATTGTTTTTATGGGCAGCTGAGGAACTGTTTTTATATTTTAAATCGGCTTGCTTCAAATATGCCCTTGGGGGAGGAGTGAAGCACTTTGAATTGAACATCGACAGTGAGTGAGAAGACAAAGAGAACCGTAATTATGAGCAGCTAAAGCAAGAAAACACTAGCAATAAAATACAGCAGTTATCAGCTTAGCAGAGATGACTCACAAAATACACGGACAACTTTGCTCTTAAATTGGCAGTACGTAATGTTTTATTAATTCTTCTTTTCTTTTTTTTGTTGAAATATGTTTCAAAGAACATCTGAATGTGGAGAGTTTCTGTGACCCACACGCACTGAAATCCATTGCAGCAATGCTCTTGAGGCTTCAAACTTTCTTGCTGTAAGGATAATAAAGAGTAAGAGTATGACTGAAGCTGTGAACAGAGCTTAACAGAACAGGCTGCGCAACAGTGACACAAATCTCTTTTTATCAAACTTTTGGGACCAATTAATGTGGGAGGTGGGACTACAATACACAGCACAGCACAATGCTAACTACAGGTGATCAGTTTTAAAGTGACAGGTGAACTAGATGCATTGATTTTAATCAACAAATCACATTTGTGTTGTGTCTGTCATCTGGCAAATAGGATCTATCATTAGCAGTTTCCAACTTTTAATTTTTTTTAATTGAATTAATATGGTGATTTCAATGTGAATTATTTATTATTGCCTTCAGATGCCTCTGAAGCTGTAACATAAGAACATAGTTAATGCCTCTGTACTTTTTCATGACATTATTCAAAATCTTTAAATAAAGTCAATTGAAATAGGATTGAATTTTGTGTGGAGACTATAATTGACTTTTTGAGAGTCTATTGATCACTGTAAGTATAAGTGTTGAACGTCCATGTGATGAATGCCGTTATTTCTTTACTCTAAAAAATCGTAAAGCGAAGATCTCGGGCTGCTTCTATTAAGAAGTACCTGGAGATAACATCTGTTGTGAATTGACACTATACAAGTAAAATAGTTGAATTTGAGTTGAATTGAATTATTCTGAAGAACAGAGTTAAGGTTCCTCCTCATCATCAGATTCAAAATGACCAACTTTATCAACTGTATACTGTGATACACCAAGCTGCTCACTGGTCTGTTTGATCTGCTGTCAGTCTGAAAATGTCACTGTTTTTGGTGCATACTGATATGTGTTCTGCTCTTTACATGTGTGTGTGTCTGTGTGTGTGTGTCTGTGCGTGCATGTGTCTTCCACCTTAGATGATGTGTTGGCGAGGGATGCTGGTGAGTGTGTGATCTGTCTAGAGGAACTGCAGCAAGGGGACACCATAGCCAGACTGCCGTGCCTCTGCATCTACCACAAAAGGTGACACACACACACACACACACACACACAACCCCACACACAAACTTGAATCACTGCCCGTTATTTAATTTTGCACTTCTTCTAATTAAATCCACTTACTGGATAAGATAAGATGGACAGTGCTCATTGCCTTTGATTTAGATATTATATATTTTATATCTCTGGATAATAAAGGTGCTGTGTGTAGCATTTCTAAACATCGATATATCACTGTCAAATCAGCTGTGATAGCTTGGGATAATTAGCAATGAGTAATGAGAACAGTCAGGAGATGACTGATAGCTGCTAGTATTTCTAAAACTCTTACAGCTAGGTGGCCATTTTGTATATTTACCACTGGACAGTATTTTATTTCAGTGCTAGAAGTCTTTTATTCCATTAGCTTTAGTTTTCTAGAAGGCCTTGGTCTCAGGTGCAGCAGCTCAAAATGCAACAGAGTGAGGTGACAACCAGTTACACCACTGGTCTGATATCTCCAGTGTAATCACGGGACAGTGTGACAGCGCAACAAATTAATTGGAAAATGATTGTGTTATCTGCATGTTGTACAGTGGCACATTGTGAACACACAACACCTGCACAGCATTGTGTTAATTAAAGGTTTGATGAAAATATGGGTTGGTGAAGCCATCTACGCTCACCGAGCACTTTATTAGGAACATGCATTGCTCTCAAGCAGCCTCTTGACGTTCTTCACGTCATGGCTTAAAACAAGATGTTGAAACTTTCCTCGGAGACGCCGCTCCATGACTGCATCACATCATCTCTGCAGATTAGTCAGCTGCACATTCAAGCTGCCGATCTCCTGTTCTACCACATCCCAAATGTTTTCTACTGGATTCAGACTGTGGAGAAGTGTTTATACAGTGTAGAAGAATATAGCAGAATCAACCCATCAATCAAATGTCAGCTGCACAGCTATGCTCTAGTTTTTGCACGGAAAACATTTGATGTGCTGTTTTACATGAAACCACACAGCAGTAAAAAAAAAAAAAAAAAAGTGACTTGTTCCTGTAACACTACTTCCACTGAAATTGTCTTCTTGTAACACACAAAAATACAAACAGTTCTGTAAAACACAGACGCGGTGTGATAAGCTGCAAGTTTAAAATGCACGTATGTAGCCTATTGTCGTTTGTGCAGCAGGTTATAATGACCCATAGTTACATTTTGTTGTTGGGTGACATCCAGTCGCAGTAGAAGAAGTGCACTGATGTATAAAAAGACCAATTACATGTCAGAACAAGATTGGGAGCTGGTCAATAAAATACAGGATTTTGACACAGGAGAGCAGGGTAAACCGTCACTTAATCCATGAGCTCTCAACAAAGTTACCCATATAAGTATTACAGTAACCATGACAACAAAAACTGTGAAATGTTGAGGAAGTAACCTACTTATATAAACTGAGATCACAATCTTCTCTTAAACCTAAACAAGTAGTTTTTGTGGCCAAACCTCCTCATGGCATGACCGTTATTATAGTAGCTACACAGTGACAACCACTGCTCTCAGTACAGTGGCGTCTTCATCGTGGTAAGCATCTGTTACTTCTGTAAGAGCTTGTAAGGTAATTCTGTTGCTCCATAAAAGATGTAAGGCACGTCTTTAAGTGTGATATTTCAGGAGACATTCCTCTGGGTCATATCTGAGGGTGGATAAAACAATGTAGCCTACAGGGTTGTTCAATAAGAAATCAGCCCATGTGGTTACTCAGGGTTACACTTCTTGATTTATATGTTTGCGTTGTGTATGTTCTGTTACCGTGGGTGTACATG